>NC_060125.1:125151175-126377333 GCF_021461395.2 Schistocerca americana
TACTGTTTGTGCATATACCCCAGTTGAATGATACAGCTTATCACATTGTCTCCTGTCAGCAAGGCAGGATCTTAATGATTCGAATGCAACTCCTCTGACTCCATAAGTTTGTAAATCATTCCATACTTTTATATAAATTAGAGAGTCAAAGATCTTGGATAGATCAAAAAAGGTGCCAATGACTTTGTTTCAAGTTTATCCAATACCACTTGAGAAAAAAAAAAAGTTGCTACAGCTGTTATTGTAGACCTGCCCTTCCTGAAAGCACATTGGGAGCTCTTTAATAGATTGCATTGGCAGAAAAATTATTCAAGTTGATCAAGAAGTAGCTTTTCCAACAACTTATTACATATTGATGTCAATGAAATAGGGTTATAATTTTATGTATTAGTAGTTACTCCCTTGTTATGCACCAGTCTTATTTCAGTGACTTAAGTCAGGATATCACCTGACTGAGAGAGCTGTTTATTAAATGTTGTAGTAGCTTCATTAATTCATTGCTGCATTTTCTCAGAAATTTGGCTGAGATGTCACCCCAATCATTGGATGTATTTGCTCTCTAGCTGGAAATGGTTTTCAGGATTTCTAATTCTGTAACGCACCTCAGGAAGAATGAACTACTGATAATGGTGGGATTTAGCACCTGTGGTGGGTCAATCACATCCTCTCTACTCATCTTACTAAATTGGTCTATGAACCTCTCACTTTCTTTGGGTCACTCAACAATATTTCATTTCCTCTTATTATTATGTTATTGAACACTGCGTTGTCACTTTCCTTGTTTACTATGCTCCATGTTGTTTTGCTAACATTGCTGGATTGCCTCATCTGTTCTACATACAGCTGTGCTTTTAATGTCTTAAATGCTTCCCTGTAGGTTTTTGTACAGGCTTTGTATTTACATTGGAAGTACTGGCATTTGGTGTCCCAAATATATATATATATTAATCCTTCATATCTTTCTTTAATTTTATCATGTTAGGGGGAAGTTTAAGATTCTTGGAAGTGTCAGTTTTCCTTAGTTTTATGACCACTGGGCACCAATTGATTAATGTTGTATAAAATTTGTCCCACTTTTCATTAATATCTTCTGTTTCATATAGGCTTACCTGATTCCAGTTTTGTGTGCCAGGGTTTCCTTTAATGCATGATAGTCTAGCTTTCTTTTCTAGGTAAATAGGTTCCCATGAGATACTATTTCTTTGCCTGTATGAAGCCCTAGCACTAATGCACTGTGATCTGAAATGTGGTTCTCAATGGTTCTAACTACAAAATCTTCCTTGCTTAAGTTTATAATAACGTGGTCAATACACATCTGAGAGTCACATTTTATCCTTGTTGGTGTTGAATTCACATGGGTGTAATTATAAGACTGTAACATATTGCTACATCTAAGATAGGTTCAGTCAAAGGCAGATTAGGTGGCAGACTTCAGTTCATTGGTAGACTACTGGGATAATGGACTCAGTCTAGAAAGGAGATCGCTTACAAAACATGTGTCCAATCTACCGAACACTTTTGCTCCAGTGTAGGAATTAACAAGGGATAATGAATGTATACAAAGAAAAGCAGCATGAATGATCATAGTTTGGGAATGCATCAGGAGATGCTGAAGATACTGAACTGGCTGACCTTGAATGCACATGCAAACTAATCCCAGAAAGCCTGCCTATAAAGTTTAAATAACAAATCTAAGAATAAAATACAGCCCCATATTTATTGCTTCTGTAGGGATTCCAAGGAGATGATTTTACTGGACTTTTCATTGAGGTGGCAGTTCCAAGTACTGGTGACCAATTGATGTGTGTTGAGTAATGTTCTGCCTTCTAGCCAGTAACCCATCCAACACCAGCACAGTATTTGGCATCTAGTGCAGAAGCACTGCCATGCAAAATAATTGCTTGACAACTGCCAATGAAATGGGCATGTAAATAAAATGTAAGTACACCACATGAAGGTTGTTGAATTGGAATGTAAAAGGGCATGGTACGATATCAGACAACCTCTAAAGGATGACCAGTTAGAGAAGGCCACAGTTGTCTAAAGAAAGACTAGTTTCACAGTGGTTACTATTGAAAAGATTTGTTACCCATATTAGCAAACATGTCATTAGAAGAAGACAATGATTCATTGAGTGCACTACTTGTACCCCATAAATGTTGCCATGTACTGTGATTGCCATCTTCTGCAAGTGAGAATTCATCTGATGTTTCAATAAGTGATCAAAGTATGCAACAAGCAGCCAAACACTGTGCATTTTATGACTGCCCATGGTGCCAAAGTGAGAGATGAAAATGTGCAAAAGTGTAACAATCTCAAAGGTTTTTAAGGACTTTTTGTCACAGATGAAATATTTGAACACAACAGTAAACAAATATTTATGCTACACAAACAACAGTGGTTTCCAAAGATCTGACTCAATGGGTGCCAACAAACAAGAATGAAATAAAGTGGTTGTATCTACTGAATTTGTGGATGGGGTTGATGAAATTGCCATCCAAACATTTATGTTCGTCCCAGAATCCACAAGAGATATGTGTAGATTGTTTCAAAATTCTGTCGAAATTGCTGCATTTGGTAGACAATACAAAAGCTGTAACTGTCTCTCAAAAGTCCAATTCATCATTGATGTACTGATCAAAAATTTTAAAAAACTTGTGATCCTGCCAAAATACTGTGTGTTACTGAGTCTCTAATTCCATTCTGAGAACAAATTATACTCAGGCACTGTTTGAAACAAAAGAGACACATGCATTGCTTCAAAATGTTTTGCTGTGTTAATCAATACTGCTGCCATCCCCCCTCCCCCTTGAACCATGGACCTTGCTGTGTTTCCTGAAGAGGGGCAGCAGACTTTTCAGTAATTGCAGAAACAATAGTCTGGATGACTGACTGATCTGGACTTCTAACATCAACCAAAATAGCCTTGCTGTGCTGGTACTGTAGATGGCAAGGGGGAACTATGGCTGTAATTTTTCCCAAGGGCATGCAGCTCTACTGTATGGTTAAATGATGATGGCATCCTCATGGGTAAAATCCACCGCAGGTTAAATTAGTCCCCCATTTGGATCTCTGAGTGGAGACTACTCAGGAGGACGTTGTTATCAGGACAAACAAAACTGGTGTTCTACAGATCAGAGTGTGGAATGTCAGACCCTTTAATTGGGTAGATAGGATAGAAAATTTAAAAAGGGAAATGGATAGGTTCAAGCTAGATATAGTGGGAATTAGTGAAGTTCGGTGGCAGGAGGAAGAGGACTTCCGGTCAGGTGAATACAGTGTTATAAATACAAAATCAAACAGGGGTAATGCAGGAGTAGGTTTAATAATTAATAAAAAATTAGGAATGCAGATAAGCTACTATGAACAGCATAGTGAATGCATCACTGTAGGCAAGATAGATACGAAGCCCACACCCACCACAGTAGTACAAGTTTATATGCCAACTAGCTCTGCACATGAGGAGATTGAGGAAATTCATGATAAGATAAAAGAAATTATTCACATAGTTAAGGGAGATGAAAATTTAATAGTCATGGGGGACTGGAATTCGATAGTAGGAAAAGGAAGAGAAGGAAAAGTAGCAGGTGAATATGGAATGGGGGTAAGGAATGAAAGAGGGAGCTGCCGGGCAGAATTTTACACAGAGCTTAACTTTATCATAGCTAACACTTGGTTTAAGAATCATGAAAGAAGGCTGTATATGTGGAAGAGGCCTGGAGACACTGGAAGGTTTCATATAGATCATATAATGAGTCATATAGCGGAGATGCTGAGTCGCGATAGGCACAACAAAAAGATTCACACAATTAAAGCTTTTGGCCATTACAGCCTTTGTCAGCAGTACACACACACACACACACACACACACACACACACACACACACACACACACGTAAATGCAACTTGCACACATGTCTGCAGTCTCAGAGAGCTGAAACCATTGTTACATTCCATCGTGGATTTCACATTGTTTGATTATATAATGAATGGAAAGACAGAGATTTTGGAACCAGGTTTTAAATTGTAAGACATTTCCATGGGCAGGTGGGGACTCAACCACAATTTACTGGCTATGACTTGCAGATTAAAACTGAAGAAACTGCAAAAAGGCAGAACTTTAAGGAGATGGGACCTGGAAAACCAGAGGTTGTAGAAAGTATCAGAGGGAGCATTGGGGAATGATTGACAAGAACAGGAGAAAGGAATACAGAAGAAGAAAAATGGTTAGCTTTGACAGACAAAGTAGTGAAGGCCGCAGAGAATCAAGAAGGTAAAATGATTAGGGATTGTAGAAATCCTTGTGTAACAGAAGAGATATTGAATTAAATCAATGAAAGGAGAAAATATAAAAATGAAATGAATGAAGCTGGCGAAAGGGAATACAAATGTTTAAAATATGAGATTGACAGGAAGTGCAAAATGGTAAACAGGAATGGGTAAAGGACAAATGAAAAGATGTAGAAGCATATATCACTAGGGGCAACATAGGTCCTGTCTACAGGAAAATTAGTCAGACCTTTGGAGAAAGGAGAACTACCTGTATGAATATCAAGAGCTCAGATGTAGAGTAGGCCTACATGAGTGATGGTTTGGAGAGATGAATATTAAAGTCACAGACCGTGATAACTTACCACAATCTCTGCCATTAACTTCAACGAAGTCTTATCGTTGTTGAAAAATCTGTTTATTAATTTTATTTTCAGGTTAACCCATACTAACTGGTATGTTTTAATGATTGTGTATTAGTGTTTGTCTTTAGGATTTATAATGAGATAATGGTAACAGCACAAACAATCATCTGTAATTATAAATCCCTTCTTAGTGTCTACAGAATAATAGTTCATCCCACAGTATTTTGTTTCCTGTTGCAGTTTCCAAGAATACTAATTTAATTCATTTTTAACTCCCCTTGAGATACTTTAACCTTTCCAATGCTTTAGGCATACTTCTATGCCCGGCAGATAGATTGCCCAGATGACTACCAGCAAGCAGAATGGCCAGACTGCTAAGGGTATTCATTACACAGCAGGCAGGAAGGCCTGACAGCTGGTTGCGGAAGCAGGTAAATGTGCACAAAAAAAAATGGCAACACAGCTGTTGTCTGCATTTCAACATTCCTCCCAACACAGTCATTATCCACTCTTCTTTGTAATGTTGGAAAACACTACAACTATTACCTGCTCCTGGTTAGGTTCTGATTACAAATCAATTGTTTGAATAGATATAATTTGATTTCCAAACATACACAAAGCAAATGTCACAAATATAAATAATCCAAAGATCATGAATTAGCCTAATGAACTGACATAAGAGACTTTACAAAAGGAGAACAGTCCAGCAAGTACTTGCAGTTTCTCAGCAATACTCACAACCGCGTTACCACAAAACAGAATGTGCAACCACGTAACTGTAATCAGACTTCCTAATCTACAAAGCACACATGCTACAAACATATATAATGTGAAACATGCCTTTTTCTACAGAAATGATGTATCAGATATTTTTAACGAAGAACAGTGCAGCCAAATACTTGCAGTTTCTCATCAACACTCTCGGCCGCATAGAACAGAAAATGGCATGCACAGCCAAGTTAATATAACTTGATTTCCTAATCTTCATGCGCACACGCTGCAAGCATATGTAATGTAAATGGGCATGAATTATCCTACAGAACTGATGCATCAGATGTTTCAAAGCGATGAACAGTGTAACAAAATACTTGCATTTCTCAGCAACTCTTATGCACATACAACAGAAAATAGAACGCACGGCCAAGCAACTGTAATTTGATTTCACAATCTACAAAGTAATGATGATACATACATTTGTAATGTGAAAGGGCATGGGTTATCCTACAGAAATGACATGTCAGATGTTTCAGAAGGTGAATTTTTTTTTTTTTTTTGTGATCAGTCTACTGACTGGTTTGATGCGGCCCGCCACGAATTCCTTTCCTGTGCTAACCTCTTCGTCTCAGAGCAGCACTTGCAACCTACGTCCTCAATTATTTGCTTGACGTATTCCAATCTCTGTCTTCCTCTACAGTTTTTGCCCTCTACCTCTAGTACCATGGAAGTCATTCCCTCATGTCTTAGCAGATGTCCTATCATCCTGTCCCTTCTCCTTATCAGTGTTTTCCACATATTCCTTTCCTCTCCGATTCTGCGTAGAACCTCCTCATTCCTTACCTTATCAGTCCACCTAATTTTCAAAATTCATCTATAGCACCACATCTCAAATGCTTCGATTCTCTTGTGTGCCGGTTTTCCCATAGTCCATGTTTCACTACCATACAATGCTGTACTCCAGATGTACATCCTCAGAAATTTCTTCCTCAAATTAAGGCCGGTATTTGATATTAGTAGACTTCTCTTGGCCAGAAATGCCTTTTTTGCCATAGCGAGTCTGCTTTTGATGCCCTCTTTGCTCCGTCCGTCATTGGTTATTTTACTGCCTAGGTAGCAGAATTCCTTAACTTCATTGACTTCGTGACCATCAATCCTGATGTTAAGTTTCTCGCTGTTCTCATTTCTCCTACTTCTCATTACCTTCGTCTTTCTCCGATTTACTCTCAAACCATACTGTGTACTCCATTCAGCAGATCATTCTTCTTCACTTTCACTCAGGATAGCAATGTCATCAGCGAATCGTATCATTGATATCCTTTCACCTTGTATTTTAATTCCACTCATGAACCTTTCTTTTATTTCCATCATTGCTTCCTCAATGTACAGATTGAAGAGTAGGGGCAAAAGGCTACAGCCTTGTCTTACACCCTTCTTAATACGAGCACTTCGTTCTCGATCGTCCACTCTTATTATTCCCTCTTGCTTGTTGTACATATTGTATATGACCCGTCTCGCCCTATAGCTTACCCCTACTTTTTTCAGAATCTCAAACAGCTTGCACCATTTTATATTGTCGAACGCTTTTTCCAGGTCCTATGAAAGTGTCTTGATTTTTCTATAGCCTTGCTTCCATTATTAGCCGTAACGTCAGAATTGCCTCTCTCGTCCCTTTACTTTTCCTAAAGCCAAACTGATCGTCAAATAGCGCATTATCAGTTTTCTTTTCCATTCTTCTGTATATTATTCTTGTAAGCAGCTTCGATGCATGAGCTGTTAAGCTGATTGTGCGATAATTCTTGCACTTGTCAGCTCTTGCCGTCTTCGGAATTGTGTGGATGATGCTTTTCCGAAAGTCAGATGGTATGTCGCCAGACTCATATATTCTACACTCCAACGTGAATAGTCGTTTTGTTGCCACTTCCCCCAATGATTTTAGAAATTCTGATGGAATGTTATCTATCCCTTCTGCCTTATTTGACCGTAAGTCCTCCAAAGCTCTTTTAAATTCCGACTCTAATACTGGATCCCCTATCTCTTCTAAATCGACTCCTGTTTCTTCTTCTATCACATCAGACAAATATTCCCGCTCATAGAGGCTTTCAATGTATTCTTTCCACCTATCTGCTCTCTCCTCTGCATTTAACAGTGGAATTCCCGTTGCACTCTTTAATGTTACCACCGTTGCTTTTAATGTCACCAAAGGTTGTTTTGACATTCCTGTATGCTGAGTCTGTCCTTCCGACAATCATATCTTTTTCAATGTCTTCACATTTTTCCTGCAGCCATTTCATCTTAGCTTCCCTGCACTTCCTATTTATTTCATTCCTCAGCGACTTGTATTTCTGTATTCCTGATTTTCCCAGAACACGTTTGTACTTCCCCCTTTCATCAATCAACTGAAGTATTTCTTCTGTTACCCATGGTTTCTTCGCAGCTACCTTCTTTGTGCCTATGTTTTCCTTCCCAACTTCTGTGATGGCCCTTTTTAGAGATGTCCATTCCTCTTCAACTGTACTGCCTGCTGCACTATTCCTTATTCCTGTATCTATAGTGTGAGAGAACCTCAAACATATCTCGTCATTCCTCAGTACTTCCATATCCCACTACTTCTTTGCGTATTGATTCTTCCTGACTAATGTCTTGAACTTCAGCCTACTCTTCATCACTACTATATTGTGACCTGAGTCTATATCTGCTCCTGGGTACGCCTTACAATCCAGTATCTGATTTCGGAATCTCTGTCTGACCATGATGTAATCTAATTGAAATCTTCCCATATCTCCTGGCCTTTTCCAAGTATACCTCCTCCTCTTGTGATTCTTGAACAGGGTATTCGCTATTACTAGCTGAAACTTGTTACAGAACTCAATTAGTCTTTCTCCTCTTTCATTCCTTGTCCCAAGCCCATATTCTCCTGTAACCTTTTCTTCCACTCCTTCCCCTACAACTGCATTCCAGTCGCCCATGACTAATAGATTTTCGTCCCCCTTTACATACTGCATTACCCTTTCAATATCCTCATACACTTTCTCTATCTGTTCATCTTCAGCTTGCGACGTCGGCTTGTATACCTGAACTATCGTTGTCGGTGTTGGTCTGCTGTCGATTCTGATTAGAACAACCCGGTCACTGAACTGTTCACAGTAACACACCCTCTGCCCTACCTTCCTATTCATAACGAATCCTACACCTGTTATACCATTTTCTGCTGCTGTTGATATTACCCGATACTCATCTGACCAGAAATCCTTGTCTTCCTTCCACTTCACTTCACTGACCCCTACTATATCGAGATTGAACCTTTGATTTTCTAGTTTCCCTACCACGTTCAAGCCCCGACTCGTAGAACGTTATCCTTTCGTTGATTATTCAATCTTTTTCTCATGGTAACCTCCCCCTTGGCAGTCCCCTTCCGCAGATCCGAATGGGGGACTATTCCGGAATCTTTTGCCAATGGAGAGATCATCATGACACTTCTTCAAATACAGGACACATGTCCTGTGGATACAAGTTACGTGTATTCAATGCAGTGGTTTCCATTGCCTTCTGCATCCTCATGTCGTTGATCATTGCTGATTCTTCCGCCTTTAGGGGCAATTTTTCCACCCCTAGGACAAGAGAGTGCCCTGAACCTCTATCCGCTCCTCCACCCTCTTTGACAAGGCCGTTGACAGAATGAGGCCGACTTCTTATGCCGAAAGTCTTCGGCTGCCAACGCTGATTATTTATCAAAATTTAGGCAGTGGCGGGGATCGAACCCGGGACCGAAGATGTTTTGATTATGAATCAAAGACACTACCTCTAGACCAGGGGTACCACTACAGAAGGTGAATAGTGTTACTGAGAAACTGAATGTATTTTGCTACACTTTTTCTAGAAGGTGAATAGTGTAGCAAAATACATTCAGTTTCTCAGTAACACTTACTGCTATGCAGAACAGAAGACATTCTGAGTTTTTGATAGGAACTGGTCACTTTAAAACTGTGTATCCTGAAACATATTGGTCCAATATGAATGAATTTATTCATAGGCTATGGGCACATGGATATCTAGTGCAAATCTCAAGTTACAGAATTTTCTAATCACAAGTTCTTATCAATTTTCTAAACTAATTTTTTTGCAGCCCAGGAAAAACTTGTAGCAGAAACCTTGGATTAGTTCTGAAGGTCTCTTTTAGGGTCACAAAAAATAGCAACCATTGTGACTGTACAGTGTAATACTGATTTTGTAAGTATATCATTGATGAGTGGTTCTATGTGTGTTGGAACATAAGATTAGCTGACAGTGGCCAAAGCTCGAGAAGTCATAGGGCTCAAAGAGTTGATCGCCCCTTAAGCAGGTTAGGCAGGCTGGATGCTCGGCTCTAGCAGTTGCGAAAGGGTTAATCAAATAGCTAAGTAATGTTTACATATTTTTGTTATAACCTGCACCACATATAATTTTAATTATATACTTAAATAAGTGATTCTGTGCAGTTCATGATGGTGAGTAGTAATAGCTTACAAGTTGCTGAAATTGGTGAAATTGTTATGTACATTAGCAAAATTGGCAATCAGTTTGGGTGGAAATGGGTCACTGATGAGCTGAATAAGAAAACAAGTATGATAAGCTGGGGTTACTTTAGCCCTTTGCGAGCAGCTTTGGTCCATTGGTTGGAAAAAAGTTTATAACGTTTCTGTCATTAACATTACATAATTAGCATGGGGTAAACAATACAGTATGCATTTACAAGGTGTGAATAACGACATAAAAATAATATTGTGGGTTCCACGAAGCAATTTTGTGTTTGCAGCATTGAACTCAATGTTGACCATAAATATTTTGACAGCTATTACACTCAATAGCTTCTGCCTGTAGGGTTAATATCAGTTAAACTAAAAATACAGTGAGTGTAATTTTGCATTCTATTGGTATTAGGTAATAAGGTGAGAAACTATCATTTGTGTGAAATTCAGTTTTTATCATACATTTAACACTTTTGTAAAATGGTGCATGTTTTTGCAAAATATTGGATAACTTTAACCCAGACCAAGTAACCCTACAATGAAGATGAACTGTGTTAGAATATGATGGTGATTTCAAAAGTTTCTATGATATGCAAGATGATGTCCAGCACCACAAAATGTTGAAAGATAAATTAGTATTCGGGCAATATCTTACAGTTTTATATGACACAAAGAATATTCTGGAATTGGGACTGAGGGTACTGAAGTGAACTGTATGGGAAAGATGAAGTCCTAGTGCAAATGGCCAGGACAAATTATTATATCTTTGGGGGTATCTGAAAAGAATTATCAGTCCAACACAACTAATAACACTGACTATTTTCAAGCACCAGAGCATCTGTAATTTGTGTAGTAAGACATATCCATGCTGTACAGTTTTCTTAATGTGTTATACATTCTCTTTGCATATAATCACCATAGCGTAACATGTAACTTGAAAATTACTTAGTCAATTAATGCAATATATTACACTTGCATATCTACTGTGACACTTTCTGAACAAAGTTGAATATTTCCTGACCTCGCTGTTCAAAATTAAGGTTTTTTTGTTTCTTGTGCTTACGAATGCCTACTCTAGAGATATCCATCAGATTTACTTTGTTCCAATATTATATTACTACTTTTTCATGAAGAAATTACTGAGTGGATCAAAGCAGCCCCAATTGTGGGTAACATTGGCCCACTTTTTTAAATGGTACCACACCAACATGTTATGTATTTTGTTTAATATATTTTTTGATTGATGGTACAAGTCTTAGACAATACTACAAAAATGCATTTGAAATTCTCTTTCTGCTACTATACTTTGTTTGCTTCCCCCATATAAAAACACATGTATAGTTGGGCCCAAGTATCCCCAGGTACATCTCATTCCACAAGATATTTACCCTTTGCTGATGATATGTCTTCTTACTAAGAATATTATAGGAAAGACTATGCAGACTGAGAGAAATTTAACAAAACGAAAAGAAGCTATGAGGAAACTAATTTCTGTGTATACCTTGCCTGCTTGTATAGGGTTAAGAGTTACTGTACTCTTATGTAAAGAAATTTTAACAAGAAGCCTGCAATCATCAGTAAAGGAATTAGGAATCTATAAAAATTCAAAAGGACATTAAAAACAAAACATTATTAATCATTCCTTCTACATGTTATATGATTACTTAGATTCAACAATTGAAAACACCTAATACCATTATCATAAATAACAGTACTCACTCCAAGTAAGCTTATGTGCTTACAGTACTTAGGTAACTAGTTACAACAGATAAAAAGCGATTCCTTGGCAAAATTTTGGAAGAAACAGTTCATTACAGGCCAAAAAAGATTGTTTTGCATAATTAGAGAGAGGAAGGGTAACACACAAATGATAATAGGCAAATCTTAGTGTTACTGACTGCAAATCAAACAACACTATCTTTTGGATACTAAGAATATTTATACTCACAAATTAAACAATGTAAAATTTGGGACAGAATAACAATATGAAGGAAGACAAATTTCCACTTGCCACGTAGAAGAGGTGTTAAGCAGAAGATGGGCATAAATTTAAAGTAGACCAAGCTATTGAACAGAATCCTTAATCAGATTTAGAAAAACACACACACATTAATGCAAGCACAAATTACACACGCATGGTACTGAGGCATGACTACAGTGAGCAGCAATCTTGGCTGAGATGGGTCATGGGGGTACAGAAGAGGCATGGAGCAAGGATTGGCAGGGATAGCAGGGTAAAGGTGGCGGCAACTGACATAGTGCTGCCTGAGGGAGTGTGCAGGGACAGAGCAGTGATAGGATGATGGCTGCTATGTGGCTGCTGTCAGGAAAGGGGGAAGGGAAAGGAAGGGAGAAAAGCGAAACAGAAAGGACTGTGCAGGTGCTCAGAAGGATAAAAGGCACGTGTGATGCTGCAGTGTGAGAAGGGAAAGGAATAAAGGTAGGTCAAGGATAGGATCTAGCAGAGACCAGCAGGGTGAAGGGAACAATGGATATGTTCTACTGAGATATCTCCCTGCTCATTTCAGAAAATGTGGTGTTGGTGTTCCTTTCCCCTGTTCTTGTCAATCATTCCCCAATGCTCCCTCTGATACTCTCTACAACCTCTGGTTTTCCAGGTCCCATCTGCTTAAAGTGGGCTTGTGATTGCATGGTGTGTTCAGCAAAGGTACAGCTGTCTCTTTGCTGTTGTCTGGCAGTGACCATTCAAGCAGAAAGGCAGCCAGTAGTTGTCATGCTCACATAGACTGTCACAAACTGGTTGCAGTAAGTTGGTAGATAATATAGCTAATTTGACAAATGGTGCTGCCTCTGATGGGGTAGGAAATGCTTGTGAAAGACTGTAGTATGTGATAATGGGAGGATATATGCGACAGATCTTGCATCTAAGTCTTTCACAGGGATATGAACCATCAGATAAGAGAATGGGAGCAGATATGGAATATGGGTAGACAAGGCTATTGCGTAGTGTGGATGTGTGATGGAATACCACTGTAGGATGGTTGGGGAGGACATCACTCATTTCAGTGCATGGAGAGGTGTAATCAAAACCCTTGTGGAGAATGTGATTAGTTGCTTAAGTCTTGTATAATACTGAATCATGTAGGGAGCATTCCTGTGTGGCACAGGAGATCTGTTTCTGGAAAAGGTGTGAAGGGTAATTTGTAAGCCCCTCAGCATATTTGGAGAGGGAGTGCTCATCACTGCAAGTATGACAGTCATGGTGATTAGGCTTCATTGAAGAGACTTCCTGGTGTGGAAGACGACATCTGTCAAAATGGCAGTGTTTTGGGGGTTGATAGATCTAATGTGGGTAGAAGTACTAATGGAATCATCAATGGAGTAGAGATTGACATTAAAGGAAATGCTTTGCTCAGCTAAGGAAGACCAGGTGAAGCAAATGGGAGAGGAGGTGTTGAGGTTCTGGAGGAATGTGGATGGGGCATCCTCATCCTCAGTGCAGATCATGAAGATATCGCCAATGAATCTGAACCAGGTGAGGGGTTTGGGATTATGGGTGGCTACAAAAAATTCTTCCATAAGGAGCAGTCAAACGAAAATGAGACGGATGGGAAAAAATTAAGTAAACCGTTTATTATTTCAAAAGTAATCACCATAACTCTTAACATATTGATTGCACTATGAGACAAGATGCATCAATGCTTTCATAGAAAAGTGTTCACGACTGCCTACAGAACCATGATTATACCCAGGTGTGCACCTCTTCATCTGAAGCAAATCGATGGCCACAGACGTATTTCTTCAGAGCTCCAAGAATATAGAAATCACATTGGAAGGGATTGGGATTGTACAGAGGGCTTCCAAATGAAATTTCTGCAGTGAACTTGAAAGAACCTTGGCAACATATGGGTGGGCCCACGTATTACCAAAGTAGTTTCGCCTATGCTGCAGATTGCTTCGGATGAAAATGTGCATGCCTGAGTACAGTTTCACTGGCAACTGCAAATAATTTTCCATTAAGGCAGTGACCATCTTGTCTCACAGTGGGATAAATGAATTAACAAGTATAGTGATTAGTTTTGAAATAATAAACAGTTTACTTACTTTTTTCCATCTATTTCATTTTCACTTGATTGCCCCTTATAAATGACACATGAATAGAGTGGCATAAGTTTATCACATGTGGGTGCTGATGGTTGCACTGAGGGTTTGTCTGGTTTGGAGAAGTTACTACTGATGAAAATATAGTTGGCCATAGTGATCAGGAAGTACATTATAGGTTTAGAGTCAGTCCTGTACTGCCTTACAAAACAAGTGAAGCACCAGCAAGACGTACTGCAATGTCAATGGAACTTCTAACACACACACACACACACACACACACACACACCAACAATGGGCATGTAAATGATCAGATTTGCAGTTCTCTGTGACAGGTAGAATGGCCATCAGAGTGCATTAATATTATTCATGTTTAGTGTTTTTACCATGCCTGGTAGAACATGCAAGAGGCAAGGACATCATCAGGTGTTTGTGATCAATGTGAGGGGCACAGAGATGCCATATACTCGTGTGAGACAGCGTTATCAATACCTGACAGAGTTTGAAAGGTGCCTCATTGTGGATCTTCATTTGGCCGGGTGGTCAAATCATACAGTATCCAGAATTGTGGTGCATTCAGATGTTACAGTGGCCTGATGTTGGACTGCACAAGAACCTGAGGGCAGGCACGCTTGTTGTTAAGGCTCTGGTCAACCACATGTGACCATCACAAGTGACGGTCACTGTACTGTGCTTCAAGCACATTGTAATCCCTTTCGCACTTGTACCTGCCATTAGGTAACAATTAATGGACTCCCTGTAGCATTCAGTGTCAGATAGGAGAACTAATGTCCCACGTGTATGCTGCTGTTAATACATTCAGAGTGGTGCCATGACCAGGAAGCATGAACTACTGCTGAAAGGCACTGCATTGTTATCAGGAATGAATTCCAGTTCTGAACTACCCAGGATGACCATCATTGGTGAGTATAATGGAGACCTGGGGAGATGTCCCATTCTTTAAACATTTTGGTGAGGCAACATGGTGTCACTAACATGTCACAGTGTGGGGAGCTATCAGGTATGACTTCAAAACATAGCTGGTAGTGATAGGGAACTCTGGCAGCACGATGGTACATCACAGACATCCTGTGTCCTCTTGTGTTACCTAACATGCAACAGTATTGTGGCACCATTTGCCAACAAGACAATGCTCATCCACAAATGACCCGTGTCTGTGAACTGTGATGCTGAGGGTCCTCAGGTCTGTCCTCATTAGGACATATGTAGGACCAGTTTGAATCTCAATTCCACTCAGTGTCAGTATGTCAAGGTGTATCTATAACAGTTGTGGGTCAGCTTGTCTCAGGAAAGAGTAGAACGGCTTGATTACATCCTTCTCAACTGAATCAGCACATGCATCCACGCCAGAGTGGGCTCATACTGCCAATGTTCTTCATAAAGGGCCGTACATATGCACCAACGAACCAACCGACTGACTGACAAACTGGACTTGTGTAGGCAGTTTAACCAGCCAACTGACGAACTTTTCACATCTGGCTGTTGGTTGGGTAGGACCACCTGACAGGTGATCCCTCCACCCACCATCACCGGCATTACCACCTCACCCAATAGGTGTGTGTGTGTGTGTGTGTGTGTGTGTGTGTGTGTGTGTGTGTGTGTGTGTTTAAGCATGGAAGTGGAAAGATGGTTATCCAATAGTTTGAGAAAGGAATCCATTCCAAAAGCTAGCAAAGTAAAGCTCTGTATCTTTTGTGTGTGAATCTGTCAATGGCGCAGCACTTCTGTTCTTAGGTGAGTCGTCTCCTTTATTTCTAAATAATTCATTATTCACAACCACAGCTTTCCATACATTATCACAGAACAAATTGTAGTGTGTGTAGTGGTGTTGTGCCAACTTCATTACCACCATTTGCCATTTGTCTGTGCGCAGTGGTAAAAGAAAATACACTAAGTACCAAATTTAATACTGAAAATAGCAGAATCTGTCTGACAGGATACTCATGACTGAGGCATTGGAAATATTTAAAGACAGCACATATTTTTGGCACACAGCATGTAATGAGTGTAGCAACAGGGAAGTGAGAAGTGCTGCACTGGCTTGCTTATACGAACGATATAGAAAATTACATGTGACGGCCACAATGGTTAGTCAGGCATTCGTCATACAAAAGAGAATTGAGGAAGGTAAGTACATTCCTGTAGGAAAATGTTTTGGAACAGCCTGACTGCAATAAGTAGCACACAAACCTGTGCCCCTCCCCCATTCTATAAAGATTCAAACTTCCATGTATCACATGGCTTGAAACATCTGAATTTAAACATGGAAATGGAAAGATGGTTATTTGAATGTTTAAAATAAGCCTAAAATTTGTTGGATGAATAGCATATTGGAAAATTGTAATCCATTTTAAGTAAAAGCTATTTTTTCTTGCACAAAAATATTTAAGACTTTATACGTCATGAGCTATGTGTCATATAATAATATATGTTTGCAGGTACAGTCAGTGACATATGCAAATACTATCTGAAAACTGTGCTGCAAATAGAGTTAAAAGTAATGAAGTAAGAAAATTGAAACATCATGTCTGGTGTTAACATTTTACTGCATGAACAGCAAAAATGTAGTAAGATGTAAACTTGTTTCCTTTCACCATTTTGTGGGGAGCACCAGTAATATTAATGTACATCTTCGAAATTATGTGCAAAATTTGTTGGAAGTGTTCTCATTCTCAAATACTGGATGAATATAGTTGGGGAAATATGCTCATAGTCAGCTGCACTACATCAGACATCTATAAAGTTTCTTGCTGTAATACTCATTTTATTGTGGTAAACCCTGTAGATAAGATTATATCTTTTAATTAGTAGATCATGACAGGATAATAAATGTTTAGGTTATGTCAACAATTACATCAAATATTGAAAATCAAATATTTGTTGCCCCTGAAACTGGTAGATGGGGAATGTGCAACTGAGACTGTGGCCTGGTTTCCAGGATACTCACATAGTACTACAAATAGTGTTCAAAACTGTTTCATGAGTTTTATGATTTTTTCTTGAGATTGCGCACTAATTTCTCTATCACATGGACTTATAAATAACGGAACATTGTTCTCAGCAGCAGGGGAAGACCACACATGGTTCTGGCATTGTGACCCGCTCTCTTTCCTATGTGAAAAAAAAAAAAACATAAACCCCAGAGAAGGGAGAGATACAATTCAAGAGGAAGAAAAGGACACCTATAACATAAGAATTTCTTTCATTCACATATTTCATTACAATACTGTCCACCTCCATAGCTGAGTAGCCAGCACTGCAGAATAGTATGCAAGGGGCTCTGGCTTGATTCCTAGTCAGGTTGGAGATTTTCTCAACTTGGGAATTGGGTGTTGTGTTGTTTTCATCATCATTACATCCTCACTGGCATGCAAGTTGTTGAAGAGCCGTCAACAAAAAAGACTTGTACCAGGTGACTGGTCTAGCTGGCCAGAGGCCCTAGCCTTGCACATTTCATTACAACACTTCATATCAGTGATACATTTTGCCAACATTCATTGGTTGATATGTAAAAATATTGCTTCCTTAAATGGGACCAGTTCCTCACTCTTGAAATAATCCATAAATACTCACCAGATTTCTATCCCTTCTGCAATATGCTCCCTCATTGTGGCTTGTGGCAGAGGAACAAGGGACTATAACCAACAACAGTCACCTGGCACAAATGCTGTATACAGCTACATACATGTGCCTCATTTCTCTTCAATAAACAATTGTGCAATGAACAGTACATAAGTACACTACTGTCTACTGCCTGCCAATTCACAGTCAGAGTCCCCTGCAGAAAATTATATCTTGATGAGATGACGCCAAGCGCATTTTGAACTCTCCAGGCTTGAGACAGCCTGTATTTAAAAATTTATTTCTCTTTGGTAATATTTTCCAATATAAATGGCTTTATAATATTTCTATTTAGTGCAAATGTGCTGACCATCTAGCTTCAGTGAAAAATGGAATTTCAATCACTGTGTGGGGGCCATCGATGGCAAGCATGTGGCTGGGGCAAAACCATCTGGGAGTACATATATGAATTCCTGACCTATATTCACATCAGCAAATAAAATGATACTACAATTTGTCATTAGGTGTAATAGAGGGATCCAATCTTGGATGGTTTTGCTACAGTCATGTGCCTACCATCCACAGTGCCCACACATTGACTATAATTTCATTTTTCTTCAAAGCTCACTGCAATAGATTTCCAGTCTGCTGTAGAAAGTGGTCTCTGAAAACTAAGTTTATGTACATTAAAATTTTATGTATGAAATGTATTTCTTTACATGGTTTTATACCGTTTTCATTATTTCCGGGAATACAATGTGGAATCACAAGAAATGAGCCAGCAAGGAATAAAAAAGAGAGGGGAAGGGAAGGAGCAACAGCAATTAATTAGCATGATGATGAAACTAATTGCATCCCAATCTAAGCAGTGGGAAGCGCTTGTTATCATCTATACTGAGCAATTGAACATTCTGCAGCCTGAACGACTGGCAATAGCTCAGAAACTGATATCAGAAATTATTTGTTATGAAAGGTTGGGTCTTCCCTTCACTCGGTGTACCATTACAATTCTGCGTCAAGTACATTCTATTCCTCTGATACTGGCATGTGTTGTCCCAATCCCATCCTCATACTGTGCCTCACACAACCAGTCCTCCTCGTCTACTGCAAACATGGAAGCATCTCTCTCTCCCTCTCTCTTCCATTCTGTCTGTGCTCCTGTTCAGATCCATTTAATGGAGAGTGATGGTGTCAGTTGTAGTCTGGTAATTTTTTTATTTTTCCTTAAGTGAGGACTGTGTCTCACATTTCAGTAATATATTACCTAAATTATGTGTATAAATATCAAAACAGCAGTAAGTGACAGGAAGACCAGGTGCACACAGCGCGAATGCATGTGGACATCATTCAACATGCTGAAGAGGCTATTCCAGCAGCCACAGAGGGAACACAGTGCAGCCAACTGTAGATTGTTGCACACACTGTGAAAAATGATGCTTGTCATCTGGGGTCATACTTGGCTTATTCCAGTGAATGGCAGGGAAGGTTGAGAAGACCAGTCTTGCACACAGAGTTTCAATGAAGATCACAATTAGCAGCATTGTCTCATAACTGATGGTGCACCCCTGATTCTGAGTCAAGCAGAAGGGCTGAACCACAGACTTCAAACGTTCTGTGACAAGCTGAGCTGTGACTTCGTTGATTTGCACCATAGGTTTGCAAACTGTAGAGTGTACTACATGTGCCAGACGTACATTATACATCAGAGACTGCTACCCAGGTAGCTGATTGGTTGTGCACACGAGGGCTTTTTATATTCCACAACTCTCCATCCAGCCCAGATAACAAAAGCTGTAGAAGAACCAGAAGAATAAAAGTAAGATCCAAAAGACTATCGCCCCCACCACAGACACAGGTGAGTGTATTAAAATCCCAGTAGTTGGAATGCTGAAGAATTTGCAACAAAGTGCCAAAGTTTGAAGCACTCCTGAGAAACATAAGTAACAGTAATTTTCGTAATTGATTGTGAGATGATTAAATTCTGTACTCATGATTACAATACGACTGGGGAACTTACTTCCCCAATCATACCATAATCATTGGTGGAGAGTTTAATCATCCAACAATCAATTGGGAAAATTACAGTTTTGTCAGTGGTGTGCATGACAAAACTTACTGTGCAACATTAATAAATGCCTTCTCTGAAAACTACCTAAAACAGATGGTTCAGAACCCCACTCATGATGTAAATATTTTATATATGCAATTGCAACAAATAGACCTGACCTCTTCGAGGATGTCCATTTTGAAATTTGTACCAGTTACTGTGAGATGGTTACAGCAATAATGATTAGCAAAGTACAAAGGACAATTAAAACAAGTAGAGACAACAAGATTAGGAAAAGGACAGATTGCTTCTTATTGTAGAGATGACCGATTGAGTTGCAGAAAGGTACAACAAAAACGTAGTTACACATTATTAATTTTGGCCTGAGCCTTCTTCAACAAAGAGAACACACACATTTGGACAAGTAAGCACATCTCACACACACGACTGCTACCACAAATGGCCCCCTGACTGTTACTACACACTGCTGGGTGCAACATTGTGAGATGGAATGGGGTGGGGGGGGGGGGGGGGGGGGGTGGAGGAGCAGAAAAGGAGAGCAGGGGAGCGAAAAAGGACAGATGGGTACATTGGTAGAGGATGGGACACAAAGAGGGTGAGGTAATGTGAAAAGGGAGGAGGTGAGAGTACAACGGGGTGGAGGGAGTGGGAATAGTTGGTTAAGGCTGGGATGATTTCAGGAGTGGAGACTGTGTTGTAAGAATAACTCCCTCTGCACAATTCAGAAAAGTTGCCAATGGAGGGGAGGGGGTTGAGGGCATCCAGAGGGCCCTGGCTGTGAAGCAGCCATTGAAATGTAGTATATCATGTTCAGCCTCATGATGCGCCACAGGGTGGTCTGCTTTACTCTCGGCCACACTTTGGTGGTAGCCGTTCCTCCTGGTGGACAGCTGGTTAGTAGTCACACCAATATAAAAAGCAGTGGAAATGGTTGAAACACAGCTGGTATACAACATGGCTGCTTTCTCAGGTGGCCTGGCCTTTGATGGGGTAAGACAATCCTGTAACAGAACTGGAATAGGAAGTGCTGGGTGCGTGGACTGGACAGGTCTTGCACCTGGGTCTCCCATGGCAATATGATCCCTGTGGCAAGGATTTGTGATTGCGAGCGGCATAGGGATGGTTTAGGAAGTTGTGGAGATTGGGTGGGCTACAGAACACCATTTTAGGAGAGGTGTGAAGGACCTTGTGTGGGATGTCCATTTCAGGGCATGATGACAAAAAGCTATATGTGTAACAGTCTTTTCATTGTACCTCTCTGCAACTCAATGGATCATCTTTATGATGAGTAACAATCTACCCTTTTCCTAATACTGTTGATATTCCGACCTGCGGTTTCCATTATGAGATTGCAAAAAGGAGGGAATTTAAGGAGATGGGACCTGGATAAACTGACTAAACCAGAGGTTGTACAGAGTTTCAGGGAGAGCATAAGAGAACAATTGACAGGAATGGGGGAAAGAAATACAGTAGAAGACGAATGGGTAGCTCTGAGGGATGAAGTAGTGAAGGCAGCAGAGGATCAAGTAGGTAAAAAGACGAGGGCTAGTAGAAATCCTTGGGTAACAGAAGAAATAAGGTAGGAGACGAGGTACTGGCAGAAGTAAAGCTGTGAGTACCGGGCGTGAGTCGTGCTTCGGTAGCTCAGTTGGTAGAGCACTTGCCCGCGAAAGGCAAAGGTCCCGAGTTCGAGTCTCGGTCGGGCACACAGTTTTAATCTGCCAGGAAGTTTTTGCGGTTTCCATTATTTGAATATAAAGAGAAAGAAGTATATGTACAGTAAATGAGAAAGAAAGCAGTATAGTCATATCTCAATGAGGAACTTGAAACTTTCAACGTAGGGCAGGAGCATGTAGAAGACATGTGGCTCAGGTTTAGAAGAATAATTTACCATGCGGTGGATAGATACATATCCAGTATAACAGTTCATAATGGGAGGGGCCCTCCATAGTCACTGTAAAGAAATTTCTAAAACAGAGGCTGCTGCATAATAATGTTAGTGTCAGTGCTGTTGAGAAGCAGCTGAAATCATTAAAACTGAACAAAGCTCCAGGGCCTGATAGAATCTCCATCAGATTCTATATTGAATTTCACCTGAGTCAGCCCCTCTTTTAATTATAGTCTATTGTAGGTCCCTCACACAAAAAATCATGCCCAATAGTTGGAAGAAGGCACTGGTCACACTCATTTGCAAGAAGGGTAGTAGAAGTGAGGCACAGAACTACCGTCATACCTTGACACTGATTTTCTGTAGAATCTTAGAAAATATCCTGGGCTCAAACATAATATCTCAGACAAAATGACCTCCTCCATGTGAATGAGCATGGGCTCTGAATACAACAATCATGTGAAGCCCAACTCACATGTTTCTCACATGACATACAGAAAGCTTTGGATCAAGCCAACCAGATAGATTCAATATTTATTGATTTCTGAAAATTATTTGACTTAGTACCTCATCTACATTTACTATCAAAAGTATGAGCATATGTCATATCAAGTCAAATCTGTGACTGGACTGAGGATTTTTTGGTAGGGAGGACCTGCATTGATAATATTATTACTAACTACAAATTTGACAGTGGAAATAAGCACAAATACTGCTTAGACTTGGGTATTTCAGATCACTCAACTCTGTTTATTGAGCTCCCAAAAGCAAATAACCTAAAGCCTCCAGAAGTGTGTATAAAAGGGGATCTCAGTAAAAGTAAAATGGATTTATTCCACAGTAAATTAAGTATAACAAGCTGGCCTGTAGACTACAATAGTTCAAGCTCGATAAACTATGACAAATTCTTAAATTGTTTCTTAGAGGTATTTAATTAATCATTTCCTCGTAGATACAAGCAAAAGAAAGTTAATGGTAAACTCAAATGGATTACAACAGGAATAAAGATCTCTAGTGCCAGAAAGAGAGAGCTCCACAATGAGTTAAAATCAAACAGAAATCCAGATTTTGTTATTTATGTCAAACAGTATAAAGCTGTATTTAGGAAAGTTGTAGCGGCAACTAAAAAAATGGCAAATAATAAATTCATACGAGAACACAGAAATAAGACAAAAGCAGTGTGGTCAGTTGTTCAGTCTGAACTAGGAGCCAAAGTAAAAATTCATGAGATTTTGAAAATTAGACATGAAAATGAAATTATAGTAAACCCTGTTCAGATGTCAAGTTGTTTCAATGAATTCTTCCTAAACGTAGTAAGATCGGATGTGGATATGACATTCTACCAGGGCATCACAAATTTGGAAAACAGCCAGAACACATCTTTAAAACAAAACCCCACATGGGTGGGATGAAATAACAACATCTGTAATCAAGTATGTGTACGATATTATTTCCCAACCACTGTCAACTATTATAAATCAATCTTATGAACAGGGATGCTTTCCAGAGGTATTGAAATATGGTGAGATCAAACCTCTATTCAAGAAAGGATCGACAGAAGATATGGGGAATTACCGCCCTATCTCTCTCTTGCCGGTCTTCTCTAAAGTGTTTGAAAAGATTGCAGCAAAACAAATTAATAACTTTCTTACTGTAAATGATATAATTTTTAAAAACCAGTTCGGATTCCAACAGGGTAAAAGCACTGCGAATGCTATAAATGAGTTTATCCAAAAAATATGCTCCACATTAGATAAAGGTAGAAAGGTCACAGGTATATTCTGTGATCTGACTAAAGCTTTTGATTCAGTGAACCATGCATTACTCCTCCACAAATTACAGATGTATGGAATCAGAGACACTGCTTTAAAATGGTTTAGCTCTTACCTGTCAGGTAGGAAACAAAGAGTAATTTTAACTTCAAATGGAACCAATTATTCATCAGACTGGAAAACATTTCCCCAAGGAGTCCCACAAGGTTCAATATTGGGTCCCCATCTGTTTCTTTTTTACGTAAATGACCTACCACTTGCTATTGATGTTCATTCAGTCTTATTTGCTGATGATACATCAGTTCTAATTGAAAATGAGGTATCTGAAAATATTCCAGAAAAAGCCAAAAATACTTTAGAAAAACTTGAATCTTGGTTCTATCAAAATGGACTAAAACTAAATGTAACTAAAACCAAAATGATGCAATTTGAAGCTATATCAGTAGAAAGGAGTGAAATAAAAATAACTTGCAATGATCAGGATATCACAGAAGCAAACCACGTGAAGTTCTTAGGCCTAAATCTTGACAAAAATTTAAATTGGAAGGTACACATAGATTACTTAGCAAATAAACTGAACAACTTAGCATTTGCAATGTGTATTTTGTCAGGTGCCACAAACATAGATACCAGAAAGATAGTCTATCACTGCTACTTTGAGTCAGTTATTCGTTATGGCATAATCTTCTGGGGAAATTCAGAAAATGTCACTAGGCTCCTAGTATTACAAAAAAAAGTAATTAGAAACATGTGTGTTGCAAAAAAACGGGAATCCTGTCGACCACTGTTAAAAAATTTAAAAGTACTATCTATCCCCTCACTTTACATATATGAGATGGTGGTGTTCCTATATAGAAATCAACATACACTAGACAATTTCCGTTTTGGCCACAACTACAGCACTCACCACAGAGATAACTTCAAACTTCCAACACATCATTTAAAACTTTATGCCCAAACGCCAGAGTATATGGGGTTAAAAATTTTCAATAAAATAAAAGGCAGTAATATATTTAAAATGGAGATTGGTTCACTGAAAAGATTGCTCTTTACTCTCCTGGTGGAAAAGTGTTATTATTCTGTCGATGAATTCATTGAGGACAGCTTCACAATCTGAACACAGGGATTGTAATACATTTATTATTTTATGTACATGTGTAGCTGTAACTTAGAAATGTAAAATATAATGTAAACTTTTGTATTTCTCTTAAAAAAGTGAAAAAAGTTTCTTTTGTAAACCTTGACAAATGATTTGAAAATTGTATGTAATGAGATGAATAAACCACATAACACATAACATAACATATCATGGATGAGAGTCATTGTCAGATGTAGAAGCAGCTTCAGGTGTGTGCCAGGGAAGTGTGTTGGGATCATTGTTATTCATGTTGTATATTAATGGCCCTGCAGACAGAATTAATAGTAAACTCAGATTTTTTCAGATGATACTGCATAAATATTCTGTCAGATCTTAATACTATTTCAAAGTGGCGCAAGGACTGGCAACTTGCTTTAAATGTTCAGAAATGTAAAACTGTGTACTTCACAAAATAAAAAAAAAAAATAATAATAATAAAAAAACACACACACTACCATGCAACAATAATATCAAAGGGTTGCAGTTGAAATCAGTCATCTCATAGAAACATGTGGGTGTAACACTTTGTAGGAAATGAAACATAATGACTACACAGACTCAGTCATACTTAAATCCAAGTGGTAGGCTGCAGTTTATTGGTACAACACTGGGGAAATGTATTAAGTCTACAAAAGAGATTGATTACAAAGCACTTGTGCAACCCATTCTTGAACATTGCTCAAGTGTGTGGGACCAGTACTAAATAGGTCTAACAGAGGATAGAGGATCTGAACGTATACAGACAAGGACAACATGAATTGTTAGAGGTTTGTTTGACATGTGGGAGGGAGCCACAATGCATCTCAAGAAACTAAACTGTTAGACTTCTGAAGACAGACTTACATTCAAGAACTGGTTTTAAATGATAGTTCTAGGAATACACTACAACCCCCGACATACCACTCTCTTAGCGATCGTGAGAACAAGTTTAGATTAATTATATAACACACATAGGCATTAAAACAATCACTCTTCCTGAATTTCATATGTGAATGGAACAGTAAGAAACTCTCGTAACTTGTACAATGTGCCGTATCCTCTGTCATGCACTTCATGGTGGTTTGCAGAATACAGATGTAGATGTTGAAGTAAAATAAAAATGTTTCCTTTCTATTGTCAGGTACACTAATTAATAAAGTATACTTGAATACAAATTGATTCGTTTGTTTTATATTACATTGATGTATTCCCTCAGGCAACTATAAATGTCGCAGGTTTCAGGAATCCTCATCAACAACAATTGCCAAAATAAAATAGCACTATAATTCAGGGCCTCGTATGTTCTGTCAGTGGCTAGAAATCAGTCCCGAAACATCATGTAGTAACAATATCACATATTTGACAACTCATGGCATAACATTGGTTGGTTGGTTTGTGGGATTGAAGGGACCAGACTACAAGGGCCATCGGTCCCTGGCATAAAATTCTCACTACCGACTCATGAAACAGTAAAGTAAAGAATTCACAAACAGTGATATGCAGAGCAGCACTATAATCTCTGACTAAAGTTGGTTGGGGCATGTATAGGCTGCAATGAAAGTGGTTGGTAGGTTGGTAGACTGATAAATTGATGCACGTGTCAGGGCCTTAAAGTTGAGTCCATTTTGTAGTCACTGAAATAACACCACATACTCTCTCAACTGAAAAGTCTCTTTTTGTTTCCTACTCCCCATTGACTTCTGAGCGTTTCACTTTTTTGTCAGGCAGTATGTGTCTTATAAAAGCTTTGGAAATTCAAACAAAACAAAACAAAACTGAGAAAAGGGAATCACTCACGTGTAAATAACTGACTTGTTCAGATGTGGCAGGGCCATGGGCTTTGGAGATGTTAGTGTAGGTGGATGTCACATGGACAGTGACAAGCAGGGTACCAGGTTGTAAAAGGACACAACTGTGAAGGGTCAGAAGAGGAAATGTGTATTGTTCTTTTTTATAGGATGGTAGGATATAGGTAATAGGCTGAAGGAGTTCATCAACAAGGGCAGAGATTCTCTCTGTGGACGTGCAGTATGCAGCCACAATGGGGTCTCTTGGGTGGTGGGGCTTTATATATTTTAGAAAGTACGTTGAAAATAGGACTGAGAGGTGTGGTGAGTGTGGGGAGGTAGACAAAAACAGGGAAAAGGTTCTGGAAAGAACCTTTGGATTTAAGGAGGGTCTGGAAATCATTCTGGATATCTGGAATGGGGGCACTGTGGTATGGCTTGTACCTGAATGTGTATGACAGTTGGCAGAGCCCCTAAGCCAAGTAATCTCTGCAGTTCATAGCCACAGTGGTGGAGTCTTTGTCAGCTGTTCACTGTAGCCATGTTTTAACATCCAGAGGCAAAAGTGGCCATGTGTGTGTGAGCTGTGTGTTTAAGAATGTGTATGTGTTTTACTAAATCTGATGTAGGACTTTGTCCAAAAGCTTAGGCTACTTTTAAGTTTGCATGTCTATCATTCAGTACCTCTTCAGTGCGGCAAACAGCTATCTATCGTAATTCACATTGCTGTTATCACACTCACAAATTTATATTTATGCTTGCTAACAATATCTGCATCAAGAAACACAATTCTTTTTAACTACTAACAAAGCAAAACTATGTATTATAACCACAACATAAATTCATGGTTGGAAACAACACATCAAACTGAGGAAAGAGAATCACTCAACTCTAAATAACTAATGTATGATGCATAGGCATATGTAATAGCTGAGGGACCCAACTAATTCTTTTTGTGCTAAAACTCTTTATCTTGTTTTAGGTACACACTGTCATACACAACAACACAGACATCCAAATTCACCCACTTACAGTAAAAAAGTGTCACCGCAGCTGCCATTTTTAGATTACTTACGAATTTCTACTTATGATAATTATGCTGATTGTGATCATGAAAACATCAAAACATTCAAATTAACAGTTAAGTCATATTCTGACTAATCTAGTTTATGAAAAAGAAATAATTCTCAGAATGAAGTTCACACAAAAGGACAGCATAAGTAAATAGGTCTGACAAAATTATCAATGAAATTTTATTCTTTTCTTCTCCTCCTTGTTATCAAGCCAAAGCTTCTACTGGTGTAAAGGCTTTCTGCACAATCTTTCCAGTTGGTTTATCAAGCACAGCTCCCTTCCATGCTTACCCCATTATCCATTCTGGACATCAGCTAACATGACACAATGATGTCTTCTGCACTACACAATGAGAGAATTCTTCTTCTTCATTATTTGTGAAGAACCATTCTTGAGAATAAATCATGTGCCAGCCCCACCACTGGAATACCATATCTTACCAGGAAACAGCCAACCTGAGGGAATAATACATGTACTGGCCTGTAAATTATGTTACAATTATATACTGTCATTACCACCATTAAACAATTATCAGAATGAATGCTGATAGACTCGAAATGAATGGCCATAGTCAAACTGCTTACACCAGCAATAGTGACTATTCTATAGCATGATTGTTATCACACTTTTCTTCTGAATTTTTCTCTCTCAGCAACAATGCTTCTAAAAACATGGAAATGTCAGTTAATTTTGCAACATGTATTTAATTCAGTTGCTTCAGTTCTGAGACACAAGGGGAACACTCCTTCGTGGCTTGTCAGTGGGTATGTGAATGATGGTAGGTGACAGGAGACAAAGCACAGGACACCTGTTACAGGATGGGGTGTGAAGGGCAATTTTGGTCACCGCTAAACAGTAGTCACAGTTGATGGCTACAGACAAACTGTTTACATCAGCAGCACTGACTGTTCTATAGAATGGTTTGGAATATACCAGTACTGATGCTTATGCACCTGTTTTATCAAAAATTTCTTCTGGATCTTTTCTCTTGGCGGAAATGGCTCTAAAAATCTGGATATGAAAGCTGATTTTCCAGTCATGTATTCAGTTCATGCTAATTTTATGGGATTAAATTAGACTGCAGTAGCCTCTTTGTTCTGTCTCTCTTCCACAGCCTCCTTTCTCTTTTTTTCTATCTTCATGCTCTGTAGCATCATTATTGCACTATCTATAGGCCTAAATTTAATTTTATTTTATGCTGTCTAACTTTTTTTATGAGCATATGTATTCTGTTTTCCTCTCTTGACATATTATTCCATCCCTTCTCCTTCTTTTTCATCATATTCTATTTTTTTTCTTCTTCCTCTGCATATTTTTTCCATCTACTCTCTTTTATTTTTGGCTTTTCATCACGTATTGCTTTTCTATGGCTTATGAATATCTTCCCTTTCACTGCTTTATTCATTATGTTATGTATATCTTATAAAGAAGTACATTCCTACTTTGAAACACAGTTTTTACTGCTTCTATTGTACCAATCAATTGCTGTTTATTGATGACAACTTGCTTGATATTTATATAATAGATTGAAATAGTTCAAAAAAAGTTATCTATAGTCTTTCAAAACTATTGTCACCAGTCATGCTCTAATAGGAAAGTTCAGTTCTTAAATATCGGTTCTGAGATAATGTTTTAGGAAGAATGTTTCAGAAGAAATGTTTTAAATTTATGTTGGTATCGGTAGAGTACCAAGAAGAATTATGTTTGGTTTCAGCTTGTTAAAGAGACTTGTATCAAATTATGGAACCCAATCCCGTAACCATACTAAGAGTTACAATAAAAATTAAAACTATTTATATACATTTTGTACTGTGAGTGCGTAAATTGCAGTTTATCCAAAATTTATTTTTATTTTCTTTATTTTAAGCTCTTGTCTTTGATCAGGGTTGCCACAGGTTTCTCCAAGTGAAATTCCCTGGTGTTTCTCTGATATACAAACAAGTTTTAGCATTTTTCCCTCACGAATTTTGAGATCTCAGGGGTAAGTAAAGACATAAGTTGATAAAAAATGTAAGGACTTCTGTATTTCTCTCTCATGTAACTACTAACATCATCATTATCTATAATGAAAGCTCAATGGTGTATGTGTTTCATTAAGACCACTTTTGTTATTTTATCTCAATAAAATTAAACACATTTGGTGACAAATACGCATTTCCTTGGAGTTTCAAGACAGATTTAAAATACCTTCACTGATTTCAGAAATAACCTCAGAAAAAAATAGGCCTCTTAAAAGATTTGTACAAGTCAGGAAGAGTTATGCAAACCAACACTATTGGTGACCGCCAATAAAATGTTGGTTATACTATGTTTGTTACTGTCGGTTATTACCCATTATGTTACAGACACCATGTTGACAAACTGAGAACGCAGTGATCAATCCATGCAACAGTTACCTTGCTACTCCGAGAATCAATACTAATGCGGACAGGTAGCAACTCACCATAAAGATGATAGGTGAGCCACAGACAGGCTCACAGACAATTAGAATCTAGCAACTAAATTTTCAGCCATAGCCTTCCATTGGAAAACAATCACTCAGGTATGGCTCATGCACACATGACCGTCGTCTCCAACAACTGTGTCTACAGTCTCTGAGAATCAAATCCAAACAAATCACTCCTCATGTTTCACTGCCTCTCGTCGGCAGCTGCTATGCTAGCGGCAAGAGGTGGTGGCACCACTGACTGCAAGCTGAGGGGAATAGTAGAAAGGGGAGAAGCAGTAAGAGTGAAGGATAGGGAAGCGGTGCCTGTAGTTGGCTGTGCATAGCCAGTGACAATACATAACATCTCAGTAAGCAAACCATTTCATCAACTGAGACAAAAACAAGATTTTTCCAGTGTTTTTTTTTTTTTTTTTTTTTTTTTTTTAAATTTTCCCTGATGTTTCCCTGACACCTCTGATTTCCACAACTTGTGGGCACCCTGTTAATTTATTTATCTGCCATTTATTTCTATCATCTCTAGCTCTCATACATGTGCTACCACACAATAACTTACTTACGTGGTGGTGGTCTTAAATATCAAACTACAATAGACTGAAACAGTGGATCTGTGCTTTCACTAACAGAAAACCAAAACATAGTGTTGATAAATGACATTTTGGTCACAAAGTTATCTTTATTTTATCAAAGAAATTCTGATGTTGAAATCTCCATCTGTTCTTCATCGCTCACTCAGATATATAACTGGGTAGTCTGTTGGGTGTGATGTTTCCAGCAGCAGTGTGTGGTATTGTTGCAGTATTGCACAACTTCTGATAATTTTGCACTTCACATGACCCCCTTTTCTCATTTTGTTTGTGGTTAGAAAGCCTAATAATACCATGAAATACATTACAGTCATCTACTTTTGCTCTTACAATGTCCTACTGCCTTGTGACAGCCCCAAAAATGCTGCCGGGCTCGAAGCAAATTCAGGGAGTTTGCGCTCTTACAGCAACTCCTTGGCGAAGTGTATGGCCCATTGTACTTTGAGAAGGGATGAGTCGAGGCCTGTCCTTAGCACCAGGTAACATGCTTGCCAGTGATGTCACACATGTTGATGAGGTGTTGCATTCAACATGCAAACTCACTGCTTGGAAACAGATCCAAATGTCCTGTTAGGCAGCATCACTCTATGGAGTACACTTCTCACAGCTTACTCTCTTCTTGCAACATTAATTTATTATCCAAGCCACTAGAGTGTGTAATTCTGCCATCCCCAATATTACCAATATTGATATTTCAACAGTAATCAAAATAATTGTTTTATTCATAAATTTGTTTCCAGGGTAGTAATTTGGAGGAAGCGTTTTCTCATCGGCATAACTGTAGTTTATATTTTTGTCAGTCATAAATATAAATTGGATTTAATGGTAACATTGTGACACTTTGGAAAGTAGCTAGAATATTGTAGTTGTTGGTGTAACTGCTGCTGTAATGTTTATATTAATCATGTGTATGAGTATTATTTCTGAGAACCGTGCATATAGATTGTATGGTGTTTCAAGGTGATCGAGTGTTTTGGTTCTCGATACTGCAGTTTTCTATGCATTGCTTTATCTGATATGATCTGGACAGTGAGAACTAGTTTGTCACATAGTTTCTAGGTGTTGGAGTGTGAATAAAAATGAACAGCATAAATAATTTACAAGGTACAGACTTTTACCGCCTTCCTGATGAAGAAAAGCATGCTGTAAAGAGAGTAGTATGACTGTTACCACTTTTGAATATTGTATTAAAATATTAATATGGGAAATAGTTTAAGAGAGCACTTAAAACACATATTTATAAAATCAGTTATTAGTTATGTGGTTGTAAAGTTAAAGCTGTATTATTCTGCTTCCCATGCCTGGTGCTTGTTGGGGAACTATCAAGGACAAAAGTGGGAGTTACAGACATAAATAATCTAGAGTACCACAATGAAGAACTATGAATCCTCATCTGTTCAAATAAAAATTGTTTAAGACTGGGACTTTTTAGAGCTGAACATTTGGATAATGCTTATAGAAGGACAATTCTGGCATATAATGAAGAAGTTAGGCATAACAGGTATGTGTCAAATATAATTGACCTTGAAGGGTCATAAAGAAACTGAATCACCATCAAACCTTGGTGTTTACTGAGGACTTATTAATTTTAGCGCTGAATTGGACGCTTCACTAAAAGATCATTTGAATAAGGCAACTATTTTCAAAGTAACATCCAAAACAATTCACAATGAACTTTTGCAAATTATGTTGGAGGTACACCAAGAACAAATTTGAATAAATAAGGATATCGGAATTTTTAGCTATTCTTGCAGTTGGAACTAGTGATATAGCAATTGTATTTGGATGGCTGTTGTATACGTTAGATAGAAAGACATAAATAATCTCGAGTACCACAGTGAAGAACCATGGATCCTCAGCTGTTCACATAAAAATTGTTTAAGACTGGCTCTGAAGTTTTCTGGCCCCTTCCAAACATGACACACAGATTTCACCTGTGAGTTTGCTACAAGAATCAGACAAGCAAAAAGTAAATGAGACTTCCCAAGAATTACTTGTACAGGACTAAGGTGGGGCACTCTTTTTGAAGGATACAGGGTAGGGGTTGGGGATGCTGAAGTGCTGTTTGTGGGAGCATAGAGGGACGTGATGCGACAGGGTAGAGCAGCTAGATGCAGTGACGAGATTAAATCAGATTTTTTTTGGGGGGGGGGGGGGGAAGAAAAGTAAAAATATTGTGAGTGCATTGCTCGATTGCTCGAACAGTAGGCTGTGTATTGCTGGAGGGGGAGCACAGAAGGCGATAGGAGGGTGAAAGACAGTGACTAATGAAGGCTGAGGACAGGGCGGTTACGGGAATGTAGAATATATTGCAAGAAGATTTCCCACCTGCACAATTCAGAAAAGCTGGTGTTGGCAGGAAGGATCCAGATGGTGCAGGCTATGAATCAGTCATTGGAGTGGAGAACATTATGTTGGGCAGTGTGCTCAGCAACTAGGTGGTCCCACAGTCCCTTGGCCACAGTTTGTCAGTGGCCATTCCTTTGGACAGATGGCTTGTTGGTTGTCATACACAGTTAGAATGCAGCATAGTGGTTGCCACTTAGCTTGTAGATCACATGACTGCTTTCACAGGTAGCCCTTCCTTTGAAGGGATATGTGATGCTTGCGATCAGACTGGAGTACATGGTGGTGGGAGGATGTATGGGAAAGGTCTTGCATCTAGGTCTATTACAAGGATGTGAGGCAAGGGTTTGAGAGCAGGGGTGGAGTAGGGATGGATGAGGATATTGTGTAGATTCAGTGGGCAGCAGAATATCACTGTGGAAGAGGTGGGAAAGACAGTGGGTAGGATATTCCTCATTTCAGAGCATGACAAGAGGGAGTCAAATCCCTGGCTGAGAGTGTGATTCAATTGCTCCAGTCCCAGGTGGTACTGAGTCATGAAAGGAAAGCTCTTTTGCGGCCGGATGGTGGGACTTTGGGAGGTGATGGGTGTCTGGAGAGCAGCATGTGTTCTACAAGCTAAGCTTCAACCACTATGCTGCATTCTAACTGGGAATAAAAACCACAAGCTGTCTGTCCACATGAATGGCCACTGTTAAACTGTGGCCAAGAGACAGTGGGACAACCCAGCTACTGAGCACACTACCGATTTTAACACTCTTAATTTCAGGACTGCTTTAAAGTGTGCACCATCTGGATTCTCCCTATAAACAAAAGCTCTTTTGAATTGCACAGTTGGGAAATCTTCCTGCAATATGTCCTACATTCCCGTAACCTCTCTAACCTCAGCCTTCATTGGTCACTGCCCTTTGCCCTCCCTGCTCCCACTCCAGCATTACACAGCCTTCTGTTCCAGCAATACACCCCTCCCCTACCTTGTTCAATTTCCTGACTACACCTAACTGCCCTACCCAATCCCACCACCTCCCTGTATGCTCCCACAAGCAGCACTTTAATTCCCCCAACCCTACTCCGCTAATCTTCCTCCTCCCTACCCCTGCTTCCTCCTTACCCCTACCATCCGGATTGCTTCTCCAATTATATGCAGTTGATTGCTGTCTGGTCTCAGGAGCCAAAGACAGTGGTCGTGTGTGAGTTTTGCTTGCATGAATATATGTGTGTGTGTGTGTGTGTGTGTGTGTGTTGTCTACTTTAAAATCCCTCTGGTAATAAGCTCACTTATTTAGCGGTCTTTTTGTTGTGCCTGTCTGTAACTCAACATCTCCAGTATATGGTTCTATAACATTGTCTTATAATGATGATGATATCAATCAACCACAGGGTGAAAATAATTTTTTTGTGTTTGCAGGGAATGTGTGACCAAGCAAGGTGGCACAATGGTTAGCACACTGGACTCACATTGGGGAGGAAATGGTTCTAACGCACGTACAGCCATCTTGATTTAGGTTTCCCATGATTTTCCTAAATCGCTTCAGGCAAATGCTGGCATGGTTCCTTAGAAAGGGTACGGCCGACTACCCCCTACCCTTCCCTAATCCAATGGGACTAATGATCTTGCTGTTTGGTCCCCTCCCCTAAATCAACCAATCAGGGAATGTGTGCATTCTTCTCAAACAGACCACGATCATTGATGAGATAGTGAGAAAACATCTGCCCTCGTCTTACCCCACTTTTCAAACTCAGTCTATAAACACAATTCATGATTACTAGGAAGACATTATTAAGTATATGAACTAAATATTGGAAGGTGCCAGGCTGTTAGCCATAAAAAATTCTTTACAGTTCTAAATTATTGGTTGGAACTATTCGGTAAAGTTATAACAATAGTCAAAGTTCCCTTCAGTCAACTACAGTGTGGAAACACTAATTTGTGCTCTGCCCACAAGGCCATTTCAATATTTGAAATAAATGTTTTCATGATCTGAGAAAAAACTGGCAACACCAGTGGTAATGAATTGACTGACTACTCAGTGAAGAAAATGTTGGAAAGGACTGTGTGGAAAAGAGATGCAAAGAGCATGTGTTATGTGGTCATTTCTGAGGCTAAAGATCATTTTAGTTTCTCAGGTAATCTTGCAACTTCATCACTGTTTCTTCTAAAAAAGTTCCCCTTGTACTGTTCTAAGTTTCCGGAAAATATCTTGAAGGAGATGTATTTAGTGTACATGCTTTTGGATAAGCTGAAACTACCTCATGAACAATCTTCTATAGCACAAGAATTTAGATCGTTGTCTGGCGCTGTTAGTCTAGCTGGTTTTATAATAATGAACAACCTATGGAAGACATTTACTAAGTGCTCCAAACTGTTGAAGCTAATTCTCACAATTCCCATTATGTCAGTCAAAGCATAGAGGTGCTTTTTGACTTTGTAAAGAATAAAATCATTCTTATGTAATTCTATGACTCCGAAGAGAACGTCAACATTGGCAATACATACTTGGAAAAAATCTCATGATAAAGACCACAGACTTCAATCAACGGGTGACTGACAACAAGAGGGCAAATTTTCAACAAAAGCGAGATAAGAATAACTGTACTTTTAATGTATAATTTTTCTCTTATTCCCAAGCTTTTAAGTGACAAATGTGTTTCAGTACTACTAGAAATATAAATCATTACATAATAATAATACTAGTTTTTCTACACAGCCAATAAACTGTACCATGCTCTATGCCACACATCTTTTTCTGTCATAGATATATCTCTTACTTTTAGCAGGGTAATAAATTGGATTTAAAAAACTGAATTTTATGACAGTCACACACCATGAGTTCTAGGAGTGTTTGCATCAGAATTAATGTTGCAAAGCCAGGTGCTGAAATTCACATCTCGTATAAAAATGCAACATTGAAACTTTGGTGTAACACCCAACTTCAGACACATCTGGTTGCTACTGATTATTATCCCATCCTGATAAGAAGGGTAAAAGGCTGGACCTGCAATATTATAGACCAATATCCCTAACTTCAGTTTGCTGCAGAATGCGTGAACATATCCACAGTATGAATACATTAAAGTTTCTTGAGGCTGAGGCAAATCAGCATGGTTTTAGAAAATCAGCACCTGTAAAAAATGCTGGTGCGACATACTCTTGAGTACTGCTCAGGCTTTGGGATCCACACCAGGGTGGATTGAAGGAAGACATCAAAGCAATTCAGAGGCAGGTTGCTAGATTTGTTACCAATAGGTTCAAACACCGTGTAAGTGTTATTGAGGTGCTTTGGGAACTCAAATGGGAATCCCTGGAAGGAAGGCGATGTTCTTTTTGAGAAACACTACCGAGAAAATTTAGAAAACTGGCACTTGAAGCTCACTGCCAAACGATTTTACAGCCACCAGCATACAATGCGCATTAAGGACCATGAAGATACGATACAAGAAATTACAGAATTACAGCTCACGCAAAGGCATCTCACTCTATTTGCAAGTGGAACAGAAAAGGAAATGACTAAAGGGAGCCTTCTGCCATGCACCGTATGGTGACTTGTGGAGTATGTATGTAGATGTAGATGATCACTTTGACAGCAAACTCACTTCCATGATTCTAGGTAAATGGAACTGTAACAAAATTGTCTGGGAAAGTTATTAATAGAGGAAATTGTTGATTAAATGTGAATGGTGCAAACAAAATTAGGGTCCCATCCAATTACCTTTTACAGACTAATATTTCAAACTGAAGCACCACAATTCAAATTTGCAAATACAATCTTATGCCTGCTGTTGACAACATTGAAGTTATAGGTCTCGCCGCTCCTAGATCATGAACCTCTACATCACAATTACAGTTATGGCAACAAGTCAAATAAATGACCAACAAACAATTACCATATTACTATGCTGGAGGAGCAGAAGACATAAAGCCATGGGCAGCTAGTATTTGTGCATAACAGGCAGCTATTTGAGAGATACAACACAGTAGTAGACTAGGAAACATACAAGATAACTGTTCTGACAGTTTACATGCTTTCAACAGGAAATGTTTCAAGCTTCATAAAGCAATTAGAGGAATAATAATAAGACTTAGTAGAAATAAGTGGGAAGTAAATTATGTGGCGATTGCAATGTAGTTTTCATATCTGTTAGTTCTGATCGCGGGCACCCAGACTCACTGATGTTCAGCTTGGTTTGACCCCTATAGTAACATTCCCAACATGAACAGGACATAGAGCAACAGCAACTGATAATTTATTTCCAAGTCCAATGTCTTTAATGAAATACACCCTAAAACAAGAAAGGGGGGGAGGAAGGCAACACACCATGAAGGAATTATCTAAACAGGACAGAAATTGGTAGTTGTGATGTACATGTACAGATAAACGATTACAATTTCAGAAAAAATTGATGATTTATTCAAGCAGGGCCCTCCAACCAGCTTGATATTTTGACAATGTAACACACCAAATGGACAGAATTTGGCACACTACCTCTCAGGAGGACATCAAACAACTTTATCAATCAATGCCAATACTTGCATAAGGGCTAGAGATGGACCATGCATTATTGACTTGCTCAATTTGTGAAGCTCTTTCTCTTGAATTAATCATCCAATTTTTCTGAAATTTTAATCATTTGTTTGCCTGTACATGTATGTCATATCAACTGATTTTCATCCCATTCAGATAATTCCTTCATGATGCATCATTTATTTTGTCTTAAGAATGTAGATGTGAGCTCTATAATTAATGGTTTACATCAGGGTGCAAAATTTCAGTTCTGAATCCTCTAGGCAGTCTTGGTCACCACAACCCCTTTATCTGAATATGACCCGCCACCCCTTCTGTCACTCTTTATGAAGTTTGTTTGAATATTAGGGTTCAACATAATCACTGTGAACATAATACATATCGTTACCATAGTCTAGAAGTTCATCTCTTCTACTCTGTGTACCGTTGTCTTTCAGCAGAGGAGTATTACTTATCAATGGAAGCTCTTGGGTCAAACTCAGACAGAGAAGGCCCCTTTAAAGACATCACCAAGCAAAAATTCCTCATGTGTATGTCTTCACCAAACTCCTGTATGCAGTTTTTAGTCTGTTAGTCTGTTGTGAATGCTGAAACATCCATCACATGAAGCTTTTATTTATTTATTAACATTTTTTGCATGTAGGTTATAAAGCTGATGCCTTTTGCGAACGTCATACATAGGTTGGGTGTATTACAACAGATAGCACTTACATACAGTATTGGTACATACATTTGTCTTAGTATTCTAATTATGTGTTACAAGAGAGGGCAAGCGGATTAGAATTCACTGGGTGAATATAAACATTTATTTACTAAGGATTTTAACTTCCTTTGGAACAGCTTTGGTTCACAAGTTTTCAAAGCTTGTGGCAGCTTATTGAACCATATCTGCCCATTAATATAAGGACTATTATTCAGATAGTGAAGGGAGACGAAAATTTAATAGTCATGGGTGACTGGAATTCGAGTGTAGGAAAAGGGAGAGAAGGAAACGTAGTAGGTGAATATGGATTGGGGCTAAGAAATGAAAGAGGAAGCCACCTGGTAGAATTTTGCACAGAGCACAACATAATCATAGCTAACACTTGGTTTAAGAATTATAAAAGAAGGTTGTATACATGGAAGAACCCTGGAGATACTAAAAGGTATCAGATAGATTATATAATGGTAAGGCAGAGATTTAGGAACCAGGTTTTAAATTGTAAGACATTTCCAGGGGCAGATGTGGACTCTGACCACAATCTATTGGTTATGACCTGTAGATAAAACTGAAGAAACTGCAAAAAGGTGGGAATTTAAGGAGATGGGACCTGGATAAACTGAAAGAACCAGAGGTTGTACAGAGTTTCAGGGAGAGCATAAGGGAACAATTGACAGGAATGGGGGAAAGAAATACAGTAGAAGAAGAATGGGTAGCTCTGAGGGATGAAGTAGTGAAGGCAGCAGAGGATCAAGTAGGTAAAAAGACGAGAGCTAGTAGAAATCCTTGGGTAACAGAAGAAACATTGAATTTAATTGATGAAAGGAGAAAATATAAAAATGCAGTAAATGAAGCAGGCAAAAATGAATACAAACGTCTCAAAAATGAGATTGACAGGAACTGCAAAATGGCTAAGCAGGGATGACTAGAGGACAAATGTAAGGATGTAGAGGCTTATCTCACTAGGGGTGAGATAGATACTGCCTACAGGAAAATTAAAAAGACCTTTGGAGATAAGAGAACCACTTGTATGAACATCAAGAGCTCAGATGGAAACCCAGTTCTAAGCAAAGAAGGGAAAGCAGAAAGGTGGAAGGAGTATATAGAAGGTCTATACAAGGACGATGTACTTGAGGACAATAGTATGGAAATGGGAGAGGATGTAGATGAAGATGAAATGGGAGATATGATATTGCATGAAGAGTTTGACAGAGCACTGAAAGACCTGAGTCGGAACAAGGCCTCGGATAGACAACATTCCATTGGAACTACTGACGGCCTTGGGAGAGCCTGTCCTGTCAAAACTCTACCATCTGGTGAGCAAGATGTATGAAACAGGCGAAATACCCTCAGAATTCAAGAAGAATATAATAATTCCAATCCCAAAGAAAGCAGGTGTTGACAGATGTGAAAATTACCGAACTATCAGATTAATAAGCCACAGCTGCAAAATACTAACACGAATTCTTTACAGACGAATGGAAAAACTAGTAGAAGCCGACCTTGGGGAAAATCAGTTTGGATTCTGTAGAAACACTGGAACACGTGAGGCAATACTGACCTTACGACTTATCTTAGAAGAAAGATTAAGGAAAGGCAAACCTACGTTTCTAGCATTTGTAGACTTAGAGAAAGCTTTTGACAATGTTGACTGGAATACTCTCTTTCAAATTCTAAAGGTGGCAGGGGTAAAATACAGGGAGCGAAAGGCTATTTACAATTTGTACAGAAACCAGATGGCAGTTATAAGAGTCGAGGGACATAAAAGGGAAGCAGTGGTTGGGAAGGGAGTAAGACAGGGTTGTAGCCTCTCCCCGATGTTATTCAATCTGTATATTGAGCAAGCAGTAAAGGAAACAAAAGAAAAATTCGGAGTAGGTATTAAAATCCATGGAGAAGAAATAAAAACTTTGAGGTTCGCCGATGACATTGTAATTCTGTCAGAGACAGCAAAGGACTTGGAAGAGCAGTTGAATGGAATGGACAGTGTCTTGAAAGGAGAATATAAGATGAACATCAACAAAAGCAAAACGAGGATAATGGAATGTAGTCAAATTAAGTCGGGTGATGCTGAGGGAATTAGATTAGGAAATGAGACACTTAAAGTAGTAAGGGAGTTTTGCTGTTTGGGGAGCAAAATAACTGATGATGGTTGAAGTAGAGAGGATATAAAATGTAGACTGGCAATGGCAAGGAAAGCGTTTCTGAAGAAGAGAAATTTGTTAACATCGAGTATAGATTTAAGTGACAGGAAGTAATTTCTGAATGTATTTGTATGGAGTGTAGCCATGTATGGAAGTGAAACATGGACGATAAATAGTTTGGACAAGATGAGAATAGAAGCTTTCGAAATGTGGTGCTACGGAAGAATGCTGAAGAATAGATGGGTAGATCACATAACTAATGAGGAAGTATTGAATAGGATTGGGGAGAAGAGAAGTTTGTGGCACAACTTGACCAGAAGAAGGGATTGGTTGGTAGGACATGTTCTGAGGCATCAAGGGATCACCAATTTAGTATTGCAGGGCAGAGTGGAGGGTAAAAATCGTAGAGGGAGACCAAGAGATGAATACGCTAAGTAGATTCAGAAGGATGTAGGTTGCAGTAGGTACTGGGAGATGAAGAAGCTTGCACAGGATAGAGTAGCACAGAGAGCTGGATCAAACCAGTCTCAGGACTGAAGACCACAACAACAACAACAATTGTCAGTTATTTTTAATTTTGTCCCTTGCCTGAAGTAGTTCCCCTTACTTCTAGTATCATAATTATGTGAGTCATTGCACTTATTTAGTTTGTTTTTACTATTCAGAAAAAATATAATAAGTTTATACAAATACAAGGAATACACTGTTAGGTATTTATGTTGGACAAATGTTTGATGACTGTACTCTCTGGATTTTAGTCCTTGCATTAACCTAATGGCTCTTTCCTGTAACACTAATATTTTGTTCAGCTACAGGTCTGCTGCACAACCCCACAGCTCAATACCATAATTAAGAAATGGATAAACTGTTGCATAGTAAACAATTTTTAGTATTTCAGTTGACACTATTTTCCCCAACTGACTCATAAGATACAAGCTACTGCTGATTTTCTTACACACACAAGTAGTGTGGTTTACCCAACGGAGATTTTTGTCCAGATGGACACCAAGATATTTAATGTTACCTCTTTCTGCTGATGTAATATCACAAATATTGTTTATTTCAGCCTCATGACAACCAGCTGTTTTAAACGTTAGTAGCTGGGTTTTACTGATGTTGGTGTTTAGACCTTGATGTAGAACATATATAGTTACTTCCGTCACACCCTTAGTTGCAACTGAGTGTAATGTCTCCAAGTTTTTTTCATAAAATAAGACAGAGGTATCATCAGCATAGGTTACTAGATGTGAGTTGAAGGGTTGTGCCATGTCATTGACATAAACCACAAAGAGAAAGGGACCAAGGATCGATCCCTGCCATACCCTCTAGAAGATTAGAAATCTATTAATTTGTTATTTATTTTACATGAAAGTTTAGTACATTGTTTGCGATTTGTCAAGTATGTGGTCAGTAATTATATAGATGATTCTTTGATGTTGAAAGCCTTCAATTTCTTAATGAGTGACACATGGTTGACTGAGTCGAAGGCTTTGAAAGATCTAAGAATATTCCTGCTGTCTTCATACCTTGGTCTAGGAGAGTGTACACTTTATGGAGTAATGCAGCAACTGCAGTAGTTGTGCACCAATCTTTCCTAAAGAAATGCTGTGTTTCTGTTAGCAATTTGTTCTTCGTAAAATAATCAGAGAGCTGAGAAAGGATAACCATTTCAAAAATCCTTTATAAAGGTAGGGATCAATGATATTGAGCAAAAGATTGAAATATCTTTTATACTCCCCTTCTAATGCACTGGTTTAACAATACTTATTTTTAAACTACTAAGATAAGTGCTTTCTCTAGTACTATAGTTTATGAGGTGTGTTTGTAGTTTAACTATTTTTTAACTACTACATTCGACATATCATCCCATCCAGCTGAGTACTTGTTCTTTAATGTGAGATTATCTTTCTAATATCATTTTCTTTAAGCTCATTAAATTTATAACTCACTGTGTGAAGGGTGTGCTTCGGTATCTCTAGATACATTTCTAAAGTGTATGTTGGATTTCCTGTTGGTGATATGAAATGTTCATGAAAATTACATGATGCTTTGGGTTCTTTTATAATATTACCATCCTATATAATGCAGAAGGGTTTACCGTCCGTAGCTGTGGACATTTTTTGCTACTTATTGGTCAGTTTCCATGGTGTCTTGCTTACATTTGTAGATTGAGAGATTTCATTACTGCGGACTTGTTTTCTAAGGTTTGAAAGTTCTGCTTTAAAGATTTTCTTAACTGTGTTATTTTTTTGTTTGAAAGTGTACAATCTTGCTGATTTGTACAGGACATCCAGGTCAAGAATGTTTTGCCTGAGTTTAACAAGGCTGGATGGGAGTCTGAGTTTGTTATTTCTTCCACTCCGACTGTGTATTTGTTACAAAACTTAGCAGTGTCTTGAGCTGTTTTGTTAATTATTGCATAATCTATCCTGGTAGAAGTAGACTCTGAGATTCTGGTATCCATGGTAACTATACTTCTAAGATTGTATGAAGTTAATACATCTACAAGTTTCATGTTAGCAATGCTGTTGGAGTTTGAACCAATGTTAAGGTCTCCAAGTATAGTAAGGTCATTGGGACCAGTTTGCCTAATTATGATAATGAAGCTGTTGAGAAAATGGATTACATCTGCACAAGGTGGTCCATATATTCCTATTACTTTATGTTTTACTACATTGGCTCCATGCTCTTTTAATCAAATTGAATACCACATAATTCTAATATCCCATCTTCATTGTATTGCTCAATAAATGTAAGTTTCTTGCATACAATATTTTCTCTCACAAAGTTTCCTACAGTAACTGTTTACCAATACGTAACCATCTAATTTATAGCAGTTAATTTCACTACATTTTACACCATATTCAGATAATATTAACACTTGCGGCATATGCTCATTTACAAATATCTGTAGTATAGTGAGTTTCTTCCTAAGGTACTCCACATTCCGATGTATCATGCTAAGTGATACCCGGATTTCTTCTCTGTTTATATGTCTGTGCATTCTGTTGTTCAAAATGGTTCAAATGGCTCTGAGCACTATGGGACTTGGCATCTGAGGTCATCAGTCCCCTAGAACTTAGAACTACTTAAACCTAACTAACCTAAGGACATCACACACATCCATGCCCAAGGCAGGATTCGAACCTGCGACTGCAGTGGTCGCGCGGTTCCGGACTGTAGCGCCTAGAACCGCTTGGCCATCCCGTCCAGCCATGCTGTGGTGTTCTGAGAGAGTGGAACCAATATAACCTTCACTGTTGTACTTGTCTTCTACATGTGTGATTACTGTGTGCACAGGGTTTACATACATCTAGTTTGTCTGGTTGATCACTGCTGTAATCATTCTTTTCTCTAAAAAAAGCTTCAGGATTGTAACCTATGGTTACTGTTTCCTTCTTGTTGGTGACTGGGACACAGGGAACTTTTATTTCATTCACTAACCTTAATTTTCACTTCCTGTTCCAGTGTAGTCCATGCTGGGTGTGTTCATCTCGGTTCATTTTGCTAACATCTATTAATTTTACATTGCTGAATTTTTGACAAATTTTTTGTCACACTTAATTGTGAGTTTCTATTTCTCTATTAACACAAGACCACTCTGGAAGGTCATATCATACTGGTACATTTGTTACAATAACATTGGTGTGGCGTAATTGTGGCAATAACATTCGGTAACTTCGCAGTGCTAACTTGTTTTCATTTCTGCATATATCACTGGCTTCACCTATAATCACAATGCAGTCATTTTTGTTGAGTTCGCCTGTTTCTACGTTTAAGTTTTCCACAATAGAATTGAATGTAGCTCCAGGTTTGAGCTTAGCAAACACCCAATAATCTGATTTTGTATTTTCACGAAGGCAAACAGAGAGGTGTTTTCTGTGGCATCAGCCTAAATTAGGAGTTTTTTTGTTTTTCTTGGCACTCGAACAGAGCTTTGTTGGACATCTTGTTGTGTATTTTTCTTGACACTTGTTGGACATCTTGTTGTGTATTGTTTCTCCTATTCTAATAGTAGCTTCATAATCTGAATCTTAGACTGGGTTCTTAGGTAGCACTGGTGATGATATGGGACTTGCGTGTTCTGATAGTTTGTGCATTTTCTTTTCTGAATCACACTTCTGCTGTGAAGAATGAACACTGTTAACTTCACTGTTGTGGGTATTACTGCTAAAACTGTTTCTTACACTTATGTTGCCCTTACTGTCAGCTGTAAGTGGACTGGTCCTCCTTTGCAACTGATCTGTGGCACTGATCTGCTGTTCCTCCTTTCCTGCAAGAGATCCGATTTGGTTACAATTTCGACTTACACTCTCCATATTGCCAGTCCAATACCTGTTTTTCATCGCCCTACACTGTCAGATCCACAGTCATACACTGTCGGATCCACAGTTCTGGTTTTCATTGTTCTGTTTATTTCGTATTTCTCGTGTAGTTTTTTAATTTCATCCTGCAAGACTCTGATAATTGAAATAAAAGTTAGGTTTTCCTTTTTGAAGCTGATGATCGTCCTAGCTGCCTCACAAGTACACACTTCTTGGCCACTAATAGTCGTTGCTTTTTGTTTACACTCTACACGGCACAACACAGTCACATAGTTATGGCCACTTCTCATTGAAGGGTCGATTTTTCTGCACCAAACATGAAATTTTTGATTGCAATGGACTCAAATTAAGCCACTTTTAACAGTTTTTGCACACTTTTTGCAAGATTGACCCTTACTAACATTGTTTCAAGAACCTCTAAATTCAAAACATCTGTAGCTGAGACCATCTTTGAACTTGATAGCACAGTACAAAATGTGCAAACCTGAAGCATATTGGGAAATCTTCTAGAAAAATTTTCACTGTAAATTTTCTGAAGTATCTGATTCAGTGTCAGTGTGGGAAACAAAAGCTTGTATTCTGCTAACAGAACACCCACTTCCTCATCAAAGGGAGTTGTAGTCAAATAGATAAAGAGCTTTTTAATTTCTACATTTCCAAACTGAAGAATTTTGTCTCCATTATGCCAGCCCAAGGTGTCAAAAACACACAGAGAGGTAATAACATCTGCTGAGGCAGACTGCAACCTTTCTGTAGTGGACACTTTTCCAATTTTTGTTAAGTTACCTCTTACAGTTTTGTACTTTTGCTCCACAGTTTGAACGTTTGTCAGCTGAGTATCATTCATTTTTTCTGAAATGGATAATGGGTCCAAAAACATTTGTTCACTTGGTCCAAAACTGAGATGCAGTGTTCAGATTTCATTTTCAGGGATGAAATAACTTCATTCCCAGTTGAAGTCCAATAGGAATCAAAGAAACCTAATAAATTTAAATTGCTTTAGACTTTTAAGCAAACCCTTAGCTTTACCAGTTTCATTGTGATTTCCATGGGCTACCTTTTCAAGGTGGGTCACAACAGCTTTCCACAGCTACAGGAGATCTTGAATGCACTCTCTACACTGGCTAAACACCTGACAGTGTGAATAACATTCAATTTATGAATTTTTTTCTCGTAGAACCTGTGCTTTTTGCTGGTCCATAGGATAATTTGAAAATATTTCTAACAACTAAATCAAATGTTCTGAGATTCCCTACAGGCATCTAACACAGCTAACTGCTCCCCCAGGGGGTCCACAACTCTTTTGTGGACACGTGCGTAGCGAGCACGGGACCCCGAGCTAATGTGGCCCTCCTTCCTTTCCGGGCTGCATACCTTCCCTTCCCTTTCCGCATCCCTCACCGTCCCCCATCTTCGCCCCCCCCCCTCACCTCTGTCTCTTTCCTTCCCTTTCTCCCCCTCTGGGAGTATGGTTTGTGCCTACGTCCGGAGACGGACGCTCGAAACTGTTCCAAATTCCTTGCTTTTACACTTGCAAGTCCTCGTCCTTCCTCTGTCCTTCTCTTTTCCCTCCCTCTTTTCCTTCCCTCTTCTCCTTGCCCTTTTCTCCGCTGCGGCGTTTGAGACCCCCTTCTCTTTCCTTTCCCTTTCTCTTTTTTCCTCCCTGTGCGTGTCTGAAGGCCGACCCACGCACTTCCATGCGTAGCCGGTGACGGGGTAACGCGTAATTCCCCGCCCCGGGTAGACAGGTAGGACACGTACGTACCCCCTGGTAACGGCCAGGCCCAGGGAGGGGTGATTACCCGAGCTGATACCTTCCGAAAGTGCCGATTGGTCCCTCCGTCCGTTTGTCGGGAGGTGTGACCTGAGGTGTGAACAATCACCTAAGGCGGGTGTGCCCTCGGTGAGGGCCCCCACAAGGGAGGAGCGCGCCATCGGAGACGCCGGTAATCATGGGGGATTCTTCCGCAATGGTTTCCTCACCTTCCACTATGTCTGCTCACAAACGTAAGTTCACTGAGGCTCAGCCACAGACGGTTCTTCCATCGTTGCCACAGTTCCTTGTTGTTTCTCGGTCTGACGAAGGTCACGACTTTTCCACGGTCAACCCTTTCATTATTCAGAAAGGTGTCGACGCAATTGCGGGTCCTGTAAAGTCTTGTTCCAGATTACGGAATGGTACCCTGTTGTTAGAAACACACAGTGCCCTCCAGGCTCAAAAATTGCTGCGTACTTCTCTGCTCCACACCTTCCCTGTCCGGGTGGAACCGCACCGTACCTTAAATTCCTCGCGTGGAGTCGTTTATACACGCTCCCTCGATGGATTGTCTGACGAAGAAATTCAGCACTACCTGTCTGACCAGGGCGTCACTGCTGTTCATCGGGTTATGAAAAGGGTTGACTCGAACATCATTCCAACCCGCACTGTCTTCTTGACATTTGACAAAGTTCAACTCCCATCAAAAATCAAAGCAGGCTATGAGATAATTTCCGTTCGCCCTTATGTCCCAAACCCTATGCGTTGCTATCGATGTCAGCGGTTCAATCACACCAGCCAGTCCTGTTCCAATCCGGCGAAATGTGTTACGTGTGGCAAGGATGCCCATGAGGGTGCTTGTCCACCTCCATCCCCTCACTGCATCAACTGTATGGGTGACCACGCTGCTTCCTCTCGAGATTGCCCCGTTTTTAAGGATGAAAAGCTCATCCAGGAAATAAGAGTGAAGGAAAAGGTGTCGACCTTTGCTGCTCGAAAGTTACTCGCCAGTCGACAGCCCACTGTGCCTCAGAAAGGAAAATACAGCACTGTCCTTGCTTCTCCTTGGCCAACAAAGGAGGCGGCCACGCAGACTTGCGACCTCACATTTAGTACCACGGTCGTCAGATCGGCCAGCGCAAAGATCGCCCGTTCAACCTCACCACTTTCGCCTGCCCACTCTATGGCTCACCCTTCATCGGGTTCTGCTAAATCTCGAGCCCAAAAGTCAGACGCTAAGTCTTCGAAAAAAGAGCATTCTCGTGAAGAGTTTTTACGTACTGCAACTTCACAACCATCGGTTCCTCCTTCATCTAAACATCATACCTCCAAGAAGGCTACGAAGAAACACAGTTCCTCTCCTTCTCCGCCAAGGCGTGTCCCAACTACAGCACCACCTGGCGGAAATCGCCCTCGGCCGTGTTCTGTGTCGCCGAGGCGCACTGCTGGTGGCCGGTCAACTGGCCGATCGTTGGTGGCAGGAGCTGCTCCTGACCAACCTATGGATCAGGATCTTCTGCCTTCGACTGAATGCCATTCCATGCTGTCGGTCGCAAGCTCTGAGCAGTCGTTGAGTTGACAGCACCCTTGGTCACGTTTCTCCATTTTCTGTTCACCCTATGTCCATTATCCACTGGAATATCCGCGGCATTCGCGCCAATCGGGATGAATTGTCGATCCTCTTACGATCCTACTCGCCGGTCATCTTCTGTCTTCAGGAAACAAAGCTGCGTCCCCATGACCGCTTTGTTCTCCATCATTTTCAGTCCGTCCGATATGACCTCCCCTCTGTTGAAGGCACTCCAGCCCATGGAGGACTCATGATTCTGCTCCATGATACTCTCCATTATCACCCAATCCCCTTAAACAGTTCCTTCCAAGCTGTCGCCGTCCGTCTTTCCCTTTCTGGATACACGTTCTCTCTATGTACGGTATACATTCCATCGTCTACACCACTGGCACGAGCTGATCTCCTTCATCTTCTTGATGAGCTTCCACCCCCCTATTTGCTGGTTGGGGACTTCAATGCCCACCACCCGCTTTGGGGATCTCCACATCCTTGTCCACGTGGCTCACTATTGCTAGACGTCTTCCACCAAGCGGATCTAGTCTGCCTCAACACTGGGGTCCCCACATTTTTGTCTGCCTCCACGGCAAATTTATCTCATTTGGACCTTGCGGTCGGTACTGTTCCGCTAGCTCGGCGCTTCGAATGGTTCGCCCTTGATGATACACACTTGAGTGACCACTTTCCATGTGTTCTTCGACTGCAGCCTCAACTGCCATATATGCGCTCGCGACGCTGGAAGTTTGCCCAAGCCGATTGGACACTTTTTTCGTCTCTAGCGACATTCGATGACCGTCGCTTTCCCAGCGTCAACGATGAGGTCACACATTTTACCGACGTTATTCTCACAGCTGCGGAACGTTCAATACCACGCACCTCCGAATTGCCCCGGCGCCCCCCAGTTCCTTGGTGGAACGAGGCATGCCGTGACGCAATACGTGAGCGGCGACGTGCTCTTCGCATTTTCCGTCACCATCCAACTTTGGCCAACTGTATCCGATATAAGCAGCTCCGTGCGCGATGCCGTCGCGTCATCCGCGATAGCAAGAAGGCAAGCTGGCAATTCTTTATTAGCTCATTTAACACCTTCACTCCCTCCTCGGAAGTTTGGAGTCGGCTTCGACGGTTCTCAGGCGCGCCTAGTTTCTCCCCGGTCTCTGGGCTCACTGTCGCGCATGATACCTTAGTGGACCCCGTCGCAATTTCTAACTCATTGGGTCAGCACTTTGCTGAGATTTCGAGCTCTTCAAATTACCCGCCAGCGTTTCTCCCGAAGAAACGTGCAGCGGAAGTGCGACATCTTGCTTTCTCCTCTCAAAATCGCGAAAGCTACAATACTGTTTTCTCCATGCGCGAACTCCAACATGCACTCTCTTCTTCTCGCTCCTCCGCCCCAGGACCGGATGGTATCCATGTCCAAATGTTGCTGCATTTATCAACCCATAGCCTGCGTTACCTCCTTCGCCTTTATAATCGAATTTGGACCGACAGTACCTTTCCCAGGCGATGGCAGGAAGCTATTGTCGTTCCCGTTCCGAAAACTGGAAAGGACAAACATCTCCCCTCTAGCTATCGCCCCATTTCTCTCACGAGTAGTGTCTGTAAGGTTTTGGAGCGTATGGCGAATTACCGTTTAGCTTGGTGGCTGGAATCCCGCAGTCTTTTAACACCAGCCCAATGCGGATTCCGACAGCATCGTTCTGCCGTTGACCATCTTGTTGCTCTCTCCACTTATATCATGAACAATTTCCTCCGGAAACGCCAAACGGTAGCAATATTTTTTGATCTGGAGAGAGCATACGATACCTGTTGGAGGACAGGCATCCTCCGCACACTGTTCTCTTGGGGCTTTCGAGGCCGGCTGCCCCTTTTTCTTCGCGAATTTATGGCAGAGCGCACATTTAGGGTGCGGGTGAACACTACTCTCTCCAGTACTTTCTCCCAAGAAAACGGGGTACCCCAGGGCTCCGTGCTGAGTGTTGTACTGTTTGCCATCGCCATTAATCCAATTATGGATTGTCTCCTTCCTGATGTCTCGGGCTCCCTCTTTGTGGACGATTTTGCGATCTACTACAGCTCTCAACGGACCAGCCTTCTTGAAAGACGTCTTCAAGGATGTCTCGATCGCCTCCACTCGTGGAGCGTCGAAACCGGCTTCCGTTTCTCACCCAGTAAGACCGTTTGTGTTAATTTTTGGCGACGTAAGGAGTTTCTTCCGTCCTCCTTACATCTAGGTCCTGTCAACCTTCCGTTTTCCGACGTCGCTAAATTCTTGGGTCTTATGTTTGACAGAAAACTGTGCTGGTCCTCCCACGTTTCCTATCTTTCGGCTCGCTGTCTGCGTTCCCTTAACACCCTCCGTGTCCTGAATGGCACCTCTTGGGGAGCGGACCGAGTGGTCCTTCTCCGCCTCTATCGCGCCTTAGTGCGCTCGAAATTGGATTATGGAAGCATAGTCTACTCCTCTGCTCGGCCGTCTATTCTTCGGCGTCTCGACTCTATCCACCACCGTGGATTACGTTTAGTGTCTGGAGCTTTTTACACCAGCCCTGTGGAAAGCCTTTATGCTGAGACTGCTGAACCTCCGCTATCCAATCGGCGGGCAGTCCTTCTGAGTCGTTATGCTAGCCATCTGTCTTCCATGCCTGCTAATCCAGCTCATGACCTTTTTTTCGACGCCTCCTTTGATGTCGGGTATGCAGGCCGCTCCTCTTCCCTACTACCCCCGGGAGTCCGCTTCCGTCAACTGCTCCATTCTCTTTCCTTCCGCTTTCCTAAAACCTTCTTGACAACTTGGGGTACAGCACCGCCTTGGCTCCGTCCCCGGATCGACTTGCTCAGAGACCTATGTCAATTTCCCAAGGATGGTACCCCTACACTTGTTTACCGTCGGGCATTTGCTGCTCTATGTGCACAAATGACGGAAGCCACATTTATTTACACCGATGGCTCGAAAACATCGTTAGGTGTAGGGAGTGCCTATATTGTTGGCGACACCCCAAATCACTTTCGGCTTCCCGACCAGTGTTCGGTTTATACTGCGGAGCTTTACGCTATTCTCCAGGCTGTCCACTACATCCGCCGCCATCAGCGGATACAGTACGTAATCTGCTCAGATTCTCTCAGCTCTCTCCTAAGTCTCCAAGCTCTTTACCCTGTGCACCCTCTGGTCCACCGGATTCAGGACTGTCTGCGCTTGCTCCACCTGGGGGGCGTCTCAGTGGCGTTCCTCTGGCTCCCGGGACACGCTGGTATCTGTGGAAATGAGGCGGCCGATATAGCGGCCAAGGCTGCAGTATCTCTTCCTCTGCCAGCTATTCAGTCTCTTCCGTTTACCGATCTACGGAGCGGTTTATGTCGCCAAGTTGCTCATTTATGGCATGCGCATTGGTCAACACTTCCCCATAATAAATTGCGGGAAGTGAAAGCCCTTCCTTGCGCATGGACCTCTTCCTCCCGAACGCGTCGTCGGGAGGAGGTAATTTTAGCTAGACTCCGGATAGGGCACTGTCTTTTTAGTCATCGACATCTTTTAAGCGGTGATCCTCCCCCACTCTGTCCCCACTGCTCTCAGCCGTGGACGGTCAGACACCTTTTAATTGAATGCCCCTATTTTAATCCGTTACGCTCCCGTCTACAGCTATTTTAGCAGATGACACGCGCTCAGCAGACCGCGTTCTACAGTTTATTAGTGACAGTGAAATGACGTCAGTCGTTTGAAGATTTTTTTTGGGGGGGGGGGGGGGACAACCACCCCCTTTCTATAGTGGATTTTTAAGCATTCCTTCTGCCTTTAGTTTCTCAAATTTTATGACTTTGTTCCCATTGCTGCTGATTTTAAATTTCGTTTTTTTCCTGTTTTCTACGTCACGGGCTGGGCGCTAATGACCATAGAAGTTTTGCGCCCTAAAAAAAAAAAAAAAAAAAAAAAAAAAAAAAAAAAAAAAAAAAAAAAAAAAAAAAAAAACAGCTAACTGCAAACAGTTTGCCATACAGTGAATGCTTATGAGCTCTGAACAAACAGTTTTCATTTGCACAACTAATTTGGATTCATGGCCAACCAGATTTGCAGCACAATCAGTACTTAAGCCTATAATATTATCATTTTTTCTGTATTCACTTGGGCCTACGGTCTTATCTAAATAATCTGTTAAAGCTGTGAAATAACCAGAGGACATGGAGTCCAGTAATTCTATTACACCTAAAATGTCCTCCTTGATGTGGCTGTCATTGCATCCATGTGTCTAACATACATATTTGCATGATTGATTGTAAATCTATCAGGTAGAAGGCTGATGTATATAAAGTTTTTTAAAACTGTGTATCCACTATGGCATGAATTTTCTCATGCTTAACTATATTATATGCTACATTAAACAACATTGCGAGGAGCGAAAACATTTGACTGTCCATTTTTAAGGCACCTGGCCAATGATGTTCCTGTGTGTCATTCCTTTTTCTTTACACTGGCAACATTTTCATAGTGCACTTTACTCTGAATATGCAGATCTAAGAACTCTTTTTTTAAAAAAGGTGCAGAAAACCCTTTTATCCACTTCCAATCATTCCTAACTTGCACCTGTTCACAAAATTTGCGAGATGCAAGCTTTGTTGTATCCTCATATAGTAACCACTCAAAGTGGCTAACCAGTCTTTATTAAATTTCCTTTTATTTGGGAACGTTGGTATGGCACTATCACCTTTCCTTTTAGTAGAGCAGGAAGATGATATAACATGAATACTATTACTACTGGCTTTTCACAAATCATAGTTGTTTTTCCTGCACATGGGGAATGTTCACATTGCCTATCTCATTTTGTTAACCAGCAGTACACATATAATGTGACTATTATGTTTAAAAAGGGAATATATGTTTGTTTGCTTCTTTTCCATGGTAATAACTAATGTGTCACAAAACTAGAAATGATATATATTTAGTTACAACACAATATAGATAATCATAAAACTTGAATTCTGGAGGACATCACCACATCAATGAAGCACCATAGTACCGTATGTCATGGCCTTTTTTTAACAGGTGGCACTGCTCTCTTGTTTCACAAACCAGGACTTTCTTGTTGCTGCAACACTTGGCATGGTGTATACACACTACTATGGTATGCGAGCAATACACAAGTTTATGTTTGGGCAATTCTGAACCTAGCACTAGTGTGTTTAGAAAATAAATTAAAATTTTCATTAAGCTGGGTGCTGATTTTCAATTATCAATGATGAGCTGGTGACCGTAAATTTAGCCACCTGGTTTACCTGACACCTAGGGTCAAATGGCATCAACAGTGCATCTCCATTAATCAGAGTTAACCAAGAAAGGATAAGTAAATTTTCACAGAATTGTAAATGCTAACTCAATTATACAATTCAGAGAGATATTACAAAATCATTAATGGGAAGATGTTTACCTAGGGCACATGGCAGATTAGAAATTTAATTCTTGCCTAAAATGTTATTAACTTCCATTTAAAAAGCGCCAGGGCCATTGACAATGGTTGGCAGGAAAAAGTGTGGCTAGCATATGGGATTAGAATATCTTACTAGGAACAGAGAGCTTAATCTCATGCCAAAGACTACTTCTAATCAAAACATAAAAATGTGCTACAAGCAGCATAAACACATTTTTTATGACACATGTTCATAAATGGTTCCAACCAAATATTGGGATCATGAAATATTATGATTTAGAAGTAGCCGACTTGGATAATCATTCTGTGACTGTGAGTTTTAAATGTCTTAAGTGCACCATTCTTGTTAACTCCGGGCAAATTGGACTTCACGCGTAATATAGCAAGAAGGCTCTATATAATTACAACAATTAGTAGCTATCTGAGTGAGATAGCCATAACGGTGGACAGACAGATCACATCCAAGTGGCTAATTCTGATCATTAAACAGAGCGCACCAACACTTCCAAAGGGCAGACTGTTAAAAATACATAAGTGGCATTAGTGGCAGGAATAATGAAAAGTACAACTTCATACGTTTATTTGATGATAATTATTATTATCATAAATAACATAAACATTTACATATGTCTGTACAGATAGAGGCCAGGAGGAGAACAGATTAGGAAGAAACAAGAGAAGAAAGAAAGGCAACAGAAAAAAATATCTGATAAAGATATTTTCTTCGCACAGCTTTCAATTTGGTATCATCAGTATTTCAGGCTCATGTGTTTTGAGTGTCCCACTTATCACAACAGAAAATATGATCTTTGAGCAAACAATTACAGCTGTACACATAAAAAAAAGGTATCTCTTCACTGCCCCCTTGACTGAGGCATGAAAATGGTTACATTTATGTGGTGAAATCAATTGTAAATACCTTTCACTAAATCAAAGTGTCCATGGATCACAAATACTTGGTAGGACAGATGGATTACAAAATTTTTTTCCTTACCAATGTTAAATTCTTCCACCAAAAGGTCTGGAATTAAGTACTGCACTCAGGGTTTAACTGATTAGTATTACCCCATCTTGGCAAAGCCAGCAGAAAAAGCCCAGGAAGAAAACTTGCAGCAGGACTTTCAGATCTTATTGGATTCATACAAATGTTTAGTTGTGGTCTGAAACTAAGTATTTTACTGTGGCCTTCATAACACCCACACACTGTACATACATACTTAGACAAAAATAATGTTTTTACCACATTTTGCTTCTAACTTATGTGAACAAATTTTGAATTTCAAGACTTATGCCAATCACAAAACTGCCAGAAGTAAAAGTACTGTTAGCTATTCAGTTTCTGTGATCACTCATTGCATGACACAAGGGTACAAATTATTTGATCTTTATCATAGTTTCTTTCCTTAAAAGAGTTTTAAGTAAAATGATAAGTTCTCTCACTTATGACAGTTTTAATGGAAGTTTCATTTGGAATGGACTGTTTATGACTGCACTGGCAACAACGGATATGTAACAGAGAACTGCAGGCACAGTTGCATAATGACCCTCAAGCAGAAATCTGATCTTCAGATCTTTACAACAACTGCTCAATATGTTTCTTCCATGATGCGATTTGTTTCCAAAAATAGCAGCTTATTTAAAATCAATAGTTTGTACCATAATTACAATACCAGAAGAAAACTTGATATTCATTATGATCTAAAAACAAAAGATCATGATGCATAAGTGGGTTTTATACAGTGATTTTTAATGCCTTTCCACCAATAATTAAAAAACTGTTTGGATACACCCCCAAGTTTAAAGAAAAGCTGAAGCAGTTCTTTCAAGATGGATCTTATTATAGTATACATGAATTTCTAAACCAAAGTGCATAATACTTCTTGTATACACTTAAATCAATTTTTGAGGCCTTTATGGCCTAATCATCATTCTTGTCTATGTACAGTGTAATTTAAAACTGAAATGTATGTATAACTGTATATTCATTCAGAAGTCAAGTATGATAACTCATACATAAGGTTATACGTTAGCTTATCTGTTCCTGTTATTTATATGATCAGAACAATGTACTTGTGCGCTAAACAACAATCTGTACAAATTTGACTCATTCTGTATCCAGAGATATATTCTCATATGGATCTACAGAACTCAAAATAAATAAACCCACGACCCATCATCGAAAGCCAGGACCAATCAGGAAAGGTTCCTGGAATTAGTGGACAGGACACTGCTGAGGCAGCTCAGGACAGGATTCCAAGAGGTTATGAGGATGTCTACATTTGGTGAATTACATGAAAAGGCACACAGACATGAATTAGAATAGCTGCACCCACAAGATAACATGCATGTGCAGAATAAAAGTTCACTTTAGTGAACAATTAATTTGTTTTCTTTATTTGATACCAATTAGTATCATTTTAATCAAAATTCATTAGAAATTCCTGTGAGTTTAACATGAGGCTGGAATATCATTACATGACCATGATAGTTATAACTGTAGCATAACCTATTTATGGGAAACCTGTAGACAGCTTTAAATCACCTTTATTAGTTAATGTAATTGGATAGATAAAAAATCTACTCACCAAGTGGCGGCAGAACACACACAAAAAGTTTTAGTTAGGCAGGCTTTTGGAGACAGTGGCTCCTTCTTCAGGCAGATGGATTGAAGTGGAAGGAAGAGGGGTAAAAAGAAAGGACAGGAGGGGTAATAGGAAAAGGTTAAATTACAGAAAATCTACCCCTTTTCCTAGACCTCTCTCCAGTCCTTTCCCTTCACCCCTCTTCCTTCACCTTTAACTCTTCTGCCTGAAGAAGGAGCCACTGTCTCCGAAAGCTGACCTAATTATAACCCTCTTTTATTTGTGTGATCTGCTGCTGCTTGGTGAGTAGATTTTTTATCTATACAATTACAAAAATTGATTGGTTTCATGGTTTTATTAATGGTCAGTCTAGAGGCAACTAATCACAAGCATTGCATGCAGTGTCTCTGTGTGTCATTTTGTCAGTTTTTAAACTCCCTTTATTGGTTCACTGAATGTTAAGAATGCTGGTGTTTGCACCAGAACACAGACAAAAATTGAATTTAAACCACTACACTGGGCAGCAAACACACTAGGTTACACCATACTGCCAAAGCAACCGATATGTACGTACTTAGTGTTGGTCTTCTTAATATTACAGACAAGTGTGGATGTTATCACTGATTTTGCAACATTTGGCACTATCCATGGGAAGAAATGAATACCTTTTGTGACTTCAATCTGTCCCCACAATATCCCAACACTGTGGAGTAAAACATACTTGCATTTTCAATTAGCTTTTATAGAAGGCAACACAGTTATTTCGCATCACTGTCTATCACCGTTTCATCTTTTATCCACTTTCGTTAAGAGTTCTTAAATAGGTTGCACAGTTAATTATTTAGACGGTCAATTAAGTTTATTCTCCTTCTCACCTTGCATGTAAAGTACTTTATACATCATCTGGCCTACTCATGGGTAATTTAATTGCTAAGTGACTATAAATTCATATAGTGTCTTTACATGAAATTACAATTATTTACATATTTACAATTTTCTTTTCTTGTGCAGTGACTAAGAATTAATATTTCTTGTTTTTATGTTATTTTGATAGGAACACAGTTCAGCATATATTGTGCCCTTGTCAGCTATATACAGTAAGACAATGCCACTCACTTATTTACTAAGAAATAATGAACAGCTTTCAAACTGTGAAATAGCTCATTACAAGCACCAATACATGCAGATATTAGTCTCAACCGAAGGAGACAGGAAAAAAATCCACACTGCAAAATTTACAGGGGAAAATCCATTTATTTGGGACCCAAACATGAAATTCTACTGTATCTTTTATGTGGTTATTTGTTCATAGAAAATAAGTAGAAATTATTAATTACAATACTTTAACTGGCAATTACCAGCTGGTGTTTCAAAACCACAAGCTTTTTATTTTACTCAGTAGGATAGCAAATGTAACTGTTCAGATGTGATATTACTCACTCACTAACACACACACACACACACACACACACACACACACACACACTCACTCACAGATAAGAGAAATCTAAATCCCTTTTTGGATCAGTATTATCAGGTCTTAGTTCATTACATAACTTCCAACAATTGCAACTAGAGGAATGTCTTTAGCACATCAAGAATAATGTTGACATTTCCTAATTAACACTCCCAGATAAAGTCCTTATTAGCTATTATTTACAGGATTAAGTGCTACATTAGTCAGTCAGTGTAGATATTGCTCTGTCATTACAGAACTATGTAAAATTTATATTTTATCAACATCGTTAATTTATGGTAGAATAAGGTAAATAATGGGGTATAGTATTGTCATTGCTCATTATAAATATCCCCACAGCTTACATCACATTACATGAGTTGGTCAGTCACCTCTATACAAAAAGTCCACAGCTTGTGGTCTAGTGGCTAGCGTTGCTGCCATGGATCACGGGGTCCGTGTTCGATTTCCAACTGGGTTGGGGATTTTCTCTGCCCAGGGACTGGTGTTTGTGTTCTCCTCACTATTTTATCATCATCGTCATCATTATTCATGACAGTGGCTAGATGTCCACCCCCAGTAGCTGAGTGGTCAGCCCGACAGACTGTCAATCCTCAGGCTCGGGTTCGATTCCCAGCTGAGTCGGAGATTTTCTCCGCTCAGGGACTGGGTGTTGTGTTGTCCTAATCATCATCATTTCATCCTCATTGATGCACAAGTCACCGAAGTGTTGTCAGATCAAAAGACTTTCACCTGGCGAACGGTCTACCCTATGGCAGACCCTAGTCACAGGACATTTACATTTCAGTGGCTAGATTGGATTGTGTAAAAAATTGGACTTGTAAAAATTGTGACTTTGTATGGGCGCTGATGACCGCACAGTTGAGCGCCCCAAAAACCAACCATCATCATCTACACAAAAAAGAAATCTCCAAATGATTTACCATACTATCAGTACCACTAGACATGGTTCCTCACGGCTGTGACTGGTTGTGACTGTGAGGTGGGAAGATTGCTTTCCCTTATACCACAAAAAAGACTGCTTTCATATTATGGCCATGAATGAACAATACTTGAACTTCCAACCTCAAGCTTCAGGCCAAAGTACAGCATAGTTAAACTTCTACTTTCATGAGTGCTTGTTACATCATTATATATCCATCCAGTTATCTGAGAGTCCTAATATTTAGCCTTTAGTCCACATGAACAAATTACCTGCTTTTATATGAGACAGTATTTGTTTTATCACTTACCTATTTCACAAAATATACACCTGTTTACTTATCCCTCATTTAATTTCCATAACCTGGTGGAAGGTAAATTCATTCATCCCTTCCTAGACAAATATCAATCTTACCAAACGACATTTAACTACCTATTAGGGCCATGCCGGTCACACAGATAAACAGAATTAAAGCATCTCAAATATGGAAACAGGAAGTTACTTATTCTGTGAAAAGTAGAGTAATAGCTGTTTGCATTCACTGCATTTTATTTCAGTTGTAGTCTGAAAGTAATCTATGGTACCTGACTGTACAAGTAACAATTACGACGTCACACACAGAATTATAGTTTACGAGTCTTGGTTGGATCTTACAAGTCCAATAATTACTTGCAAGCACTAGTGAAAATATTTTTAATTCCCCTGTAGGAATACAACCTTCTTTCTTGTTGGATATGCTAACACCTAACTTCCTTAGTTGCTGGATTTAAACTGCTTCCACCCCATTCCAAGATTTGTTGTTACATTTTAGTCTGTGTTTATATTATGATCAGAGCACCAACCTAAACAGGATGACGGCAACTGATGTGGTTTCCATCACATCTTATCTTATTAAGATGAGGCTTTCTGCATGTTGAGTGTAACACAACAGTGGCGCCATCGATTGCATCACCAAATTGATGTTTTCGTCTTGTGATGAACCACAGCAACAAAACTTCAAGTGCAACAGCGAGAAGTGACCTGTGCCGCAACTGTTGTAGTGTTTGTCCTTATTATTATTTATCATAATTGTCAATATCCTAAACTTCCTGTGTTTTAGTGTAATTTCATATAGGAAAACAGAAGAAATAGTGGGCTCTGTTCCCATACTCCTAGTTGTAAGTTTAGTGGTAATTGATTACTACTGAACCAGACAATCGGGAGTTAAGGAAAATGGGAAGGACTGGGCCCACAAATCAACTGGTTATTTTTTCATGGAAATAACAATTTATTGATAAGTTAAAATTTAACTTAAAATCAAAGATAAATACCGTAATTTAAATCTTAAGGCAACATTTCAAAAGAAATATAACATGTTTTTAATAATAATAATAATGATAAAAGGGCCAGCTGCGCAAAAGTTCAAGTGAAATTTGCAATGCAAATCTTAAAGGCCACAGTTTGGAGAAATATGATTACAAGGTTACTCTTTTCAGGCTACTGTAGTCAAACAAAGCTACACTTAATACTCATCTTGTGTAAGGTGTCGGTGCTGCATGGTTGCAAGAAGTACCTTGAGATGGAAATTTTTAAATGAACAGTTGGATGGGGCATCCAGCAGATCAGTCCAGGGTGAAGAAGATGAACCAAGCTGCAAGCAGTGTGAAGCGGCAGTCCATACAACCCAATGAATTGCAGTGTCACTAACCAATGATCGGGTGGCCGCAAAGTTGCCTCTTTCCACAGCTGGAGGCCCGCACTAGCTGGCCAGGCCCCACCAACCAACTGACACACCACACACACCACTCATCCAACAGGCAATTTCCTGTGTCAGATGAATGTGGTTTTTGCAGACCAACTCGGCTCAAACAACCCAAATCAGCTCTCACATAGGAACTTGATGTCACAAACAACTCGGCTCTAACTGTGCAACTCCACTCTCTCAGACCAACTGCCTGCCCATCCAGATACACCAAACAGCCAGCACTCCCTCCTAGGCTGACTTCGACCAAAGATGCTTACTGAATAAAAAGTAAATTGATAGCAAACTTGAGCCAGTGGTGCCAGACAAGACCCAAGCAAAGTACAATATGGTGTCATGGCTCAACCTCCCGCCCTTAAACACAAACTAGGGAGGCAGCAAGCAGGCAAAATCAGCTGGTAGGCTCGACTTGGCTGACGTGCACCTTAATGGTCCTACTGGTAGTTGGATGCTTGAATAGCAGGTTGACCGGCTCCAAAGCCCTCCCAATCAGGCATGGTCCTATGAAACGTGGAATGAACTTCCCCGGACTCCCTGAAGTATGCCAGGCCACATTCCTGATGTAGACCATAAAAATCACAAACCTTCCCCTGGAAGAGGCGCCTATTTCAGTTATACCACTGTGCTTCATGGGAATGGGAAATGTTAATGTTTGTTTGAGCATGCTGGCAATTTTCACTAAGAGCCCGCATCTCGTGGTCGTGCGGTAGCGTTCTCGCTTCCCACGCCCGGGTTCCCGGGTTCGATTCCCGGCGGGGTCAGGGATTTTCTCTGCCTCGTGATGGCTGGGTGTTGTGTGCTGTCCTTAGGTTAGTTAGGTTTAAGTAGTTCTAAGTTCTAGGGGACTGATGACCATAGATGTTAAGTCCCATAGTGCTCAGAGCCATTTTTCACTAAGAACTTCGGGCAAGACAGAAATGGGTAGAAAGTCATTAATTTCCCACGAATTATCCAGAGGAGAGTTGGCAGGGTAAGAGAACAGGCAGGTAGCAGGGGCTGCCATAGAAGCCTCATGTTTCACAGAATTATAGGCCAAGTTCAGTCATGGTAAGCTAGTACCACACTTGCTAGGAGACTTATGATGGTAAATGATTAATGCCGACTTTAGGTTGTAGTTCATCCTTTCGGCGAGTGATGCCTGAGGGTAGTGCAGGGAGTGGTTATGTGTTTAATCCATTGCCAAAACAAAATTTCCTAAATGTCCTGAAGACAAATGCAGGAGCGTTATCAATAACCAAGGCCCGCGGGTCCCAAACCAACAAAAAAATGTGCGTGAGGTGGGCAATAGTTACCGCTGCTCTCACCCCAGGCTTGGAATCAACCAAGAAAACCTAGAAAAGTCTTTTATGACCACTAGGATATAACAGTTTCCTTTCTCGGTGTGTGGAAGTGGCCCAACACAATCGATAAAGAGATTATCGAGCAGATGCTCTCCTAGTTGCGACTGTAACAAGCCGTTGGGAGGCAAGTTGCTGGGTTTAGTCATCTTATAATCTTGGCACTCTGTAACTAACCGTCTGATATCCTTGTAAAGTGTTGGCCAAACAAGATGCTGTTTGATGTTTTCAAGGGTCACATGTAATCCAAAATGCCCTCTCACTAACGAGTCATGGAAAGACCAGAGGAACCAAGCTTTGTGGGAGAGTAATCCTGACCTCATCAGAAATAATTGGGGAACCTCTGTTATTACAGAACACACAAGGGGAGGGAGGGGGGGCTTGATTGACCGGAACGTCTTCCTCAGGTTCCTCCTCTTGCGACATCCAGCTAACTGCATTAGCAACCCAACTGTCGCTCCCTCATAAATGTCGTACCTTAAAGGGGAAAGCAGAAATTTGGACAGCCCATCTAGCAATCCGCTATCTTCTTAGGCTGGGCTAGCACCCAACTAAGCATCTGATTATCAGTCTCCAATTCAAATTCTCGATGTTCGAGGTAGAACTGAAACTTTTCGACAGCAAATAGTATGGCCAATGCCTTGCACTCCTACGCTGAGTAATTAACATCGGCTCCCGTCAGTTGCCTAGATGTGAACACCAATGGGTGCCTCACCTCTTGGTCCTCCTGGAGGAGCACGGCTGCAACACCCATGTTACAAGTGTCAGTCTGCATGATGAAACGCTTGGTGAAGTTGGGAACTGCCAAGACGGGCAGGTTTGCTATCACGGTCTTAATTGCCTCAAAGGCAGCTTGTTGGATTTCGCCCCATACAAATTTCTCCTCCTTCCTGCGCAACTGGTTGAAGGCAGCTGCCGACTGCGCAAAATTCAGAACGAAACACCTAATGTAGTTCGCCATACCAATAAAATGGGCAATCTCCTTTCTATTACACAGCTGGGAAAATTTCCTTAAGGCACAGGTGCATTCTTGATTGGTACTAACACCCTGTTCAAATGCCCCAGAAAGGAAACTTGCTGTCTAGCCAAACTAATCTTAGATGGCTTGACTGTTAAACCCACTTCACTAAGCCTGCAAAGTACAGCCTAGATATGATCCAAATGATCCTCAAAATAACGACTGTAAACAACTAGATCATCCAAATAATTAAAAATGCATTTGAATTTAAGGCCACTCAAAATATGTTCTAACAAACGCAACACCATTCAGCAGACAGGCCAAAAGGTACCCAATTATATTTGTATAAGTTCCAATCAGAGCAGAAGGCAGACAGATGTTTAGAGACTCCTCAGTGAATGGTATCTGGTGGTATGCCTGATTAAGGTCAAGTACAGTGAACCAACAAGCACCAGAGAACCATGTATAACAGTTATGGAGGTCGAGTAAGGGTACTAACTCTAAGATTACCTTCTTATTTGGAAACCGGTAATCGACTACAGGGCGGGAATCCTGCCCCTGGGCTTTGGAAACCAAGAAAATTGGAAAGGCGTAATGGTACATAGACTGCCTGATGACACCATACCTCAACAATCCATCAAGTTTCTGCAACAAAATCTTCATGTTCGGTGGTGAAAGTCAGTAGGGAGACAGTTGGATTGGTACATCATCACTCACACGAATGTGTCACAAAGCATGTCAGGAAACTGTGCTAACAACCCCAACAACTGCTCAGAGCATTCACGTGGAAGATGGTCAACCTCAAATTGACTGCCAGTACTATTTATGTGCCCACCAATTCCGGCCTGCCGGCAGGAGCACAATGCTATTCTCTCAGCTGGGGCAAATTTCAAAGAAAACGAGGGAGTACAGAAATCCAACATCATTACAGCCTTCTGAATAAAATTACACCCTAAAATAAGGTTAGAAATGCGCCCCCTGACAAGCAAGACACGATATCTCTGAGAGGAAGGGCGGACAGTATAGATAACCTGTGTAAGTGTCCAAACTCAAGAAACCACTCATAGTTGAGCAGAGAAACAGAACTGCCAAACTCCAACAAGCCACACAGTGGTTTGTGGCCAACTCTGGCGCAAATAAACAGAGAAGTGCAGACAGAAATGGTGTGAATTCCAGCACACCATGGGCCACGGCGCCTGCAGGTGCAAGTTCCTCCACTGGGAGCCACACGTCATTTATCAGGATGCGGCAGACGAGCGAACTGACATTGCCACACTTGATGGTCTCGGGCACCACATCTGAAAGAACCCCCCCCCCCCCCCCCCCCCAATTTCTCGCCCTCGTTTGCTTTATCGCTAAGGTTGGCTCCAATTATAACAGGAGGATGGCTCACACTATCAGAGACTCTGATAATAATTCCTTAGTGCCACAGCTAAACTACCACAAAATTTGTCAGTAAACATGTTTTCAAGAGATGCTGCACCGTGACAGACACCACCATCCACATGTACGGCATCAGTTCTTACTTGTTCCTTCTATTCCTTTTCTCTGTTACCAATCTGAGTACTAAGCTGAGATTGCACGCTGTCTTGCCACTGAGGCAAATCTTGTTTTAGTGTCTTGTGTATCTGTCCTAACTCATTCTTAATCATCTGTACTGAAGTGCTCTGCTTGGTACATACTTCAGTTAACTGCTCAGTTTGCTTCTCGTCTGCAAACCAAATGCTGTAAATGTGACAAGCTGCAGATGACAAGCTGTCAGTGCAGGACACCATACATATGGTCCTTGAAAACCATTTCATGTAAAATCCCAGTAAGAACTAAAGTGAATAAAAATTGTCTTTAGACCTCATTTTTTTGGATCAGTTATAGCCTAAAATATGTGCACTTTTTACAGTTTTTCAATATATAAACAAAACCCACTGATTATATCTTCATTTTTTACAGGTTTTCAATAAATAAAACCCATTGACGATGGCACAGAGATGGCGAAACATGTTTGAGTTGCAAGAAAAAACAGTGTTTTTGCATAAAAGGTGGAACCTATGTCCAATAATGTTAACTGCAAACAGAGAAAAAATTCAGGAGCTGCAAATCCAAAAGATGAATAAATCACAGATGGTATTCATATGCAGCATAACATTATTGATGAAAAATATTTCTTTGAAAACCATAGCATATTGCTACTACAAACTGCATGCACTTAATAATAATAGATTTATTGCAGCCAAACTGGCCATTTAGTACGTAAAGTACAGGAATTATTCTCTATTCACTATTGTTATTCTTAGTCACTACAGAATTTCACCAGCAATTCTGTTCTCATCCTACGATTAACACATGATATCTCTCACACTGGTCACCGCACCTCGCACATATACAGCCTGTGCTGGGCTCATGAAAACTCCGGGTGTTGCATAGTTCGTGGTGAAATCCATGCACGGAGAGTCTTGTCACTAAGTGGCGGAGTTTGTATGCTTCCTGCATCCATTCACAGTTTGCCATGTCATATGTAACAGAGAAATCCGTCCATATCTTGTGTTTCTTGTCATGTAGTTCCGTCAATAAGTCGTGGTAGGCTATCGTCACTGGTAATAAATGCTTCAGTCGCAGTTCTTCTATGAAGAAGGGCTCTCTGACCAACTCATACACAAACAGCGAGAGTGTGTATTTGGAGACACATAGCACCCTTTTTAAGTAAGTAGCCTTCAGCTTCTCTATTTTTTCGAAATCTGTCTTCTTCAGAGTAATCCATATGTTTTCCAATCTGTAAATTGCTACAGGTTCAACTTTGAGTTCAAACAGTCGTAGGGCTGTTTCCAGGGAGTTTATGTGGCATGTGAATACTGTTCCCTGTGACTGAAGGATAACTCCTAGGTACGTAAAACTGGTGACTGACTTTAGCAGTGTCTCTCCAACATAGAATCTGCCAGGTCTTCCTCCTCTTCTGAAGGTCATGTAGACTGTCTTCTCTTCATTCAAGAATAGGTTGCTTTTTCATGCCCAGTACACTAACTGGTTGAAGGTTTTTGCAAATCATCCTCAGAAACTGAGGTTAATCCTGTGTCATCTGCATACATGAGTAGATTTACATTGTCAGGTTTTATTGTCTCAATGATGACTGCCGTAGCTAAGATGAAGAGTAAGGGGCTCAGTGGGTCACCTTGCAACACTCCAACTGTTTGCTGTAGCAGGCTGGATGTATCTATACCACCATGTACCAGTTGTTAGTGAGAAGATCTCTAATGATTGGCAACAGGTAATGTCTTGGACCTAAGGTGGTTTCCAGTTTCTTCATTAGAATGGAGCTATTGATTTTGTCGAACGCCTTGGTGTAGTCTATGAAAATTGCATGAAGCTTTCCTCCTTGGTTCGCTATGGCCATTTCTACAATGGTTTGGAGACAGTGTACAGCTTGATCTCCCACATCTGAAACCATACTGTGAATCAGGGAGTTTCTCTGTAACTCTAAGACACTTGCACAGTATTGTTGAAAAGATCTTGAATAGGGTGTTCTCTAGTGCAATGCCCCTGTACACACTTGGGTCAGCCATGTTACCTTTTCCCTTGTACAGCATTATCCTCTTTGAATGTTTCCACTGTCCAGTACAATTCCTCATTTCAGCCATTCCTTGAGGAACACTGAGAGTGGAATCACTAGTACAGGGAGCTTGCACTTAATTATTAATATCTGCAATCTTGTGGCTTTCTTCAAATATGTAAAAATAATTGTACGATAATGATAAATGTTGCAAGTAACAAAACAGAATGCTACACTTCCATTTATTATTGTATGTGTGTAAAAATTCCTTACCGCCTCTTATCTAATAATGGAAACTCCAGATAGGAATTTTCAACAAGGCTGTGGCAGAGAGCTATATGTGAGTGTCTTTTAATTGTGTCTGTCTGCAACTTGACATGTCTTCTTTATGGTATGTAGTGATCTGACTATCGCATTGTAGATCACAATAACATATTTGTACAAATTTTTATTCTTTACTCTCTCTGTTTTAATTGTTGTATTGTATTTTGTTCTTGTAAAGCACTTATTGAACCTTGTTATAATATTTTATTCATTCGATTAACAGTTCTCTTGAGCAACATTCATGCTGTATCATTACATGAAAAAGAGACACTCAGTCATGAAATAAATTTATTTCAGAATAAAATTACACATGCAGCATTAAATACCTTTACATATACAGTCCTTTTTGGGTCACAATATAATGCATTTTTTGTGCACCTTGCCACACTAATGGTTCAAACCAAACATTGGAAAAATGAAACATTATGATTTAGAAGTAGCTTGCTTGGTTAATTATTCTATGACTGTATGTTTTAAATATCTAAAGTGTGTCATTGTTTTCACACTGGTGAATCAGACTTGGTACATAATACTGTATAGCAAGTAGGCTATATATAATTACAACATTTAGTAGCTATCTCAATGAGATACACATAATGGAGGCTAAACCGGCAACATCCAAGCCAGCTAATTTGGATCATGAAACTGAACTCACCAACACTTCCAAAGGATGGGGTTTTAAAAATACATGTATGGCATTAGTGACAGGAAAAATGAAAAGTGCAATGCAGTATGTCCAACTGATGGTAATTATTATTATCATAAATAACTTACACATTTGCAATGTCCATAAAAATAGAGGCTAGGAGGAGAACAGATAAGGAAGTGAGAAGAAGAGGAAGAAAGACAAAAGAAAAAAAATTGACAGAGATATTTTCTTTGCACACCTTCAACTCAGTGACATCAATAATTTAAATTCATGTATTATGCGAGTCTCTCCAATCATAAAAGAAAGTGTGATATATGTTCAAGTGAACCACTAAAACAGTCCATGTAAAATAATTCATTAAAAAAAAGTGTCTCTTCAAGTACTGCAAAATACGTAGATATATCATCAAGAAGGCAAACACAATGTACTGTACTATGCTCAAGAAATTAATTCAAAGAATGAGATCAGAACAATCTGGAGCATTATTAGGTATTAAAAGAATAAACTCAGCAAGACAAATGTGACAGTAGCAATGAGGCAAAGGATATGAATTCAAACTCTGGGCTACCAAATTCAATGAATTCTTTCTAGAAGCATCTGAAAACATGGGGACAAACAGCGGTTCATCAACACAGCTTACTTAGGCAGGCAGTATACACTCCACCATCAGACATAGCTATGCCAACTCACCTATTGGAGAAATCACAAAAATTGTCAGGTTACTAAAAAGTAAGGTCCTTTGACTATGATGATACCTCAGCAAAAATATTAAAACCCTGTGCTGACTTGGTAGCACAACCCTTGAGTTACATTCATCTGGCTTAACATGTAAAATAATGGAAAGGCAGCCACTCACCTATAGCGGATCGGTGTGTGGTGCATAGAAACATGTAGCAGTATGTAGTATTTATAGCGTGAAATAAGATTCACAGTGTGAGTACTGTTTGCTTTTACATTTTCTGCACTCCAGACATCAGTGGTTGACTTTCCCTTATTTTTCATATTGTTCCATCCAGGAATTTCCATTACTGTTACTCATCTGGCTTAGACAGTGTTATATCACATCTCATAAGAGAATGTAAGGAGAGTCTGCTTAGACCATTAACGCATGCTGAGTGCTACTGTAATACATACATGATTTTAAAACATAAACAAAAACAATCACGAAGATCAGGCAAAGAGTGCTTTGAAGTATAATTGTTAAGCTTCAAAGATCATATAATTATTTGTCAAAAAAGTGGTTCAAAATTTAAAATGTCACATCTCTGGAGCAGTTCTAGATATTTTTTGGTTTTTTATTTTAAAGATAATTGCTTTATGATTACAAAGAAATCCTCCATTTGGATTTATCTGTCAAAATTCTTTTACTATGGCATTCTGAATTTTTTTTTATAATTTATGGAATTTTTTTTTTTTTCAGTAATCCCAATCCATAAAATTTTGATTTTTTTCTGTTGATTAGTACCATACAGTTCTACATTCTCTGAAAATGAGAGCTTTCAATTTTAGGTTGAACAGCTTTTATAAACAGTTGAAATTTTTGCCATATGTATAACCTGTTTTTATTACTACATTATCACATAACAGGCTCATAAAAACCTAGCCTTATTTAACATAATTTTAGTTTTGAAAGATGAGTAAGAGACTCATTTTTCAAGCATTTTAAATGGTTCCAAAATGTATGTGAAAGGTTCAAAGACTTAAAGGATTCAATTTATACAACTTCTGTGCACTCTATTTTGTACTGAAATTACCCAGCCAATGAACTAAAAATGTGTTCCACTGCTTCATTATCTTCCTTTGATATAGAGTGATGCCTTCTTGTTGAACCAATAGGAACTGGAGCACTTACAGTTTTCAAAACATTGTGAACAGGAAGTGAGCACTGATGGCGTTGTTGCTGTCCTTCAGCTGGAAACCTATCTCCAGCAGCTGGTCCATGTGGTAGAATAAAGTCCACTACAATTTTGTTTAACTCATAACTGGTGTCTATAGTCTCTGCAATCCACCAGTCACAGTCGTAAACACATGCCAGAAACCATCCTCCTTCTCAGGTTAAGAATCTGAATATTATCCTGCTGTTTCTTAGGTGTTGGCTGAACAAACAAAATTTCTTCTTTCTTGCTCTTTAAAGTGCGTGCAATATGAGTTCACCCATCACTCTGAGTCCAAAAATGTGTCTTCTGAATTCCTTTCACAGGAATAGTTTGTTTGGACCATTCTTCTTTTTTCTGCTCATGGAATTCTTCGATTTCCTCTTTGGACAAAAGAATGAGGGCTGTGGATGTATAAGATTTCACAACTCTCAAAAAATCCTCAGAATTCTGAATTGCAGCTGTATTTGGTCTGGAAAGATTATGTTTTGTAGCATGGTGCTTCAGCACGCCTCCTACACCATCACAAGGCCCCTTCCCGTGACCAGTAGCACTGTACACCCAGTCAATTGGCACAAGCAACTTACTCAGTTCAAACAGCTGGTAACGATTTTTAAAATGCCTAGGAGCACGATCAGAAATAACAATGATCTTCTCTGCCCCTGTTTGCAGTTGAAGAATTTTGTGTATTGCTAGCAAAGCATATGCTGAGTCATGTCCTGTCTCATCACTTATAACTGCAGCACTTGTGACCTTGTTTTGAAAATGGGTCACTGCTGTAAAAATTGAAACCTGGTCATTACTCCAATGATACCATTGTACTTCTTGTGGGAGAGTTACAAACCAGTTCTCAGCAAAATCACAGTGAAGCACTAAACATAGTTCTTCTGCCTGTACACATCCTTTCACTTCTGCAATGTGTTGTTGCAATTTATGCAGATGCTGATGTGTTACTACTTTCACTGATCATTTACCACATTCGTCAATGAAGCTGTCAAAGGCAACAGTTTTCTTAATTAGTTTATTTTCCTCCCATATCGCATATGTAATTTCTGCAGAGTTATCTATGTCTTTTAGGCCAAGTGTCTGTAAAGACAGTCCTCCCTTTCCAGGGCAGTCACCACATTCTTGAAACATCTAGTCTCTCGCTTTACGTCGTGACTACTAATGACTTCACACGCCCGTGTCATATGTCACGTGCTCCAGTAACTTCTTCAAAGTTACCACACAAAGTTCAAAATTCACGCAATACACATATAGACAGACATCTCTAGATGGGTGTGGAACTACCCACTTAGGTTATAGTGCATAAAATTTTGTTCTTCCAATATGTGAAGCTGTATAGTTGCTCTTATAAATTGCAAAGGTTTCTTTACTACTGTGAGTCATGTACCTCTTCACTTTCACAGCTTTTTGACCTTCAGCTGTTACAGTTATAGTGTCTTTTTTGTTGGCACTCTGGTGAGAACAGTCCAATTTATCTTCCAGATAAAATGACTGCACTATTTGAACTTGAGCTGCTTCTAGAGGGTGACCATAATAGGGATCTGGTCTTCCAAAGACTCCTTTTACAGACCTCACATTTCTTGATTTGTCTATCATGTACTTTGATACTGATGGAACACGATTCAAATTTGTTTTCTTTGAAAATGTCTCTGGAATAATAGTTAAAACTTGCACCTCTTCACTGTAGGGTGCACAACATTCAACAGCTGATATTCATGAAAAATTCCTGGTAAGAGGTGCAAGAGTGCTTTGGTTCATTTTCTTCTGAAGATAGAATTTCTACTTTGAAGAGTGTGGTCAGTTTTGCTGTAGTGTACTCATCCATAGCTTTAGTAATTTATCTGCACTTTCTTGATGCATAGAGCTTATGACCCAACTTCACTGACCACAGTTTCTTAACAGGACTAACACCTACCTCTGTAGTTGACAGATTCAGGGTATTTAATTTTTCCTCTATTGATCTGCATCACCTTGTTCAGATAATATAATTGTAGTTATTCTGTCAAAACATTTAGAACACAAAAAGTCGTCACTGGAAACACCTTCATCTTGAAACATTGTCTTCAAATGAGAACACTTATTCCCCTTTTTTTTATATAACACTCTTTCATAGATATGCAAATAGTCAGCACACTTCACTCTAGAAATAATTCAAAAGCCAAGATCGCTTAAATACTGTTTACTGGATAACGGGTTTCAACACACTAAAGGTTCCATCATCGGATGTGAATGTAGCTTAACATTTATAAACCATTTGGATATAACGATACATGAGGCAGACCAGGTGATATATAATCATTGTCACAAAAAATAAAACAACTGCTCTCCTTTTATTTTTTGTGACAATGATTTTATATCAGCTGGTCTGCCTCATGTATCATTATATCCCAATAATTTATAAATGTTAAGCTACATACAGATCCGAAGATGGAACCTGTAGTGTGTTGAAAGCAGTTATCCAATAAACAGTATTTAAGCGAGTTTGGTTTTTGAATTATTTCTACAAAAGAGTGACTGCCCCACTACACACTATGTGTTAACTGCAAAACAATTCACTCTCCTGTGGCCCCAATCAGAAGACAGTCCTTTTCACAAAACACACGGCAACTGTGTCAATTGGCAAATACCTCACCAAAACATCGAACTCACTGGATGGTCTCAGATTTCTTAGAAGCCTCTTCAGTAAACAAATTAGCACTAAACAACCACAATACGGAAACCTGCAATAAACATCCATGACAAAGAAACTGACAAGAAACTACAACAAAGTGTCAGAAAATCTGAAACAATGGAAGTGAAAAGAAATAACATCAACAAAGAAAGTCCAGAATGAGATTTTCACTCTGCAGCGGAGTATGCACTGATATGAAACTTCCTGGCAGATTAAAACTGTGTGCCCGACCGAGACTCGAACTCGGGACCTTTGCCTTTCGCGGGCAAGTGCTCTACCATCTGAGCTACCGAAGCACGGCCCATGCCTGGTACTCACAGCTTTACTTCTGCCAGTACCTCGTCTCCTACCTTCCAAACTTTACAGAAGCTCTACTGCGAACCTTGCAGAACTAGCACTCCTGAAAGAAAGGATATTGCGGAGACCATCTGAGCTACTGAAGCACGACTTACGCCCGGTACTCACAGGTTTACTTCTGCCAGTACCTCGTCTCCTACCTTACAAACTTTACAGAAGCTCTCCTGCGAACCTTGCAGAACTAGCACTCCTGAAAGAAAGGATATTGCGGAGACATGGCTTAGCCACAGCCAGGGGGATGTTTCCAGAATGAGATTTTCACTCTGCAGCGATGTATGCGCTGATATGAAACTTCCGCTGCAGAGTGAAAATCTCATTCTGGAAACATCGCCCAGGCTGTGGCTAAGCCATGTCTTCGCAATATCCTTTCTTTCAGGAGTGCTAGTTCTGCAAGGTTCGCAGGAGAGCTTCTGTAAAGTTTGGAAGGTAGGAGACGAGGTACTGGCAGAAGTAAAGCTGTGAGTACCGGGCGTGAGTCGTGCTTCGGTAGCTCAGATGGTAGAGCACTTGCCCGCGGAAGGCAAAGGTCCCGAGTTCGAGTCTCGGTCGGGCACACAGTTTTAATCTGCCAGGAAGTTTCATATCAGCGCATACATCACTGAAGAGTGAAAATCTAATTCTTGAAACATCCCCCAGGCTGTGGCTAAGCCATGTCTCCGCAATATCCTTTCTTTCAGGAGTGTTAGTTCTGCAAGGTTCGCAGGAGAGCTGCTGTAAAGTTTGGAAGGTAGGAGACGAGGTACTGGCAGAAGTAAAGCTGTGAGTACTGGGCGTGAGTCGTGCTTCAGTAGCTCAGATGGTAGAGCACTTGCCCGCGAAAGGCAAAGGTTCCGAGTTCGAGTCTCGGTCGGGCACACAGTTTTAATCTGCCAGGAAGTTTCATATCAGCGCATACTCCGCTGCAGAGTGAAAATCTAATTCTTGAAACATCCCCCGGCTGTGGCTAAGCCATGTCTCCGCAATATCCTTTCTTTCAGGAGTGTTAGTTCTGCAAGGTTCGCAGGAGAGCTTCTGTAAAGTTTGGAAGGTAGGAGACGAGGTACTGGCAGAAGTAAACCTGTGAGTACCGGGCGTTGAGTCGTGCTTCGGTAGCTCAGATGGCAGAGCACTTGCCCGCGAAAGGCAAAGGTCCAGAGTTCGAGTCTCGGTCGGGCACACAGTTTTAATCTGCCAGGAAGTTTCATATCAGAGAACACTCCGCTGCAGAGTGAAAATCTCATTCTGGAAACATCCCCCAGGCTGTGGCTAAGCCATGTCTTCGCAATATCCTTTCTTTCAGGAGTGCTAGTTCTGCAAGGTTCACAGGAGAGCTTCTGTAAAGTTTGGAAGGTAGGAGACGAGGTACTGGCAGAAGTAAAGATGTGAGTACCAGGCGTGAGTCGTGCTTCGGTAGCTCAGATGGTAGAGCACTTGCCCGCGAAAGGCAAAGGTCCCGAGTTCGAGTCTCGGTCGGGCACACAGTTTTAATCTGCCAGGAAGTTTCATATCAGCGCATACTCCGCTGCAGAGTGAAAATCTAATTCTTGAAACATCCCCCAGGCTGTGGCTAAGCCATGTCTCCGCAATGTCCTTTCATCCAGGAGTGTTAGTTCTGCAAGGTTTGCAGGAGAGCTGCTGTAAACTTTGGAAGGTAGGAGACGAGGTACGGGCAGAAGTAAAGCTGTGAGTACCGGGCGTGAGTCGTGCTTTGGTAGCTGAGATGGCAGAGCACTTGCCCGCGAAAGGCAAAGGTCCAGAGTTCGAGTCTCGGTCGGGCACACAGTTTTAATCTGCCAGGAAGTTTCATATCAGCGCACACTCTCCTGCAGAGCAAAAATCTCATTCTGGAAACATCCTGCTGGCTGTCGCTAAGCCATGTCTCCGCAATATCCTTTCTTTCAGGAGTGCTAGTTCTGCAAGGTTCGCAGGAGAGCTTCTGTAAAGTTTGGAAGGTTGGAGACGAGGTACTGGCAGAAGTAAAGCTGTGAGTACCGGACATGGGTCTTGCTTCGGTAGCTCAGATGGTAGAGCACTTGCCTGTGAAAGGCAAAGGTCCCTAGTTCGAGTCTCGGTCGGGCACACAGTTTTAATCTGCCAGGAAGTTTCATATCAGCGCACACTCCGCTGCAGAGTGAAAATCTCATTCTGGAAACATCCCCCAGGCTGTGGCTAAGCCATGTCTTCGCAATATCCTTTCTTTCAGGAGTGCTACTTCTGCAAGGTTCGCAGGAGAGCTTCTGTAAAGTTTGGAAGGTAGGAGACGAGGTACTGGCAGAAGTAAAGCTGTGAGTACTGGGCGTGAGTCGTGCTTCGGTAGCTCAGATGGTAGATCACTTGCCCACGAAAGGCAAATGTTCCGAGTTCGAGTCTCGGTCGGGCACACAGTTTTAATCTGCCAGGAAGTTTCACAACAAAGAAAGTGATAAGACATAACTGCTACAAAGACAATAGAAATAAACATAGTAACAAAGAAATTAGTAAGAAACAAGTGAAGATATACATTACCCTTGAAAGTTAAAAAAATGATTATTTAAATTAAAACGTGTCAAATTTAAAAGTGGAAGATCTCCTTTACAGAGAATATAGTACTACATGGTATTAATCAACAGAAAAAAAATCTAACCTTTCTGGACTGGCATTTTTGGAAAAAAAAATTCTGTAAATTATAAACAAAAATTCAAAAGGTGACAGTAAAAAAAAAAAAAACTCTAACAAAATATCTAGAACTGTTACAGAGATACAGCATTTAAAAAAAATTTCCGATGTTCAGATCTTCAAAATGGTGTTCGCAGTGTCATCTTTGGAGGGGGGGCCTGTATCTTGGGGCAGGAATTTTTTTGGGGAAGAAAAAAAAATGTGTTTCTTACTTACACCTGAATTGTAACATATGCTAAATTCAATAACATCTGAGAATATGAAGGTAACCCTCCTTGCCTGAAGTAATACATATTATGCCATAATGATTACACTTGAGGCTTCTCCTGAGTATGAGTAGAGAAAAAAATAAAAATTACAAGGATGAAATCAGGGGAGCAAGGAGAGTGCATAATCAGTTCAGACTTCTGGTTATGCAGAGCCTCTTTAGTTGCACGCAAGGTGTGCGGAAGAGCATTGTCATGTTGCACAATTATTGGTAGTAGGCTGCTTCTAATACAATAAAGTCATTGTTGGAGGTATTTTAAAGCCTTTATGTTCTGAGAATAATTTACTGTTGCCCCTTGTACCAGATAATCCATCACATAAACTCTGTGAGCATCCCCAAACGCAGTGAAAAGATGGTTGTGTTTTGGGCATTTTCATCTGAGGAGGAGATGGATCTCAGTACTCAATTCTCTGTCTTTTCTCTTTTGGGTCATAATGATGGACCCATGACTCATTCCCTGAGTATTCAAATGAAAGTAATTTCCTTCATCATAGATAGCACTGTAAAAGTTACTCACAGCATTATAATTGACGTTGTTTCTCCTATAATGGTATGATATTCATCATGCACTGATTTTACAGTATTCTAATTGTTAAATAATGAAGCGGACACATTCCTTGGACATAATTTGCGATATGCTTTTGAGTGATTCACGAGTCATTTTGAATCAAACTGGCAACAGGTTTGTGATGTTTCTCATCTGTGGCAGTGATCAGACATTCACTGCACATTTCATCAGCAGTTATCAAGCATTGAAAGCTCCAGGTAGGAATATCACCAATGTAGAAAAACTGCAACCAGAACTCGAGGGAGCACTGAATATATGGGCAGTGTAGAGGGCACCACAGTCCATCATGTGACATGGGTTACAAGATTATCTCTGGTAGTGCCAACACTCTCAACTGAAAGTAATCAATCATCTTTCTTAAGTTGACACCCAAATTTTGTGTAACTTAACACCCTCCTCTTTTTTGTTAAAATTATTATGGTGTTTATAAATCTCATTAGCCTCTCTATAAATATTGGCACTCTTCTCAATGAATTTTATTTCATTTCATGATCACCTCTTGGTAAAGAGTTGTGATGGACAGTGGTGCCCTTACACTGCCCATATATTCTGCACTCCCTCAAGTTCTGGTTGCACTTTGCCACTTTACCTCTGATGATGTTCCCTGCAGTCAGAGAGAAAATGTTAGGTGAAAGTTTTATACATTGACCACAGCTTATTGGTCGTTTTAAGTGATGTCAGTACCAAAGTGCCACGATCAGTTCTGGGGACAATGCTGCAAATTGTGAGCTTCATTGAAATTCCATGTGCAAGACTGGTTTTCTCAACCTTCTCTGCCAGTCACTGGAATGATCCAAGAATGACCTTGGAGCTCAGACAACAGGCATCATTTGTTTCAATGTGTGCCACAATCTGCAGTTGCCTGCTGCCTGCATTCAACATGTTGAATGAGGTCCCCAGACACATATGCTGAGTGCACATGGTGCCCATTCCTGTCTCTGCCATTTATCTATGGGGTAGCACAGTTCACAGTAAGTATGAACTGACGACGATAAACAGACCCCTACCCTTTTGCATTTGCCTCCTCTTGAAACTGGACAAAACAGGGTTCCCCAAAACAAGTGAAGTGAGTACCACAGGCTCAGTTTCAGTTTCAATAAAATACGGTACCTCATAGTTGTTAGTTAGGGGGATCAGTGCCTTAGTCCTCCCTGGTCCCATTCACCCTGTACAGGACACCTAGATCTACCATATACATACCACTCACATTCAAGTGGACACATTCTGTACTTTCTGCAGAGGAAACAGGATCCACAGGAGAGGGTACTACTTGAGGTACCTCTGATACCAGTACCACTGGTACACAACTATTGGGAGCTCTTCCAACACACAAATCCACAGCAGCTGCCAATTGTCTGATTGTGATCAGAGCAATTTTCAGCTGCTTCCAAACATCAACCAACTCGTCCTGTGTTAGAGAACAGCATTCCCAATGGGACTGCAGTCTGGCTGCTGCAATTCAACACAGAGAACTAATATTTTCAATCTAACCATCTCATATTTCTTTCAGATCTGGTGAATCCAATGAGCAACATCACCTTCAATTTTTTTGAAAAAATATCTTTATATCTTATATCTCACAATGATGAACAGGGCCAAGTATTTTCAGAGTGGAAGGAGCCACTGTGCCATTAACCTGCCTTCCATAATCTAGTCTGGAGAAGACCAGAGCGCACAGTAAAGATGGAGAAGAGTAGCATGGTCTGCGCCCCAAGATGTGTGGGCCAGGAGGCAGAGAACATTAAGCTTCTGCATGTATGTAGTTTTCAGGTGGCAAATATGCGGCAGCCACATCAGCTTTTTATCAAAAATAAGTCCCAAGAAATGTGCTGCAACATCTAGAAGCCAGATGTCTAAATAAAGTTCGGGATCAGGGTGTACTATGGGTTGATGACAAAAATGCATAACCCACAGTTTTGAGGAAGAGAATTGGAAGCCATGGGAGACAGCCCACGCAGAGGTCCGTCGGATGGCACCTTGGAGCCAGTGCTCAGCAGACGCTACTGAGAGAGAGCTGCACCAAACGCAAAAATCGTCAACATGCAACGCCGGGCTAAACTGTGGGCAACAGAGGTTACACGCCCATTGATAGCTATAAGGAAGAGTGTGACACTTAATACAGAACCCTGTGGGATAGCGATCTCCTGAATGCGAGGGGTTTTGAGTGAAGTGCCAATTTGAACCTGGAAGAGCTGGTGGGATAAAAACTCATGAATAAAAATCAGAAGGGGGCCACAGAAGCCCAAGTCATGGAGGGTAACTAAAATGTGATGGTGCCAAGCCGTGTCGTATGCCTTATGTAGGTCAAAGAAGACTGCGACAAGGTGCCGACAGTTAGCAAAACGCTGTCGGATTGCATTTTCCAATCTGCGTAAATGGTCAGTTGGAGATTGCCCTTCCCAGAAACTATATTGATATGGGGAAAAAAGGCACTGAGATTTAAGTACCCAACATAATTGAAAGCTAACCATCCTCTCAAGCAGTTAACAAAGAACGTTCATCAGGCTAATTAGGCAGTAGCTGACGAGACACTGGGTTCTTCCAGTGCTTAAGGATGGGGATTATACTGTCTCATTATTGTGAGGCAAAGACACCCATTAACCAAATGCGGTTGAAGACCCTGAATAGATATTGCCTCTGTGTAGTGTCCAAGAGTTGGATCATCTGGCTATGGGTGAAATCTGGGCCTGGAGCCGTGTCAAGTGAAAAGGTAAGAGCCTGCAAGACTTTTCCATTCAGTGAAGGGTGAGGGTTGAAACAGAGGGGGGTCTGTTCAACTCTGTGCTTCTGCTGGAGAATGGTAGCAGGATAGAAAGAGGACGCCGATGCTGTCGCAAAGTGTGTCACAAGGTGTTCGGTAATGACGAATGGATCAATAGACAGAGCACCTTGGTGGATAAGCCCATGGTCAATTGACCGTCGTTGCTGGCCCAGAAGGCTACAGAGCTTGAAACTCATCTGTGATGAAGAGCCATAGATCCCCAGGGAGGAAACATAGTGTTCCTAGCATTCCTTTTTACTCTGCTTAATAAGGTAAAGAGCATTAGAACAGAGAGGCTTAAAAGCGAGGAGGTTGATCTGTGAAGGGTGTCATTTAAATCGCTGCAGTGTCCATCAGTGGTCCTGGACAGCAACTGCTACATTCTTGGTCCACCACAGTACTGGTTGATGATGAGGGCGACCTGTGGATACAGGGACAACATTGCCAGCAGCATGAAGAATAGTGGCAGAGATGCCCTGACTTGACCGCATCAATGCGATTCAAGAGAGAGGTGTCAAAGTGCACAGAAAACATATATAAAGGCCAATTGTTCCCACAGACTGCCCAACGCAGGGGCACGTCTGCCTGGTCATGCAGGGGAGTGTTGGAATCACCAGAAAGTGGTCACTAACACAAAGATCAACATAGGGTGACCAATGTAGGCAAGCCACAAGAGCAGGGGAGGATGGGGATGATGAGGTGACATTCATAAAAACTGGGTCTGCTTCATGTTGAGGTGGAGGGGGCAAAGTCTCCTGGGAAGCCTTGTCCTTTGACTTGCACAGCTTCTTCTTCTCCCTCAAAGGGAATAGGTGGCATTGATGTTGGGATTGGATAGAGAGCAAGTGGCTTTGGGGTCCTTGGAGTGTGGGTCTCTCTCCAGCCCAAGGGTGCAAGCTTCTGGTCCTGAGAAAGCCAGGGAGGGGTATTCCAAGAGACAGGAGCTGCAGAGGGTGAGGGAAGGGAAGGGGGACAGGACGGGGGTAAGGGGGAGTGATGAGAATGGGAAGACGTAACTGAGGCAAAGGTAGAGGAGAGATTTACAGGGTGAAGTCAGTCAAACTTCTTCCAGGCCTCAAAGTAGCTGCGACAGTCAAGGATCTTTATTTCCTGCTCTTTTCTTTCAGGTACACTGGACACTTCAGCGAGTGGGGAGAATAGAGACCAGATAAGTTTACACTTTGCTGAACTTGAGGCAATGGAAGCAATGTATGGGAGGTGGAATGTATGGTTTCACGTTGCATCTGCACACCATTACCTTGACCTTCTCAGGCAGGGAATCCCCATTAAATGCCATGATGAAAGCTCAAATGTCTACATGATGGTCCTTAGGGCCTTTCTTGACATGCCGGATGACATGAATGCCATGTCGTTCAAGATTAGTCGTAAGTTCATCATCAAACTTCTCTAACACAAGTGGAGGGAATTAAAAGGGCTTAGAGCCCAAGACCCCTCCCAAGAAAAAACTGTCTCAGGTTGAAGGGGACCCCCACAACGTCGAAGACACGTAGCAAGAGGATAAGAGAGGAATCTAAAACTTCCTCCTCCCTGGATAAGTGAGCCCAGAAAAAGTCAAGACAAGAAATAGGGAAACAGACCTATAGTACTGCAGTCTCGGTTAGCCAGGAAGGCTATCCACTAGTGGTCATCCCCTTGCAGTAGGAGGAACTTGTACAGATGGCCCTCTTTGGAAAGACTGGAGGGGGGGGATGCTGGTCGAGGACTGAACTTCAGGAGGGTCTGTCTACATCGCAGTGCCCGCATTTTTGTCTGTGAGGGGATCCACTTGGTAGAATGGCTTAAGGACAAGGTGCCCACAATATCCTGGTGGGAGGATGCGAAGCTGCTGGTCAAGATGGAGCGGAGCTTCTTAAGAACACAAAGATGTCAATATGGTTACCAAAGATCCTTAAGGATGTCTCTCCAAAGACTCTGTTCGATAAAATAGGGGTCCAGAACCCAAAAGTCTGGAGAATAACTAACCAGAAGACTGTACTGGAAGGAGGAATCCTGGTGGTGGAGGTCAGAGAGAATTCTCTGAAGGCAATGTGAGAGCAAGACCTGATATTGTTTTTAGGGTTCTCACAGGTAATCAAATTGACCTCAAAGGCAATGATGGCATCAAGATGGAGATTGGAGGTATTGCAGATTAATCTGCACTGCAGTAAAGGGGCCACTGCTGCCCTGAACCGCTGCCTGGGGGAACAGGAAGAGGGCATGGCCCTGATACAACAACCCTACTTATATAAAGGGGACGTATCTTGCCTAGGCGGGACTGAATGTAAGCTGTTTCATGCTAAAATATACGAAACTCCAGAACATGCATCTATGTAAGAAATGGAATTTCTTTCATTCCGTTGACAGATGTCTGCTCCAGGGACCTAGTGACCACTAGGATGCAGAAACATGAGGAAGGTATCACGAGGGAAATTGTTTCAGCCTCAGCATACGTTCCTTACAAAGACAGCTCTCCTCGTTTGGAGGTTGTGAGACTGATAGAAGTTTGCCAACAGCAAGGCGACCTACTGTTGGTTATTTGTGATGCCAATGCCCACAACCTAATGTGGGGCAGCAAGGGCACCAACAGTAGTGGTGTCTTCTTGAATTTCTCTTGTGTAACAACTTGCTGGTCCTGAATAGGGGCAATGAATCTACATTCAGAAATAGCAGAAGGGAAGAAGTAATTGACATAACCTTTGGTTCAATGATGATGGGCAGCTATGTCAAACAATGGCATGTGGCGTTAGAGCCATCCTCATCAGACCACATGTACATTAAATTCAAGGTTGAAATGGGTTCAAATGACTCTAAGCACTATGGGATTAACATCTGAGGTCATCAGTCCCCAACTTATAGCTACTTAAACCTAACTAACCTAAGGACATTGCACACATCCATGCCCGAGGCAGAATTCGAATCTGCGACCGCAGCAGCAGCGCAGTTCTGGACTGAAGCGTCTAGAACCACTTGGCCACAGCGGCCGGCGTTGAAATAGGAATCAGACAGACCATGGCCTATGGGAATCCCAGGAAAACAGACTGGGACACACATAGAAGGGACCTTGACTTAAGCTAATGGGAAATTTAAACCTCGATAAGGAACTGAGTAGAATTTGAGGAAGTAGCAGAGGCTGTGACCTCATACCAAGACAACTGCACAGTCACCAAGAAGTGCACAAACAGGAGTGTGCCTTGATGGAACAATAACTTGGAAACACGAGGAAAACAGGTACGAAGACTGTTTAACCTTGTGAGACATAAAAGACAATGGGCAAAATATTGTGAGGCCCTAGTAAACTACAACCTTGCAATTAGACAAGCAAAGGAGGCATCCTGGAAACCATTCTGTGAGGAAGTGGAGAGCACAGCAGCTCAAGACAGATTTCACAGAATCCTCACTAGAGTAGCAACCAATCCAGGAGGTATGTTGAGGAAGGAGGATGGGGAATATACCAAGACAGCACATGAGACGATGGAACTGATCCTCAAAATGCACTTTCCTCAATATGCCCTGGCAGAAAACACAGACCAGAATGTGATCCTGGAGAGCCAATGGTTCTCAGGCAGTCGAAGAGAGGACTGGGAATTGGCCAAGGAGTGTGTGGACTTCAAATCCAATGGACAGTGGGAACATTCCAACTGTTTAAGTCACTTGGCCCAGATGGAATCTTTCCAGCTCTCCTGCAATAGGCAGGAGAGAATCTCATGAGAGTCCTATGCAGGTTACTCAGGGTTAGCCTAGCAGTGGGAATCATTCCCAATGCTTGGAGGACAGTGAAGGTTGTCTTCATTCCAAAGCCAGGGAGAACTGATCATACCAAGGCCAAGGATATGAGACCAAACAGTCTGTGCTCCTTCGCTCTTAAAACATTGGAGAAACTGGTTAATGTATTATTTTGGGGAGAGGAGGCTAATTAGGGGCCCTCTAAATTCAAACCAACATGCATATCAACCAGGTAAATGTGAGACAGCTCTCCATCAACTTGTTGGGAGGGTGGAAAAAGCACTTCACTTTCAGGAAATAGTGCTCTGCATCTTCCTGGACATTGAGGGGGCCTTCAGTAACACAACCTTCAATTCCATGGTAAGGGCAGCAAAGGTGCATGACCTAGGGACCACTATATGTAAGTGGACTAGGGTCATGCTTAATGGAAGGAAGGTAGAGGCTACCATGATGAATAACAAGATGGTAATTAACACCACTAGAGGCTGCCCACGAGGAGGAGTTCTGTCCCCTCTATTGTGGAATCTAGTAGTGAATGAACTCATTGAGGAACTAAATTCCAGACAATGCTTTTGCCAAGGATAAGCAGATGACCTTGTCATAGTAATATTTGGCAAATTTACTGACACAGTTAGAAATATGGCACAAGGTGCATTGGACATTGTGCAAATTGGTGCATTAAACAGGATCTAAGGGTTAATCCTAAGAAGACTGTTATGGTGCAATTCACAAAGAGGCATATCCAACACTCACATTGGAATTTAAAGCTCTTCGATGAAACTCTACCTGTGGTGGGGATAGTGAAATACCTAGGGGTAACCTTAGATGTGAAACTAACATGGACCCCTCACATTAAGAGCATCTGCCCCACGGCAAAAGGTACTCTAGTGAGCACCAGAAGGGCTTTTGGCAAAAACTAGGGCCTAAGCCCCAGAGGTATGCACTGGATATACACCATGGTGGTTAGACCTAGGATTTTCTATAGGGCCATAGTATGGTGGAAGAAGGTAGAACAGTGTTGCAGCTAAGGAGCTTGCTAAGGTGCAGAGACTGGTCTGCTTAGCCATAACAGGTGGAATTAGCAGCACACCAACCGCTGGGATGGAAGCCATGTTGGACATGCCTCCACTACACCTTTGAGTCAGCAGCTGGCGCATACAGACTTAAAACTGGTAAAAACTATATCTCATTGGGATATCCAGAATGAATGAGGTAAATATAGGACTGGCTGGGGAAATGCTGGCCGACTATATAACAACTCCCATCTGCTTCTAAAGGCCTTATAATATAGTAATTGGAAGCAGGGAGCAGAGGAAAACAAAAAAACAAAAAAAAAGGGGGGGGAGACGTCATCTCTCTAGGAAAACTGGCCTCGGTATTCCAAGCTGAAATTACTGCAAACAGGGCATGTGTGGAGGAGAATATGCATAGGTGCTGCAAGGACCATAGCACCTACATCTATTCAGACAGCCAGGCAGTCCTGAAATCACTGGCATCTCCTGCAACGAGGTCTAAGATTGTTGCAGAATGCCACAGGGCTCTGGTGGAGCTAGGGGGAAGCAATAGGGTAAACTTAGTGTGGGTCCCTGGCCACTCAGGGATCTGTGGCAATGAACAAGCCGACAGATTGGTCAGGATTGGGCAACAACTCCATTCATTGGACTGGAACCTGTCCTGACAATCACTGTTGTTGTTGTTGTCTTCAGTCCTGAGACTGGTTTGATGCAGCTATCCACGCTACTCTATCCTGTGCAAGTTTCTTCTTCTCCCAGTACTTACTGCAACCTACATCCTTCTGAATCTGCTTAGTGTATTTAACTCTTGGTCTCCCTCTTATGATTTTTACCCTCCACACTGCCCTCAAACGCTAAATTTGTGATCCCTTGATGCCTCAGAACATGCCCTACCAACCGGTCCCTTCTTCCTAATCAAACTAGAACTACAGAACTGGCTTAGGAAACAGCACGTAGAATACTGGACCAAGGTGTTGTGTCTGACAATTCACAATTTTTCACAAACATAACTTTTATTGATGTACGTTCACAAGGTTGATGACTGAACAACAAACAAAAGGTAACAATAATGATGCCAGAAAACGTCTCCTAATTGAGGCAAACAAACATTTACTTCTAATTTTCCACAAAGGTTTGTGGTAACACATGCACGCACACACTATTAACAGTCCAATTCAGAGACAAAGACGTAATCTTCGACGGACGCAGCACATGAGGTCGGCATCTGGCGTGAACTGAACTTCGGGGCTGGTTCTAGCCTCTAAATAGCTGTCTCCAGCCGATCAGGTTTCGGCATAGTGATACTTTCTGCAGGCCGTGGCTCGAGCTCCCCCTGCAGAAGTAGTGCTGGGAATGTCTGTTTCCATGATCTTGTATGTAAAGAGCCGGTGTTTACCGTGGTTCTTTTGGTACACCTTGTGCATAGACAACCTCGTCCTCTGTGTTGTAATATGTATTGCCGGCTGTCAGGGGCTACCTTGGCACCAGTATAACACCAGGTCTATAAACAAAAACATGGTACGGTAATTATGTTTACCAATAAGAAGCTCTATAATCCTGGGATTGAACAGGAAAGTGATTAAACTCATGACTGGACTGATGACCGGCTATGGGAATTTCAAAAAACACCTACATACAATGGGTATAATGGAAACAGACCCTAAATGTAGGATACGTGATGAGGGTGAAGAAACTGCATCACACCTTATCTTCAAATGCAAGGCATTGGAGAGCAAGAGATACAGAATTTTCAGGACAACTAGACCTGAAGAAATTGTCTCTCACAAGAAACTTGTAAAGGGACTCCTTGCACTATTTAAGGGCATTGGTTGGCTTTACTAGATATACAAGGAGCATTACCGCACAATAAACTTGGTTTCTGTGCGGGCAGTGGTGGGTTAAGCTGTTTAAGCTTCCCTATCAAAATCAAATCCAACAAATCAATCCTCATCAAATGCCATGATGAAAGCATCAATGTCTACATGACAGTCTTAAGGGCCTTTCTTGAGATGCCAGATGACCTAACTGCCATGTTCATCACTGAACTGGAGGAGCAGGTCCACTGTCATATTGAGTGACTTGTGAGGAGCAATAGTCAGGGGATGTCGCCTATATGGTTGCAGGTACAGAGAGAGGCTAACTGATTGGTAGAAGTAGAGGAGAGAGCCAGATCTCATCTTGCTTAATGACTCAACTTCACCGAATTTGTCCTCAGTATGTTACACAAAGTGAAGGGGTTTGGTGGCTAGAAGTCTCCCTGTCAGTCCTGGTACACACCAGGAACTATGGAAAGCCTTTCGCCCCAAGCCAGCAGGCCTGGCCCTTCTCCCAGTGTGTATCCAAAGAGGGTGAGGCTAGGAAGGCAGAAACAGGAACTGAGACAGAAGTATGTTGAGGAAGAGAAGTAGCTGCAGCAGCGCGGCTAGGGTTTAACACATTTCATGTGCCAAACGTCCACCCAGGTACCACCCGCTCTGAGCAAGGGCTCACCTTGTGGGCACCACCCAGTCACAGCAATGGCTGCCTAGCAGGATGGTTGTTGCCAGGGGTTCTGATGCACCAAAAAGATAGGCAACCACTGCTAGGCTTACACAAGGCATTAACAGTGCAGGTACCAGCAGTGTGATCCTTATGATGTCAGGGGGCTCAGCCAGATGGGTACATAACTGCCCCACCACATGGCCCCACCACATGCACTGGCTACTGAGGTGGTGAGCTAGCATGGAGGTGAAATGGCTTTGGCAAGGAGGGAAGGGAAGGCAAAAAGGGAGAAGGAGAAGGAAGGGGAGAGGAACCCATGCCAAAGATGCTAGGGAGGGAGTTCTTTCCCATCTGGCTCATACTACAGATTTCAGATTTGGAGATGGATGTCAAACTCCTGAGGCGGACCAAAAAAGAAAAGCCAAATAGGCAGAGGAAAAGCAACCGACCTAAACCGCAAGACGAAGCAAAGTCATGAGCATAGCTGGGCCGACATAAAGAAGAATGCCAAGAGAAGGAACGTAAGGGGCAAAGGGAAAGGAAGAAGGACATGGAAGGAGAAGCAAAGGGAAGGTAAAGCAGCTCAAAAAAGAATAAAGGAACCTCTGTGCACCATATACGTACCCACAAAAGAGCTGTGGGCCTTCTGAGGGGACAAATTTTGGGATCTCAAGGGTAAGTAAAGACATAAGTTGACAACAAAATGTAAGGACTTCTGTATTTCAAAACATTTGAGCAAAAATCTTAAGTACTAACATCAACATCTTTTGTAACAATCTGTTTTTAGGTGGAAAAAGCAAGCCAAATGGTGTACCGGTATATATTTCATTAAGACCACTGATCTTATTTTCTTTCAATAAAATGAAGCACATTTGGTGACAAAAATATGCATTTCATTGCAGTCACAAGATAGATTTAAAATACCTTCACTGATTTCAGAAATAACCTCAGAAAAAAGTGGCCTCTTGAAAGAAGTGTATAAGGCAGGGAAGAGTTGTGCAAACCAACAGTATAGGTGACTGTCAATAAAATGTTGGTTCTACTATGTTTGTTATTGTCAGTTATTACCCACTGTGTTATGTCTAATATTTTACAGGTACTGTGTGGTTTTTATTTCAAGAAATACGTGAGTACATAGTGTATGAACTGCTAGTGACTGCCACAATTTTCTTCCTACTATCATTCATACTTTCTAATATATAAACTGCTTTCAAAGTGCCAAAATGTACTAGAACAAATAAAATGTCTATAAAATGCCTCATTGTACAATGGACTTGCAGTGAGACAGTTGCAATTCCTGAAATCCATTGCCTGTGGCCTCTGTCCTGCCAAGGAGCACCACAGTCCTGAGACCAAGAATAAACCATGAAAATCTGCTGCATTATGCCACACACAGACAGACCTGACCTGTGGGCAGATTGGTGAGACTAGATCTGATGGGCAGGGCCTGCACATTAGTGGGAAATGATGGGCGTCAGAGTCGCAGGCCCGACCCATTAGAGATACCAACAGAAATGGCGTGCGGTTTTGGCCCGTCATGGAAGTCCACTGGCTTGGCCAGATATTTACATGACACAGACATCTTGTTGATGAAATGAGACTGCAGTGATCAATCCGTGCAACAGATAACTTGTGTGAATACTCTAAAAATCAATACTAATGAGGATACTGAGCTGCAGACAGGCACTCTCACAACTAAATTTATAGTCACAGCCTTTGTCAGAAAATGAGAGCACACACACATTCACACAATCACTCAGACACAACTCGTGCACACACGACTGCTGTCTCCGGCTGCTGCGTCAACAGTCTGAGAATCAGTGCCAAACAAACCACTCCTCACACTTCCCTGCCTCTTTTCGGCAGCTGCTAGGCTAGCAGCAAAAAGTGGCGGCAACACTGACTGCAAGCTGAGGGGAGTAGTGGAAAGGGAAGAAGCAGTATGAATGAGGGAGTAGGGAAGGGGCTCGTGCTCAACTACACCCAGCCAGCAACGATGCATGAAATCTCAGTAAGCACACCATTTCATCTACTGAGTCAAAATCGAGATTTTTCCAGTGATTTTTTTTTCCAAAATTTCCCTGATACTTCCCTGACATGTTTGAAATTCACTTATATCCCCTGATTTCCAGAAGTTGTGGCAACCTTGAACTGCACACACTGCTTGTATGATGGTAGTGTGTGTTCTCTGAACAGGCCTCGAAATGGTACTGACCAGCCAGCCCTCAGGCGTCACCGGATGTGGATACGGAGGGGCACGTGGTCAGTGCACCGCTCTCCTGGCCACTGTCAGTTTTCGTGACCTGTGTCCATATTTCTCAATCAAGTAGCTCCTCAATTGGCCTCACAAGGGTTGAGCGCAACCCACTTGCCAACAGCACTTGGCAGGCCTGGACAGTGACCCGTCCAAGTGCTAGCCAAGCTTGACAGTGCTGAACTTCAGTGATCCAATATTTACATTTGGGTATATCTCTTTGAAACGCATATACAATTCCTTAAGATTGTGCAACACTAGCTGCCGCTGCTTATGTACTCTAGTTCCATTTTTCTTTCACAGACACATGGTCTTTTCTTCTTGGCATGGCTCACATTATGATCACAGTAAAAAAAAAAAAAAAAAAAAAAAAAAAAAAAAAAAAAAAAAAAAAAAAAAAATTAAAAAAAAATTCTGAATTGTTCACACGATGTTTTACCTGGCTTTGGATTTGGCGTCACTAACATACAACGCTCTTTTACTAACTGTTCAGCTCTCTCCCCCATGTAATCTAAAAGTGAAAATTCTTTCATGGTTTTCCTTATAGGCTACTCCTGATCTTTCGATGTACAGTCAAAATTTGTACTTTGTCACATGTACCATCTTAAATGTGAAACTTTTCTTTCAGCTGGACTATGATCTCTCCTTGTCCATTCTTTTCACTCTCTTCATTTTTCAGTTTGTCATATAAGTATACTCTGACAATGAGGCAAACTTTTTCAATTTTTGCTTTGGGCACTTTTTTTATATAGATGCCTCTTTTTCTTTACAGAAAATTCATCTAGATTCTGAAGGCTAGTATTTAAAGAATCCTGTGCCAGATCCAATGCTATTTCATCTTCACTTACATGTTCTATGGAAGTGTATGTCTAGCACAGCTGAGCAACACGTGCAGCAGAGGTGGATTTTGTGATATTTGCTTTTTACATCTGCTGCAAATTTTTCGATCTTGTGATAAATTACAGCATTTGTTTACCATCCACTCCTGAATATACCTCGAATTCACCTATAATCTTGCATGATCTTCTTTAAATGGAGTACAAGAATACAATTTTCACTTAAATCCATATTTTACAAACTACTTCTAAATATTACTTTGCAGCACAGGAACACTGCAGTTAGAGTAAAAAAACCACACCCATGAAACAAGCTACAGTAATGATGACTGGTTCAAACAGAAGTCTCTGATTGGCTGTTCACTGCAAGAAGTGTTCTCCAACTACCCAGAATAATAGTGACTTCCACCACTGCTTTTTTGGAAAAAACTGGATACATAACTGCATACTGCATTTCGGTAGTGTACTGATATGTAAATTTTTGGGCTTGATACCCTTAGTGTGCCATTTTGACATTTACCATGTTTATAGTAACATACTGGAACAATGCAATAACATATTGTTTCAAAAAATTTGAAGGAAGGATGTCATGTGATATTCAAGGTCAAAGGTCAAGGTAAATTGCCCTCAATTTGAAAATTCACTGGAACTCGCCATGAAACACATCAGAGTAAAGCTCTACCCATTACATTTTGAATTCAAACTTTGCAAACCTGTAACTTTCTTCATATTTCTCAAACTCTGCAAACTGGTGACTCTCCATATCTTATCTGGGTCACTGAATGCAGCAAATCTGAAAGAAATCTGAGTGGGTTGGAGTGAGAGGTACAGTGAAATGAATGGAATTACACAGTTATTCGACCTAGTCCTTTAGTTGAAACCAAAGTTAACTAATCTTTTTGTTTGCCAACAAACAGCAGTAAGTTATCGTCTGAGTACCTTACCAACTGGGAGTTGAGAGGTGGCTCTGTATAATTTATGCAATATTAAAAAGGAAAAGAACCTAGAACTGAGCCCTCGGGTGCACCTTGTGTAACTTTTTCATATTTGGACTGGAAATTTACAACCTGATCATTGATGTTATAAGTCAGCTCTGAACACTGTTTACAATTAATTAGGTATGTAGTCAGCAGTTGCATAGATGCAGTTTACTTAAGAGTGGTCTAACCTAAGGTTTACTGAGTCAAAGTTTTGGTGAGGTCTAGAAATATACCTGCTCTTTGCAATCCTTGATCATGAACACCATTCACTTTACGAAAAAACTCCAACATCGCTATTATTCTTTCAGATGCCATGCTTTGTTTCTTTTAGTAACTTATAGTTTCAGAAATAATCATAAAGTTGTGTGAGCAATACAACTTCAAATACTTTACCAAAGATGAGTGTTGATATGTTACTAAAGTTTGAAATCTCTTTCTCGGATCCTTTCTGATGCACTGGTTTAATTGGGCTCCACTTAGCACATAGTAAAGGTGTGCTTTCTGATGCTACAGTTAATTAGATGAATAAATATTTTAAATAATTCCTCATTACAGTACACAAACCATCCTGTTGAGATTGCAATTTAATGATTATATCTGTGACTTATGCTAAGTAACATTGGAGATTTAAAGGCATATTTGTCGCTGTTTTCCGTTGCTCAATTGTTTCAGTTATATTTTTTCAGTTTAATTAAAATCAGCTAACAATTTTAACATTTTGTGAGTGTTATTTAAACAGCAAACTGAAAATTTATCAGCTTATGAACCTAGGTTTGTTTTAAAATGAAGTTTGTCTTAAAATACCTGGCCGTGAATGGACTCTCACTTAACAGTTTTTTGAGATGGCAACTGAAGTGGAAAAATATTGTATCCCTTTATTCGAGAGAACGAATTTCAACAACTGGGAATTCACAATCAAAACTCTTCTTGAGGAACTTGAACTTTTACCATTTGTGCAAGTGACTTATCTCAGAGTGGTGGAATTTGTGAATGGGAGGGGGACACATAGCGTGTCACATGATTGACTGAATTGGCTAAGCAAGATTGGAAATATGTCTCATATTCTTAAACGCAATGCTGACAGTCACTTGGAATATGCAGAAATAATGTAACTTCTTCTGATTTATGGGCATCCTTGTGCAATAGATGTGAGAGAAAAGGAATTGCTAGTCAACTTTTGTTGAGAAAACAGTTGTTAACTATGAAATTTAATGCAATAAATGATATGTTAGTTAATCACTTTCTAATGTTTGATAAACTGATTCAAAATGTTCATTTGACTGGAGCTACTGTTGAAGAAATTGACATTGTGTTCCACCTAGTTTTAACAACGCCTGCAGAATACAACGTAGTGCTCACTGCAATAGAAACACTCTCACTGGGGACCTGACACTGGGTTTTGTGAGAAATAGGCTACTAGATGAAGAGTTGATGTGGAAGGGACCGTCATGAAAACCAAAGTGATGATGCACCGTCTCCTACAGCTTTTCAGACTCAACAAGAAAGGGTTTGTCAGACACCAGTAAAACAGGAAATCAGCTTTGTGGAACTCAATCAGTTTTACTTGTCATTGTTGTCGAAAGCCTGGTCACAAAAGGGCAAACTGCAAAGTTATCAGATAAGAACTTAAGAACCAGCAAGTCCATGATCGTGACTAACGTCAAAGAGGAAAACGATTTTAGATTTTGCAACACCATGTGAAGATCAACCAGCCAACAACATAAACTGCTTCTTAAGACTTAAGGAATAAAACACCTGAAACTTCCTGGCAGATTAAAACTGTGTGCCGGACCGAGACTCGAACTCGGGACCTTTGCCTTTCGCGGGCAAGTGCTCTACCGACTGAGCTACCGAAGCACGACTCACGCCCCATCCTCACAGCTTTACTTCTGCCAGTACCTCGTCTCATACCTTCCAAACTTAACAGCTCTCCTTGCAGAACTAGCACTCCTGAAAGAAAGGATATTGCGGAGACATGGCTTAGCCACAGCCTGGGGGATGTTTCTAGAATGAAATTTTCACTCTACAGTGGAGTGTGTGCTGATATGAAACTTTCTGGCAGATTAAGACTGTGTGCCGGACCGAGACTCGAACTCGGGACCTTTGTCTTTCGCGGGCAAGTGCTCTACCACACTCCGCTGTAGAGTGAGAATTTCATTCAATAAAACACCTGATTAACAGTAAGAGGTCTCTCACTAATTTAAACAAACTGGAACAACCACTTACAGTTAAAGTAACTAAGTGTGTCACCTGACCTATGTGGGCCAATCTCCCCATAATAGTTTGACAACAGAAGAATGTGCTCACGTTTGTCGACAGCTTTAAACATTTCACAGTGGCCTATGCACTGGAAGCAAAGTTGGTGGTAACTCGGTACCTGAAGATGTTTTACGCTATGACTAAAGCTCATTTCAACTTGAAGATCAGCAAATTGTGTTGTGACAGTGTTCGTGAATAGACGTCAAATAAGCTCTATCAGTTTTTGGAAGAACAAGGATACTGTTTGAGTTCTCTCTGAGAAAGCTCACTGATTGACAGTTCAACGTAAATTAACATTCTGGTCAGAAGCTCTTCCTACTACCATATACCTACTTAACAGAAGTCCTACTACAGCTCTGGAAGAAAAGGTTCCTGCAGCTTCAGTTTGCCAGAGTTTGAACATACTTGCTGAAAGTGTCAGATTGGTGTTTTTTTTTTTCACCTTGGTTATGAGTTGTTACTCTGTGTATTTCCTTAACAGGAGAGCAAAAGTCAAAATATCATAGCATAATATCATAGAATTTAATAATGAATGAAAAGCACTAGTTTGCTTTTGTTCTACAGTATACTCTAGAACAAAATAAAACTTGTGCTTTTCAGTTCCGTTATTATAATGTTGTTCTACCAAGAACCGACAGAAGATTCAGTTAATATGAACATAGAACTCGCTCATTTGTTCTCTCACCCTTTAATTTGGTAAACCAGATCTTAATCCTCAGTGGCTAAGTTGTTTTTTAATGCATTGATGCAACACTCTTTTAGAATTCAGCCTTTATTATCCATCATCCGTCACACATCTGCATAAGGTATCATAGAACCAAAAGAAAATAGACCTAATAAATGAAATAAATGCCACTTGCATTACAGCTCTCATCGACTATCCGAAAATAAAATTCAAACTCTGTAACTTGCTTCTCCACATCCGTCACATATCTGCATAAGGTGTCACAGGGCCAAAACAAAATAGACCTACACAGATAAAATAAATGCCGCTTGCTAAGCAGCTCTCATTGAGCACCAGAAAATAAAATTCAAACACTGTGGCTTGCTTCTCCACACTGGTGTATAATAGGCTTGGTTGTGATATCAGATGCCCCCCCCCCCCCCCCCCCCCCCAACCTTTGTGATTTTCTGGTAGATCAAGATCTAGTTCAGGTTGAAATGTGTTTGATTTGGCTATGAGTTGGCGTAGCGATCGAAAATGCACATCATATAAAGGTTGTGATAACAGATCCACCTGTAGTATAGCCTAATGTTTATGTCAGCGCCATATTTAAACGCACTTTATAGACATTTTTAACACACTTTTCGTCATAAAATCTAAAATTGCAAGCAAGATTCAGAAACGTATAACGGTAATGGGCAAGTCTCCAACAAGTATTTTGTGGGTATTACTAAAATATATGACATATCGTAAACGACTAGGAACAGCGCAACGGGCGTGGTGGCAGTACCTAACTTTTAACGGCAAATTCAATACGACAAGCTATTCCGTCGCGATTAGCTTAATTTGGCAAACTGCGGTTTCTTGTTAGGGCGTAAGTTATTGGCAACGCTTTCACGGTATCCTCTGGTACAATCGTCATATACAAATGTTTTCGATTATTACCGTATGCAATAATTTTTGCATTTTGTCGAATGAGTTCGGCTGTGATGACATTCTCTTGAGAAGTAACTGGAGCCCTGAAATGTTAGCTTTAAATTAGAACACGGTGTTCAAGAAACGCAGCCTTTAAAGTTATAGTACGATGAATCGCGTTTCATGTCGTAATGAAGCTTCATATTATATTCGTTGTAAACTGTGAATGTTTCGTTACAGTTTACAGACAATTCCTCTCTGTGTACTTAAACAAAGAAATACTGGTTTGTCCGTCTGACCTGAAATAATCTGCCTTCTTCCGGAACTTTTCTTCTCTTGTTATTCCATTCATTCTACTTTAACACATATCAGAGCAGCACTGGAAAACAAAGCTATCACACAGCCAAAACCGTCATGTAACAATCACACAATACAAGCTGTTTTGTCGTTATACCTCAGGACATTCAACGTTCGTTTAGGTTATCGGGCATTCAACAATGAATGGAAGAATCGAAGAATTACCAACGGTTATTGTACACGTCAGTGCTTTAAATAGTCACAGTTAACTCCATAAGCACCTACCCAAATTTTCCTTTCTCCGTAATTTTAGATTTTAAAGTTAAAGTTTGTGTGAGGACATACGACCTGGAGGCCTCTAATTGAACACGTGTGGATGAAGCGAGCTTCATGTTCATGCTTTATGACGTGCTTGGAACATTGTAGGAATAAGTGGCAGATTTACTCGCCTGTAAACATATTGCTTATCTACTACTCACTAGACCTCTTTCCGAATTCTTTGAGCATTTGTTTAAGCAACAAGGAGACCGCAGATAAAATGTTAGTTAAGCACCATACTGGTACATCAATAATCTTGATGACTGGTGCGAAATATTAATAGACAAATGCAAACTCTTCATGACAAAAGCAAAAAGATACTGTTATTTTAAATAAAACACAATGTTTTTGGTGACTTACTTTATCATCTAAGAAAATGTACACGGTCTGCTAGATTACGGCAGTATCTTCCTCTCCAAACTTTAACAGATGAATAATAATTATAGAACTTTCTGTCTTTTGTTTTAGAAACAAAAATTACCTGAGGTACTATCTCCAACGCCTGTCATATGTATATAAATAAATGCTTTGCCGCTACTCGGCATATTTGTTCTATACAGATTTTTTAAAATGATCTATTATACTACTCAATGAACAAAGTAGATCTCCGTTGGAAGGACGAACTCGAGATTGGTAACGCCTGTATCGAAGTGTCAGTAGGCTTCCCGATTCTTTAAAGGATCAAACTCCCGTGTATAAAACAGCTTCAAACTTTTGATCAGTTTACAAATGAGTTAAAAGTGTTAAATATTTGACGTTAAGCATGTAAGCGGGAAGAAGTTAGAAAAGTTTTGAAACTATATTTAAAGTTTGCTGCAAGCCACTAAGTGCTCTCATTGTCAAATACTGGAAGAATATAATCTCGATATGTGTGCGCAGTGAGTGACGCTGCCTCAGTGTGCCGCGCGGGATTCGCCGAGCGGTCCAAGGCGCTGCAATCATGGACTGTGTGGCTGGTCCCGGCGGAGATTCGAGTCCTCCCTCGGGCATGGGTGTGTGTGTTTGTCCTTAGGATGATTTACGTTAAGTAGTGTGTAAGCTTAGGGACTGATGACCTTAGCAGTTAAGTCCTATAAGATTTCACACACATTTGAACATTTTCTTTGCTGCCTCAGTGCACATACCGATACACTGTTTCTATCTGTAATACTGGTCTTACTGTATGAAACCTTTAACATAAATGTTAGCTCTTAATGAGCAGATTATGACAGCATTTTAAATTTTTGAATTCGGTCAATAATTACGCGAAATATTGAAAATAAAATTCTTGTTGTATCTAGAAGCCGTTGCATAGGCGGCTTGCAACTGGAACTGGGAACCGGAAGGGATAGCCATGTACAGGCATGTAGTAATACGTATGTGAGAATGGTACACTGACGTGAGCAGTTTTATCCATGCACTGGGGCACTTCCGTCAAGCAGTGATTCCCATCAACTTCCAGTGTATGAGTACTGTAGATGCCTAAATGGCCATATAACGTCATCTGTGAATAAAAGAATGACAATCAACATTTGTGCATATTTATGATTCACGCTCGTTATGGATGTAGGCCTATAGTGGTGCTGAAATTTTTCAAAAGTAGATGCAAAAGCATTTCAACTGGCGTATTGTAATAAAATATATGACAGTGGTGAATGGCCTGAGGACTTTTTGACAACAGTAATGATTCCATTGCCGAAAAAACAAGGAACCAAGAAATGCAGCGAGCACAGGACAATCAGCCTCATTTCACATGCAGCCAAAGTGATGTTAAGAATAATTAATAAAAGACTTGAAAAAGTAATAGAGGAGAATCTCGGCGAGGAGCAGTTTGGCTTTAGACGGAATACGGGCACCAGAGATGCAATGGGGCTCCTACGAATCTTAGGAGAAAGGTTTATTGAAAAAGGAAGAGACCTATATACGTGCTTCATCGATTTAGAAAAGGCATTTGACAATGTGGTTTGGGACAAGCTGGCGACTATTATGAGGGAAAAGAGAGTGGACTGGAAAACCAGAAGACTTATAAACTCATTGTACCTTAATCAAAAAGTTTCAGTTAAAGTGAGAGGAGAAAGTACAAACTGGATCAGACCAGGGAAAGGAGTAAGACAAGGATGCTGTTTATCACCTACTCTTTTCAACCTGTACTTGGAAAATATGATTGACCAATGCTCATTAGATGACAAAGGAGTAGAAATTGGAGGAAGAAGAGTAGGATGCTTGAGATTTGCTGATGACATGGTCGTTCTAGCCACAGGGGAAAAAGAATCACAGGATTTGGTGGACACCATTGCAACTAACGGAAAAAAATATGGAATGAAAATTAACACAAATAAAACAAAAGTATTGGCAATAGGAGGGAATAAGGAACTAAAAATTGTGCTGAATGGAGAAAAACTAGAACAGGTGCAAAATTTTAAGTATCTTGGAAGCAGTATAGACACCGACTGGAAGTGCACCACAGAAATTAAAACAAGGATAGCAATGGCAAAAGAGGCGTTTTATAAGAAAAGGAGAATCTTCTGCAGCGGTATGGACAGAGAACTCAGAAAGAGACTCATAAAATGTCTTGTATGGAGTGTTCTTCTATATGGCGCTGAAACATGGACTATGAGGAAAAAAGACAGAGAAAGGCTGGACGCTTTTGAGATCTGGACATGGCGGAAGATGGAAAGAATAAGTTGGAAGGACAGAGTAAAAAATGAAGAGGTACTGAGAAGAGTGGGAGAGAAAAGGCAGTTACTAGATGAAATAAAGAGAAGAAAAAGAAATTGGATTGGGCATATATTAAGAAAGAATGACGGACTGATAAAAACAGTTTTAGAAGGTTATGTAGAAGGGAAAAGGAAGCGAGGAAGGAAGAGATTCCAGATACTGGATGACATGATGGACGGTACAACATAGAGCAGCCTTAAGAAGGAAGCAATGGATCGCAGAAAATGGAGAGGCAAAGGACCTGCTAATATAGCAGACAACTGATGATGATGATTTACAATACTGCAACACAGGCTGCTCACGGGAAATTATGTCTTTTGTTCCACACGGTGGTGGTTTCGGCGTAATCCTGCATTCAAGGCGGGTGTGACAATTTATAGAACACTGCCAAAATGCAGTCGTAAAACCACTCTCTGTCCCTTCCTTCTACAGTCGTTATCGAGCTCCAACAAGGAACCATTCCGACACGCTAATGCGCAAATTTTGGTGAGTGTTCTCAGTATAAAATAACCACAGGTGGAGTATACCTGTCCAACATCCATCCCTACTCAGTAATCACCACGAGGACACTCCCTCTTCCTATTGCACTACTGAATCGCAAACTAATCATTTGTCTGCAGTCAACGAACACCACTCATAAGTCGCTGAGACCACATTCAGTATTTCGATCGTAGAGCGTAAAAAGTGTGAAAAATCAAGATCGACAATATTCCCAACTTAAAAAAAGAGACCTTCTCATACTCCATGTGTGCAACACAGCACAACATCCAGTCATAGAATTGCGAATTCAGCAGTTCAGTTGGCGTAGCTGTATAATAATTTATCAAACTGTGGGGAGAGTGACAGGGGATAAGACGCGTTTCGATCCTAGGTTGTTAAGAGTCGATATTGTCGGGCAGTTTGTGATTGTCTTGAGAGGTTTCCCACGTTCATCTTTTCGAATAGTGGCCTGGCTTCCACTTTATTCAAATAACATAGATTTCAAAACAGATTTCCACAAATATGAGACACGCGCAAACCTGGAAGTTGGAAGTTTGAGCAAAATTTCTGAAAACTGTGGGCGCAAATCACATCTGTGTAGCCATTTGCGCAGACAGATCGTTGCATAGTTGACCGGCCTTAATATGTGCCCCAGCAGTCTGTCTTTGATTCGCTATGTTTTTTATAGGTTTTTTTCCTCTGAAGCATAGCTAGACGCCTTCGTTCTTTACTCGATCAAACCACCTAAGCTTTAACTATCTACTGCAAAATCACATTTCGACGGTTTCAAATCCTTTTCTATCTTTTCCATCGTTCACCGTAAACGATTTTCGAATCACATTATTTGCTTAAAATGTTAAAATATTATTTCAAAGATCTGAGAAACCATTGTCCAATGGAGAACTGTAGAGCTTCTTTTATCACATGATGTTTTGATTCGATGTCACTGCAAGACAATTAAACGAGCGCTTTCGCTAGGTTGAAATGAAGAAGGCATATGTATGTGGATTTACTTATTACTGAAACGCGAGTGCGTTTTTCGCGTAAGACGCAATTTTACGAAGCAAAGTTTACTACTTGATGCATTTCTGCTACTTTTTGGCAACACTTGTCTGTTGTCTCCGTGGTCTTAATTATTTTAACTGTCACACAGATTGTTTAAGAGCCTTTTCTCTGAGTCAGACAAGATTTGCGTACTATTCAAGACGTAAACACCATTTCGGCTCTGTCCATGTTAAATCGACGGAATGTAGGAGGAGCGTTCAATAAGTAATGCAACAGATTCTTCTCTGAAATCAGGTTGGTGTTATTCAGGATTCCAGTAACCCAGTCTTTTGGCTACAAAACACTATTTTTCAACATTATCTCCCTTCAATGCGACGGCTTTACGCCACCTTGCTTGGAGGGCCTGTATGCCCCCGTGGCGCCACTCTACTGGTCGACGTCAGAGTCAACGTCTTGCTTTCAGTAACCTCCGCATAATCCACGTACTGCTTCCTGCGGAGTGCATCCTTCACTGGACCAAACAGATTGTTAGCGGAAGGAGCTGGATCCAGGCTGTATGGTGGATGAGGAAGAACAGTCAAGGAAGTTCTATGACCCCCTTTCGGGTGCGCAGACTTGTGTGAGACAAGGAGAAGTTCGTTTGCATTTTTGCGGCGACGAACTTGCTGATCCCGTTTGTTCAGTTTCCTGAGCGTTGGACAATACACTTCAGTGTCGGTCGTTGCACCAAGATGGAGGACATCAAACAGAACAACCCCTCCAGTGTCCCAGAAGACCGTCGCCATGACTGCCAGGTCTTTGTAGACATTCTGCATCCACCTAATGCACCTATGAATATCTGCGATGTTGTGGTTTTCCGCAGCTCTCTGCTTGGAGCGCTCCTCCATTACAGACTCCATTTTGTAGGCTACGAATAGCGCCGCTACCTACTGGAACTTTATGAAACTATAGGGCCTGAGAGCGACTGTTAGACGACGTCCCACAGCAAATTGCGCATTTTTACAACTGAAATTGGTGGAGAGAAAAAAAAGTGTTACTTTAGTTGTTGAACGCCCGGCGTAAATCGGTAACGTCCCTCCCGCAACACTAGACGCTTAGACAACCGAAGGATAACAAACAAGTTTCAGTACTTTGAGTTAGCTCTCTATTATCATCATGACCGTGCTGCATAGAATAATATTTTTTGAGGGGCCTCCCGATGTTCAGAACAGGATTCTTGCCAACATTCGTTGCCTCCCAGGCCTAGCGACATCGGTATGGCGGAGTAAGGCTTGGCCACTAAATCTCTGCAGACTTTGAATGTCTTTATGTCCCCTGTACAGGGAGAACTCGTTTGTATACGCGTTTCAAAGATATCTTAACAATTTGTAGTCTGTATCTGAACGGAACGTGCTTCGGTGCTTTGTGGAGATAAACGGAAGGCAGTCTGCCATGTTAGTGGCATAGCGTCACTGCTCAAATAAAACACTAGTCTGCAAAACTTAAGGACGAAAGTAACTTTCACATGATATGTCACTGCCAATTAACACAGCTCGATGAATGTTAGACCAGAGGTAGAAAGAACTGCGGCAATATAGTGAGAGACAGTTAGACCATAGGTAGAAAGAACTGTGGCAATATAGTGAGAGACAGTTACAGTGTGTAAACTTTTAGATGGCAGACCTCTCCCTAGTCCTGAATCGGTAGAAGTCGGTAAACGTCGGGAGGCTTCGGTACGCACGCAGTTTCGTCTGCTGCCAACATTACATAGCTGACTGTGTTGTACAAGGTAGCCATTGTCGTCTGCTTCGTTATTGTTTGCGCTGTACTGTTCTGCGTGTTTTTACTGTGCAGTTGTGCTAAACATTATCAAAATGAGTGAAGAGGCAGTTGCTGGCCCTTCTCGGAAGTCGCCAACAACCCCTACCGGTAGGCCTACGGTTAGAAGGAAACCAGTATTACGTAGCGATGCTCGCAAAATTATATTGCGTGTGATTGAATGCTGCGAAAGGGAAAGGGAGCAGAAAAAATTGCTTAACCCGCTTACAAATCTTCAGTGAGAGCTGCTACATACATAGGACAAAGCATGCGTGGCATTGGAAGATTCAAACAGTTTTCCAAGAATCTTCCTGGCGTATCACCACAAACGCCTGGCAAGAAAAGGTGAGTTTCCATTTTGTTCGCGATCACTTGAAGGAGCCCCCTATTTCGTCTGAATTACCTTATATTTCATTTTTCCTTGCTGCCGTATTGCTTTGTATGGAAACACCACTGGTTACTGTATTATTTCGAAACACATTCATATTACAGTACATTTCCAAATTCAAAAAAATACATGCAGTGCAGAAGGCATTTTCTTATAAATCTTTCTCGCTTTTAACTCAGGAAAAGAAGTGGAGAAATCTAAGTAATGATCGATGATTTCAACCAGCGTGTCATTCGCGACACGATAGCGGAATTTTGTTCAGTGCGGAAGATTGTGCCGAGCCTGCGAACACTGCTTCCAGTTCAGAGAACAACTCACCAAAGTTTCATTGCAATCGGATGAATGGTTTGTGAGCGCATAGTAGACAAACATACATACATTCATTTATATATGTATAGATTTTAATGTACATGACGATTTCAGTTTCGTTTACGAACATCATTTAAAGCGAGTTTTACTTCCAAGCCTTTCGTCTGCTTTCGTGTAAGCATGATGCGCAATTTGTAGTGCCAGCAGCCAGCACTGCAACTGGCAGGCGTGCCTTGTCCCCCCCCCCCCCCCCCCCCCCCCAACGGCTCCTCTCCCATCACCAGCCAATGCTTGCTTCCTCCTCTCCCCGCACTCCCCTCACAACTCTGCCGTCTTACAGTTAAAGAGCTGTGGCAATATAGTGAGAGAAAGTTAGATATAGTGAGAGACAGTTAGACCATAGGTAGAAAGATAGTGAGAGAAAGATCATAGGTAGAAAGAGCTGTGGCAATAAAGTGAGAGACCGTTACACCATAGGTAGAAAGAACTGCAGCAATATAGTGAGAGATAGTTAGACCATAGGTAGAAAGAACTGCAGTAATATAGTGAGAGGCAGTTAGAACATAGGTAGGAAGTACTACAGCAATATAGTTCGTGACAGTTAGACCATAGGTAGAAAGAACGGCGGTAATATAGTGAGAGACAGTTAGACCATAGGTAGAAAGAACTAAAGCAATATAGTGAGAGGCAGTTGGACCATAGGTAGAAAGAACTTCGGCAATATAGTGAGAGATAGTTGAAAGAACTGCGGCAATACAGTGAAGGAAGATACACTGACACGACAAAAATGACACTTTCATTGAAAGTCAATAATTATACTGGAGTCATCGCGATTTATGGTGGTTCGCTGGACATTACAAAACGCGGGACACGGTTCTTAATAGGGTGTTTGTCACCATAAATGGCAACGTATACTCTGGAATGTGCTCCCACGCTGACCAGAAGTGTGGTAAGGAGTTCTTGTGGTAGGGTATGTCACTGCTCCACGAGTGCGCTTGACAACTGCAGGATGGCCGTTGGCGTGTATGGACGTGCTGCAATACATACGCGCTCTATGGAATTTAAGTCGGCGGAACGGGCAAGCCAGTCCATTCGCCGAATATCCTCTCGCTCCATGAGCTGCTCCACCTGCAAAGTTCGATGCGGTCGCGTACTGTAATGCATAAAAATGGAGTCAGGGTCGAGTGCACCCATCAAAAGACGGTCATGGGGAAGGACTACAGTGATACAATAACACTGACCGGCAAGTGTACAGTGTTCAAATCTGTTTAGGTCAGTACATCCATGTAACGATCATGTTGGTCAGTTGTCGTGAGTGCATTACGTGTTCGCACCTCTCGGCATATGAGGGTATGTAATGTCCAGGGTATCATCATAAATAGCGGTGACGTCAGTGTAACTACTGTCTTTGAGTAAATGTGTCATTTCTGTTCGTCTCAGTGAGTATTTCTTTCAGTTATCTTCTGTACTATACTGCAGTAGTTGTTATATGTATAATCTATGTTTCATCGAGCTATGTTAGTTGGAACTGACACATCAGGGAGAAGTTATCTGTACTTTCGTCCTTAAGTTTTACACAAATTTGCAGAGCAGTTGTAGCAGACCCTGATCCACAACTGTAGGTCTTCTCATCCATACTTAATCTAAGAGTTTAAATCCACCTATGGTAAAAAGAAAATTCGATTTCGTGTGTCAGAAGAGAGAAAAAAATGTGAAATATCAGGGTCGAAAAGACGTCCTCACCAGGAACTGGCAACTTCTCATACTTGCAGTGCACTATAGCGCAACGCGGAAGCCACGGAACTGTAGTCCAGCTGTGCTGACATGGCTGCGCAATAGTGTGACAAACTAAAGAGACGAAGAATGGTTTGATTCTGTCCAGAAATGTTAGAGGCCAATTGTACAGACAAATCTGAGGGTGACTTTGGAAGATTTCCCTCCTTCGTCTAGTCGTATACCGACCCTGGGTTGTACTATATCCCGATTCCAAACACATTTTGTTGAACATTAGTTATGCGAGTCAACATTAAAAAAATAGAAAGCTACAAAGTACTGCAAAACATATGTGAAGTTTGTGAGGCAAAACAAAATGTTCACAATCAAGTTGCATAAGCGTTTCTTAAAGTTTATTCTTTGTTTCTCTACTTCGAGTCATTGATCTGACTCCTTTCTCTACTGCATATTTTTAATTTTCAGTGTCAGTCTAACGTTATTCGAATATGAATAAATTAATTGTGTTCATTTTCTAACTTTCTAGCTTTCTTCGTTGTACTGCGTAGTCTGAAGTTAATGATATGGGGATGTAATTTTAAATCGTTGAACAAATAACATAAAAATTTGTATTTTTTCTATGATATTGAAAATCCTTAACTTTTAGGTGTCCAAGTAATCTACCTCAGATAATATCTGTCAGTCGTTTGAGATACAATAAGTTTTGTGTAAAATTTAGTTCGTGGAGAAAGATGCGTTTTTCGGACCCACTGAATCGGATATTCCAAGAATGGCTGTTTTATAATCTTGCCCCTTCTTGAATAAGTTTCTACGGACGCTCATGCTCGTAGGCACGCCAGTACAGGGCTATTACAAATGATTGAAGCGATTTCATAAATTCACTGTAGCTCCATTCATTGACATATGGTCACAACACACTACAGATACGTAGAAAAACTCATAAAGTTTTGTTCGGCTGAAGCCGCACTTCAGGTTTCTGCCGCCAGAGCGCTCGAGAGCGCAGTGAGACAAAATGGCGACAGGAGCCGAGAAAGCGTATGTCGTGCTTGAAATGCACTCACATCAGTCAGTCATAACAGTGCAACGACACTTCAGGACGAAGTTCAACAAAGATCCACCAACTGCTAACTCCATTCGGCGATGGTATGCGCAGTTTAAAGCTTCTGGATGCCTCTGTAAGAGGAAATCAACGGGTTGGCCTGCAGTGAGCGAAGAAACGGTTGAACGCGTGCGGGCAAGTTTCACGCGTGGCCCGCGGAAGTCGATGAATAAAGCAAGCAGGGAGCTAAACGTATCACAGCCGACGGTTTGGAAAATCTTACGGAAAAGGCTAAAGCAGAAGCCTTACCGTTTACAATTGCTACAAGCCCTGACACCCGATGACAAAGTCAAACGCTTTGAATTTTCGGCGCGGTTGCAACAGCTCATGGAAGAGGATGCGTTCAGTGCGAAACTTGTTTTCAGTGATGAAGCAACATTTTTTCTTAATGGTGAAGTGAACAGACACAATGTGCGAATCTGGGCAGTAGAGAATCCTCACGCATTCGTGCAGCAAATTCGCAATTCACCAAAAGTTAACGTGCTTTGTCCAATCCCAGGGTTTAAAGTTTACGGCCCCTTTTTCTTCTGCAAAAAACAGGACACGTGTATCTGGACATGCTGGAAAATTGGCTCATGCCACAACTGGAGACCGACAGCGCCGACTTCATCTTTCAACAGGATGGTGCTCCACCGCACTTCCATCATGATGTTCGGCATTTCTTAAACAAGAGATTGGAAAACCGATGGATCAGTCGTGGTGGAGATCATGATCAGCAATTCATGTCATGGCCTCCACGCTCTCCCGACTTAACCCCATGTGATTTCTGTGGGGTTATGTGAAAGATGCAGTGTTTAAGCCTCCTCTACCAAGAAACGTGCCAGAACTGCGAGCTCGCATCAACGATGCTTTCAAACTCATTGATGGGGACATGCTGCGCCGAGTGTGGTAGGAACTTGATTATCGGCTTGATGTCTGCCGAATCACTAGAGGGGCACATATCGAACATTTGTGAATGCCTAAAAAAACTTTTTGAGTTTTTGTATGTGTGTGCAAAGCATTGTGAAAATATCTCAAATAATAAAGTTATTGTAGAGCTGTGAAATTGCTTCAATCATTTGTAATAACCCTGTAGCTGATGAACCATCTGCCATCCGCTTATCACGCTAAAGAGGTGAGGACTTGGCTTCTCGTTTTGTGCATGCGCACAAGGCTCTGTGTCCCTCGTTCCTCGGACAGCAGACACCACGCGGCGTGACTATGGTACAGACGCGAAACGCCCAGTGCCTGCCCGACCTCGCAGACGCGACTGTCCCATCCGTAGGGCAGCTGGCTACAGTCTGTTGAACTGATATCGCACGTCTTACCCGCACTGAACTTGGCTGGCCTGCAGACGGCTCCTATGGAATTTGATTACTTCACAGTCACGTCACACCTTTTCCGTTCACGGTCGTGTCGGAAGCGTTTTATTTTCCACACAACAATTCTCTTTCATTCTACATCTACATCTACATTTATACTCCGCAAGCCACCCAACGGTGTGTGGCGGAGGGCACTTTACGTGCCACGGTCATTACCTCCCTTTTCTGTTCCAGTCGCGTATGGTTCGTGGGAAGAACGACTGTCTGAAAGCCTCCGTACGCGCTCGAATCTCTCTAATTTTACATTCGTGATCTGCTCGAGAGGTATAAGTAGGGGGAAGCAATATATTCGAGACCTCATCCAGAAACACACCCTCTCGAAACCTGGCGAGCAAGCTACACCGCGATGCAGAGCGCCTCTTTTGCAGAGTCTGCCACTTGAGTTTGCTAAACATCTCCGTAACGCTATCACGGTTACCAAATAACCCTGTGACGATACGCGCCACTCTTCTTTGGATCTTCTCTATCTCCTCCGTCAACCCGATCTGGTACGGATCCCACACTGATGAGCTATACTCAAGTATAGGTCGAACGAGTGTTTTGTAAGCCACCTCCTTTGTTGATGGACTACATTTTCTAAGGACTCTCCCAATGAATCTCAACCTGGCACCCGCATTACCAACAATTAATTTTATATGATAATTCCACTTCAAATCGTTCTGCACACATACTCCCAGATATTTTACAGAAGTAACTGCTACCAGTGTTTGTTCCGCTATCATATAATCATACAATAAAGGATCCTTCTTTCTATGTATTCGCAATACATTACATTTGTCTATGTTAAGGGTCAGTTGCCACTCCTTGCACCAAGTGCCTATCCCCTGCAGATGTTCCTGCATTTCGCTACAATTTTCTAATGCTGCAACTTCTCTGTATGCTACAATATCATCCGCGAAAAGCCACATGGAACTGCTGACACTATCTACTAGGTCATTTATATATATTGCGAAAAGCAAAGCTGCCCATGAATGTAGAGCAAAAAATTTTTCTGTTCAAGAAGCCGCTACTATGTTACTTACAATGTCGCTCCCAAAAGCCTCCTTTGCGCTTAAGCAAACGCAAACACTCCTGCAACATCACTGTCACTGGCGTAAACTCTAGGTACCTGCGAGCAAACGGCATTCAGTCATGTTCGGTTCGCATTCGCTTGTGTTCGGTCGTGTTCTGCTGCAGCTCGTCTATTCAGCGAACCGTTCGCGTCGCCTCCGCCTCGACGTTAGCAGTTCGGAAAGATTTTGTCTGCTACCTTGTCTACTTTTGTTTTTGCTGTAGACATCATCTGCGTGAGCGCTCGAGTGGTCTCAAGAGAATGTTATGTTGCCAATAGGAGAACATAGATATCATAAGTGCTTGTGGGACCCAAAACATGCGCACCACAGATGTCGAAGGAAAGTTGAAAATTGCCGGAGCACTCAGACATCTAATTGGGGACGTGAGCAATACGCTAAATTCATTAGATGTTTGTATCAGGTGGGGACTGAGTGAATAAGCATAAGCTTTCTAGTTCATTTAATGGAAAAGGAAAAGCACACTAAATTTCCCTGACAGTAACAAGTGCGAACATATATCTACTAGCTGCTACCCGCGGCTGCGCACGCATACCAGTTCTTTTATTATGATGAGTCACGGCGAGGAAGTAATTTATAAAAATCTAGATGTATAGTGGTGTAGATATCTAAACTATGTGATCAAAAGTATCTGGTCACCTGGCTGAAAATGACTCATAAGTTCGTGGCGCCATCTATCGGTAATTTTGGAATTCAATACGGCGTTGGCCCACCCTTAGTCTTGATGACAGCTTCCACTCTCGCAGGCATACGTTCTTTCAGGTGCTGGCAGATTTCTTGGGGAAAGGCAGCCCATTTTCCACGGTGTGCTGCACTGAGGAGAGGTATCGATGTCGGTCGGTGAGGCCTGCCACGAAGTCGGCGTTCCAAAATATCCCAAAGGTGTTCTATAGCATTCCGGTCAGGAAACAGTGCAGGCCAGTCCATTACAAGGATGTTATTGTCGTGTAACCGCTCCGCCACAGGCCGTGCATTATGAACAGGTGCTCCATCGTGTTGAATGATGCAATCGCCATCCCCGAATTGCTCTTCAATAGTGGGAAGCAAGAAGCTGCTTAAAACATCAATGTAGGCCTGTGCTGTGATAGTGCCATGCAAATCAACAAGGGGTGCAATCCCCCTCCATGGAAAACACGACCACACCATAACACCACCGCCTCCGAATTTTACTGTTGGCATTACACACGCGGGCAGATGACGTTCAGAAGGCATTCGCCATACCCACACATTGCCATCGGATCGCCACATCGTGTACCGTGATTCGTCGCTCCACACAACATTTTTCCATTGTTCAATCGTACAATGTTTATGCTCCTTACACCAAGCGAGGCGTTTTGCATTTACCGGCGTGGTGTATGGCTTATGAGCAGCCGCTCGGCCATGAAATCCAAGTTTTCTCACCTCCAGCCTAACTGTCATAGTACTTGCAGTGGATACTGATGCAGTTTGGAATTTCTGTGTGATGGTATGGATGGATGTCTCCCTATTGCGGATTACGAACCTCTTCAAATGTTGGCGGTCTCTGTCAGTCAACAGACGAGGTCGGGCTGTACGCTTTCGCGCTGTTCGTGTCCCTTCACGTTTCTACTTCACTACCGCATCGGAAACAGTAGACTTAGGGATGTTAAGGAGTGCGGAAATCTCGTGTACAGACGTATGACACAAGTGACACCCATCACCTGACCACGTTCCAAGTCCGTGAGTTCCGCTGAGCGCCCCATTCTGCTCTCTCACGATGTCTAATGACTACTGAGGTCGCTGATGTGGAGTACCTGGCAACAGGTGGCAGCAAAATGCACCTAATATGAAAAACGTTTGTTTTTGGGGGTGTCCGGATACTTTTGATCACATACTGTATCTGTGTATGAATAAATGTTTGTAGTGGTGGTATATAGGTACATAATGAATATGTTATTTTTTCGTATGTCGAATCATAGTTAAAATATTAAAAACTAAAAAAAATTGTCCTTTTTATAAATTACTTATTTGCAAGATATTAAATCAGCACAGTTGCAGAAACAGTGTTTTTGGTCTTGCCTTCTTGTGCAAGGACGTACAGATTTTGTGGTCTGGATAACCGTGAGCACACCACATAGCGTTGTCCATGACAAAAACAAATTCTATTCTAAAAGAACACCGACTGCTATCTTTGAGTAGGTACCCTTGGGCCAAAAGCAATTTTAGCGGAATTGCAATCCGTTGCTATAATTGAGATTCGTGGAATGAAAACTTTTTTATTACTTTTTTTTATTATAGTAGGCCTAACAATATTTTGGCCCAGATGTGCAATTTGTAAGCTCGTATCGTTACGCAATTTTGCCTCATCAAGATTTCTCGTTAAGATGACTGGGATACCACCCTTCAGTTTATGAGAAGGAACTCCTGATAATTCAAATGAGCAAGGAAGATCTATAGAAAAGAAGTGACTTGTTCAGTATATATATATATATAAAATATACTCCTCAACATCTTCTTCTATTTGTGACTTTTATTTTTTTTTCTCATTTATCTGACCCACAAACTCATTTGTTTCACACATCCATTCTTTGTTTCCCATTTTTGCTTGCAGATCAGGGTAAACTTTGCTCACCAACTATTCTGTAGTGTGAAGATATGACAGAATTTGCAGTGTGATGTAATCATGCCCTTGGGATCTGTATCAATACGATCTTCGCTGATTTTCAGAAAAGCATCCGCACATTGTCCAGATCCTGCGTCATTGTGCAGCTGTACGCACATCTTTGTTGGTAAACTAAATTTTTTAACGTGTTTCCATAAAGCTGAAGCCTTTAAACATGCATTTACGTGATCTTCCTATGTGACTTTAATTATGAAGGGCAAAATCTGTCTAAAATCGTCAGCAAATAATACAACCTTCCTTTTACGATAGCTTAGTTTTTAATACATTGCATGGCACAATTTAATGCTTCAGCTGCTCTTTCGTGGGACAGTATACATTCGTCCCAAATCAACAGTTTACATTGCTGCAACATCCATCCACCATCACTATTTTTACTGATGTTAAAAATAGGTATTTCTTCGTCAGCTAAGTTCAGTGGGGGATAAGGTACTAAATACGTTGTTTAGAATTTGTTCTAAGTGCAAATTTAAAAGAAAAGTCTTACCAGGTACTCCCGGAGTATCTAATAAGAACAAACCAACTTCGTCACCCTCAACTTTTTGCATAACATTGTTGGAAAATGTTGTGTCTTCTGGATTCAATTGCGGAACATATTCACTGAGTTGCTCTTGCAATGAACAAGTGTCATAGCTCATTTCTCGTAGAAAATCACTACTAACTTCCCCATTCTAACATGTCTATTCAATCCGAAGTCAAATATTTGCCACTTATCATTATTACGTTGTCTTCCACCTTATGAGACCTTCGTTGAAGATAAAAATCATTGTATTAGTAGTAAGAGAATTGAATCTGGGCATCATGTCTTCTGCCATACCATTTTTGTATTTTATCCCATTCGTTGTAGATTTGGAAAGCCATAGGTTGTTACTAATATTACAAGAAGTTTTCGCACTTTGGTCGATGATCTAGACTGTACGCCTCCTTCAGAGTTGGATCCCAATGATTATCATTTTCTGATAACCTTTTTGCCTCACACGCCTGTTTGAATGTTAATAATTCCCGATCACAGCGTTTTTTAAGATCTTCGGAACAGGTTGGAACTCGAACATGATGTAGCATCATTCTCAAGCAAAAGCATTATATGTTGCCGACATACATCTTACAGCCTGCAACCAAAGCATCTCCGGATTCAACACAAGGCCAGTTGTGAACCGTGGTTCATTTAACTCGACATTTTCATTATTATCTTGATTTAATCCAAGTTCGCACTGTGACGGAATAATCTATGAACACCAACATGGAGTCCCTTATGTGTGAGCTCTTAAAAAGGCCAATGATGCTTATGGCATTTGTTTGTCCCATATATTGTCTTCCATGCCACAATGTTGACTGCCAATGGTAACAGGGGGCGGGATTGGAAATACCCAACGGTGAGCATAGCGTGAGGCTGGGGCGCATAGCTGAACTCACGACAGTGCCACAGTGCTAGTAGTATTGATACAGAGCAGAGCAATGGCAACGATAAACAAAGCAAACATTGCATTATATATGGAGTTGACATTTCTTCAGAAAGGAACTCGAGGAACTTCGCAGAGTAAGAAAGAAATGACAGACGAAATATTAGCGTTCTTCAAAACGAGTCAGTGGAATGTATAGTGTCGTATACGCGCGACTGCCTCGGGCATGGATGTGTGTGATGTCCTTAGGTTAGTTAGGTTTAAGTAGTTCTAAATTCTAGGGGACTGACGACCTCAGAAGTTAAGTCCCACAGTGCTCAGAGCCATTTGAACCATTTTTTTGCACCTCCAGGACATTCTTTTTCTGTCGCCCTCCTGACGCATATGACGAGTCATTAGCAGCTAATATTTTTCTTGTCATGTCTCTTAACACAACATTCTCAGAGGAGCCTTACTTGTGACGTCGCACTCAAGGGATTCATTGTACGAGTCGCCGACCATAGCGTCAACGTTCTCTGCATCCCACTCACGTGTACCATACTGAAAAATGATAATAATACTTAAAAGGATAATAAAACTTTCTAAAGTAGACTGTGATCTTCCTCAGGGTTCAAGCTATTACGATACCAAACTTGAACGGAATCGGTTCAGTGCTTTGGTAGAGAAAGTCTAACAGACAGAATTATTTTAGGATTTATAATATTTGTGTGGATTACGTTGAGTAAAATTAGAAGTAAATTGTACAAAAGACTTGATTGTTCTTATTGTTGTCGTTCATGTATCTGTAATCACATGGTGATGCGTTACTGTTATAGTTGAAACTAACCTGATCGCTCATCTATAGTAGTTAGCAAAAGGTGATGGCTGACAGCTGGTAGTGCTGTTGCCAACTTTCAAGTAAGAAACGCTAACGGCTGCTGGTGGAAGAACAGACGTCTGTAGAGAAGCGACAACACTGAGACGTTACCGTAGGGACATATACGAGGGTTGGAACTTAAATGTAGTTTGGCAACACTTGTCATGGAAAAGAAATAATAACAAAACTTATCGTTGTGGACATGTTAAACATACTACTGCATTCAGTAATAGCGATCAGTTGTGGAAGGCGTAGTATACCGTTAGCAGAGCCTGTTCTGTTGATGGTGCGAATGCAGCGGTCTACTGCCTGTCGAATCTCTGAAACAGTGCTGAAGTGAATGCCACTAAGTGGTTCCTTCATCTTCCGAAACAAATCAAAGCCACAAGGACTTAGTCCGGGGAGTATGGTCGATGGTACAGTACTTCCCAGCCCCATCGACCGAACAGAGCAGCCACAGCTTGCGCTGTATGCGCCCGCGCATTGTCGTGGGTTACGTAGAAAGTGTCGTCGCTTCATTCGCAAAGCTGGTCGCAGGTGCTGCTCCAAAAACCAACAGTAATACTGTGCTTTGATGGTCTGCCGTGGACGAACGTAATGCGTTAGGATAACACCATCACAGTCGTACCCGAGAAGCACCATAACTTCAGACTGCTCCACTCGCTCCATCAACAGAACAAGCTCTTCTAACGGTATACTGCACCTTCCACATCGCTGGCAATGGCTTCTACATAACGCTGGCGACTACTTTCAAGGACAGTAACAGGTGCAAACATGTTACTCTTTTGCGTTGGTTGTGAATAAATAGTTGCCACTATTTTTAAGTTGCAACCCACGTACAAAATCAGCCGCACTCAGCCCACAGCAACAGTCAGGGGTCGTCTATCGCCGACTCTGTTGTAGCCACAGTCATGTTCCTGTCGAAAGTATATAGCCGGCCGAAGTGGCCGTGCGGTTAAAGGCGCTGCAGTCTGGAACCGCAAGACCGCTACGGTCGCAGGTTCGAATCCTGCCTCGGGCATGGATGTTTGTGATGTCCTTAGGTTAGTTAGGTTTAACTAGTTCTAAGTCCTAGGGGACTAATGACCTCAGCAGTTGAGTCCCATAGTGCTCAGAGCCATTTTTTCGAAAGTATATGCTTTGTTACCTTCCAATGTAAACAAGAAAATCTTTGTCGATAGGCGCGGTAACACGCTGTCAATGGCGGGGAGAAATAGATGGGAGTCCATGTGCGTCATGGGATGTGGAATTGTAGAACTCCCCTTGATAGGTTGGGAGAGCACTACGCAAAGGAAGCAGCTACTTGAATAGCAGAGTATTTGTGGAATGCACGTACGGTTTTTGTATGTTTTTGGGCAAGGCGGTAGTTTGATGTGCACTGGTGTACGGTCGCCAGTCAGTAGCCGACCGCTGTGGCCGAGCGGTTCTAGGCGTTTCAGTCCGGAACCGCGCTGCTGCTACGGTAGCAGGTTCGAATCCTGCCTCGGGCATGGATGTGTGTGATGTCCTTAGGTTAGTTAGGTTTAAGTACACTACTGGCCATTAAAATTGCTACACCAAGAAGAAATGCAGATGATAAATGGGTATTCATTGGATAAATATATTATACTAGAACTGACATGTGATTACATTTTCACGCAATTTGGATGCATAGATCCTGAGAAATCAGTACCCACAAGAACCAACTCCGGCCGTAATAACGGCCTTGATACGCCTGGGCATTGAGTCAAACAGAGGTTGGATGGCGCGTACAGGTACAGCTGCCCATGCAACTTCAACACGATACCACAGTTCGTCAAGAGTAGTGACTGGCGTATTGTGACGAGCCAGTTGCTCTGCCACCATAGACCAGACGTTTTCAATTGGTGAGAGATCTGGAGAATGTGCTGGCCAGGGCAGCAGTCGAACATTTTCTGTATCGAGAAAGGCCCATACAGGACCTGCAACATGCGGTCGTGCATTATCCTGCTGAAATGTAGGGTTTCGCAGGGATCGAATGAAGGGTAGAGCCACTGGTCGTAACACATCTGAAATGTAACGTCCACTGTTCAAAGTGACGTCAGTGCGAACAAGAGGTGACCGAGACGTGTAACCAATGGTACCCCATACCATCACGCCGGGTGATACGCCAATATGACGATGACGAATACACGCTTCCAATGTGCGTTCACCGCAGTGTCGCGAAACACAGATGCGACCATCATGATACTGTAAACAGAACCTGGATTCATCCGAAAAAATGAAGTTTTGCCATTCGTGCACCCAGGTTCGTCGTCGAGTACACCATTGCAGGCGCTCCTGTCTGTGGTGCAGTGTCAAGGGTAACCGCAGCCATGATCTCCGAGCTGATAGTCCATGCTGCCGCAAACGTCGTCGAACTGTTCGTGCAGATGGTTGTTGTCTTACAAACGTCCCCATCTGTTGACTCAGGGATCGAGACGTGGCTGCACGATGCATTGCAGCCATGCGAATAAGATGCCCGTCATCTCGACTGCTAGTGATACGAGGCCGTTGGGATCCAGCGCGGGGTTCCGTATTACCCTTCTGAACCCACCGATTCCATATTCTGCCAACAGTCATTGGATTTCGACCAACGCGAGCAGCAATGTCGCGATACGATAAACCGCAATCGCGATAGGCTACAATCCGACCTTTATCAAAGTCGGAAATGTGATGGTACGCATTTCTCCTCCTTACACGAAGCATCACAACAACGTTTCACCAGGCAACACAGGGCAACTGCTGTTTGTGTATGAGAAATCGGTTGGAAACTTTCCTCATGCCAGCACATCGTAGGTGTCCCCACCGGCGCCAACCTTCTGTGAATGTTATGAAAAGCTAATCATTTGTGTATCACAGCATCTTCTTCCTGTCGGTTAAATTTCGTGTCTGTAGCACGTCATCTTCGTGGTGTAGCAATTTTAATGGCTAGTAGTGTTGTTATAAGTCTAGGGAACTGATGAGCTCAGATGTGAAGTCCCATTGTGCTTACAGCCATTTGAACCATTTTTGAGCCAGTCAGTACACAGAGAGCGAAATTAGACCGCATACAAAATAAAGACACATCGACTCTCAAAATTTTAACAGCATAGCTCCACAGACATGGAGATGCTTGAGCGATTCTCCACCTTAACCGACCAACGGAACCGAGCAACAAGCACATGGCACGAAAAGTGGCACAGAATAGCTGGAGCAATGATGTCCCTGTTCCTGTGTTTCATGGTTTAACGCACGCCTGTACGTGCAGCGTGCAAGAGTTCCTCCCACGTGATCTGTACGGAAGTTTCTCGCCGTCGTCTGGACATCTGCTGTATTGCAAAATGGCACCAATCCTGGTCTGAAAATATTTTTACGAAGTGACATAGCGGTGAACTACAGTGCTTCATTTGCTTTAAGAGATTAAAGATTTGTCTACCATTTCCAAAAAAATGGTAACTAATAAAATAAAAACTTAACGACATTTCATTCACTGTATAAAAATAGATATGCGTGATTTGCGGCCTGTGTCTACATAATATGCCTTTATCTGGTTTTAGGCCTTGAAAAGTAAATTTATGGAATTCTTTAACCTCAGTTTCCACTCTTCAGCACTGACTAATCGTAATGTCCAAATAGTACAATGATCTCCGATTAAAACATTATTTTTGAGCAGAGTTTCAAAGATTTTGAATCAACAAGAGAATATTGGTTATTTGTTGCAATATTCAACCACTTATCTGTTTTCGAGAAAAGCAGCGAACATGCTAAGTGCTTTATATTTGCGTATTTATTTTCAGTACATGCGCCTTGAAACTGAGTGAGTGAAAAATTTTCAATCTTTGTTCGACTTCTACGTTTATTACACGGAATAATAGGAATAAATAACCGAGAATCGGTTACTTCAGAGACCTTTAATTTTGAGAGGTTTTAACAATCAGGTTAAACTGCTTTGGAAAAAACTGATATAATCGGAAACCGGATCGACAATAACCAGCCCGAACGGCCTGACGTGGAAATGTGACAAAGTGGCAAAGAGCAGCTATCACGACTGTACGTGCCAATGATCGCTTAGGGAATGAGGTTGCCCGGTTTGCTAGTATGTCAACGCGGGCTGTCAAATCACATGTGTGTAAAGGAGTGGTGAACCACACGCAGACAAATAACATGGCGTAAGACCAGTGGTCGTAAAAAGATCCGAACCAATAGCGGGCGGAGACGAGTGTCAGTGCCAATCAGATTCAAATACTATAACAATTTGCTGCTCTCTATGAATGGAGACCTGTCTCAAACAGTTTGCGAGCGAGCGTTCCGAAGGGATCTAATGAGTGCAATGTGAAGTGTCTGCCGTAGGTGGTTAGACAAGGAAACACCCCAGGTACAAACAAACGCTTAAAGTTTATTTGAAAAGAGAGAAAAACAATTCAACTTAAAAATGACAAGTCTTGTGAATCATGAAACAATGCAAACTCGTTTAGTTAAACACAAACAGCCTTTCAACCCTTGAAGGGTGAAAACAAAGTTTATATTTGTGGTGTCACCGCCAGACACCACACTCGCTAGGTGGTAGCCCTTAAATCGGCCACGGTCCGTTAGTATACGTCGGACCCGCGTGTCGCCACTGTCAGTGATTGCAGACCGAGCGCCGCCACACGGCAGGTCTAGTCTAGAGAGACTCCCTAGCACTCGCCCCAGTTGTACAGCCGACTTTGCTAGCGATGGTTCACTGTCTACATACGCTCTCATTTGCAGGGACGACAGTTTAGCATAGCCTTCAGCTATGTCATTTGCTACGACCTAGCAAGGCGCCATATTCAGTTACTATATGTCTCCTGAACAGATAATATTGTGAATCATGTACCGTCAAGAGCGACGTTCATCATTAATGGATTAAAGTTAAGTATCAAACTAGCTATGTCCGCTTCCTGAATTCTAATTCCTTGTCATGTTCCAGACCTCACGTCAGTATAGTCCTTCCCTCCTCAAGCCAGCCTGCGTGAGCTAAAACGGCCTCCCTTAGTAACACGGTGTTGGCTCTTCTGCCAACACAACAATATTAGTAAAGGAAAAATCCAAATGACGTCTTCTGAGTAGAACATAAATGAAGTCCAACTGTCTGGTAATGAAGAAAACAGCTATTGGCGGAACGATTGTACTTCTGTCACGTTGAACTTTTCTCTTCAGTCGTCGTTGGTCCTGTTCCTGCAGGATCGTTTTCCGGCCGCAGCGATGCCGGAGATGTAATGTGTTACCGGATTCCTGATATTCACGGTACACTCGCGAGATAGTCGTACGGGAAATTGCCCACGTCACCGCTACGTCAGAGATGCTGTGTGTCCCATCCTTTGTGCACCGGCTGTAACACCACGTTCAAACTCACTTTATAACTTGCCATTGTAGCAGCAGTAACCGATCTAACAAATGCCCCAGACACTTGTGGTATATAGGCGTTGCCGACCGCAGCGCCGTACTCCGCCTGTTTACGCATCTCTGTATTTCAATACACTTGTCTGTACCAGTTTCTTTGGGAAACAGCAACTGAACCGTAGAGGTCACATTCATTACAGTTTGGTATCTCTCCAGGATCTAATCATCAGCTGTACTTGACATATCTGAAGAATCTTTTGGTCTCTCTTCTCTGCGAAACTGATGCTATCATCAAATGTTGTAGACGGTGTAATCGGTGCCGGATTAAGCAAGCGCGGGGCCCGTAGTAAATTCTGACAAGGGGCCCTTGGTCTGTGTAGATCGTATGGTTTAGTATACAAAATAAAACAAGATTGTTACACACAAACTTTTCTCGATTTAATTTCGGCAAATTTAGAAAAAATACAAGGTAGATCAATGTCTCTGAGCAAACCGTATTCAGTGTTCATTATACTGAGGTCATTTAGACATTCCTATCCCATCATATTTCTTAATTCATTTTCTATGCCCTTTAACGTCGAAAAAGAACGTTCTCCACTGTAGTTGGTGATCAATACAAATAAATAAATGCACAAGTCTATTTCTACATTTGGAAAATACGATCCCAACGACTTTCCATTACAAATTTGTAAATCCGTAGTTCCAAAGCTTCGTTCTTTTTTCTGTCAATGGCAGCAGCGATATCCGTTTTCAGCAGATCAGCGAACTGTACCAGATCGTCGCCTAGCGACGCTTCTACATCATCTGGGTAAGCATTCACGATATTAGAAGTTCTTTTCAGGATCTGTTCTGCTGTGAGAGATATAATAATCCCGTAATATTCCAAAAACATTAGTTGATGGCATTTTCCCATGCGTTTAGCTGATGCAGCCAGTACATTGTCAATTATCACAATAAACACCTGTAATTCAAAATGTTCTCCAACTGTTTGATTTTCTACAACTTCAACGAATGTAGTTGAACCACTAAAATGGTCGTATTTTGTATTTCGCTTGTGTTGTCTTGAAGTTTGTTGCTGCTATTCTTTACAGCTAGTCAGGGATCTGGCTTTTGTCTCAATTTCTGAAAATGTGAACCTCATTGCTTGGAAATATTCACGTAAGAATTTATAAAGTGCATATTCAGTGCTCAGATCTTGATCAGACGACTGCAGCGAAACGCTAGTCGCTTGCAAGCGTTCTACGATTCTGTTTCATGCGACACACATTATTCCCGTTTCCAACATACTCGTTTTCAAAACCAGTCCGTAAGCCTGATTCCGGACTCTACCTTTTGATGCACATTAATAGATATGTCATTCAAAACTTGTTCGATCGTATGAAAACCAAATAAAAGCGTCTTTGTAGCATCAGCTCTGGCCGACTACCTAAGTGTCCAATGACCTTTCCAAAATCGGAATTTTAGTACTATAATTTTTCAGTGATCCCAAAAGAAGGTCCCATCGATAGGTAGAAGCGGAAAAAAATATATAGAGGCTTTTAAGAAAACCAAGGAAACTGGATGCTTCTGTACAATATTCTGCAGCACACTTGGCGACCAAATTTAGCGAATGTGAAGAACAGGGAATATATTCAGCGTACTTATGCATTTATATCTTTGATTCGTGGTTCTAAGCCGGAGTACCTGTCACTCATGTTTCTGGCATTGTCATATCTTTTCCCACAATCTCTGATATTAAAGCCATTCTCTGTTAAAAAAAATAGCAAGCTTTGGGAGAGTTGGTCAGCAGTATGACCTTCCGTATACAAAAACTTCACAACTCTTTCCACTGGTCCGGATGGCAGGACATAGCGCACTATCAGTCGATCTACGTGACATATATCAGAAATAGAATCCAGTGAGATTGAATAGTATTTGAATCTCTTAATTTCGCAAATAATATGATCCAGTACGGTAGATGCAATTAGATGGATAAAGCACTTTGTTTTTGACAAATATGACGTATATCCCTTTCCGTTATTTGCATGAATACATATATGTTGGGCCAGAAACACCAAATTTGGCAAGTAATTCTAATAACACTAAATAATTTCCATTGTGGGGTGAACCAACAATTTCATCACTACCTCGAAATGGTAGCCCTCGCTCAGCTAAAAAAGTTATATAACTGCAACAATTCGTTCTAAAAGTGTTCGCCAACACTTTTGTTCGCTCTGAATTTGGCTTAAAAGTTGAGATACGACACGTGAATCTCTGTTAAAGAACTAACAGGGAAATTATCGCTTTTCTATGCGAACTGCTTTGTTCATGTCTCTTCAGCAAAATAATTGCATTTTTCAAGTCATCTAATCCGTCTTTCGTAAACCGTGGCAAACCGTCAGAATCTGCCACTTTGTAAACAAAACAGAACAGTCGCCCTTTGCTTTCTGAATAGCACAAACAATATCTCATGTAAGTTTCATTCGTTAGTTTATGTTTATATGTGAAAAACGACTTTCTGCAGAATCTTGGCTTATTTTCCTTCTCATATATTTCCATTGAAGCAAAAAATACTGTTCATATGCTGAACTTTGATACTTCCTTCCTTAATCCAATAATCTCTGTCAAAGTTGTTTGGTCACTCACCTATATCGTCAGAAAACATTTTACTTTCACTTTGTGTTCCACTTGAACAAGAGGCAGTAACATCAGAAGTCTGTAACGTTTTTTCGACTTCTCTTTGCCTTGAAAATGAGGTCTCTGGGCCGATAGGACTTCTATGCTTTTCAGTTCAATTTGGCCTGGAGACGATATGGCTGAACTGGGAAGATGTTTCGGCTGTTCAATTGCTGTATCACTTGTGGAAAGCGTAACTACATCGGAATAAGTTGCATATTCTGATGAATCTCTTATAGTATAACTATGGTCCGTACAATCAACAACAGCTTTCGTATTATGTACTTCATTTTCTGTGTATTCGGCAAAATCATTCTGAACATTAAAAAATTCACAGTTTATGTGTTTTAGATATAACAGAATGTGTCTTTCTCTCCCGTTCATCTCTTGCTTAAAGCTTTGCACTTCCAGAAGCGTAGTGGCGTCCAGTATCTCACGGTCTGCTGCTCATGGTAGTTAGCTCGATCTGTGTAGAAGGCAAAATGAATTACAAAATAAAATGGAACACTACTATTTAATCGGACTGCGTAACGCGTAAATATTCTAAATAATATACGTCCATTTTCTATTGAAGCTAGTGCCAGTTGACTGCACAAATAGCCGGCAGCTGTGGAATAGCGGATCTGGGCGCTACAGTCCGGAACAGCGCTGCTGCTACGGTCGCAGGTTCGAATCCTGCCTCGGACATGGATGTGTGTGATGTCCTTAGGTTAGTTAGGCTCTGGCTCTGAGCACTATGCGACTTAACTTCTGAGGTCATCAGTCCCCTAGAACTTAGAACTAATTAAAGCTAACTAACCTAAGGACATCACACACCTCCATGCCCGAGGCAGGATTCGAACCTGCGACCGTAGCGGTGGCTCGGTTTCAGACTGTAGCGCCTAGAACCGCACGGCCACTCCGGCCGGCAGGTTAGTTAGGTTCAAGTAGTTCTAAGTCCAGGGGACTGATGACCTCAGATTTTAAGTCCCATAGTGCTTAGAGCCATTTCAACCATTTGATTTGACCGCGAAAATATTATACGAGAGTTCTTCACCCACAGAGCTTTTGCGAATGACACGTGCCGTGTAAGCAGGGGCGAGAGTCTGCTCACCAGCACTATACGAGTGTGGGGCGAAACCGACAGTCGCCTTCCAAGAGTTTAGACTATTACAGCTTCCCGCCTATCGAGATCTATTGAATCTCTGCCCATTAAAATCATGCAGGAAGAAGAAGAAAACTTGTTGATAATGAGCTCTGAGCTGTTATCTACCCATCAATACAAACCCAGGCACATCTTTAAATTATTCGTAATTAGCGCTCTCAACAAAACATCATCCAGTTGACTTCATGTTTTATGTTTAATAAGGGAAGCACGATGGTAAAATATCGGCACCCACAAACGACCCAGCTCGAGAATGTGGGCCACACAGTGAAATTATGCAGGTAAGACCTGACTATACTCGTGCGCACTGGTTGTTCGTCACTTGTTCTGCCAAATAGAAGCCATTTGAAGCCTAAGCGCGAAGTACGTACGTAACCTCAGCTTACCGGCTACCCACGAGCTATAGCGCGACGGTTCCTGTATTTGAATGGAAAAACGATCGAATTGAAACTGTTGAATGTAAAATAGCGAGAGCTAGTAAAGACATGACTCCCTAAAATCGTTGTTTTCCGGGTATTTCCCATACAAATGGAAGTGTATGGTCATTTCTTTGCGCTCTTATTTATAAGTTTCAGTTTCGTTGCAGATATCATACACAACTTTTCCAATAAAGTTGCAAATAATGGCTGACGTTCGATGCCTCTCAAAAATCTCCAATGGTGGTAAACTTACCTCCTATCGAGTGAGGAAGCAAGTGATAATGAAGACTGTTCTGAAGATTTAAAATTGTTAACAATAGCTCGAGATGACAGCGAAGGAGTAAACGAAACGGTCTGTCACATTCTGGAAGACTACAAAGGAAAGAATGTTTCAGGGCCGTTAAGAAGATTTTTTCATTATTGTAACAAAAACCACCTGTAATTTTACAGTAAATAGGGTACAAAGCGATGTACGCGTATGCAAATGTCTTCAGAGGTCAACGTAATCGATCTACATAATAACATCGTATGCTACAATAACGTGACGGTACTCGGCGTTAACACATTGAGCAATGTGGCGTTTAGCCACAATAGAAATGGCCCAATTTTTTTAAATAATCTGTTTCGTGGATGTACGAATTCAATAAGAGTTCTATTGTGGTGTGAAAGGTAACCTATCTTTCTACAACAAAACAACTAGGTATCGTTACGAAACAGTCATACTACTGTATGTGAAGAATTTTTCAACGACGCCCCCTAGCTACTATGCCTTTGTGAGTTTTCGATGGACAGAATTTGCATAAGCGTATTTTCATTTTAGAGATCACATATGGTCGTCCACCTATACGTAAGACGACACACTCGTCCAGTCTGTGCGTCAGTAATACTATATAAAACTACACAACATGCCGCTACGGTCGCAGGTTCGAATCCTGCCTCGGGCATGGATGTGTGTGACGTCCTTAGGTTAGTTAGGTTTAATTAGTTCTAAGTTCTAGGCGACTGATGACCTCAGAAGTTAAGTCGTATAGTGCTCAGAGCCATACACAACATGCCAGCGGTACCTGCACATCGACACTTGCTGTCTCCTCTGTTTCTACTTTTTTAAAAAGCGACGTGCATACTAGGGGCACGAGATGAGCAAAGTTTGTTTTGTGGGGGTCGTATTATAGCAGGCAGGACATTTTGTAGACAAGGAATACTGACGGATGTCGCGAGAAGACGTGTTTTACAAAAACATACAATATTACAATAGATTAGTTTTCATTCCGTAATAGTTTTCAGGTCACAAGACCTTGTCAATGAATGAAGGACATGGACTAAAGAGTCTGCCGTTTCCGGAATGACGATAAAACGAGGTGGAAGAAGATTTGTCACAAGTCTGGCCTTCTCCTGTTTTGTCTTCGCATTGACCGCATCCCAAGGCTGTCCTTTGCGGGTAGGGACTGTCTGAGATAAGCCCGGACTTGCTTCTGTTGTTGGAGAAATTAGAATGATTGAAAGCAACCCATTAATACACACTCTTTGCTAAAAATTTAATTAATGGTGACGGTTGTGCGCGTAGTTTCGTTCAACGGACATTAAAAAAAGCCAGTGCCACGCACACTTAACGGCTTTCCTGTACACGTATTTTTTTCGCCTCTTGCCGCGAAATATACTTATGAGACTGTTCACGTGCTTTATTTGTCTGTATCTGGTGCCAGAGACATCTTTGCTCTGTACATTTTTATACTGCGTCTAGCCTTTACCCGTGACTTTGTCCGCACATAAAAGACGCCGGAGCGGGCGGCGGTTCACAAAGCTTTGCCTTCCTGCGGCACATTTGATTGTCTGCAGCAAGCAACAATGTGTGCAACAGCCCTAGCTTTTATGGCAAAACTGCGATAACTTTGATTGTACCAGGCGTGTTAAAATGAAAGCTGTATCACATCGTTAGTTAGAACACAACTGAAAATCGCATCCAATTCCGTGCATTAGTTTTTGCGTGATGCACGTACAGACATACACAAAAAAATTCTAAAAATAATTTTTGTCGCTTCGGTAGCTGTTATAAAAAACACCCAGTTTTCTTAAATATCTCCTACGTACAGACATGGTCGAGTTACAGTTTTATTATATGTGTAAATTCACAATGTAATGGAAACCACTGAGCATATCATTCAAAGACTACCGAGTAATATGCATCAAAGCTATGTCCAATATTGAATTATTTTCGCTGCCAATGTCTTGAGTAGCTAGTGGACGCCACTCCAGATCACCATCCTTTGAAAAATTATTAGAGGTGCCGTTAAGGGAACACTTCCTTTGAAGTGTAAAGCTGACAATGTGAAGTAGAGATTCAAGAGCTACACCATTCTTCAACGGTACGGATTTGTAAATTGAAAGTTGTTAACCTGTTTTTAAAATAACTGTTTAACCAATTAGCTGTGCTCGTGACTCACGCTTTGCCATTAAGAGGACACAGTGGGGTGGGGTACTGCAACGTGCTAATGCCTAAAATGTACATCACAGATGGTCAAAGCTGCGCACTATCAAAATGATTGCTCAAATTGAGACGCAAAATCAAGGTTGTAATTTCACCAGTGTTCTATTTTCCTCTTTAAAATTTGACTTCAAGTCGATGACGTTCCATTGTGGTATTGAAAATTCTCAAGTATATACCAGTAATAAGGGTGAACAAATTTTTAGCGCTAAATAAATGCCTATTGCATTCGAAATCATCCAAATAAAAGCTACAGTGTTTCAAGATGATATCGAACACAAATAGTTGATTCGTACATAGTTACATACCGAGACCCAACATTCTTTTTTACTGTTTAAACTTCGGAGTAAATATGAACAAACAAGGATCTTACCATGTGCTTCAGTGGTTCCCTCTTTTCAGTCAGCAACTTTGGAATCACTATATAAAATCGACGTCACCAACTTAATAATCTTGTACTTTGTAAAAGAGGTTGACGACTGGCCTCCAAACATCGATTGTTAGATGTCTATACCTCTCGGAACTTGTGTCGATTGCCCTTTTTGAATCGCTGTTGCCAACGTCAACACACTCGCGCTTTTACGTTTCTTGTTGTTGTGCTGTGTGGCGTTGGTTGCGTGCAAGGGGTTTGTTGCATGAACTAAACGTCACTAAGAAGCTATTGCTGGCCATCGAGGTTAGCTCCGACACACCGATTACCCTGTTCTTCATCGTGACGCCAGTAACATTATTGATCAGTAGGCAGAATGTTGCGAACTTAACCAAATGGTGAGATAATACACCTTTTTCGATAGTCTACTTGCAACAAATAAATGCTGTACTTGAAATTAGTGTCAAAAAAAGAAAAAAAACTCTAACTTGACAAGAATTTTCGCGGCCAGACGCGTGGCTCGTAGCATTTGCTAACTCCTGCTACGTGGCTAATCCGGCACTGCGGTATTAACGTGGTGCCGCCTGGGGGTTACTAATTTTTTTGTCTCATGGTCTTCGGTCTATTGTGAGCTTTCCGCTGGATGGTTAGGTGAGGTTTCCATGTCAGTTGCTGGTCGATGGTTGGTTCAAGATACTTTAGTGCATTAATTGACCGGATAGGGCAGTAGTAAATGGTAAGATAGAAGTCGTGCAGGCGGCAGGCGTGGTTGGCTCGTCCTATAATTAATGGCTGGATTCTGGAGCGGTTGATCTTGGCGAGCTTTTGGTTGAGGTGAGTTGGACGTATTATTGGCATGGTAAGGCAGAGGGCGAGAAAAGTGGTGTCATCAGCATATTGAAGAAGGTGCGTCTTTCCATATGAGTCGGTTGCTTTCACACACTGTCTGAGTGGTTAAAGATATGACAAGAATTGATATATAGCGTTCGGAAAACTGATCTTGCGACTTTGGCAACCCCACTGGCCAAGTCTACTGTCTTGAGGACAAGGTCATTAATGGAGATAAACTTATGGGTTGGAGTTGCGGTAAACGACAAGACCGACGATTTTAGCATAGCTAAGAAGGTGTTAACAGCATTTCCACACCAGTGTCTGTGTTGGAGTATCGCTCTCAAACACTAATAGTAAATGAGCAGGTCTTTGCTAGGACTGAGGATGATCGTCGGAAGTTTCATTCGTCAAATAGTTTCACTCCTGCATTACCGGACCAAAAAGGCAAAAGCTAATGGGAAGGCTTGCGTGCCTCAGCGACACAAATGGCCGTACCGTAGGTGCAACCACAACGGAGGGGTATCTGATGAGTGGCCAGACAAACGTGTGGTTCCTGAAGAGAGGCAGAAGCCTTTTCAGTAGTTGCAGGGGCAGCAGTCTGGATGAATGACTGATCTGGCCTTGTAACACTAACCAAAACGGCGCTGCTGTGGCGGTACTGCGAACGGCTGAAAGCAAGGGGAAACTACAACCGTAATTTTTCCCGAGGGCATGCAGCTTTACTGTATGGTTAAATGATGATGGCGTCCTCTTCGGTAAAATATTCCGGAGGTGAAACAGTCCCCCATTCGGATCTCTGGGCGGGGACTACTCAAGAGGACGTCGTTATCAGGAGGAAGAAAACTGGCGTTCTACGGAACGGAGCGTGGAATGTCAGCTGCCTTAATCGGGCAGGTAGGTTAGAAAATTTAAAAAGGGAAATGGATAGGTTAAAGTTAGATATAGTGGGAATTAGTGAAGATCGGTGGCAGGAGGAACAAGACTTTTGGTCAGGTGAATACAGGGTTATAAATACAAAATCAAATAGGGGTAATGCAGGAGTAGGTTTAATAATGAATAAAAAAATAGGAGTGTGGGTAAGCTACTACAAACAGCATAGTGAACCCATTATTGTGGCCAAGATAGACACAAAGCCCATGCGCAATACAGTAGTACAAGTTTATATCCCAACTAGCTCTGCAGATGATGAAGAAATTGATGAAATGTATGATGAGATAAAAGAAATTATTCAGGTAGTGAAGGGAGACGAAAATTTAATAGTCATGGGTGACTGGAATTCGAAAGTAGGAAATGGGAGAGAAGGAAACATAGTAGGTGAATATGGATTGGGTGTAAGAAATGAAAGAGGAAGCCGTCTGGTAGAATTTTGCACAGAGCATACCTTAATCATAGCTCACACTTGGTTCAAGAATCATAAAAGAAGGTTGTATACATGGAAGAATCCTGGAGATGTAGAGGCTTATCTCACTAGGGGTTAGATAGATACTGCTTACAGGAAAATTAAAGAGACTTTTGGAGAAAAGAGAGCGACTTGTATGAATATCAAGAGCACAGATGGAAACCCAGTTCTAAGCAAAGAAGGGAAAACAGGAAGGTGGAAGGAGTATATAGAGGGTCTATACAAGAGCGATGTACTTGAGGACAATATTATGGAAATAGAAGAGGATGTAGATGAAGATGAAATGGGAGATATGATACTGCGTGAAGAGTTTGACAGAGCACTGAAAAGACCTAAGCCGAAACAAGGCCCCGGGAGTAGACAACATTCCATTAGAACTACTGACGGCCTTGGGAGAGCCAGTCCTGACAAAACTCTACCATCTGGTGAGCAAGATGTATGAGACAGGCGAAATACCCTCAGACTTCAAGAAGAATATAATAATTCCAATCCCAAAGAAAGCATGTGCTGACAGATGTGAAAATTACCGAACAATCAGTTTAATAAGTCACAGCTGCAAAAGACTAACATGATTCTTTACAGACGAATGGTAAATCTGGTAGAAACCGACGTCGGGGAAGATCAGTTTGGATTCCGTAGAAATGTTGGAACACGTGAGGCAATACTGACCTTACGACTTATCTTAGAAGAAAGATTAAGGAAAGGCAAACCTACGTTTCTAGCAATTGTAGACTTAGAGAAAGCTTTTGACAATATTGACTGGAATACTCTCTTTCAAATTCTAAAGGTGGCAGGGGTAAAATACAGGGAGCGAAAGGCTATTTCCAATTTGTACACAAACCAGATGGCAGTTATAAGAGTCGAGGGTCATGAAAGGGAAGCAGTGGTTGGGAAGGGAGTAAGACAGGGTTGTAGCCTATACCCGATGTTATTCAATCTGTATATTGAGCAAGCAGTAAAGGAAACAAAAGAAAATTTCGGAATAGGAATGAAAATCCATGAAGAACTTTGAGGTTCGCCGATGACATTGTAATTCTGTCAGAGACAGCAAAGGACTTGGAAGAGCAGTTGAACGCAAAGGAGGATATAAGATGAACATCAACAAAAGCAAAATGAGGATAATGGAATGTAGTCGAATTAAGTCGGGTGATGCTGAGGGAATTAGATTAGGAAATGAGACACTTAAAGTAGTAAAGGAGTTTTGCTATTTGGGGAGCAAAATAACTGATGATGGACGAAGTAGAGAGGATATAAAATGTAGACTGGCAATGGCAAGGAAAGCGTTTCTGAAGAAGAGAAATTTGTTAACATCGAGTATAGATTTAGGTGCCAGGAAGTCGTTTCTGAAAGTATTTGTATGGAGTGTAGCCATGTATGGAAGTGAAACATGGACGATAAATACACTCCTGGAAATTGAAATAAAAACACCGTGAATTCATTGTCCCAGGAAGGGGAAACTTTATTGACACATTCCTGGGGTCAGATACATCACATGATCACACTGACAGAACCACAGGCACATAGACACAGGCAACAGAGCATGCACAATGTCGGCACTAGTACAGTGTATATCCACCTTTCGCAGCAATGCAGGCTGCTATTCTCCCATGGAGACGATCGTAGAGATGCTGGATGTAGTCCTGTGGAACGGCTTGCCATGCCATTTCCACCTGGCGCCTCAGTTGGACCAGCGTTCGTGCTGGACGTGCAGACCGCGTGAGACGACGCTTCATCCAGTCCCAAACATGCTCAATGGGGGACAGATCCGGAGATCTTGCTGGCCAGGGTAGTTGACTTACACCTTCTAGAGCACGTTGGGTGGCACGGGATACATGCGGACGTGCATTGTCCTGTTGGAACAGCAAGTTCCCTTGCCGGTCTAGGAATGGTAGAACGATGGGTTCGATGACGGTTTGGATGTACCGTGCACTATTCAGTGTCCCCTCGACGATCACCAGTGGTGTACGGCCAGTGTAGGAGATCGCTCCCCACACCATGATGCCGGGTGTTGGCCCTGTGTGCCTCGGTCGTATGCAGTCCTGATTGTGGCGCTCACCTGCACGGCGCCAAACACGCATACGACCATCATTGGCACCAAGGCAGAAGCGACTCTCATCGCTGAAGACGACACGTCTCCATTCGTCCCTCCATTCACGCCTGTCGCGACACCACTGGAGGCGGGCTGCACGATGTTGGGGCGTGAGCGGAAGACGGCCTAACGGTGTGCGGGACCGTAGCCCAGCTTCACGGAGACGGTTGCGAATGGTCCTCGCCGATACCCCAGGAGCAACAGTGTCCCTAATTTGCTGGGAAGTGGCGGTGCGGTCCCCTACGGCACTGCGTAGGATCCTACGGTCTTGGCGTGCATCCGTGCGTCGCTGCGGTCCGGTCCCAGGTCGACGGGCACGTGCACCTTCCGCCGACCACTGGCGACAACATCGATGTACTGTGGAGACCTCACGCCCCACGTGTTGAGCAATTCGGCGGTACGTCCACCCGGTCTCCCGCATGCCCACTATACGCCCTCGCTCAAAGTCCGTCAACTGCACATACGGTTCACGTCCACGCTGTCGCGGCATGCTACCAGTGTTAAAGACTGCGATGGAGCTCCGTATGCCACGGCAAACTGGCTGACACTGACGGCGGCGGTGCACAAATGCTGCGCAGCTAGCGCCATTCGACGGCCAACACCGCGGTTCGTGGTGTGTCCGCTGTGCCGTGCGTGTGATCATTGCTTGTACAGCCCTCTCGCAGTGTCCGGAGCAAGTATGGTGGGTCTGACACACCGGTGTCAATGTGTTCTTTTTTCCATTTCCAGGAGTGTAGTTTGGACAAGAAGAGAATAGAAGCTTTCGAAATGTGGTACTACAGAAGAATACTGAAGATTAGATGGTTAGATCACATAACTAATGAGGAGGTATTGAACTGAATTGGGGAGAAGAGGAGTTTGTGGCACAAGTTGACAAGGAGGAGGAACCGGTTGGTAGGACATGTTTTGAGCGTCAGGGGATCACAAATTTAGCATTGGAGGGCAGCGCGGAGGGTAAAAATCGTAGAGGGAGACCAAGAGATGAATACACTAAGCAGATTCAGAAGGATGTAGGTTGTAGTAAGTACTGGGAGATGAAGAAGCTTGCACAACATAGAGTAGCATGGAGAGCTGCATCAAACCAGCCTCAGGACTGAAGACCACAACAGCAGCAGCAGTTAAGTAGGAAACAATACATATGTGAAAAGAAGTAACACTGTATTCCTACAAAGCCAGGTTTCCTCCGCAATTCACTTTACGGTTTTTAGCGGAGGAAATTTTTTGTACCACTGTCACGTCTCTCTTTCTTGTTCCAGTCGTGAATGGTTCGCAGATGAACGATTATTTTTGAGCGCGAGTTTCTCTACCTCTGCCTTCGTGGTCTTTTCGCGAGGAATACATGCGACGAAACAATATACTGACTGATTTTTCCACGTGAGGCGTTCAATGAGTAAAGCAGCATTTTTTTTCTGAAAGCAGTTTAGTTTTATTCAGAATTCCAGTACACCCAGCTTATTTTTTGTTTCTGAAAGCAGCGTGGTTTTGTTCAGGATTCCAATACACCATATTATTCCCCACTCTTTTGGCTAAGAAGCCCTATCTTTCACGACAATCAATGCGACGGCCATACGCCAACTTACTGGGAGAGGCTGTATGCCCTCGTGCTGCATCAACAACCTCCCCATCATCTATGTCCTGCTTTCCGTGGAGTGCATCCTTCATTGGGCCAAACAGTTGGAAGTCGGAAGATGCAAGATCCAGGCTGTAGGAAGGATGAGGAAGAACTGTCCAATGAAGTTTTGTGAGCTCTTCTCAGGTGCGCAGATTTATGTGAGTCCTTGTCATGGAGAAGTCTGTTTGAATTTTTGTGGCGACGAACAGGCTGAAGTCTTTTTTTCAGTTTTCTGAGGGGAGCACAATACACCTCAGAGTTGATTGTTGCACCATGAGGGAGGACATCAAACAGAACGACTCCTTCAGAGTCCCAGAAGATCGTCGCCATGACCTCACCGTCTCAGGGTGAGGCTTTGAAATTTTTCTCCAGAGGAGAGATTATGTGGTGTCACTCTAGGGATTTCCGTTTTGTTTCTGGTTCGAAGATTTGAACCTATACTTCATCGCCTGTGATGATGTTCGACAAAAAATTGTCACGATCAGCCTCGTAACACGCAAGCAGTTTCGCACAGATGGTCCTTCGTTGCTCTTTATGGTCTGTTTGGCGGCGAGGAACGCAGCGGGCACAGGCCTTTGAGTACCCCAACTGGCGGAAGAGTATGTCAGCACTAAGACCAGAGTCGCACAGTTGAACAGCGAGGTTTTTGATTGTGATCGATCTCCTCGAGTGAGAGTGTCCGGACGTTCCAACATTGCAGGTGTCCCAGCTGCATGCGGGAGATCGGACAGGTCTACACGACCTTGTTGCTGTGATGACAGTCGCCTCACCCAACGACTCACCGTGGTTTTGTTCAATGCCAGGCCTCTGTACAAATTCTGCAAGTGACTATGAATATTTGCGAGGCTTTGGTTTTCCTCCAAAAGAAACTCAGTGACAGCTCCCTGGCTGTAACGCACCTTACAGACGCCATTTTGAATGCTACGTATAGAGCCGCGACCACATGGAATTTCATGAAGCTAATAGGGGTCCGCGAGAAATCCCGCATTTTTTCAACTGAAAATGGCAGAGAAAAAATGTATTGCGTTACTTGCTGAACACACCTAGTAGAAACATATGATCTCAGAGCTTTAACAGTAAACCAAGCTGTAATGGAAATCACCTTCTTGGAGAATCTGCCACTGGTGTGGGCCAAGCATCCGTGACGCTTTCACGCTAACTGAATGAAACAAGTTGCTCTCAGCCGGCCGAAGTGGCCGTGCGGTTAAAGGCGCTGCAGTCTGGAACCGTAAGACCGCTACGGTCGCAGGTTCGAATCCTGCCTCGGGCATGGATGTTTGTGATGTCCTTAGGTTAGTTAGGTTTAACTAGTTCTAAGTTCTAGGGGACTAATGACCTCAGCAGTTGAGTCCCATAGTGCTCAGAGCCATTTGAACCAAGTTGCTCTCCTTTGGAACTTCTGTGTTTCTTCTATCGTTCCTATCTAGACTGACTAGCAGTATTTAAGTATTAGTTGAACGAGGGTTTTGCAACACTACACTAGCCTTCCCGAGGAACTATTAGTTGTATGTGATCGTTCGACTTTAAGTCGCTCCGTACTCCTACTCCCAGATATTTCACGCATGTTTCTACTCCCAGTGATTTATTCTGCAATATCTAATCACACAATAATGGGGCTTTTTGCCAATTTAAGCTCAATACATTACATCCGTTTGTGTTGGGGGTCAACTGCTAATCGCTGCACCGAGTATCGACACCTCTGCAAGTCTTTCTGCATTTCACCACAGCCTTCGAACACAGAGAGAGATGCGGAGTGTCTTCACTCCACCAGCGGAAGTTCGGTTAGGTAACACATTTATTGAGTGTCGAAATTACTTTCACTGTAAGGTAACGTTCAGTACTTTCTTTGTCAACTATTATATTATGCAATAAGCAAATGCATTTAACAATATTGACCACCACATCTACAGAATTTTGCACCTGCTAGGCTAATATTCTCCCTTTGGTACACATTTCACCAAAGAGAAAGTCAACAGCTCTTCGTGAAGTTTATAATCTACTGCTGAAATATCTTTTTTCAGCATCCAGCCGATGCGTTCTGTTAGTTGCGTCAATGTTTGTGAATTTGTAATTAGCATCAGCCAGCCTTTGTAACACAGTAAATCCTTAAGTTACTAGTAGGCCTACCTGAACATAGATCCGGAATAAGCACGTCAGGTACTTTAGATACGTTTGCCATGTAGATGAGTTACAAAATTCCAAACATTGCTGCAGTTGTTCACTGTTATTCTGAAATTATTGACCTCTGAGTTCTCATTTTGGACTATTTGACAAGTTCTGCACCTAATTTTAGTTACCTCTCTTAAGTCTTCGATAACAATTGCAGCGAAAAAAACACATGAGGCTGACGAACCAAATTCTGTAAAGCACATGCAACATTTTTTAAATTTTTCGTGTATTTATGGCTATGCAGTATGTTTTTTCATTTCATACAGTTCTTTAGCAACTGTTATAAGAAATAAATGGAAAATTTATGCTGATGGATTTAGGACTACCTTGAGTTCCATTCAGAAGCCAAATACACCGCTCAATACACGCTGTCATCAGAGCTCTGTCATGAACACCTCACAAAAACCTTGAGCTGCGCTTCGCTTCAGTCGCCGTCCTCTTCGAAGCTCTTACCGTTTACCACAGCTCCAAGGCAAACGTATACTAACAAAGGTGAACAAGGACGGTGATACAGACTCACAATCCTTTTCACTACTATCTCCAGATATCTTCATAATAGGAACTAGTTGAGGACGGCAAGTATTTGGGGATCTCGCAAAATGGGTATTCTCGTTGTTTCCGCCTTTGTTCTCCAGAGTGCGGTTTTCCAGCCGAGCTGCGGCGTGCCACTCGGCGACTCCTGGACTTCCTCGTCGGCCCTGGGACGTGGGAGTGGCGTCCAGACAGCCTCGAGTCATGTCCGACTGCGCCGGCGGGCCGCTGGCGTTTGTTTTGGTGCCGCGCCGCAGGTGCGTCCGCTCGCCGTGGCCAATCGAGACCTCCCCCCCTTCCCCACGCCGAGCCCAGAATAGAGCGGCGACAGGAATAGGTGGGCCGCCTGCCCGGCTACCACGTTCTGGCCGGCCAAACAGAAAAAGACGAGGGAAGCGGGAAAAAAGAGAACCGGCCTCGTGTGTCAGCGAGCCGCGGCCAACGAAACCCGACACCGGCCCTAGCCCCCGCTCTAGGTTAGCTAGCACAGTCGCAGCTCCTAGGCCGCACGTCATACCGCACCAACCAAGAACGCAGCTGGCTTGGAGGACCTCCTTTGTCCTGGAATGGCTGCTCCACCTACACTCACTGTCTCACGATGTTGTTGTTCCGGTCTTCAATCTGAAGACTAGTCTGAGGCCGAGCGGTCCTAGGTGCTTCATTCCGGAACCACGCCACTGCTACGGTCGCAGGTTCGAATCCTGCCTTGGGCATGGATGTGTGTGATGTCCTTGGGTTAGTTAGGTTGAAGTAGTTCTACGTTCTAGGGGACTGATGACCTCCTATGTTGTCACATAGTGGTCAGAGCCATTTGAACCATTCTCTCCCTCTTCCTCCCCCCCCCCTCTCTCTCTCTCTCTTCTCTCTCCCTCCCTCCCTTTGTCTCTCTCTCTCACACATACATACACACACACTATCGTCTACTGCCAAAATTACGGTTCCTAGATGCTTCAGCTTGCGTCTTATCAATCGATCCCGTCTTTTACTCAGATTATGCCAAAATCTTTTTTTCTCGCCAATTAGTTTCACTACCCCGTCTTTAGTTAGCCGATCTATCTGTTTAATCTCCAGCAGTATTATTTAGCACCACATTCCAAAAGCTTCTATTTTCTTCTGGTCTGAACTGTTTATTGTTTACATTTCACTTCTGTACAAGGCTACACTCCAAATACCTTTAGAAAAGTCTTCTTAAGACTTAAATTTATATTTGGTAATAATGAAAATTTCCCGTTTTGTAGAAACACTATTGCCAGTTTGCATTTCATATCTTCCTTGCTTCGGCCATCGATAGTTATTTTGCTGCCCAAATAGGAAAACACGTCTACTACATTCAGGCCTCATTTCCAATGCGAATCCCTCAGCATCGCCTCATTTAATTTCATTAATTTCCATTACCCTTGCTTTACTTTGAATGATTTTCATGTTGCAACCTCTTTTTAAGACACTACCTATTCCGTTACAGTGCTCTTCCAAGTCCTGTAACTTTTCTTATACAATTACCTTGTCATGGGCAAACCTAAAATTTCCGTTTCTTCTGCAAAACAACCAAGGGTAGAGATTCAGTTGTGGCCGGTACTGGCTCCCCGCTCTCGGATTCGTTAGTGGGCTCCCAGAAGGACTATGACGGGCGTCTGGTGGAATAGTAATGCTGCTCTGCGTTTCTTTCTGTGATTTTTCTTTTGATTCATGGCATAAGTATATACAATTGTCACAGTAAATGTTAACCTAGTGGTATCGGAGCTGTGCCTAGTTTCGATGTGTCAGTTTATACATGATTCCTCTGTGGATATAGTGTTCCTGCAAGAAGTTCTATTTACCTGTTTCCCTCTCGCTGGATTTCGAACTATTTTTTTAACGTGATACCCAAATTTTCGATGGGAACTGCGTTATTTTTTCGGGAAGGCGTTCCCATTGCTGAGGTGGAGACACTACAGTGTGGCAGAGGGATGGGGTGTAGACTTTTTGACCTCACCGTGCTTGTCTTATACACACCACCTGACACTGGTCACACAGTCGAGCGTTCGAGTTTTTGTAAACAGGAGACTGTTTATACTTTGCGTAGGACACCTCACGGTCTATTGTTGGGTGGTGATTTTATCCAAGTTCTACGTCCTGTTGATCATTCTTCCCATGTTAATTCTTGTCGGGTGTAAACGAGTTGATACGCTCGATGCACTTGAAGAATCTTTGGTAGTGGAAATATCCGACATTCGTCAAATTGATGCTGGACTGCCCTGGCTGAAACGAACCTCCGCCATTTATTGTACTGCTAGGGCGAGGGATTTTCGTAGAACTCACGAATTTTGTACTTCTCTCTTGCGCGACTTGTTTGACGGTGCGAAACACCTCACCCCAATGCGGATTACAGATGTACGGTATAGTGAAGTTATCGCAGTTAAGCCGCGACAGATGGAAGGTTTCCGAGTGCGATCGAAACTACGATCAGTAGTGGCGGAGGAGTTGACTTCGTTCTACCATCTGCTCCGACATTAAGCTAGAAGTTACCGCTCTTGCATTATTTTTCTTACAGCAGCTTACAGAAGTCAGCTGACAGCGCGACATGACGTAGCTCACGCCTTACATAAGTACTACGTGGATTTTCAGGACGTGGATACACCCAGTGACTTTCCTCCCTACCCAGCTATTGGGACCCTAGATAGGCCACGAACGCCCGAGAAGAACACCTAATCTTGGCCGCCTGTCACCCAGATGACGTTTCTGACTTTATTGTTGCTTGTCCTTCTCACAAGTAGTCAGGTATGAAGCGGCTGCCTAAGGAATTTTATGTCGGTTTTTGCCCTCTTTTGCGCGTCTTATTTACTACATCCATGTTGAGCGAGATGATGAGGGGGGAATCCCTGGGCGGAATGGGCCTTCCTGACATTAAAATGGAGACATCTGTCTGATAGGTTCGGCGCACCATTTTGATGACCACTCAGGAACTATATACCTTTACGTTTCCCCTGTTCGCCTAAGTTCGTCCAACGAGTCTTGATAGTCCTGTTGACGTTGGTCATCTGAGACACATTTGAGAGTGTGAGCTGTTTGGGGGCTCACCTACGGCAGTGGCCAGTGCTCACGAGTTTCAGTTGTTCAGCTGCTCCAATCCCATTGGACAATTGTCACCGCGAATATCCTGAAAAATTGTGTGGACGAACATCTGCCTCCCAGTTCTATCAATGGAAGCGGCCTCCTTCTGGTACTGGGTGGTCAACAATTTAATTTCCACCAACGAACGACTATATCATATCTGAACTAGTGATACAGATAAATGCAGTGGCTGTGCGTCCTCAGATACGGAGCAACGGTATACTTGTCGTGGTCACCTAGTAAACTGGTCCTGGCTCAGGCAGCAATTGACGTTCCTCACTCGGTCTGTTGTGTATTCCACTGATACAATTTCGCGGCCGACGAGTTTTGTTTTTCCGGAGACAAAGATCAATACGATCTTTGCCGTTACTGGTGAGGTGATGATGACCATTTCGCTTTTCGCCAGCTTGTTTTTACTGTTTACTGGTCCTGCTAGCAACTACCCCAGTTTCGAGAACTCTTTGCCAACGTACTGGATGTTACCTTTAAAAGACAGGGTGTTGGATAGTCGTTCAGTAGTAGGCGTTGCCCTCGTTGTGCTGCTGTTTTGTTGTCTCTGTTTTTGCAATGTATTCCTTCCTTTTGCGATATTGGTATTGTTTTCGGGGAAAAACAAAAGAAAGTCATGTGAGGGAGCAGATCAGTGAAAGAGGGGGGGGGGGGGGGGGATTCGAGCCCTCACCCACCTTCTCCCCACCATTATACATTGCTTTTTGTAAAAAGTATTTCCTGTTTGCACAAAAATTCAGATACTATTGTTGTGCTTTTACTAATTATTTCTGCTTTCATATATGTAAACTGCGTCATGCTCATGTTTATTGTCTTTATTTCAATGTAAGTTAACGGTACATGCAGACTACTCAATAAATTACTGTTATTGAAAAATGAAATTGGTAAATGTCGCGAAATGTCACGAGTTCGAGTCCATATACTTCGTTATTTTTTTTAAAAACGCATTTCGGGTATCTGCCAATGTTGCCGGTATGATGAACCTGAAAGGTAACTCGCTTCACTTACTTGTAAAAAGTCCAATGTGTGCAAGTCTTGTGTCTTTAGTACCTTTCTAATATACTTTTTGATTGAGTGTCACGAGTACAGTATCGAAGAGACAACATGAAACATTAACTACGTGCGAATGACATGGCTGTATTAGAATATTCTTTTCTTTTCTGAGTTAATTATTAACCCTATGATTGAAATATCACAATTTTCTTGTGACCTCTGTTGGTGTTGCACGTTTTGCAGAAAACCAGTATTTTATAATGAAACACCAAATCTACAACCGAGAGAAAAATTAGGGAATGCCATTCGAAGTTATGTTATGGTCAACTGCACTTAAAGTGTTGTTTCTGAACAGACGTGCTGTTAGCTGTTAACCAGAGCCGAGTCTCGTACCCTCGTAGTTGGCTCGGCTGGCAGCTACAACGATTCTCAACCCCCTGCCATGTGGTCTTATAGAGAAGTGCGTTTCTGTAAAGAAACAGCACCACAAGATGCACCGACTACATACGCACTCAAGGAGGACCGCAGTTTGTGAGTTTTGTGTACATCAGATTGAGTGTAAGTGCTGAAGTAACGTTTAATTTAATCGCTAATTAACATAACGATCTGCTCTTCATCATAAGTCAGGGGATAAAAGAGGTGCTAGGGAACTGGTGGGCAGCAGTCTGCGGAAACATACTCCAGACTCGTATGCGGTATCCGTGAGAGATGTTTTAACTAAATAGCTTTGGTGCCACCTTGCAGGCGAAAACTGGAAATTCACGTGTGGAGGACGGAAAGAGCTTGTAACTTACGTATTCGAAATGTCCTTTACTTATATGGTCTAATTATTTTGATACATTTACCTTTACATTCATTTATCTTTATTGCTGGACCATCATATAGGTAAATAAATCGATCGATTCTTTGTACATTACATTTTGAAACAAGTTATACAGACAGAGACACATACATTTTTGCTATCATTCCTTAGTGTACATAATACAAACGAGTGACGTCGTTAGCTGCCAGCGGATGACTGTTTAAGAAGTTTGCATCCCTCAGGACTTCTTCTTCTAAAAACTAACCATTACTAATTTATCCATAAAAACTACCCTGCACCTAATATTACAGAAAAAGTACCTAATAATAATAACTAAGAACTGATAATACTAAAAGTGACAGGCAAGGAACAGAAGGAAGAATAGAAACGACAAGGAAAGTAAGACAATAAAAATTTTTCGCCTTTCGTAACTCGTGATTAATTAGATCTGATGAAGATCATTGCATGATCGAAACAAGTAATCATTGGTGATAATTTCCAACTGTAAATTGTTAAAATAAACATTAGTGTAAAGATATTTCTTATTAGCAGACTTTTTTTTAGGAATTTCAAATATTTTCAGTGACTAGTGCAGTCTACGACCCGTTTCCTTTTCGCCCTAGATTTAAGAGCCTCTTGGAATCGAAATCTAGTTGTATTGTGCGGGAATATTTCTATTTGGCCACCTATGTTGTTGGTGAGGTAATGAAGAGCCAGTCTCCCTTTCAAACTCGACTTCAGATCCGAAGACAACTGGGCTTCGGAAAGGAAGACAAGCTGGCGGTCTACTAAACCTTTTTCCTTCCATTCTTCTTCTTTTGATAGATAACTGAAGAAAAATTTTGATATGATTCGGAAACCCAACATCACTGTCCTCAAATAAAAGAAAAATTTCGGGCTAGCTCAGAGCCATCCCATTAATTGTAACCCTCGACAAAAAAAATAAACTCACAAATAATAAGACATTACCAACGAGGAGCAGTTATCAGGAAGTTACTTCTTACTTGTACGAAACGAAAGTGGGTACTTTGCTGAAATGTCTCACTAAACAGACTTTGCCTATCGATATGAACTCATATTTAAATATGAGTACAGATTTTAACCTACAAAGGGAATTCTTCGATGCCGTCTACTGCATCAAAGGGGAACTTCCACTACAGTAACCGACCCTAAAGAACTGGAATATATCACTGAACCGGTACAGTGAGTCCCACCATACGCGCAGCTTATTGGTCTGTACAAGTGGTATACAACAAGAGCAATATAATACGTACAGATAAAGAAAAATAAGTTGCATAGCGTTCGATAAGAGAATCAGTTCGGAAACCTCAAGACTGCGATAAAACGGTAAAATAGCTAAGAATAATTTCACAAGGCCATGAAAATCGCTAGGAGGATGTACATTAAGTTGTAGGAAGGGTGAAGAGAAATCTGCGACTTTGTAAAATGAGAATCTTTGGAAGAAAGGCTGCTGGGATAAGCTGTACTAAGCTTCTGTTGTTACAATGAACGACGTCACGTAACTATGCTTTATAGGAGTATCATTTCCTGGCCGCTTACGTGGTTACAACAGTCAGTTCCCAATTTCGGGGGGAAGGGCGTTTTTGTATGACCAGAAGCTGGTCGACTGGTGTTTCGGTAATGCTCCTAAGTCGACGGTAGTCGGAGCAGACAAGCTTGATTTTAAGGGCGAGTAATTTACTCATGAAGGCTTCCATTTTTCAGCACCCGTTGCAGCGAAACTTCTCAAAGTCCTGTCGGCAAGCAGGACCTTACAGATGTGATAAATGAGTGAGCCAAAAATAGCCGATGAAAATGCCTACATTCTTCCCCTGATTCTGTTTTGCTTGAGGGCTAGGTGTTAAATAATCGCTTGAAGCGACCTGGAGCTTTCGAAATCGGAGAGTTGGTCAGCAGCCCTCGCAGGTGGAGGAGGTGCCCTTGCGCCCTCTGGGCCGGAAGTGGTGTTTTAAAGGGCGTTTCTGAAATCAGTAGTTGACGTTCCTAAGTGATCAGCCAGGTGTTTCTTAAGGTACCGGAAGTGCAAAAGAATCGAAAGTGCGTTCCCGTGAGCCAGCGTGGAATTGTGCTTTCCGCTTTCCTAGGCGAGTGTTCCCTTTAAATGAGAAAGCACATTATATTTGTTTTAGCGGAAAATTGAGAAAGATTATTTTCTTATTGGCCTTGAAGAGTATTCATGTTTTGAGGCTTGGAGATTACCGGTGGAAGCTATCAGGAGCCAGTTGGAGGCCGTGTAGGAACCGTAAGCAGAAAGGGCGCCAGTCTGAAACGGTGCCGGAAAACACAGGAAAGCAGACCTAGACCGATATTGTAGTTGTCAATTGTCGTAGCTGTGTTGGGATGGAATCACAGTTCCTAGCGCTAATAGAAAGCACTGAAGTTCAAATCGGGGACAGCTGCCTAAGCCGGAGATAAGTTCAGGCGAAATTTTTCAATGGGCCTAACAGTGGTCAGAAAGGACTAATTAAATACTGTTGTTTTCAAATAGTATGGATAGAGGTTTTACTTGAAAACCGGAATAAAGTAATAATTGGTTTCTTTTACCTCCCTCCCCCCATGCCGACCTAGATGATACAATAACTGAACTGTTCAAAGAAAACCTGAGTCTCATTTCAGATGGATACCCCATCCTTACAATTGTAATTGGTGGTACTTCAATCTATACCCGATATGTTGAGGAAGATACATGTTTAAAGTCGGAGGTAGGCATAAAACGTCGTCCAAAATCGTTCTGAATGCGTTTTCAGAAAATTAGTTTGAACAATTAGTTCAGGAGCCCACTCGAAGTGCACATGGTTGCGAAAACATATTTGACCTCCTAGCATCAAATAATCCTGACCAAATAGGGAGCATCATGACGGATACAGCGATTAGTGACCACAAGGTTATTATAGCGAGACTGAATACTATAACATCCAAACCCATAAAAAATAACGCAAAATACATCTATTTAAAAAAGCAGATAAAAATTCGCTTGCAGCTTTCCTAAGAGACAGATATTGAGAAATATATACCTAATACTCGCAGAAGCAACGAAAAAGCGCACCAAATTTAAAAGAACACAAATCCTCTGAGATTGGCCAAGTATTACAGTAGTTAGAAATGGAGCACGAACTTCAACTCGATATACTTTTAATACCTTACACAACGAAACTCTGTCTCAAAATCTGGTAGAAAACCCAAAGAGATTCTGGTCTTATTTAAAGTACACCATCAGAAAGACACAATCAACACATTCACTGGGCGATAAAATTGCTGATGTTACTGATAACAGTTATCCGGACCAAGAACAACCGCCAACATGAGTAATTAGAAGTAGATGTCCTCGGTGTAGTAAAGTGGCTTAAATCACTTAATGAAGGCAAGGCATACGGTTCCTTTCAGAGTATACTGGTACAGTAGCTCCCTGTTTAGCAATCATATACAACAACTCGCTAGTCGAAAGATCCGTACCTAAAGACTGGAAAGTTGCACCAGTCACACTAATAACCAAGTAATGAAATAGAAGTAATCCGCAAGGGTACAGACAAATATCGCTATCGTCGATTTGCAGTAGGCTTTTGGAACATTGTTCTAACATTAAAATTATATCGAAGAAAACGATTTATTCATAAACAACCAACAAGGATTCAGAAAATACCGTTCTTGTGAAACGCAGATGGTTCAAATGGCTCTGAGCTCTATGGGACTTAACATCTGAGGTCATCAGTCCCCTAGAACTTAGAACTACTTAAACCTAACTAACCTAACGACATCACACACATCCATGCCCGAGGCAGGATTCGAACCTGCGACCGTAGCAGTCGCGGGGTTCCGGACTGAATCGCCTAGAACCTCTCGGCCACCGCGGCCGGCTTGTGAAATGCAACTAGCTTTTTATTCGCACGGTGCAATGAGTGCTATTCAAAGGGCGTGTCAAATTGATTTAGTATTTTTAGATTTCCAGAAGTCTTTTGATACCGTACGTCAGAAGTGACTTCTAATCAAATTGCGTCCCTATGGAATATCGTCCCAGTTATGCGACTCGATTCGTGATATCCTATCAGAAAGGTCATAGTTCACAGTAACTGACGGAAAGTCATCTAGTAAAACAAAAGTCATATCTGGCATTCCACAAGGCAGTGTTATAGGCCATCTGGTGTTCCTGATCTACATTAACGATTTTGGAGACAATTTGAGTAGCTCTCATGGTTTTTTTTTTTTTTTTTTTTTTTTTTTTTGCAAACGATGCTGTTGTTTACCGTGTTATAAAGTTATCAGATGATCAAAACAAATTACAAAACGATTTAGACAAGATATCCGTATGGTGCGAAAAGTGACAATTGATTATAAATAATGAAAAGTGTGAAGTCGTCCACATGAGTACGAAAATGAACCCGCTAAATTTCACTTCAGCGATATATCACACAAATCTAAAGGCTGCACGTACAATTAAATACTTAGGGATTACTATTACGAATAACTCAAGTTGGGACGATCACATAGATAATGTTGTGGGTAAAACACACCAAAGGCTACGATTTATTGTCAGAATACTTATAAAATGCAACAGGTTCACTAAAGAGACTACCTACACTACACTTGTGGGAACCACATCAGATAGGATCAACCGAGCGAGGTGGCTCTGTGGTTAGCACACTGAACTCGCATTCGGTAGGACGACGGTTCAAATCCGCGTCCGGTCATCCAGATTTAGGTTTTCTGTGATTTCCCTAAATCGCTCCAGGCAAATGCCGGGATGGTTTCTTTGAAAAAGCACGGCCGACTACCTTCCTCATCCTCGACATAAAGCCACGCGGGGGTAGCCGCGCGGTCTGAGGGGTCTTCTCACAGTCCGCGCGGCTCCCCGCGTCGGAGGTTCGAGTCCTCCCTCGGGCATGTGTGTGTGTCGTCCTTAGCGCAAGTTACTTTAACTTACATTAAATAGTGTGTAAGGTTAGGGACCGATGACCTCAGCAGTTTGGTCCCATAAGACCTTACCACAAATTTCCATTTCCTTGTCATAATCCGACTCGTGCTTCGTCTCTAATGACCTCGATGTCGATGGGATGTTAAACTCAATCTCCCTCCCTCCCGTCTTTCTTTCAGATAGGATCGACGGAGGACATTGAGCAAGTGCAAAGAAGGGAAGGTCGTTTTGTACCAGCCCGAAACAGGAGAGAGAGCGCAACGGATATTATTCGCGAATTGGGCTGGCAATCATTAAAGCAAAGGCGCTTTTCGTTGCGGTGGATCTTCTCATGAAATTTGAATCGCCCTTTTCCTCAGAGTGTGAAAATATTTTGTTGGTGCCCACTTACGTAGGGAGAAATGATAATCACAATAAAATAAGAGAATTCGCACGGAATGATCAAAGTGTCGTTTTCCCTGCGCGCTGTTCGAGAGTGGAACGGTAGAGAAATAGCTTAATTGTGGTTCGATGAACCTTCTGCCAGGCATTTAATTGTGAATTGCAGAGTAAATTGCGTAGATGTACACGTGCACGTATTACAGTCCAGGGGTCGTATCTCGGAAGCTTTCTGGAAGTAGATATATTGCTACAAGACTTTGATTATTGAAATTGGGGTAATGAGAATATCTGTCTTGCGGATTAAACCGAGGCTGGCGATCCTTACTCCGATTGATATTGTAGTGTGTTGGAACTGAAATAATCCTAATTCGTCAATAAATATTTTCGATTAAATCCGCGGAGCCTTACGTCGCGAAATTTGTGTCGCGGGCTGCACATCGCCAAGAGTGCGTGGTTTTTGGATGCCGCGGAAACCCCGAGGTACGAACGATGGAACATTTTTCAACGACTCTGCAGTCAATACTTTCTTTCTTGGCGTGACATGGTAGGAATGACTGTGGGTGTAATATGTGAAGCAGCAAGGTACTCCTTCCATCATATGTGCCGCATACAAAAATATTGACCTGATATAGATGGTTAATGATGGCTTACTAAATTTCATTCGGCCTTAGAATTTGCTACTGAGAAAGATAAAGCTTTACTTATATTCTGAAGTGTTCGGCCTGATCTACGAATACAAAATATCGGCGTTCTCGGTCAAGGGGTCAAGTTCTTTTACGGAAGCAGTGTTTTCCTACCACATAAAGAAATCATTCTCTACATGGGATCTTCAAGCTACAATGATGATACGATTGCACCTGGAGTGCGCTAGAATGACGTCCGTCCCTACGTACGTACAATTATAGCAGTCTCCAGAGACACGCGAGGAGTACGGAGCCCACTTATTACGCCTTCGTAATTGTTGACGCTCCGTCCGCTGCGGAACGGTGGGATTGCGAAAGCAGGACGGCTGCCTGCTGTGCTGGGTTGCCTAAGCGAATTTCTCTGCTAGCACAGGGGCAGCAGTACCGCAGTGCTGCGCTGCACGGCTGCGTCTCAACCTGCGCTGGAACCACCTCACTCACGTTGCTCGACCGAGGGTGGGTGACTCATAACAGAGAGCAATCTCCTATTTGCTTAGTTGCCAGAGGAGGAACGGAAGTGACAATGTACAGATAAGAAATTCCATGCGGTCGCGTGGTACACGTTGACATCTAACGTTGCCGTAATCTGTAATGCATAAATGACGAGGTCCCTTCCAGGACTTTTAAGTCGCTGTTTTGACTGCGATTGGAAGTTCGAGGCTTCGTTTGATGTTTGAGATGATTTTAAGGATTGAAAAACAGATAACCTGGAGTAATGTTTGCTTACTATCATTCAGTGCAAAATAATAAAAAAACTGCTTTACTTCTATATGGAAGTCGTCAATGGTGTCACCATAATACTTACTAGAAGGCAAAATGCCCACTGCAGGGAAAAACATCGCTCCCAACTGCCGTAGCTTACTAAAACCTCTGCCAGTTTCAACACTGCCCACAATTGCTGACTTTCAACTAAGAACTTTTTTAAGGATGGTGGCTTTTGACGTCATTACCGAGGCGTCAGTGAAGTCCTTCGTACAAATTGTGATGTGTCTTATATACTGAATTATCGTCTGTACAGTTTCAAATGACACTGAAGGCCAATTTTCGGTATGATTCAATGTGTCGAAGTAGAATTTGATGACTCTCACAAACTATTGGTTCTGTTCTCTCTCTCTCTCTCTCTCTCTCTCTCTCTCTCTCTCACACACACACACACACACACAATGACAGGCAAAAATCGCAACACCAAGAAGGAGTTTTGCGACTTAAACGAAAGTTAGTGGAAGTGTTTCTACACCGGAAAGATGACGTCTATTAAGATTTCGCGCCAGGCACATAAGAGTGGCTCTAGTTGTGCCATTACGAGGATGCAAATCAAGTAAGCTTTAAATGCGCGCTGTGAAGTTCGTGAGCGTTAGTTACCTTTAGAGACTGGACGTGACGATGTTAATCAAGAATGCCTTTAGGGTGGCAAAGACGCCTTTATAAACACTTCACTTAGTTTGACTGAGGTCATGTATAGGGTCACGAGACCCTGACTGTTACTTCTGCGATACAGCAGAAAAACTTGACAGGAATGCGTATGGTTGCTGCCAGCAGCGGCCACGAAAATGTACAGTTCCAAGAAGACTGGGCTCCAGATGGCCACATGGCACTAGCGAGAGGGAAGAGCATCGTATTCGGTGTTGGTTCTGGTGCATCTTTCTGCATCTGCGCCCGCATCTCGTGGTCGTGCGGTAGCGTTCTCGCTTCCCACGCCCGGGTTCCCGGGTTCGATTCCCGGCGGGGTCAGGGATTTTCTCTGCCTCGTGATGGCTGGGTGTTGTGTGCTGTCCTTAGGTTAGTTAGGTTTAAGTAGTTCTAAGTTCTAGGGGACTGATGACCATCGATGTTAAGTCCCATAGTGCTCAGAGCCAACTGCATCTGCAGCAGCGTTTGAGCAGCAGTTGGCTCCACAGTGACACAACGAACTGTTAAAACGGCTCCGAGCCAGACGCCCTATAGCGTGCATGCCGTGACTCCAAACCACTGCCACCTGCGACTTCACTTGTGTCAAGCGAGAGCTCATTGAAGGGCAAGGTGCAGGACTGATATGTTTTCTGATGAATGCCGTTTCTGCCTCGGTGCCAGTGATGCCCATGTTTTGGTTATAAGGAGGCCAGTCGAGGATCTGCAACCAATGTGTCTGCGTGCCAGACACAATGGACATGGGGTCATGGTCTGGGTGTGATTTCGTAAGACAGTAGGAGCGTTTTTGTGGTTATCCCAAACACCCTAACTCCAAATTTGTACGTCAGTCGGGTGATTCGAGCTGTTGTGTTACCATTCATGATCAGCATTCCACGAAGAAAACTGTTCATGATTTCCAAGAGGATAACGTTCCCCCACATACCGCTGTTGTAACCCAGCATTCTCTGCAGAGTGTCGACACGTTGTATGGGCCTGCTCGATCACCAGATCTGTCTCCAACTGAGCAAATCAGCGTCATCCACAACCAGCATTAACAGTACCTGTAATGACCGACCAAGTGCAACAGACTTGGAACTCCATCACACAAACTGACATCTGACAACTGTACAACGCAATGCAAGCACATTTGCATCCTTGCAGTCAACATTCTGGCGGTTACATCAGAACATACTTTTATCACGCGAAGATTTAGGTTATGGGGAATAAAGGGGCTTCCTTCTGAAGTAATTGAAGAGATAATGTTTGAGAGCTTGCAAAAGATCTTTGAGTAGCAAATACGACTGAGAGTTTCTCTTTTAGTGAAATCTTCACTGAATTGCTAACGGCTAATGAATAGCGCGCACGTTCTGGAGACTATGGTTTTCGGTTTCAACAAATGTGTTTTCACAGTGAGAGCATCTACATCAGAGACAGATACCGTTCCCGTTGCCCACCGTGGTATGTGGTCGTAATGGCGCCTGATTCTGTATCATTTTTCTGAGTAACCGTGGCAGATTGATGACTGCAGCGAAATACACCAGAGATTTATTTCCGAAGGCGGGCAGCCTATTGGTATAATAAGATTTCCTATGTTAAGGGTTTGCCGTGAGTGCCAAATTCGTGGCAGGGCAAGACAATTTGCAGTGAGGAATGACCGTCCGCTCGCTCGTGCAGTAACAAGTGGTCTACTTGCTACATCGCACGAAATCATTTGCCAGCTAAACAGTGGACAATAGCTACATACGAGCATTCCCCCTTGTATTTAAACATTTCAGACAAGTACTTTTTCAGAGAGCATGTTCACCTCTTTAGTACCCTACAATGTGCTTCCGCAGACTAACACAATCTCTAAGTAATCGCTCCTGAACAAAGCACATTTTACGAACACACTCCACAGACGTGAAAAAAGATGATTGGGCTCTGGGGTTACTTCGTGTCAGTCCTGTGGATAACATGCAGAATGCTGTCATGTGTTGCCTACATACACTGAAGCGTCAAAGAAACTGGTATAGGCATGCGTATTCAAATACAGAGATACGTAAACAGGCAACGCCTATATAAGACAACAAGTGTCTGTCGCAGTTTTTAGATCGGGTACTGCTGCTACAGTGGCAGGTTATCATAATTTAAGTAACGTTGAATGTGGTGTTATAGTCGGCGCACGAGCGATGGGACACAGCATCTCCGAGGTAGCAATGGAGTGGGGATTTTCCCGTACGACCATTTAACGAGTGTACTGTGATTATCAGGAATCCGGTAAAACATCAAATCTCCGACATCGCTGCGGCCGGAAAAAGATCCTGCAAAAACGAGACCAACGACAACGGAAGAGAATCGTTCAACGTGATAGAAGTGCAACCCTTCCGCAAATTGCTGCAGATTTCAGTGCTGGGCCGTCAGCAAGTGTCGGCGTGCAACCATTCAACAAAACATCAGCGATATGGCTTTCGGACCCGAAGGCCCACTCATGTACCATTGACGACTGCATGACACAAAGCTTTATGCCTCGCCTCGGCCCGTCAATACCGATGTTGGACTATTGATGACTGGAAACATGTTGACTGGTGGGACGAGTCTCGTTTCAGATTCTATCGAGAGTATGGGCGCTGCAAGTTAGCAAATGACTCTTGAAGCAGGTGGAGGCTCTGTAATGGTGTGGACCTTGTGCAGTTGGAGATATATGGGACTACTGATACGCTTAGATACTACTCTGACAGGTGACACGCTCGTAAGCATCTTGTGTGATCACCTGCATCCATTCATGTCCATTGCGCATTCCGACGGACTAGGGCGATTCCGGAAGGCAACGCGACATTCCACAGGTGCAAAATTACTAGAGAGTGGCTCCAGAAACATTGTTCTCAATTTAAACACTTCCGCTGGCCACCGAACTCCCCAGAAATCAACTTTATGAGCATATCTGGGATGCCTTGCAACGTACTTTTCAGAAGAGCTCTCCAACTTCTCGTACTCTTACAGTTTTATGGACAGCCCTGCAGGATTGATGGTATCAGTTCTCTCCAGCACTACATTAGACGAGCCCATGCCACGTCATGTTGCGGCAAGTCTGCGTGCTCATGGTGGCCCTACACGATATGAGGCACGTGTACCAGTTTATTCGGTTCTTCAGTGTAGCAGCAGCCCACCATCCTACTAAAGATTGCACTGAGTGGTGATGAATCTCCATTGTTCACCATACTTCTACAACTTTACGTAAGGAGAAATGGCGACTGTTTACTAAGTCCTACGACAGTTGCTAACAATCATTTTTGCAAAAGGTGGTGACAGTAAACTTTGTCGTGATTCAAAGACTGTTATGCATTGATGTTTTGTTACAAACTAAGTTACAAAAGCCTTTTGGATAGTGGTCGTCATAAGCATTTATCTGCTCAGTTTGTAAGCTGTCGGCAGTCACCGGGAGTTAAGATGTTGAAGCAAGCGGAGCACTCATGTCGTCAAAATCGGTGTCATTGATTATTGAAGTAAGTGGTACGTCTTGTGCTTGTTGAGGCGCAATGAGAACAGAGATCAGATAAACAATGTAGAACAGTTTTATTGAAAAGTACATAAACGAAAATATCCCTGTTTTGGAGATGAGCTGGTCACAACAACAGTTTGCGAAAATTCGTGACTAGCACTGACTTTACACAACTCCGAACTTAGGCTGAAGACTGTAGTGATGAAATTGTAAAAATTTAATATTCACTCTGAAGCAGAACCAAGGTCGGTGGCCAATACCAAGTTCCTGGCCACCTCCGATGCAGGACCAAATCGCGGTCATAGTGAAGGCAGACACTGACAGCTCCCTTGAACAATGGTGGCAGGTGCAGCATGGTGTCGTATGTAGTGAAGGTTCCGGTCGAGACTCTGACTGAAGAGCTGTGAGTGCAGTCAGTACCTTGTTAAGACCTCGCTGGACTAGTGGGCTTTCCGCTATGTAAATGGCCTATTATGCACCACATCCCTGCCCCCCCCCCCCCCCCGCCCTCCATGAAAGATGAGAAGGTGGTGCTCATCTTAATGCTCAGGAAGCATGTGCCGCCCACAGAACATGTGACCCAGGAAACTCTGGGCAAGGTCCATGGCCGTGGGTGCCGGAAGCGGTCTGATGTCCCTGAAGCTGGGGCCAACAATCCTATTCAGTCAGTGGTAGTTGGCGTTGTCCCTGGCACCAGGAGGGAGGAGGTCCACGTCTGGAACAAAAGATCATGAAAATCCTCTCGTAAGGAGGTACTGGTGTTTGCTGGGGTACACCAGGTTGATCTGGTTGAAAGCATGTGGATCTGACCATGGCCTCCAGTGGTGGCAGTGTCGAGAAATGGAGGTGTCAAAGTCGTCCAATTGCCATGTCCCTAAGCTGGAATAGGTGGAAATCCTGGCTTGGACGAACTTGGAGCAGCCGGAAAGACTGCCAGCAGCTAAGACCAAACCATCTGGACAGAGTCTATAAGGAGGCGAAACATGGGAATAGACATACAGGAGGTAGATGGCTGAGTCCAGGGAGCAGAAGTGAGTGTAGGAGCACGTGAAAAGTTAACATGCTGAGTCCAGAGGGCATAAATGAGTTGGAAGCACGGGAAATGGAAAATAATGATGCTTGGAGGCCTTAAGAGGTGGGTGTGGTAGCATTTGATATGTAAAATATTTATGCCCAGATGGAAGAGGAGTGTTCTGGGAGGGTAGATGTGGGTGTGGAAGCACTACAAATTGAAGAGTATTGTGTCTAGAGGGCAGAGATGGGTGCGGGAACCCTTGGGAAGGAAAATGATTGTGCGCAGACGGCAGAGTCGGCTGTGGAAGCGGCTGAAAAATAGGAAACAGAGTGCAGCAGAAAGGAAAGTCAAAAATGTGTGCTGGTATTAAACTCCGAAGACTGGACCAAGGGGGGAAGAATTGGCGCAGCTACAAAGGTGTGCTGGTAAGAGATGCTGGAAGGACTATGTGTGAGGGCAGATGTGGATGCAGGTCGGGTGCCACAAAAGGAGGAAACTGCTGCAGTGCTGTCAGGTATTAGCAGAACCTGGAGGAACGTTAGGGGTAGCGGCTGGGTTCATCCGGTGTCATGATGACACTGGTCAAGGGTCCTGGTGCTGACCCTGGAGCAAAAAGCTGTGGCCACACGTGGTTGAACATAGAGAAGCATCTGGGATGGTGGCTAGGTAGCTCTGCTGCCGAGGAGATGTCGGACAGCAGTATTATAAGGCGTCTATGTATCTGCTGTATGCTGGAGAGCAGAGAGAGGACTTGAGGTGTCTCTTCTCTGTCAAGAGCGAACAACTGGGAACTAGGCATCTTGGAGTAGAAAGCATCATAGTCTTTGTGACGTGGGAATCACATGCACACGGACTGTCTACCTGGGGCAAAAAAAAAAAATGTTCAAATGTGTGTGAAATCTTATGGGACTTAACTGCTAAGGTCGTCAGTCCCTAAGCCAGGCTCCTCCAAACTGTGCCCCTGGGGCGCTAGCGCCGGCGATCGCCCGCGGCCAGCGCCCCGGGCGAATTCGTGTATGTTGCTGCAGTGGCCCAAGCCGTGCCGCTTAGCTGGCCGCGTGGCCCGCCCGAACGCCAGCCGATAGATATATTTGTTCGCCCGTTTTCCTTTCGGGCAGTGGACGTCTCACAAGTGCTTCAACTAGAGCTGATTGACCTACAGTGCCATATCCGCCTGAAGGACCGCTGTTTTATGTGTAAAACTTTGGATGACTTTTACAGATGTCTTCCACGAGAGAAATATCCTCTTTTGCACAAGCACGCTGCCAAAGTTCTCTCAATGTTTGGTTCCACGTATATTTGTGAGAGCTTTTTCTGTCTTTTAAAGCTTGCTAAAACTAAGAACCGTTCATTCGTTGGTGATAAAAATTTGACCAATTCATTGAGGTTAGTAGTCTCACGGAATATTGTACCAGGTCTAGACAACATCGTTTCCTCGAAAAAGAAAAACGTGTAAAATGTTAATTGTCTTCTTTAACAATGTTGACTGTAATAATTAAAGAGCTTTATAACCTTAATTCTATTTTAATAAGTTTTCAAACTTGGTCAGTTAAAATTATTACGTGCAAAACAGCAAACTAAGGATCCGATTTCTAAACTCTGAAAAGGGATACAAAAAATTGTAGCACGAAGCATAACAAAAAATACTTACTTGTAACTACTAACAGTAAGAATGAGACTCTATATCCCTTACATAAAATTAATTCTAAAATAGAATATTCTGTTTTCGTTAGATCTAACCGCGGGACAATCTAGCGCAGAGCAGTGCTGTGCGGTCTCACTCGCTCTGCAGCTCTCTCTCTCTTTCTCTCTCTCTCTCTCTCTCTATCTCTCTCTCGCTCCTATGTCGACACTAGCGACACACGGTCGCGGACGGGGCGCTGAACTACACTGTCTTGCGGACGCGGCACCGGGCGCAGTTCTTGGATGAGCCTGCCCTAAGCTTACACACTACTTAACCTAAATTATCCTAAGGACAAACAAACACACCCATGCCCGAGGGAGGACTCGAACCTCCGCCGTGACCAGCCGGACAGTCCATGACTGCAGCTACCTGGGGCAAAGAATGCGCTTTAAAATTTTAACTTCTTAGAAAAATATCTCGTCGTCACTTGCTATGGGACGAAATTTGGTACTAGCCAATGCAAGTGAAGGGGCCCAAAAATACTCATCATCCACTGATATGTCTTGCGCTGCTTGTGGCACTTAGAGAACAAAAGGTAGGTAAACAGTGCGGACCAGCTTTATTAAGAAGTACATAAACCAAAAAATCCGTCGTTTGGAGATAAGTTAGTCACTATCGTCAAAATTCATGATTAGTAACGAGGCCCCAAACTTATGCTGAAGATCGTAATAATTAAACATTCAAAGTTTAATATTGACTCGGAAGTGCCAGGTGATCATAATTAAAGTGCAGCTACTCACAGAAGTCCAGTATGAGCTGTAATTATCGTATGACAGCGAAACTTGTGTGGTATTCTAATGCGTTAATGCGGATATGATTTACACTGCGAAAAAAATTATCTCAAATTTTGGCCAACAGCTGCAAATCTGACGCTGTGAATGCGAAAAAGACGTATATAAATGTAATGTATTGGGACACGGGCAGAAAAGGTCAAACAAGTGAGAAACACACAATTTTGATTTTATTATTAAGTGTCGTTTACGCAGTTTGATCAGTGCGAGCGCTGGAGACATCGACGAGATGCGGTGCAGCACCAGGTTTGCACCAGATGGTCAAAATCGGAACTAATTTTTCCAGCATAAACCGGTTCTGCGTTAACGTATTAGCATACCTGTCAAGTTTCGTTGCCATACGGCAAGTATAGCCCACACTACCTCCGTGAATAGCTGGACTTTAATTGTAACCAGCCAATAGAACGAAATGACATAGCGAAGGTCGACGGCCGATACCAAGTTCGTGATCGTTTGCAGTACAGAGGCCAAGTCCTGGCGATATGGGAGGCAGACGCTGGTCGGCAGTGAGGGGTGGAGCACGGCCTCGTACGTAGCGGAGCTTCTGGTCGACTCTCTGACTGAAGGACTTCGGGTGCAGCCGGCTCCTGGCCCATAGCTCGACGTACGACTGGATCGGAGCAGCACTGCGCTGCCCTGTGTACCCAGGCCGCGAAGAGATATTATAGGGACTGTTTGCGATCACGTGGCCTGTGGAAGGAAGCAATTCCGATGGGCCGGCGACCTCTAGCGGCGCTCGAACTGGCGCCTGTTGGCCTGGCCAATGTGCGTATTTGAGGTTCTGTCGTTGGCTGATGTAACCCTTTCCGTCTTAGGCCGCTCGCATACCACAGTTGTGAGAGGGGTTACACGTGTGCCAGATGAGAGGATTGTCTAGTTACCAGTTGTGTTTAATACAACAACTGCTGTCGCATCCTTGACAGGACACATTTAAAATCCGAATGGTGGACTTTAGGCTGTTTATTCCTTCATAAGTTTCCTTCCAACTAACAGAATGCAATGATTTTACCACACTTCCAAGCTTAGCTACGCTAATACTGGAATCAAGAAAAGGAGCAACGAGGTTTTAGTCATATCTTAGCAAGTATGTAGAGTGTAGTTCACAATATTTGTCTGTATTTTTGTTTCGATACAGAGTATCGTAACTAACAGAAAAAACTAAGACAGGTGAAAAATACAGTGATAGCACCAGGAAAGTTTCACAAACTAGCATTTTGTGAAATAGGGCTTTTTGCAAATGTGCGTTTACGAGGCACCACCACTAACTAATTTGCTTCTGTTATCGTATATTTTCACCTGTGTTTTTTCTCGCAAATATTTATAATATATATTGTATACAAGGCATATTTTATACCTACGAATAATCATCATTATGCTTTATGTAAGTCCTCTTTAGCTGTTACGTTATACACTGCCTATTATTTCTTTTGCGTTCTTGACAGGTGAAATTCTCAGCAGTTTCAATTTTTTTCGGTATTTTTTTTCTCTTTTGGTACGTGTTCTTTGCATCTAGTGGTTTCTAGACACCATCTCTGTTTACAAAATATGACAGCTAACATGTGATGTGTTACGACAGAGAAAGAAACCAGTGACAACTGGAGGTATTCAATTGTACTTGTTTTGGCTTTTAGATGTACGCTTAGCTTTTACTCAAAAAAACTCGTAACCCATGTTCTGGAATAGTGTTTTTGTTTCTACACTAGACAGTGCTACAAGTTACCTCAAAATCGTAACACGACACACGCATATGTCATACTAACACGTGTAAATCCACCTTATGATGGATGCTTAAACCTTCGAAACGCGGTGACCAGTAACAAACTTCTTATTTCATTCGATTTGATTTTAATGCGTTTGGTCGTATTTTATTGTCTTTCTTTCCTGTAATACTTCTTTCATCTTAAACCTGATTTGATAACTGGGATAATAATACACAAGCAGTTACGCGCTGTTTATCCTTATCTATTCCTCTAGGGTAATTGATGTGTGTCGAGAGTCCCTTTCGGAATTTTATCCGCGTAAACCCACAATTTCATGTTTTTGTCGCACGTATACTAGAATTGGGAAACGCTTTAGTGGTGTCAAATCTGTACCCACAGCGGTACTTCATAACTGTATGATGAATACACATCTCGTCTCAAGTACCCACATAGGGATGGTGGTTTCTTAGCAGATATTACAGACCGAAGCAGCATTTATTTTATGATCAGCAAGCAGGCGTTCTTAAAATTTGCTCACGACTTCCCCAACCTGCGACTTTCTACCAAGAAAATAAATATCGGAAAGTACCGCAGAACCTATCGCATGTGTCGTTATGGTATAGAGTTCTTATCTGTGGTTCAGTTTTACAGTAAACCATTGCTTTGTCTCACCCGATTGTGATGCACTATGTTCAGATTATATTATTGCAATAGATACTATCATACAACTATATGAGAACGCCACACTGAAAAAGCTTCTTTAAAACTCATACTGTCGTTACGGATGTCTATCCTGCGACCCTCTGCGCAATTCTCTTAACGAGTAAGAGCTTTGAGGATTATATCAAGTGAGATATTTCGTAAACACGTGTTTCTCATTTCATTCGCAGTGGTCAGAGCACGCCTCAGGAGATGATGAGCAGTTTCAACCTAATCTATCCAGTTTAGAAGAGACTAATGCATCTAGCGAAACTTAGTTCACCCTGTGCGTCCATTCGATCTGGAGCGCCGTAGGCAACTGTATCTACACTCATGCTCATAATTTAAGAATAATGCTGATACATGTGAAACAACGCAGCAGTCCGCATACTCAGAGATGTGTTGGTGCATGTCAGAGTACGGTGCAGCGAGTAAGTGTGCAGACGTTTTCAGACGTGCTGATAGTAACTGTGTTGAAAATGGCTCAAAGAACACATATTGATGACGTTATGAGGGGTAGAATACTAGGGCCACTGGAGGCTGATCAAACACGGGCCCTCCGTGTGCCACAAAGTGTGATCTCAAGATTGTAGCAATGATTCCAGCAGACAGGAAACGTGTCCAGGCGCTACAGTATGGGACGTCCACAGTGTACAACACCACAAGAAGACCGATATCTCACCATCAGTACCCTCAGGCAGCCACGGACTACTGCACGTAGCTTTGCTCGGGACATTACCACAGCCACTGGAACGGTTGTCTCCAGACACACAGTCTACAGAAGACTGAACAGACATGGCTTATTCGCCCGGAGATCTCCATGCTGCATTCCACTGACCCCTGGTCACAGGAGAGCCCTTAAAGCCTGGTGTCAAGAACACAGTCCATGGTCATTGGAACAGTGGTCCGAGGTTATGTTCACGGACGAGTCCAGGTATAGTCTGAACAGTGATTCTCGCCGGGTTTTCATCTGGCGTGAACCAGGAACCAGATACCAACTCCTTAATGTCCTTGAAAGAGACCTGTAAGGAGGTCGTGGTTCGATGGTGTGGGGTGGGAATATGATTGGTGCACGTACACCCCTGCATGTCTTTGACAGAGAAACTGTAGCAGGTCAGGTGTATCAGGACGTCATTTTGGACCAGTATGTCCGCCTTTTCAGGGGTGCAGTGGGTCCCATCTTCCTCCTGATGAATGATAACGCACTGCCCCACCGAGCTGCCATCGTGGAGGAGTACCTTCAAACAGAAGATATCAGGCGAATGGAGTGGCCTGCCTGTTCTACTGACCTAAACCCCATCGAGCACGTCAGGGATGCTCTCGGTCGACGTATAGCTGCACTTCTTCAAACCCCTAGGACACTTCAGGAGCTCAGACAGGCACTGATACAAGAATGGGAGGCTATACCCCAGCAGCTGCTAGACTGCCTGATCCAGAGTATGCCAACCCGTTGTGCGGCCTGTGTAGGTGTGCATGGTGATCATATCCCATATTGATGTCGGGGTACATGCGCAGGAAACAATGGCGTTTTGTAGCACATGTGTTTCGGGACGGTTTTCTCAGCTTATCATCAATTCCGTGGACTTACAGAACTGTGTCGTGTGTGTTCCCTGTGTGCATATGCTATTAGCGCTACTTCTGTGTAGTGCCACGTTGTGCGGCACCACATTCTGCAATTATCCTTAATTTATGAGCATAAGTGTAGGTGGATGCAGTGTTCCTCGACTTCCGGAAGTCGATACATGTCAGCACTGCCGTATGGTGAACGAAATTCGAGGCTAGTCTATATTGGACGGGATTTTTAATTGGGTTAAGATCTTCTTTGACAGAACAAAATCGACAGATGCAAAGGTAATTTCGGGAGTACGCAGAGGAGTGTTGTAAAACAGTCTCTGTTTCTAGAAATGGCGGCCGCGCGGTTACAGACTGTAGCGCCTAGAACCGCTCGGCCACACCGGCCGGCCACTGTTTACAGCGTAAACTAATGGATATCGTCGGAACCCCCTTCATGTTATTTGTGGACGATACTCTTGTCCGTAGAAAGGCTTCAATACCGGTTCGTAGAAAGGATTCAGCACCGGAAGACAGTAGCCAAATGCAAAAGTGCTTGTAGAGGATGGTCGATTGGTGTTGGGTCTGTTAGCTAAATAAATGTAACAACTGCAAATAAGGAAGCGAAGAGATCGGCTAGAATCTAATTACACTATTGCAGACAAACCAATGGAAACAATAAACACCGTAAAATACAGTAGCTTTCTAAAGTGGAATGACCACATAAAACAAACTGTGGGAAAAGCAGATGCCAGGCTAAGATTCATTGGGAGAATCTAAAGGAAATATAATTCATCCGTGAAACAGGTGAGTTTCAAAGCAATTGTTCGATCGACTTTTAAGTATTGCTTATCTTTCTGGGATTCTTATTAGGTTGAATTAACAGAAGAGAGTGAAAACTTTACGAAGTCGCTTAACAGAGTCCAACGGCAGAGGCTACAAAAGAGGCACTTAGCATCTGGAACCGGTTGACTTTCGTAATTTCTGAGAATGTACATTCCAAAAATTATCGGTCAGTATACTACTTTCTCCCACATATTTCCTGTGAAATAAGCACAAGGAGAAAAATCAAAGGAAATAGAACTAATGCAGAAGTTTACCGACAGTTAACCTTCCTACACACCATTCGCGAAAGAAACAGAGGATATCAGATAGTGGTAGCCCAACTACTCTGCCACACACCGCAAGATGGCTTGCAGAGTGTAGGTGTAGATGTTTGCTAGATAGAAATCATATTAATCGTATCTTGAGAAGCTGGACGTGTTTTTTAATAAAAACCATACGATAATGTAAAGATCCTTAGTTCATTATCTGCTCAGTCTACAAACTCCATACAATATTTCATTATTTTAATTGTATTCATCTTTAGCAGCAAATGCGAAAATGCTTGAAATCTTGGAATATTTTCAGCTCAATTGAAATCTAAAATACCATTCTTCTCAAGAGTAGATGTTGCGTACGAAAAATATTTGCTCACCAATCGCATGTCCCATGCTATTTTCCAGCATTCTGATGGAAATTTGTCTGAACGGACTTGTTGCAACGTGCATTATTCTTAACTTTGCTTGCGAAGGCTCAGCAGCGAAATTTTTTTGTCAAATACGGGAACAGGTGTGGCAGCAAGCAAAATAGTTACGGTAGATATCCACGTTTCCTGGCTATATTAGGTGTGAAATAGAACTCCACCGACAACATTTCGGAGGATGTTCCGGTTATTTGTCCAGTGGTTTGGTTTAGTCGACCCGCGGTCTCCGATGGTTCGTTACACAGTAATTATGTTTCGTTTGATTTCTTACCCCTTATGTCAGTACTCCATTAAAAGTACCTGCACAACGATTCAAATGTCGACAGTGTGTGCTGTGTGCCTTATTTGGAAACAAACTTGTACCACTCATTCACAGTGCTTGTTGTTGGCAACAGTCAAGCCTGCTTTGTTCTCAAGCTTCCATTGAGTACTGCCTTGTGTTTGGTTACCCTGCAATGTTAGTTTTAGGTTAACGGCAGCACGCAAGTAACTAAGTAGGCGTTCACCGACGTGCACATCGCGTACGGCACGCTATGCTCAGCTGTCCTCGCAGCGACGGCGACCGCATAACATTAGTTTTGCATCTGTACACGCGCACCCAGGAATAATCGAATCCTTTCATGTTACCATCCTTTGGTAACTGCGTATTACATGTTTTTCACTCTTATGAAGGTATTTCCACAGAAACAAAGATAATTATAGTAACAAAGTCGAATAAATCGTAATTACATTATCATTCTGCAGCGAGCCACACGCGAAATACTCAGAAAATATGCCTGAAAAAACTCCGAAATATTGTCAGTCGGGTTCTGGTTCATCCGGTATACAGACGGTCCCAGGAGAAACGGTCAATATTTAGGGATATGACAGGAACGATATTTCGAAGCAAAGGAGTCCATTAAACATCGGCTATAAAATGCATACCTTAAGAGATACAGGGTGACAATTATTGAACTAGGTGAAAAGAAAACGTAAATTAGTTGCAAACTACGGCCTGCATACACTTTATTCAACAAGTAAAGTCATTACAGATATTAGGATTTGGGTTATGATATATTCGATGCGCCTGTCATCATTGGCGATGATGTGGCCCAGACGAATAGCGTAATTCTGCGTGACCTGCTGAAGTATTGGAAGAACAATGCTGTCGATGACCTCCTGTATGGATGTTTTAGCTCGGAAATGGTTTTGGGGTTATTGCTGCACACTTTGTCTTTAATAAAGCCCCACAAAAAGTACTCGGCTGAGTTCAGATCCGGAGAACATGGCGGCCAATCGAGGCCAATGCCAGTGGCCTCTGGGCACCACAGAGCCGGACTGCGGTGTCCAATGTGCTCCTCCAGCATATCAGACACTCTCCTGTCTTGCTGGGGTCGAACTCCGTCTTGCATGAACCACAACTTGTCGAAATCAGGGTCACTTTGGACTTTTTTTTTTGGTCATCAGTCTACCGACTGGTTTGATGCGGCCCGCCACGAATTCCTTTCCTGTGTTAACCTCTTCATCTCAGAGTAGCACTTGCAACCTACGTCCTCAATTATTTGCTTGACGTGTTCCAATCTCTGTCTTCCTCTACAGTTTTTGCCCTCTACAGCTCCCTCTAGTACCATGGAAGTCATTCCCTCATGTCTCAGCAGATGTCCTATCATCCTGTCCCTTCTCCTTATCAGCGTTTTCCACATATTCCTTTCCTCTCCGATTCTGCGTAGAACATCCTCATTCCTTACCTTATCAGTCCACCTAATTTTCAACATGCGTCTATAGCACCACATCTCAAATGCTTCGATTCTCTTCTGTTCCGGTTTTCCCACAGTCCATGTTTCACTACGATACAATGCTGTACTCCAGACGTACATCCTCAGAAATTTCTTCCTCAAATTAAGGCGTATATTTGATATTAGTAGACTTCTCTTGGCCAGAAATGCCTTTTTTGCCATAGCGAGTCTGCTTTTGATGTCCTCCTTGCTCCGTCCGTCATTGGTTATTTTACTGCCTAGGTAGCAGAATTCCTTAACTTCATTGACTTCGTGACCATCAGTCCTTTTGTTAAGTTTCTCGCTGTTCTCATTTCTACTACTTCTCATTACCTTCGTCTTTCTCCGATTTACTCTCAAACCATACTGTGTACTCATTAGACTGTTCATTCCGTTCAGCAGATCATTTCATTCTTCTTCACTTTCACTCAGGATAGCAATGTCATCAGCGAATCGTATCATTAACATCCTTTCACCTTGTATTTTAATTCCACTCCTGAACCTTTCTTTTATTTCCATCATTGCTTCCTCGTGTACGGATTGAAGAGTAGGGGCGAAAGGCTACAGCCTTGTCTTACACCCTTCTTAATACGAGCACTTCGTTCTTGATCGTCCACTCTTATTATTCCCTCTTGGTTGTTGTACATATTGTATTTGACCCGTCTCTCCCTATAGCTTACCGCTACTTTTTTCAGAATCTCGAACAGCTTGCACCATTTTATATTGTCGAACGCTTTCTCCAGGTCGACAAATCCTATGAAAGTGTCTTGATTTTTCTTTAGCCATGCTTCCATTATTAGCCGTAACGTCAGAATTGCCTGTCTCGTCCCTTTACTTTTCCTAAAGCCAAACTGATCGTCACCTAGCGCATTCTCAATTTTCTTTTCCATTCTTCTGTATATTATTCTTGTAAGCAACTTCGATGCATGAGCTGTTAAGCTGATTGTGCGATAATTCTCGCACTTGTCAGCTCTTGCCGTCTTCGGAATTGTGTGGATGATGCTTTTCCGAAAGTCAGATGGTATATCGCATATATTCTACACACCAAAGTGAATAGTCGTTTTTTTGCCACTTCCCACAATGATTTTAGAAATTCTGATGGAATGTTATCTATCCCTTCTGCCTTATTTGACCGTAAGTCATCCAAAGCTCTTTTAAATTCCGATTCTAATACTGGATCCTCTATCTCTTCTAAATCGATTCCTGTTTCTTCTTCTATCACATCAGACAAATCTTCACCCTCATAGAGGCTTTCAATGTACTCTTTTGACCTGTCTGCTCTCTCCTCTGCATTTAACAGTGGTATTCCCGTTGCACTCTTAATGTTACCACCGTTGCTTTTAATGTCGCCAAAGGTTGTTTCGATTTTCCTGTATGCTGAGTCTGTCCTTCCGACAATCGTATCTTTTTTTATGTCTTCACATTTTTCCTGCAGCCATTTCGTCTTAGCTTCCCTGCACTTCCTATTTATTTCATTCCTCAGCGACTTGTATTTCTGTATTCCTGATTTTCCCGGAACATGTTTGTACTTCCTCCTTTCATCAATCAACTGAAGTATTTCTTGTGTTACCCATGGTTTCTTCGCAGCTACCTTCTTTGTACCTATATTTTCCTTCCCAACTTCTGTGATGGCCCTTTTTAGAGATGTCCATTCCTCTTCAACTGTACTGCCTACTGCGCTATTCCTTATTGCTATATCTATAGCGTTAGAGAACTTCAAACGTATCTCGTCATTCCTTAGTACTTCCGTATCCCACTTCTTTGCGTATTGATTCTTCCTGACCAATGTCTTGAACTTCAGCCTGCTCCTCATCACTACTATATTGTGATCTGAGTCTATATCTGCTCCTGGGTACGCCTTACAGTCCAGTATCTGATTTCGGAATCTCTGTCTGACCATGATGTAATCTAATTGAAATCCTCCCGTATCTCCCGTCCTTTTCCAAGTATACCTCCTCCTCTTGTGATTCTTGAACAGAGTATTCGCTATTACTAGCTGAAACTTGTTACAGAACTCAATTAGTCTTTCTCCTCTTTCATTCCTTGTCCCAAGCCCATATTCTCCTGTAACCTTTTCTTCTACTCCTTCCCCTACAACTGCATTCCAGTCGCCCATGACTATTAGATTTTCGTCCCCCTTTACATACTGCACTACCCTTTCAATATCCTCATCCACTTTCCCTATCTGTTCATCTTCAGCTTGCGACGTCGGCATGTATACCTGAACTTTCGTTGTCGGTGTTGGTCTGCTGTCGATTCTGATTAGAACAACCCGGTCACTGATCTGTTCACAGTAACACACCCTCTGCCCTACCTTCCTATTCATAACGAATCCTACACCTGTTATACCATTTTCTGCTGCTGTTGATATTACCCGATACTCATCTGACCAGAAATCCTTGTTTTTTCTTCCACTTCACTTCACTGACCCCTACTATATCTAGATTGAGCCTTTGCATTTCCCTTTTCAGATTTTCTAGTTTCCCTACCACGTTCAAGCTTCTGACATTCCACGCCCCGACTCGTAGAACGTTATCCTTTCGTTGATTAGTCAATCTTTTTCTCATGGTAACCTCCCCCTTGGCAGTCCCCTCCCGGAGATCCGAATGGGGGACTATTCCGGAATCTTTTGCCAATGGCGAGATCATCATGACACTGCTTCAATTATAGACCACATGTCCTGTGGATACACGTTACGTGTCTTTAATGCAGTGGTTTCCATTGCCCTCTGCATCCTCATGTCGTTGATCATTGCTGATTCTTCCGCCTTTAGGGGCAATTTCCCACCCCCAGGACAGGAGAGTGCCCTGAACCTCTATCCGCTCCTCTGCCCTCTTTGACAAGGCCGTTGGCAGAATGAGGCTGACTTCTTATGCCGGAAGTCTTCGGCCGCCAATGCTGATTATTTATCAAAATTTAGGCAATGGCGGGGATCGAATCCGGGACCGAAGACGTTTTGATTATGAATCAAAGACGCTACCCCTAGACCACGGGTACACTTTGGATTATGGGGATGAAATCATATTTCGGTAGTGACTGTACCATCAAGGTTGGTTGGTTGGTTGTTTTTGGGGGGAAGGAGACCAGACAGCTAGGTCATCGGTCTCATTGGATTAGGGAAGGAAGTCGGCCGTGCCCTTTGAAAGGAACCATCCCGGCATTTACCTGGAGCGATTTAGGGAAATCACGGGAAACCTAGATCAGGATGGCCGGACGCGGGATTGAACCGTCGTCCTTCCGAATGCGAGTCCAGTGTGCTAACCACTGCGCCACCTCGCTCGGTACCATCAAGGAATATCGCACCGATTATTCCGTGACTGGACATTGCACACCACTCAGCCACCCATTGAGGGTGAAGAGACTTCGCGATCGCGAAATGCGTTTTCTCAGTCCCCCAAATGCGCCAGTTTTGCTTACTGGCGAACCCATGCAAATGAAAGTGGGCTTCGTCGCTAAACCAAACCATACAGCGCATAGTAATTCTCACCATGTGCCGCGGCCAACGGTGTAGATTGAAACTCCTAACGCAAACCGCTCAGAAGTTATGACGACGATTTTATTTCACGCAGTTCAATTATTGTCAGCCTGTATGAGTACTCGTTTATCTTCACTAGTGTGAAACACATCTCTTCCACTGAACGAGTGCTGATAGCTCTGAAGGTACGCCTCTTAAAGCTTTTGTTTCTTGGACAATTTTTTTCTTATTTTGGTCCATACGGCCTCCACCAAAATACGGAAAGCAAAGACCCTGTAGTAGTAGAGACTTGTTTCACAGTATCGAAGATGAAGAACTGCTGTAGCTTTTAATGTACGCATTTTATAACCCGTGTTTACTAACCTTCTTTTCTTTGAGTGATCGTTCCTGTCATATCCATTGATATTGATCGTTCATCCTCGGACACGTTGTGTGCTGGAATAGGATTCGAAGCCGGGTCGCTACCTTGTCTGGCCTAGGCGCTGTCAGTAACGTAATTGATGGCGAATTTCACTTACAAGGGGACCCTCCATACTGTAAATCACGTATTTTGATGCGTCAAATATGTTGTAGAGGCACTTACCCTGAGTACCTGGCTATCCGGGTTTCTAGCGACGGGTCTTAGTTTTTGAGAAAATCGATTTTGAAGTTCACTGCGCGCTTTGTATACCCGTAACATTACACATGTTTCGAGCAAGTCACCGTAGCTCAGTGGTAGAGGTTCACGGCTACCTTGCTGGAGGTACCGTGTTGGAATCCTACTCGTGTTCTTTTTTTTCAAAATCGACCAAATTTTTCAATTTTATTTCAAAGAATATCAACAAACAGTGTAAGGTGTGCGAAATTATAAAGATATATTCAGTTATTAATTTTTTTCAAATATTCATTTCGTTTGTGATTCGCAGTTGGAGTTCGAAATGTTCGTACAACGGTCGCTTCTTGAATTACTTGAAATCGATCTCCGCCCATTATCGTCCCCTCTCCCGTGAATACCGTTAACCGTAACGGGAACCCCGGACCCTAGGCCAATGAGGATGCGAGTTGCATTCCTTTACTTTCGCATCTAACTACAGCGTCAGTTGCTCGCAAACCGTTTCTAGTGCCGTGTGTTAGAAAAATTCTGTAAAATGGAAGAACCAAGTGTTTCTGCAGTAGTGCAGCCAGAAGAAGATCCACAAATAGAGGAGTTGAACGAATAATCAAATGGCGAAATCACAAATCCATTAAATACGCCGAAAATCTACTCCGCGATTTGAATCTCGTAACTTATACACCGCCCAGCGTGATCTGTGCCAGTTCCATAGCAACTGGCGATGAGATATGTATAGCAATACAGGACCTCTTGGCCGAAAGATTATTGATGATGAATTAATAAATTTCAACGAAGAAGATGAATTGGGAGAATACGATGCTAACCACAAACAGAATGAATATTTGAAAAAATTTATAACTGAATATATCTTACACTGTTTGTTGATATTCTTTGAAATAAAATTGAAAAGAAATGTTGATGGTGTTGGGACAGCAACCAGCCACAAATATACTTTCAGTTCCCTTATTCAAAGGGTACCGTTACCGGTTTCGAATCATTGTGATCCATCTTCATACGGTTTACACGCTTTCCTTATGACATGTGGTGTGTTTTTTTACAGATTAATTGTCCTAAAATATAAATAATACATAATTATAAGCGCGCCACACACAGATGATTGCGTTACAGATTTTCGTTGCATGTGACTTACATGAAATGTCGGTTTGGAGTGTTTGTTTTCATAACATTCGTCCAACAGATGTGAATACATTCCCACCGCATTCTTATTGTTTCACACGTGAATTTTTCTCACTTAACACTTTAGATTTGTCACTGAGAAGATTTCTACCACGCACCACATGTTTTGATACATGAGTATAAAAGATGCTATGATATATCGCAACATTTGAAGATGTCCTATGTTTGGAAAGGATCATGTACTCACCTACGCAACTGAAATACTTTTACACTAGTACAGAGACATTGATTTTTTTTTTTTTGAGTTGATACTGTTACATTAATTATAAAGTTGTTTTTTTGTACTGTATAGGTAAAATAGTACATTATTTAATTACATTTAGCATCATGAGAATAATAGTAACATATACATATACATTTGTTACTTGATCTGCAAATAGGCATACTAATGTTATTTGCTTTGGAGGCTGGAAAATAATTTTTGGAAATTTTTCAGGAAAGGGGTGTTAGCTAACTCTGTTCGTTAAGGATATAGTCTGGGGTGCTGTTTGGGTGTGTGTGTGTGTGTGTATTTCTATTTCTTCTAATATATTCATAGTGCCTCCTTTTTCTGCTGGATGTAAAAGTTGTTCTCAATGTTTCACACAGAATGGTTTGCTACTGCAATATGGGCTGCGAATGCAGATTTGTTCAAGTTACGAAGTCTTAAAGCATCAGTGTGTTCTTTGTATCTAATTTCAAAACTTCTGCCTGTATGTCCAACGTAGAATTTTGGGCATGTATCGCATTTGAGTTTGTATATTCCTGATTTACAGTAGAGACTCTTGGAGGTAATTACATCATGGATTACTTTTTGTTGTACTTTAATATTTGTGGAAAAGCTGATTGTGATTTTTTCTTTTTACATAAGTTTGCTGTTGGGTATGATAGTGCGCCTATGTATGGGAGGGTAGCATATTTAGGTTTTGCACCTGTGGCACACTGATTTGGCTTTAAGTGACTGCTGTGAAGTGGATCTGTGGTTTCTGTCTGCATTTTGTTGTGGAGTTTTTCTAGTATTATGGGTTTATATCCATTATTATGAGCAACTGTTTTAATTATATTGATTTCATTTTGCTGGTCTGTGTCACTCACTGGTGCTTTTTTAATTCGGTGTAGCATCGTTCAGAAATATGCCATTTTTTGTTGGCGGGAGTGGCAAGATGAGTTGTCAATATTGACATCTGTGGGGGTAGGTTTTCTGTAAATACTAAATTGATGTTTATTGTTACTATTGCATATTTTCAGGTCAAGAAAGTTAATGCTTTTATTAGTTTCATGTTGAACTGTGAATTTAATATTTTTGTGCATTTTGCTTAGATCTACTGCTAAGGTTTCTGTTCCATTGCTTGTACCATCAGAAAGCAAGATTGTATCATCAACATATCTTCTGTAGTAGATTATTTTGTTTGAGATATGCTGGTTGGTTGAGAAGAATTTTTGTTCTATATCTCAGCCAATATCCCAGCTAAGCTACTTCCCATTGTCAAACCATCATGTTGTTGGTACAGTTTGTTGTTGGAGCTAAGGTAATTATGCTCTAGAATAAGTGAAAGTATTTCTATGAGTTCACAGATCTCTGCAATACTAATTTTCTTATATTTAAGCAGATTGTTTCTTATAATGTTAACAGTCTCTTTGACAGGGATGTTTATGTATAGGTTGCTTATGTCTAGTGATGCTAATTTAGCTGTTGGTGGGATGTGGATGTCATTAATTAAGCTTATGAGTTCATGTGTGTTATTTATGGTATATTTATTTTCAAATGTATAGTATTTGGTGATGAGGTCTTTTAGTTTACGGCTTATGAAGTATGCAGGTCTGTTTCTTGGGTTAATAGTGGGGTGAATGGGACAATTTTCTTTATGAACCTTTGGGTGTGCACGTAGTTTTGGTGCTGAGGGGTTATGTATTTCTTATTTGTTCAGTAAAAAGTTGCAGTTTTGTAGTAGTTTTTGGAGTTTAGTTTTGAATTTTATTGTACGATCTGACTTTATTTCAGTAATATTGTTGCTATGGAAAAATTGCAACGTTTCCTTATGTATTCTCTTTCATGCATTACGATTGTTCCATTTTTGATACTCATATGTTTGTAAGCTCTTTGTATGTATCAAAACATGTGGTGCGTGGTAGAAATCTTCTCAGTGACAAATCTAAAGTGTTCAGTGAGAAAAATTGACGTGTGCAACAATAAGAATGCAGTGGGAATGTATTCACATCTGTTGGACGAATGTTATGAAAACAAACACTCCAAACCGACATTTCACGTAAGTCACATGCAACGAAAATCTGTAACGCAATCATCTGTGTGCGGCGTGCTTATAATTATGAATTATTTATATTTTAGGACAATTAATCTGTAAAAAAACACACCACATGTCATAAGGAAAGCATGTAAACCGTCTGAAGATGAATCACAATGAGTTGAAACCGGTAACGGAATCCTTTGAATAAAGGAACTGAAAGTAAATTTGTGGCTGGTTGCTGTCCCAACACCATCAACATTTCTCTTCAAATAACAGCCACGGTCTCCATCATGTCATCATATGAAAAAATTGAAAAATTCGGTTGTTTTTGAAAAAAAAAAGTACACGAGCTGGATTCGAACACGGTACCTCCAGCGCGATAGCTGTAAAACCTTTACCGCTGCGCTACGCTGGCTTTCTCGAAATCATGTAATGTTACGGGTATACAAAGCGCGGAATGAACTTCAAAATCGATTTTCTCAAAAACCAAGGCCCGTCGCTAAAGACCGGATGGCCAGGTACTCAGGGTAAGTGCATTTACAACATATTTGAAGCGCATCAAAATCCGTGATTTACAGTATGGATGGTCCCCTTGTTAGTAATGCGGTCCGACACACAGTTTCAGCTAATATGTAAAACTCAGTGGAGGATACACCATACCTACAGTAAATGAATTCCTTAGTAGCTTGCAAGTCCCTGCACGCTTCCTCCGTAAAACTAGGTTCGTAGTTCGCAAAGCGACTGAAAATAGTATATTGTCATGCTTCCAGCGTATGTTTCAGAGAACATGCTGAATGCGATTCATAACCAAAAGATTTGCCACATACAAATGGCGTAAAACGGAAATCAGTTCAAATTACAAACGGAAACTGTCCACACATCACTTTGTATATAAAATTTCTGAAACTTAGTGTCCTCTCTCTAATTTACGATATAATCATACAAACTGTCAACAGATGTCCGCAAGATCGTGTTCTACACGGAAGATGGCATACCGGTCAACAAACGACCACGCCAACGATGCCGTGAGGGCACCTATCAAACGGGTTAGTGTTTGCAGGGTAGTCCTACATGGTCAATCGCTGTGTACATAGTCACAGACGGTTCAGTGTGGCATAGAGAAGAAGCCTGCCAGACTGGTGGAAGGCCATAGGAAGAATGGAAGCAGGACAGTCGCAAAGTGATGTGACCCGATGGCTTAAAGTGAATCATTCTGTTGTTTCTCGGATATGACGGCAGTTTATAGAGACTGATACCGTATCCAGAAGATACACGGCCGAGCACGCTTGACATCAGGAAGACAGGACCGTTATTTGGCCGTAAGTGTACGACGGTACTGCCTTAAACTGCACGGAAACTGACATCTGACCTCGCAGCATCCGCTGGACGCATTGCATCGAGTTAAACGGTATAGAGAAGGTTTTAGCAGAATGGCCTTTAGTGACGCGTCTTCAAAGAAGGGAACGTCTAGAATGGTGTCGTTAACTTGCCACACGGACGATCGAATAATGAGTGCCGATTTGGTCTGGAGAGTGATTCTCAACGGATTCGCATCTAGAGGGAACGTGTAACACGATTTCAGGACCCAAACATCGTGAAAAGAGTCCGATGTCGTGGAGGATCCCGAATGATGTGAGCAGGGATTATATTGACCACTCGAACACCTCCTCATGAAATTGTACGGTGAATCGGTAAGGTTTAACTGCTGTAAGGTATTGTAAGGAGAGCTTGGGACCTAAAGTGGGATTGTTCCGAGGTGCTGTGGACCCAGACTTCGTACTGATTGAAGATAATGCTCGATCTCTCAGAGCACTGGTGGTTGTTGTTTTCTTGGAAACGAAAGATATTGCATGCATTGCGTGGCGTCCTCGTTCTCCAGATTTGAATCCCACAGAGCATATTTGGGATGTACTAGGGAGACGGGTTGCATCATGTCAGCATTCACAACCACTCTCAAAGACTCGCGAGCAGCTCTGCAGCAGGAATGTACGTTATTGATTTTATTTACACGTTTAGTTCCGTAGGACCAATTTGAGGAGCAAATCTCCATGGTCATGGAACATGCCAGTACATAAAATTACAACATAGAAGTAATACCAGATAAAATAAAATGTTTATAAACCAAAAAAAAAGTCAAGCCATAAGTTTAAGTAAACGCAATAAACAATATGGCATAAGAATGAGCCTAATTTTTCAAGGAACTCCTCAACAGAAGGAGTGACCCATGAGGAAACTCTTCAGTTTGTATCTGAAAGCGCGTGGATTACTACAAAGTTTTTTGAATTCTTGTGGTAGTTTATTGAAAATGGGTGTAGCAGTATACTGCACACCTTTCGGCACAAGTGTTAAGGAAGTGTGATACAAATGCAGATTGGATTTATGCCGAGTATTAAATGGGTGAAAGCTGCTTATTCTTAGGAATAAGACAATATTGTTAACAAGAAACGACGGTAAGGAATATATATATTGAGAGGCCAATGTCAAAATACCCAGACTCGTGAACAAGAGGTTCGTGAACTTACGCCACTTATTGCCCGAACCGCCTGATTCTGAGCCAAAAATATTCTTTTAGAAAGGCAAGACTTACCCCAAAATATAATACCATACGACATAAGTGAATGAAATAAGGAAAGTAGACTAATTTTCGTGTCGAACGATCACTTACTTTAGATACCGTTCGAAGAGTAAAAATGGCAGCATGAAGTCTTTGAACAAGATCCTGAATGTGGGATTACCACGACAGTTTACTATCTCTCTGAACACGTAGAAATTTGAACTGTTCAACTTCAGTAATTATGTGCCCATTCTGTGACATTAAAACGTCAGGTTTTGTTGAATTATGTGTTAGAAACTGTAAAACTGAGTCTTACTGTGATTTAGCGTTAGTTTATTTTCTATAAGCCATGAACCAATGTCATGAACTGCACTGTTTGAAATAGAGCCAATGTTGCACACAACATCCTTCACTACCAAGCTAGTGTCACCGGGAAACAGAAATATTTTAGAATTACCCATAATACTAGACGACATATCACTTATGTAAATAAGGAACTAGAGTGGCCTGAACACTGATCCCTGGGGCACACTCCCATTTGTCTGTACCCAACTCAGACCCCACATCACAGCCATTCTCAACACAGTGAATAACTACCTTTTGCTGTCTGTTGTTAAGTAAGAGGTGAACCAATTGTTAGCTACTGCCTGTATTCCATAATGGTTCAATTTCTGGAACAATGTTTTGTGATCAACACAATCACATACCTTAGTTAAATCAAAAAATATACCTAGCATTCGACACCTTTTGTTTAATCCGTCTATTACCTCACAGAGAAAAGAGAATATAGCATTTTCAGTTGTTAAACGACTTCCAAAGCCGAACTGCACATTTGATAGAAAGTTATGTGTTATAAAATGATCAATTATCCTTACATACACAGCCTTTTCAATAACTTTAGCAAACACTGATGGGCGTTTTATAAAGTGGCTCTACTACTGAATACTTTAATCATTCAGGAAACTGACCATTCTTAAAGGAAAAATTGCAAATTTGCTAAGTACAGGACTAACATGTGCGTCAAAGTACTTTACTAGTCTGACAGGTACTCCATCATATCCACGAGTCCTTAGTCTTCAGTGATTTAATTATTGACTCAATCTCCACCTTGTCAGTATCACAGAGGAGTATTTCAGACATCAGTCTCAGAAAGGCATTCTCCAAGAGAGTTATATCATTCCTTGTTTTTATTTAATTCACCAGTAATGCTCAGAAAATGATAGTTAATTACTGCAGATATTTCTGACTCATCAGTAACAGAAATACGTTTACTACAAACTGACTATATCTTCGAACTTGTGCTTCTGACCAGACACTTCCTTCACAACTACTATATTGTTTTAATTTTATCCTGTGAATTAGCTATTCTGTTTGCGTACCACATACTGTTTGCCTTCCTAATAACATTTTTAAGCACCGTACAATACTGTTTGTAATGGGCTGCCGTAGCTTGAATGTGACTATTTCTAACATTTTGATATAATACCCGCTTTGTTCTACATGATAATCTTATCCCACTAGTCAGCCACCCAGGCTGTCTTATAATGCTAGTACTCCTTTTAGAACGTTCTAGTGGAAAGCAATTCTCAAAGAGCATGAGAAATGTGTTATCGGCTCTATAAACATACTGCCACCTTTGTTCATTAGTGAGGTTTAAAAAACTCTCTATTGCCATTGGATTAGCTTTCCTACATAGTTTGTAATTATATGTGACATTTGTTTGAGTACAAAAGTCTTTTTGTGTTAAAATTTACGCATTATGGTCTCAAAGGCCATTCAACCTTTTACTAACAGAATGCCCATATAGTAATGAAGAATGAAGAAAAATATTATCTATGACTGTGCTAAGGTTCCCCTGCATCCTAGCTGGAAAAAACACCGTCTGCATCAGATCAGATGAGTTTAGGAGATCCGCCAACGTCCTTTTTCTTGCAAAATCATATAAAAAATAATATTAAAGTCACTACATATAATTAATTTCTGGTACTTCCTATAAAGTGAACCAAGAACCCTCTCTAGCTTGAGCAGAAATGCTCTGACGTCAGAGTTAGGGGACCTATAAACAACAACATTTAGAAGTTTAGTTTTACTAAATTCAACTGCCCCTGCTCAACATTCAAATATCTGTTCAGTGTAGTGACGTGATACGTCTATGGACTCAAACAGAACCCCGTTTTTGACGTACATGGCCACTCCCCCACACCGGAAGGAATTCCTTGAAAAACAGCCAGCTAATCTGTATCCAGGTAAAGGAAGCCTTTGAATTGTCAAATTATTTTAGTGGAGCACCGATATACCAAAAATGATCTATAAGCAGTTCACTAACTTTATTGCCTGAACATGTGATTGATGACCTCGTTCACAACATGTCTCGTCGTTGTCCGACCTGTATTGCTGCAAAAGGTGGTCGCAAGCTATATTGAGCAAATGAACCAGTTGTAGGAATGCGTGTGCAAATGCGATAGGTTGGACAGCCGGGAAACATTTTCGTCTACCGTTATGCATGTTGCAGATCTTTACGTCCTGTATTCTTTTGCCGGCACGGTACCTCAACGTGATCGGTCAAGGAGCTAGTTGGCCTATGTAAAAAAAAACAGAGTGGAAGGATCAACAAACGAACTTTAACGGATGTCATTTGACGTCCGCAACGACCGAACCCAACGATCAACAACGGACAGAAATTAAAAAAAAGGGGTAGCGTCTCTGATTCATAATCATAATGTCTTCGGTCCCGGGTTCGATCCCCGCCACTGCCAAAATTTTGATAAATAATCAGCAGACTTCCGGCATACGAAGTCAGCCTCATTCTGCCAACGTCCTTGTCAAAGAGGGCGGAGGAGCGGATAGAGGTTCAGGGCACTCTCTTGTCCTAGGGGTGGGAAATTGCCCCTAAAGGCGGAAGAATCAGCAATGATCAATGACATAAGGATGCCGAAGGCAATGGAAACCACTGCAATTAAAGACACGTAACGTGTATCCACAGGACATGTGGCCTGTAATTGAAGAAGTGTCATGATGATCTCTCCATTGGCAAAAGATTCCGGAATAGTCCCCTATTCGGATCTCCGGGAGGGGACTGCCAAGGGGGAGGTTACCATGAGAAAAAGATTGAATAATCAAAGAAAGGATAACGTTCTACGAGTCGGGGCGTGGAATGTCAGAAGCTTGAACGTGGTAGGGAAACTAGAAAATCTGAAAAGGGAAATGCAAAGGCTCAATCTAGATATAGCAGGGGTCAGTGAAGTGAAGTGGAAGAAAAAACAAGGATTTCTGGTCAGATGAGTATCGGGTAATATCAACAGCAGCAGAAAATGGTATAACAGGTGTAGGATTCGTTATGAATAGGAAGGTAGGGCAGAGGGTGTGTTACTGTGAACAGTTCAGTGACCGGGTTGTTCTAATCAGAACGACAGCAGACCAACACCGACAACGATAGTTCAGGTATACATGCCGACGTCGCAAGCTGAAGATGAACAGATAGAGAAAGTGTATGAGGATATTGAAAGGGTAATGCAGTATGTAAAGGGGGACGAAAATCTAATAGTCATGGGCGACTGGAATGCAGTTGTAGGGGAAGGAGTAGAAGAAAAGGTTACAGGAGAATATGGGCTTGGGACAAGGAATGAAAGAGGAGAAAGACTAATTGAGTTCTGTAACAAGTTTCAGCTAGTAATAGCGAATACTCTGTTCAAGAATCACAAGAGGAGGAGGTATACTTGGAAAAGGACGGGAGATACGGGAAGATTTCAATTAGATTACATCATGGTCAGACAGAGATTCCGAAATCAGATACTGGACTGTAAGGCGTACCCAGGAGCAGATATAGACTCAGATCACAATATAGTAGTGATGAAGAGTAGGCTGAAGTTCAAGACATTAGTCACGAAGAATCAATACGCAAAGAAGTGGGATACGGAAGAACTAAGGAATGACGAGATACGTTTGAAGTTCTCTAACGCTATAGATATAGCAATAAGGAATAGCGCAGTAGGCAGTACAGTTGAAGAGGAATGGACATCTCTAAAAAGGGCCACCACAGAAGTTGGGAAGGAAAACACAGGTACAAAGAAGGTAGCTGCGAAGAAACCATGGGTGACACAAGAAATACTTCAGTTGATTGATGAAAGGAGGAAGTACAAACATGTTCCGGGAAAATCAGGAATACAGAAATACAAGTCGCTGAGGAATGAAATAAATAGGAAGTGCAGGGAAGCTAAGACGAAATGGCTGCAGGAAAAATGTGAAGACATCGAAAAAGATATGATGGTTGGAAGGACAGACTCAGCGTACAGGAAAGTCAAAACAACCTTTGGTGACATTAAAAGCAACGGTGGTAACATTAAGAGTGCAATGGGAATTCCACTGTTAAATGCAGAAGAGAGAGCAGATAGGTGGAAAGAATACATTGAAAGTCTCTATGAGGGTGAAGATTTGTCTGATGTGATAGAAGAAGAAACAGGAGTTGATTTAGAAGAGATAGAGGATCCAGTATTAGAATGGGAATTTAAAAGAGCTTTGGAGGACTTACGGTAAAATAAGGCAGAAGGGATAGATAACATTCCATCAGAATTTCTAAAATCATTGGGGGAAGTGGCAACAAAACGACTATTCACGTTGGTGTGTAGAATATATGAGTCTGGCGATATACCATCTGACTTTCGGAAAAGCATCATCCACACAATTCCGAAGACGGCAAGAGCTGACAAGTGCGAGAATTATCGCACAATCAGCTTAACAGCTCATGCATCAAAGCTTTTTACAAGAATAATATACAGAAGAATGGAAAAGAAAATTGAGAATGCGCTAGGTGACGATCAGTTTGGCTTTAGGAAAAGTAAAGGGACGAGAGAGGCATTCTGACGTTGCGGCTAATAATGGAAGCAAGGCTAAAGAAAAAATAAAACACTTTCATAGGATTTGTCGACCTGGAAAAAGCGTTCGACAATGTAAAATGGTGCAAGCTGTTCGAGATTCTGAAAAAAGTAGGGGTAAGCTATAGGGAGAGACGGGTCATATACAATATGTACAACAAGCAAGAGGGAATAATAAGAGTGGACGATCAAGAACGGAGTGCTCGTATTAAGACGGGTGTAAGACAAGGCTGTAGCATTTCGCCCCTACTCTTCAATCTGTTTATCGAGGAAGCAATGATGGAAATAAAAGAAAGGTTCAGGAGTGGAATTAAAATACAAGGTGAAAGGATATCAATGATACGATTCGCCGATGACATTGCTATCCTGATTGAAAGTGAAGAAGAATTAAATGATCTGCTGAACGGAATGAACAGTCTAATGAGTACACAGTATGGTTTGAGAGTAAATCGGAGAAAGACGAAGGTAATGAGAAGTAGTAGAAATGAGAACAGCGAGAAACTTAACAAAAGTATTGATGGTCACGAAGTCAACGAAGTTAAGGAATTCTGCTACCTAGGCAGTAAAATAACCAATGACGGACGGAGCAAGGAGGACATCAAAAGAAGACTCGGTATGGCAAAAAAGGCATTTCTGGCCAAGAGAAGTCTACTTACATCAAATACCGGCCTTAATTTGAGGAAGAAATTTCTGAGGATGTACGTCTGGAGTACAGCATTGTATGGTAGTGAAACATGGACTGTGGGAAAACCGGAATAGAAGAGAATCGAAGCATTTGAGATGTGGTGCTATAGACGAATGTTGAAAATTAGGTGGACTGATAAGGTAAGGAATGAGGAGGTTCTATGCAGAATCGGAGAGGAAAGAAATATGTGGAAAACACTGATAAGGAGAAGGGACAGGATGATAGGACATCTGCTAAGACATGAGGGAATGACTTCCATGGTACTAGAGGGAGCTGTAGAGGGAAAAAACTGTAGAGGAAGACAGAGATTGGAATACGTCAAGCAAATAATGGAGGACGTAGGTTGCAAGTGCTACTCTGAGATGAAGAGGTTAGCACAGGAAAGGAATTCGTGGCGGGCCGCATCAAACCAGTCAGTAGACTGATGACCAAAAAAAAAAAAAAAAAAAAAAAAAATCATCTAGGAAATGCTTGCCTGTATCAAATATAATACTCATAATAATCAGACGAGTACAAATGTAACGCGTTCCATGTGACAGACTGCTATTTTATTCATACCTGAAGCAGTTCAGGTACCTTTTTCAATACTTTCCTCTCAACATTTTCTAAACAATAATTGTCTGCTTAGGAATGAGAAATCACTTCAAATGTAAAGTCCTCGTTATAGGATAGATAAGTTACAATGCTTCCTGTACAAATCGGGAAATTATCTGAAGGTCATCCAACGGATTGCGTTCTGTTTACATGTTCACCATATTTCTTCGTAGTAATATCAATGGCAATGATACTAGCGGCTAAAAACTATGCAAACTCTCAGTAGAACGTGGTTGGAATCCAATTACTCTGGGTGTTAAGAAGACCTCGCTTCCGAAATGTGTGAGTATTTAGTGGAGGTGAAAGGTAATACTTTCTTATAGGACAAAGACATCGCAGGTGCACCATGCACGATGAAGCTTTTGGTGCTAACGAAGTATAGCGCTTTAGAGGTGCTATTGAAAACGTCGTCCGTCTAAATTAATGTTCAAATGGTTCTGAGCACTATGGGACTCAACTTCTGAGGTCATTAGTCCCCCAGAACTTAGAACTAGTTAAACCTAACTAACGTAAGGACATCACACACATCCATGCCCGAGGCAGGATTCGAACCTGCGATCGTAGCGGTCTCGCGTTTCCAGACCGCAGCGCCTAGAACCGCACGGCCACTTCGGCCGGCTCTAAATTAATGTACAACTGACTTCTACGTGATAATAATTGTTTAACACGCTGAAAAAAATTGATGTTTCACGAATAATTACTGCAAATTCAACCAAACAGGCAAGCACTTCTTCTTCTACTTCTATCGATGACACATACTTCGAACGCTCCCCAATCCCTCTAAAACAAAAAACAAAAATCTCTCTTCCCCCCCCCCCCCACGCAAATATCGTAGGCGTCAGCAAAATGATTAAAATAATATTCGTCACACGGCAGTTTGAACACGGTGCCCAAAAATCACTAGCCTTGAAACTTTCTAGCTGGGAAACGATGCACATGTGACACTTTTGGCACAAAAAAAAAGGAATTTCTTACACCTGATATATGAGAGGGTGCAAATCGTCTGAATTCTGTACTAGAACATACTACTTCGCAAATAAATACTGGGTTTCTCTATTAGATAATATAATCGAAACCAACAAGCTATCAATAAAGATTTTTAGGCAGGTGGGAATTTAAGGAGATGGGACCTAGATAAACTTAAAGAACCAGAGGTTGAGGGAGAGCATTAGGGAACCATTGACAGGAGTGGGGGAACGAAATACGGTAGAAGAAGAATGGGTAGCTTTGAGGGAGCAAATATTAAAGGCAGCAGAGGATCAAGTAGGTAAAAAGACGAGGGCTAGAAGATATAGAAGTCCTTGGGTAACAGAAGAAATATTGACTTTAATTGAAGAAATGAGAAAATATAAAACTGCAGTAAATGAAGCAGTCAAAAAGGAGTACAAACGTCTCAAAAATGAGATCGACAGGAAGTGCAAATGGCTAAGCAGGGATGGCTAGAGCACAAATGTAAGGATGTAGAGGCTTATCTCACTAGGGGTAAGATAGATACTGCCTACAGGAAAATTAAAGAGACCTTTGGAGAAAAGAGAACCACTTGCATGAATATCAGGAGCTCAGATGGAAACCCAGTTCTAAGCAAAGAAGGGAAAGCAGAAAGGTGGAAGGAGTATATAGAGGGTCTATACAAGGGCGAAATACTTGAGGACAATATTATGGAAATGGAAGAGGATGTAGATGAAGATGAAATGGGAGATATGATAGTGCGTGAAGAGTTTGACAGTGCACTGAAAGACCTAAGTCGAAACAAGGCCCCGGGAGTAGACAACATTCCATTAAAACTACTGTCAGCCTTGGGAGAGGCAGTCCTGACAAAACTCTACCATCTGGTGAGCAAGATGTATGAGACAGGCGAAATTCCCTCAGACTTCAAGAAGAATATAGTAATTCCAATCCCAAAGAAAGCAGGTGTTGACAGATGTGAAAATTACCGAACTATCAGTTTAAAGAGTCACAGCTGCAAAATACTAACACGAATTCTTTACAGACGAATGGAAAAACTGGTAGAAGCTCGGGGAAGATAAGTTTGGATTCCGTAGAAATGTTGGAACACGTGAGGCAATACTGACCCTACGACTTAACTTAGAAGAAAGTTTAAGGAAAGGCAAACCTACGTTTCTAGCATTTGTAGAATTAGAGAAAGCATTTCACAATGTTGACTGGAATACTCTCTTTCAAATTCTGAAGGTGGCAGGGGTAAAATACAGGAAGCGAAAGGCCATTTACAATCTGTACAGATACCAGATGGCAGTTATAAAAGTCGAGCGGCATGAAAGGGAAGCATTGGTTGAGAAGGGAGTGAGACAGGGTTGTAGCCTATCCCCGATGTTACTTAATTTGTATACTGAGCAAGCAGTAAAGGAAACAAAAGAAAAATTCGGAGTAGGAATTAAAATCCATGGAGAAGAAATAAAAACTTTGAGGTTCGGCAATGACATTGTAATTCTGTCAGAGACAGCAAAGGACCTGGAAGAGAAGTTGAACGGAATGGACAGTGTCTTGAAAGGAGGATATTAGATCAACGTCAACAAACGCAAAACGAGGATAATGGAATGTAGTCACGTTGAATCAGGTGATGCTATGGGAGTTAGATTAGGAAATGAGACACTTAATAGTAAAGGAGTTTTGCTACTTGGGGAGCAAAATAACTGATGATGGTCTAAGTAGAGAGCATATAAATGTAGACTGGCAATGCCAAGGAAAGCGTTTCTGAAGAAGAGAAATTTTTTAACATCGTGTATAGATTTAAGGGTCAGGAAGTCGTTTCCGAAAGTATTTGTATGAAGTGTAGCCATGTATGGAAGTGAAACACAGACGATAAATAGTTTGGACAAGAAGAGAATAGAAGCTTTCGAAATGTGGTGCAACAGAGGAATGCTGAAGATTAGATGGGTAGGTAACATAACTAATGAGAGGTATTGAATAGAATTGGGGAGAAGAGAAATTTGTGACACAACTTGACTAGAAGAAGGGTTGGGTTGCTAGGTCATATTCTGAGGCATCAAGGAATCACCAAGTTAGTATTGGAGGGCAGCGTGGAGGGTAAAAATCGTAGAGGGAGACCAAGAGATGAATACACTAAGCAGATTCAGAAGGATGTAGGCTGCAGTAAGTACTGGGAGATGAAGAAGCTTGCACAAGATAGAGTAGCATGGAGAACTGCATCAAACCAGTCTCTGGACTGAAGACCACAACAACAACAAAAACAGGTAGTCTTCTTATTATTGTTTTTTGTAGTATTTTCGTCTGACTAAAATCATTCAGTTATCTGGTATTCTAGTCTATTACTTTCGTGATAGCTGAATACTGCAAACCTGCATAAAAGTTAGTGTACAAACTACTACAAACCATAATCTGCATAGGCAAAGCAATGAAGCAAAAATATCCTTATTGCTTCATATTATAAAAGTCAAAATAGTAGAGAAACTATGTGGTACGTTGTATATGCTACGGAGTTACTATGTCGAACCTCAAAGTCATCAATTAAGCTTACTCATGTATGTCCGAAACACTACGTGGAAGAGTTATGTAAGTTTCTTCACATGTCATTTACTCACAGTAACCTCTCGGCAGCCGCTGGTTTTAACTGCTCCGCATTTTTTACTGTGGCTGAATTTTGTTACTGATGGGGAATGATGTTACATAATGTCTTGTGTAGTGCAAGTTCTCTTTGTAAAGTTCTCGTTGTGTTAACAAATTCTGTCATATCCTGGCAACGAAATACATAGTGCATAGAATACTGAAAATGAAAATCGACTTGAGTGTTCGATACCACCTGTCAGCTTTGAGCCGTAAGGTAGTGCTGTTGTCGTGGGCGACGTCTTTCGTTAAGGGGTTTACGTTCCTAATCAGTCAGACCATGGAATCGAACATTATGCATTTTCTTTGGCTGTTCTAAAAACGATCAAAAGCACTGAATTCAAATATTTGGAATTATTTACGTCGACATGACAACCGGTAATGTTACAGGCCGCCATTATGAAATCATGTTATGTTACGTCTTGGGACTTGTTGTGACATCATTGATTAAAGCTGACGATTGATGCTGACAACTCTGGTTTAAACGCAGATGTCACGTGAAATAGCCATACCGTAAAAACATATATGGAAAATCAATACAATCAACTATTCTAATTTTCTTTAAAGGCGTTTAGCAATATAGAAAATGCAATACACGCGTCGTCGTATTGAAGCACCTAAATTTTGAGAATGTAAACTCGTAAATATTATTATTGTTTATGAACTATCCCAGTCGGGATCTGTTATTCAGCTGTACGCGTCTCAGAAACTGCTTGTAATAATACTCCAAAATTGCTGATTTTGTCTTTCCAGTTAACGGAAGTTGTCTTGTTAACTTCATTTTTATTGTAACATTTATGTATATATTTGACATTGTGTGAAATGTTGGGGCAATGCGAATTGTTACATTATTCTTTAAAAAAATTTCGCGAAACCGCATGTAAATCTTTTTGTTGATTACCGATTTCGACAGATCTGCGCTACCAAAACGAATATGAAAGTTTAACAAACAAGCATTCCAGTCAAGGCGGATAATACATATATTTCATGTAAACACTGTATACATTACTGAAACATTACGACATACCTTGTAATGTAGTTCATGATCTTTACAAGCTTGCAAGCACTTAATGATGTTGCATGATTTTACAACAATAGGTAGTAAGGAACATTAGCATGGCAAACATAAAATACCACAAATATAAAACAAAGATCATGTTGTACTGATGTCCTAGCCCACTCGTTCAATTGGTTCCACATTGGAGACTGAGCTAGTACGATATTTGCACAGATTAGTCCGTATACCGTTGTGGTAGTCGACAACTGACATGTACTCATATAAATTTCAAACTCTGTGTGCAACAATACAAATTCTTTCTTTACTCCAATCTCATTAAAATTCCTTTTGACGTAATTAGATGAGATACTAAAATTACAAATTTACGAAAATAATATTTCGGGAATATACAGTGTCATTTCTAAAAGTAAATTTACAATAGAATTAATGTTGAGATTAGTAATCTACACACAGTACATTGGTGGTGGTGGTGGTGGTGGTGGTGGTGGTGTTGTCTTCAGTCCTAAGGCTGGTTTGATGCAGCTCTCCATGCTACTCTATCCTGTGCAAACTTCTTCATCTCCCAGTACCTACTGCAGCGTACATCCTTCTGAATCTGCTTAGTGTATTCATCTCTTGGTCTCCCTCTACGATTATTACCCTCCACGCTGCCCTCCAGTACCAAATTGGTGATCCCTTGATGCCTCAGCACATGTCCTACCAACCGATCCCTTCTTCTTGTCAAATTGTGCCACAAACCCCTGTTCTCCCCAAATCTATTCAATACCTCTCATTAGTTATGTTACCTACCGATCTAATCTTCAGCATTTCGAAAGCTTCTATTCTCTTCTTGTCTAAACTATTTATCGTCCATGTTTCACTTCCATAGATGGCTACACTCCATACAAATACTTTCGGAAACGACTTCCTGACACTTAAATCAATACTCGATGTTAACAAATTTCTCTTCTTCAGAAAGGCTATCCTTGCCATTGCCAGTCTACATTTTATATCGCCTCTACTTCGACCATCATCAGTTATTTTACTCCATAAATAGCACAACTCCTTTACTACTTTAAGTGTTTCATTTCCTAATCTAATTCCCTCAGCATCACCCAAGTTAACTCGACTACATTCCATTACCCTCGTTTTGCTTTTCTTGATGTTCATCTTATATCCTCCTATGAAGACACTGTCCATTCCGTTCAATTGCTCCTCCAAGTCCGTTGCTGTCTCTGACAGAATTACAATGTCATTGGCAAATCTTAAAGCTTTTATTTCTTCTCCATGGATTTTAATACCTATTCCCTATTTTTCTTTTGTTTTTTTTTACTGCTTGCTCAATATACAGATTGAATAACATCGGGGAGAGGCTACAACCCTGTCTCACTCCCTTCCGAACCACTGCTTCTCTTTCATGTCCCTCGAATCTTATAAATGCCATCTGGTTTGTGTACAAATTGTAAATAGCCTTTAGCCCCCTATATTTTACCCCTGCCACCTTCAGAATTTTTTAAAAGAGAACATTCCAGTCAACATTGTCAAAAGCTTTCTCTAAGTCTACAAATGCTAGATACGGAGGCTTGCCTTTCCTTAATCTTTCTTCTAAGATAAGTCGTAAGGTCAGTATTGCCTCACGTGTTCCAACATTTCTACGGAATCCAAACTGATCTTCCCCGAGGTCGGCTTCTACCAGTTTTTCCATTCGTCTGTAAAGAATTCGCGTTAGTATTTTGCAGCCGTGACTTTCAAACTGATAGTTCGGTAATTTTCACATCTGTCAACACCTGCGTTCTTTGGGATTGGAATTACTATATTCTTCTTGAAGTCTGAGTGAATTTCGCCTGTCTCATACTTCTTGCTCACCAGATGGTAGAGTTTTGTTAAGCCTGGCTCTCCCAAGGCTGTCAGTAGTTCTAATGGAATGTTATCTACTCCCGGGGCGTTGTTTCGACTTAGGTATTTCAGTGCTCTGTCAAACTCTTCACGCAGTATCGTATCTCCCATTTCATCTTCATCTACATCCTCTTCCATTTCCATAATATTATCCTCAAGAACATCGCCCCTGTATAGGCCCTCTATATACTCCTTCCACCTTTTTGCTTTCCCTTCTTTGCTTAGAACTGGGTTTCCATCTGAGCTCTTGATATTCATGCAAGTGGTTCTCTTTTCACCAAAGGTATCTTTAATTTTCCTGTAGGCAGTATCTATCTTACCCCTAGTGAGATATGCCTCTACATACTCACATTTGTCCTCTAGCCATCCCTGCTTAGCCATTTGCATATCCTGTCGATCTCATTTTTGATTGCCTCATTTACTGCAGTTTTATATTTTCTCATTTCGTCAATTAAAGTCAATATTTCTTCTGTTACCCAAGAACTTCTATATCTTCTAGCCCTCGTCTTTTTACCTACTTGATCCTCTGCTGCCTGTAATATTTTCTCCCTCAAAGCTACCCATTCTTCTTCTACCGTATTTCTTTCCCCCACTCCTGTCAATTGTTCCCTTATGTTCTCCCTGAAACTGTGTACAACCTGTGGTTCTTTCATTATCCAGATCCCATCTCCTTAAATTCCCACCTTTTTGCAATTTCTTCAGTTTTAATCTACAGTTCGTAACCAATAGATTGTGGTCAGAGTCCATATCTGCCTCTGGAAATGTCTTACAATTTAAAATCTGGTTCCTAAATAATCTCTGTCTTACCATTATATAATCTCTCTGAAACCTTTTAGTACCTCCAGGGTACTTCCATGTATACAACCCTCTATCATGATTCTTGAACCAAGTGTTAGCTATAATTAAGTTATGCTCTGTGCAAAATTCTACCCGGCTGCTTCCTCTTTCATTTATTAGCCCCAATCCGTATTCACCTACTACGTTTCCTTCCCTTCCTTTTCCTACTGTCGAATTCTAATCACCAATGACTATTAAATTTTCGTCTCCCTTCACTACCTCTATAATTTCTTTTATCTCATCAGACATTTCATCAATTTCTTCATCATCTGCAGAGCTAGTTGGCACATAAACGTATACTACTGTAGTAGGCGTGGGCTTCGTGTCTATCTTGGCCACAAGAATGCGTTCACTATGCTGTTTGTGGTAGCTTACCCGCACTCCTATTTTTTTATTCATTATTAAATTTACTCCTGCATTACCCCCATTTGATTCTGTATTAATAACCCTGTATTCACCTGACCAAAAGTCTTGTTCCTCCTGCCAGCGAACTACACTAATTCCCACTATATCTAACTTTAACCTATCCATTTCCCTTTTTAAATTTCCTACCTACCTGCCCGATTAAGGGATACATCACTACAATTGACAGGAATAGATCACTATGGTAACTGGATGCAATACTCTGTAGGTACAAGTCATTGGATCATACTTTTTTTGAATCTCTATATAAAAAGGCAATGTACCAATTGACTGACTGACTGAATGACTCATCATTGCGCAGTCCAAACCGCTAAGGATAGAAACTTGAAATTTGGAGAAGGTGTGGATCTTGTACTATAGGCGTCGTTTAAGAAGGGATTTTTCGAAAATCCAACCCCAAGGGGTGATACAGGGAAGAAGGTTTACTTTTGAACAATGTTACTATTAAGGTAATTTTGAAGCTAGATCTGCGAAAATTGGTATTTGGTTTCTCAGTCAAAAATAAAGAAATATGAGTTTCGGCATTCTTGGAAACTTAAGCTCTTGGGGGGGAAATAGTGTGTGAAAGCATTTTTTGAAAATATATTATTATTATTAAAGAACTACTAAAGTATTAAATACTTAAAAATCAAAGAATATCTGCTGGCCATACAGTCTACACGTGTGAAGCACTGGACGCTGAACTAGTACAAGGTATTGCAGAGCACGAGGCATAATGTGATGTGATGCCTGCTGTCTGCTCAAAATTACATCGATAACCAAAATCGCTGATATATTTGTACGATATGGCAATGACCATGACGCTTATTACGTAATCATTCTCTGACAGACTGTTAGGTTTACATAAAAGTAATCATTACGCCACATGAAATAAAATACAGAAAAACATATATGCAAATACGCCATGCTCGACATACAATGACGAGCATGTCCGTTTAAGAAATATTGGTAAAGTCAGAAGCCGCTCGGTCTAAGGCGCTGCAGTCATGGACTGTGCGGCATGGGTGTGTGTGTTTGTCCTTGGAATAATTTAGGTTAAGTAGTGTGTAGGCAGTTAAGTCCCATAACATTTGACACACATTATATTATAAAGTCAGAATGATACAGTTCCCAAGCCACCAGGCTCACATAACAGCTATCACAATATATTCGTGTATAGTACAACCTCTCATTCAGTGAAAGACTAGCAAATTGTTATAGAGTTCAAAGCTGAGGAATGACTCAATGCTTGAGGTTCCCGTTTGTTATAGTATTCGAGATTTAGTTAATAACAGGACCAACAGTAGATTCTTAAAGTAGTTAGGCATGAAATAGTACTGAAGTACAAATATTCCTTAACAAAATATAAAAAAAACTAAGAAGATCCTATACGCAAAGGATGCAGTGTTTACATAACAGCACATCCACTCACATCAGAGTCCAAACGTGCTGTAGCAACGAATCATTACTTTAAAATACATAACATACAATAAAATATTTCGTAATACATAACATATAATAAATTTTAAAAGACTCTATGTGCAGATGTTATGGTTATCGAGGTCAACATAAGATCATGTGTACCCATGAAGATGTCAGTAAAATTAGAATGATGTGGTGCATAAGTTACGAGGCTTACAAAGCACAATTTCTTGTATAGTAATTGCTCACTCACGAAAAGATTCTCATGTATCGTGGAGCTTGCAGAGCTCATGCTTTATATCTCTTATAGTGTTCAAGTTTTAGTTTAAGTAGGCATAAGGTACATGCAGAAATCAGATGCGCTTCCAAAACATGAATGCAAAGATTATATGTAAAGGATGTGGTGCTCAATGTTTATGCTTTTTATGGTGCTCGAGATTTAGTTCAAAGTAGACCCAAACACAGATACATCACAGCAGACTGACGTGTTACAGCAAAAAATTAAGAAAACTTACAGCATAATTACATTATTATTATTATTGTAATTTAGTAACACATCAGAGGTTAAGTGAAGAGGAAATATTGGAATTAACTGAACATCTACAGTTGTCACTTGCCTACAACAATTTCAAATTTAGTAGTAAAATCCATCATCAAAGTGAAGGGTTAGTCATGGTAATAGCCTATCAGGGGCCATGGCTGACAGTTTCATAAATAATTTAGAAAATAAATTATTTTTGCTGCACAAGAAACTCGCTGATAAAACAGTAATTTTAAATGATATAGCGATAACTGTTATTATAAATGAAAGCATCGGTGATGTTCGGAACTGCTGTACCAAATTGAACAACATACAGAACAAAATAAAATTTTCTTTAGAAATCGAAAAAAATAACAGCGTTAATTACCTAGACCTAGCTATATAAAAAAAAACAAAAAAATATGAAGTGTATATTTAGCATTTACAAAACGCTGACAAAATTAGGTAAGGCTATTAATTCTTCTTCTTGTCATCTGATGCGGTACAAAATGGCATGTTTTAATCTTATGTTACATCAGTCAATAAAAGTGACACTAGAAAAGAAAGTGACAGAACAGTAATTAACTACACTGAGGTACATTGCCTATGCAAATGGCTACACTCACAACTTAGTCAATGATCTGTATACTAAACTTAAAATTAATGAGAATAAAACTAAAAATAAAAATATATAGAGAAAAATTCAGAATACAAAAGTAAAATTTATTCCCATGGCATACAGAGACGAAGTGTCAGACAACCTTGAACTCAGCTTCATAAATTTGATGTGGTCCTCATGTTTAACGCAAAGAATAGGGTAAAGTAAAAACTAAGGCATAAACTAAGAGGTCATTAAATATAACAAGACAGCTATATACAAGAGGAATTGTGAATATAAGGGCTTTTACATAGGTGAGACAGGTATATTGTATTTCATATGGGTTAAAGAACATAAGCAAAACATAACAAAATAACTTATCATGATCACCTTAGAAGCAGGAAATGTAAGATTACAGATATAGAGCATAATATGAAAGTATTGAATGATGTACCCAAAGAAAAGAAATTAAGAATTCCTGAAAACTTACAGATATATAGTCACCACAAAGAAATCTCAGGAGGTTTGCTCAGCGATCAATTAGATTCAAACCGAAATAATTTTCTTGCTATCTTCTAGGATATTTTATAGCTGAACACACTTCTGTGCAAGACAACAAGGTTAACAGGTATTAGCCATACAACATTGTATGTTACACATACATATACTACCAGTTAATTCACAATGTATATTAAAAAGCAATGACTTAGAATGTGATATGAGAAGTCATGTAAACTATATCGCAGGTCATGCACCATACCATTCTGACTTTACTAATACATTCTGCATTAGAGATGCTCTTAGGTAGACCTTGAGCACCACATCTTTTGCATATAGAATCCTTCCATTTTATACATGTATTAGGGATTTAATTATGCAAGCAATATATTAATTCAGTTTATTACCATACTAGATCTGATTTCATGATGAATTTTGTGCCTCCTCATAAATAAAACTTGAATACTACAATGTATATAAACCTCAAAATCTGTATTTCACTTAAGCACTTTTTGCGTTAAGTGAACATGTTCTATAACTGAATGCCTTATGATTGTCTTTTTGTAAATCTGGTGCTGCGTGCATTGCATCTTTCTGATCTTGCCAATATCTTTGTAGTTGGGCAGGATCTTATGTAGACCTCGACCAACATGTCATTTAAATATAGATCATTATATTATTATTTTATTCTATATGATATGAGGACAATTGTATAAACATTATTTTGATCCATTACTGTATTGCGTGTGACTTCTTGATATGGGAGGACATACTCTTATGTAAATCTCAAGCACTGCATCTTTGATACATAGGATCTTTTTAGTTTATTTTATATATTCTTTAGAAATACTCCAATTTATTATTACATAACACCTGACTTCTTTATTTATGTACCGTTTCGCCGGTTTTTAAATAAACCTCGATTACTCTAACAAAGATAAACCTCAAGCACTGAATCAAACTTTAATTTTGAGTTTTACATCATTTGTGTCCATTGAAAAACAGCATGTACTGTACACAATGGATTATTCTTACTGTTATGTAGGCCCATACACCGAATTATTCTGACTTTGTTGAGATGCTCATCAGAGGACATGCTCTAAGATAGAGCTCCAGCACCCCATCATTTGCATGTACAACTTCTGTTAATGTTATATGTTGTTAACGTAATTACATTGTAAATTTTTCGAGTCTTTATGATAAAATGTCTGTCTATCGTGATGTTTCTTCTATAGAGTCTACTTTGAACTAAATCTCAAATACTGTAACAAAACAAACATCAAGCAAATCATTAAAATATAATCTTATTATTAAGAAATATAGTAACCTGTAACCATACCACATCTGATTTACCTCATGCCTACTTAAACTAAGACTTGATTACTATAACATATATAAAGTTCTATAACATGTGTAAACCTCAAGCTCAACAATACATATCAATTTTTCATGCATGATTATGTACTACAGAAGAAATTATTATGATTGCATTTTGTGTGCCTTGCACCTCATGCATGCCATTCTAAACCTACCACTATCTTTGTGGGAGCACATTTTCTATGTGGACCTCGACCACCATAAAATTTGCATATAGAATCTTTCAAAATCTGTTATTTGTTGCTTGTTTTCGCCTTATTCTGACATTACCAATATTTTTTATTTCGACACGCTCAGATGTAGACCTTGAACACTGCATCATTTGCACATATGATTTTTTGTAATTTATTTGGTAGTGTGTTTACTTTCGTGGAAATCTAACAGTTTGTCATAGAATGATTGGTGCTAAGAAAAGCTGTATTCATTGCCATATTGTACATTTACCTCAGTGATTTTGATTATGGATGTAATTTTGAGTAGGCAGCAGGCACCATATCACATTATACCATGAGATCTACAATATCTTATGTTAAAAAAAAGTATGACTGTGGTCTATAGTGTTTAGAATACAGTTAATATGGTGAACTATTTCTGTCAATTACAGATGTACTGTGTGTAGATGAATAATTTTAACAGATTTCTTGTAAATTTACATTGAAAAATGGCACTATATATTTTGAAAATATAATGTATCATAAATTCGTAATTTAAAAGTCTTACCTAATACTGCCACAAGTAATTTTAATAAAATTGGAGTGAAGAAAGAATTTGTATTGTGGCACATGTAGTTTGAAATTATGTGAGTACACATCAGTTGTCGACTATTGCAATGTAAACAACTGTATATACATTCATCTGTGCAAATATCGTATTAGCTCAGTCGCCATTATTGTGCGCTAAGACATCAGTAAAACACGATTTGCATTTTATATTTTTGGAATGTTATGTTTGTTGTGCTAATGTCCCTTGACACCTTTTATTGTAAAATCATGAACTATGTGGTTTGCAAGTTTGTAAAGATCATGAACTAGTGTTAATATGTTACAAGGTACGTTCTAGTGCTTCAGTAATGTATTCTGTGTTTACATGAAATCAGATATGTATCAGCCACCTTCACTTGGAGTGCTTGTTTATTAAACTTTCAAATCCGATGATGACAGCACAGATCTGACAAAACCAGCAGTCAGTAAAAAGATATACTAGCGATCTTGGCGAAGCTGGTTTTTAAGAACAATATAACTGTAACATCTGCTATTTAAAACAACTGTTGTGTTTACACTACAGAATTAAGAATAAGAAACAATTGTAAGCAGTAGTCTACTAATGTTTTGTGGCGCCTAACATGGCGGCAACGTTCAGCGCCATATCGCCTTACTGTATCTCCATGGTTTTGAAGCTTATCTTAGGGTGCTATAAGGCAGCCACTAAACTGCGTGTGATACGCGTACAGCGCGCGGCAGATGCGAGCGTTATTCTTTTTTATGTACTTAAAAAACTCTCCACTTCAACTACGTAAAGGAAAGTCGTGTATGCTGAGAACAGGAACATTCATTGGAAAAGTAAAGGGTAGGTAGACTCGTCGCTGTGACAGATAACAACGGAGTAATAATATTAAAAACTAAAACCACAGAGTCCAATAGTGTCTCTTTTTAGATATGTAATAAGCGCATGTGTCAACGCCTCAGGCGATGAACGCGCGAACTTCTTTGACGTAACTTGACGCTCAGCTGATCGCGCTGCGAAACGCGCGATCTCCACCGTCGCCTCAGTTTCATCGCGTTTTGAGTTCGATGTGTACAATTCTTTAACTGACTGAAAGAGTAACTCTTGCACACCACCAAGGAGTCCACGTTTACTCTGTTACTTTACGTTGTTTCTTCCAGTTGCATCCAGTTGGGATTAAACATATATTAATGAGTATTAACGAAATTTACATTACCGATAGCAGGAACTTATACAACAATAGCAATAGACTTACACACCATATACGCATTTATACATTCTGCACAGTTCATTTACATTCTATAAAAGGAATAATAGTTATTGAATTTCTGTTGGATTTGGCCTGCAAAAAGCGTTCAGGATGTACGGAAGATATATTCAAGTGGGGAGTGATTTTGTAGCATAGGCCAGGTATATTTGTTCTGGATATATTATGTTGAGAATTTGTTTCCTTTTCTATGAGACAACGGTATCCACGCTGAATGAGTGTCCAGTGTGCACAACCAATCAGGAGAAAATCGATGAACTCACACATTGGCGATAGTTCTACTGCAGCTGGAGGTCCGATAATTTTGGTTGTAAAGTCACTTTTCGTAAAATGACTGAGGCTTTGCACACGCCAGGCATGTGCTGTAGAATGCTATGATTTAGGTATCTGTGTATGCAGTAGCTGAATCCCAAAGTGCTCTCAATGGAACAAAACGTGCTGCTAGTAAGACGCCAAAGGAAACTCGGATGCAGCATTTGCGCGATGCAGTGGTGATCCATCGGGTACACAACAGGACCACCTCTGGCTCGCATAATTGGTAATTTGCACATCATCCGTTACATTTCCGGCGTGTTTAGATCTGTGGTTGTGTCCTATGTTCGATGTACCTGTGACTTTACCTTTCACCAAAATAACGAAAGACCGCATGTTGCCCTCGCATCGCGTCTATATAGTAGTGCCAGATAAAATTCTGCAAATTAAAACATTTTTTTGAAGAGATGTTGCGTTCCGGTATCATATGGCGTTTGGACAGCACCTGAGTGTCACCACTACACTTGTTCCGGAAGAAAGACGGTAAGCGACATCCTTGCTTGGATTACTCGATATAAAATGCCAGGACCTTGCAGACAAATATCCTAGTCCACACATTTAAAAATTCAGATATGCTTTGGCTGCGGCAACTGTTTTTACAGTCCTTGATTGACTCAAAGCCTAAAGCTGATTATTTTAGCAGCTATGAATGTTCCCAAGGTAGCAGTGACCACGATCTTCGGCTTTTTCGAGTCTTTGGACATGCCCTTTGGACTTAAAAACGCGGCTGAGACCTGACAATGGTTGATTGACAACATGTTTCACAGATTGCCGTTTTCTGTATATCTCGACCGCATTTTGGTATTGAGGCACAATCACATGTCAGGCAGGTGGCCAAGGTACGGAAAGGTTACAAGATTACGATACAACACTGAACGAAGACAAATGCTAACAGATAAAATTGAAGTGACGCTTCTCAGTTATAGATTTTCATGGAATGGAATTTAGCTGTTGCTGGTAAAGTTGGAGAGTTGCAACGTCTGAAGAACTACCGACAACTTGGATGACTGTTAGGGATGGTGAATTTTTGGCGCCGCCATATACTACCAAGAGCATCCCATTCAAGAACCTCTTACGAACGCTCTTGCTAGCCACTGCACTAAAGGGAAGTCTTTACTGAAGTGGACTTCAGAGATTAACACGGCCTTTCGCGCTTTGCAGAACAGTGTTGAGCAAGCAGTGTTACTGGCCCACCTGGTACCAGCTGCACCGTTAGGTGTGATGTTCGACCTCAATTGGGGCCGCGCTACAACAGAAAGTGGACGATTGTTTGCAGCCATTAGTTTTTTTTCCGAAGATGCTACTGCCACAGCACCTATGATGGAGAATTGTTGGCAATTTTTGAAAGATGAAGCGCTTTCATCCTCATGTCGACGCTCGTCCACTGAGAATTTTATGGACCACAAGTCAACTGTACTCGCATTCCAGAATGAAAACTATAAGTGCTTAACTCTACAGGTACATCGAGTCTGTTGCCAGTTCACGACGGATGTTCGACGTATTAGAGGCGCTGAAAACATAATGGCCGACTTCCTCTCCCGCGCGTCTGGAGCGGTTGCGATCCTGATGTACGATGACCTCGCGAAGGCACAAATGGCAGACCATTAGCTGCAAGACCTACCGAGGGATCAGTCTTCGAATGTGCCGTTCCGGCAGGTCGAGGTACCAGGTTGTGGTGTTACGTGTTGGTGGAGCGTCCTTTTTCAGTCCGGAAGCACGTGGCTGCTACGGTCGCAGGTTCGAATCCTGCCTCGGCCATGGATGTGTGTGACGTCCTTAGGTTAATTAGGTTTAAGTAGTTCTAAGTGTAGGGGACTGATGACCTCAGATGTTAAGTCCCATAATGCTTAGAGCCATTTGAACAATGTTTTTGGAGCGTCCTTTGCCAAGGACCGCGGCCCTACATCGCTGCACAATTTCGCAAGATAGTGTCCGAAAGCGTGCACTGCCTAGTGCATGCAGGGGCGAAGAGCACTGTCAAAATGATAATGGAACGTTTCGTGTGCCATCGGTTGGCAAGCTGGATGCACTTTGTCCTTGTTTCCGGTCTCATAAAGTGACACACGGCCAGAAGAGCGGTGTGCTGACCACATGCCGTCCCCCCCCCCTCCCCTCCGCTTCCATATTTGCCTGTGGGCTGAGGATGACACGGCGGCTGGTCGGTACCGTTGGGCCTTCATGGCCTGTTTGGGAGGAGTTTAGCTTTTACTCCACGAATAGCGATAATGTAGTAAGCAATAAATCTGTTACTTTACTTTTTTGGGGGGTCAGGGGTGGGGGGAGGGGGGGGGGAGACCAGTTAGAAGGATTGGATTGTTTGGGGGAAGAGACCAAACAGTGAGGTCATCGGTCTCATTGGATTAGGGAAGGACGGGGAAGGAATTCGGCCGTGCCCTTGCAAAGGAACCATCCCGGCATTTGCCTGGAGCGATTTAGGGAAATCACGGAAAACCTAAATCAGGATGGCCAGACGGGGGATTGAACCGTCGTCCTTCCGAATGCGAGTCCAGTGTGCTAACCACTGCGCCACCTCGCTCGGTACCAGTTAGAAGAAGTTTCGAAAACCTTTGAAATTATGTGTGATATTTGTTGGAACTCGATAAGTAATCTTGTCCTCAAATTCTGGATCAACGTAGTCTGGCTAGTTCGCGCGCCCTGATTTAAACTACCTCAGGAGGTATACTCAGTTTCTAACTGTGATACTTCACTTACTGAGGAGGTTATGGCGGCAAACTTTTCAGTTCGGTCAATGATTGTATGAAATACCAAAGATAAAATGTTGTCCCTGAAAGCTGTTAGATAAGCAACTTGCAATTGTGACCTGGTGAAGCTGTTGGCCGTTTAATACGAGTGATAGAGGTTCCGATTAATCTGCCGTGCTTTCTGGAGCTACAGTTCGGACGACCAGCAGTGTAGTTTGTTCCCACTGCGCAGCCCGGCCAGCCTGTGATGGAGCTGGTGCGCCTGCTGCTGCGCCTGATGCACTGGAGCGGCGCCCTGCGACACCCCTCCCCGGTCGCCGGCTGCTACCCGCTCTACTCGGCCGCCCTGCTCTGCCTCACCGCCTGCTTCGTCGCCACACAGGTAACACGGCGGGACGTGTGAATGTCCTCAGCAGCAAAAACTAGAGACGCTAGTGATTTTATTAATTTTGTTTATTCTTCGCAAGTACCACTTATTATTTCAGAAGCTAAAATAGAACAAATAATTCGCATTTTCGTGGACAATAACAAATGCATAACTATTTCTTCCTGGTACTTCATCTGTAACCGGCCGTTGTGACCGAGCGGTTGTAGGCGCTTCAGTCCGGAACCGCGCTGCTGTTATGGTCGCAGGTTCGAATCCTGCCTCGGCCACTGATGTGTGTGTTGTCCTTAGGTTTGTTACGTTAAAGTAGTTCTACATCTAGGGGACTGATGACCTTAGAAGTTAAGTCCCATAGTGTTTACAGCCATTTGAACCATTTGAACGTAATCTGTTCCGTTCTTGTTCACTTATTTTGGAGCATTTAAACACTAGATGGTTGTTTCCGCTAATGGATCCACCCTCGTCTTACACCAGTCAACAACCGCTGTCTACTGGATTCCTTGGGTGTAGAGCAAGACATCAGCAACGTTTCCACTACAACAAGCAGTTTCACGATCCACTGTTACGTCTTGGAATCCACACTTGCGTAATCACTTGCACCAATGCAATGAAAATTCTCAAGAAACCTGAAGATTGTGATGTTGGACGTCGGGATGTGAACAGACGTTGTAACTATTCCAGAGGTAGAATTGGAAGGAGAATCAGCATTGGTCGTATTTTTGTTTGTTTGTTTTATTATCCGCAAAATCGATTTTCGGTCACTTAGTGACCATCCTCAGTGCTGTAATATACAATTAAAATTGGTAGGCACTAAACTACAGTTTATGAGATCACTCTAAGCTTGTTGATACCAGTGCCTACCAATATTAATTGTATATTACAGCACTGAGGATGGTCACTAAGTGACCGAAAATCGATTTTGTGGATAATAAAACAAAAAGAAACAAAAAAAAAATACGACCAATGCTGATTCTCCTTCCAGTTCTATCCACTATTTGGTCGTGGTGCACAGGACACTCCATGGAGTCGCCAATCAATATTCCAGACATGTGCGATGTGTTCAGGTAGGTATTCTGGGTAGGCCAGTCCATTTCAGGAATGTAATTGTTCAGAAACCATTGTCTCACAGATTTTGCTTTGTGGCAGTTTGCGTTGTCATGCTGATACAAACAATGACAGACTCCGAACTGTTCCTCTACTGTGCACAGTGCTGTGAAATGTTTTCGTATACTCCAGCATTTAGCGCTTTCTTATGAGTAATCGGAGTACCAAAACTTGACCTCGATAAACACCGCCATACCGTAACACCGCCTTCTCTGTACCGCACTGTTGGCACTATACACGATGACAAGTGACGTTCTCCAGGCATTTGCCAAAAGCAAAACGCCTCCATCGGATTGCCATATGGTATAGCATTATTCATCACTCCAAATCAATCGTTTCGATTCATCCACTGTCAAGTTGCGTCGCCGTTTACACCAGCTCAAGTGTCGCTTAGTACTTGAGAAATGTGTGGGTTATGAGGCGCTGCTCCACCATTTTATCCATTCTTTTAACTCCCTGCACATAGTAACAGCTGACTAATGCTAACATTTTCTCTTCCGTGCGATTTTTTATTCCCATAATCCGCAATGCTGGGCGGTCCCGACCTGTCAGCTCATAAAGTCTGTCTTGGTTTACCTGTGATTGTACCTTCGCGTTTTCGGTTCACAATTACATCATCAACAGTCGATTGCGGCAGCTTTAGAAGGGTTCAAATGTCGCTGATGGATTTATTGCTCAGATGATATCGACTATGTAGTCCACGTTCGAAGACACTGCCCGACCCATTCTGATGATGATGATGATGATGTTTGGTTTGTGGGACGCTCAACTGCGCCCTTATCAGCGCCCGTACAAATTCCCAATCTTTTCTCAGTCCACACTCGCCACATTCATGAATGATGATGAGATGATGAGGACAACACAAACATCTAGTCATTTCGAGGCAGGTGAAAATTGCAATATGGTATATCTACATCTACATCTACATCCATACTCGGCAAGCCACCTGACGGTGTGTGGCGGAGGGTACCCTGAGTACCTCTATCGGTTCTCCCTTCTATTCCAGTCTCCTATTGTTCGTGCAAAGAAGGATTGTCGGTATGCTTCTGTGTGGGCTCTAATCTCTCTGATTTTATCCTCATAGTCTTCGCGAGATGTATGTAGGAGGGAATGATGATGAGATGATGAGGACAACATCTAGTCATTTCCAGGCAGGTGAAAATGCCTGACGTCGCCGGGAATCGAACCCGGGAGCTCGTGCTCGGGAAGCCCGACACATTCTGCTGCTACTGCTTCTCATGTAGTGGTCAGCTGTGCATTACATAGGGGTGTCCCTATACTTCAGATCACATAATATACATTCCTAATAACCCTCTCAAATCAGAATGACAACAAGTCCATACTGCTAAAAGCATATTCATGCTAGGCACAGATCAGTTGTGCCTGCTTTGCTGTTGTAAATCTCTCTCTCATTGTGCTGATCTACAGAGCATTTCCTAGCACATTTTCACTTAGTACTATCTTAGTACTATCATATGGGACAGGCTTCTATGTAAAGTACGAGGGTCATTGCGAAACAAATACCTCACATTTAATTTCATGGGAACTGCGACACATACAGAAGGCATAATAACAGGGAACAACAGAGTAAGACTTCACTCGCGTACTGTCATTTTTCTGCATATTCACTACCATCCATTATGCAGTTTTGCGAAGGATAAACCAACTGCCTCTTTGACGACAGCATCTGACTCTGGAGAGTGTTGGAACATAGGTCATCTTTCCCAGACACAGAGTGAAAGTGCTCATTCGAACTGTGTGGTGAATGTGGGAGGAAAGTCCATCCAAGTATGGCAATGAGTTCCACAGTCGCGAAACTGTTGAGGGACCTGGAATCACCACGTTGCAAGCGCAGTTCGTATTCTTCTCTGGCGTGACCTTTAAAATTCAGCCTTGCAGCCTAGTCTGTGTCGTGTTGTAGCGTTCTGAATGGACAGTTGCTTTTCGCTCCAAATCATCCAAAAGAACCATATGCGGCCTGTCCGAGAAGACAGTGCACATCACTTTGCCTACAAATGGCTGTATCTTGAATTACTTCTTTGTTGGAGAAATCGCATGTCGCCATTCTGTGGAATGTCGTTTGGATTCCCGCTCGTAATGGTAACACCACTTAATGGTGTTCAGTCTTGTACTAGCGCAACAAGTCCCGACAAAATTAGATGATTTGTTTGGTCTCTTCTAAGCATGTCACATACACCTTGTGATAAACAAAGTTGCGTGATATATTGTCTTCTGCAACAGCCGACTATAAGATGCACATAAAATTTCTCGGTCGTAATCCGCCGATCATCACGGATGAGTTGATCTGGATGCTATTCTTCATGAAGGATGAGTAGGGCGACAGGGGTGTGGCCTATCATGCACACCCACTTCGCCACTACTGATACGCAGTAGGCATCGCCTCAGATTAATCACGTCTGCTGTATCGTCTCCTTAGACCTTTCGATGGATTTCAATTTGCTCAGTTTGTTCAGCAGTCAGGAATTCAATCACACGTCACTGTTCCACGCGTACGCCATTTCGCAACGCTCCCTGCTACCGTTGTCGGTCGCAGGACAATGAAAGCAACAGTCTATAAGGAGGACGATCAATACTACAAACTGGCTCGGACAGTTACAAAATCAACACAAAAATAAGAAACATTAGTTTCGGAAAGAACTTTGTAGCTTGGGCAAAAAGAAATACACAGGGTGGTTATAATTAACATTTCAGTACTTGAAAGGACAAGCGTAATCGTAGGTTCAAATGGCTCTGAGCACTATGGGACTTAACTTCTGAGGCCATCAGTCTCCTAGAACTTAGAACTACTTAAACCTAACTAACCTAAGGACATCACACACATCCATGCCCGAGACAGGATTCGAACCTGTGACCGTAGCGGTCACACGGTTCCACACTGTAGCGCCTAGAACCGCTCTGCCACTACGGCCGGCCGTAATCGTAGGGCAATGAAATTTTGTAAGGACATGCGTAAGAGAAATAACAAACTGTCGAAAGAAACATATTTTAATTTCCACATGAGATGATAACATTTGTTTATTACGTACCATGTTTACGTTCCAGGTTACAAACGTTGCTCATCTGCATCCACGACAGCCTGGACTCGCACTAGAGATACCATTTCAGAGCTGTTCTCAGCACTTTTCGAACGGCGGACCAGGTTAAGCTGTCGTTACGCATCTCGTGCACTGCATACTGCATTCGCAGCCGCGACAACAGTAACTTCTTCAGCAATTTGTGACGCAATTGGCGGTCGCCATCTCCCAGGAGAAATTCCCAAATCGCCAGTCAATTCGAACTTTGGAATCGTATTCTTCAATCCCCGTGCGGAAAGAGGACGTCTCCGTATTCCTCTAATGCGTCGATACTCGCTGAGAGCGGAAGCGCTACTGCTATTGTTTTAATGTAACATTGTTACCTTCTACAGACCCGTATTAACTATCCGCAACGGTAATGCATAAAGATGCTCGTGTTTCAGTCTTACGTCGCCATACCAATACCGGCGCCTAACGGCATGTCATGACACTGACACTACTAACAACGCAAATCCCGCAGCGCACAATCGGAACATCATTCCCGTGAAGCTGAGAGCCCACATGGAAAATACTTTTCCGTCTACACTGGCTCAAGTATCTAAAGTTTCATTACAACCGCCGTCTGTTTGTGCTGGAGAAGCGTATAGCAAAAATATTATGTAAAGTAGGTAACAAAATATCCTGCAGAAGCGTCTTCCCGAACTTGTGTGTCATTGCACACAGAGTATTCAGCTGTGCCTACCTATGCGTTTTATGCAGCCCATAATACCTTCAAATGCCACAAGTAAGATTTTCATATTCTCACAGTCGCTATGGGCAAACTGTTAGTCCTGGAGAAAAAAAACAGGATCTTTATGTAATGTAATTAAATAATGTCGTGGTATATTTTTTGCTAGAGGCCATAGTTATTGAATTATGCAAGACAAAGGTACAAAAGTGACCTTCAAAAGCGTTTTTCTTGAACAATTCGAAAACTGTGGTCTCCTGCAAAAACATATCCCAGTACAAAATTTAACGAGATTAAATTTCCTACGAAAAGGTTCTGTTAATTTTTTCTGTTGGACTAATATTTTGCGCGTAGGAAGTGAGAGAATGAGAGAATCTCTTGTGTGGTTTTTGAAGGCATTGCAGGTTACATAAAACCCAGTGATAGAGGCAGCTGAATAACCCTGCAAATCGCTAGTGGTATTTGTGATTAATAATAGTAAGACTGAATTTAGGATGAACTGTGTAATTCATAAGCATAATTAAACTAATTTGTATATTGACCATACAATAATTAAATTTTATACTTTGCCAGAAGACATCTGTCAAGAAATCCCCAGACAAACAAAGAAAAAGATTATCTTATGGTTTACTGGTTCTAGAATTTATCAGAATACATTGTCTCAGCAACGCAAATTCTACTTAAAATAATGTTGATTTTAAGCAAATCGCTATTTCTACCAGTATACGAGAAGCAAGTTGTGTTCTGTGTGATGCCACCGAATAGTTCCTTATCGAATCCACCACGCAGATTAACGATGAGGATCGGCGTACTGGTCAGTCTGGGATGTTTTTAGGTGGTTTTCCGCATCAGACTAGGTGAATACTGGGCTGGTACCCGACGACCCGCCATAATTTACTATTGGCAAACACTTCGAAAACGTTCTTAAACTTTCACACCGGATAACACTAGGAGCAGACAAATGAGACCCAACAACTCCTTCCTAGGAGAGTTGGGTTGCCGACAGAAAGGACATCTGGTCGCCCTCTACCAATTCTTAACTATCGCTTTGGTCTGGAAGACCACATGTATTCTCTACATTCCTCCTTCAGTCATTTCTGTTCCTGAGTTTTGGGGTCCATTCTCCTTTTCCCAGGCCCATCGCTTCGGTATCCCTGTCAATATCACAGTTCTGTCTTGTCCGTGGCCTCCTCTTTCTGCGTTCCACGGATCCTGAGAGTGCTACTCGAAGTAGTCTTCCATCCTAATTAGCCCACATCAATCTTCTTTTCTCATTCTACCGACAATATCAGCTTGTGAGTATAGGTCTGCCAGTGCCCGGTTTTTTAATATCTTCCCTTTCTGTGACACGTGTCCCTTTTGGGGTCAAATACCTTCCTTAATGTCTTTCTCTCAAAAGACTTCGGAGGGTACTACTAATTTGATTTTAAAACATCTCAAAACTGCTGTAATGCACAGTACGTCCCGTAAGCCATAATATGATCTATTTACCGCTCGGTCTTGCCTTAATATCGATTTCCATTCTATTCTGCACGCTAAAAACGCTTCCCAAAATTTTAAATTTGTCTACTCCTTTAAAGGTGAATAGGTAAGCTATACATGGGGTTTAATCATTGGGTGCCCTGCTCACGACCATGTACTCAGGTTTCTCTTCGTTGGTTTGTAACCCTGATTTCCTTACAATATTTCTGTAAGAACTTGTCATGAGCTGTAAGTTCTCCTTACTACCACTTGATAGCACATCATCGTCTGAGTATTCAAGCGGATTTATTGTGATATTATCCAGTTTGGTTTAATTTTTAGTGTTCTCTGTCTTCCTTTTCTAAAATTAAATTTAAAAAAAAAATGGAGATAATGCGTCTCCTTGTGTAAGACCATTTCTGATCTCAAAAATCTCTGGAATTCCTGCAGTGATCTGCATTCTGCAATCCTTCAGTGCAGATGCACAACACAATCGAACTCTTTCGGAAATCAGCGAAACGCTGCGAGTAATGAGAATAATGGACATAGGTATTAGGTCAGTAGCATGTGGATAAGTAGAGAATTTGGGTCTGACGGGAGGCCGTCTATGATAGTCTGTGCAGGTGCTATGATGTCTGTGTCCGTGTTGCATAGTGGTCAGGGCATGTGCTTAGTGAGCAGGGGACCAGGGTTCAAATCCCTGTCCGGCACAAATTTCTAACTTTCCTCATTGGCATAAATCAGTGCCCACTACGCAGCAAAATGTCATTCATTGCTTTTGTCTTGATGCCTGAGAATTTTTAAACTGTTTTAGGCAATGTTAGAGAATATATTGCAGAAACCTACTCCTTCGGTGTTAAAGATGCCGTCATGTCTGGTTTAAAGTGCAGTTTCGTCCAGAAAGGAATTTTCTTTCACGATTGTTCGATAAGGAGTGGCAAAGGTGAACATTCGAAGGTCAAAGATTGCAACACACGGTGCGGTCTTGTCGATAATTTCTCTTACATTGCGACCAAAAGTTTTCTCAGTTGTTGGTCCCGTGCGACCAACTGTATCAACCAGAACTTTACGTTCCTTTTGCTGCAGTGGGTCCCAACCCACCACAGTTTCACAAACTCAACCAACGGATCGATGTTGGGAACTACTTCATTAACAAAATTTTAAGTATAATTATGGCAGTCGTGAATGATATATCCTACCAACAGGCTACTAATGGGCCCATTCCACCACTACAAACAAACTCAATCCAGAAGCTAATCTAAAATGAGTTAACCCTATTCCTTACACCCCAAAATGGCCTATAAAATCATCCAGGGGGACACAGGATCGCTCAAGGCAAACAACGGTAGCCTTAGACATATTCTCCTCGAAACATTTGTGCCATCACAGAAACGTGGTTACAACCGAGCGAATCATTATCGCTCCCTGACTTCCCTGTCATTAGAGGAGATAAAAATGATGCAATAGCGGTGCAGCATTGCTGGTAAAACAAGACATCCACATTTCCCTTGTCAAAACTGCCACTCAGCACGACTCATTGCAAGTGGTAGGTATCCGTCTGCGGATTGATACACTTTCCTAACAACAGCTAACAACACTCATTGCCTACCTCAGAAATCCCTTTCTGCTACTAGATGAGTTTAACAGCCAACATGTAGTGTGGGGCTGCAGATACGCCAACGCAAATGGCAAAATGCTAGTGGGCGTACTATTTTCAGAAAACCTTAAAGTACTAAATGTTGGCTCAGGAATAGTCCAACCAAATGCAGCTCCAACGGCAGTGGACTTGAGCATAACATCCCTTGTACTGTCTACCGGAACAACATGGGGAGTGATACCGGATACTTTAGGTTTGGATCACCTACCAATTCAAATTATAATAAACGCGCAACCTAGGGAGACTGTCAAATATGCAAACGGAGAGAGATGGAACGCAACCAAAAGCATTTGGAACCTATACGAAACACTACTGAAGGACAACTGGAATCGATCATCGGAATTGGGAATTCCGAAAGAGACTCTGAGGTTCTGATATCCCTTATCAACGATGCAGCGGAAGTCTCAATACCTCAAGAAAGATATAAGCGAACTACTCACAGGCCATCACCCAGTTGGTGGGATTCATATTGTGGCGCAGACATCAAGTAACGGCGAGAGGGATTAACAAAACACAAAAATCTGTGTAATGGTACAAACTTTCTTGTCCTTAAGAAAGCACAAGCTGCAGCCAGGAAAATATTCAAGCACAAAAAAGAAAATCTTGGCACAGTTTCTGTACTGCAGTCTGTAAAGAAACTCCGGTAACCAGGCTCTGGAATGTAATACGGAACATTAAAACAGGTCCGACAATGGATATGCACACACCTACAACATCCGACGAACTTCCAGAATCGTTCTTGTGTATGAGAGCTGAGCCTGATGTAGTGGACAAACAAGACGAGGCGAAATCTGAAGAGGACAACAGTGGCATAACACAACCCTCTTCGATGCGAGAGCTCCAAGGTGCTGCACTTGGCCCGAATTATAAGGGTGTTTCAAAAAGGACTTTACAACTTTAAAAATTCATATAAATTTATTGAAAGAAGTTATACAGCTGGGCTTTCTATTATGTTGTAGGGAAACACATCAAGGTTTTTTGCCTTAAATTAAAGATGATTTATGTTGGTTATCCTGCACACATCCCATTGAAAGTCAGTTTCTTCCCATACTCGCTGTAGCATTGCACATGTAACTTACTAGGTGGTTGCGTGTATTCTTGCTCTAAGTTAAGATAGAGAAGCTGGTAAAGGAGGTACAAACACGATATCCTCGATGAACCCCATTAAAAAAGATCCAGTGGCGTCAGGTCTGGGTAACGTGGGGGCCATGCAATTGGCGCATCAAGCCAATCCATTAGATTAGATAAGATTAGATTTACTTTCATACCAATTGATCCGTAGTGAGGAGATCTTCCAGGATGTGGAACATATCAGAAAAACAACAATACATGACAAATATTTACAACTAAAACAAATAAGCTAATGTACCATTCCACAGGTCCCAAGCGGAAATATCGTTATTTTTAATGAACACTATATGAAAGAGTCATTTTACAAATACTAATGCACTGAATTTAAAATTAAAAAGTTTATTTATTTATTTATAAGGTAATCAGCATGTAATACAACTACTATAATACTTATTTACAATGAACACATTACTGCACTGAAATGGTGCAGAAGTTAGATTGCACCTTACACACACATTAACAATCAACACATTACTGCACTGAAATTGTGTAGAAGTTTATATATATATATATATATATATATATATATATATATATATATATATATATATATATATATATATATCAGTTGGTTTTACTGAGAAATTCATCAATGGTTTAGAAGGAGTTGGTCACCAATAAATCCTTTAGGCTTCTCTTAAAGTGAATTTCATTGGTTGTTAAGCTTTTTATGGCTGCTGGCAAGTTATTGAAAATGTGTGTTCCTGAATAATGCACACCTTTTTGTACAAAGTGACTTTAAATCCTTGTGAAGATTATTCTTATTTCTAGTATTGATTCCATGAACTGACCTGAAAAGCGCTCACTGAGAAAATCCCGGACGTCAGCCAGGTAGTGGGGTGGTGCACAATCCTGCAAGAAGTAAACGATTCAGTCTTGGTCATCCTCATCGATCTGTGACATCAAAAATTGGTGTAACACATCCAGGTACGCTCAACGGCGTCTTCAGATGTGCTTGGACGACCTGATGATTTCCCATGTCTTACCGAACACCCTGTTCTACAGAACAGTTATGCCACTCATAAATTGTAGGTCTTCTAGGAGGATCTTTAGCGTACTTGGTACGGAAATTACGCTGAACTGTTGTAGCCGACTTCAATTCTTCAAACCAAAACACTCAGCTATCACGCTCGGGTCCAGTGAAGGCAGCCATCTTGAACGCAACTGCCACTAGCGCTCCTTACGGTGCGATCCGGCACTAGAAAAGTACTCGAAGCAAAACTTGATGATGATGATGTTTGGTTTGTGGGGCGCTCAAATGCGCGATCACCACCATCCATACAAAATTCCAACGTTTTTACTCAGTCCAATCTAGCCCAGTCCCCAGGCAGAGAAAATCCCCAACCCGGCCAATAATCCAACCTGGGACCCGGTGATCCAGAGGCAGCAACGCTAGCCACCAGACCACGAGTAGCGGACACAAAACGCGATGTGTCTCTCTACAAATTGATACTACAATCACCTCTGTAGGTACCGTGAATTAATTTATATGAATTTTCAAGTTGTAAATTTCTTTTTGAAAAAACCTGTATTGACCACCCTTTGTGACGACTCATCCCACACAAAGGAAACTGCTGCCGCTCAAAATTTACAGTAGTATATGGAAATAAAAGATCCAAACCGACTCGCTACAGCCGGGCGGAGTGGCCGTGAGGTTCTAGGCGCTACAGTCTGGAGCCGAGCGACCGCTACGGTCGCAGGTTCGAATCCTGCCTCGGGCATGGATGTGTGTGATGTCCTTAGGTTAGTTAGGTTTAATTAGTTCTAAGTACTAGGCGACTGATGACCTCAGAAGTTAAGTCTCATAGTACTCAGAGCCATTTGAACCATTTTTTTGACTCGCTACAAAAATGTCGTGAAGTCCCATCGACAAATCGGGATGAAGATGTGATAATCTTGATTCTTATCGGCCTGCCACCTTACTACTCTATTCGGCACTTGGAATGGTGGAGTGAAAACAAGAGAGTAATGCCGCAAAAACGACTTGGGTTTCGAAAAGGAAAAGGAACAACTGAAATCCTTTTACGGTTAGTTACTGACATACAGCTAAATTTGCCTCAGAATAATTATATGATAGGTGCGTTTATAGACTTGACCAAAGCATACGACAACGTTGTCTTTTCAGTCTTAGGGAAGAAGTAAAGAAACTCTTGATTCCAAAATCACTCGTTCGGGCGGGCCGGTGTGGCCGAGCGGTTCTAGGCGCTACAGTCCGGAACCGCGCGACCGCTACGGTCGCAGGTTCGAATCCTGCCTCGGCCATGGATGTGTGTGATGTCCTTAGGTCAGTTAGGTTTCAGTAGTTCTACGTTCTAGGGGACTGATGACCTCAGAAGCTGAGTCCCATAGTGCTCAGAGCCATTTGAACCATTTGAATCACTCGTTCATAAGGCTGTAAGCTTTCTGAGCAACAGGGAGACAATCATTTTGCAACACGGAACTACACTGGGACCCAGAGAAACTAGCAGAGGATTCCCACCGGGATCAGTCTCGGCTTCCTTACTGTTCAGTGTCTATACTGCAGACCATCACGCCCTCTTTGACAGTGATACCCAAATATTACAATACGCAGACGACGCATGCATATATTCCGATGCCAGTACTCATCAGTTCTGTCATCTGAAAATGACACCGCCCTCATATGTCTGCATGAGTGAGGTACAGAAAGTGGCTTCAAAATCTCTGACAGCAAGTCCATTCTTATGATCTTTGTTCGCAATCTGATTCCACTTTCCCAAACAATGTAACTGCGACAACATACTTTTCCATTTGCGAAAACAGTTCAATATCTTGGAATAATCGATGACAAACTACGATGTGGTAGCTGACATATCATTACCAGCTGTGAAAAAGCTTGCAATCTCATCAGAGCTACAAGTGGAGTATGGTGTGGACAGCAAAAGCTTTAGACCGGCTCCTACTAAGGAGATACTCCCGTTACAGACACCTATGCTACGGATAAGCATCACACGGCACGGTCCAAAGAATCGACACTACTCAGTACAAAGCCTTGCGTAGAGTTACTGGGGCGTTCATGCCAAGCCTGACGAACGCATTACTGGTTGAAGCCAATAAGCCACCATTAAAAGTTGCGACGAATATTCCAGTGCAAGAAATTCCTCCTATTACTCTGTTTCGAAGAATATGAATCCTTTGACGCAAAAATTCGGGTAATAACATTCTGTTGTGCAAGCGGAAGGTACTGGATAAATAAGCAACTTCCACCTATCGCGGCTGAATACATGTAGATGCAGATATTAGGGCACCAAGTGTTGAAAAGTGTTCTTCTACCGCACTACAGAAGGCCATACGAAACGTTGACCCTGCAGATTGATATCAGGACCAGTTTACCAGTTTAATGTGTCAAAACCAGGACCCAACTAACGCAACGGAAATGGGATTCCTATCTCACAAACACAATAGGTGTGTGATGTGTACAAATGGATCCAAGTCTAGTGAAGGTGTGGTAGTACCTACAGGATACCCCGAGGCAAACAACAAGGCCTATACAAGCTGGATCCAGACTCCACTATCATGACAGCAGAGCTGACTGCCATTTTGTAAACCTTATAATTCGCATAGACGTCCACACCAAGGATAGTAGTCATCATCTCTGTTAGTACATTGTACCAGCTGTAGTACAGTTGTACCAACTCCATAGTAGCTGAAATTGTCGATGTTGTGTTTTGGATGCAGAGGAACTCTCGCAACATCGTGATACATGAATGAAAGACCACTCTTGGATGCCTGGAAACGAACAAGTAGAAGCCCAAGCAAAGCAAGCATCTATGCCTGGAGCTATTAAATATGATACCCTTGCAAGTAATCTTCGGGCTCTTGGTCATCAGTTTCGAAGCTGCCTCCAAATCTGCTAGCATCCAAGGATGTAGCAACGTACTAGTTACAGTACGAGTTTGTCAACAGTGTTAACATCAAGATATAGCTCCTTGCGCTGCTAATCTAATAACTCGCTACGATCACGTTTAATGCTCGCACTGGGTACGACATTCACTGCAGAGCTCTCAGAACACTACCGAACGCTCATTGGTTGGCGTAGGTGTGGCGAGCGAGCCTAAACTCGACAGCCGTCGTTTGTGACTCCACTTTTAGTCTACGAGCAGATACAGCTTTGTGACAACACTTCGTCCAGAAACTTTTGTATCCTACAGTGCTGTAAAATCGTGCCGACGGCCAGACCTAGAATTCTGACGTGTGGAATTTTTTTGTGCCGTTTCCTGTACTCAGGAAAGAGTACTGCTCTGCGTTTAACAGTGACATTCCTATTGCGCTCTTAATGTTGACGCCTTTGGTCTTCACTGAATGTCGTCGTGACTTCACGTATCTTGTAACTGTCCTTCTGATAATCATTTCCTTTGTGATATGTTCACATTTTTCCTGCAATCACTTAGCTTTACCTACTCTGCACATCTTATTTATGTCGATTCTAACACATTGACATTGTATTATTCTTTGCTTTTCCTGAAGTTTTTTCCCTTCCTTCTTTCGACGATTAGTTCAAGTATTTCTTCAGTTACTCGTGGTTTCTTCGCTGTTACATACCTTGTACCTATATTTGTTTGCTCCTACTATGGTAATCATTATCACGGTATCGAAATCTTTCGAGAACTTTAAGTAAACATCATCATTTGTCAGTAGTTGAAATCCCAATTATTCCACACTGATTCTTCCTGACTATTCTCCTAAAGTTCAGTTTGCTCTTCATAATTGATAATTTGTGATGTGCGTCTACAGGTGCTCCTGGGTATTCCTTGGAATCCACTATCTGATTTCGGAATCTCTGTCTGGCCATGATGCAGGCCAGCTTGAGTCTTCCCGTGCCTCCAAGTATGCTTCCTCCTCCTGTGGTTTTTGAACAGTGGTTTCTATTACACGGTCCAATCACACTAATGAGACCACCGCCTATATTCGATGTCAACGTGCAGTACCCACTTACAGTCGAGAGGTGACACCACTAGCGGTGGAGAGTATATAAAGTGTATCGGGGGAACATAGTAAACAGTGCAGTCTTTGTCGGAATGCTGAAACGGATCGATTTATTTGACGTAAAAAGGGCATGATCATTGGCTTTTGGGCCGAGGGTGGAACCATTTCCGAAACGGCCAAGTTTGTAAACTGTTCGCGTGCCACCGTGGTTAAAGTATACCGTGTATGGCAAAATGGCGCCGTCCAAAACTGGCGCCGAGGCATCTGTGATGAACAACGTACCATACATGACACGGATGGACGCCTGCGGAGATGTGCAGGAGCGAATAGATGCGCAAATGTTGAACAGTTGACCACCCATATCCGGTGGATACACATTATGTGTCTTCATGCCGTTGATCGCTGCTGATTCTTCCGCATTGTGAGGGCAGTTTCTCACCCCAAGGGTAAGAAAGTGTCCCCAACCTCCATTCGCTTCTCCGTTCTCTTTTACAAGGCCTTCGGCAATGTCTCCTTATGCTATGACTGTAGGAAGATAGAAGATGACTTGGACAGGATTTGTGATTGGTGTAAAGAATGGCAGCTAACTCTAAATATAGATAAATGTAAATTAATGCAGGTGAATAGGAAAAAAATCCCGTAATGTTTGAATACTCCATTAGTAGTGTAGCGCTTGACACAGTCATGTCGATTAAATATTTGGGCATAACATTGCAGAGAGATATGAAGTGGGACAAGCATGTAATGGCAGTTGCGGGGAAGACGGATAGTAATCTTCGGTTCATTGGTAGAATTTTGGGAAGATGTGGTTCATCTGTAAAGGAGACCGCTTGTGAAACACTAATACGACCCAATCTTGAGTACTGCTCGAGCGTTTGGGACCCCTATCAGGTCGGATTGAGGGAGGACATAGAAGCAATTCAGAGGCGGGCTGCTAGATTTGTTACTGGTAGGTTTGGTCATCACGCGAGTGTTACGGAAATGCTTCAGGAACTCGGGTGAGAGTCTCTAGAGGAAAGAAGGCGTTCTTTTCGTGAATCGCTACTGAGGAAATTTAGAGAACCAGCATTTGAGGCTGACTGCAGTACAATTTTACTGCCGCCAACTTATATTTCGCGGAAAGACCACAAAGATAAGATAAGAGAGATTAGGGCTCGTACAGAGGCATAGAGGCAGTCATTTTTCCCTCGTTCTGTTTGGGAGTGGAACAGGGAGAGAAGATGCTAGTTGTGGTACGAGGTACCCTCCGCGACGCACCGTATGGTGGATTGCGGAGTATGCATGTAGATGTAGACGTAGATGTAGGGGTCTTCAGTCACCATTGCTCATAATTTTTATTCAAAATTTAAGCAGTGGCTGGGATTGAAATTGGCGCACAATACGTAATTGATTTTCAGCCAAACACCCTACTCCTAGTGGTCGGTGCTGGGGTTGTGCAAACAAATTAAAAATATATGACGCAGCTTAATTTTTTCAATTATAGCTTTGTGACTAGGCCTCGAAATAAACACGCTCTCCGAACGAAAGGCTGTAAGAGATAACGCAGCAGCGCCGAGCGGCGCCGCCCTGCAGAGTTGAGGAGCGGGACCTGCAGAAGGTGTGCTGGTGTGTGGTGGTGTGCCGGCAGGTGGCGGCGGTGGTGGACCGGCAGGCGGGCGCCGACCTGGACCAGGCGACGCTGGCGCTCTGCGTCGCCTCCACCATGTGCGTCGCCATCTGCAAGGTCCTCAACATCCTGCGCTCCGAGCAGCTGTTCCTCAGGCTGGCGCACGAGGTGAGTCTCCGGTCTGGCGCCGAGTGAGGTCCCGCAGTGGTTAGCAGACCGCACTCGCATTCGGGAGGACTACGGTTCAAACCCATCCGGCCATCCTGATTTAGGTTCTCCGTGATTACACAAAATCGTTTCAGGAAAATGCAGGGACGGTTCCTTTAAAAGGGCACGACCAACTTCCTTCCCCATCATGTAAGTCAGCAGGCGTTCGTGGCCGTTGTCACTGAAGTTAAAATCTTCTGGGTTGGTAGGCCGCGTAATGTTTCTCCTAAAATGTTCGACGATTCGACCCCTCTGCTGGGGTCTTCCTCGGGATCTTTTGGTGTCCACTACAGTGTTCTAGCAGTAGTGGACTCCAAAAGATCCCTAGGAAAATCCCAGCAGAGGGGTCGAAACGTTGAACATTTTAGAAGAAACATGATGCGGCCTAATAACCCAGAAGATTTTAACTTCAGTTCCTTCCCATCCTCCCCCAATCCGATGGGACCGATGACCTCGCTGTTTGGTCTCCTTCCCCAATCAATGAATCCAGTCTGCCCAACGACGCGACTGCCTTTTGTTCAGTTCAAATGGTTCAAATGACCCTAAGCACTATGGGACTTAATATCTGAGGTCATCAGTCCCCTAGACTTAGAACTAGTTAAACCTAACTAACCTAAGGACATCACACGCATCCATACCCGTGGCAGGATTCGAACCTGCGACCGTAGCAGCAGCGCGGTTCCTGACTAAAGCGCCTAGAACCGCTTGGCCACACCGGCCGGCTTCTTCAGCTCTTCCAACCTCTTTATAGGGAACGTAACTCGAAAGATGCGAGTAATTAAATGAAAGCGTGGTGTCTGTTCTTGTCCAAAAGAATGTACACCACGTGGGATCCGCAGCTGTGACACATATTACGTAAACCTAAAGGAGGGGGGGGGGGAGAGGGAGACAAGAAGGGAAAGGGAAGGAACTAATAGTATCAGCTGCATCAGGACTTTGTGCGGAATCAGTAGCGAGAAGAGAAAATGTATGGTGAACCGAGACTCGAACCCGGGGTCTCCTGCTTACTAGACAGTTGCGTTTACCACTCCACCACCTGGACACAGCGTTTATCTCAAATGCGCGGACTGTGTCCCACCAGGCACCACCTACCAGCAGCCCTGTCCACGTCTTCATGTTCGCTAATTTTACATCCCCGCTGGCGGTCGAACGCCAATTTGCATCTGCACTGAAGGTTGTAGATTTACTACCCATAGAGGCGAATAAATCATATGAATGCGTGGTGTCTGTTCTACCTGATATATCCAGGTGTTTGCGATAGACACTGTGTCCAGGTAGCGCACTGGTAAACGGAATTGGTTCGAGTCCCGGTCCGGCACACATTTTCACTCGTCGCCGCAGATTGCGCACAAGTCGCGATGCTGCTGACATCATTAGTTCCTTCCCTTCCATTTCCTTCGGCTCTCCCCTGCCCCCTCTTCCTTCAATTTACATAGTATGCGAGTAATTATCTTCCAGTTTCTTTACAGACATATTTCTCTAAAACATGCGAGAGACTTAGGTACACAATAGTATAACTTTTCACGTCACAGTTTCAAGTCTAGAAGAGTTTCTCGACAGGGAATTCCATTTACATATTCACTCACCTAGGCCTAAACAACAACATATCATTAGTTGATATTTATTGTGGCCTGTCGAAACGTCGGATTGCGTTTATCACAATAGTCTCCTAGAAAAACCTAAAATTTTACAGAACTACTGGCTTTCCAAACAATACGCTTGAATCAAACGTGAGAAAAAGAATGTAAAAATTTGTGCTGAACGAGAGAAAAGTTAAGTGACTGGGGAGGAACCATTAACAGAGCTCGACGTGGTTGCATTTTGAGTCTACTCCCGTTTCTTAAATATCTGAATGACATTGTATTAAGTACTATTTATACACGAGACAAGCGTTATAGCTAATCGTGTTAGGAACAAATCAGAAGAAATTGTTTACAGCCTTTTTAAACGAATTATTAAGTGGTTATCTCAAAATGTACTACTTGTTTACTCTAATAACAAAACACTGCATTCATTTCTATACAACACAAACAAATAACACAACAATTAATGCTTCACAACTACAGGAGTCAGTGAAAAGGGATGGAATGGTCCACATTTTAGAGTGTACAGCTTAATTAAAAACTCTAAGCGGATGAAATATATTACTGCGTTGCTCAAAGAGTGAAGTCCAGCAACTTTTATTGTCGTGGAAATTAAAAAAAATAAATGCTTTCACATCAAATAGTACAATATTATCTTCTGGGGTAACTCATCATTTAGAAAGAAATTATTTATTGCGAAAGAAAGATCATTGGGAATAACATGTGGTGTACACTCACAAACATCTTATAGATGCCTGTGTAAGGAGCTCCCTTACAATGTATATTTTTACAAATGAAATTCTTTGTTTAATAATCCATCACAATATGTGAAGAACAGTCATGTCCACTGCTACAAGGTAACAAGGGAACAGATTGTCTTCATTACTTTTACTCTTTTTGCTTAAGTCAACAGCGGATCAGAAAGGAGCACAATATGAAGTCGCGAAAAACTTTGATCATTTGCATAATAGCACTAAATATCTTACAGGCGCCGGAGTAAATTCCAAATCTAATCTAAAACCATTTTTATTGGACAACTCGTTCTACTCCATAGACAAATTTTTAATTAACAATTGGTAGCATATGTAGCTCAAAAGATAAAACTTTAATATATCACCAGTTAAATGAGTAGTATAAATGCTAATACGGAAGGTGTCGTCGTCGTCGTCCCCTCCCCCCCCCCCCCCCCACCCGCTCCATGAACAGTGGATCTCGAAGTTCGTGGTGAGACATGCGTGCCTCAGCGATACAGATAGGTGTACTGTAGGAGCAACCACAACGGAGGGGTATCTGTTGAGAGGCCAGACAAACGCGTGGTACCTGAAGAGGGGCAGCAACCTTTTCAGTGGTTGCAGGGGCAACAGTCTGGATGATTGACTGATCTGGCATTGTAACATTAACCAAAACAGCCTTGCCGTGCTGGTACTGCAACGGCTGAAAGCAAGGAGAACTATGGCCGTAATTTTTCCGGCGGGCACGCAGCTTTACTGTATGATTAAGTGATGATGGCGCCCTCTTGGGTAAAATATTGCGAAGGTAAAATAGTCTCCCATTCGGATCTCCGGGCGGGGACTACTCAGGAGGACATCGTTATCAGGAGAAACAAAACTGGCGTTCTACGGATCGGAGCGGGAAATGCCAGATCCCTTCTTTATAGGGCAGGTAGGCTAGAAAATTTAAAAAGGGGAATGGATAGGTTAGATATAGTGGGAATTAGTGAAGTTCGGTAGCAGGAGGAAGATGACTTCTGGTCAGGTGAATACAGGATTATAAATACAAAATCAAATAGGGGTAAAGCAGGAGTAGGTTTATTAATGAATAAAAAAAGAGGGGCACTGGTAAGCTACTACGAACAACATAGTGAACGCATTATTGTAGACAAGATGGCACGGAGCCCACGCCTACCACTCTAGTACAAGTTTATACGCCAACTAGATCTGCCGATGATGAAAAATTGATGAAATGTATGATGAGATAAAAGAAATTATTCAGGTAGTGAAGGGAGACGAAAATTTAATAGTAATGGGGGAAGTTAGGGTTGTAGACTATCCCGATGTTATTCAATCTATCTATTGAGCCAGCAGTAAAGGAAACAAAAGAAAAATTTGAAGTAGGTATTAAAATCACTGGGGAAGAAATAAAAACTATTGAGGTTTGCCGATCACATCAGAGACAGCAAAGGACCTGAAGAGCAATTGAACGGAAATGGACACTGTCTTCAAAGGAGAATGTAAGGTGAACATCTACAAAAGCAAATCGAGGATAATGGAATGTACTCGAATTAAATCAGGTGGTGCTGAGGGAATTGCATTAGGAAATGAGACACTTAAAGTACTAGATGAGTTTTGATATTTAGGGAACAAAATAACTGATGATGGTCGAAATAGAGAGGATATAAAAAGTAGACTGGCACTGGCAAGAAAAGTGTTTCTCAAGAAGAGAAATTTCTTAACATCGAGTATAGATTTAAGTGTTAGAAAGTCTATTCTAAAAGTAATTATGTGGAGTGTGGCCATTTATGGATGTGAAACGTGGACGATAAGTAGTTTAGACAAGAAGAGATTAGAAGCTTTCGAAATGTGGTGCTACAGAAGAATGCGGAAGATTAGGTGGGTAGATCACGTAACTAATGAGGAGGTACTGAATAGGGTTGGGGAGAAGAGGAATTTGTGGTCAACAGGACTAGAAGAAGGGGTCGGTTGGTAGGACACCTTCTGAGGGCAGCGTGGAGGGTAAAAATCGTACAGGGAGACCAAGAGATACGTACACTAAGCAGATTCAGAAGAATGTAGGGTGCAGCAGTTACTTGGAGATGAAGAAACTTGCACAGGATAGAGTAGCATGGAGAGCTGCATCAAACCATTCTCTGGACTGAAGACCACAACAACAACAACACAGTATGTTCATTATTTTTAGTTTTAAGCCACTGTGCAATATATTAATCTGTAAGGAAGTAGCCATCCTTATTTACCAACTATTCAGCTATATTTAGCTAGTAAAGGCCTGGAGCATTATGGGCAGGGCCCTCCAACCAACTCTGGAGTTTGATGGTCTTATCCCAGATTGATGCGGCAAGAAAACCGAGAATGTTTTACATATCTAACGCTCCAGTTGGACAGAATTTGGCACAACATCCCTCAGGATGACCGTTTGCATAAGGACTAGAGGTGGACCAACGTGTTATTAAGTAGCTCTTCTTCTTGAATAAGTGATCCAATTTTTCTGAAGTTGTAATCATTTATTTGTGTGCACATTTAAATCAAATTTACCGATTACCGTCCCACTCGGATAATTTCTTCGTGGCGCGTCGGCTTTTTTGTCTTAGAGCGTACCTTGGATCTGTGTTTGATAGACATCGCGGCTGAGCAAAGGATACACAAGTACAAGAGCGAATGAACCAGAAACAAAAAGCTGTACGACGTCTAAATGATGCATCGTGAACGAAATTCATAAGATATGACACAAAGAAACGAATATATTATGGTATAGGATAAGGAAGTTTGCTCTACAGCTGGAAAGTAAGGAACTTTAGTAATAAACAAAGAGAGGATTGTTAATTGTGGAGATGCTCGTAACTGGAAGAAGCTGCAGGGTGTTGTGCTGCAGTATGTGCCAAATGTAACCATAATACAACGGGTGAAGAAAATACATTAAAGTAGGACAGAATAAAATAATGCGCTATGGGATGGACATCTTAGGACAATCGAAGACAAAAGAGATATGTAAAAATTGGAATTAGTTCTCTTCTGAAAAACGACGACGGAGAAGGCAAAGAGAATATGGGCATTTGGAATTGTGGTATGAAACAGTTAATAACAGAGATTTTCTGAGTGTAGAAAACCACGAACTCTATGAAACACAGTTTATAAATGCAAGAAACAAGTTTATTGAAGACATTTCTGACTCTTCAGGGGTTGTCGGACCTCTGAGAGCTTCTAACGCTATTGACTCTTTGGAGTAAGTCTTTTTTCTTTTTTTTTCCGCTGCTCCAAGCGGAGGTCTCGGGTTGAATTCACAATACTGCTGGTTTTTTTCCCCTTGATGGGAGGAATGGAACTGTGAGCACCCAGCCTCGTGAGACCAATTGCGGGTTAATGGAATAAGAAATGGTGTCTCGAAGGTTCGGAAAACTGGCAACAACTTAGGGAATCGCGTGCTGAGGGCAAGTTTGTGCGTATTGCATACAAATGACGCCTTTGGCAGTGAAAAACTTACGACTTCTGTTGTTTTAACACCCAGGACCTTTTTCGACAGATTTCCAGACTGACAGAACATATTTAGGCGTTTTTTTTTTTTTTTGCTTTAGAGCCATCCAAATTAATTTCGTTTTGGAGATGAACTAGCCAGAAATTCTTTAATTCGGGACCTCAGTTCTTTTTGATTTGTTGTGTCATTGTTGTTGCCTTCTGTCGGTAGACTGGTTTGATGCAGCTCTCCACAGTATCCTGTGCGAATCTCTTCACGTCTGCAAATCTATTGCAGTCCATGCTCATTTGCCCCGGCTTACACTTTCTCTTCATTAGACATCGTATCTATCCATCTTCAAAAAAATTACAACACCAAAAAGGAGTAGCGAGACATAAACGAAAGTTCTACAGCTGGGAGATGATACCTGTTCAAATTTAGCGCAACTGCAAAAGAATGGCGCTAGTAGGGCCACTGTGCAGATGCAAAAGTGATTTGGGTTAGGTACGCGCTGTAACGGTCGTGAGCGCTAGTTACCTTTGGACGTGGTGAGTTGATGTTAATCAAGATAGACTTTAAGGCGACAAAGAGCCATTATCAACACCTCACCGAGTTTGAACGACGCCGAGTAATAGGACCACGAGGTGCTGGATGTTCTTTCTGCGACACTGCAGAAAGACTTAGCAGTATTGCAGCCATTTTACGTGATTACTGGCAGCAGCGGTCACGAATATTTACAATCGTAAGAAACCTCTGCTCTGGATGGCTCTGGTACATCGTACTGTATCAGCGGCGGCAGTTCCAGCAGCAGTTGGCACCCCAGTGACACAACGGTTACAAATCGGTTACTTCAAGGGCAGCTCCGAACCAGACACCCCGGAGTGTGCATTCCACCGACCCCCAAACCACTGTCATTTGCGACTTAGTGATGTCAGGCGAGAGCTCACTGGAGGGCAGAGTGGAGGTCTGTTGTGTTTTCTGATGAAAGCTGGTCCTGTTTCGGTGCCAGTGGTGGCCGTGTTTCGGTTACATGGAGGCCAATTGAGAGCCTGCAACCAACCAGCGCCACACTTGGGGTGCGATTTCGTATGACGGCAGGAGCACTCTTGTGTTTATCTCATACATCCTGCTGCAAATTTGTACGTCAATCTGGTGATTTCACCTGTTGTGCCGTCAAACACCTAGCAGCATTCCAGGAGTATTTTCCAGTAGGATAACGCTCGCCCATATACCGCTGTTGTAACCGAACATGCTCTACAAAGTGTCGACATGTTGCCTTGGCCTGCTCAGTCACAATATCTGTCTCCAATCGAGCACATATTGTACATCATCGGACGACAACTGTGTCATCCACAAACAGCATTAAACGGCTCTGTATTGCCCGACCAAGCCCAACAGGCATGGAACTCCATTCCACAAACTGACATCTGGCACCTGTTCAACACAGTGCATGCACATTTGCATGTTTGCATTCAACAATTTGAAGGTTACACCGGTTACAGCGTTTCGCATTTGCAATGGCTTATATCGCGCGTACATTAACCTGTGATCCCACAATATTAATCACTTAAATATGTTACCGAGACAAATGATTCCAAGAATCTAATTACTCTACATTAATTATTTTTTGGTACTGTGATTTTTTTTCGTCATTGTGATTTTCAGCATTCTTTCGTAGCACCACATTTCAAAAGCTTCTATTCTCTCCTTGTCTGAACCTTTGTCATCGACGTATCACTTGCGTACAGGGCTATAAATCAGACAGAAACGTTCAGAAAAAACTTCGTAACAATGAATTTACCTTCAGCGTTAGCATATTTTTCTTTTTCAGAAGTTCTTCGTCTTACAAAAGTAAGGCTGCCTTTTTGTCCGCTCTACTTCGATTATAATCACTTATTTTGCTGCCCAATTAAAAGGAACCTCATCCACTGGTTTCGGTGCCTCATTTTGTAATCTAAATCCCTCAGCATTTCATTACTCTTGTTTCATTTTTGTTGATATCCATTCTTTTCCACTGATCTTGGCTTTGCCGTTTCTGAGAGAATAACATTGTCGGCGGCAAACCTCAAAGCTAAATTTTTATTCCTTCCCTCAACTTTAATTCGTTTCCAAATCTGCGCTTCATTTCCTTTACTGCTTTCTCAATGTACAGATTAAATAAGATCGGGGATAGGCTGCAAATCTATGTCACTCTCTTTCGAACGACTGTTTCCGTTTTACGTCTTCCGCCTCTTACAACTGCAGTCTGTTTTCTGCGCAAGCTGTAAATAACCTTCAACTACCTGTATTTCATCCCTGCTACTTTGAGAGTTTCAAGGAGCGTGTTCCAATCAAAAGCTTTCTTCAAAACTACAAATGCTATAAACGTAGATTTCTGTTTCTTCAGTCTATCGTCTAAGATGAGTCGTAGCATCAGTACCGCCTCGCGTATTCGTACATTTCTCGACGACTGTTCGTGCTGTTTCTAATATTTTTGACAGTGAAGTTATTAGTCTATTTCATCAACTGAGAGCGTTTGCCGGCCGGTGTGGCCGAGCTGTTCTAGGCGCTTCAGTCTGCAACCGCGCGACCGCTACGGTCGCAAGTTCGAATCCTGCCTCGGGCATGGATGTGTGTGTGATGTCCTTACGTTAGTTAGGTTTAAGTAGTTGTAAGTTCTAGGGGACTGATGACCTCAGATGTTAAGTCCCGTAGCGCTCAGAGCCACGTGAACCATGTGAGAGCGTTAAGCAAATGCAACTGGTGGAACTTAAGCAGTGGCAACACCGCCGTTGAGATGCAACGGAATCAAATAATGTCGGTTACACCACACGCTAGTACGTAAAGCTGCTGTTACATAAGCGCAAATTCACTTTGTTTTTCCACGACACACGCATGCCCAGTTTCAAGAGGAACAGAGCCTCGTGTTTCGTAGTGCTGTCACGATGTTTTCGAAACAACGACAACAGAGCTGGATAAAAATCGTATGTGCCAAAGGACGTACAACACGGCAATAATTGCTGAGACGAAGGAAGCATTCCGTTGCATTCGCCTCAGAAGTAGGTATTCCAGTGAATAAAGAGACCGCCTACCCTACTCTTGTCCGTCCTCTTCTGGAATATTGCTGCTTGGTATCGGTATCAGATAGCACTGACGGGGCACATCGAAAAAGTACAAATACAGTTTGCTCGTTTTCTATTATCGCGAAGTAGGGGAGGGAATGTCATGGACTTAATCCGCGGGCTGGGGTGACATTCATTAAAACAAAGGCGATTTTCATTGCGGCGAGATCTTTTCAAGAAATTTTAATCACCAGGTTTGTCCTCCGAACCCGAAAATGTTTTATTAGCGGCCTCCTACATACGGAGAAATGATCACCTTATAAAATAAGAGAAATTAGAACTCGTGATAATTTTGCCCGAGAGTGCAATAGTAGAGAAAGGGCTTGAAGGTGGCTTGATGAACACCCTGCCGGGCACCTAATTATGAACTGCAGAGTAATCATGTAGATGTAGATTTTTCTGGCAATAGAATGCTCCATTCGAACTGTTAACACGTGCTGCTGTTCAAGATGTCCAAAGATACGGCGGGACGGGGTGGGTCGCCTGCGTTTTTGTTAACGCTATCGTTCAGTCCACCTAACTCGATAGGATTCTTGCCGATGTCCCTTCACTCTGTGGCAGCAGATACGTGCTAGGCAGTGTAGAGCAGCGTTGATGAAACCACCACCTGATACCTACCACAAAGAGGCCGCGTAACTCTAGCTGAAAGTCAGTTCCTGAAAGTTCATGATTAAGAAATCGGCCGTTCGGAATATTCAGTCTACTTGCAGAAAAGCGTTTAACATTAGATTAAATCTGCTTGTTATTCATATTGAAACACATAAAATGGCTATGGTAAAATGTTATCATTCAAAATTCACTGTCTGTATCACAAATATTCACTCGAGAAGCAAGCAGAATTTTAATAAGTCCGACCCGACTAATTTTCACGTTCTACCAGTCACAGACCCACAACTATTCACGAGTTAAACATTCGGTCTTTTCAGAGGTCTTCTTCGTAAGAGGTGCACGCCAAAATATTTCGTACAGAGCACGAAACGCGCTACGCGGAGTTGTTACTACGACCAGAAAGTTCACACGCTCATACCTCTAAAACTATTCAATTTAGAAACACCAAACTTTCATTAAAATGTTCATAAGTCCAATCGCTTCAGTCACGATATGTTCGAACCGAAATTATCTCACTATTACCTCAACTTACAGAGTATTTTTAAGGAGCGATCTGACATCGTGTTATTCGTAAACCGGCTAGCAAGCGACTCCTCTTTTCGTGCGGGAACAGCTTAATTCTGATTGCCTGTTGATCTAAACGACCAACCAGAACGTTCCTTCCAGATCATTCTCGCGGTAAATCTTGCCTTACCCAATCACTAATCTGATAGTAATGCATGTCAGCAAAAGTTCAAATTCTTCTGTTCTGTTTAATCAAAATAAACTAAGTGCGAAATATTCTTCAAGTTGATAAATAATCTTATTCCACCTCTAGCTTCCATTCTGGGTGCTTTTATGCAAAAGCAAGCACACACCGACATGCGTCACCGGAATCATGGTTGCAACATAACTTTCCCACGGTTCGTTTGTACAAGGTTTTACATAAAATGAAATTTTAAATTTTAAATTTTAACGTATGTCATACATACACTCTCTCAATCATTCTCACGCACTCACACCGATTTTTGTATTACGTTATGCACAATGACAGAAGTTTTAAAAAGAACATTCTAATTGATTGATTTGTATGCACTGATTGCTTTGGAATGTCTTCAGATGATAACGAAAGTCAATCTGTTATTTTCGTAGCTCGGTTTTAAAAAACAAGTTTTAGGAGTTTTAGGTAATTCTCTTTATCTCCAGAACTATAATAAATAAAAATCTAACAGCATCGTTCCATTAATAACAAAAGGCTGTGTAGCAAATTTAAACAATATAGGATAATAACAAATATGGATTATTTAGTAGAGGATACCAATCTTCGTATCGACTAAATGTTATGCTATGCAGTCCTCACGGCATACAGCGTCAGCTGTGCTGTGAGCGAGGCGGAAAAAAAACCATGGCCATCCTGCAGCCACCGTATGTACTAAACGGCTGCGTGCCTTACTGCAACGAATGTCTTCTCTTAATAACTTGCTGCGTTACGCGCTGGCGGCTTGTTATACACAATGCTCACAACTTCTACGAAGAGCAGTGAAGCTTCGGAATACGTATCCATTATGCATCAGTTGTAAATAAATAGTTTGCCACTGTAAAGTGTCGACGACCTCGCGTTGTCGAATGCGGCGTTCTCGTTAGAATCCCAAGATAAGCAACGCCGTCCGTGCCGAGGATTTTCCTGGTCGATTGCTTGGTACAGAACGTGTGGCTGACTGCTTTGCCTTTACGACAAAGGGGAGGAGATACGGTGGCGGCAAGTTCCAGACTTCGCGCCGCTCTCCTGGATTTAACTCTAAGCATGTCCACAGTATATCACGGAGTGAGGCAACGTGAAACTTTTCTGGTGATCCGTCCGTCGGATGCGGACGTTAAGCTTGGCGACCCCTTGCTGCTATTCGAGAGGCGCAGGCTGTGTGGTGGCACCGGGTTTGACCCTCGCCCTTCTCCCATCATCATTCAACACAAACGCGGCCGTACACTGTACAGGCACCCATTACACTCACTTGCAGGTTCATTTTTTCCACCGTGTACAAACTTTGGGGGTTGATCGACGTGTGGATACGGAACAAAAAAGGTGTAATGAACTTACGCCCTAAAAAAATGCATGGTTTCCGTGCAAGAGACCATCTATTCAATCAGACATTGTTACAGAGACTGCGGTTTAATACGCACTGTACCATGCAGGCACAGTTTCCTTCTAGAGTCTGATATTCTTCCTCATACATCATGCCTTAGCCCCCGCTCCAGCCATAGTAATTGGTAATATGTCCAACACATTTCTCTTGCTGACTCACCTTGGGGTAGATATGATGCAGCATTGTACACATTGGTTCCGTATTCGAATCGAGAACCTGCCGACATGGTGTTTACTTACGGAAAGGCAAATGGCGACGGGTGGAGGGGAGCAAGGTTTTATCAGGAGACCTATCCCGCTGACAACAACAACAGCATTCAATGTCTGGAACAGTGTGTCGCCGTTTGTCTGAAACAGGGTCGTTTCAGGAAGCAGTAAATCATGAAGGGCGTACCACAAATGTTCGGATACCAGACTTGGAGGAAAATGTGATTAACACTGTGGAGCCGTGTCAGTACTAGACTGTTGTCCCGCCAGTACAGGCTAAACCATGTGTTACTAACCTTATCGCTTACAGGGCTTACTAGCAACAGACTTTCCACATTAGGAGCAGTTTTGTCACTGGTTTCTTTACCAGGCAACCACGATTCCAGGATTTTTGTTCTCCATCCTATTCAAAGAAGACGCCATCTTTACGCGGAGTGATATCTTCAACTTTCATAACAGGCACCTGTCATGTACGAGGGCCGTTCAGAAAGTAACCTCCGGTTGATTTAAAAAAATACACCAAGTTAAATAAAAATTTTTAATATATACATCTTACAACTACATCTTTGCACTATTTTTCTACATAGTCTCCATAGCGATTGAGACACTTATCGTATCTCTTCACAAGCTTTGAAATTCCTTCTGCATAAAAATCACCCGCTTGTGCCTGGAGCCAGCCTGTGACCGCATCTTTGAGCTCTTCGTCGTCATCAAACCGCTGTGACCCGAGCCATTTCTTCAAATGCATGAAGAGGTGATAATCACTTGGCGCCAGGTCTGGGCTGTAAGGTGGATGGTTGATAACGTCCCACTTGAAGGACTCAAGAAGGGCCGTTGTTCTGCGAGCAGAGTGAGGACGGGCGTTATCGTGCAAAAAAACGATACCGGAAGTCAGCATACCACGGCGTTTGTTCTGTATAGCCCGTCGTAACTTTTTTATTGTTTCACAGTACACGTCTTGATTAATGGTCGTACCACGTTCCATGAATTCAACCAACAACACCCCTTTGGCATCCCAAAACACCGTTGCCATCAGTTTTCTGGCAGAAAAATCTTGCGAGGCTTTTCTTTGTTTGGTAGGCGAATTTGAATGTGCCCACATCTTTGATTGTTCTTTTGTCTCAGGGTTCACGTACTTAATCCAGGTTTCGTCACCGGTCACGATTCTGTCCTCATAACGTGACAGAAAGTCTAATGCAGAGGCCATTCTTTGAGTTTTGTGGTGGTCGGTAAGAATTTTGGGCACCCATCGTGCACAGAACTTACGGTAACCCAATCTTGCTGTCACTATCTCGTACAAGAGAGTCTTAGAAATCTGTGGAAAACCAGTAGACAACTCCGACATTGAAAAACGTCGATTTTCACGAACTTTTGCATCAACTGTCTGAACGAGTTCGTCAGTCACCAATGATGGTCTACCACTCCTCTCGTCATCATGAACGTTTTCTCGTCCACTTTTAAATAAACGTACCCATTCACGGACAACTCCTTCACTCATAACTCTTGGTCCGTACACGGCACAAAGCTCACGATGAATAGCTGCTGCAGAATATCCTTTGGCTGTAAAAAATCTTATGACAGCACGCACTTCACATTTGGCGGGGTTTTCTATTGCAGCACACATTTCAAACTGCCACAAAAACTGAACTATCGCAGGTACGACGTTCACTCGACCACGGCTTGATGCCGACTGACCTGTTGAGTGCGTGAACGCACAGATGGCGTCGCTACTCCCCCCACAACCCGCACTGTGACCAATCGGAGGTTACTTTCTGAACCGCCCTCGTAGTATGCAGAACCTCCACGGTATGGCTACCGTGTTTTGGGACCAGTCTTCCTTCCACGTCGCCTAATGGGCCGGAACTATCGGGATTTCTTGCGGGTAACTTTGCCTCCCCTGCAGGAAGTAGTGCCATTGGATTCGGAAGGTTATGTTGGTGCGTCCACTTCGCCGTTAACATCCGCGTGCATCTCAGTCGTGTCTTTCCTGCTCGATGTATCAGACGAGGGGCTCCAGTTGCATGACCCGCTCGTTAGTTGGATCTCAACCCGTGCGATTTCTGGTTGCGGGGCCATCTGAAAAGTATCGTGTATACAGGCCCACTCCAGATGTGGAGACACTGGTGCAGCCCATTCATGCCGCCTTTCACACTGTTCGGATGCAGCCTGGCCGATGTGAAGGTGTGAGACAGAACATGCTACGGAGCGTACACGCTAGCGTCGAGGCAAATGGAAACCATTTTCAGCAAGTACTGTAACTGTGGCTGCATGCTACAGTGGATGCCAGATAGCAGTCTCTGTAACAATGTGTGAGTGAATAAATGGTCTCTAGCACGGAAATCGATGGAGAAGAAATAAAAACTTTGAGGTTCGCCGATGACATTGTAATTCTGTCAGAGACAGCAAAGGACTTGGAAGAGCAGTTGAACGGAATGCACAGTGTCTTGAAAGGAGGATATAAGATGAACATCAACAAAAGCGAAACGAGGATAATGGAATGTAGTCGAATTAAGTCGGGTGATGCTGAGGGAATTAGATTAGGAAATGAGACACTTAAAGTAGTAAAGGAGTTTTGCTATTTGGGGAGCAAAATAACTGATGATGGTCGAAGTAGAGAGGATATAAAATGTAGACTAACAATGACAAGGAAAGCGTTTCTGAAGAAAAAAAAATTGTTAACATCGAGTATAGATTTAAATGTCAGGAAGCTGTTTCTAAAAGTAGCCATGTATGGTAGTGAAACGTGGACGATAAATAGTTTAGACAAGAAGAGAATAGACACTTTCGATATGTGCTGCTACAGAAGAATGGTGAAGATTAGATGGGTAGATCACATAACTAATGAAGAGGTATTGAATAGAATTGGGGAGAAGAGGATTTTGTGGCACAACTTGACAAGAAGAAGGGACCGGTTGGTAGGACATGTTCTGAGGCATCAGGGGATCACAAATTTAGCACTGGAGGGCAGCGTGGAGGGTAAAAATCGAAGAGGGAGACCAAGAGATGAAGACACTAGCAGATTCAGAATCATGTAGGCTGCAGTAGGTACTGGGAGATGAAGAAGCTTGCACAGGATAGAGTAGCATGGAGAGCTGCATCAAACTAGTCTCAGGACTGAAGACCACAACAACATCAACAGCACGGAAAGCATGCATTTCTTGACATAAGTTCATTAGACCTGTTTTGTTCTGTATCCTGTCTTCGATCAATCCCTAGACTTCGTACACGGTAGACAAAATCACCCTGTATTCACTTAGAACACACAAACTCTACATTTCGCGAAGGAAAAGCGTCACTGTGCGCGAAGGGCAGGAAAACATTCCAGTCAGGAGCTGAACCTGTCCGCTGGCGGACCTTGACCACTGTTCTGCGATAACTCAGGTGACGACGCAGCCGGAGGGCCTCTCCGCCTGGGAGCGCGCGGCGTGGGCGGCGTCGGCGCGCCGCGTGCGGCGTCTATCGGCGGTGTACGGCGCGCTGGCCGCCTCCATGGCCATCACGTGGCCGGCGGCGCCGCTGGTGGCGCGCGGGGGCGGCGGGGGCGGCGGGGCGCTGCCGTTCGTGGCGCGCTTCCCCTTCGACGTGGGCGCGCCCGCCGGCTACGCGGCCGCCTTCGCCTTCCAGCTGGTCGTCGTCGGCGTGGTGGCCGTCGTTGTGCCCTGCAGCGACCTCTTCACCGTCGCCTGCGTCCAGCGCCTCGGCACGCTGCTGCGCATCCTGGAGCGCCGCGTCGAGCGCCTCGGAGCCGCGGCCAGTGCCCCAACCCCTGGAGGGCAGCGCCCCACCCCCGCCACGGGACGCGCCGTCGCCGGCGCCGACCCCCTGCACCGGGCGCTGCGTGACTGCGTCTCGCTCCACCAGCGCATCATCAGGCAAGCTCACAGCGTGTGGCACCTGTCTGCATCTCACAGGATACAACCGTGCCTTACACGCGCCACTGCCGAGCTCCTTCTGCAGCTAAGCTCAGTACACGAACTATTTTAGTCACCCCACTCAAAGACCACACTGGTCGGTTAGGAACGCTGTAGATGGTGCATCATTCTACGAGGGTGGTTTGATAAGTCTCGTAAATTTCCATTAGAGAACGGATCATTTTTGTCGCGCCTTCACGGTTGGTAAGCTCGATTATTCCAAGGTTCGTATAAAGAATTTCAACAATTTGCATTGTACAGCTTATTCTTGACAGTCGTTCGAATTGCTCATCGAGTCGACTGTAGCTGAAAACGGAGAAAACTGAAGTATGTGCTGTTATCAAAAATTTTCATTTCAAGGTTTGAAGTCTCCACATATCAAAACAGAGTAGGATCAAGTTCACACTTTTGGAACGTGTTCGGACAAGCACCGAAGATGGAGTGCGTTCCGGCTATCCATTTGTGGTCACTACAAAGGAAACCATTGACAGAATCTATGGTATGGTAATGCAAGACCGGCAAATAAAAATTCGTGCGATTACTGAATCTGTAGGCATCCCAAATGAACGAATGCATAACGTCTTGCACAGAGAATTTTCTACGAACAAGCTGTGTGCGAGGTGCATGCCGCGATTGTTCACAGTCGATTAAAAGCGCAACTGGCATAACGTTTCGATACAACGTTTGGCTATGTTTAGTAGCAATCTGCAAAACTTTTTGCGCCGATTTGTCAATGTTGGTGAAACCCGGGTCCATCATTGCACACCACAGTCAAAACGAGAGTCAAAACAATGGACAAACGCTGATGAAAGTGCACCAAGAAAGGCAAGGCCATTTTTTTAGCTGGTAAGGGGTAGCGTCTTTGATTCATAATCAAAATGTCTTCGGTCCCGGGTTCGATCCCCACCACTGCCTAAGTTTTGATAAATAATCAGTATTGGCGGCCGAAGACTTCCGGCATAAGAAGTCAGCCTCATTCTGCCAACGGCCTTGTCAGAGAGGGCGGAGAAGCGGACAGAGGTTCAGGGCACTCTCTTGTCCTAGGGGTGGGAAATTGCCCCTAAAGGCGGAAGAATCAGCAATGATCAACGACATAAGGATGCAGAAGGCAATGGAAACCACTGCATTAAAGACACGTAACGGGTATCCACAGGACATGTGGCCTGTAATTGAAGAAGTGTCATGATGATCTCTCCATTGGCAAAAGATTCCGGAATAGTCTCCCATTCGGATCTCCGGGAGGGGACTGCCAAGGGGGAGGTTACCATGAGAAAAAGGCTGAATAATCTACGAAAGGACAACGTCCTGCGAGTCGGAGCGTGGAATGTCAGAAGCTTGAACGTCGTAGGCAAACTGGAAAATCTGAAAAGGGAAATACAAAGGCTCAATCTAGATATAGTAGGGATCAGTGAAGTGAAGTGGAAGGAAGACAAGGATTTCTGGTCAGATGAGTATCGGGTAATATCAACAGCAGCATAAAATCGTATAACAGGTGTAGGATTCGTTATGAATAGGAAGGTAGGGCAGAGGGTGTGTTACTGTGAACAGTTCAGTGACCGGGTTGTTCTAATCAGAATCGACAGCAGACCAACACCGACAACGATAGTTCAGGTATACAAGCCGACGTCGCAAGCTGAAGATGAACAGATAGAGAAAGTGTATGAGGATATTGAAAGGGTAATGCAGTATGTAAAGGGGGACGAAAATCTAATAGTCATGGGCGACTGGAATGCAGTTGTAGGGGGAGGAGTAGAAGAGAAGGTTACAGGAGAATATGGGCTTGGGACAAGGAATGAAAGAGGAGAAAGACTAATTGAGTTCTGTAACAAGTTTCAGCTAGTAATAGCGAATACCCTGTTCAAGAATCACAAGAGGAGGAGGTATACTTGGAAAAGGCCGGGAGATACGGGAAGATTTCTATTAGATTACATCATGGTCAGACAGAGATTCCGAAATCAGATACTGGATTGTAAGGCGTACCCAGGAGCAGATATAGACTCAGATCACAATATAGTGGTGATGAAGAGTAGGCTGAAGTTCAAGACATAAGTCACGAAGAATCAATACGCAATGAAGTGGGATACGGAAGAACTAAGGAATGACGAGATACGTTTGAAGTTCTCTAACGCTATAGATACAGCAATAAGGAATAGCGCAGTAGGCAGTACAGTTGAAGAGGAATGGACATCTCTAAAAAGGGCCATCGCAGAAGTTGGGTAGGAAAACATAGGTACAAAGAAGGTAGCTGCGAAGAAACCATGAGTAACAGAAGAAATACTTCAGTTGATTGATGAAAGGGGGAAGTACAAACATGTTCCGGGAAAATCAGGAATACAGAAATACAAGTCGCTGAGGAATGAAATAAATAGGAAGTGCAGGGAAGCTAAGACGAAATGGCTGCAGGAAAAATGTGAAGACATCGAAAAAGATATGATTGTCGGAAGGACAGACTCGGCACACAGGAAAGTCAAAACAACCTTTGGTGACATTAAAAGCAACGGTGGTAACATTAAGAGTGCAACGGGAATTCCAATGTTAAATGCAGAGGAGAGAGCAGATAGGTGGAAAGAATACATTGAAAGCCTCTATGAGGGTGAAGATTTGGCTGATGTGGTAGAAGAAGAAACAGGAGTCGGTTTAGAAGAGATAGGGGACACAGTATTAGAATCGGAATTTAAAAGAGCTTTGGAGGACTTACGGTCAAATAAGGCAGAAGGGATAGATAACATTCCATCAGAATTTCTAAAATCATTGGGGGAAGTGGCAACAAAACGACTATTCACGTTGGTGTGTAGAATATATGAGTCTGGCCACCTGACTTTCGGAAAAGCATCATCCACACAATTCCGAAGACGGCAAGAGCTGGCAAGTGCGAGAATTATCGCACAATCAGCTTAATAGCTCATGCATCGAAGCTGCTTACAAGAATAATATACAGAAGAATGGAAAAGGAAATTGAGAATGCGCTAGGTGACGATCAGTTTGGCTTTAGGAAAGGTAAAGGGACGAGAGAGGTAATTCTGACGTTACGGCTAATAATGGAAGCAAGGTTAAAGAAGAATCAAGACACTTTCATAGGATTTGTCGACCTGGAGAAGGCGTTCGACAATATAAAATGGTGCAAGCTGTTCGAGATTCTGAAAAAAGTAGGGGTAAGCTATAGGGAGAGACGGGTCATATACTATATGTACAACAACCAAGAGATAATGATAAGAGTGGACGATCAAGAACGAAGTGCTCGTATTAAGAAGGGTGTAAGACAAGGCTGCAGCCTTTCGCCCCTACTCTTCAATCTGTACACGAGGAAGCAATGATGGAAATAAAAGAAAGTTTCAGGAGTGGAATTAAAATACAAGGTGAAAGGATATCAATGATACGATTCGATGATGCCATTGCTATCCTGAGTGAAAGTGAAGAAGAATTAAATGATCTGCTGAACGGAATGAACAGTCTAATGAGTACACAGTATGGTTTGAGAGTAAATCGGAGAAAGACGAAGGTAATGAGAAGTAGTAGAAATGAGAACAGCGAGAAACTTAACATCAGGATTGATGGTCACGAAGTCAACGAAGTTAAGGAATTCTGCTACCTAGGCAGTAAAATAACCAATGACGGACGGAGCAAGGAGGACATCAAAAGCAGACTCGCTATGGCAAAAAGGCATTTCTGGCCAAGAGAAGTCTACTAATATCACATACTCGCCTTAATTTGAGGAAGAAATTTCTGAGGATGTATGTCTGGAGTACAGCATTGTATCGTAGTGAAACATGGACTGTGGGAAAACCGGAACAGAAGAGAATCGAAGCATTTGAGATGTGGTGCTATAGACGAATGTTGAAAATTAGGTGGACTGATAAGGTAAGGAATGTGAAATTTTCTCATGTTACCAGCCGAGCCGTAGCGTCGTGTTGACGCAACGCTTCCACGAGTTTCCTATTCATCATCTTCAGGAGAATGATCAAGTTCATGTCTAGTTCGTTCCTTTAAAGATGGATGACTGCAGAGTCTTCTGCCTAGAGCTCAGTTGGGCGGGTCAGTCACGTACCTTGGTAGAGATGTATCAGCCGGTGATGGCTCTGGACATCGATTCCTGTCTCTTTCGCTCGCTGCCTCCATTGCTCTCCTCACACCAAATTCCTCAGGTATTTTTGATAGAGCCACGCCCCTTGCGGAGTTCACAAGATCGTCAGGTACTCGTATTTCCACTGCCCCTTTTATCGCCGCATCCCAGAAACCGTTGGAGCGGCGCAGCACCTTTGTCTATTCGAAAAAAAAAGAACCATGCGTCCTTCGTTGATGTTGTGCTGTGTCACTACCGATTTCTCGTCGATTTGGCCGAGGCAAACGCTTCTCACATGCTCCGAATATTGATACGAGATGCATCGCTGCATCTGTCCAATGCTCTGTCTGCTTTACTCGCAACTGAGTTACAGATGCCAGGTGCCCATAGCCCTAGTTGGTCTTTGACCTAAGCCTGTTCCTGATTTTAACCGTTGAGTGTAAAGTTATTTCCTGTTGAGTTTGTCCATTATCTTGGCAGTCCTTGCTGTGGGTGGTCCTGCATGCGGAAGGAATGCAAGGCGCTTGGTTTCTTCTTTTGGATTGCTTTCTTTCTTCTTCTTGCTGGCTGGACGTCTTGTCTGTATGTCCGAGTTCCCGTTCCTGCAAAAGATTTCACATAGATACTGTAACTTGCTAACTCGTCGCATGTCTGTACCAGGGCGATGAGCAAATATTTTCTGGAAGCTACTGGCGTTTGGATATAGGTCTGTGTGTGTCTTCTTGCAGTAGACGGATTATTCCGGCATACAATCGGGTTCTTTTTTATTAGAATGTCCAAGAACAGCAGGCATCCCTTTTGTTCATCTCCATGGTGAACCTGACGTTATCACGTATGTTGTTAAAGTGACAGAGGAATTCATTTCAGTTTTCTGCACCATACAGCCACACTGGTGAAATATTCTCATGTTGTTTCAGGCGCGCAGTTTCGACAATCGTTACCTCAAAATGCTACATGTAAGGGTTAGCGATACCTGGGTCTAGAGGGCATCTCATGATGATTCCATTCGTCTGTTCGCAGAACTTTCTATGAGTACCACATTGGAATTAAATGATGATAAACGCATATTGCACATTTTCACCACACTGCTGTCGAAATTACTTTCTAGCAGTTCTGATGTGAAATGTTTATGATATTGAAGCTGATAGGAGATTACCAGATATATCTCTTGAAGCACTTTCACAAACTCTCTCAAGTTCTTGACATAGTGTGGACAGCGGCCCATGAGAGGATTCCGTTGCTGTGCCAGACGTTTGACTATGCCATACACTGGCAAATGTACAGTATTCACTGTTGGACATGGTGGAACTCCCTTTTTTTCAGTAGACTATAAAGCCATTGTGGCACCAGTAATATGGGTTACTGTACTCTGGCCACATTCTTGTTCAGTCATGTGTTGTTGAGGAGTAACATGATCTTTCTTGTCACAGCTTGTCTAGGACGTTGCTTCACTTGCTTATATCCCAGATCCTGCAATAGCATCTCAAGCAGGCCTGACAGCATCATCATAATGCCTTTATCAGCCAACTGGACGACTCTGTCATTTTCCTCACAGAAGACACGTATAGTCCAGCGTTCTGCCCGTGAGTCGTTATTCTTTGGCATTTCGGCTTCGTCAAGGTCCTACATCTTTCTTCCCACCTTTGTGGTAGTATGGGAGGACTAGTGCTGACCTCCTGCAGGCAAGTGCTCGGAACTTGCTCCACAGTCGTGGTAGCTTTCCACTTACAGAGTTGACTGGTTGAATGGTGAGAGACTGGATGCAAGGTGCAGGTGGCAATTGTGTAGCGCTCGTGTAATTTTCTGCAGTACTAGCCTGGTGACACACATGTGTTCCTGCACTAAGAAGTACACTATAGAATGCGTTTTGATTTCGTCGTGTTGACGGGTTTTCACCAGTAAGCTAACTGCGCCACAACCTTCTCACCTCGACACCACTGTAAGAAGACGAGCCCGCTGCGCATAGTCAGCTTACTGCGCCAGGTACATACCTTAGATTCACAGATTAAATTTAAGGGGGTCATAGAATGAATGGTAAGGCCTTGTGACACTAAAAGCCTTATGAAACGAAAAGAATAACTTTGTGAAACAAAAATAAAACAATACCAAAATAAAGGCTGTAAGTTCGAAGGCGCAAATTTTTGCACATCTGTGAAGTCTGAACTGCTGCTGGGTAATATTTTACGTCCTGTTCCCGCGACCCCTGCACTGAAACGTGTGTGAATCCTAATGACAAGATATCCACAAGACGCTCGAGACGTTATTCCTCAAGCCTGTACCACTCTTCGACGCTGGCACTCCTGACATAATTCAGTGCATAAGGAAGGTTTCTTCGACGATACACTCCTGGTTTCAGCTGGTCGCAAGCGTTCTCAATCGGGTTGATATCAGGAGACGCCACAGGTCAGTCCATTTGATTGATTATTGCCTCCGGGAGGGAAGATTTGATTTGGTGGGTGCAATGCTCTAGTGGACAGGTGTCTTGAAACACTAATCCACTGCCAGCATGTAAACTATAGGGCTGGTCAGTAGGTTGGAGGATTCTATTCTTGTACTAAATAGCTCACAAATTATCCTCGATAATGATAAGATGCGTTCTGAATGCGTCCCAAATATTGACTGACCCTCCTCTTTGGGGGATACATGGGACAGAATGCCGGAGACGCACATTCCTATATAGTCGCCTTCACACTCTTCTCCAACTATTATCAAGCCACATGCACATCCTGCAGTAGTCGGTGAAGGGATGCAAGTTCCATCAATTTCAAGTGCTTCCTTGGGCACTTTCGTGTGCACCACGGTATGGGGGAGATAGAGGGGGAAAGGCTGTACTCATATTGGTGATGGACACCTAGAGGCGAAAGTGTCCTTTGAAGACGGTACCGTACAATTTCGGTCCATATGGTACTCGCAGTTGTCTCCAAAAGAGCCGCACCCAGTTCTGCTGCGTTCTCCTCGGAACCTAGAGATGCCTACTAGCCGTAATTTGTAGATAATGACGGTCGCACAGTGTCGTTCATCGCTGCAGACAATTTCGAACTGGATCTTCAGTGTCTTGTACCTAACGATAGTGGTTCAATGTTTGAATGGTGTCCCTAAATGTTGGTTAAAAAAATGGCTCTGAGCACTATGGGACTTAACATGTGTGGTCATCAGTCCCCTAGAACTTAGAACTACTCAAACCTAACTAACCTAAGGACATCACACACATCCATGCCCTAGGCAGGATTCGAACCTGCGACCGTAGCGGTCGCGCGGTTCCAGACTGAAGCGCCTAGAACCGCTCGGCCACATCGGCCGGCTGAATGTTGGTCAAGACCAGGAATGCAGGTGTACAGCCTTGTGGAAAGAACTTTCGTCTTAGAAGACAGGAATGATCAGCGTATACTCATGAAGAAGATGTAGAACATAGGGCAACACTTGGTCAACGAAAATGATGAAATGACCATCCTGATAGATGTACGTGGTAATCTTAGTGAGTGGACAGAAGCCATGGTACGAGAAACATACACAAACCACGACTGAACGACTTCTGGTTTTAACTACGTCTCATTGAGCGGTCGGCTCACTCGGAGTCTTGTATCATTTGAAAAGAGGCAAATTCGTGACTCATTGGGTCTCACCTCCACCATATGCCTCCAGTCGGCTATTGCGTGGTTTCTGTGACGTTTGACCCATTGAACAGGTACAGACATTTGCGCCGCTACGAGCGATGGCCTTTTGGGAGTTACACGACTCCAAATGTTCTTTGCATATAGTGTCCTTCGAAATGTTCGCTCGGAAATTGATTGAGACGGATCTGTAGCATCTCTGCCAGGTATGACACGGATTGTCAATGACAAGGCCTAATACTCGTCTCTGGTCCCTGTCTGTTAGTCAAAAAAATGGTTCAAATGGCTCTGAGCACTATGGGACTTAACATCGATGGTCATCAGTCCCCTAGAACTTAGAACTACTTAAACCTAACTAACCTAAGGACAGCACACAACACCCAGCCATCACGAGGCAGAGAAAATCCCTGACCCCGCCGGGAATCGAACCCGGGAACCCGGGGTCTGTTAGTCTTTTCGGTCAGTGTTCTTATGCAGTGTTACATCGCTGTGAATTGTACACCTTTTTATGTGCACACATTTGACACTCTGCATTAATACAACAACGAATTAGACAACTTCATACACTTATAGTCATGAGCACATCCAAACACTATAGCTCTTTTCTGCCAATCAATCACGTCGAACCATATTACTGCAAGATTCCATACAAACAATTGGCACATACGCACACCCCTTCACTGCCATCTCTTAAATCAGCAGTGGATCGTTATAGGGTCGACTGGCATCACTTATAGACTACCTACACGACTCCAAAGTGACCTACGTATCTCTTAACGAGGTGATTAATATTTTTTCCGTGAACTTACAAAGCACGCAGCGTGGTCGAACTCCTCACTAGTGATACCTTGTGTAGTCCGACATTAAGAAGCCAGTTTTACAAAGAGTATGTCAACCCTCTTGGGTTAACGCTCCGCAGTTGACCTGGGCCAGGATACTAAGTACATGGAGAAAGTAAAGGTAGGTGGTCGGATGAGAGGAGTGGAGTGCCAGAAGTATCCTACCAAATGTTACGCTGCACCCTTCATTATTTTATATGAAAGCACTTTACATGACTTAAAACCCTTTGCTTTATCTGTCATAAAGAACGGAATTCTTCACTGAATGAGGGGGCTGGAAAAAGATACTTGCTATGTTGGCATATCAAGTATCTTTTATTGACTGCTGCACTACAGTTCAAAGTGACGCAGATAGAAGAGACAATTCCTAGACGACAGAAATCCGTTCCTTGGTTACGGAGACATTGGAGTGTGACCGATGCCATTGTGGAAAATGTGCGACTGCTGCTGGTGAGTTGCTCAGTTGCCTGGTCAGTGCTGTCTGCGGTTGATACAGACTGCCTTCCTCCCCAACCAGCATCACGCACGTCAGTGTGACCTTGGTCAAACTGTTTGCACCATTTCACTACGGCTGGACACGGCGTTGCATTTGGTCAACACACTGTCAGAATTTCACGGTGAATCTGTGTACAATGAAGGTGTTTTGTTCACGAGAATTGTACTGTCCCACATATTTCAACTTTGTAGTGCAGTTCATGTTGCTGCGCCACTTAACTCCCATAATGTGGTGCACTTGTTCTCTATCAAAGCAGTACTGTGTGTGCACGGAACCCAGAACACGTACTGTCATACGACAAGCGCCACTCTTGTCGCACAGTAGTATTACCGTGTGCAAGGGTTGGGTCGTGACTCCCAGAGTGGCAGCTGGACTATGCTGCTGGTAACTCAGATGAAGCTCAGCTCAGCTCAGCTCTGCCAGTGCATGGTCTGCAGTGACCTTAGTGGCACTAGCTGCACTGTGGCCCGTCAGTAAAATATCCCTGATTAGGAATGTACACTACTGGCCATTAAAATTGCTACACCACGAAGATGACGTGCTACAGACGCGAAATTTAACCGACAGGAAGAAGATGCTGTGATATGCAAATGATTAGCTTTTCAGAGCATTCACACAAGGTTGGCGGCGGTGGCGACACCTGCAACGTGCTGACATGAGGAAAGCTTCCAACCGATTTCTCATACACAAACAGTAGCTGACGGGCGTTCCCAGGTGAAACGTTGTTGTGATGCCTCATGTATGGAGGAGAAGTGCGTACCATCACGTTTCTGACTTCGATGAAGGTCGGATTGTAGCCTATCGCGATTGCGGATTATCGTATCGCGACATTGCTGCTCGCGTTGGTCGAGATCCAATGACTGTTAGCAGAATATAGAATCGGTGGGTTCAGGATGGTAATACGGGACGCCGTGCTGGATCCCAACGGCCTCGTATCACTAGCAGTCGAGAGGGCAGGCATCCGCATGGCTGTAACGGATCGTGCAGCCACGTCTCGATCCCTAAGTCAACAGATGGGGACGTTTGGAAGACAACAACCATCTCCATGAACAGTTCGACGACTTTTGCAGCAGCATGGACTATCAGCTCGGAGACCATGGCCGCGGTTACCCTTGACGTTGCATCACAGACAGGAGCGCTTGCGATGGTGTACTCAACGACGAACCTGGGTGCACGAATGGCAAACCGTCATTTTTTCGGATGAATCCAGGTTCTATTTAGAGCATCATGATGGTGGCATCCGTGTTTGGCGACATCGTACATTGGAGGCGTGTATTCGTCATCGCCATACTGGCGTATCACCCGGCGTGATGGTATGGGGTGCCATTGGTTACACGTCTCGGTCACCTCTTGTTCGCATTGACGGCACTTTGAACAGCGGATGTTACATTTCAGATGGGTTACGCCCCGTGGCTCCACCCTTCATTCGATCCCTGCGAAACCCAACATTTCACAGGATAATGCACGACCGCATGTTGCAGGTCCTGTGCAGGTCTTTCTGGATACAGAAAATGTTCGACTGCTGCCCTGGCCAGCACATTCTCCAGATCTCTCACCAAATGAAAACGTCTGGTCAATGGTGGCCGAGCATCTCGCTCGTCATATTACGCCAGTCACTACTGGTGATGAACTGTGGTATCGTGTTGAAGCTGCATGGGCAGCTGTACCTGTACACGCCATCCAAGCTCTATTTGACTCAATGCCCAGGTGTATCGACGCCGTTATTACGGCCAGAGGTGTTTGTTTGGGTACTGATCTCTCAGGATCTATGCACCCAAATTGCGTGAAAATGTAATCACATGTCACTTCTAGTATAATATATTTGTCCAATGAATACCCGTTTATCATCTGCATTTCTTCTTGGGTTAGCAATTTTAATGGCCAGTAGTGTAGTTTGTTCATAATAGTTACAGTGATGAAATCACAGCTGGAGGGGCAGTCAGTGGTCTCTCATAACATTGTCAGCCACAGTCACTGCAGCATGCCAGGATCACCGGTTGGCCGCCAGGAAGGTAGGGCACGTGCATTGGTGGCTAGTAGGGGCTAATGCCGACAGAAAACCGAGGGCAACACTGCTGCTGGCTCCCTTCTGTAGTGGCAGTGTAAAGGCCACGGAGCAAGAGGGTTAACCTGAGGCCTACGATATGGCGGATGTCGATGGGGTACACTGGGTCTGGGCAATGGACGGCACCAATGTGCGCTCACACGGGGCGATGGACAGCGATATGTAGCTGGGCAACTAGGTGGCCCAGGCTCGGGTTAGCGGTTCACAAAGGAGGCGCCATCAGCAGGGGGCACTCAATCTTTAGTTTGCTTCAAATTAAAGAGAATAAGAGGAACTGTTGGCCAATATCTTACTTGTGGTACATACCATATATATGTTTTACGTGAGCACTGTTCAGGGATGTGTTTCTCGGGAAAACGTAAGGGGAACCTTTGTTTCAAATAAGAAGTTCCAAATGATGTAACGAAGCAACGAGTTAAAAAAGCTGCAGGACAAATGAAGAAATACCGAGCATAAAAAATTAAATGAGAAAGGCCAATAGATTATTACTGATCTTTTAAGAGAATTAGTTAAGAAAAGTGAGTTCTATAATAGTATTCTATCAACTGGTTAGTGATGATTTAATGGTGTAATGTCGGCGTGGGAAACTGGCTAATGTTTGGAAATAGCTCTTGAGTTAGAAAGAGACCTCTCAGGCTAAATTTGAGTACAGGCGCCATGTTGACTGCATACTGTAGTGGGACGAAATTGAAGCGTCACCCATCCACCAGTGTCAGCCCAGTTTGCAGGTGAATATAAGTTTAATTTAGTTTTGTTTATGTATTTTTGTAATATTTGTAATGGTTGTGAAGTGTCTAAAGTTTTGTGTTTTTTTTATGTTCATGTACGGAGAGGGCGGCGCAACGAACGGAGACAGCATCTTCGTTGCCGGGACCGGAGAGAAAATTGCTGGCCACTATACGTCGCGGGTCGACAGCCAAAGAGCGACAGAAGATTCTGAAACCGATTTGTTGCGTCGTGCTTCTAAAAGTTGGAAATGAATAATTTGTAATGTTTTGTACAACAATGACGTCGTAGAGAGTTTAATCTTATTGATACTGTTAGTTTTGTCTTGTCAAGGCTCAAGTTCACGTCTGTATGTAGGAAGATAATAAACTAGTGGATGCTACTAAAGCTGAAATACGTGTTCCGAGGATTTATTTATGAAGAATTATGTGAATGAATTAATAATATATTTGACAAGATTATTGGATTTTGACAGCGTTCATCGCGACTTTGAATCTCAAAAAGTTTATTCAATGTGGTTCTATTATCGATTAAATCAGATAACGTGTATCAATATAATTTCTGAGGAGAAACAAACGACATCTAAAATTGAAAAAGCTTACGCAAACCAGTTGGCCCGAGTGACGTAATTCTGTGCATACGACTCAAATGATGTTTTGCAGTTTCGTTCAAGAACCATTCTGAGACAATTTAAAAGGGATATAAATAATTTTGAAGTGGGTTGTAACTGACGTAGGTGACGAAGTCTGCACATGGTCATATGTCGAAAGAAAATCATTTATAAGAAACTTACGTCGTTACACTACAATACATACTTAGCTAAAGCAGACGCCTGTAGTTACTGTCAATAAAGGCTGTCACGGGCAGTTGCCTGTCCCATCTCAGAATGCACGTGGTCTTTTTCTCGCAGTTATTAGCTGGCACCGATTACGTCACTGATCATAATGTGCACAGCTGAACACCACTGACATTGACGGTCTAAAATGGGTGGTACATACGTGAGCCCGGCTTGCTAGTGTTTCCCCAGTGGCAGCACTCTTGGCCTATAAGCCACACCGAGCGAGGTGGCGCAGTGGTTAGCACACTGGACTCGCATTCGGGAGGAAGACGGTTCAATCCCGCGTCCGGCCTTCCTGATTTAGGTTTTCCGTGATTTTCCTAAATTGCTCCAGGCAAATGCCAGGACGGTTCCTTTGAAAGAGCACGGCCGACTTCCTCCACTGTCCTTCTCTAACCCGATGGACCGATGACCTCGCTACTTGGTCTCCTCCTCCAAAAACAACCCAACCCTGTGAGCCACTATAGGCTGGAGCAGCCAGCCTTAGTCGTTGGGCAACTATGACTTCGTCTACCCTGGTTTTTCCAGTGTGGCCAGCTCTTCCAGAAGACCTGCATCTGTTGTAAGGCGTCACAAATTCAGCTTTCAGATACGCTGGTTATCCTTTTTCACATTATCGGCGTACTGAATGAGTGTTCTCGCGTACTGAGTACTCACTAATGTGCCATGGAAGCTAGTTAACGAGCTGATGGTGTCGGGCAGATTTGTGATGATATTCGGTGCAAATGTGCAATCATTAACCCACGTTACACATCACAGGAGCTTCTAAGCTCTGACCTTTTTTTGGCATGTGTCGGCAACTTGCTGTTTGAAATGTGGCCGAGCGCGGGGGTGAGTTCTCATGGCGCCACACTTTTGTAGCATTACAGAGGAAGGTTGCAGGCAGCCTTGAGCCAATTCAGACGTATGTGTCGCAGTGGGAGACAGTTACAGGAGTTCGAAGAACTGATCGTTTAATCCGATTGTGCAGTGTAATTAACGAGCTGGTGGATGCTTCTCTCTACATGACGTTCTCTTGAACTCATGCTGTAGCATTCAATTAACCTCATTGACGTCCGGTGCACTATGCGGGGCGAGAAGCTTCTTTCTGAAGTCCTTTCATAGTTAATGTTGATATGGCAAGTGTTTTCTTATTATTGTGTGTCAGCCTTTATAGCTGAATGATGAAACTACAGTAACTTAGGTTTGCACCGAGAGTCGAAGAGACGTAGATCTCATACTATTGATGTGCTCACTATAAGTGGGTAATCTTGGAAGCCACACAAGCACTCTCATCTGTGCGTATCATATCTCAAAGCACTCGTATGATTCGAAAGTAGGCTCCTCCATGTTTCGCCGGTGGCAGAAGATGGTACACTGGGAGCCCATTTTCTCGCTTATATACCTCTATCCCACAAAGGTACTTTCAGCACTGCTGTTGGTAGGCGATGTTCATCACCCCAGATGAATTTCGACGCACTCGTAGCCTGCTATTGGCGTATAACATCGTGTACCGAGATTCATCTGACTAATCGTAGCCGGCCGGAGTGGCCGAGCGGTTCTAGGCGCTACAGTCTGGAATCGCGCGACCGCTACCGTCGCAGTTTCGAATCCTGCCTCGGGCATGGATGTGTGTGACGTCCTTAGGTTAGTTAGGTTTAAGTAGTTCTAAGTTCTAGGGGACTGATGACCTCAGAAGTTAAGTCCCGTAGTGCTCAGAGCCATTTGAACTAGTCGTAATTTAGAGCGTCTACTGACGGTATACCTGCGCCCGTGCTAATATTTGTGCTCCGTGACGAATGACGAGCAGAGGAGGCGTATGCGACGGTGTCTTCTGCACCTCACTACGAGGAAACGGGATGATGCGAGTGCTCATCATTTCTTGTTGTCCAGCTCTGAACTGGGGACTGAGATGCTACACTGCGACCCACATATCCATTGCAGAACTGGCGTAGTTGCGCACAGTAACTGCCCTTGCGGCAGCTGTTTTCCCTGTATTAGACATCTCCGGCACATCCGTGACCCGGTGGTTTGTGAAAAGTCTTGAGCCTCTCTCGACCTCGGTGATGAAGTGAACTGTGGACTCGATATTCATAATGTGTGCATCAAGTCGGCTGAAATGACACTGCTGGATTGTCCAGCCTATGACCAATACAAGGTAGAAGACAATTGTACAGGATGGCGGGTATGGGCAGGCGGTGGGCGTTATGGAATAATAGAGTAATTTTTAGAGAAAGGCCATTTACTGGCTAAAGCATGTTGAAAAGGGGCTACATATGCCTAGGGAGGTGAGGGTGAGCCAGAGCTTACAATTTGGCGAACATTGTTCGCGAAGCTACCGAAAGTTGTTGTCTGCCAAAACTAAGTCCACAGTGCCGCAGCACCGGGAGAAGCGGGAGATGTTCAATGGTACAGGGCGCGCATCCGACTCGCGGGTGAGCAAGAATACAAGAGAGCGGGCCCGGCGACGGGCGGCCGGGTATGTTCGACGCACCACGCGGCTTCCTCCACCCTGATTGGTCAGGACCGAGCAAACCGTGCGGGCGGCATGGAACTTTCCAGAGCGTTGCCTGCTAAGCGACGCCTGGGACGGCGTTACCTCGTCAGCACACGAGAGAGGCGTGTGAACAAGGTGCCCTTTCTCGGTGCTGACTTCCTGTTACTAGACCGTGGGACGAAAGAATTTACAGGCAGCTAACACTGCCGGCCGTGGCTTGGCCGTAATGGAGTAATGAAGTTACTAGTTGGAGGCTCATATAATAAAGTAAAATCTCCTATTGTCTGGCTCATCCTTTACACAATGAAGTGACTGTCTCAACTATTCCATTCGTCGAGTAGACAAGGGAGACGGGGCGGGGGGGGGGGGGGGGGAGCATCTACACGAAACAGTAGCTATCTCTTATCCACTTTCTCGACAAGGAAAAAGGGGGGGGGGGGCATCTAGGTGATACAGTAGGTATCTCATATTCACTTGCTCAGAAGTGTAAACGATAGCGGAATTTCTGCAATAGGATCTAGTCCAGCTCCAGAACAATGCATCAATTGCTCGCCTCTTTTTCGCTTTTCGTCGTATCTTCATGTTCAGGTCGAATGGCTGGCTTGTTATTACAGTCCTCGCCAACGACAGTTCTTTACTTACATGTCGTGTCGGAATATTGTGGAACAGAATGCATGTCTTGCGTCTCCTGCGTGTTGGCAGTCAGTGGAGTACACCTGGGTGACCTTACACTTGCGTGTGTTGTTGCAGCGAGGCGGAGTGCCTGAACCGGGCCGTCGGCGGCGCGCTGCTGCCGCAGGTCGTCGCCTCGGCGGCAGGCATCTGTTTCCTGCTCTTCCAGGTGGCCAAGGTAAGCGTGCAGCTCCACAACAGGAGCTGTCTTCTCTGCCATGGAGCCTCGTAGCCAGAGCCCGGAAATACTTAACGTGGAAAACATTAACACCACTGAAGTCACAGTTAGAAAGGAAGGCGTTGTCGTAAAACGCGTGAACCAGTTTGTCGCGCCACTTTGCCTTCACCAACACATTCGGGCCGGCCGTCATAATCTCCATAGTCGTTTCCCTTTGCGATTTTTTGTGGTTAATAACGCCACCGGTCGCATGGGTCTAGTCTTGTAGGATAGTTCTTGTTGGGTGCAGATTTCCGTTATTGCTTATGATAATGCTGGTGTCATCCGCATATACGTGACATACGGGTTTAGTATTGGTGACTTATATAGGTCGTGTAGAATTGTATGTAACTTTTTCAGGAGAGGTTGTACTACTTGCACCAAGAGTTACAGAAAGTGGGCAACGCCGTCGTATGGGTTGTTTGAATAGTGTTGGACGAGTTGTTTGACCATTTACCTTGTAAACTGAGAGAGTGTTGGGAAAGCTCTGTTGTATTGTGCGAATTACTTTAGCCTGATATCAAAAGCGACAAAAGCTAACGCTAACTGTACTTTAATGGCGCTTGTTGGGGGAGTTTTATCCATTCCGCTACAATATTCACTATGGAACATCCTTTTATGGCGCTGCTCTGATACTGACTGACTATTTCTGGGAGAAGTTCTTTTATCCTGTTATTTAACATCCGTGTCCATAATTTTAAATCAGAGTTGAGCGCGATTACCGGCTGGTAATATTGGATTTTTATTTTCTTGTGTGTGTGTGTGTGTGTGTGTGTGTGTGTGTGTGTGTGTGTGTGTGTGTGTACACTGAAAGTCCTTCTGTAAAGTATGAAGGTAGATTTTCATCAAACATTGTCTCTGTACTCTGTGTGCATTTTGGTTGTTTGCGGGCCGATCAAATATCAGAAATGTAACTAAAATTCGACAGACATTCCATCAAAACCTGCTTCTTTCTTTTTGTGTGACTCCTCAATAACTGTTTGCAACTTTGATAGCTTTGTCTCATACAACAAACTTTTTTTGTTTTCTCAATTGGTGCTGTGTGTTACGTCTGATAAGAAAACTTCGTGAGGGTCGTACTCGTTTCGGTCTTGGCAGACATATCCGTGAAATACGGTACGATGTAGGGAAGAGTGGTGTACCTTTTCGCCTCTGGCAAGTCCATTAAAAGGAAGTTAATGTATGTTCCATTTTTAATTGATAGCATTCACATTTTTTGGTGCTGTGGTCCTTTTCTGAAATTATGGAAGTTGCTCCGTAAACGTAAGGTTTTTCCAGATATGAAATAATGTCCGAAGGTACAACACAGTCGTGTACTTAGGAACAAATATTCTATTCAGATTTAATAATGTTGCAATTGAGAAACTCTTGTCAACACTGCATTTCATACTTTATCTGTTAAATTATTACTCTACTAGACACCAGTAACCAGTAAGTGAAATGAGATTCAGTATAAGTAGTATCGAAAACCAGTTACATGTTAAAACACATTCTGGAATATAAAGCTATTGGAAACTAACACAAATTTCCGTTTTGAAGACAGGTAAAACTGTTACGACATTAATTAAATTTAGTTCGTTTGCAAATACCACATGTTACGTGGTAAAAGACTTTGTTACGTTTGAAGGTACAAGACGGACCAACTAAGTACAGCTTAACTGTCCAAACTGTACATAATTAGTTTGAAAGATATTGAAAAAGAAAGACTGAAACACGGGCCAGGAAACATAATGTGTTCCTAGGTAAGCTATGCCCTAGTCTTTCCCCTATCAAATGGCTCTGAGCACTATGGGACTCAACTGCTGAGGTCATTAGTCCCCTAGAACTTAGAACTAGTTAAACCTAACTCACCTAAGGACATCACACACACCCATGCCCGAGGCAGGATTCGAACCTGCGACCGTAGCGGTCTCGCGGTTCCAGACTGCAGCGCCAGAACCGCGCGGCCACTTCGGCCGGCTCTCCCCTATCCACTGGTGGAATTTTATATATCATATTGCTCCACTCATGCGTTATCTTAAAGATTATCTTTTGTTGTGCTGTTCCCGTTTCTCTTTTGATGTGGTCTGTGCCACACGGCTACTTTCCATAGCTACGCGGTGGTCTAGCTTCACCCCTCTCCCCCGTGAGGAAATGCAGGCATACATCCGCCGACTGGCCGAGCTGATGCTTCCCTCCCTCTTGTCACCCTCACTCCGGCGTCATACGCACCATGCGACGACTGTCGCTTACCGGCCTGGTCCGGCGACTATGCTGCAACTTTCCGGGACACACATCGCTCAGTTAAACCTTCTATCCCATGACCAGTACATGTGCTCGTATATGAGTAACTGCTCGTAACGCCACGTGCTGAGTTAATGGAGGAGCTCAGTGGCCATTGTTTACAATCCATAACGTAAAGCTTGATATTGTTTTTAATATACATTCTGTCTAATCTGCTAATGGCGGTGTTGCTAACACACGAGAAAGCGGCGGCATTTGGTCGAGCGGATGTCCACATATCGACTAACTTAATTCCGTCTGCTAAAATACGACATTCTTGACAAATATTAAAATTAGAATTTTAAAATTGTTTAAAACACAACAACCACGCCTGGAGGAAAACTAGCCTTTCAGCCGGTCCCAAGCCGCGATATTGGTTCAAATGGCTCTGAGCACTATGAGACTTAAGTATCTATGGTCATCAGTCCCCTAGAACTTAGAACTACTTAAACCTAACTAACCTAAGGACAGCACACAACACCCAGTCATCACGAGACAGATAAAATCCCTGACCCTGCCGGGAATCGAACCTGGGAACCCAGGCGTGGGAAGCAAGAACGCTACCGCACGACCACGAGCTGCGGACCAGGCGCGATATAGTGGGACGGCTAATCGTTGGGCTAACCAACATTGTAAAGAACTGATGGGTTCCTATACACTCACACACACACTCACACACACACACACACACACACACACAGCCTCGGATTGGAATGGATATAACGGAAAACGACCCAAGCTTCTGAATAAAGGACTACGAATAGGTACATGGAACGTAAAAACACTGTACTCTGCAGGTCAACAAAGATACTTGATGAAGAACTAACAGAATACAAGACGGATATTACAGCCCTGCAGGAGATAAGATGGCCTGGACAAAGTATGCACACAGAAAAAAAACCACACAGCGGAAACAAGCATGGTCACCATATATTTTGAACAGAATTTTCGGTTAGTAATAAAATAATGGCCAGTGTAATGACAATATCAATGAAAGAATATGTTACATCAGAATGAAAGGCAAATATAGAAATATTAATAAGTGTCCATGCCCCAGCTGAGGAGAAGGAGGAAGACATAAAAGACGAATTCTATGACATCTCAGACCAAATGTACTCTTGATTACCACAGTATGACATCAAAATTGTGCTGGGAGATTTAAGTGCCAAAATAGGACAAGAACAGCAATGGCAACCATATATAGGCATGTTCAGCCTTCACACTGAATCAAATGATAATGGTATAAGGCTTATCAACTTCGCCACAGCTAGAAATGAAAATAGCAAGTACACCATTCCCCCATAAACACATACATAAAGCAGCATGTATCTCACTGTATGGATTAACTAGGAACCAAATAGACCATGTTTTGATAGAGAAAAAACATAAAAAGGCAATAACAGATTTTAGGACAATGAGAGGAGCTGAGATAGGATCAGACCATTCTCTTGTGCTAATAAAGATGAAACAATCATTACCAAAACCACCTAGTAAGAACAACAGTGGTAAAAGAACCCAAAGAATAGACGTGAGTAGGCTAAAAGAGAAGGAGGTGAATAAGCAGTTTAAGATTAACCTTAAAAATAGATTAGCTGAATTAGAGAATGACAACAATACAAAAGAAGATATGAACACAAAATGGAAGAAGATGACAAGAGTTATGAGGGAGACTGCGCATGAACTACTAGTTGATAATAATAATAGCAATATAAAACGCAAACCATGGTTCAGTGAAACATGTAGAAAAACAGTACAGGACAGGAAGAGAGGCTGACGGGCAATGATGAACAGTTGTTGTGATCTTCAGTCCAGAGACTGGTTTGATGCAGCTCTCCATGCTACTCTATCCTGTGCAAGCTCCTTCATCTCCCAGTACCTACTGCAACCTACATCCTTCTGAACCTGTTTAGTGTATTCATCTCTTGGTCTCCCTCTGCGATTTTTACCCTCCACGCTGCCCTGCAATACTAAATTTGTGATCCCTTGATGCCTCAGCATATGTCCTACCAACCGATCCCTTCTTTTAGTCAAGTTGTGCCACAAATTTCTCTTCAATTCTATTCAATACCTCCTCATTAGTTAAGTGATCTACCCATCTAATCTTCGGCATTCTTCTGTAACACCACATTTCGAAAGCTTCTATTCTCTTCTTGTCCAAACTAGTTATTGTCCATGTTTCATTTCCATACATGGCTACACTCCATACAAATACTTTCAGAAACGACTCCCTGACACTTAAATCTATACTCGATGTTAACAAAATTCTGTTCTTCAGAAAAGCTTTCCTTGCCATTGCCAGTCTACATTTTATATCCTCTCTACTTCGACCATCATCTCTTATTTTGCTCCCCAAATAGCAAAACTCCTTTACTACTTTAAGTGTCTCATTTCCTAATCTAATTCCTTCAGCATCACCCGACTTAATTCGACTACATTCCATTATCTTCGTTTTGCTTTTGTTGATGTTCATCTTATATCCTCCTTTCAAGACACTGTCCATTCCGTTCAACTGCTCTTCCAAGCCCTTTGCAATGTCATCGGCGAACCTCAAAGTTTTTATTTCTTGTCCATGGATTTTAATACCTACACCGAACATCTCTTTTGTTTACTTTACTGATTGCTCAATATACAGATTGAATAACATCGGGGAGAGGCTACAACCCTGTCTCACTCCCTTTCCAACCACTGCTTCCCTTTCATGTCCCTCGAGTCTTATAACTGCCATCTGGTTTCTGTAAAAATTGTAAATAGCCCATCGCTCCCTGTATTTTATCCCTGCCACCTTCAGAATTTGAAAGAGAGTATTCCAGTCAACATTGTCAAAAGCTTTCTCTAAGTCCACAAATGCTAGAAACGTAGGTTTGCCTTTTCTTAATCTAGCTTCTAAGATAAGTCGTAGGGTCAGTATTGCCTCACGTGTTCCAATATTTCTACTGAATCCAAACTGATCTTCCCCGAGGTTGGCTTCTACCAGTTTTTCCATTGGTCTGTAAAGAATTCGCGTTAGTATTTTGCATCCGTGACTTATTAAACTGATAGTTCGGCAATTTTCACATCTGTCAACACCTGCTTTCTTTGGGATTGGAAATATTATATTCTTCTTGAAGTCTGAGGGTATTTCGCCTGTCTCATACATCTTGCTCACCAGATGGTAGAGTTTTGTCAGGACTGGCTCTCCCAAGGCCGTCAGTGGTTCTAATGGAATGTTGTCTACTCCCGGGGCAGTAAGAACCATGAAAACCAAAGAACGAACAAGAAAACCACGAGAGAAATGAAGGGTATAATAAGGCGAGGGAAAAGAGCATTCATTTGTAAACAGATAGAGGTGGCTGAGGAGGACTATAACCAGAACAATAGTAAACACAGGACAATGAATAGCTACAGAAAAGAGTACAGAGCTAAGTCTGTGATAATGAAGGACGAGAATGGAAAACTGATCACTACAAACTAAGGAAATTTAAAGAACTGGAGGAAATGCTTCAAAGAAATGCAGAATAACCCAGCATATACCTACAACATAGAAAACAGGGCAGAAAATCAGAACGTTCAACCATTAGTCAAAGAACCAACTCTGATGGAGGTGAAGGAGGCAATAAAAAGACTAAAAAATGCGAAGGCCCCTGGCATAGACATGATATCAGCAGGGCTAATCAAAGAAAGGGGAGAGAAGATACATGAATGGTTAGCCGAACTGATAAAAGAGGTATGGAGAAAAGAAGTAATGCTGGAGGAATGGAAAAATGCTGATGTCTATCCCATGTACAATAAAGGAGACAAAATACTGACACAGAACTACAGAGGGATATCTCTACTATGCACATGCTATAAAGTAATATCAAGAATTATACTAAACAGGCTGAACCCATACATTGTGGAAATATTAGACACAGCACAAGCAGGGTTCAGAAAAGGTAAATCAACGGTCGACCAAATATTCACATTAAGACAAATATTAGATAAGAACTGGGACCACAATCGTGATACCTTTTGCCTGGTTATAGATTTCAACAAAGCATATGACAGCATAGTAAGAGAGGAAATATGGAGGATAATGCATAGTGTGGGATACCTGAAAAGCTGATAAAGCTAACTAAAATGTGTGTGATGGAATAGAAGTGTAGAGTGAAAGTACAGGGGAAGATCTCAGAAGCATTTGAAGTAAAAACAGGAGTGAGACAGGGATATATTAGATCACCAAGTGTTCAAATGTGCTTGAATTTCTAAGGGACCAAATTGCTTAGGTCATCGGTCCCTAGACTTACACACTACATAAACTAACTTATGCTAAGAACAACACACACACCCATGCCCGAGGGACGACTCAAACCTCCGGCGGGAGGCGCTTATATCACCAACCCTGTTCAATTTGGCCCTCAACAGCACCCTGAGGAGAGTAACATGTGAAAGTTCAGGAGTCACCATAGGAAAAATGTCTTGGCTTTTGCAGATGATATTGTGCTGATAGGAAAGAACATTGAAGACCCAGAGGAAATGGGGACTGTACTAATGGAAGAAGCTAAGAAAATAGGTCTAAGTATAAATGGAAGTAAAACAAAGTTCGTGTGGTATTCGAGTTACCAATACTCTCGCATTTGCTACGGTAGATTTTGATTTTCTTGATTGGAGCAGTAAAGACTCACAGCTTGTTGGAAATTGTGGCATGCTCCTGTAGTCCAGCGATTGGTGGTCGCGTGTAGAGGATGGAATATCATGGTAAAAAAAATAAGATCATTAAATAACAAAATGAAATATAAAAATTAGAAATAAGAAGAACAAACAAAACACCGCAGTATTCTCGAAAAAATTCAGATGCAGTTTCGCCAGTGTGCGTTGTCATGAATAGCGACTGGATTTTTATGCAACTCTAAGATACGTTTTTTTAAATATTCGCGTGCATTACTCATAGGGAAACGGATCTAAGTATTTTCGTGCTGAAAGAAACTTTTCATTCAGTTCTGTACTCTTGTGACTCACTTGCGAAGAAACATACCAAATACGCTGCCAGAAAGAAATTCCACATAATCAAGGACTGTGTTCAGTGGCACAAGGATATATAATATGCGCATACTCAGGAGTCGTAGTATTAGTGATTCATTTACCACAGCCATTGGCAACCATGTGGAGCTCAGGGGGTCTGTCTGTGCACCCTCTGTTTTGACTATGCAGGCAGTAACTGTAGTGACTTTAGAGATGAAGACTGTTTGCAAGATTCATTCTAGGATACAACTGTGCCCCACTGACGAGTACGTACTCTGTGAACGACTTCAGTTATTGGAACGGGATTGCACAGTGGGTCTGTGGGGAGCTCCACAGCCGTGTAGAAGGATTGTTGCACACAGTGAATCGCTGGTATGGCGGCGCTTTCTGCAGTGGTCTGTCGAACGTTCCCACAGCCGTAGAACAGGTTCTGGACGTCCACGTGGTACAGAGGCACGTCAGGGTGGACGCGTTGTGCGAGCAGCGGTGGCGGCGGAGCATCGTCCAGGGAACAACTCCGGGCACGTGTTGCATCTGCTGCGACATCAGGGTCTGTTGCGACAGGATTAAGATCACGTGTGTGTCTGCCCAGGCTGCTGGTACACTGTCGACACGTTTCGCTGTGGCGCGTGTGTTCCGTTTGGTTTGAATTTGTTATCGTATACTCCGACAGGGATGAACTACTTGTTTGCCTTATACTTGAGGCAGTTGCATCTTTTCTGGCACTGGATGTAGAAAAATTACTGTAATATGTTTGTTTGCGTGGCGATCTTCCGCAGCAGCTGTTAACATATATTTTTATTGGTTATCTGTCTTGAGCTGACTTTTAATCAGTTTGCAGTCACTCAAGACAGATAACTATAGTAACAAAATCACTGTATTTATGGTAAGGCTGAAACTTCTTAATGAAGATTTTACTTAAACTGCTGAATGCTTACTCAAATATTTGCTTAAACTGCTGAGTGAAAATGAATGCGAGTGAATCTACTTTCTCTTTACTTATTCTTATCATCGCAACACTGACCCACAATACTCTAGCGCAACGCTATCCGACTGCTCAAAAATGATAACCTGACTTTAAATAATTAATACAAAAGAATGGCCATAAATTAGAAGAAATACTGACAATAACCCATACATATCATAAGTCACTTACCTCATAGAAAATCTTCATTACCCGAATTACTGCAACTCAGCAAGCGCCAATACAGCCAGATAATTAAAAGATTCTAACTACTGTAGGCTCTAACTACTAATAGGCATAAGGTTAGCAAAGGAAATATTTTGTTGCAAAGCAAACATTGTATTTTTTTACCTTAGTAATGTGACATCCAGTTAAAAAAAAAATAGTCTTCCGTGACATCCAGTTCCAAAAATTATATAATCATGAATAATATTTAATCTCCAAGTCGGACACGTCCAGATCGTCCGCTCGCGCTAACACTTCAAACCTCCACCACTGCTAATTATTAACCTCTAACCTCCATTACTACCGACTACTCACACCCAACTTCCATCACTGCTGACTGTTCACCTCTAGTTCTCGCATTTCTTTTGTCTTGTTGTTTCGAGGTTGGTTGCCGAATGTTGAATTATAAATGTGTTTAATCTGGTAAAAATCTTCTCTCTGGAACACAGGAATTTAACGGCACGTGCATAAAACTCTTATTTGCTGTCCTGTTAGTGATACTTTTGTGGATATAGCGCTATGTTTATGAGTTGAAATGTTTGCAGTTTCACAAATTTGGTCTTGTCTTTGCCTTTTTTGAAGTAGGTTCTTTACTTCCTTCTTTATTATTTCGTCTAATCTTCTTGAATCAAAATTCACTCCAGGGGCACTGTCTTTGAATAGTAGCACAAAATTTAGAAGCAGTATCTCCTTGGAGGTCAACGATATCCAGAACAGAGAAAGACATCTAAAGTAGGGGCCTTTGTTGGATATATTAGCATCTATTTTCGCATTTTTTAACACATCTTACAGAGTGCAAATTGAGACCGCAATCTGTGGCTCGTATGTATTCACAACACTCTTAACAGTTCACAGCGTCTGGTATTCAGATTTCTAACATATGACCACCGTTTCAGTGTGTGGTAAATATTTTGCGATGGCAGGGGAATGTCAAGAAGCTTTGGCTTTGAATGCGTGTTTTCTGTATGGTCTTTAAGTAACTTCTCTACAACGAATATAACAGCTTACGTTAACAGGCTGCACGAATACTTTGCATGTTGCAGTCCACAGCTAATTTTACCACGCCTAGACGTATATCTTTCAGAGCTATACCAGTTTTTATTGTGTAATTTGTGTAATCACTCAAAAAGAGCAGTGAGCGCTTTTACTGAATGCCATACAGTCATAATAAGTTCATGGAATCAATAAAAATGAGAAATCTGCAAAGTTTTTTGTCGTCTTACACAGCTCTCCCGTAAGAATATATGGTTTAGGTGTTCATTGCTAAAAAAATGACTAACGGCATAAATCGCATTAAATTTTATTTGACACGAACCACTAAATAATTTTTTGTGATGTATTGTTGATGTATTGGCATTTAGCATTTCATTACCTGGTTGTAGTTGTAGTCATCTTTGACGTCGAAATGCGCAAATCAGTGAAGTGTTCATTTTTTAAGAATGGTATTACAATTACTGCATTAAACAACTGTCACAAACTTACATTTTGTCGACAGACATAATTTTTATTACTGTCTCTTCTACTTAAAGAGAGGTCGTACCTTTGCTTAACTTAAGTTTTTGCAAACAGTGGATTCAACTGGAAGCATCACTGTTTCTTGCTGTCATATTGTAGACATACCTAGCGCGAAACAATTATGTGAGCCCCGAAGGGATGAATAAGCTTCCAGCCAAAAAGCTTCCTGCAACTAAAACTTTTCACCTCCGATTTTTTTAAAGATGTTGATGATTGCTCTGCACAAACCATCAATATATACTTTCAAGAGTAATTATTGTACTTAATGTTCATTCCACGGAATGAGGCTTTTGCAAATCTCATACTATTTCTGTACCCGACAAATGCCGAAATTTTACTTATGCGTCTTCTTCTCAGAGTAGTTAGTGCTGTTGAAAGCTGCCATGTACATGCAAATGACAGTGGTATTTCCTGTGTTGCAGAAAACCTCGTTCCATGTGGTGGAGACAGGCAAGCTGCTAGGCTACCTGACGTTCATGCTGTCGCAGCTGCTCTTCTACTGCTGGTTCGGTGACGACATGCTTTCCAAGGTAACACTCTCACATCAGAACGCATTCTCTCATTCATGACCACGTCATACCCGCCACTAGTCGGTTAAGAAAACTGCGTTGGGAACTGGGGACATATTTTAATCCCTTCACCTCTCTCTCTCTCTCTCTCTCTCTCTCTCTCTCTAACGCAAGTTTTACCCTCTATATTTGTTCCACATCTTACAATTAGAGAGGACCTGAAAATAATGTCGTTTCTGTGCATGTCGATATTCGTTTGTTATTCATCAGCTCATTGTGTATTCCAAAGTCGTGCCGAAGATATTTTAAGGTTAGAGTGACTCGTCGATTCGTAAATAATTAATCTCACTTTTTTTCAATTCGTGGTGAAATGGTGAGACAAAAACCAAAAGAGCATCATGTGCTTTTAGAGATTCGCTAGGGTAGTAACGCAACAGTTGCTACCAAAAACATGTACGATGTTCCTCCAAGTGCGTTAGACGTTCGTAAGTACCAGAGCTAGTTTTCTAAGTTCAACTGGTAATTTTGATCTTACCAACTCCTAGAAAATGATATGTCAAGGGCGGAAGTGGAAGCAAATCTTTGTCAGTCAAGCGAGGATCTGTCGAACACTCTTAACTAATTTTGATCGACCGTCCAAGAACATTATTGCAGCAGGCTGGTAAATACAAACAAAGCTAACCGATCCACCACATTCAAGTTATTGCTTCAGTAACAAAGTACAGGAGCGTTTTTTGATCGCTTGATCACTGGAAATGACAAATGGGTTCTCTATAAGTAAAACACAAAAGGCAGTGACTCTCTACGAATGAATCGCCACGAACTACTGCTAAGCCAGGTTTACACCCCAAAACAGTGCTTTATTGTGTTTGATGAAGTATTCGCTGGGTCGTTCATTTTCAAGTTCTGTAACCTGGACAAACTGCGAGTGCAGACCTTTTTTGTGAACAATTAAACTGAATAAATCAATCTTTAATCGAAAAACGCCAAGATATTGTCAAAAGAGGAGGTATTATTCTGCAACACGATAACGCAAGACCGCACTGCACAAAATGAACCCTGGATAAAAATTTTGAATCGGGGTAGGAGGTATTGCCTCACCCACAATATTCGCTCGATGTTGCACCATAGGATTTCCATTTATTCCGAACGCTACAGCTTTTCTTAAGTAGCATACGATTTCAAAATGTGGATGGCATCTCCAGATATTTTACCCAAAGCCAATTGATTCTTATCCATCCAGCATTGAAAATTTGCACACTAGATGGCAAAAGGTTGTTGATAACGAGGGTGATTACGCCACTGATTGAAAATAAAAATTTGTTAAGAATTTATGTCGTTTAATTTAGAGTAAAAAAAACGACCCTGCTTTCCAGTCCTCCTAATGCAGTGTTTTGAAGCACATTTTCACGCACGAGAAGAAATTCTACTATAGATGCCAACGTTTACTGCACAACTGACGAGTCTTTCAGCTTTTCCTCCCCATTGTGTTGATTTGAATTTTATTGCCTTCTTAATTTTACTCTTCCATTACCGAAATTTGCGGAAGAAGAGGCTTCAAATATGTCTTCGTCGAACTAGTTTGTGTTCGATCGGCTGGAGTTGCTGTTCCTTAGTTTCATAGAATTTAGATCTCAGAGATTAGATTGAGGTTTAGTTTTTCTCTCTATTTCTGAAGAAACATTACTTTGCAGGTGTAAAATACTTTATTTATGGTTAAGTCAGCGTTATGTGAAACACTGCTTCGTCCAATAATATTCACTGCAGGGCGCAGGTTTAAAAAATGCAATAACGTAGTTCAGTGGCTCCTGCGCGTGCAACTGCGAGTTGATGTCAATGTGTAAAGGACAATACAGTAGTAAAAATATTTTTGGTGATGGATTACTGCTACACCTGAGTACGGGGAGTAGATGTGAAAGAAAGATAGGATTGATGTTGATGCGTTAATGAAGTGACGGCCCCTAAAACGTGATTGAGAATTGAAATGTGGGTAATATGTTGGAGGAAAGAGTGGTGGTGTGATAATGGTTGAGAAGAAAGGAAACGAAAGTATCTTTAGAATGTATTTACAACTGCAAACTACAAGACATTTCTGCAAATTGCAGTAAGTGGGCTGCAGACCTATTATCAACTGAAGATTAGGATTTTATAAAGAGAAACATTTAGCTTAGTGTTCTCATGAAATGTCCACCAAACAGAAACCACTCTGTGAGATCTGCCAGAAGCGTTCAGAAACTTTATGCAGTTTTAGCAGATCTATCGATACTCGAGAGAAACACACTCTCATGCATAGTCGTCATACGGCCAGATTACAAAAGATGGCAGCAGCAGACGCCTTTCGGGCCTATACAGCAGGGCAAGAACCAACGAGTGTTTCAACAGTGTACGTAGACAAGGATACCAACAGCGGAATTTGTTAGATATTAAGCCCTGGCCACAAGTGTCTATGATGCAGTTATAGCTTTTAAGTAAAATTCTCAATTACTCCAGTAGTTTGTCATTAATCCAGCGCCCAGGGTTGTTAATATGATTACATAAATAGAAGAACTGTAGGCGCCCCGGTGGTCCCGATCGCCTGCGGTGGACTGGAGGCCGAGCGGTGACCTCTCCAGTTGTCAGGATGCTAGGAAATGACTGTGGACGCTTCAGAAACGCCAAAGAAACATTATTAATTCATAACACCTTTATTCCTGCCGAGTACAATGTGGCCCACGTAACACAGGCTGTCTGAGCTTGGTGATATCAACGACCTTCCCCGAGTCCTTGCTGACTGTAGCGATGACACCAGCTCCGGGTCACACAGTCTTGCTAGCGCAGCGCCGTGTGCTGTGAAGTAGCGGAGGAATGTCCTTACTTCGTACTTCGGCCGCGCGTGGCTGGTGGCGCCCGGCTGGCCGGCCGGCTCGCCTGCAGACAGCAAGCCGCTGCACGTATGAGGCTCCGGGTTGGAGTCCCGGCACTGTCGGCACGAGAGGCGTTCTCGTAGTGCGGGGTGTACTCTATCCCACCCCGTCTTCTTCCCTGCTCCTCCTGGTGGCTCGTCCGCGGTGGACGGGCGGAACGGGCTGCAGTCCCCCAGCGTCGTCGGCTCACCCGGTTGTGACAGCGGATGCACAGGGCCTAGGCCCTGCAAGATCTGGACGACGGCTCACTGATGTGGTCAGCATTGGTGGCGAGCGAGTCTGCCGCAGTGTCTGCTAACCCTGGGTTGATGATTGACAGCGGCAGCAGAGAGGACCAGAGCTGGTACTGTCCACTCATGCCTGCTGCTGGATGAGCCGCCCTTACTGCAACCTCCTTAATAAAGATTAACATGTCGATCACCGAGCTGAGCGCTACGCAGCGACCCAGTACACATATAACTGCAAGTCTGACTGCGAGTGCCTCGTTGCTATCAAAGCTGTCGTATTTAAAGGAAGCACGAGCGACGTCCTGACGTCATGCTCGTTTGTAATGAACGCATTCGTTCCACTTATACCCCTGACTCATCTGTCGTACTCGCCCCTTAGGTGTTCTTGTGACAGAGTTACGTGTTGTTGCGGCAGACTTACGCGAAGTTTTGAAATGCAGTACAGCTGATCCTATACCTCTGTCTTGCACTCTACGAAAGTCTCTGTCCAACACAAACCCGCGTGCTAAGCAATTCTCTCTCGCCTGTTGTGTGTAACCAGGCCATTGCCCCTGCGTGACGACACATTCCGATATATGTGCAGTCACCTACTGCCTCTGGCTCACGGCATAGGCAACGAAACTTTGACAATATTCCACGTTTCCAACTCTCTACTATTCCACGACACTACAGAACTGATGCAATTAAGAAAGTTAAGTAAGTCTTAAGGATTTGAAAATACCTGGAAGAAATCTAGAAAGAAGAGTACAGTGAGAAAAGAAGCACCTGAAGCTGAAAATGACGAACTCTGTACATGGGCAATATTAGAGGTATGTTTTGTTCCACTTATACGAAGAAGATTTGGAATATAAAAATTCGATTTCGTCAAAGTCCATTCAACATAAATTTTTACAGCGTGTATATTACATTTTTTGAAGTTGCTGCTATATTATAGTCAAGTATTCTGTAAAGTTACCAACTTTCATATTAAGCTATCAATGATAAACATTACTAAAAATGTTAGTTTTGAAAAAGTCAAAAAATAGCAGTTGACTTGAGTTCCCACAACAGTCATTATATTCGTAAAGCCAGCACCTAAGAGTGCACCAAGTTTCTAATGGTACTTCTCGTAGTTTTTAACGTAAAATGGCCTTAATATATGATAAATTTAACAATGTGTAGGTAGGATGTACAAATGCACAGATGTTGGTCAGGCTTGAATGACTCTTTCAGCTCTTTCTTTACTCAACACTCGTACGAAAAGAGTCTCCTTCATGATGTAATGTATGATACTTAACTGGAGCTAACATCTGTGTCAGAAATTGTTATAATGCATTATGTGTCCTCTTGCCCCTAGTGCTGCCATTGCACTGTGTTGTGGCCACATTACTTTGCAAATATTTCAACTCGTTCGCTACAGCCCACATTTTTACATCAAGTAGAATGTCATTTTCTCTCTGAACTGTTTAAGATTCTCTCTTAGTGAGTGAACCAGAAGGGCAGCTGCACAGAAAAGCAAAATAAAAGATCTGCACCAGGCAATGAAGGTCTGTGGTCTGTAGATAAAAATTTTTATGAACCCCGACAGTTTCGCACAGGTAGACCTACAGGGGTAGACAAAAATATGGGAACTCCAAAAACAACACACTGCCATGCCCAATACGGCGTAGCAATAACTTTTGACGTTCAAAACAGCTTCCAGTCGTCTCGGCATGGATACGTACGGTCCTCAAGGGAATTTTATACCCTTCTCCCTGCAAAATAGTGGCAAGTTAAGGTAACGGTGAAGGAGATGGATAACGATTAGGCACCCTTCTCTCCAGAGTAGGCCGGCCGAAGTGGCCGTGCGGTTAAAGGCGCTGCAGTCTGGAACCGCAGGACCGCTACGGTCGCAGGTTCGAATCCTGCCTCGGGCATGGATGTTTGTGATGTCCTTAGGTTAGTTAGGTTTAACTAGTTCTAAGTTCTAGGGGACTAATGACCTCAGCAGTTGAGTCCCATAGTGCTCAGAGCCATTTTTTTTCTCCAGAGTAGACGACAAAATCCCAGTAGTACTGAGGTCTGACGACTGTAATGGCCATGAGAGATTCATCCTGGAGCTCACAAAACCAGTCGTGGACGATGCGAGCTGTGTGAACATGGGCCCCGTCGTCTCGCATCGTTGCATCACCACTGAAGAACAAATCTTTGTACCATTGGACGGACCTGATCAGCCAGAATGACGACACAATCCTTGGCAGTAATCCGATCTTCCAGAGTAGCCATGGGACCCATGCAGTACTACGATACGACCACCCAAATCGTCATCCCCGCCTTGTTTCACTCTTGGGGCGTAAACTAGGCCGGAAGTTGGAAATAGTGTGAAACTAGACTTATCCGACCAAATGATTCCATAGTCCAGATTTTATGGCTTCGATGTTGCAGTGACCTCTGACGCTGTTGTCCTCTTATTTTTTGTCCCATTCCTCGTAAATGACCGTCTGTCAGGATCAGGCAACATACTTTCGTCCGTGTTGCGTCCCAGCGGGTGACATTTTTTCCCATTCCCTGTATGCTGTAGACACCTTCGACACGGTGCCTCTTACAGCACCAGTGTCTCTTCCAACGTCAAGCACTTCGGCTACCTCGGTTACGGAAGCACCCACCATACGAACACTAACAATTTGCCCACTTACCTCCGCCATAATGCACTCTCATCTACTCAGAACACCGCTCTGACCACGATTGACTCTCGCACCGTATTGGGGGCATTTCATGGCTGCTGTTCGTGGTCAAATATGAGAGTGCAACATGCAGGCTTGGCTAGTATGTGTATTTATGTTCAGTGATGCATTTTTCGGATATTTTCGTATTCTTCTCCAAGCCTTGTAAGCATTTACCTTCAGGCGCCGATGACTGGTCTGCAGTTGTTGTTGTTATTGTTGTGGTCTTCAGTTCTGAGACTGGTTTGATGCAGCTCTCCATGCTACTCTATCCTGTGCAAGCTTCTTCATCTCCCAGTACCTACTGCAACCTACATCCTTCTGAAACTGCTTGGTGTATTCACCTCTTGGTCTCCCTCTACGATTTTTTCTCTCCACGCTGCCCTCCAATGCTAAATTGGTGATCCCTTGATGCCTCAGAACATGTCCTACAAACCGATCCCTTCTTCCAGTCAAGTTGTACCACAAATTCCTCTTCTCCCCAATTCTATTCAATACTTCATCATTAGTAATGTGATCTACCCATCTAACCTTAGCATTCTTCTGTAGCACCACAATTCGAAAGCTTCTATTCTCTTCTTGTCCAAACTATTTATCGTCCATGTTTCACTTCCATACATGGCTACACTCCATACAAATACTTTCAGAAACGACTTCCTGACACTTAAATCTATACTCGATGTTAACAAAATTGTCTTCTTCAGAAAAGCTTTCCTTGCCATTGCCAGTCTACATTTTATATCCTCTCTACTTCGACCATCATCAGTTATTTTGTTCCCCAAATTTCAAAACTCCTTTACTACTTTAATTGTCTCATTTCCTAATCTAATTCCTTCAGCATCACCCGACTGAATTCGACTACATTCCATTATCCTCGATTTGCTTTTGTTGATGTTCATCTTATATCCACCCTTCAAGACACTATCCATTTCGTTCAACTGCTCTTCCAAGTCCTTTGCTGTCTCTGACAGAATTACAATGTCATCGGCGAACCTCAAAGTTTTTATTTCTTCTCCATGGATTTTAATTCCTACTTCGAATTTTTCTTTTGTTTCTTTCACTGCTTGGTCAATATACAGATTGAATAACATCGGTGAGAGGCTACAACCTCTCTCACTCCCTTCCCAACCACTGCTTCCCTTTCATGTCCCTCGACTCTTATAACTGCCATCTGGTTTCTGTACAAATTGTAAATAGCCTTTTGCTCCCCGTATTTTACCCCTGCCACCTTCAGAATTTGAAAGAGAGTATTCCAGTCAACATTGCCAAAAGCTTCGCTCTAAGTCTACAAATGCTAGAAACGTAGGTTTGCCTTTCCTTAGTCTAGCTTCTAAGATAAGTCGTAGGGTCAGTATTGCCTCACGTGTTCCAATATTTTTACGGAATCCAAACTGATCTTCCCCGAGGTTGGCTTGTACTAGTTTTTCCAATCGTCTGTAAAGAATTCGCGTTAGTATCTTGCAGCAGTAACTTATTAAACTGATTAAACCGGTAATTTTCACATCTGTCAACACCTGATTTTTTTGGAATTGGAATAATTATATTCTTCTTGAAGTCTGAGGGTATTTCACCTGTCTGATACATCTTGCTCACCAGATGGTAGAGTTTTGTCAGGACTGGCTCTCCCATGGCTGTCAGTAGTTCTAATGGAATGTTGTCTACTCCTGGGGCCTTGTTTCGACCCAGGTCTTTCAGTGCTCTGTCAAACTCTTCAGGCAGTATCATTTCTCCCATTTCATCTTCATCAACATCGTCTTCCCATAATATTGTCCTCAAGTACATCGCCCTTGTATAGACCCTCTATATACTTCTTCCGCCTTTCTGCTATCCCTTCTGTGCTTAGAACTGGGTTTCCATCTGAGCTCTTGATATTCATACAAGTGGTTCTCTTTTCTCCAAAGGTCTCTTTAATTTTCCTGTAGGCTGTATCTATCTTACCCCCAGTGAGCTCAGCCTCTACATCCTTACATTTGTCCTCTAGTCATGTCTCCTTAGCCATTTTGCACTTCCTGTCGATCTCATTTTTGAGACGTTTGTATTCCTTTTTGCGTGCTTCATTTACTGCATTTTCATATTTTCTCCTTTCATCAATTAAATTCAATATTTCTTCTGTTACACAAGGATTTCTACTAGCCCTCGTCTTTTTACCTATTTGACCCACTGCTGCCTTCACTATTTCATCCCTCAAAGCTACCCATTCTTCTCCTACTGTATTTCTTTCCCCCATTCCTGTCAATTGTTCCCTTATGCAGTTTATCCAGGTCCCATTTCCTTAAATTCCCACCTTTTTGCAGTTTCTTCAGTTTTATTCTACAGTTCATAACTAATAGATTGTGATCAGAGTCCACATCTGCCCCTGGAAATATCTTACAATTTAAAACCTGATTCCTAAATCTCTGTCTTACCATTATCTAATCTATCTGAAACCTGTCAGTATCTCCAGGATTCTTCCATGTATACAACCTTCTTTTATGATTCTTGAACCAAGTGTTAGCTATGATTAAGTCGTCCTCTGTGCAAAGTTTTACCAGGCGGCTTCCTCTTTCATTTCTCTCCCCCAATCCATATTCACCCACTATATTTCCTTCTCTCCATTATCCTACTCTCGAATTCCAGTCACCCATGACTATTAAATTTTCGTTCCCCTTCACTACCTGAATAATTTCTTTTATCTCATCATACATTTTATCAATTTCTTCGTCATCTGCGGAGCTAGTTGGCATATAAACTTGTACTACTGTAGTAGGTGTGGGCTTCTTGTCTATCTTGGGCACAATAATGCATTCACTATGCTGTTTATAGTAGCTTACCCGCACTCCAATTATTTTATTCATTATTAAACCTACTCCTGCATTACCCCTATTTGATTTTATTTTTATAACCCTGTATTCACCTGACCAAAAGTCTTGTTCCTCCCGCTACCGAACTTCACTAATTCTCACTATATTTAACTTTAACCTATCCATTTCCCTTTTTAAATTTTCTAACCTACCTGCCCGATTAAGGGATCTGACATTCCACTCTCCGATCCGTAGAACGCCAGTTTTCTTTCTCCTGATAACGACGTCGTCTTGCCGCCCGGAGATCCGAATGGCGGACTATTTTACCTCCGGAATATTTTACCCAAGAGGACGCCATCATCATACAGTAAAGGTGCATGCCCTCGGGAAAAATTACGTCTGTAGTTTCCCCTTGCTTTCAACTGTTCGCAGTACCAGCACAGCAAGGCCGTTTTGGTTAGTGTTACAAGGCCAGGTCAGTCAATCATCCAGACTGTTGTCCCTGCAACTACTGAAAAGGCTGCTGCCCCTCTTCAGGAACCACACGCTTGTCTGGCCTCTCAATAGATACCCCTCTGTAGTGGTTGCACCTACGGTACGGCTACCTGTATCGCTGAGGCACGCAAGCCTCCCCACCAACGGCAAGGTTTACGGTTCATGGGGGGGGGGGGGGGGGGGGGGGGAGGGGGGGTAGTCTGCAGTAGCGGTAATAAATTATGCTGTATACAGGGTGGTCCATTGATCGTGACAGGGCCAAATATCTCACGAAATAAGCATCAAACGAAAAAACTAGAAAGAACGAAACTCGTCAAGCTTGAAGGGGGAAACCAGATGGCGTTATGGTCGGCCCGCTAGATGGCGCTGCCATAGGTCAAACGGATATCAACTCGTTTTTTTAAATAGGAAACCTCATTTTTTATTACATATTCGTGTAGCACGTAAAGAAATATGAATATTTTAGTAGGACCACTTTTTTCGCTTTGTGATAGATGGCGCTGTAATAGTCACTAACATATGGCGCACAATTTTAGACGAACAGTTGGTAACAGGTAGGTTTTTTAAATTAAAATACAGAACATAGGTACGTTTGAACATTTTATTTCGGTTGTATCTTTGTGAACTTATTATTTCTGAGAACGCATGCTGTTACAGCGTGATTACCTGTAAATACCACGTTAATGCAATAAATGCTGAAAATGAAGTCCGTCAACCTCAATGCATTTGGCAGTACGTGTAACGAAATTCGTCTCAACAGCGAGTAATTCGCATTCCGTAATGTTCGCACATGCATTGACAACGCGCTGACGCATGTTATCAGGCGTTGTCGGTGGATCACGATAGCAAATATCCTTCAACTTTCCCCACAGAAAGAAATCCGGGGAAGTCAGATCCGGTGAATGTGCGGGCAATGGTATGGTGCATCGACGACCAATCCACCTGTCATGAAATATGCTATTCAATACCGCTTCAACCGCACGCGATGTATGTGCCGGACATCCATCATGTTGGAAATACATCGCCATTCTGTCATGCAGTGAAACATCTTGTAGTAACATCGGTAGAACATTACGTAATAAATCACCATAGATTGCACTATTTAGATTGCCATCGATAAAATGGGGGCCAATTATCCTTCCTCCCATAATGCCGCACCATACATTAACCCGCCAAGGTCGCTGATGTTCCACTTGTCGCAGCCATCGTGGATTTTCCGTTGCCCAATAGTGCATATTATGCCGGTTAAATAAACGCGTGCAAAAAATCTGTCATCGTCCCGTAATTTCTCTTGTGTCCAGTGGCAGAACTGTACACGACGTTCAAATTCGTCGCTACGCAATTCCTGGTGCATAGAAATATGGTACGGGTGCAATAGATGTTGATGTAGCATTCTCAACACCGACGTTTTTGAGATTCCCGAATCTCGCGCAATTTGTCTGCTACTGATGTGCGGATTAGCCGCGACAACAGCTGAAACACCTACTTGGGCATCATCATTTGTTGCAGGTCGTCGTTGGCGTTTCACATGTGGCTGAACACTACCTATTTCCTTAAATAACGTAACTATCCGGCGAACGGTCCGCACATTTGGATGACGTCGTCCAGGATAGCGACCAGCACACATAGCACACGCCCGCTGGGCATTTTTATCGCAATAACCATACATCAACACGATATCGACCTTTTCCGCAATTATTAAACGGTCCATTTTAACACGGGTAATGTATCACGAAACAAATACCGTCCGCACTGGCGGAAGGTTACGTGATACCACGTACTGATACGTTTGTGACTATTACAGCGCCATGTATCACAAAGCGAAAAAGTGGTCCAACTAAAACATTCATATTTCTTTACGTACTACACGAATATGTGATAATAAATGGGGGTTCCTATTTTTAAAAAAAACGCAGTTGATATCTGTTTGACCTATGGCAGCGCCATCTAGCGGGCCAACCATAGCGCCATCTGTTTTCCCCCTTCAAGCTAGACGAGTTTCGTTCACGGTAGTTTTTTCGTTTGAGATATTTCGTTTGAGATATTTGGCCCGGTCACCACCATGTATAGAAACCTTAAACGTGAATCAGTCTATCTATTAGTGAAAACGGCATCAAAGTCGCTACAGTACTTTCTAAGATTAACCATCATATTCAAATAGCAAAAAGCGACGGGAGAATTTAATTCATCACAGTTCAGCAAATTTGCCTGTTGGTGTGACCTATCGCAAAACATTAGTAGAAGTGAAGCAGTCTTATGACTATGTATTGTTTTACTAACATTTAAGTTTGACAAGGCCAAATTCTGGCATGTTTTAATTTTATATTGTGACATTTCTGAAGAAGCCTACATCATTATAGCCGAAATCTAGGTAAAGTTTCTTTGCTTATGCAACTGGAGGCTGAAATTTAATATAATTATGTACATAAACCTTCGTGAACTGGTCTATCAACAAGTGAAAACCGTATCAAAATCCATACAGTAGTTCCTGATTAGTCTTCACGTACATACAGAAAAACATGCTGTGGGGCTTTAAGTATGTCGTCAAAAGTATCCGGACACCTATTAGTGGACGTCAGTGTGAGGTGCGTCTACCCTTGACCTTTATGACAGCTTGAACTCTGTTGGGGACGCTGTCAGTGATGAGTCTGGCGGTCTGTGGAGCAATGACAGCCGATTGTTCACCAAAAGTTCAAACCAGAGAAGGTAGTGACGTTGCACGCTCGGGTCTGGAGCGAAGTCGACGTTCAAACTCATCGCTAAGGTGTTCCGCGGCTTTCAGATGCGGACTCTGGGTAGCCCAGAGTTCCTTATGAGTGGGAGCATTACCATGCTGATACAAACAGTCATCATCTCCGAACTGTTTCTCTACCGTTCGCACTAAACAATGCTGTAAAATCTGTCCATATGCTTCAGCATTTTCCGTTTTCTTAAGCGCAGTTGGGGGACCACATCCCAACACTTCCACACGCTTGCACGACCGCCTGATTACTTCACTGTTGGCATTACACAAGGTGACAGCAACGCTTTCCAGGCAATGCACAAACCGAAACCCTTCGATCACACTGCAATAGGGTAGGGCGTATTCCACCATTCCAAATCGTGACTACAAAAACGTGTGGCTCATGCGCAGCTGTTCGACCATTGCATCCCATTCTTTTTAGTTCCTTACCTGCAATCACTGTCCTACCTGGATCCTACCTGGCCTGCTGGTAGTACTTTGGAACTCAAGGGCGATTCTTTCGCTGATTTCATGCTTTTTTTTGCAGCTAGCCTCAGGAATGCTCGACGGTCCCCGTCTTTCAGTTTAGGACGTGTGCCGTGCCTGGCCTTGGTTTATTTGCGGTTGTTCCTTCGCGATTCCATTTGACTGTCACACCACCAACAGCCCACTTGGAGATTTTCTACTCAGATGACATCCGATGATTAGCGCACGTTCGAAGTCACTGAGCTCTCTGATCTGCGGATACCGCCTCTACTGACAACACGGTACCACCTGCTTCCTTTTATATTGGCACGACAGTCCCTCCTGACATCTAGTGGCCAATTCTGCATTACACAGGGGTGTGCGGCTACATTTCAGCAGATAGTACACGTCTAGATGTTCTCAGTTTTTCAATATATCTCCTTTCAGGACTGGGCACTTTGTATAACTTTTATCCTTACGATAATTATTCCAGTCTGAACTTAAGATTTCGTTGCTATTCACTTCCGGTGTGAACCAACTTTCTTTTCCTAATACTATCTGAGCGTGATAACTTCCAATAAGCGATACTAATTCTCGGAGCTGCAGTTTACCAATGCATATCAATCTTTTTTATATCCTGTCTGCGAATACGAGCATTGTCTGAGAACGCTGGAGGTTTTCTCTAAGCTAAAAAAATCCCATTTGCGCACCGTATGCATTCCACTACTTGGTCCTCGGTATGCTCATCAGTGCAACAGAATTAAATCTCCAAAGTAGCATACTACTCTGCATCTAGTACACCGCCCACGAATGAACAATAGGGAAATGATAACTGAAAGCACCAAAAATTTGGAGGTTTAGTCAATGAAATGAGTAATCAAGCCAGTTGTACTTGAAATTCAGCATGATATGAATATCGATTATGTTTCAGGGTTCTATATTAGGACCAAAGGCTCCCAAGATATGCCTAGAAGAACGTTTCCCGAGTTTTGTTTTCGTGGCCGTGGAGAACCAGTTGCTGCCGGTTTCTGCTTTACGAGGTGTTTACACTAGCCATTCCGCAGCAGAAAGCTAAACAGATTCTTAAACCGAAAGCCCTCTCCATCATACGACGCACTGCGACCAAACAGACCTGCGTAATTCGCTAACTATACGCTGTACATAGTTAGCGTTTTATTTCTGCTAACAAAACCGTGTATTATGTTACACGATTTGCATCTACATATGCACTGGTACTCCACAAGTTACCGTAGTGTACGAGGCAGAGCGTATGTAGTGTACTAGTAAATGTCCCTCCTCCTCCACCACCCTCTTCTCCTCTTAACCCCCTTCCACCCCCATCACAAAACTCTCTCACCCACTCCCCTTTTCTACTCCACTCTAGAACGGTACGCACGAAAAATGAATGCCAGTATCCCTTTATTACGGTCCCGAATTTTAGCGTTGTTGTCATTAAGTGACATGTATGGTCGACTGTCTTCTCAATATCCTCTTCTGGCATTCACTTTTGACGCTGATTACATTAAACTCGGATTTAAAAGATATAAACTAAGGTCTGTTATTGCTGTGTTAATGTCTGTTCTTGTTGTGTTCTTGCAGCTCTTTACGCTACTCTATCCTGTGAAAGCTTCTTCATCTGCACATAACTTCCTGTAGCGCAACCTACTTAGTGTATTCCCTTCCGCAATTTACCTTCCCCTCCCCCCTCTCCATCTCCTTCTCTTTATTACGCAACTGATTATTCCTTAATGCCTCAAAATATGCTCTGTCAACCGACCCTTCTTATAGTCAAATTGTGCAACAAATTTCTTTTCTCTCCAGTTAGATTCACTACTTGTTTATCAGTTAGTCGATCTACCCGTTGAATCTTCAGCATTAGTTTCCAGTAACACGTTTCGAAGTTTCGAAAGCTTCTATTCTCTTATTGTCTGAAGTGTTTATCGTGCACATTTCACTTCTGTGCAAGGTTAAACTCCAGGTAAAAAGTTTCGAAAAATATACCAAACACTTAAATTTATATTCGATATTAAGAAATTCCTCTTTTACAGAAATGATTTTCTTCCTATTATTAGTCTTCATTTCATGTACATTCTAGTTAGGCCATCATCACTTATTTTGCTGCCGAAACAGCAAACTCATCTAATACCTTTATTGTCTCACATACTAATCCAGTTCTCTCCCCTTCGCCTGATTTCATTCGACTACATTCCATTACCCTCGATTTTACGTCTGTTGATGCTCAACTTATAATCTAATTCAAGTCACTATCCATTCCGTTCAACTGTCCTTTCAAGTTTTTTGTCATCTCTGATTGTGATACACTGCAATGTCGCTGACAATCTAAAAGATTTTTATTGTTCCCTCTCAACTTTAATGGCGTTTTAATATTTTTGTTGGGTTTCTTTACTAATTTTATAATGCACAAATACATAATAAATCAGATAACGTGCAACACTGTCTCATTCCCTTTTCAACTACTTCTTCATTATAATTGCTACCCAGTTTCTATACAAGTAGAAGACAACCTTTCGCTCTCTACATTTCCCTTCAGAATATCAGCATCATAGTCAAGAGTGTCATAAGTTTTCCCCAAATCTACAAATACTATAAACGAAGGTTTCGTTTATTTGAGTCAACTACTGCTGGAACAAATGAAGCAGGCGATAGTGAATAAAGATTGGTAAAAATGAGATCGACAGAACGCGCAAAATGACTAAACTGGAAGGACTAGAGGAGAAATGCAAGGCCGTACTAACATGCATCATAAGGGAAAAGGCAGACACCGCAGTGGGAAAATGTAAGCGACCTTTGGACAAAAGAGGAGCTGCTGTATAAATATCAAGAGCTCAAGTGGTAAGCGGGTATTAAGCAAAGAAGAAAAAACTGAAAGGTGGAAGGAATATATGAACGGTTATATAAGGGAGCCAAAATTGAGGACAATACTATAGAAAGAGAAGGGGAGGTAGATAGAGATGAGATAGAAGATATTATACTGCGAGAATAATTTGACAGAGCACTGGAAAACTTAATGGAAACAAGGCCCTGGAATAGGTGACATTCCTTCTGAATTACTGAGATCCTTGACGGAGCCAGATATGACAAAACTATTCCACCTGGTGTGAAATACTCTCAGACTTCAAGAAGAATGTAATAATTTCTGTTTCAAAGAAGGCAGTTGTTGACAGGTGTGAGCACTACTGAACCGTTGGTTTAATCAGTCACGCTTGCGTAACATTGATACGAGTTATTTACAGAAGAATGGAAAAACTTGTAGGACTCAACCTCGGGGACGGTCAGTTTGGGTTGTGGAGATATGTAGCAACGCGCGAAACTATGTGACCTTGCGTCTTATCTTTTAAGATACATAATTTATATAAAGTTTATATATAAAGCTTAAGATAGTTTATATAAACTCTGCGGCTGCCCTTAGAATTGAACTACGGGCGAGTGCGGCACTTGTGAGAGAAAGGGAGCGCTATATACGTCAGGAATTATGCTTGGTGTCCACACAGTTACTATCTCTCCATCTGAAGATTTCAGCGAACCTTCCAGCGGTATCTTGCAACTGGGTAGATAGCACCGCTTGGGAGCTGGAAGATTGCACTGAACGACAAACTAAGGTTCGTCAAATGACAAAATACAATCGGCTCGAAGCCCGAACGCAAGAGGACTTGCCAAGAAGACGTACCGTGTTTAATCTCACGGAGAAAACTTTGGACGACGCTGCAGTTTCAGTGCTAGAGAAGGGTCTGAATTTTACACCTACACCGGGGACCATTCCCATCCGAGATGTCATTAGTGGAATAAAAGAGGCTGTTTCGAAACTTTCTAAGGGGGCTACCAACGAGATTAGGCGCGACACATGCCGCATCTTGACTCGAGCTCCACCTAAGAAGTCCAACTTGAATATCACCTCAGCTGAAAGAGATGCTCTACAGGAATTGAAAGGAGACCAAGACATCGTCGTCTTACCTGCTTATAAAAGAAATAATACTGTGCTTCTGTCACGCACAGAATATAATAGCAAGACACACAAACTGCTCGACGATCCTGCATACAATAAATTAAAAAATAATCCGACACGTAGGATCCAGAGAAAGACCTTGGAACTCATCAGGAAGAACTCGATACCAGCACAAGTCACCAATGGTCTGGGTTAACAGGCTGCAGTTCCTCCTAGACTGATATGTGATCCCATGAATTGATTTTAAGGGACCTCGTACGTAGTTTAATTGGTTTCCCTGGTAACAGTTATTCAGTAACTGCAACCCCAGCAAGTGACACAGCAGAATGTTTCCCGATTTTTGTATCAGCGCTAAACCACCCTTCCACTACTTTGCAAGTACCGTATACTAGACTATGAATGCCGATAGATGACTGTGCAGTATGTCCATTTGGTCATATACACCAGTATACACCAGATAGTGTCCTATACCAATGCTGTGTGGTTATCTGAATATTTCTAGCGTATTGACCATAGTGCGGAATTTACGATTACGATTGGCTATCTTTTCACGTGTGGATGGGAGTCACAGAGTATTCTCGTATTCACAGGATAAAGTCGGAGACTGAAAGATCTGCCTGTATTGTCCTTGACCAATCCCCCTTGCTACACGATCGCCCATTGAACCCGTCTCTGACCAGAAGTAGGAGGATACTACACCCGCTACATTCCACGTCTCGTGAAGGAACAGAGTGAGCTGTGTCCATAACTGCTGTTCAGCAAAGACTGTTCCGCACCAGTCTTACTCAAGGCACCCAAGGGCACAAGATCTTTCCAGATGCGTGCATGTCGAGATGGTTAGCACCCTTTAGTGGTATATAGTAGACATGAGAGTGTTGTGGTGATATAACAGACAGTTAAGAAGAAATGTGTGGTTTATGCATGATGGAGCTCCAGACGGATGGAGTTTGAAGCATTTTACATAAATCAACTGCTATCAGTTCTGGAGTATTATTCCAGACTCTGGAGTCAGTACCAAGAAGGTACCGGTACGAGAGAAATGATTGTTGAAAATAAACAAACACTCCTGCGGCTACACAGCTCTGCATCTAAAAACGCTATATCGTTAAAGCCAGACGGCGTCTGAAGTATTAGTAGTGTAGAACGCTGGGCTCTTATAATTTTAATGCAGGACGTGTGAGGTACAACCACACTGGCTGTTTTCTACCACAATCACTACGGTGACAAACGTTAAGAGGATAAAACTACTCCCTTCTGCACCATTCTGGTGTCATAGGAAGTGACCGAGTTGTTCCTCGCTGCGAAGGTATCGTCGATGTACATCAGCCGCTCGAGCTGCTTATAAACCAAGTAGAATGAAGTTGGGAGACTGGTGTTCTGTCTCTAAGAAACTCACGGATTTTATACGTCTTTTTAAGTCGGAAATGTATGTACCCTCAATCACATTCCCCGTGTCAGTCGTGCTTATTAGTAGTAGTAGCAGCAGTTTTGACGCATGCGACTATGATTCACTAGGAAATAGAGCGAGGAAAAAACGACATGAATATTTTCGATAGTTGACACATTCAGTTACCACGCACGCCCTGCTACACGAAGAAACAATGACTTCTTACGAGGGAGTAAGCACCACAATCAGAAGCCAAAGGATATGTAACAGTCTTGTTGCTGTTTACAGCAGCATCACCATGTCCCTAATAGCATTCCTCTTGCACACAGAATTCATGGTCTGATGTTAAATAGTTTAGCTCATGTATAGGATAATATAGCAATTTCGTTCTAACTCCATTTCTCTAGAGTATACCCTCCTTACACTGTTAAGGCCATCAGTCCAATCTCGAACAGAACACGCTACGGAATGGCTTAACCTCACCAACACATTGATTCTTCTCCTTAATACTTATGGAATAACATTGCTTGTGAGAACCAATCGTAATTTGGTAATATCTATATTTGACTGCATGTGCGAGAACACAGTCCTGGATTGGGATACATATGTTTTGCGTGCTTTAATATAGCGCTTGTAGAGTAATTGTATATATATATATATATATATATATATATATATATATATATATATATATATATATATTGTCTGTGGTGTGTAAATGTGAATAAATGATCTGTCTGTAATGTAACTGAAACGTGTTGTACAAAATTGTCTTTTAAACAAGTGTTGTTATTGTGGTCTTCAGTTCAAATACTAATGTGATGCATCTCTCCATGCTGCTCTATCCTGTGCAAGCTTTATCATCTCCCAGTGTCTACTGCAACCTACATCCTTCTGAATCTGCTTAGTGTATTCATCTCTTGGTCTCCCTCTACGATTTTTACTCTCCACGCTGCCCTCCAATACTAAATTGGTGATCCCTTGATGCCTCAGAACGTGTCCTACCAACCGATCCCTTCTTCTAGTCAAGTTGTTACACAAATTCTCTTCTCCCCAATTCTGTTCAGTACCTCCTCATTAGTTATGTGATCTAACCATCTAATCTTTAGCATTCTTCTGTAGCACCACATTACGAAAGCTTCTATTCTCTTCTTGTCTAAACTATTTATTGCCCATGTTTCACTTCCATAAATGGCTACACTCCATACAAATACTTTCAGAAAAGACTTCCTGACACTTAAATCTATACTCGATGTTAACAAATTTCTCTTTTTCAGAAACGCTTTCCTTGCCATTGTCAGTCTACAATTTATATCCCCTCTACTTCGACATCATCAGTTATTTTGCTCCCCAAGTAGCAAAACTTATTTACTACTCTAAGTGTCTCATTTCCTAATCTAATACCCTCAGCATCACCCGACTTAATTCGACTATATTCCATTATTCTCGTTTTGATTTTGTTGATGTTCATCTTGTATCCTCCTTTAAAGACACTGTCTATTCCGTTCAGCTGCTCTTCCAGGTCCTTTGCTGTCTCTGATAGAATTACAATGTCATCGGCGAACCTCAAAGTTTTTATTTCTTCTCCATGGATTTTAATACCTACTCCGAATTTTTCTTTTGTTTCCTTTATTGTCTGCTCGATATACAGACAACCACTGCTTCTCTTTCACGCCCCGCGACTCTTATAACTGCCCTCTGGTTTCTGTACAGATTGTAAATAGTCTTTCGCTCCATGTATTTTACCCCTGCCACCTTTAGAATTTGGAAGAGAATATTCCAGTCAACATTGTCAAAACCTTTCTCTATGTCTACAAATGCTAGAAACTTAGGTTTGTCTTTCCTTAATCTATCTTCTAAGATAAGTCGTAGGATCAATATTGCCTCACGTTTTCCAACATTTTTACGGAATTCAGACTGATCTTCCCAGAGGTCGGCTTCTACCAGTTTTTCCATTCCTCTGTAAAGAATTCGCGTTAGTATTTTGAAGCCGTGACTTATTAAACTGATAGTTTGGTAATTTTCCCATCTGTCAACACCTGCTTTCTTTGGGATTGGAATTATTATATACTTCTTGAAGTCTGAGGGTAACTCGCCTGTCTCATACATCTTGCTCACCACGTAAAGTGTACGTGACATTATGCAAGTAAGTAGGCATGAGAACCTTTTTCGTTTTTTCAGGTTTCAGTAAATACAGAACTTAGAACATCAAAATCATTCTTCACCACTCTTCGTCCCACCAGGGGGCTTGCCGCTCTTTGGCGGGTTCGTGCTTGGCTACCACAGGGCGCCAGCCTTTGCAGCATTTTTTCCCTTCCGTGCTGCATGTCTAGCCTCTTGCTGTTCCTTTTCCTCAATTGAGGAACATGTCTGCGATGTTTTTGGAAATGTGTTCTACACTTTCAGTAGCAGATATCAGAACAGTCCTTCCACAGTTTTTCTGTATTAGTTCTCCTTCTCCTATCCTTCCCCCACTTTGGCGTTTGAGGATCCTATTTTCCTCCCGCCCTTTGCGCTGAAGGGCGAAGCGTTATAGGTGACTGGATAACTTGTAATTCCCATCCGCGTCTCAACAGGTAGGGTTCACATGTACCCGCTGGTACAGGCCAGGCCAGGGGAGGGGTGATTGCTTGATTTGCTACCTTCCCAAATTGCCGACTGCTCCCCCTGTCAGGTACTAGGGAGGTGTGACCTGAGGTGTGAACAGTCACATCAGACGGTTGCGCCACTTTCAGAAAATGGTTCAAATGTCTCTGAGCACTATGGGACTTAACATAGGAGGTCATCAGTCCCCTAGAACTTAGAACTACTTAAACCTAACTAACCTAAGGACATCACACACATCCATGCCCGAGGCAGAATTCGAACCTGCGACCGTAGCGGTCGCGCGGGTCCAGACTGAAGCGCCTAGAACCGCTCGGCTACACCGGCCGGCCGTTTCAGAAGGGGCCGCAGTTGGAAAGAGCGCGCCATCGGATAATCATTGGGGATTTTCTCGCAATGAGACAATCAATTCTTCACAGTCCACGTATACTAAACGTAATGGAACGTGGAGACCCTCACAGCTACACCACGGTTCCTCGTGTTTCACGTACTGTAGATGGCCAGTACTTGCCGTGATAAATCCGTTTATTATTCAGAAAGGTTTTGATGCAATTGCTGGCCCTGCGAAATTATGCTCTCGTTTACGCAATGGCACTCTGCTTTTGGATACTTCTGATTCTCACGCAGCTTCGCTTCTCCAACGCTATCCGGTCCATAACGAGGCCCATTGAACACTAAATTCTTCCCATGGTGTTATTTACTCTAGGCTGTTCGATGATCTGACCGAGACAGAAATTAGGACGTAACTCACTGATCAGGGTGTCACTGCAGTCCATTGGGTGATGGAGAAGGTAGATGAATCCTTAGTGCCAACACGCACCCTTATTCTCAATTTTGATAGATTGATGCTTCTGTCAAAGATCAAAGCGGGCTATGAAGTTACCACAGTCCGACCGTACAATCGCGCTGCTATCAGTGTCATTGTTACAAACACACTCATGTTTCCTGTCGACAGCCTCTGCCCCATGCAATAGTGAGTCTTCGAAGGCTGGAACTCGGCAGCCACAGAGGTGACACCCCTTCATTTTTTTCCTCCCCCCATTTCTTTGTCGTGACTCTACTGCAATGGAACATTTGTGGCCTTCGCTCCCAAAAGAGGACTTACGGGTGATCTTGGAATTGCAGCGTCCACTTGTTCTCTGCCTCCAGAAAACAAAATTGCATCTTCATGAACACTCTGGGCTTTCACATTTCTTCCTGTTCCTTTTTGGCGTTCCCCCAGAAGACAACATTCCATGACGCAGGGGAGTCAAACTGCTCATCCGCAATGATGTTCATAGTCAACCCATCTCCCCGGTTACCCAGTTTCAAGCTGTTGTATTCCGTATTTTCTTTCCTCACTTCACCTTTTCACTTTTTACAGTTTACATGCCTCTGTCATTTGGTGTCACCAGGACACACTTCGCCCAGCTTATTGGGCAACTGCCTCACCCCTTTCTGCTGCTTGGTGTCTTTAATGAGCACTACCCCCGTTGGGGCTCTCCCAGAACCAGTCAGAGAAGTGCCTTCTTGGCTGACTTCCTCAGTTAAGTTAACCTCGTCTGCCTTAACACAGGAGCACACAGGTTCCTTTGAGACTTCTCACACACCTCTTATTTGGACGTCTCCTTTTGCACTGACCAGATTGCCCTACACCTCGAGCAGTCTGTTCTCCCTGACGTGTACTCAAACGACCATTTCCTGTGTGCTGATTCCTACCCCACGTAAGTGCGCACCCAAATGGCAGTTTCTAAGGCCGACTGGCGGCTTTAGTTCTCCATGGCGACATTCGACGAACAACATTTCCACAGTTGTGATGACCAGGTAGAGTATCTTACAAACGTTATCCTTACCAAGCGTCCATTTCTTGCACTTTCTTCTTTGCCACACCGTGTCCTGGTCCGTTGGTGGACTGAGGTGTGCCGCGATGCAATCAGCGCGTGGAGACACGCTCTCCATCTTTTTAACAATCATCCTGTGATGACAAACTTCATTCGTTATAAACAGTTGCGCGCACAGTGTCGTCACGTTCTTCTGGATAGCAAAAGAGCCAGCTGAACTTCCTTTACCAATTCTTTTAACAGTTCCATTCCCATGGTCCATTCTCCGATTTCCTGCCTGACAGTAGCAGATGATGTCATAGTAGACCATGTTGCTATCTCCAACACCTTGGGCCGCTATTTTGCGGAGATTTTGAGCTCCACTCACTATCACTCTCCCTTTCTCCATTGCAAACGAGTGGTGGAGGATCGGTCGATACCATCAGAATCGTGAGTGCATCATTAGTGCTACAATTATGCCTTTACCATGAGGGAGCTAGAGCATGCTCTCACTCCATCCCGATGTTCACGTTCAGACATTGCAGAATCTTTCTCTTGCGGTCAAGCACTTTCTCCTTCATACCTACGAACGTATCTGGGAAGAGGACACGTTTTCCAGACTCTGGCGTGAAGCCACTGTCATAACCATGTCTAAGCCCGATAAGGACAAACACCTTCCTTTTAGTTATCGCCCCATTTCTCACACCAGATGTGTTTGCAAGGTGATGGAACGTATAATTCATGCTTGGCTGGTATGGTGGCTCAAGTCTCGCAGTTTACTAACTAGTGCACAGCGTGGATTTAGAGTGCGCTGTTTTGCGGTTGACCATCACGTTAATTTGTCAACCCAAGTCATGAATGGTATCCTCCATACTGTCTACACGTAGGACTTCTGTGGCCGCATGCTCATTTTCCTTCAGGAATTTTTAAAAGATCGAGTTTTCAAGGTATGTGTGGGTTCTGCCGTGTTGGACACCACCATCCAGGAAAACGACGTGCCTTAGGGTTCCGTCCTGAGCGTCGTCTTCTTTGGTATTGCCGAAATCTATTGCAGTTCTCCAAAGACGTGTCTGCTTAAGCGGCGTCTACAGCGATGTCATGAAGCATAGACAATGCCTTTCGCTTTTCCACTGACAAAATCGTTTGTATGAATTTCTGGTGGCGCAATTGGTTTCTTCCACTGTCTTTACATCTGGTGGTGCAATTGAAATCTTCTACTGTCTTTACATCTTGGGCCTTCCGGTTGTTAAAACTATGAAATGCTCGATAGGATACTTTCTTGGTCCTCCCAAGTGTCCTATCTGTCTGCCCACTGTACACGGTCCCTCAATGTCGTGCGTGTCCTCAGCAGTACTTCCTGGGGAGTAGATGGGACCATCTTCCTCTGTTCATACCGGTCCCTTGTCTGTTCGAAACTAGACTATGTGTGTTCGTGCATCTGCACGTCTGTCCCTCTGACGCCATCTCAATTTCATCCATCATCATGGCATCCGTTTGACTACTGGCGCCTTTTGCACTAGTCTGGTTGAGAATCTGTATGCAAAAGCTGCCGAACTACCGCTGTCATATCGCTGTGACTTTCTCCTCACCAGATATGCATGCCTTTTGTCTCCTTCTTTGATGTCTCCTTTGATAGGCAGTATGTGACGTGTCCCTCTTCTCTGTTACCTCCCGGAGTTTGCTTTCTGCTCTTGCTCCAGTACCTTAACTTCACACTACCTGTCACTTTCCCAATGGATGAGAACCCTTCACCATCTTGGCTTCGTGTGGCAGTCCGTGTTCACCTTGGTCTTCATTCGCTTTCTATGGACACTACTCCAGTCTCACAGCCTCGCTCCATCGCCATTAATCTCACAACCTTCACGCGGAACTTCGCGATACTACGTTTCTGTACACTGATGGCTCTCGGACTGACCGTGGTGTTGGGTGTGCCTTCGTCAATGGCACCGACGTTTTTCGGTATCGGCTTCTGAAACACTGCTCAGTATTTACAACAGAGCTCTTCGCCCTACATCAAGCCACACAGTACATCTGGCGACACAGGCTTTTCAGTTGCGTCTACTGGTCTGACTCTCTCCGTACCATTGAGATCCTCCTTGTGTTGTGCACCATCCATCCCTTAGTACAATGGGTCCACGAAAGCTGTCACTTGCTCACTCTGCATACAGGCAATCTGATGTTTATGTGGGTTCCTGGTCACGTCGGTCTGACGGGAAATGAGGTCGTCGACGCTGCTGCCAAGGCTGCAGTGCTCCTAACTCGGCCCGCTGGTTCTTCCATTCCCTCCGATGATCTCTGTGTTGCTGGTTGTCAGAAGGTGGTGTCTCCTCGGCATCACAACTGGTCCTCCCTTCATGGGAACAAGCTCCGGGGAATCAAGCCTCTCGCAATGGCTTGGACGACTTCCTCTCGGCCCTCTCGCTGTGAGGATATCATTTTAGCTAGGTTCATTATTGGGCACTGTCATCTTAGCCATTGCCATTTGTCAAGTGGTGCTCTGCCATTTCCTGACGAAATGTCCTTTTTTAAACCACTTAGATTCTCCTTTACGTTTGCCGTTTTAGCAAATGACGCGGCGGTTTACTTATATCCATCGTAGCTATATGGCGAACGACCTTTAATCTTTTGTTCAGGACCTGCGTTTCTCTATGTCGTACTGTATGGACTTTTCTCCAAGTCCTTTTCTTTTTTCATTTTTTTCTTTTTCTTGCGTCGATTGAGCTTAACATGTAGTCGTTTCTAATTGCTTCTTTGTCTTCGTGTTCTACGGTTCTGACATGGGCGTGTATGATCCTAGTTGTTGTTTCACCCTGAAATTCTACACGTGCTCTTGAGAACTTGCTATTGACCACTCTTTCCGTGGAACCTCTGTAATGGCTTCCTGCAAATGTTTCATAGTATATTCGTTTAATGCGAAAGCTTTGTGTGCGAAGAAACTTCATTTGCATATGGTAGTTGCAGTACAGTCGGAGAAGAAATGTTCTGCGATTTTTCTTGTACTTGCTTGTATAACTGCGTATTCTGAAAACACCACCTTCACAGCCAACGTCCCTGACAGCCACCATCCCCATAAAGAAAATTGTGGTGCACACCCTCTGGCGCAAATAAGACCCTGAGTTCATGGGTTGTTGTAAGATCTGTTTTTCGTCAATAGCATCTGCAGCCTGTGGGAAGTTTCACTTTTCCTCAGATTATTGGGCAGTGCTTAGCCATTCTCGTTCTGAGCTTGGAATATATAAAAAAGTAATTACGGTAAGATGCAGGTCTTTTTTCGGGATTGTGAAACGTCTCACTGTGATCAAAGTTTATCTGCGAAGGAGCAGAATGACCGTAGTGCTACTGAAGCAGTAACCGCTCCTCGGTCATCAGAAGTGCCACCTGCTATAGGAAGATTCAAATCTCACAAGTCAGTCAGCGCTGCAGCCACACAGCAAAAGCAGACAATGCTAGTGGGAGCATTCGAGATTTTGAAATCGAGTGCAACGGCGCCCACCGGCCCCTATTTTCATAGGGTCGACACATTGCTAATGAGCTGAGGAAATACGATCAACGTATCTTACCCCAAGTGAAGCATGGGATTAATAACGTAATTTTTTATGCTGATACGGGAAAATGCTTTCATGCTGAAAGTTTTCCTGCGTCTTTATGGCCGATCGACGGGACTTAACAGACTTCGAACGTGGAATGGTAGTTGGAGCTAGAGGCACGGGATATTCCATTTCGGAAATCGTTAGAGAATTCAGTATCCCGATATCCACTGTGTCAACAGTGTGCCGAAAATACAAAAAATCAGGCATTACCTCTCACCATGGACAACGCAGTGGCCGACGGCCATCGTTTAACGACCGACAGCAGCGGAATTTGCGTAGAATTGTCAGTGCTAAGAGACAAGGAGCCCTGCGTGAAATAACCGCAAAATTCAGTGCGGGACGTACGACAAACGTACCCGTTATGGCAGTACGGCGAAATTTGGCGTTGATTGGCTATTACAGCAAATTGGTTGGACCCAAGACGACTGGAAAACAGTACCCTAATTACATGAGTCCAGATTTCAATTGATAAGAGTTGATTGTAGGATTATAGCGTAGGATCCCATAAAGCTATGGACACAAGTTTTCAACAAGGCTTTGAGCAAGCTGGTGGTGGCTCCATAATGGTGTGGGATGTGTTTACATGGAATGGACTGGATCCTCTGGTACGTTCGGCTACTTGGGCACCGTTTGCAGCCATTCATTGACTTAATGTTCCAAAACAGTGATGGAATTGCCACCGGCCAACAGTTGCTTGCAGTTTGTTTCAAGAACACTGGATAATTCAATCGAATGATTTGAGTAGCCGATGTGACCGAGCGGTTCTAGGCGCTACAGTCTGGAACCGCGCAATCGCTACGGTCGCAGGTTGGAGTCCTGCCTCGGGCATGGACGTGTGTGATGTCCTTAGGTTAGTTAGGTTTAAGTAGTTCTGAGTTGTAGGGGACTAATGACCTCAGAAGTTAAGTCCCATAGTGCTCAGAGCCATTTGAACCATTGGAATGATTTGGCCATCAAGGTCGCCCAACATGAATCACGTCGAAAACTTATGGGACATCGAGAGGTCAGTTTGTGCACAAAATCTTCCTCCGCCAACACTTTCGCAATTATGAGTGGATATAGAGGCAGCATGGGTCACTATTTCTGCAGGGGCCTCCAAAGACTTGTTGAGTCCGTGCCACGTGAAGTTGCCTCACTACACCAGGCCTCGATGATGGGATCACAAAGCCGCACCCTACTTTTGATATTCTTTGTTTGAAAATTCGGAAAAGGTATTTGAAACTTGCGAAGGAGTGTCCTGTGGCTGAGAATCTCAAAGTAATTGAGAACCTCTACCTCCCAGTAATCACCTCTAGAAATTGGATTTTTATTTTACTTATTTTTGACTCTGTCATTGGGGTTAGTTTGTTCGAAATCATGTAACGACAATAGAGTAAAATTTTTAATTGTGTCTTGTATCACTTCGAACGTTATATCTCCATAAATCTGTCTCCATACTGGATTCTTTGTCGATACAACTCTTTCACCCGCCAACGCGCTTTCGTCTCGACTTCCTACTGTTTACGATGCCATCCATCAGCATGGAGTCAGCCGCTGCACGTGTCGTATTCGCGACGTTGCCGCGCGGACCGACGAACAGTGAACACCCGCCGCGGACCGAGGCGGCGTGTCGGCTGCGAGCGGCAGCGCAACAACTGTTTGTTACACGCGGCCGCCGCGCCCAGTGGAAACGCGGCTTAAACGCAGAGTCGCAAAAGACATGTCATCAAACCACCCTGATGTGGGGTAATTAACTACCCTGTTCTTACGCCATGGGGTTCTTGGCATAATGCTGCTGAGTTGCACTACAACGACTACGCCAAACTAAAGAAAGCCTTTTGTGAGTTTGACAGCAATGAATCAAGTGCTGTGAAAACTGCGAAGAGATCTTAAGACATACGTAGCCCGGAAACTTTGCGCACGTCAACGCCAACTTTTTAGTGTTATCAAAAGCCATCACACGACTAGAAGCTGCTGGTATCAGTTGTGTGACGCTTTGGGTATTGTGTAATATGTGCAGAGTAAGTTGGATCGACCTCGTGGTCATGTGGAGGGCAAAGTGAAATATCCGATTCCTGGATATTCTACAATATGCGAAATTAGTGATACTCGTTTTGGGCATGCTACAACACTTGAAGACAACGAATCAACGCTGGCATGCAGTGACCTCTCAGCCTTCAAATACGTCCCTGTGACGTCCTATGATGTGGAGAGGAGCTTTCCCAGACACAAAACTACCCTCAGCGACAGTCTCAGATCTTTGAAAACGGTAAACGTAAAAATCCATCTTGCAATCCAGCTCTGCAGAAACTGGTGATTGACAGCATGTATTGACAGGATGTGTTAACTTATTTACAATACTTCAAACAAGTGGTGTGCATTGATAAGAACATTGTCTTATTGTTTAGATATGTGTTACTGTTTTCAGTGTACTTCGTGGGTGTTTTTTTTTTTCATTATTTTCAGGACAAGGCTGTTCAAAGGAAGAACTATACTCAGAATTTGTTGAGAAGTAAATTTTGTACATGGTATATAAAAACTCAACAAGAGTATTTTAAATGAACTTGTATGAACATATTTTATTTTTTATGGCTATTTTATAGGTATTAGCTCATAAATGCTTGCATACTTCGTTGTTTTTTTAGGTCAATAAAATCAAGTCCCTAATACTGTTAAGACAAAAATTCTTCAAATTTCTAGTTTCAACAAACAGAAACACTTAAAATAAACTTAAATGCAGTTAACAGAAACTGAAGCCTTGATCTTGTGGATGCAACTGTACTGAACTGAAGGAAACCCGATGAGTGAGTCCTCACACTTCGAGTGACTAGATGTACGTCCTTCCCACCTGCGGTGGTCGGCCATGTACCGCCGTCCACTCGAAACGACGCAGATGTAAACGTGATCCGCTGGCAACCGTATTTACTAGCTCATAGACATATTCTAAGGATAGTCAATTACACATAAATAGTGAAATGAGTAATCCTCAATGTTCTGAGGATCAACTGAGTTACAGTCAAATCGCAACTTAAAAGTTTCCCTATGTATCACCACTACATTACTAGTTAGCATTGCTCAATAATGATTCTCTGACGCTGATCGACGTACCAGTGAATCTCGTTGCGGCGTCTTTGAAATAATTATCTATTACTTTTATTAAATCCTAGCAATAATTTTGCCATTTCGCCGCAGAATAAAGATTCTTACAGCTTTGTCCACGCACTTCCATCGGGGTGGTCGTGGTATTGATCAGCGGCCAAGACCCGACTTTTTAGACATAACTGTCACCTCGAGAGAAAGGACCAATCGTTACTTCGCGAGGCAGACTCGTACAGGTACTTTTTCATGATATTTGTTCTTCTTTAAACGAGTTAATAAGTCTTGAACATAATGCTATTCCTTAAGATTATTCTTCCATTCTTATCTCTAAAGTATCGCGTGACGACCAATGTTGTTTCCAAGTTTAAGAGTAACCAGTGGAATTTTTCCGTTGTTCTTCAACAACTGTTCTTACATAGCCTTCTGTACGTTTTGTGGGATGGATCTGTTCAAATCTGGTTCATTTGTGATATTACGAGGGGTGTTCAGTAAGTAATACAACACATTCTTTTCTGAAAGCAGGTTGGTTTTAGTCAGGATTCCAATACACCGTATTATTCCCCACTCTCCGCGCAATGCGACGGCCTTACGCCACCTGCATTCCCGCATGGTGCCATCTACTGGTCGACGACGGAGTCAACATCGTGCTGCATCAGTAACTTCCCCATCATCCACCTACCTCTTCCCACGGAGTGCATCTTTCATTGGGCCAAACAGATGGAAGTCGGAAGATGCGAGATCCGATTTTAGGGTTTTTGAGGAAGAGCAGTCCAATGAAATTTGTGAGCTCCCCTCGGATGTACAAGCTTGTGTGAGGCCTTGCGTTGTCATGGAGAAGTTCGCTTGCATTTTTGTGGTGACGAACACGATAAAGCCGTTTCTTCAGTTTGCTGCCGGCAGTACAGTACAATAGAGTTGATCGTTGCACCATTACGGAGGACATAAACAGATTAACCACTTGAGAGAAGGCCGTCGCCATGACTTTACCGGCAGTGGGTGCAGCTTTGAACTTTTTCTTTGGAGGAGAGATGGTGTGGCGCCACTCCATCGACTGCCGTTTTGTTTCCGGTTCGAAGTGATGAACCCATGTTTCATCGCCCGTGACGATGTTACACAAAAACTGTCACACACAGATGTTCCTTCGTTGCTGTTTATGGTGTTATGTTAGGCGGCGAGGCACCCAGCGAGCGAGCATTCACCTTCGAGTATCCCAACTCGTGGAATAGTGTGTCAGCACTACCGACAGCTGTGCAGCGAGATGTTCGACTGTAGTCCGTCGATCACCTGGAATGCGAGTGTCTGCACATTCCAGCTTCACAGGAATCAGAATCCGTGCGGCCGCCCACCGGATACATGACACGTTTGCGCGACCTTGTTGCGATAATGACAGACGCCTAGCCCGACGACTCACCGTGCTTTTGTTCATTGACAGGTATCCGTAGACATTCTGCAGGTGCCTATGAGTATCTGTGATTCTCTGGTTTTCCGCCAAAAGAAACAGTCACAGCTCTGTGCTTGGAACTCACTTCCAGTACAGACGCCATTTTGAAGGCTTCTTATGGCGCCGCAACCTTCCGGAACTTCGTGAAACTGTAGGCGCTGATACGGGACTATCCTACGTCGTCTCACAACAAATTCTGCATCTTTTAAATAGAAAATGGCCGAAAAACAGTTCAGTTACTAATTGGACACCGCTCGTACAACGAGCAGAAAGGAATGAATCTGTAGAACACCTCATAAAATTATGTATCTGATCTGCTCAATAACACATAATTTTCCCGTAGGCTATTATCGGTACTGTTTTTATTGTTGTTTCGATCACCAACCTTAAGCCTGGCGTGATGCAGTTCGTCATTCTATAGAAGATGAGCGCCCCTCCCCATCACTACCAATACCAGAATTGGAATCCCGGAAGCTCTGAACAGGACGTGCTCTGCCACAACTACTGAATGTATGGACCGAATCAATTTAATTTACTAAATCTTATGCTTTCACTATTCGTTTTGTATTAAGTAACACCCCCATAATTAGCGATCGTTTCTACTGCTCGTAGTTTTCTAATTTCGCTTTCCGGTTTGAGTAGATTTTAACAACTGCGTGATATTCCATTTTGTGTCGTCTGCAATGCTCCTTCTGTTTGAATCTGCATGTCCCTTGTTACTGCCTTCTCTGCGGAGCAGCGGACGAGGCTGGAGCCACGTGGAGTGCCCTGGAGGGGAATACCCGCCTATTTGTGTGCTCGCCGGCAGGCCGCCTGTATTTCCAAGCTCTCGACGGTAGCGCTCTGTCTGGCGCCAGCGTTCCGTACCGCTGGATTTAATCGGAATCTTTAGCTTATTTCGATACAGACACTATGTTCGCTATGCAGCTCCCTTCCAGCCGCCGTAAACTGCTTGAAACACGTAAGTCAAACGCAGTCACACTTTAACACCAAGCAATGCGAAAGAAGTCTGCTTACGTGTAACATCCCTATTCCTAGACTTCCAACTGCATGGAACAATAGCCGATTCTAAAGCTAAATAATTGATTTCCTTCCAACAAGAGTTGTGTATTTGGTGTCGCACGAATTTCCGCATTTATATACAGGATGAGCATAAAGTCCTTCCCTTCTTGCATCCCTTCTTATCCATTAATTTCTAAGAAACTATGCTAGATACAGTTACTCGGTTTGTTGCAAATGGTAGCTTGGAAATTTGTGGTAAGGTCTTATGGGACCAAACTGCTGAGGTCATCGGTCCCTAAGCTTACACACTACTTAATCTTAACTTAAACTAACTTACGCTAAGGACGACACACACCCCCACGCCCGAGGGAGAACTCGAACCTCCGATGGGGGAAGCCGCGCGGACCGTGGCAAGACGTCCTAGACCGCTCGGTTACCCCACGCGGCTGTAATGGTAGCTTTTCACAGTTTTTTATGGATACAATTCTGCATGTCTATGCCTTTTTTTCATCAAGCCTACCATTACGGCAACATGGTACCTGGACGTACTGAAAATTTAAGTTGTACTTCAATTACAGGAATTTCAATCATGGGTACTGTTTCAACAGGGAGGTGTACCACACACTGGAGGTTATTTGTCTGCCAGTCCTTGGATGAAATATTTGTAGGCAGATTGGTCGGTAGGGACGGTCAAAATCTTGTCCACCACGTTCGCCAAATCGTCTTGACTTTTCTGTCACGCAGCCTTACAGATAAAGTGTTCCGTTCACCAGTTCCTGCTGTGCAAACTTTCACGGTATGAATACGAATGTTGTAGAGGCGGTGACTGCAGAGGTGTTGGCAAAGACATGGAGAGAAACAGTGTCACCTGAACGTTATACGGGAAACAAACGAGTCGCATGTGGAATAGTAACAGTAATAAACTTCACAAGTTCAGTCACCGTTTACAACATACCGCACAGCTGTACCTAACATAGTTGCTTGGAAATAAATTTTTGTTGGAAGGGATGGAAGTAATGTACCTCATCTTATGTAAGAAAGGCTTCCAGTGAACAGATATTGCTAGAATCAGATTCTCATTTCCATGAACCATGTTGGCAAGCTCCCCCAACGTTAATTTGCTCTGTCATTTTACAATAACTGACCAGTAGACCGTCTCAGCAGGCAATGCTGAGAAAGTCTGTGACAGCTGTTACTATTTCATCACCCAGCCTCTGTCATCAATCACCCGCAGGGTTGCTGCTTTGCAAACATTTAACCATTACTAACTACGACTATGGTTGTCACTGTCGGGGGGGGGGGGGGGGAGGGAGGGGGAGGGGGCGGTTCAGCTATCTCTCTCTCTCTCTCTCTCTCTCCCCCCCCCCCTCCATCCCCCATATCATCAATGTAAATTTTTTGAATCTTAGTTGACAGAAAAAGACACCGTTGAACGAAAATATCCAGACTTAACTAATTAGACATACTAGAAGTTCTTGTGCAGTAAGAATTAACAGTAAAAAATGTTCGAGAATTATTTGCTAATGTCGAAACACTGACAAGACTTAGGCTTACGTGCTCGTCTTCAAGCTGCGAAGCAGATGGCTGTTTTAGATCCCTACGACGACCGGAGAACTACACTCCTGGAAATTGAAATAAGAACACCATGAATTCATTATCCCAGGAAGGGGAAACTTTATTGACACATTCCTGGGGTCAGATACATCACATGATCACACTGACAGAACCACAGGCACATAGACACAGGCAACAGAGCATGCACAATGTCGGCACTAGTACAGTGTATATCCACCTTTCGCAGCAATGCAGGCTGCTATTCTCCCATGGAGACGATCGTAGAGATGCTGGATGTAGTCCTGTGGAACGGCTTGCCATGCCATTTCCACCTGGCGCCTCAGTTGGACCAGCGTTCGTACTGGACGTGCATACCGCGTGAGACGACGCTTCATCCAGTCCCAAACATGCTCAATGGGGGACAGATCCAGAGATCTTGCTGGCCAGGGTAGTTGACTTACACCTTCTAGAGCACGTTGGGTGGCACGGGATACATGCGGACGTGCATTGTCCTGTTGGAACAGCAAGTTCCCTTGCCGGTCTAGGAATGGTAGAACGATGGCTTCGATGACGGTTTGGATGTACCGTGCACTATTCAGTGTCCCCTCGACGATCACCAGTGGTGTACGGCCAGTGTAGGAGATCGCTCCCCACACCATGATGCCGGGTGTTGGCCCTGTGTGCCTCGGTCGTATGCAGTCCTGATTGTGGCGCTCACCTGCACGGCGCCAAACACGCATACGACCATCATTGGCACCAAGGCAGAAGCGACTCTCATCGCTGAAGACGACACGTCTCCATTCGTCCCTCCATTCACGCCTGTCGCGACACCACTGGAGGCGGGCTGCACGATGTTGGGGCGTGAGCGGAAGACGGCCTAACGGTGTGCGGGACCGTAGCCCAGCTTCATGGAGACGGTTGCGAATGGTCCTCGCCGATACCCCAGGAGCAACAGTGTCCCTAATTTGCTGGGAAGTGGCGGTGCGGTCCCCTACGGCACTGCGTAGGATCCTACAGTCTTGGCGTGCATCCGTGCGTCGCTGCGGTCCGGTCCCAGGTCGACGGGCACGTGCACCTTCCGCCGACCACTGGCGACAACATCGATGTATTGTGGAGACCTCACGCCCCACGTGTTGAGCAATTCGGCGGTACGTCCACCCGGCCTCCCGCACGCCCACTATACGCCCTCGCTCAAAGTCCGTCAACTGCACATACGGTTCACGTCCACGCTGTCGCGGCATGCTACCAGTGTTAAAGACTGCGATGGAGCTCCGTATGCCACGGCAAACTGGCCGACACTAACGGCGGCGGTGCACAAATGCTGCGCAGCTAGCGCCATTCGACGGCCAACACCGCGGTTCCTGGTGTGTCCGCTGTGCCGTGCGTGTGATCATTGCTTGTACAGCCCTCTCGCAGTGTCCGGAGCAAGTATGGTGGGTCTGACACATCGGTGTCAATGTGTTCTTTTTTCCATTTCCAGGAGTGTATGTTCAACAATGACACAGCAGAGGCTCAATCACATAGCAGTTTAGAGTGTGCACAGGCTGCTCTTGGTCATGTAGGACGAAGAGTGTGAAGAGACTTCTCGATCGCAGATTCTCAGTCCCCTAAATAGATACTTTGTATATAAATTTATGAGTTAATATTACACAAATTTTTTGTAGTCGGTAATCGCAAAATGTGTTTTTACTCAGATTCAAATTGGCGCGCCTTATGAGTTTTAACTGCTATTGAAATGTAGTGGCCTGAGGCATTCACTTTTGGAAGGGGATCTCCGGTTTTGATACCCTTGTGATCTATAACCTATGTATTGAGCTAGTGGTACTGACGCCCGTGGTAATGACAGTAAACGGCTTGACAATGTGACTGCCACTTCCTTGCAACACTGACTCCAAGAGCACGTTGCTAACACAGCCACTGTAACAGTTCAGTCGATTTCAGCCAGGCTTCCAGAGTCAAACAAAGATAGAAGTTATCAAAAGTTGAATTAAAGTACATGATCACTGGAAGTAGTTAACTGGATTTAAAATACGAGGTGCATTCAAGTTCTAAGGCCTCCGATTTTTTTTCTAATTAACTACTCGATGAAACTGGCGTTACTTCTCGACGTAATCGCCCTGCAAAAAATGGTTCAAATGGTTCTGAGCACTATGGGACTTAACATCTATGGTCATCAGTCCCCTAGAACTTAGAACTACTTAAACCTAACTAGCCTAAGGACAGCACACAACACACAGCCATCACGAGGCAGAGAAAATCCCTGACCCCGCCGGGAATCGAACCCGGGAACCCGGGCGTGGGAAGCGAGAACGCTACCGCACGACCACGAGATGCGGGCTAATCGCCCTGTAGACGTACACATTTTTCACAACGCTGACGCCATGATTCCATGGCAGCGGCGAAGGCTTCTTTAGGAGTCTGTTTTGACCACTGGAAAATCGCTGAGGCAATTGCTGCACGGCTGGTGAATGTGCGGCCACGGAGAGTGTCTTTCATTGTTGGAAAAAGCCAAAAGTCACTAGGAGCCAGGTCAGGTGAGTAGGGAGCGTGAGGAATCACTTCAAAGTTGTTATCACGAAGAAACTGTTGCGTAACGTTAGCTCGATGTGCGGATGCGTTGTCTTGGTGAAACAGCACACGCGCAGCCCTTCCCGGACGTTTTTGTTCCAGTGCAGGAAGGAATTTGTTCTTCAAAACATTTTCGTAGGATGCACCTGTTACCGTAGTGCTCTTTGGATCGCAATTGGTAAGGATTACGCCCACGCTGTCCCAGAACATGGACACCATCATTTTTTCAGCACTGGCGGTTACACGAAATTTTTTTGGTGGCGGTGAATCTGTGTGCTTCCATTGAGCTGACTAGCGCTTTGTTTCTGGAGTGAAAAATGGCATCCACGTCTCATCCAATGTCACAACCGACAAAAAGAAATCTCTGCTTACTGTCGTTGCAGTAAATGAAGCAGGCAAAAAGGAATACAGACGTCTCAAAAATGAGATCGACAGGAATTGCAAAATGGCTAAGCAGGGATGGCTAGAGGACAAATGTAAGGATGTAGAGCCTTAATTCACTAGGGGTAAGATAGATGCTGCCTACAGGAAAATTAAAGAGATCTTTGGAGAAAAGAGAACCACTTGTATGAATATCAAGAGCTCAGATGGAAACCCAGTTCTAAGCAAAGAAGGAAAAGCAGAAAGGTGGAAGGAGTATATAGAGGGTTTATACAAGGGCGATGTACTTGAGGACAATGTTATGGAAATGGAAGAGGATGTAGATGAAGATGAAATGGGAGATACGATACTGCGTGAAGAGTTTGACAGAGCACTGAAAGACCTGAGCCGAAACAAGGCCCCGGGAGTAGACAACATTCCATTAGAACTACTGACGGCCTTGGGAGAGCAAGTCCTGACAAAACTCTACCATCTGGTGAGCAAGATGTATGAGACCGGCGAAATACCCTCAGACTTCAAGAAGAATATAATAATTCCAATTCCAAAGAAAGCAGGTGTTGACAGATGTGAAAATTGCTTAACTATCAGTTTAATAAGTCACAGCTGCAAAATACTAACGCGAATTCCTTACAGACGAATGGAAAATCTAGTAGAAGCCGACCTCGGGGAAGATCAGTTTGGATCCCGTAGAAATATTGGAACACGTGAGGCAATACTGACCTTACGAATTTCAAATTCTAAATGTGGCAGGGGTAAAATACAGGGAGCGAAAGGCTATTTACAATTTTTACAGAAACCAGATGGCAGTTATAAGACTCGAGGGGCATGAAAGGGAAGCAGTGGTTGGGGAGGGAGTGAGACAGGGTTGTAGCCTCTCCCCGATGTTATTCAATCTGTATATTGAGCAATCAGTAAAGGAAACAAAAGAAAAATTCGGAGTAGGTATTAAAATCCATGGAGAAGAAATAAAAACTTTGAGGTTCGCCGATGACATTGTAATTCTATCAGAGACAGCAAAGGACTTGGAAGAGCAGTTGAATGCAGTGGACAGTGTCTTGAAAGGAGGATATAAGATGAACATCAACAAAAGCAAAACGAGGATAATGGAATGTAATCGAATTAAGTCTGGTGATGCTGAGGGAATTAGATTAGGAAATGAGTAGTAAAGGAGTTTTGCTATTTGGGGAGCAAAATAACTGATGATGGTCGAAGTAGAGAAGATATAACATGTAGACTGGCAATGGCAAGGAAATCGTTTCTGAAGAAGAGAAATTTGTTAACATCGAGTATAGATTTAAGTGTCAGGAAGTCGTTTCTGAAAGTATTTTTATGGAGTGTAGCCATGTATGGAAGTGAAACATGGACGATAAATAGTTTGGACAAGAATAGAAGCTTTCGAAATGTGGTGCTACAGAAGAATGCTGAAGATTAGATGGGTAGATCAAATAACTAATGATGAAGTATTGAATAGAATTGGGGAGAAGAGGAGTATGTGGCACAACTTGACAAAAAATAGGGACCGGTTAGTAGGACATGTTTTGAGGCATCAAGGGATCACAAATTTAGCATTGGAGGGCAGCGTGGAGGGTAAAAATCATAGAGGGAGACCAAGAGATGAATACACTAAGCAGATTCAGAAGGATGTGGGTTGTAGTAAGTACTGGGAGATGAGGAAGCTTGCACAGGATAGGGTAGCATGGAGAGCTGCATCAAACCAGTCTCAGGACTGAAGACGACAACAACAACAACTGTCGTTGTGAGAGAGATGAAGTCTTTGTGTTGCTATTATCGCTTGTAACGGTTTTCCTTTTTTGCTCATCAGTGGATGTGGCGTCTTCCAGCCTTTGGTTGGTCTGCAGCAGCGACATGTCGCAGTTTGTTGGGACCTGCGGCGGTGGCAGCACCCTGGGATCCTGTTGCGCACATGGTCGGCTTGTTGGAGCAAGACAGTGGGCAGTTATTGTTGGTTGGAGACACTCAGCCAGTCCCTGACATGCAGAAGAGCACAAGGAGTCCTAATCAAGGTGACACAGGCCGGTACTCGACCCCATCATACGCGCCATAGCAGAATATTCCAGTGATACTGTATGGACAAAGTGAGGGTGTAGTGGATGAGAAGGTAGCAAATATCGCACATTGCAAAAACAGACATATCTGATGGGATAGCAGCAATCAGTGATTGTACAATGTCACTTCTAATCCGTCTTGATTGGAATTTCTTTTTTTATTCGTATGACCGGTTTCGGTTCATTCACAACCATCTTCAGATCTGTAACGATAATCATACTAATTTACTATTTCACGAAAACAAATCTTTTTCATCCTATCTAAACAACATCAAATGTACCAGAACGTATCTGATATTTCAGTTACAGGAGTAACCCGTCCAAATGCAGCAACTTTCACATGCTGCGTCACATAAAATTGGTTGGCAGAATGCATGTCATTTATATTAATTATAACACTATTACCGACAGGTGGCGTCTGGTACATTTGTTACATTCCATTTGCAGATATTGCATTGGCTCTGAACACTATGGGACTCAACTTCAAAGGTCATTAGTCCCCTAAAACTTAGAACTAGTTAAACCTAACCAACCTAAGGACATCACACACATCCATGCCCGAGGCAGGATTCGAACCTGCGACCGTAGCGGTCGCGCGGCTCCATACTGTAGCGCCTAGAACCACTCGGCCAATCCGGCCGGCTGTCAAGGTTAAAATCTGTACTTATCAAAATTAAAAAACAGTAAAATTATCATTTTTATACGATATAAAAAACGTAGGGCGATTTCTATATGTATGGCGCTGGTGTAGACTTGTTTTCCTCTACGGCCTGCTTCCGTGGTTCCCTCCATTTCGGTGTTGTGCCACGATCCGCTCAGTGTCTGACGTCCATCACCGTGGGCAAGAGGGCCACGCAGGAGAGCCCCGTCAACGACGCCAGGCGCTGCACGCATCTTCCAGCTTCTCCATCACGCAGCATCTCTCATCCCTCGGCCTGAACCCCTACACGCAACAGTTGTCATCTTAGTAAGTCCTAATAAATGCTAAAATAGGCGTTACGATTGAATTCGCTTTGCTCGTTGAGGATTAAATCCGGATCTTTATTTTTGTGGCTGTATATTTCAATTTCTTCCAAAATGTTGAGAAACCGTCCCTTATGAGCTCTATGCAGGATGTCTAAATTGTGTTCAATGTTCGTGACTGAGTGCTTTGAGGCAGCCATATGCGCCCCAAAAGCTGTTTTGTTTTGAGAGTAGGTGCGCTCCCTGAATCTGGTCTCAAAGTTCCTACCAGTCTGTCCTATATATTGTTTACAACAGTCATTACATTTGATCTGTATCTCGTAGAGAGGGTCATACGGCGTCAAGGGACTAAATGGCTTGGTTTTGCTGCATCAGAAAACAGCTGGATCGACGCTGGCGATTTGCTACATAAAAGGGCGCGCAGACCACAACAACCTCAGTAGCATAACATGCGTGATATGCGGCGTTAGAGGAGGAGGTGGAATTCTCGTCAAACCACCAGTCGAATTACACTTTAACGGATGTAACTGGAACAAAACATCAAACACGACTCGCACGCAGTGATGAGGGGATAAATCTGCTGGAAAAAAAAATGGTTCAAATGCCTCTGAGCACTATGGGACTTAACTGCTGAGGTCATCAGTCCCCTAGAAATTAGAACTACTTAAACCTAACTAACCTCACCACAGCACGCACATCCATGCCCGAGGCAGGATTCGAACCTGCGACCGTAGCGGTCGCGTGGTTCCAGACTGTAGCGCCTTGAACCGCTCGGCCACAAATCTGCTGGACAAAGCGCGTATGGCACACGACATCGCATACACAGAAAATAAAGATAGTCACGCCGCCGATCGAATTTTAGCTGATAAAGCTAAGGCAATACGTGCAGGAAGGAACATTGGTATAGGTAACGCATCGCAGCATTTGCAGTTGAAAAAAATCAAGCATGGTAAGGTTATGTTGGGCCTGAGTATGAAGAAGTTGTGAGCGCTGCACGTCGTGCGCTAAGAAAGAAGACAACCGAAAAGTGATTGAAAAACTGCATCCTGACAGTGATGTATGCAGCTAAAAGCGCCCTGAAGCAGAAACAAGCGTGAAAAAAAAAAGATCGATTAAAATACCCAGAGTTCTACAATACCAAAGACATCGCGTAATATTATACCCTTCCTCATTCCTGCCCTAGTGAGACTCAGCGGTGGCTTCACTGGCGGGGAGTGCAGCGCATATTGCCCGGACACTCACGAATGCACAAAATTCGAAGGAGCAACTGCAGGAGGCAGCAACCATTGGAAAAGGCCTTTACTTGAAACCATACAAGAATGGACTAGGACTCTTCATAAACAAAGAAGCCCTCTAGCACTCCTATCACACATGGCGCTTACAAAAACAGATTTTCTGAGGTTTCTTACGAAGACTCTTCTGCGGTATCCTCAAGTGGCTCGCCGCTCTTAGCCAGGTGCATGGTTAGCTACCACAGGGCCCCAGCTCTAGCAGCATCTTTTACCTTCCGTGTATACTCTTGCTATTCTTTTTCCCCGCCATTGGGGAACATGCCTGGGGTGTTTTTCGGGACGTGTTCGACGTTTCCAGCGGCTGACATCAGAACAGTTTCACCAACGTTTTCGTACCTTCGTTCACCATCTCCTATCCTTCCTCCGCTTAGGCGTTTGACGTTCATCTTTCCCTTCTTCCCTGTAAACGTCTGAAGCGTAACAGGCAACTAGGGAACGCATAGTTCCCAACCCTGGGTCGACAGGTAGGGTTCACGCATACCCCTGGTACACGCCAGGCTCAGGGATGGTTGATTGCCTGAGCTGCTTCCGGAGATGTGACCTGAGTTGTGAATAAAGGTGGATGAGTTCCCTATGAGGGGGACCCGAGTTGGAAAGAGCACGGCATTGGAGACGCTGACAATCACAGGGGATTTTCTTGCAATGAGCCAATCATCATCTTCGCAGTCAATGTCTACCAGACATAAACAGAATCAAGCTCCTCAAAGACCCTCCCAGCTGCACCACGGTTCCTCGTGGTTTCACGTACTGAAAACGGTCAGTCTTTTGCAACGGTAAATCCGTTTCTTATTCAGAAAAGTGTTGATTCAGTTGCTGACCCTGTTAAACCCTGCTCTCATTTATGCAAGGCAACTTTGCTTTTGGAGACTACTTCAGATTCTCAAGCACAACAATTGCTTGCCACTTTGCTTCTTCACGGCTATTCTGTTCATGTCAAGGCCCACAGAACTCTGAGTTCTTCTGTCGTGTTATTTACACTAGGCTGCTCGATGGTGTGACCAAGCCAGAAATCCAAATGTAACTCTCTCATCAGGGTGTCATTGCTGTCCATCGGGTGATGAAACACGTAGATGCACTCTTGGTGCCCACATTCACTCTTCTTCCCACTTTTGATGGAGTGGTGCTTCCGTCCGAGATCAAAGCACGTTATGAAGTTGTCAGAGTGTTACCGTACACTCCGAATCCGATGCGCTGCTACCAGTACCACATTCAAATGTCCTGTCAACACCCAGCCAAATGTATAAACTATGATAGGGATGCTCATGAGAGCGATTGTCCCCGTCCTTCTCCCCACTATATCAACTGCGATGACAATGCTGTTTCCTCTCGAGATTGTCCCATGCATCGATGAGCGGGCTAGCCAGGAGATCCGGGTAAATGAAACAGTACCTTACCTGGTCGCTCGCAAGTTACGGGATAGTCACAAATCCTGCATTCTCCCACTGTCACTTACAGTACTGTTCTTGCTACATCTCGCTCCATGAAGGACATGCCCACGCAGACATGCGACCTCAAATTCAGCACTGCGGTTGTGAAATCGTCCAGTGTCATGGTAGCAACACCGTCTCACAGGGAAAAGTCACCTGCTACACCACCGGCAAGCCAGAAAGGACGGAAGGAATACTCCCACAAAGACTTCTTACATCCTTCCTCTGCCATTCAGAAAGACTCCAAAAAGTCAAACAAAAGCAAACGTTCTTCTCCTTTGCCAACCTGGAGTTCCTTTTCGAAGGTATCGCCACGTAATACACTTGCCCGGCCGACCTCCGTGTCGCTGGTGCCCACCGCCAAACGTTTTCTGCTTTGGACTAAGCAGATTGACAGAGGGAGAGTGCTGACGCCTCTTTAGATCTCATGGAGCAGGATCTCCCAGCCTCTGTGCCATGTAGCAGTGAGTCTTCGAAGGCTGGCACTCGGCAGCCGCTAAGGTGACACCCCTTCATTTTTTCTCTCCTCCCCTTTCCTCGTTATGGCTCTCTTTCAATGGAATATTCGTAGCCTTCAATCAGATAGCAAGGATTTATGGCTGCTCTTAGAATCACGCGTCTGCTTCTTCTCTGCCTCTACGAAACAAAATTACGTCCTCACCACCACTTTGTGCACTCGCATTTCTTCCCAGACCATTCTGATCTTCGCCCCGAGGACGGCATTTCATCCCATGAGTGAGTGATGTTGCTCATATGGGATGACATCCATAGTTAGCCCATCTCCCTGACTACCCGACTTCAGGCTGTTGCAGTTTGCCTTTTCTTTCCTCACTTGACCTTTTCCCTTTGATTGTTTACATCCCTTTGTCATTCGATGTCAGCAGGGTAGATTTCCTCCAGCTTATTGGGCAGCTACCTCACCCCTTTTTTCTGCTTGGTGACTTCAATGTGCACCATCCCCTTTGTGGTTCTCCCAGAACCTGCCCGAGAGGTGTCCTCTTGCTGACCCCAGTCAGCCTCCTCTGCCTTAACACAGCAGCACCCTAATTCATTTCAGACTCTGTGCACCCTTCGACCTGTCCTTGTGCACTTCCCAGCTTGCCCATCATCTTGAGTGGTCTGTTTCTCTGACTCGTACCCCGCCTACTTGCACACCCGAATGGCAGCTTATTAGGGCCAGGCTTTACTCCTCCCTGGCGACCTCTAACGAACAACATTTCCCGAGTTGTGATGACCAGGCAGAATATCTTACAAACGTTATTCTTACAGCCGCACAGCGTTCCATTCCCTGCACTTGCTCTTTACCACGCCACGGCCCAGTCCGTTGGCAAAATGAGACGTGCTCTGCGCGGTTTTAACCGTCATCCAACGATGTCAAACTGTATTCATTATAAACAATTGCTGGCACAGAGTCGTCGCATTTTCCAGAAGTACAAAAAAGCTAAGTTCCTCTTGTTGTGTGGGCCAACCTCTGACGGCTCCCTGTAACCAAGATCCATTCCCCAATTTCCGGCCTGGCAGTAGCAGACGATGTAATAATGGAGCCTATTGCTATCTCCAACACCTTGGGCCGCCACTTTGCGGAGATTTAGAGTTCCTCCCACTATCATCCTACCTTCCTCTATCGGAAACGACGAGAGGAGGCTCGGGCGATACCCTTCTCATCTCAAAATCGTGAGGGCTATAATGCCACTTTTACTACTAGGGAGCTAGACCATGCTCTCACTAATCCCAATCCTCTGCCCCATGGTCACATTCAGATGTTGCAGCACCTTTCCCGTGGGCAAACATTTTCTGCTTTATAGATACAACTGTATCTGGGAAAGGGCACGTTTCCCAAACATTGGCATGATGCCATTGTACCCATAGCTAAGCCTGGTAAGGTCAAACACCATCCTTCTAGCTACTGCCCCATTTCTCTCACCAGTTGTGTTCGTAAGGTGATGGAACTTATGATTCATGCCCAGCTGGTATGGTGGCTCGAATCTCGCATTTTGCTCACGACTGCACAGAGTGGATTTCGGGCGAGCCGTTCTGCAGTTGACCCTCGTATCACTTTGTCCACCCAACTCATGAATGGTTTTCTGAGGAAATCTCATAGTGTGGCCGTATTTTTCGATTTGGAGAAAGCCTGCTGAAGGACTGGTATTCTCCATACTCTCTATACATGGGGCTTCTGTGGCTGAATGCCCAATTTCCTTTTCAGGGTACTTTGGGGTTCTGTTTTGTTGGATCCCTTTATCCAGAAAAACGGTGTGCTTCAGGGTTCCGTCCTGAGGAGTGGTCCTCTTTGCTATCTCCATTAACCCTATACGGACATGTCTCCCGCCGAGCATCTCCGGCTCGCTTTTCGGTGATGATTTCGCCATCTATTGCAGTTCTCCACAAACTTTTCTCAGTGAGCGGCGTCTTCAGCGATGTGTCGATCATCTTTACTCATGGAGCATCGACAAGGACTTTCTTTTCCATTGATAAAACCGTTTGTATGAATTTCTGGTGGCGCAATTGGTTTCTTCCACCATCTTCACATCTTAGGCCTGTTGCTCTTCTGCTCTTTGAAATTCCCAGGGTTCTTGCTCGGTAGGAAACTTTCTTGGTCCACACATGTGTCTTATCTGGCAGCCCACTGCGTGTGGTCCCTCAATGTTCTAAATGTCCTCAGTGGTATTTCCTGGGGAGCAGAACGAACCAACCACATCTGTTTGTACCGGTCTCATGTCCGTTTGAAACTAGACTATGGGTGTCTCGTATATGCATCTGCCCATCCATCCCTCTTACGTCGTCTCAATACTATCCACCATCGTGTCATCCATTTGGCCACTGGCGCCTTTTACACTAGCCCGGTTGAGAGTCTGTATGCAGAAGCTGCTGAACTACCACTGTCCTACCACCATGACTTTCTCCTGAGCAGATACGCATGCCTTCTTTTTCGATGACTCCTTCGACCGCCAGTATGAGGCCTGTCCCACTTCTCTGTTACCTCCTAGAGTTCGCTTTCGGGTATTGCTCCGGCAGCTTAACTTCACGCTACCTGCCACTTTCCCGATGGGTATGAACCCTTCACAACCTTGGCTTCGTGAGGTGGCCTGTGTTCACCTTGGCTTTCATTCGCTTTTTAAAAACGCTACTAACGCCTCGCTCTATCGCTGTTCCACGACCTTTACACGAATCTTCGCGATAGTACCTCTGTGTACACTTATGGTTCTCGGACTGACTATGCTGTCAGGTGCGCCTTCGTCATTGGCACCGACTTTTTACGGTATCGGCTTCCGGAACACTGCTCGGTATTTACAGCAGAGTTCTTTGCCTTGTATCAGGCCACGCAATACATCTGGCGACGTAGGCATTCCAATCGCGTCATCTGCTCCGACTCAGTGCCCTACAAAGCCTCTGTGTGCTGTACACCGTCCATTTCTTAGTGCAACGGTTCCAGGAAAGCTAACACTTGCTCATTCTTGATGGAGCGACTGTCATGTTCATGTGGGTTACCGGTCACGTTGGTCTGACAGGAAACGAGGCCGCTACCAAGGCCGCAGTCCTCGTACCTCAGCTCGCTCGCTCCGATGACCTCTGTGTTGCTGTCTGTCGGCAAGTGGGGTCACTTTGGCATCACCACTGGTCCTCCCTTCGTGGGAACAAGCTCCGGGTTATTAAGCATCTGCCAGGGGCTAGGACCACCTACTCTCTGCCCTCTCGCTGTAAGCTGTAAGCTTGCATATCGGGCACTGTCTTTCTAGCCATTGCCATTTTTTAAGTTGTGCTCCACGATCACTTCGTGCTCGTTGCACTGAAACTTTCACGGTCCATCATTTTCTGACGAAATGCCTTTTTTTTAAAGATTTACGTTTTCGTTTGTGTTTACCGTCTGAGTTATTGGTCGTTTTAGCTGTCGATAGCGTTTTACATTTTATCCGTCGTAGCAGTATTTCGAAGGACATTTAATTTTAAGTCCAGGACCTCCGTTTCTCTATGGCGTATTTTATAGACATTTATCCACGTCTGTGTTTTTAGCTGTCTTCTCTTCCGTCGACTGAGATTAACGTGTAGTCGTTTTTAACTCCTCTCTTTGTCTTCGTGTTCTACAGTTCTGACATGGGCGCATATGACCCTAGTTGTCTTTACGACCTAAAACAAAACAAAACAAACATTCTGAGCTGTGTTTATGCGGAGTACGTTACCGAAGACTATGTGAAAGTCAAGATAATGTGGAATTGTGAATCTAGATGTAGCAGGAGGACCTGGAACTCATTGGATAGCATATGCTAAAAAAAAAAAAAAAAAAAGAAATACAAATAACGCCAACTATTTCGACTCATTCGGCGACCTACAACCTCAAGAAGAACTACAACGATACTTCACAGGCAGAAGACATGTATTCTACAATTTAATATATTTCTGCGTGGTCATCTATGCATCGTGTTTCTCCTGACGTTTTCAAATGGTATGTTAGGACGGGCATTAATCATCCATTCACCAGTTGCTGTTTAGATGCAATGTCGTTCACTCTGACTTTGGAAGAACGATCTTCTGTATTATGTGCGAATTACTCCCCGCCACTTGATTTAAGCACTGTGGAGTATAGCGCTGATTGGAGACAAACAAACCGTCCCAAATATCACAGAGGCTGAAACTTCCTGGCAGATTAAAACTGTATGCCGGGCCGAGACTCGAACTCGGGACCTTTGCCTTCCGCGGGCAAGTGCTCTACTAACTGAGCCACCCAAGCACGACTCACGCGCCGTCCTCACAGCTTTACTTCTGCCAGTACCTCGTCTCCTACCTTCCAAACTTTACAGAAGCTCTCCTGCGAACCTTGCAGAACTAGCACTCCTGAAAGAAACGATATTGCGGAGACATGGCTTAGCCACATCCTGGGGGATGTTTCCAGAATGAGATTTTCACTCTGCAGCGGAGTGTGCGCTGATATGAAACTTGCTGGCAGAATAAAACTGTGTGCCGGGCCGAGACTCGAACTTGGGACCTTTGTTTTGGTAGAGCACTTGCCCGCGAAAGGCGAAGGTCCCGAGTTCGATGGGTAGCTCAGTTGGTAGAGCACTTGCCCGCGAAAGGCAAAGGTCCCGAGTTCGAGTCCCGGCCCGGCACACAGTTTTAATCTGCCAGGAAGTTTCATATCAGCGCACACTCCACTGCAGAGTGAAAATCTCATTCTGGATCACAGAGGCTACCAATTAACTGCATCTGGAAATTAAAGTAAAAACGAAATTGTGGAAATTGAACCTGGTGCTACGATACTGACGATCTGAACGAAGTTTGAAAACAATCTGAAAAATGGATGGAGCTCCGTGCAAACATCAGTGCACTTGTTCCAAAATGAGGGCAGTGAATGCACCGATTGACTTTAAGCAGAAAGGTGCAATAGGTCACTACTGTGTTTCACAAAGGAACAGATTTTGAAGACGGATCCCAGTAAATTTTACAAATCTGATCAGACAGTGAATGTTCTCCTGTCCGTGCTGACTGTAACATTGCAACGAACTCATATCTCAACGATAGATTGATTCATTCAATTTACGGATTCTCCCATCCGTTGGAACAAGATTTTTGAGACTCCTACCAACGCTACGTACCTTCCAGTGACAGTTCAGACATTGGACTACCTGGAGCTGCGTACTGTGGGCCAGGAAAACCAACTTGTAGACTTTCATGTTGAGGAAATCATCTTATGACAAATTCTATGGCAGGATGGGCGTAAGGTGTAAAACAAGCGCACAGCACAGCACTTTACAGCAGAACCTCAAAGTGATAACACGTACGAACCCTGAGTTTGTTAAATCAGTAGGCTTAAAACCTCGCAATGACGTCGTTGCAGAATATATCCCATCCAGTAGAATATTATGAGTAAATCATATGTTAGGAATACTTCTTGCATAAGCCTTATGGTTCTACGACATTTCGACATTTGATAAGAACGAGCACTCCTGTTCCAGCAAATAGGGTACGAACGGTGGGGTAGAGAGTGATCATACACCTAATGTTGGCATAGCATCAACCCTTAAAACGTATGTCTCATCATCACCCTCATATTTCAATAATTTAGAATATGCAGGATGGTTCATAAACAAGCCTTTGGGCAGGCAGAACAGCGGAAGAGTACCGCCGCTTTACTGCTTATGGAGTACTTTGAGAACATGCAGTGAAGTATTATGAACGCTAAAGAGGAACGTATTCTAGTACGGAACGCAACGGATAGCAACTCATACAGTCAAGGACCCCAAGAGGAGAATCAGATCATCATCAGTAACATTACATGGAAAATGCCGCACATGACTGTGGCTGATTAGGAGCGTTTGAAGCTTTTAACAGTCCTGAATACCACTATGTATCTGCCATTACCTTTCCATTATCATTAGAGCTTTTTTAGTGTCCAGTGCTACCAATGGCGAGCAGACAAACATGAGCTATTAAAACCAACATGCAACTGGAGCCACTGTGATTCGTCATACTTGAGTTTCAGACCAATAGAAGGGGGAATTTAGCAAATAATTCCACCGTATTTTACAACTGCAATTTAAATAATACCAGAGTTTACTTGAATTCAGAATTGTACCCTTATGACAGTTTACTGCTACAGTGGGACAAGAATGTATAGTCTTGCATTTGACATGGATGAAGGTGCTGAAGGAGAAAAATGCCTACTCAGTACACGGAAATTCAAGCAGCTGGCACCAATCATCGTAATAGACTGTTCTAAGCAGAATGAGGTAGTTGAATCAGGACCATTAGATTTCCGAATCGGATTTGAATCTTCATCGAACTTCCCAGAACACATCGCAGCATATGCTCTAGTTCTACATGACCGCTAATTAACGATTGCCCACTTACTGGTGTTGTGGACTATAAATGAGCAAGTGCTGTGACATACCAAGAGCATTTCACAATGACAACTTGCAGTGTGAACTTAGTTCCTGACATTCAAGGTTTCTATGGTGATGAGTGTAGACAATGCACATTTAAAGATGTTGCACTCGTAGCGTGCACAGAAGATGCTGGTATCAAAGACATTATCAGCAAGAATTGCATCACTGAGGCCTTTCAAGGATGTGAAATGTCCTAAAACACGGAGGAGCGCAAAGTGGCTAACACGCTTCTTTCATGGATTCTACTACGACGAACCTGGCATACCTTTTAAAGAAATGATGACGGCACTTCGAATATTCGATCATCCTGAGACCATCCTCTACGTCAAAGACGAGGAGAAGATCACACGGATACAGCGAATCTTCAAATTGGCGTCTATTCAAGACTTGGAATTCTACAGGCGTCCTGCTATCCATCAGCTCAAGAACTAGAAGATGTGTTAAAACAGTTTTGTGTCTGCATACGAAAATGTAAAATTACCTTAAAATTTGGTTAATGAAAATAAAAGAAATTTTAGATCACATTCTGCGTTTCTCTTTCTTTCTACGCAGTTCCTACTTAGATAGTATGTAGCTTTGCCGTGACCCTACGTCTGTGTCTTTGTTCAACCACAGGAGATATAATTTCAGCCATGTATGCTATGTGTCTTTGGAAGTGGGCGCGAACACTTGTCGCCTGTTCCCAAAATCCTGTATGTGCAGCACGACAGGCGAGATCCTATGGAAGCATTACATGCATTTTTTCCTCCATCTCAAGCGTCACCTCCCTCATGTTTAAACTGATTCTTGTGCATCTTGCACAACTTTATATACGTTTGTAAGGGTAGGGATTTGTGAAATAACAACATAGATTTATGGTAACGAATAACATATTTTTGTTCAGTAGTAATTCAGCTTTGCATTCACAAACCCTGTTGTTTTTACAATACAGAAAGTAATACTGCTTTTAAATTCACATTTCTTGTTACTGTTTTAAATTTTTTATTCACAGTTCTTGGTTTTACAAATAATAGTACTGGTTGAAAAAACATTTACTTTACATTGCAGTACTGTTTACAGGTCTTGCAGATGTATGGTTTCTCATACAGTAATACTATTACTAGTGAAATTCTACCCAAACAGAAGACTTAATTTATACGTTGAGCTGGATGGCTCTACATATTTTCCACCTCCAACAGCTGAAATAATTTAATATACTCACCCCAAACAGCTGCGCTAAAATGAATTGGGTGGGACTCACACTTAAAACTGTATGAGTTGGACAACTAGCGGTAGGTGAAACTTAAAAACCACTCTATTTACGCAAGCACTCATACAATCACACATGGACATTAAGTGTAAAACTATATTTTTTCTCCATTTGCCATTTTTTACTTTGTTTGAAGAGTTTTCTACAATTTTTAAACTGTTTTACATACTTTGCACATTATTTAAATTTTTTATAGTTTTATTTTTTTTCCAGCACATGGAGCTTACATATTCACACATACATAGTGTGCTACTTACCAAGAAAATATCAACAGGATGTATTTATACATAGGCATACATCTTTACACAGGCATTCAGACTCAAACATACTCACATGCATACACACAGACCCATAAGCATTCACACACGCAGGCACACCATACATCACAAACATACAATATCTACAAAATGATAAAAGCGCCACACTATTCGCTACAAGTTCTCACCCAACCAGTCACTCTCTCTCTCTCTCTCTCTCTCTCTCTCTCTCTCTCTCTCTCTCTCATTCACACCCACCCCCTCTCAAACTTCAAGTAAACAATGTGAGTACAGGAGGGTATGCATCCCCTCATCACAAATGGCTCTTTTATCGTCATGATGTGACAGTCGGACTTAAGAGAGCTACTAGTTTGCTGTACAATATGCGCAGGTTTCAGTGGAACACTGCGAACACCACTGTACAGGCACTGCAAGTAGTCTTCAACCATGAGGACACATGATGCCACACGTCACACTCCCTTAGTCCATCTGTGGGTGGCTCCATCTGTTGTATGCTATGCATAAATTATGGATCTCAGACCCACAGACTCCACAATCGGCAATCCATCAGCCTCATATTTCATTAAGCCGATAACCTTCTTGTTTGGAGGAACAATACCGTAAGGACTACCAGTTGCATTTCCTGATGTCTCAAATTGATTGCTGTGATACCTAATTACTTCATATGGATCACAGTTCTTCACCTAATGGATGAAGCTATCTGTATCCATATAAAGTAACTTTCGTTCTAAGAAATGAGTTTTAGCAAGTCATCGTGGAAGGAGCACATGTGGAAAATGGTTCAAATGGCTCTGAGCACTATGGGACTTAACTGCTGTGGTCATCAGTCCCCTAGAACTTAGAACTACTTAAATCTAACTAACCTAAGGACATCACACACATCCATGCCCGAGGCAGGATTCGAACCTGCGACCGTAGCAGTCGTGCAGTTCCGGACTGAGCGCCTGAACCGCTAGACCACCGCGGCCGGCGAGCACATGTGGAGTTCGGAGATTTCCAGTATACACATACCCAAATAGATTGGTTGCGTAAATTCTGCTGAAACATTCGTCATCACCACAGCAACAAAGTTCTCATTGAAAATAGTGAACCGCTTAAAATTTCATCTCGTGATGCACTTTCTTAAGCGCCAGACCCCTCCCGTTCGGTTCTAATCCAAATATCGCATTCATTTCTTACATTCTGCATGGTTTTACGGAAAATAGAATTATTCATTAATTTACAAAAATCTTTTTCGGACTCACTAGTCGTGCCCGTCCTCTTTTCGGTATTTAATTCAATATATTCCTTCAACCAAGGAGACTGAAGAAGGTAACCCGGGTGATTCTACCTAGCTCCATCCCTAACCTGAGACACTGCTGGTAATTACGACAATGCATTATGTACCTCAGCTTGTGTCTAAAAGTGGCCATCAGTTTAGGGGTAGTGCTTCCTCGTGGAACTTGTTGTTCTGGACATAACAGCAAGTCGCTTGCCATTTAATGCATACCAACAAATTATATGAGGTCTCTCTACCCTACATCAGAATCAGCCGCCAGACCCAATATTTTTCCACCTAATCTAATTAGGCCGGCCGCTGTGGCCGAGCGGTTCTAGGCGCTTCAGTCTGGAACCGTGCGACGGCTACGGTCGCAGGTTAATCCTGCCTCTGGCATGGATGTGTGTGATGTCCTTAGGTTAGTTAGGTTTAAGTAGTTCTAAGTTCTAGGGGGCTGATGTCCTCAGATGTTAAGTCCCATAGTGCTCAGAGCCATTTGAACCATTTGCCTAATTAGTTTACGGGAATCCATTGAAACCCATCAACTGGCAGTCACTGCATCATGGTGTGCCCATGTAAGTTGTTCACATCCAAATATGGAATATAACTTGAATCGAGGGATGCGTTGATCCCCACACTCATTTGTGGGTTATTTGCCTTGGCGTATCTATGGACACATTGGCACGGATCCCGCGCTCAGTGAAAAGAAGCATATCAGCATCTGTCCAAAGTTCTTGAGTATTGTATCCCAGGACAACCCAGGTGCTGTGTAACACAAGGCGGGATCCAGACTGTACGTGGGCATACACTCCGGTAGTTTTTGAAAAACAGCTGCAAATAAGTGCACGTCAGTGTCCATGTATAATCATGCTCCATGTATAATAATGTTCATTGAACTCTCTGCCAGACACTTAATTGTGAATAGCAGAGTAATCACGTAGATGTGATGTGTATTCATCCAACTGGAATGTTGAATTGCCCCATACATTCACGGCATGGTCATTATCTGCACTAGTTACAAGGTCACCTGTATTGTACTGGTAAATCCGACTATGTCAGGTAGCCTGGTTTCATAGAGTTTTGTCTAACTATCCAGATACTCATTGGGCAAAACTCCTTTTCTAGTCACAAGTTGAAACTTTTCCTCGTTGGGCTATGCAGATCGGGTGATGTGCATGTCCTCCTGAGCTAGAGCGGCAACAAGTCTCTGAAGTGGGGGTGGCGACGGCGAGGTCCTCCGGGAGCATCCAGGCTGTGGAGAGGCCGCTCGTTGATACGGCTGCATGCTGCGTTCACCACCACCATCTTGGAGAGTGAGAGACTGTTGCTGCTCTTCTTTCGATTGAACCACCCACAGACACCGGATAGTATGCGGTGGTCAGCACTGCAGTGGTCGAAGCTGGTTCTGCCCCTCTCGTGCAGCCAGGAGTGGCACTTTGCAAGGCGGGAATGCTGCTCGGTTGCATGTTCGATGCCTGCCCTCACAACCACTGCCCTAGGTAAGCCAGCCACAGTGAGCTGTTGTGCGGGCGGTATTTGTGACACCTCTACAACAGACGAATAACAAAAATAAGTACAATGCTCAAGGTTTTCTTAAATATATGCTGTAAACAAATAAGAACAATTAAGTAGATCAACATTCCAGAAAGATAACTGTTATTATATGCTGTAACGACGACAGTTGCATTCTAATCGCCTTTTACACTTTGGGTCCAAGGATTGAGCTGTTCAGTTGATGTTTCTACTTGTTCTCCCACCCAGTCCTGTATTTCCTCCTCCTCATCTAAAAGGGCGAGATGGCGTTGCCTTTCAGCTGCATCAGGAGCTGCCAACTCAGGCACCCTCTCTGTGTTGGGTTGATTTCGAGGAAGGGACCAAACAGCGAGGTCATCGGTCCGATCGGATTAGGAAAGGATGGGGAAGGAAGTCGGCTGTGGACCTTCAAAGGAATCCCGGAATTTGGCTGAAGCGATTTAGGGAGATCACAGTAAACCTAAATCAGGATGGCCGGATGCGGGTTGAACCGTCGTCACCCGAATGCGAGTCCAGTGTGCTAACCACTGAGCCACGTCACTCGGTACCGTCTTTGGTATTTCACCCTCGACAGAACTGCCGTGGAGCCATTAGGCCATCTCGCTGACGCCATCTACAACGAGATATTGACTGTCAGAAACAACAGCAACAAAGAAATTGTTCAAATGGGTCTGAGCACTATGGGACTTAACATCGGAGGTCATCGGTCCCCTAGAACTTAGAACTACTTAAACCTAACTAACCTAAGGACATCACACACACCCATGCCCAAGGCAGGATTAAAACCTGCGACCGTACCAGTCGTGCAGTTCCGGACTGAAGCGCCTAGAACCGCTCGGCCACCAAGGCCGTCAGCAACAAAGAAAGTCGGTATAGAATTTTCCTGCAACAAGATACTGATTATACGTAACTAAGAAAAAAAAGAAAAAAAGTTCATACCAGATGGAACTGATTTCTGCTGATCATCATCCGCGAAACATACTCCCCCTAGATAATCCTCCTCTTGCTCCATAGCAACTTATACAACAATGAAGAATATGTCTGACACAACTGTATGAAAAAAATGTCTAACAGCAATATATTACAAATGCACTTACTTCACTGCTGCAAGTGCTGTTCGGCCTTCAGCAGCCACTCATGGTCGGTCAGCTGCTGTTCTAATGATGCAACATTAAACACACACACAAACACACACACACACATACACACACACACACACACACACACACACACACACACACACACACACACACACACAAACTTTTGTAAAGGGCTATCAGTAAAACTGATGCATGGAAAAAAGCTAACGATTTTCAACATACCCCCGCTTGACGAAAATAATAATACTTCTGCACAACAAAATACAATAATTCATGCTATAAACAGGATACTTCGATGAAATCACATCTACCTACATCATAGGCCAATAATTTGTACGTGAACATAACGATCAAGAGGAAATCCATGTTAAACAGCAGCAGTCATGGTGAATTTTGGTTTGGAGTTACACAACGGGATTTATCTTAATTTATGATGCAGATATGCGATAACTGAAAAAAATGCTTGTTTAACGTAACACAGGCAAGAAATTATATTGTCGCAGCAAAAGCTGAGTAGCACCGTGGTGTAGTGGATATGACACTAAACTGTTGCACGGAGGGTCGTGAGTTCAAAACTCTCCTTGGGCTGTACACCTTTAATTTCTATATTCGGATCGAGTACATTCTAGAAGTATCCACAAATGTCAAGAATCACTGTACTGGAATGTTCTGTAGCTGTATATATACTGTATGTGTTCTGCTGGAGGCAGTTCGCTCCGCGCTCTTGTATGTGCAAGTGCTGAATCAACCTTCGCTAAGTGAAGTTAGTGTTCGTCACTCATCTACTTACACCCTCTTCTACGTGACATTATTCTGCTGGAGGCGCTGGGCACTGGAACTTGTGTTACCGCGCGTTATCGACGATAAGGTGGCTCCCATCAGGCCACGACAGAGCCGCCGTTTACATGGCGTGAAACCCGAGTTCGAGCCATATTCAACAGATCGCAATCTATCGGAGACAGAAGAAGATGAGGACGTTACGATGGCAGCAACTCTGTGCCACGACATGAGACATCCTTCCAGGTTCTCTGGTGACGATGGCCAAGATCCAAACAAGTGACTGAAGGTATATGAGCGTATAGCCAAATTTAATAAATGGGATGACACCGTTGTTTGGCTAACGTATTTTTCTGCCTGGAGGTCACTGCCAAACAATGGTAGGAGAACAGCGGGGAGAAGTTCACAAGCTGGGAAGTATTCCAGGCGGAAATGCGCAAGTATTTCGGCGACACGCAACGACAGAAGTGCAAGGCTGAAGATAAATTAAAGTGCAGGGCACAGCGTCCAGGAGAAACTACAGCATCCGACATTCAAGACCTCTTGGAGCTGTGTAAAATAGTGGATCCTAGAATGAAGGAGGAAGATAAGGTTGCACATCTCATGAAGGGTGCTGCTGAGGACATGTATCAAGCCCTTCTCCTGAAGGAGGTTTCGACAGCAGACGACTTCATAAAATGGTGCCAGTATGTCGAGACAATGCATCAAAAAAGAATTACACGCAAGAAGTTTGAACGGCTTCCAAAAGTCGTATCGATGTCTGTGATGGAGGAAGAAACTGATTTCACAAGTGTTCTTCGTCAGATAGTGAGAGAGGAAGTTCAGAAGACACTTGGACTGCACGGCGAGCAAAAAATCGAGACGGAGGTCATAAAGGAGGAACAGACATTGAGCCCAATCTCTCGTCCTTCATTTCCCTCTAAAACGGTAAAAAAGTCGAGGCCCAGGCGAAGGTACGTTCCTACAATGCCGCATGAGGAACCTGTTTGAGCACCAAGGAAGACTGACGTCTGGAGTACCCAGGATAACCAACCAGTATGTTTCCACTACGGACGACCGGGACATGTGGTGCGCTATTGTCGAGAAATGCGGCGGATATTTGATGACGCCCGCGCCAGAAGACAGCAGACCGATCTTAGCCGACGCCAACTCTGGGACGACGAAAATGAAACTGATGATGTGGGTGCATGGTTCCACTGGTGACCACCAGATACCGTGCCAAGCGGTGTGCATGTGATGCTGCGTACAGCTGCTCATTCAGCTATAGGACACCGAATGAGTGATACCCTTCACTGGACAGCAACAACTGCATGGCACGGCTCTCTGCGTGTTAAATACGTGATTACGAGTGCCGTATGTAGCACCCGGAGGTGCATGTGGAGCATCTTAACGGCAGTGCGACTGTAGTACACGATGCTATCAGAAGTTAAACAAGAGTATCCCTGTCCTACGAAATGCAAATTATGTCCTCTGCAGTGCATAATTCCCTGATTTCCCATCCTCTGAATTTTTTCAATATTTGCCACCTATCCTCGATTTATAAACACTTTCCATCAACATTTTCTGTTAACATTACTTTCTCAGAAGTGACAACCGAATTTTACCGTAAAAATTCAGAATTCCTGCCAAAATTCGAAATTCCCGCCAATAGGGCAGGTGGGACAGGGGGTGATGGAGGGGGAGGGGATGGGGACTCACAACCTGGCTTAGGAGAGCCCATTATGTCACCTGGGGTGGGGGTAATTAATTGATCAATTTAGTTAATTTGCATGTTTGATATCAAGAGTTCAGTACCGCCATCATCCCACTGCTGTCATGTTGATGCAGCAGCCACTGCATTTAAAATCAATTGCTACCACATGTTTATGATTGCCCAAAATTCACCCTGCAACTTGATGACAGTACTGAGACTGGAAATTAGTTGCGGCTCCTTGTTGTGGTACGCTACTGCTATGACAATGAAATGCACGAGGACTTCGGTTTTTAGAGCATTTGAAGGGAGCACTACAAATTCAAATGGCTCTGAGCACTATGGGACTTAACTTCTGAGGTCATCAGTCCCCTAGAACTTAGAACTACTTAAACCTAACTAACTTAAGGACATCACACACATCCATGCCCGAGGCACGATTCGAACCTGCGACCGGAGCGGTCGCGCGGTTCCAGACTGAAGCGCCTAGAACTGCTCGGCCACTCAGGCCGGCGGAGCACTACAGCCGAAGATATTTTCTTTCTTTTGAATTCCATTTTTGCTAACAACAATGGGTCATGGACAAACTGTGTTTATGTATCTACTGATGGAGTGGCAGTAAAAAGGTGTGCATAGTATGAGTACGTACTGTTTCTGCTTCTGAAAATTCACATTCGCTTCGAAAGTAGCACAACCGGTAGTCAATAAAATGCTCAAGATGTAATCAGTGTTGTGAATTTTGTGAAAGGACAAGCTTTTTAGCACTAGGCTATTTTCCGTTCTTTGCGAGGAGATTGGTTCTACCCATGATTCGCTTGTGTTGCACACGGAGGTAAATTGATTGGCCCGTGGTAAAATTCTTCGTCGCGTGGTGCGGCTGCAGGGTTAATTTCGCCTTTCGCTACTGATCAACAGTCCTACACTCGCTGTTCTGTTTCTGGATGAGAAACGGCTACCAATGTTTGGTTCTTCGCCGACGTTGTTCAAAACCTGGATGATCTTAACGTATCGCTTCAAGGCCGAAATAGTAATATCATCGTTCTAAGCGAGAAAGTGCTTGCATTTAAGAGAAGGCTTGCGTTTTGAAAAACCCTGATGGAGAAGGATAACTGCCAAATTTTTCTTGTGTGAATGAGTTTTCAAAGGAAAATAGATTGTTTGATGTTGGTAAATTTAGTAGAATTGGCACAGTACATCTCGAAAACCTTAGACAATTCGAGGATAACTTTCCAGAACCTTTTGGATCCACAATCCGTTCGATACTATCATAAGAGACCACTCGTCAACATTAGAACAGGAGATGCTAACAGAACTCTCAAGGATACAACACTGCGAGATGAATTAAAATCGAAACCACCTGAAAATTTTTGGGTGCGAACTAAGCAAGAAGGGCAGTGGACCCTTCGCATCAACTTACTTGTGCGAGTCAACGTTTCCTGCAGTGGCATTGTTGTTGTTGTGGTCTTCAGTCCAGAGACTGGTTTGATGCAGCTCTTCATGCTACTCTATCCTGTGCAAGCTTCTTCATCTCCCAGTACCTACTGCAACCTACATCCTTCTGAATCTGTTTAGTGTATTCATCTCTTGGTCTCCTTCTACGATTTTTACCCTCCATGCTGCCCTCCAATACTAAATTGGTGATCCCTTGATGCCTCAGAATATGCCCTACCAACCGATCCCTTCTTCTAGTCAAGTTGCGCTACAAATTTCCCTTCTCTCCACTTCTATTCAATAGCTCCTCATTAGTTATGTGATCTAACCATCTAATCTTCAGCATTCTTCTGAAGCACCACATTTCGAAAGCTTCCATTCTTTTCTTGTTTAAACTATTTATTGTCCACGTTTCACTTCCATGCATGGCTACACTCCATAGAAATACTTTCAGACACGACTTACTGACACTTAAATCTATAAGCAATGTTAGCAAATTTCTCTTCTTCAGAAACGCTTTCCTTGCCATTGCCAGTCTATATTTTATATCCTCTCTACTTCGACCATCATCGGTTATTTTGCTCCCCAAATAGCAAAACTCATTTACTACTTTAAGCGTCTCATTTCCTAATCTAATTCTTTCAGTATCGCCCGATTTCATTCGACTACATTCCATTGTCCTCGTTTTGCTTTTGTTGATGTTCATCTTATATCCTCCTTTCAAGACACTGTCTATTCCGTTGAGCTGTGGCATTAATCAAGACGAAACATCGATCTCTACTGGAGCTGGAAGGGCCTATGTTTCAAAGATCCAGCGTAGACTCGATCTGCTTTTTTCACAAATACAAGTACACACATCATATTGCACGTGCTAATTTCAGAAAATTTCCTTATTTTGAACCGTATGCATTTTTACTTTGGTTGTTTTCTTCTTGGCTGACCAGATTGCATCTAACAGAATTTAAAATGAAATTTAAATGTTGGCTGCTGTTCTGCTGTAATTTGTACGTCCGTGATCTCTCTACATGAATTAAGATGAATGTAGATGGAAACAAACTTTAACTAACCAATTAAAAAAATATGCAGTGAAATACTTTATTTGCTCTGTCTAAATAGCTTGACACGCAGCTGTGGTTCTTTATAAACTAATTTTCATTTGTAACTTTCATCATCTCTGAATAATACAAGTATATGATAATTTTTTAAGAAAAGTTCAATTCTTGTGTGCTCGAAGGAGATTCTCTTATTATTACTGTAATTTATAACTGCAATAATTAGACAAAAGTAAAGATATCTTGGGCCGGTTTCGTACAAGTATAAGAAGTGATGAGGAAGGAAAGAAAAAACGGGGACCAAAACAATTTAGCGCGACGGACAAAGTTCGAGAACCCCTGACACAGAGCACCCAATTCCTGTTTGGAATATCGCTGTGACGCTGGAACCAAATACGCACATTCCCGTGAGATTCGCTCAGCCACGTAAGAAGGGGCTCTCCGCCAACGCAGCCGTGTTCGCGTTGACGGGCGTTCATACGAGCTGGCGAGGGCGTCCTCTACTGGCGCGCCGCCGCCAGACTCAGCACTATTTAGAGACGCGCTCTGCCAGGAAGCGGCGACCGCTGAAATCTTAAACGAGCTGTTGATAAGATAAAACGCGCGGAAACTTACTGCACGCGTACTCTCCAGCACCGTGCCATGTGTGTAATAACTCCCTCGGGGTACTGCAGAAAACAACTCCTATGCGTGATTCGAAACTCATAGGCTCGCACCATTTACTGGTTGTCTCAAAGGTCTAGGCTTACAATACAATTCAGGTATTATAGAAAAATTGACTTCTTACTAATGTACAACATTTTAACGATATTCCAGTTTCTGCTTCTTTCGATTGCAAAAAAGAGGGATAAACTGTAGTGATGCAAAACGCGTGTAATAGCGTATTCCACATTTCCCAACCAGCAAGGTCTAGTACACCTCGACCTCATAAACGACTACGCAGCAAGAAAATTTATGCAACTAAAAGCTTAAACTAGTTTTCTCGCTCAACTCTTATTCTGTTTACTTCATAAACAGGACGTAAAGCCATACCGGGCGCGCCTTTCCGCAACTTCCGCTTTTTTCTTATGCAAGATATACGACGCGATCGAAAAAGCACGTCAATGTTCTAAGTCCATCAATAAACAGAATAAAGCCACAGGTCAATCTTAAAAACATATTTAGGTGTGTCTGCGCTTTCTTTGTCCATGTTTAGTCTATAATATTCAGATTCCTACGTTTTGTGCTCCTAAAACCTAACCGTATTTTGGTTTCTTCAATCACTCTGTCGGTATGTCAGCATTCTACACTGCTTCTTCGTTTTTACGAACTGCTCTGGAATGTCTATAATTCGAATCTAGATGTATTTGTCCACTACATTGCGGTGCAATGTCTCGAATGGCCTTCTTAATTTCAAATCTCTTCTTAAACCACAGCATCGATTTCAACTCGGTACACATATCCCTTACTGTAAGGCACTTATCACGAAAGTTCTGTGTGAAATGGTCACCGCTCTGGCCCAATAAGATTCAAACTTCCCCACTCCCAGTCATCATTTATCACTAGAGCATTACGTAGCCATCTTCATTCAAGAACTGTCTCCATAGGGAGAGGATAAAGTTTGTTACAAACACACATTACAAACAATAATTTTTTCTGTGTTGAAACGGTCAGAAAACAATAATGGTACAACAAAATAACTTGTGGTTTATTAATAATTTTTCTACTACAATATTTATTGTTGTCTATTAACAATCGAGCAGGTAGGCTAGAAAATTTAAAAAGTGAAATGGATAGGTTAAAGTTAGATATAGTAGGAATTAGTGAATTTCGCTGGCAGGAGGAACAAGACTTTTGGTCAGGCGATTACAGGATTATAAATACAAAATCAAGAAGGGGTAATGCAGGAGTCGGTTTAATAATGAATTAAAAAAAATGGGTCAAATGGCTCTGAGCACTATGGGACTCAACTTCTGAGGTCATTAGTCCCCTAGAACTTAGATCTAGTTAAACCTAACTAACCTAAGGACATCACAAACATCCATGCCCGAAGCAGGATTCGAACCTGCGACCGCAGCGGTCTTGCGGTTCCAGACTGCAGCGCCTTTAACCGCACGGCCACTTCGACCGGCAATGAATTAAAAAAATAAGAGTGCGGGTAAGCTACTACAAACAGCATAGTGAACGCATTATTGTGGCCAAGATAGACACGAAGCCCACGCCTACTACAGTAGTACAAGTTTATATGCCAACTAGCTCTGCAGATGACGAAGAAATTGAAGAAATGTATGATGAAATAAAAGAAATTATTCAGATAGTGAAGGGAGATGAAAATTTAATAGTCATGGGTGACTGAAATTCGGTAGTAAGAAAAGGGAGAGAAGTAAACGTAGTAGGTGGATATGGATTGGGGCTGAGAAATGAAAGAGGAAGCCGCCTGGTAGAATTTTGCACAGAGCACAACTTAATAATAGCTAACACTTGGTTCAAGAATCATAAACGAAGGTTGTATACGTGGAAGAAGCCTGGAGATACTGACAGGTTTCAGATAGATTATATAATGGTAAGACAGAGATTTAGGAACCAGGTTTTAAATTGTAAGACATTTCCAGGGGCAGATGTGGACTCTGACCACAATCTATTGGTTATGAACTGTAAATTAAAACTGAAGAAACTGCAAAATGGTGGGAAATTAAGGAGATGGGACCTGGATAAACTGACTAAACCAAAGGTAGTACAGAGTTTCAGGGAGAGCATAAGGGAACAATTGACACGAATGGGGGAAAGAAATACAGTAGAAGAAGATAAAGTAGTGAAGGCAGCAGAGGATCAAATAGGTAAAAACACGAGGGCTAGTAGAAATCCTTGGGTAACAGAAGATATATTGAATTTAATTGATGGAAGGAGAAAATATAAGAATGCAGTAAATGAAGGAGCCAAAAGGGAATACAAACGTCACAAAAATGAGATCGACAGGATGTGCAAAATGGCTATGCAGGGATGGCTAGAGGACAAATGTAAGGATGTAGAGGCTTATCTCACTACAGGAAAATTAGAGAGACCTTTGGAGAAAAGAGAACCACTTGTATGAATATCAAGAGCTCAGATGGAAACCCAGTTCTAAGCAAAGAAGGGAAAGCAGAAAGATGGAAGGAGTATATAGAGGGTCTATACAAGGGAGATCTACTAATATTATGGAAATGGAAGAGGACGTAGATGAAGATGAAATGGGAGATACGATACTGCGCGAGGAGTTTGACAGAGCACTGAAAGACGAGTCGAAACAAGGTCCCGGGAGTAGACAACATTCCATTAGAACTATTGACGGCCTTGGGAGAGCCAGTCCTGACAAAACTCTACCATCTGGTGAGCAAGATGTACGAGACAGGTGAAATTCCCTCAGACGTCAAGAAGAAAACAATAATTCCAATCCCAGTGAAAGCAGGTGCTGACAGATATGAAAATTACCGAACAATCAGTTTAATAAGTCACGGATGCAAAATACTAACGCGAATTCTTTACAGACGAATGGAAAAACTGGTAGAAGTTGACCTCGGGTAAGATCAGTTTGGATTCCGTAGAAATATCGGAACACGTGAGGCAATACTGACCCTACGACTTATCTTAGAAGCTAAATTAAAGAAAGGCAAACCTACGTTTCTAGCATTGGTAGACTTAGAGAAAGCTTTTGACAATGGTGACTGGAATACTCTCTTTCAAATTCTGAAGGTGGCAGGGGTAAAATACAGGGAGCGAAAGGCTATTTACAATTTGTGCAGAAACCAGATGGCAGTTATAAGAGTCGAGGGACATGAAAGGGAAGCAGTGGTTGGGAAGGGAGTGAGACAGGGTTGTAGCCTCTGCCCGATGTTATTCAATCTGTATATTGAGCAAGCATTGAAGGAAACAAAAGAAAAATTCGGAGTAGGTATTAAAATCCATGGAGAAGAAAAATACTTTGAGGTTTGCCGATGACATTGTAATTCTGTCAGAGACAGCAAAGGACTTGGAAGAGCAGTTGAACGGAATGGATAGTGTCTTGAAGGGAGGATATAAGATGAACATCAACAAAAGCAAAACGAGGATAATGGAATGTAGTCGAATTAAGTCGGGTGATGTTGAGGGAATCAGATTAGGAAATGAGACACTTAAAGTAGTAAAGGAGTTTTGCTATCTGGGGAGCAAAATAACTGTGATGGTCGAAGTAGAGACTGGCAATGGCAAGGAAAGCGTTTCTGAAGAAGAGAAATTTTTTAACATCAAGTATAGATTTAAGTGTCAGGAAGTCGTTTCTGAAAGTATTTGTATGGAGTGTAGCCATGTATGGAAGTGAAACATGGACGATAACTAGTTTGGACAAGAAGAGAATAGAAGCTTTCGAAATGTGGTGCTACAGAAGAATGCTGAAGATTAGATGGGTAGAACATATTACTAATGACGATGTACTGAATAGGATTGGGGAGAAGTTTGTGGCACAACTTGACTAGAAGAAAAGATCGGTTGGTAGGACATGTTCTGAGGCATCAAGGGATAACCAATTTAGTATTGGAGGGCAGCGTGGAGGGTAAAAATCGTAGAGGGAGACCAAGAGATGAATACACTAAACAGATTCAGAAGGATGTAGGTTGCAGTGGGTACTGGGAGATGAAGAAGCTTGCACAGGATAGAGCAGCATGGGGAGCTGCATCAAACCAGTCTCAGGACTGAAGACCACAACAACAACAACAACAACATTAACAATTTTTAAAAGTTTTTATGATCTTAGTTACAAATGCAATTGACATTAAGGATTTTTTCTGATAATGTATATGTTCAGTCCTAAAGCAACGACTCCACGCCGACCAGCTCAGCAATGCGAAAGAGTATTAAGAAGGCGCTGACCCGCGCACTAATGGGAAGAGCGCCACACCTCCAGGAAGTCCCTGTCAACGCTGACTTAACTAGCCGCTCATTGCTGGACGGGACCCAGTTCGGTTGCAAATTTCGGGAGTATCAGTACTGAGTAATAGGAAAACGATACTTAGTCTCAGGCCACTTCATAACGAGGAGCTAACTTATGTACTTTTCTTTTCAGAAATTAATCTACAAGAGTATGTACAGATCGTTTTAGATTCCTGCCACAGTAGTATATACATTACTATTAGCAACGGGTACATTTACACACTAAAAAAATTAGAGAGCCAAACTTAAATACCACGTTTCCCATATAATTTGTACGTTTTTTTAAAATTCTATGCACGGCTTGTACATTTTTAATCGTTCCTTTCTGATCATTTATATATACATGGCAAATCACCTAACACTTGCACCACAAATATTGCGGAAATGAAAAGTGCTATTGATGTGCGGTTTTCACAGAATGGATTGATCGTCAGGGGCTCGTATTGTTAGCAAATTAACATATTTAATAATACTTAGAAAGTGTACTTTCTGTGCAAACATACTTTTTCCAACGAAGCAACGCCATTCACATTAACAAACTAAAAGTAGTAAAAATTAGAAGTCAATGTTGTTTGTTTCAGTATTCTAGCGCGAGTTGTTTATGAGGTATCGTATTTTGAAACATTTCCACCCAGACACTTGGTAGTGCTATTCAGCCTGTGCAGCCACTAGGTACGATGTTGTTATGTTTTCTTCCCGTGTGCTTGTGTGTTCCATGAAGTCATTGCGGCTTGCTAGTCAGTTAGTGCGTGCCTAACAGTAGGTCGTGGGTGGACGACGGAATTTACCAATGCAGCAAAAGCCCACATGGTCGTGGCGTATGGAGAGTAGGAAGAGTGCAGTTCATTCTTATAGGGTGTATGCAGCAAATATCCCAGTAGACATCAACCATCTCGGAAATTATTTATCAACCTCTCCAACCAGTTACGTGAAAGTGGTAGTGTAACGCCAATATAACGTAACAGAAGGAAACAAGTGACGACAGACGAGGAGGTAATTATTGTTCTTGCTGCTGCTGGAATTGATCCACATATTAGCTCCTGCGCAGTCACATGAGGAAGCGGCATTAGTCAGGCAACTGTTCTACACATTCTCCATCGACATAGGTTCCATCTCCATCATGTCTCTCTTCATCAAGAGCTGCGTGGAAACCATTATGAGAATCGTGTTAACCTCTGTATATGAGCATTAGGACAGGACACTCCAGACGTATCACGTACCTTGTTTAATGATGAAACCACATTTACCAATCACGCCCAAGTAAACCGCCGAAACATGCACTACTGGTCTGTTAACAATCGCTGTTGGCTTCAAGTGCCACGTCAGCGTCCGTGGAGTGTAAACGTGTGGTGTGGGATGGTGAATCATCGGACCACTGGTCCTTGTTTCATAGACGGAACACCGAATGTGCACAAGTATAGTGGCCTCCTTATAGACCATCTTCCAAAGATACGAGAAGATGTTAGTGTTTACTATCCTAGGTATTGCACATGTGTCGATGTGAGAACTTTTCAAAATAGGGTATCTCTTAAACGACTCGCACAAGAACCCAGCAAAAAACACCACTGACATTCTTATTTACCCTATTTTTACTCTGTTAATGCTAACAGGCACTGTTCCAATTAAAAAATGTATGTTTGCACAAAAAACATACACATTCCTAGTATTATTACAATTTGTTGCCAGGTTAACAATACGAGCTTCTGATAGCCAATCCATTCTGTGAAAACCACACATCAACAGCACTCTCCATTTCCGGAATATATGTCGTGCAAGCTTTATGTGATTCACCCTGTGCAATATATCGGACATTCAGATTAGTAGCAGCAGATGAAGAAAAACCACACAAGTACAGGGTGATTATGTGATGATGTTACAAATTTTCAGGGATTATGCAGAAGGGTAAATGTATCAATTTGCGATAAGGGAGCCAGGTCTGGAAACGACCAGTTCGAAAGTTGTAAGCGAAAATAGTTCTGGTACGTCTCACAGCGGACCACTTCTACTGCAAGCTCTTTGCTTTCCACACGCAGTTCGACCTCGTACGGTGTATGCAGCAAGATATCCCAGTAGACATCAAACATCTCGGCAGTTATTCATCAGCCTCTTCGGACAGTTACGTGAAAGTGATAGCGTAACGCGAAGATAACGTAACAGAAGGAAACAAGTGACGACAGGTCTAGTAAAGATGGGCCCTAAAATGCATACCTTAAAGAGCTGTGACCACTAGTTCAGTAGAAGGGATGTGTTTCACCATAACAAAGCTCTCAAGGTATACACTTTAGAGCCCATTTTCTAGACTTTTTTCGTTTTTTGGTCCGTACTAGCTCCTCTCAAAATACGGAGAGTAAAGAGCTTGTCACAGAAGAGATCCACTGTGAGAGGCACGAGGACGATTTTCCCTTATGAATTGCCGGACAAGGATCCCTTACTTAAAATAATACATTTACCCTACCTCATGATCCCTGAAATTTTGTAGCATCATCACAGAAATAAACAGGGCTACATAGTGTACAATCGTGTAAAAAAAAATTTGCACACACACGTAGTATACAATGAGGTATGCGTACTCAGTCACACATCTACAATAAGTGATTCATCCAACTGTTCTGCCCACACATCCACACACCCAATCCCTTGATTGAAGATAGTGGCCAGCTTAAAATCTGGCCTGGCGACGTAGTCTGTTGGGGCATAACGCTCAAGCCGATGGTAAACTAATTGAATTTCGCGGTATTCTCCAATATTTTCCGTAGTTTTCCCGAAAATTTAATTATTCATTCATTTATAAAACATATTTTTCAAAGTCAAATGTAGCGAGAGTTCTGTCTTCAGTGTTTACAAGAAAGCACTCCTTAAATCATGCCGGCCGGTGTGGCCGTGCGGTTCTAGGCGCTTCAGCCTGGAACCGCGCGAACGCTACGGTCGCAGGTTCGAATCCTGCCTCGGGCATGGATGTGTGTGATGTCCTTAGGTTAGTTAGGTTTAAGTAGTTCTAAGTTCTAGGGGACTGATGTCCTCAGATGTTAAGTCCCATAGTGCTCAGAGCCATTTGAACCATTTGAACCATTTGAACCTTAAACCAACCCTGGTGCTTGAAGGAGGTAACACAGATAGGTCTAGCATGTTTCATCCACAAACTAAGACATTCCTGGAGGTTTCTGTAGCGCAGAATACATTTCTGCTTATTCCCAAGCGTTGTCATCAGCTTAGGGATGGAATCACTGTGAAAGACCAAACGCTCCGGACACACTTGCAAGTCACTGCGTGCATCATGCAAGTGTGTGGGATACGTCTGTACTGCTTGCAAAGCATATCTCTCAACAGAATCGGCAGCAAAATTTTGGATCTCTTTCTCCAATCGGAAGATTTCCTCTAAATGGCAAAGATTATTGCAATGTTAACATCCAAGTAAAGAACGTAACTTAAATCGTTAGATGGAGTGGACTTACCATCGCACATCTGTGGGTTAATTGTCTTAGAAAGTCTGTGCGCGCACACCTAAGTCCCATGCGAATCCAGTGTTCGAAAAAGTGTAACATGTCAACATTGGTCAGCAGTTCTATGCTGACATGTGTTCTTCTTAACATTGTGTATCCTGAAAGCCCGGGAAAGATAAAATAGACGGCAGAATACAGAGCGTATCTGCCCTGGAATTTCCCAACAATTTCAGTAAGCAGTGTTCATATACAATCTAGCATATTCCCCTAAATCAGAGATGCTGAACCCCCACCAAATAGTCACTGCGCACTCATACTCCACATCCATTATGGGAGTACCTATGAGTTTACTGCAGAATGCGGTTATGTCAAGAAAAGTGGGTTTGTGGAGCCTCTCAATCGAATCCAGCTATTTGTAAGGAAAGACCTCCTTCGTCACAAGCTGAAACTTCACATCATCATGATATGCACCTCTGGTGATATGCATATCCTCCTGATACAGAATCTCCGCAAGTTTCTGAAAAGACACATGCAAGACTCATATGGAAAATGAAATGAACTTTTCAATTGTGTTGCGTATCACACTGACCTTTCACACCGGAATCACACGACAACTTAATAATAAAATGAGCATCACACCCACTCAAGTTATGGAAGAAGATGGGTATGTGTCGAGGCAGTTTCTACTTCAAGTTGCATGCCCTGTGAACTGTGCCGCGTATCTTCCCCTTTAGACAACGGTGGTCTCTACATGGAGTTTCCGCTTCTCTAATTAACAGTAGCCCACAAATACGGGGTGTTCAAAAAGTCTCTCCGCAGTGCGTATGATTGTTAGCCGCGCGTGCCGTATGATTGTTCGCCTGCCTGGGTTACGTCCCTTCAAGTGGACTCTCTCAACATTCCACTGTTCCGCTTATCTCAGCCGGCGTCAGTAGTACCATTAGTGTGTATCGTTATGTGTTGACGTGAACCTTTAAGTTTAGTTCCTTAGTTCGTTTGTTTCGTTTTTGTCACTGTTAAAATGCTAACCATTGAAGAACGTGTGTTTTTAGTCGAACAAGAGTTCAAAGCTGGGGGTAAATACACAGTTTCAGTTCGTCAAATATTTAATTCAGTTTTCCCGGGTCAACACTCCCACATCGCGATACTGTGCGAGATTTGATTAACAAATTTCGAAGTACGGGTTCAGTGACAGATGCACCGAGAAGTGGTCATCCTAGCGTTTTGTCTGAGGATAAACTACTCGATAATTCCGATAAAATGTCCACGAGTCCGAACAATTAAGAAAACTCGTCCAGGAAATCGATGTTAGTGTCGGAACGGTCCACACAGCTGTAAGGAAAAAATTTGAACTTTTCCCATACAAAGTGACAGTCGTGTAAGAAGTGAAAAATACTGGTCATGGCAAGAGACTGAATTATTGTCAATGGTTCAGAAATTTCGTTCAACAAAATGGAAGGGATATTCTTAATGAAACGTTTTTCTCTGATGATGCATGGTTTGATTTATGCGGGTGCATGAACTTGCAAAATTCTCGTATGTCGAGTACTGCAAATCCATTGTGTTTTCATGAGGAACCACTTCATTCTGTGAAAATAGGAGTTTGGATTGCAATTTCTAGACGTCGGATTGTGGGTCCCATATTTTTCAAAGAAAAAATAGAAGCACAACGACACTGCAGTGATATTCTGTACCCATTCATAGGAGAACTTGTGTTAAGTGAAATACTGAACGATTATTTTCAACAAGATGGTGCAAACACGCATACAGCTCGCGTTTCAATGTCACTGCTTGCTGACGTTTTTGGTGATCGCATAATTTAACAAGGACGTTGGCCTCCACGATCGCCTGACCTAACACCACTTGACTTTTTCTTCTGGGGTGCAGCGAAAGCAACTGTCTATAAAAACAGTCTAACTCCATCGATGAATTGAAAACTGCAATATCCACTTTCACTGCTTCTGTTACAAAAGAAATGTTACAGTTTGTGTTTGGAAACATGATTAGACGAACTGATTAGACAACAGGGGGGACACTTTCAACATTTAACGTGCAAATTTGTAGGAAAAAATGAATATTCAATAAATTAATAACTTGTATTTCACTGACTTTCATTTCGGTGTATTCACTGCGGCATACGGCACGCGTGGCTAAAAATCATACGGCACTGCGGAGAGGCTTTTTGAACACCCGGTATGACAAGTGCCTCCCCGTATAAGGCATCATTCTCCTGTGAGTTGATCATGGGTACGTTGCTGCGATCAACTTCCCGTGTAAGCAGCCGTCTCACAGGATTATCCCCGACGTTCTGTGAAGGTAGCGTGAGAGGCGCTGGGATCACCTCGACAACACGGCACAGGAGTTTTTATCCTTGGTAGGCACTTCCCTGTCAAGAGCAGTCAGTCACATGCCTTTCTAGATACTAACACTGATAAAACAGTTGTGGCATCTATGGCAAAAATTTCATGTACCACATTGTTTTCACAACTGGCCGGAAAGAAAGTACGACATGCATTTGGTTTTGACGTGGAGATGCTTTTCACCCTCTGAGAACAGCATTTATTGACGCCCAGGTAATGAACGTGAATTGAATAGTCTATATTCTACCTGTCGATTTTTGGTAAGTCCTTGAGTTTTATGGGGAGTCAGATGCTTTAGAAATCATAATACCTACTGACATAAGATGTGTTCAAATGGTTCAAATGGCTCTGAGCACTATGGGACTCAACTGCTGAGGTCATTAGTCCCCTAGAACTTAGAACTAGTTAAACCTAACTAACCTAAGGACATCACAAACATCCATGCCCCAGGCAGGATTCGAACCTGCGACCGTAGCGGTCTTGCGGTTCCAGACTGCAGCGCCTTTAACCGCACGGCCACTTCGGCCGGCTAAGATGTGTTGAATGCACCTGTACACACTGCATTTTTAGGATAAGAAGCAACCATGGTTGGCTAATACGGGCGAGGGGACCAAACAGCAAAGTCATCGACCCCATTGCGTTAGGGAAGGATGGGGAATGAAATCGGGCGTGCTCTTTCATAGGAACCATCCCAGCATTTGCCAGAAGCGATTTAGGGAAATCATGGAAAAGCTAAATCAGGATGGCTGGACATGGGTTTGAACCATCGTCCTCTCGAATGCGACTCCAGTGTGTAACCACTGCGCCACTTCGCTCGGTGAGAGACCATGCCAAGCTATATTCGTTGCCCTGATCAGTATTCTGGATATTAAAAGATCCTTTTTTAATGGCAACAGCTTTCCAGAGAGGAATGATACTGGATCCCCAATAAGTTGATCTAAAACATAAGCGAGGTGGAGCACACAGCTGAGAGCCTTATCATCCCTCTTTCCTGCAGCTCAGAAAAATGGCACAGTACGACACTCTCTGTGCAAGTTCTGAACCACTATGTAATTGATTTGCCCCGAAATAGCACACCATTACCCCCTAAATTTGGACAACGCTCGTTTACTCGCCAGCATTACTACATTCTTTTAGGGATGCGTGAGTTTGCAATGCAAAACTGCCTTGCACTTAATGGTGAAAAATCGTGGGTTGTTGACGGTTCCGGGGAGCTTCCTTTTCAAAACGGCTTCACAAGCAATAAAAAAAGTTGCAGGATCTATGTACCCTGCATTAGTGTTGTCAGTGTGGGGTTGTAAAGTCCTGTCCCCTAAAAGCGTCAGCAACTACAGAGTATCCCAATGACGGTGCTTGTTTTACGTGATGATTGTAACACAATGAATGGGGGAGCAGCTATTGCTAGGCCCTCGATCATGTTAATATGATGCCCAATGCTTTGAATGTCCATGACGATTGTAAGGTGCTGCAGCGAAAAGAGAGCACGGCTGGCTTGGCAAACGAGATGGTGTCACCAGCCCATACCACAACGATGACGATGATGGATCTGGCTGTTGTGCTGCTTGCAAGTGTGGTAAATATATCTTCAATGGACTGGGTTGATGAAAGTACCATCACTGTGTCAGCTGCAAGCTCGAGCCTGAGTCCACATATACCCATCAAAGAAAATACATAACCATATTAATAAGTATCATGCATAAAAAATATATGTACAGACTTCTCTATTAATTTATAGTAGTATTTACACTCCAAATTATGAGTATCTAGTTCAGTCTAAGGGGCTCTAAACACGCCATTATTTGCTGCAATATTATTTAATATCACTTTCAACTCTGGATCAACATTTATGTAACTAATCACAATATTATCATCGAGTGCACTTACAAAGAAACAAAGCAAAATCTCACAAATAATGTTCATAAGTATATGTAACAATTGTGTTAATTTGGAACAGAAATAGAAGTCAACAACTGACATCACTGCCAATGTGCTAACAGTGGAGTAAGGGGTCGTCTCAATTACCAGGACCAAATTGCGCAGAAAGATGTAAAGCATAAACTAGTTGGACTCTTCTACTTTCCAAGTTTAGCCGATCAGCATCCCAAAAGTGGAGATTTTTCACTGTTCCCTCAGGATGAGAAGCAAAACTATATATGAATCAAAAGCATGTCCTACCTACTTTCCACAAAATTGTCAGAACCTTGTGGTACACGTCATTTTTGTTGTAGTGCCAAAACTATTTCACTGATAGTGAGTATCTAGAAAGGTACCTGACAGACTGCTCTATCCAGGAACTGGTTAGTGTGAAAAAGCCTACCGAGGATATAACATCCTTAAAGTTTAAGAATGTCCCTTTGTCGCATATGCTGTCTTAGAGTGTCTCCTGGCTCCCGTGGCACATTGTGAAGATGGCCCCACTGCCTCCATAATACCTTCAGAGAATGGCACAAACCATATGCAGTTGCATAGCAAGTTGTATGCTCGTATGACTCAAGTCGCAGCAAATTTGAATCATACATCGGTAGTAATCCTGAGAGGCCATTGCTTGTTGAGCTCAATAAACTTGGATGGGAAGTTAACAGGATATATCGCGACAACATTCTCTGAGGAGGATGATGCCCTATACGAGCAGGCAGTTGATTTTCATATTTGGTTAGAGAAGCAGGAACTCCATGCAGACACAGCATTGTCTTCCAATAGGGAAGTATTACAGCGCAGTTTGCAATGCATGCAACTTGAGGTGCCAACTGCCACAGAACATACACACCTCCCTTCACAATTTGAACATGTATGATGCCCACTTTCATATTCAGCATTTGAGAGAAGTCAGTTAGAATGATGATAAGGTCATTGTCATTCACGGTACCAGTGAAAAGTACATTTTCTTTTCCTAGTGAATCATGGCAACACTATCGTGGATCTGCCAAGTTTCATTCACATTTGTTGTCAGAAAAGTGCTGAGACAATGTGTCAGGAGCATATACACATCATCAGAGCTGCATATTCCGATGAAGCATAGTTTCACAGCTTGTGATGTACGGGGTCTTTCCTAATAAACAGTTAGATTTGACACCTCATAACCACTTGCTCGACATGCCCAAATTCTCCAGTAAATTCACAGGCACCATCATAAATGATTGCGGAGTATGGGCAGGTGGTGAATGTTTGGCGAAAGTATGGTATCACAGATTTAGGGGAACACTGATTTCCATCTGCTCGCCGACATTTTTGAAAAATTTCAGAGTTTTTGCTTGGGCACATACTCTCTAAAAGGTACTTCCTATGTCACCTCAGGGGCTTTTATGGGACACTGCGTTAAGAAGACTACGTCTCAGCATAGAACTGTTACCAATATTGACACGTTGCTCTTCTTTGAATGTGGGATTTTTGGGGGGTTTGTAGTCGTCTGGACAGGCCTTTGAATGAGTGAGGAGGAGTACTGTATACCTAACGACTTTACTTACATTATTTACTTGGATGTAAGCAACCTCGACTGACATGATATGCAACAATCTCTGCCATTTGGAGGTTTCCGATCAATGTCTGACGAGGAAATCTTCCGACTCGAGAAAGAGATCCAAAATGTGGCTGTTGAATTTGGTAAGGGAGGTGCGTTGGAGGCAGAGAAAGGCATATCCCACTCATATATATGATGTGCACTGTGAATTAGAACTGTGTCTAGAGTTCCACACGATGGTTCCATCCGCAAAGTGATGACAACTATGGGTAATAAGCAGAGATGTGTTCTGCATCACAGAAATCTCTAGCAGTGTCTCAGTTTCAGGACGGAACTTGTTACATCACCTATGACATTTCCTTCAAATAGTATCCCAGGTTGAGGGACAACATTGATGTAGACATTGAACACTGGGCGCTCACAATGTTTGACTCTGAAACATTTTTTTATAAATTAACAAATAATTCAGTTTTCGGGAAAACTATGGAAAATGTTAGATAGAACCACGAAATTAATATAATTTAGCGTTGGTATGGGCATTATGATTCAAGAGATTACACCACCAGATCAACGACTGGTCGACATGGAGATGGATAAGATTTCGGTGCACTTCGCGAAGCCTGTGTGCATCAGTATTTGTGTTCTGGACCTCTCCAAACTCCAAATGTAGCATTTGACACAAATGGATTTGCGGACAGTAATCATAAAATAACACCTCAAAACAAGAAGGTTATCAGCCTGAGAAAGCTGAGGTGAATGGTCCACAGACTGTGTGCTGAGATCGGAATTGTATGCGCACTGCATAGATGCAGGTGCCACCCAGAGATGGGCTGAGCGCCCGTGCTGTGCCGCGTCGACGACGGTCATGATAGAAGATTACAAGAAGTGCTCGCTCGAGGGTGTTGACGCCGCTCCACATGGTGTGCCAAGTAGTCTTTCGATCGCAAGGACCTGAGGTACAGACAGCACTGCAGCTCAAAGTTTGTTTGTCGTGTCATGACGACAAATGTTTCATCTGTGGGGGTGGGATTGGAGCCCGTCCACACTCTCACTATTCCCTTGATAGTGATTCAGTGTGTTTTCTTGCCCATCACCTTCGCACTCCACAAAGCAGCAAGGTTTGTGCTACCGTCTATAATGGACGCCTAGATGCCAAATCGTGTGAAGGCAGTTGAGTACTGTCTGGGTTGTCACTACCCTTCCAGTTGCCTCCAGAAAGATAGGCCGAGGGACGTGATGCAGTGATTAGCACACTAGACTAGCATTTGGGAGGACGACGGTTCAAGTCACCATCTGGACATACTGATTTAGGTTTTCCACAATTTCCCTGAATCAGTTCAGACAAATTCCAGTATGGTTCTTTGAAAAGGGCACGGCGGATTTTCTTCCCCCTCCTTTTGTAATTCGAGCTTGTGCTCCGTCTCTAGCGACCGCGCTGGCGATGGGACGTTAAACTGTAATCTTCCTTCGTTCCAAAAAGGCAGCGCACAGTGCTGCAATGCTTCCTTATGAGACATAAACTGTACGTAGTGGCCATCAGCTGGTGTTCTTCATCTCGGACGACCGCTAAGAACCAGGTATTCAATGTTTTGTGTCTCACGATAGCAGCTGAATGTTCGAATTACGTCTCTCTCATGTACACCAATTCGACCGGCTAATTCCAATGACCAAATGGTCTGCTCTTGAAATAATGCTTTTGAAGCCTATTGACAGACTGAATGAAGAGCCACGTACTGTCCACCGTACCGCTTCCAGTGATCTTTCCTGAACTGACAGTGCAAATAGAGTTTTACGATCACTAGACACATGACTGTGCATAGAGATTTCCAGTAGCCAACTGTACTAGCAAGAGGTATCCGATCAAAAAAACACAGATTATGAGTGTGGCGCAAAACTTTTTTGTAGCAGTTTAGTATTGATTCAAAAAAATGTTTGGTTGTTTTCTGAAAAAATCTATTGTTTAGTTTTGGTTTAGGTCTCATTGCATAATTATTTTCCAATAAATTTTAATTTCGGTTTATTTAGTCTACAGTCAATGGTAGTGAAAAATCATGAATCTTAGAGGTAGATGTAGAAAGGTATAGATTCACTGCACATAATTCATAATGTTTTACAACAAAAGGAAAAATGTAGGTCTCTGTCCTTCTAAAACACACACACACACACACACACACACACACACACACACACACACACACAAACACACACACAAACAATCTACATTCCATTACACCCACACCATAGGCATTCTCGTCACGCTCACTTTAGCAGTTTGTTGAGCACCAGGTATTTCCAAACGATCGAAGCAGAAGTGTAACATCAGTAACATTCTTGATATGATAGCTGTAATAAAAATAGACCTCATTCTCGTCAATAACGTGGTGGAACTGTGACTCTGTGATAACTGGTGCGTTCCTCAGTGTTGTATAAATTATTAGTTACTTGGAAATAATTGAGCCCTCTTCCATCGCCTGAGAGTCTGAGCTTTTCAGAATCCTTTCTAAGCGGATGCCTGTGTTACACAAATAATGTTCCCTCCAACATTCATTTCTCTGAGATCACTGGTTTATGCTACGCGTTGACTTTTAGATAATACCTTCTCGCATCCCTCAGCTATATAAATAGCCTTTTCAGCTCCTTAGAGGCTGATTTTTTCAAGATCCTTTCTCAGTGAGGACCTGCGACAAATTGTAAATATTGCCACTAAATTTCGTGATTATGGGATGAATATTTTAGGTTGGGCGTAGATTCTGAAAAAGAAAACTAGGAATATTTAGGAAAAACATCGGCATCTTCATCCATACTTCCCAAACCACTGCAAGACTGAGGATGTTTTCGAATAATGCAATTGCATCTTCATGTGGAGGGCAGAAAGAATTGTGACTTAAATGTCTCTGTGCATCGTGTAATTAGTCTAATCCTGTCCTCGCAATGCGCACGAGAACGATATGTATGGCGTCGTGGTATAATCTCTGAATTCGCCCCTTAAACCTGGGGCTTGAGACGTTGTAAGTGAGCTTTGACAGGACAGTTTGCGTCTATCTTCAAGCGTCCACCAGTTAAGTTTTTTGAGCATGTTTGTGATGCTCTCCATTGAGTCAAGCAAACGAGCAATCCTATAAGAATTTGTGAGTCACACGGCGATGGAACGCGTAGTCTCGTGTCACGTGAAGTCTGATCTGTAGGCGGATGAGCTGTCTATGTATCGAGGAAGAACGTTGTTGTACCACAAGTTTCCATTTTTGGGCCAACATTGTTCAATTTATGGAGGGCTCAAGTCAGTCCACAATGAAACGGAAGATAATTAGATGTTTTCAAAATATAACACAGAAAAATACAGGTGATTCATACAATAAGACTTTTTTATCGATACCTAATACAACCTCACCTATTGTGAGGATACAGAAGAACGTAACTTAAATAATTTATAACATAACTATAATTTAACACAAAAACTGTGACTTATGGTCACTGCCCACTACACTTTTTGATGAATTTAATCTATATATTTATCATTATCGCTGCCATATTCTGCTGGATTCTTGATTTCACTTATTTTTGAAAACGATGCACATGTGCTTTGGTTTATTGAAGGTTACCACCGATAAAGTGACTGGTAATGTGCAGGAATATATTGCAAAAGTTTCAACATACGCTTTCTTTCAGCTCTTTAACAGTTCGACGATATGGATACAGGGGATCTTGAAAAATATTGATCAAATGAGGACGCCATCATTTTGAATTTGATGTAATGTTGATCTCATAAAAAGGAATATCTTCCAGCAATGTTTCTTTGTAGAAAATAAAATTTTCTTGGTTTTTGCAGTATTTTAGCTATTTTATTTTCAACCAGTTTACTTAACCCCCTTCAGTATTGGTTTACCTATTGGAAATTGAAGCTTCGAAGTTTTTGGTTGAAAGAAACTCTTTTCACTTCATCTCTGTTAGCAGAAATTGATTTTTGCATTTGGAAATTGTTACCAAAACAATCCGATCTCTTGGAGCAAAAATAAGTTCTTTCTTTTTTGCTTTGGATTCGACAACGCCAAAATCTGCATCATTTTGGAGGTACCTGTGTCCTGATACCATAAATTTGTGGTCACTGTAATCAGCTGCCATCCCTGGATCTTGCAAAAGTTTTTGCAATGATAAGTTTAGTTTCATATTCCTGTTTTGACCTGTGCAAGAATCAGAATACATGATAAAATGGCGATGAGATGAGGCATGTTGTTTAAGGTGTTTAACAAGACATGCTCCAATTTCCTGTGATCCTCGAGAGCCTTCTGTCTCATCCCACACTTACATGTAACCTTTAGAGTCATTAAAACTGTGCACTCCTAGGTTACATACATACGTATTTAGTTTGTAATAGGCAACATATGTGGGAAGTTTTGGGAAAGGTAAAAACGTAAACATGTCAGAGTTTTCGGTTTTGGTGCCTTCGATGAGTTTATTGGACGACGTTGCTTCACCTTCGTATTGTGGATCAGTCCTCGAAGATAGACATTCTGCTTTGCATTATCACCCAATTTATAAAAGGATTCGAACAATGATCGCCGTTCTGCAGGATTTACTAAATCCAAACACTTTCGCGAACATTTTCAGTTCACATTTTGAAAGGATTTTGCAGGTATTTTTTCCCCACTTCTGTTCACATAAGCTTTCCCAGAACATATTTTGGCAGAACTGACTACCCTCTTCCGTTTTCTTCCGTTCTGTATCATCATATTATCGTTTTCATTGCTTTTATGATGGTTGTCTAACTGGGGATCATCTTCCCCAGTGACATTTACCAATACAATATTTAGGAAGTCACTCAATATAATTCACCAAACAGTTCACAATTCAAAAAAAATATTCCAAAACACGCGCTCAGCAATGCTTGTAATGTAACATTCCGGTTGGACGGTTACAATATCAATAACGAGATAAACAATATACTGGTTTTGGGAGGTAAGCCTTTTCTGAGTAGTGACATGAAATTACGACATGTTTTAGAGGTTAAAATGTACATACCTGAATCGGACGAATTATCATCATTGTCTAGTGCATATTCAGAACCGCTGTCTGAAAATGGCGTATTTTCAACGAGTGTAGAGGACATTCTGATCTAAAAATCACGTATTGTGTGACAGTAGCAGATTATTATATCTAACAGAACGCCAAGACAAACAAACCGGTGTTGCAAACTGACTTACACTAAATGACCTCGGAACATGTCGGCTCATATGTGGTCAGTACATGTGCTACCAGCTAGCGTAAGAAATGTCAAATTGTGACATACTCGTCTCGGCAACTAAAAGACTTGAGTACTCTAAACTCTGTTACGACATATAAGTCACTTGCCGATAAACAATGACTTACAGGGATCGGCTTTGAGCCCTCCATATATTTATGTGACACAGGCTGCCAGACTTCCAGCCAGTTAAAATAGTTTCTTTCGCTGATTACAGAGCGATATATTGCTCTGACAGGAACATAACTGACATTCACGAGAAACTCCAACGGGCTCTACTACTACTAGTTTTCACTCTTGCAGGTCAAACTAAATTTGGGCAAAAGTCAAGCAACCTTTCCTACACGAAAAAGACAGGAGTTACAAAACCCACTGCTGTCATTCAATGCAAGCATTCCTTAAACTGAATCAGCCAAATATCTTGGAGTTCACGTGGTCAAACGCCTTATCTTCAAGAAACATACAACGGTAGTAGCGCATAAAGGAAATAGTGTGCTAGCTGCCTTATATCCCTTACAAAAACATAACTGTCTCTATACAAAACAAGTACTCTCCTAGTTTACAACTCGATAACACGACCAATAATGCTCCATGTCTGCCCTATATGGGGCATGCTACGTCTACACAATTCGGCAGGCTTCAGGTTTTCCAAAATAAGACATCGTGAATGATACATTTTTCAGGGTCCACTGGAAGCTCAACAGTCTACTATGATTTAAAAATTAAAACTCCATATCTGGAAGCTTTTACACGAAACTTCCTTACTGAAGCTCCACACTAATTCCTCAAGCTTCCACGTATGCTATCCACGACCAGCACGAATATAAATGTCCAAAGCTGGTATTGTTAGCATGTCAAAAATATGAATTGTGGCTGACGTACAAGAACAATGAACATTGTAACTGTAGCGAGAACTGGGATTAGGAGAGAGGTGGTGCTGGTTTGAGAGACGTGTTCACACTTTAAAATCACTTTTCCAAACAGCCTAAATCCCCACTGCAAGGGGGAGTGTACCCAGTTACCAATAATGAACATACAATTATCCCTCAATATGTGTACAGAGATTTTGATGGTCTGATCACGCCTTCAGCTAACATTTCGTCAACTGCGTCTTTTAGCTATTTCATCTGGGGGGGGGGGGGGGGGGGCAAAACCTGTTCGGAGGATGTCTAACTGGCATATTGTCAGCCAATTCAATTTCATATTCCTCACCCCACCTTTCCCCAATTGGTCTGACAATACGTCACCGAACTCGTTACGTAATTCTTTAAGACGCCGACCTTGTTAAGGCTCAATATGATTCATCACCACTTGATGAGTGAAATCGATTTCAAACATGCCAGGAAAAGATCAATCCTGTGCCACTCCAATTTAAATTTTCCATGTGAAATTTTGGACACAGATCTTGATCAGAAAAACCCTCAGCAACTGCATTTTTTCGGAATTAGCCACTTTGACTTGCTCCTTCTCACCACTAAGTTCTGTACCAAGTTCTGTACCAAGCTTCACTAATCAGGCTGTACGATCTCTGTGAGTCTAACAGCGTGCACTCAGGCTCTTGATTATTAGTTGCACATATACACGGTGCATTGGACCTTGATGTTGACATGATCCGATTTGAACTGCAGCCCCCGCCCCCTTGCGGCTCCGCCCTTCCCCTCCTTACGTGACATGCTCCCCCCTCCCCTTTGAAGGTGAGAGCAATCTTCGCTAGATGGCATTTCTGCGAACACCTGTAATATCTAACATCGGTCCAGCCCACTCTGCGTCTGGTACCTTTTTCTTGTACCATTCACTACCACTCACCCTAGTATCTATTCACGTCCTGTCAGCATGCTAACCGCCACTACCTCGGTGATTACTTTCTCTAATTGCTCATAATTAGCCGGTCTTTCACAGAAGGTAGTCGTGAACGATCATTGCGATGCCTGGCTTCCAAGATGTTACCCACGATTTCCTGTTCGGTCAATTCCAGACAGATAAATCGTACCGAATCCTTTATCCTCCTCACGTAATCTTTTAACAAAATACCGCAACACTGGACGCCAAAATAGTTTCTCTCAAGTAACCGATGCCTTTCCCCGCCGACAGGAAGTTCTTACAGATCGAACGCCTAAAATAAAATTAAAAAAATAGACTATTAAGCTTAGTCTGCCTCTAAACTGCACTAGCCTTCCATACAGCATAGGGCTAACTGGCAGTACTGTTTACCACTTGTGCCGTCGTTCGGCGGGACCACCGCGCAGCTGCCACGTTAACTGGAGCCTCGCACCCTCTAACTGCAAGTTCATAACGCAGTGCCTCTTTCCTCAGCTCTGTGGTGACTGGCACGTCTTTTGTTGCGATTATACAACACAGAGGAATAAAAGCAGCGTCTGTAAGGATAAATACACCCCAAAAAATTACTAAAACCAAAAACTTGCAATTCCACAATTTTCAAAAACTAAAATTTGTACCAGTCAAGTGTACACGCCTCCCACCGACTCAGAACTACACTCTACTAGAAGATGTGGCGATAACTGCAGTTTGGGGAGAGATGGTGCTGGTGGAGAGACGTCACACACTGACAGATTCAGGCTGGTCTAGCTCCAGCTACAGCACTCTCAAATTAATGTCTTTAAATGTTTAAACAAACCACTCACACAAGTTTCGCAACCTACACTAGTTACAGTTCCAAAACATGTGCTTGAATTACAATTTCAGCAAGCTAAAAGGTCCATATCATATTCATATCGCAAGTTAACCTGCTGTAAAGAATATTCAATACAAATGGCTGACAAATGAGTATTTAGCGCCAAAGGAGAGCACCATAGCATGTGGCACATAAATAATGTTACGTTCAGCTATTCAAGAAGACAATAACCAACTCACAGAATCTGCTCCCCTTTAATTAAGAACCAATAGCACACATGAACACAGAACTCAAATCCGACAGTGGACGGCTGATTGTGCACAAAGCGTAAATTGCGTAATTCAGAGGATTGGTGTTCAACCTGCCATTGACAACGAGGTCATTACAGATGGACGGCTGAGCTTCGGATAAGGGAAGTATGAGGAAGGAAGCTGACCTTGCCGTTTCAAAGGAAACATCCCGGCATCTACCACAAGCGACTTACGGAGATCACGGGAAACCTAAATCTGGATGATCAGAAGCAGATTCGAATCGTCGTCCTCCTGAATGCGAGACCAGTGTGCTAACTACTAGTTACGACGAAGACAAGTCGTCGTTATCTGTTGCGGAGAATCGATGAAGACTCGTCAAATCTTTCAGAGCTATATTATAAATTCCTCAAGTATCTGACAAGCAAGTAATGCGTAGAAACCAAATCCATCCGTCGTGCATGCAAAAAGTGTTGGCGTTATTGCCAGGAGACTTAATTCAGTAACGTCATTGTGTGATAAAACCAAAGAACGCTGTTTTACAAGTACAATCCTTTTTAACCGTGAAACTTATTTCACAGGGGATAGTATAGTTAATTGTCAGAATATGCACTAGAGGGCTGAAGAAAATCCACACGGCACACAACTTCGAGGGAAATCAATAAGAGTAATGTATCAAATCTGATGCAGCACTATCGACCATTCTCTTATAAGCCCGCATGTACTACCGCCAATACGGGCAGGAAAGCAATACTTGCATTACCTGTATGCTCCTTTCCCTTAATTATTGAAAGAAGTTAGTCTGGCCTACCTTCCGAGAATGTGGTTCGTGCACGATGGAGTTATCGCTCACTTCTTGGCCAGAGTGTGACACCGTCTCACCTTCTAAATATATTGGTCACGTAAGACCGTAGGGGGCCAGCTAAATCGCCAGACCTTAATCCACCTTCATTTTTATTTTATTTATTTATATATTTTTTGCAGCCATCTGATATCCCCCTTTCGTAGGAAATATTTCTGACATCATCAACCAGTGGCGCAGAGTACAACAAGGCTATAACATTTCCCGATGCGTCACAGACATCGTTGTTTGTTTTCAGCAATCTTTCCCGCGAAGAGTCGAATTTCATCGTACACATCTTTGCTTATCAATAGTGACAGCAGCTTACGGTCTACTATCTCTTTACTGTGTATCAATTGTTACGCCTGTATTGCAATAATTCAGTGTAACTGAGGAAAAACTCGGTATTCGCATTTCGTAGTGTAACTCTGTGTAACTGTTCTTTAAAATTAATTGCAGCATAAAAACATGCTACAAATACATGCGTATAAATACAGTTACTTTTTCCTTCTCCTGCCAACTGGCCGCGATGCAAAGTGCCAGACATAGAGGAAGGGGAGAGGGAGAGAGAGAGAGAGAGACAGAGAGAGAGAGAGAGAAGGCGGTGTCGTTGTTCACATTCAGTCGCACAGGCGGTCGTCTTACAATTTGCGGACCATTTTACTACCACTGCCGCTCTTTCCTCCTGAATTATAGAATCTCTCAGAAACACACCAACTTCCCGTTCACATTTCCCGTTTTATGAAATCCATTGGCATAGCGATCTTTTAAATTAGGAAAATGAGAAAAACATTTGTTTATAGCGCATTGCGACACTATTCACAAAATATTTTTCCTCGTTTATGACTCCTGCAGTAGACACACTGATGAGACAAAACATGATGGCCATGGCCATCGCGAGATTAAGTTCCGCCACTTCATTCGGCAAGGAAAGTGCATAAGTGGAAATGGAGAAATTCACCGACGTAAGTGAATCCGCGGAGAGAGACGTTGTTGCGGAATGCTGACTGGGGAATGTGAAAGCTCGTGGAATCTTTGTGTGCCACTGTCGCGAGAACCTGTGGAAAACGATTGAGGGATGGTGCAAGCAGGAGTTAGGTCGAAGGCTGTATCGTGACAGAAGACTGCCACGTGGCCTTGCCACGCGCGTAAGGAAACATGGACCCTACCTACACAGCTTCGACACAATGTAGCGGCACTCAGCAGGCTTTCAAAAGCATCTAGAATTTCTTTGTAGTTGTCGATTTACAATATTTTCCATAGACAAGATGGATGCTGTATACCTGAGATTCATCGTTACCACAGTATAATGAAAATTCAAGTGATAACCGAACACTGAATTTATTGAAGGTCATTGTTTCAATTGTATAACTGTATATTTCCATCAAATAATACACACATGAAAAAAAAATTTGCATCATCTCGGTTCCGAGAGTTCCGGAACCTGTACAGAAAATTGGAATAGAGATCAACATAAACATCATTTCAGCCCTTTTTATTGCTCGTGAAAACCACACATTGCACGTTGTACCACCATACAGTGAGACGTTCAGAAGTGGTGGTCCAGATTGCTGTACACACCAGTACCTCTAATATCCAGTAGCTCGTCCTCTTGCATTGATGCATGCCAGTATTCGTCGTGGCATACTATCCACAAGTTCACTAAGGTACTGTTGGCCCATATTGTCCCACTCCTCAACGGCGATTGGGTGCAGATCCCTCAGAGTCGCTGGTGGGTCACGTCATCCATAAATAGCCCTCTTCAAGCTATCCCAGGGATGTTCGATAGGGTTCATGTCTGGAGAACATGCTGGCCACTCTAGTCGAGCGATGTTGTTATCCTGAAGAAAGACATTCACAAGATGTGCATGATGATAGCGCGAATTGTCGTCCATGGAAACGAATGCCACGCCAATATGCTGCCGATATGGTAGCACTGTCGTTCGAAGAATGGCATTCACGTATCGTACAGCCGTTACGGCGCCTTCCATGACCACCAGCGGCGTATGTCGGCCCCATATAATACCACCCCAAAACATCAGGGAACCTCCACCTTGCTGCACTAGGTGGACAGTGTGTCTGAGGCGTTCAGCCCGACCGGGTTGCCTCCAAACACGTCACCTACGTTTGTCTGGTTGAATGCATATGTGACACTCATCGGTGGAGAGAACGTGATGCCAATCCTGAGAGGTTCATTCGGCATGTTGTCGAGCCCATCTGTACCGCGCTGCACGGTGTCGTGGTTGCAAAGATGGACCTCGTCAAGGACGTCGGGAGTGAAGTTGTGCATCATTCAGACTATTGCGCAGAGTTTGAGTCCTAACACGACGCCGGCTGTTGTGGCTGAGCGGTTCTAGGCGCTTCAGCCTGGGACCGCGCTGCTGCTACGGTCGCAGGTTCGAATCCTGCCCTCGGGCGTGGATGTGTGTGATGTCCTTAGGTTAGTTAGGTTTAAGTAGTTCTAAGTTCTAGTGGACTGATGACCTCTGGTGTTAAGTCCCATAGTGCTCAGAGCCTTTTTTTTCCTAACACGACGTCCTGTGGCTGCACGAAAAGTATCATTCAACATCCTGGCGTTGCTGTCAGGGTTCCTCCGAGCCATAATCCGTAGGAAGCGGTCATCCACTGCAGTAGTAGTCCTTGGGCGGACTGAGCGAGGCATGTTCCTGTTTTCCTGTTTTCCTGTTTTTATATATCCCCTCCATGTCAGAACAACATCGCTTTGAGAAGCCTGAACGCTTCCCTAGTTGAGAGCCCTTCCTGGCAAAAGTAACAATGCGGACACAATCGAACTGCGGTGTTGACTGTCTAGGCATGGTTGAACTACAGACAACACTAGCCTTGTACCGCCTTTGTGGTGGAATGGCTGGAACTGATCGGCTGTTGGACCCCTCTGTCTAATAGGCGCTGCTCATGCGTGGTTGTTTACATCTCTGGGTGGGTTTAGTGACGTCTCTGAACAGTCAAAGGGACTGCGTCTGTGATACAATATCCATAGTGAGTGTTCTGGGAACCGGGGTGATGCGAAATGTTTTTTGATGTGTGTAGCTGATGAATTAATCTTCGCTTTCAATCAGCTGCTAAAATCACACTGACATTTAGACATATTTTGAACATAAGACTAAAAAGATTTACGTTGAGGAGTGTCAGAACGGAATATAACCGTCAACTTTGTTTGTAATTGACAAAAAACCTTCAATCCAGGTACACCGTAGGCTTTCGTGAGCAAAAAGAGCGCCATATCGAAGAAAGGAGTACCGATGCCGTGCGTCATTATGGGAGACGAACCGTTTGGTATACCTGAAAATTTAATGCGTCCTTATGGAGGAAGGAGTTTAACAAACAATAAAGAACCTTCAAACTCTGTGTCTCGGGAGTAGGTGGTTTATAGAATACTATCTGGCAAATAAATGAAGAACGGAGAATTTTGAATCTTCCGATGGATAATTGAGATAAATTCGCAGCCGGCCGCTGTGGCCAAGAGGTTCGTGGCGCTTCAGTCCGGAACCGCGCTGCTGCTATGGTCGCAGCTTCGAATCCAGCCTCGGGCGTGGATGTGTGTGACGTCATAAGGTTAGTTAGATGTAAGTACTTCTAGGAGACTGATGACCTCAGACGTTAGTCCCATAGTGCTTAGAGCCATTTGAACCATAAATTCGCAATAGCCTCAATAAATTCAAACTCTACTTTACAAAATAATGTGCCACAAAGAGATAGCTATAAATTTGAAGACATATTGATCGCCGGCCGCGGTGGTCTCGCGGTTCTAGGCGCGCAGTCCGGAACCGTGCGACTGCTACGGTCGCAGGTTCGAATCCTGCCTCGGGCATGGATGTGTGTGATGTCCTTAGGTTAGTTAGGTTTAAGTAGTTCTAAGTTCTAGGGGACTGATGACCACAGCTGTTAAGTCCCATAGTGCTCAGAGCCATTTGAACATATTGATCGTCCGTCCAGAACTGGAAACTCCCCCCATGTCCAACAAGCTGTCGAAAGTCATCATAGAATTTGTTTCAGGATGCAAGGAAAGTGTGGCTCCTTCGACAAGTGCCTCCACGAGACAGCCCTCTCACAACTGATGGCCCTGAGACAGCTGGCTGTGGCAGCGGCTCCTTGAGCGGTCCTCAGTGCACGTCACTGTTTTATTGGCAGCAGCAGACGGCCTGCCTACCGTGTTACAGCCCTACTGCACTACAGACTCGGCCCCCTTCGTCTGTCTCTGCACCTTCCAATACGTCTAACCTTCCCACTGCTAATATGGCGCAAGAACTCTACGTAAGCAGCCGACGATGAGAGCGCAGCCGACAAAAACTCACTGTCTTCAAAACTGATTTTTAGGTTGCTAATACTGTCGGATATGCGTGTCTCCATAGTATAATTACACGATTCGTGGTTACAGTGCTACCAAATGAGTAAACCAAGCAAGAACTCGGTGGTTCCTAAAGATTGACATCACCATACGTTTAATCTAAAGTCTCCTGGAATGCTGCTGGACGTCATGCTCATCCAAAGTGTTTTAGTATTAACTCTGAGAGAGCCTGCCGTTACAATATGGAACAGTTTTTCGATCCGATATCCCTCCATGCAATTATGTAGAGCTCTGAGTTTCAAAAATTTCGGAAGAGACACTGAATTCGTGTTTACAAAACACTTCACAATATTGTAGCACACTTGCAACTCGAGTGTCAAGAGACAATAGGAAGACTTTTTCGCCTTTCTATACCACCTGCAATTGTTGCATCAAACTCTTACCCACCATATAAAAAAATTAGGTCGCCTGTATTGCTGTATATGACCAAGAGAGGGTTACAACAAACTTCAGACGTATAATAGCCAAAGAAATGGGGCCGCGAGTTTCGAATGGTATTAAGACGTAAAAAGATTTTATTTGGAATGTCATTTGAAAAAAAAAGTGGAATCACAACGAATTGTTTGCCAAGAACTACAGCGGAATTGATTATTTCTCAGTTTTTTTCTGAAGACGATTGTGAGCTGAAAGTCATACTTCGAAGCCATGAGTAAAAGCGAATTCAGGAGTGCACTGCATATGTAGAATATATTTTCTTTAGTGTCACAATGGTAAATCTCCGTAAATCAAATAGTCTTCTGATGAGACGTTTAAAAAAAAAAGAGTTGTTCTGAAAACAAATTTAAAAGAAAAGAAAAGTACACTCGTTTAATAAATTACAGCTATAAATGCAACTGGATTTGAAATTTGTCTATTGTTGTTAACATTTCTTATTGAGAGACTACGAGTAAGTATTTTTATTTATGTAAGTGAATAATGTTTCGAATAATATTTATTATTCGCTAATAACGACATTCGTATAAATTTCGTCCAGGTCTGGTGCTAAACGAAGTGTATCAGGCATGTGCCCACAGAAAATCCACAAGTGAGAGCAAGCGTGTGAAATCCGCCTTCGCTACGGAGAAGCCGTCACGCTTCTGTCATGACCATTGGTAATCTTCGGCAACTTCCGCTAACGCTAGCGAAGTGTATTCGCGCTCTCAATCGGACACCACATGTGCGTGCGGGTCACGCGGATAGGCCAGGCTGTCGCAGGGATGGCGAGGCGAGCGGCTGCTCGAAACACGCATCGCGCGACGGATGCAGGCCGGTGGGCGCTGTTTTGTTATGAATAACATCTATTTAGGACTCCGTGGGGCCTGTGGTTGTAATCGACGGCACCATGCCAAATGTGGACAACATGAATATTATTATGGACCATCTCCATATTTTCATGCTTGATGTTCACCTTGACGGTGACGGCCTCTTCAGTAGAATAACTGTCCATGGCACATGTCGTGCTACAGTGGTTTGAGGAGCGTGATAGTAAATTCGCAGTGACCTCTTGGCCATCAAATACTGCTGATCTAGTGCCATGGAACGCATCTGGCACGCCACAAACCGCCAGCGTGTAAATGACGAGAATTGTGTGGCCTGGGCGTAGAAACCTGGTGCCATGTACTTCTGAAAATCTACCAATCGATACCACGCAGAATCGCTCCTATACTGCGTTCCAATTGAGGAGAAACGGGCTATTGCGCAGGTAAACATAATGTTTTGGATCATCAATTTAACTGGGTGGATAGAACAGCTCCCGCATGATACTACTTCCATGGCATGATTATAGAGGCTGTACCGGCAAGAACAGCCCCAAGCCAGTGTAATGTGCATTGTCTAACATATTGTGCAATAGAAGCCGCATGGACGAAACAAATGATGCTTTCCGACTCGACACTGCATCTTGCCCTCTTCAGGTATAGCATATTCCAGTTGTGTAAATGCACCGATAAGCTTTTCATGCTATCGACTGAGTATATTTTATGTGAATTTTCATATCTGTGTGATGACAGTGATGGCCCACTTATACGCATCTGCCAAAGATTTCTTTCTTACATCGTGATTCCATACCTTAGATTGCGCTTCACAAAATCAGACCCAAAGAGCAAAGCTTACTCAGAATTCGCCAGATGTTTGGGTGCTAATCTTCTACATGTTAGAGGTGATAATTTTTTTAGAAATTTAAGTTATATTTTTATGTTGGAAGTAAATTCACTGCCAAGTAAAGCCTTGAAAATTGCGGAAAGTTCATGCACTGTAAGGAGGTAGGGTCTGAAACCTTTTCTTGACTAAATAATTTATGTACACGTTAGTATTTGGTGTTCCTGGTTATGTGTCGTGTCGTATGTGCTGGGTGGTTATTGTTAAAGTGCACCTCCTAACTGAGGTCCAGTGTGGGCTACGGATATTCTATCACCGTCTAACCTTATGCGTTAATGCGAAACCGATTCACGCCGAAAAAAAATAGTTCTAATTTTGGCTAACAGATGAAAATCTGACGCTGGGAACGTAAGAAAGAGATATAAATATGTGATAGATTAGGAACGAGAGCTGGGTATAAAAGGTCAAACGAGTGAGAAAGGCATAATGCTGAAACCGCTACTTACACTATTTCTTTAATATGAGCACCGCAGACGTCAACGAGATATTGCATCCGTAAAATTACGTGATCAAGAGTTGCTCGGTAGCCGTTCCGGTGGAATCTGAGCAACGTGTTCCTTTATATTGGCCTTCCTCCCTGTCAAATGCGTTCTTTTAGGTATCCGCAGAGCCAAAAAGTGACGGATTCAGATCAACCGATCTTGTAGGCTATGCATCTGGAAAACCTCTGGTGATAACACGTTCGTGAAAGGTTTCACTATGCAGCTCTGTCACTTGGCGACCGATATGAGGTGTTGCCCCATCTTGCACAAAAACAGTGGCTTCTACACAGTTGCGCTCTTCCAAAGAAGCAGTCCTATGCTTTACTAGGGGGTCTCTATAGCGTGCAGACGTCACGGTACAGTTTACAGGCCTCTCGGACGGACCGAGAATAAAGGTGCTATGGAATGCACACCACACAGTCATATACGGCCAGTGCAGTGGCTTTTCGTGTACATCACGCAGTTTGACAGTATTCCAAATTTGGCAGTCCTGTGTATTCACTGCTCCCTGTAGTGTAAAATGTGCCTCGTTACACCGTAGAATATTGCGCGGCCTCGTGTCATCACTTCGATCAGCGCCAGAAACCGAAGAGCAAATTCAGAACATTGGTGCGGGTCATGAGGTTTCAGCTGCTTCACCGTCTCATGGACAGCTACCAGTGTAATATAGACCGCGCTACTTTTCGTTCTGTTAACGATGGGAAGGACAATTCTCGTGACACTGCACGAACAGTGGCGCTACCCGGGGCACGTTTTGCATTGTTGCATTGTCAATGACAGTAACAGCAACGCCATCAGTAGCTTGCACCGGGATAGGACATCTTCCCCTTCCAAGTGTCATACCAAGCTAACCCGTGTTTTCGAATTTTGTCATCATTTTCTTTAAACCATTTAATGGCTTCAGGCTTCTCCTCAGATACACTCTCAGTACAGCACTGTTATTGCCGTTGTTCACATAAAAGAGTTTCACTACCAGCGTACGGTCTCTCTGCTCGACAGCCGTACTGTTCCCTCACGTTACGGCTAGTAAAATGAGAGCGTGGATGTCATACCGTCAAACAAACAGTGTACAACACCATATCTGCACCTGAAGGCCAAAACTGGAACTATTTTTTTGCAACGTAAATCGGTTTCGCGTTAGCGCATTAGCAAATCTACCAAGGTTTGCTGCCATACGATAATTACGGCCCACACTGGGCCTCCGTTAGCATCTGCACTTAACCCATAACTGGTACACCTGGGTCCTAGAGACCCGAGAGAAATTTATTTTTTCCAGCACTGCAATGTGTGCAGCAGCACAGACTTGCACTTCTATGTACTCTCCCAGCATTCAGTTGTCTACCAGCCCACAGCATTGTCGCAGGTGTGTCTTTGCAGGTTTTGCGTTTTGCACCTATAACAGCACACGGGTCTCAAGGACCCAGTTGTACCTGCTCTGAGTGTTTTTTTTTCTTAAGAGCACTTGCAATATTTTGGATTTATTGTACCAGATTTCACAAAAACGGCCGGCCGGAGTGGCCGAGCGGTTCTATGCGCTACTGTCTGGAACCGCGCGATCGCTACGGTCGCAGGTTCGAATCCTGCCTCGGGCATGGGTGTGTGTGATGTCCTTAGGTTACTTAGGTTTAAGTAGTTCTAAGTTCTAGGGGACTGGTGACCTCAGAAGCTAAGTCCCATAGTGCTCACAGCCATTTTTCATAAAAACGAGTGAGGAAGATATCATCGATACTCAGAACGAACCAGTAGACAATGATATTGATGATATAAGCAGAAGTGACCAGCGATTGTGAAACTGGTGAACATGAAACTGAAAGTGATAAAAGTGCTGATGACAGCAATGAAGGGCAATCCGCAGGTAATAATATCTATGGAACGAATAGATTAAAATGGTCAGCAACACGCAGCAAACATCGAAGAACCCCACAAAGCAATTATCATCTCTCCAATTCATCTTCTTGGAATATGTTGTACAGCTAGACAGGTAAACAATAGGACCTCTCTAGTATTTTGGGAACTAATTTTCACTGATGAAATGATTGCAGAGATAGTACTCAGAACCAATGAAAAAATTGTATCATTGCCACCTGAGTCTAAAAGAATTTTTTTCAAAAGTAACAGATAAAGTGGAAATAAAGGCCCTTATGGGTCTTTGTTATCTCTGCGGAGCCTTCAAATCAAACAATGAAGATTTTGATGGTTTATATGGTACAAATGGCGCTGGTAGACCGATTTGTAGAGCAACTATACCCTTGAAACGTCTATTATTTTTATTGCGTTGTCTTCGTTTTGATGATACAACAACCCGTGATGCCAAAAAACCCAGAGACAAACTGCACCACATCTCTTGGCTATTCAATTCATTTGTAAAAGCCTGCCAAGAAAACTATTCAGTTGGAGAATATGTCACCGTGGACAATGCTTGTTTGATTCCGTGGCAGATGTGCATTCAGCGTGTACATTCCTTCCAAGCCAAGGAAATATGGAATAAAAATATTCATCCTGGCTGATGCCAAAATGCATTACTGATTGAATGCCAAAATTTATAGTGGAAATTCACCTGTAACCACCCTACAGCGTATGCTCACTTCAACAGCACTTGTCATGCGGTTGGTTGAACCAATTAGAGGAAGCGACAGAAATGTGTCTGGAGACAACTCGTTCCCAAGTGAAGAACTGATTTACGAGTTGTCCAAATGCCATTTGACTTATACTGGCAGTATATGAAAGAATAAGGTTGACGTACCATCAAACTTTTCGACAGCGAAAGGCAGAAATGTGGCTTCCTCAATCTAGGGGCACTCTGGCTGTAAAACACTAAATTTCGCACATCCCAAATTTTGTGTTAGCAGAAGAGCCAACACCGCGTTACGAGTGGAGGCCGAAATGCACGCGTTTTAGCTCAAGCAGGCTAGCGTGAGGAGGGTAGAACTATACTGACGTGAGGTCTGGAACATGACAAGGAGTCAGAATTCAGAAAGCGGACGTAATTAGTTTGATACTTAACTTTAATCCATTAATGATGAACGTCGCTCTTGGCGGTACATGATTCACAATATTATCTGTTCAGAATACATTCTTGAAGATATTTCTTATAGTAACTGAATATGGCGCCTTGCTGGGTCGTAGCAAATGACGTAACTGAAGGCTACGCTAAACTGTCGTCTCTGCAAATGAGAGCGTATGTAGACAGTGAACCATCGCTAGCAAAGTCGGCTGTACAACTGGGGCGAGTGCTAGGGAGTCTCTCTAGACTAGACCTGCCGTGTGGCGGCGCTCGGTTTGCAATTACTGATAGTGGCGACACGCGGGTCCGACGTATACTAACGGACCGCGGCCGATTTAAAGGCTACCACCTAGCAAGTGTGGTGTCTGGCGCTGATACCACACCAAAAAAGAACAAGGTAGTGAACATGATATCAACAATGCAACATAGTGAATGTGATGTGGAACATAAGCCTGAAATTTTACACGACGACAATAGAACAAAAGGGGGTTTTGATGCTCTTGAAGAAAATCATAATTATACAATTTCTAGAAGACAAGGCGATGGCCTATGGCCATCTTCCAAATCATATTGGATATAGCTGGTGTAGTTGCTTTTGTTTTACTCCATGGCAAAGAAGATAGCAATTATGTGACTCGTCGAGAGTTCCTCATTCATTTAGGAATAGCACTTGTAAGCGACCATATGAAAAGAAGACTGGATTCTCCATTTCTGAGAAAAGAAGTCAGAAATTCTATTTGTGATATTTTAGGAATGAATCCTAACGAGGCACCAGGTACATCCCAAGCACGCCAAGGGGCTTCTGCTACTGAATGTAAGAGAAAAAGGTGCTCAATGTGTCCATGTAAGAAAGATAGGAAAGCAACACGAGAGTGTGCCAGATGTCGACCACCATTGTATTTGGAATACTCCAGTGTTTTGTGCTCAAAGCGTTTTGGTGGCTTGTACTAGTAAAAATACTGAATTTAACTGGTAAAAACAATAACTTATCTACAACCTGAGATTTTTAAGCAACTGCTGCTACTTTTTACCATTTTCATAAATAAGGTATGTCATTCGGCTGAAAATGTTACCATAGATGCTTTTCAGAAGCTATGCCTACAGAAATCTTTATACTGTATTTGAACTTTTCTTTTGGTTTACAGCTTTGAAGAACAGTCCATTTTGATTGTAAATGTGTAATTTCAGTTATACAGGTTAATGTTTGTAGCTCATGAGTACGACTTGACAAATGTATGTTTTTCACTTTTTGTGCTTTAACTACTTCACTGTCTTTTTATATAGTTTCTGAAAGAGATGACCAGAAATAATGAAACTAGTTTTGTATTAGCATTAATACTACCGTATTAAGTAGTTAATATTTAAATTTTATCGACTTCATTATTTTTTTCTAAAACCTGTTCAAAATTTATCTGGGTCCCGAGGACATTTTTGGATGTACCAGCTATGGATTAAATTATAACCACCCGGTATAATGTTTTGCCCCGAATTAGTGGCGACGAAACTGCAAGCAACGTTTCTCTTGCATAGAGAGTGAGCAAGGTGTTAGGTATACTGGCGTTTGCAAAACTGCCGATCAGAATAGTCTGGCAGGGTTATTAAACGACGACACTGCGCCTCTGAACTCCACTTTCGGAGGCGCGGGCAGCGACTGCCAGGAGAGGACAGTGCCAGAGCGCCTGCACACCTCCGCAGTGCCAGTTCAGTGAGGGGGGCATCTGGGGCGGGAACACCTGGCGGGTTGTGCGTGCTGCCTAACTAACAAGCTGACGCCGAGAGAGGGAGCAGAGTGAGAAGATGGCAAATACGAGCCGTACTTTTCTGTGGAACATTAAAAACTTAAGCTTCTGCAAATATTCAGCAGATGGAAGCACTGTTGAGATCCGCTGAAAGCTGTATCCGGAAGAAATCATGTTAGAATACAGACAACCGTGCCCAGGGACCCAAATTTGAGGTATATTGACTATACTCCGTTCATCATAACAGTAAACCAGATGTAAACGTTACGCCGTGCATTCTTCCGCGTTTGCTTGAACCTCATTGGCTTTCGTTTCATGTGGAGTGAAAACCAAGCTGTGACCAGTACAGTCAAGTGCGATCATAAGGGTTTTATGCTGTGTTACACGCACATAGACTGAGCGATAATGCGGGACAACAGCTTTACTGGCGCAGTAGACTTTGGCAGCAAATGTTCAAATGTGTGTGAAATCTTGTGGGACTTAACTGCTAAGGTCATCAGTCCCTAAGCTTACACACTACTTAACCTAAATTATCCTAAGGACAAACACACACACCCATGCCCGAGGGAGGACTAGAACCTCCGCCGGGATCAGCCGCACAGTCCATGACTGCAGCGCCTCAGACCGCTCGGCAAATCCCGCGCGGCTTTGGCGGCACAGGACAGCCAGCGGTCCAACTAATCTGCAGTGGTATGAGGGCTGCATTTCAAACGTGAAAAGAGACGAGCAAACAAACAATATAGCTTCGAATGTCATCTACTTTTTAAAAAGCATGAAACAATATTTATTAGGCAGAACTCTACCACTACCACGCGCTTCTTAGATGGCCAGACATAAAGCATAAAATGCTCTCGTTTTCACTTTACATAGCGCTCTAATTACAAACAGTAGTGATGAAAATTCTTAACTTAAACACTGGGTAATTTTTTTGAGCGCGAATCCAAAAGCATGTGATGCAAAAGCGTACTGCACCGTACAGTTGAATACTGAAGCCAATGAAGGTATTAATTACAGTCACTAGTCAGGTAATCTCTTAGCTTCTTCCTTATCCGAACCGTGAAATGCCTTTCAGTTCCTGAACTGTCATGTGCTACGTTGATAACGAGTCGATCAACAACAGAACCCACGAAGCCAACCAGGTGCCAAATTTTCTCCTCTTCTTTTATGACGTGCCGTTCTGTATCCCGCCAGCGTTCGGCAGTGACGAGTGAAGAAGCTGCGTGCGTCATTTCCAGTGCGTCTGACAGTCTTGCTACTTCTCGGGCCAAATCCCTTAACTTGGCTCCAGATCAGTTCTGCTGGGTTCATATTGTAATGGTACAGTGGCAAATGTAAAAATGCAGCATTTGTATGGTGTGTTCGAAGCTGTGAAAATGATTGTTTTCCATGTTTCTCGACACTTATCTACATCTGTGGTATAAAACAATGGACATAGTCCAAATAAAGAGTATTTTGTTTTTCATTTTGGCCTAAAATTAAACTGTTATGTTTTCGTAATTTAAGCAACCTTTCTTAACAGTCTTTCATAAAATATCTATGATTAAATATTAATATTTGAAATGAAAACAGTAATTTCGCGTGCAATATGTAATTAGAAACAAAACGACGTGCATTATTCATAAAAAATGATGATGAATTTTACCATTACGAGATGTAAGTATTTCAAATTGAACGAGAAAAAAATGACTCAGGCTAACCTTGAACCAGTGAACCATGAACCGCACAAAATTAATCTACTACACTACCGGTACCGCTATATTCTTACTGTTGTGTGAGTCTTTATGGCACGTAATACAGTCCCTCGGAAAACTTCAAAGCCGATTATCTCTGCAAATTTATGATAAGCATTAAGAACAACCTATTTCTCGGCACTTTTCACCCGTATCCCACACGCGTGTTTCACTAGGGAGCTGTAAGCAGCCTCAGCCATTTTCATACTGCTTATTAACAGGGCGACAATCAAAGCACAACAGTGCAGAGGCTGTAACTGTACATGATTTTTTAAATAAAAGCTACATAGCTAAAGTGTGATTAAGAAACACGTTGATGGCTGTTAATACATTCGAATACCTTAAAGTTCATTTAACGTAACTTAGTAACATATCTCACACAAAAGTAGGACCTACTTCGAAGGGCGTAACACCATCGTACGTGTGATACGGCTTCTGACAAAAAAAAAGGTCTCCTAGAACCTATAACTACTTAAACCTAACTAACCTAACGACATCACACACATCCATGCCTGAGGCAGGATTCGAACCTGCGACCGTAGCAGTCGCCCGGTTCCGGACTGGGGGGCCTAGTACCGCACGTCCATCGCGGCCGGCTCTCCAAGTTCACAACATCAACTGCAAATATTGGATATATAAGGATTAGTTAAAAGGAGACCAAACACCTGCCACAACGGAACCATGGAATGGTTCCATTCAAAAGTAATCACCACACGCTTTAAGACATTTAGCCCACTGGCGGACGAAACGAGCAGTTCCTGTTTCGTAGAGCGCGATCGGCCGCTAGCGAATCTACATTCGCACCTACTCTCTCACTTCATCGTCCGACTGAAACCGACATCCAAGGATATCTTTCTTTAGGTTGCCAAAGACGTGAAAATAGCACCCTGAAAGATCCTGTCTGTACGGAAGATGTTGCAGTGTTTCTCAACAAAATCGCTGAAGTGTAGTCTTCGTCTGTCTGGCAGTGTGAAGGTGGGCGTTATCATGCGACATGGTGATTCCATTCGACTGCATTTTGACAGTCCGAGGTCAAACTGCAAAGCCAACAGTGGAAACATCACACATTTCCCTCGCCGAAGAAATGCAAAGTTGTTCACATAAGTTCCTGTAAGGCCACTACGACCTCCTCCGTCGACTGCAGGGGCCCTCTGCTCGTTGAGTTCGTCACGCGTAAAACCACAACAAATGTGCTGCGCTTTGAAGATACTTCGCAGTAACTGCGACGCGCAATAAAGTAAAAACGCCCAGGAATGATGTCTATGGAATAATCTCGTTTCACGATAACGGCCGCCCCCACCCTACCAATCGGACAAAGGCTACGCTTCAGCGAATCAGTTGCGAAAAACTGCAACGTCATTTGTAAGGCCCGAATCTCTCACCGTCTGAGTTTCACATCTTTGACGTGCTGAAGAAAAACATACGTGGAGGTCGGTTTCAGTTAGACGGAGAAATGCAAGAGCGGTTGCACTTGTGGACTGTCAGCCATTGATCGTCTCGTGTCTATCAGTGGGACAAATGTCTTAGTGTGTGTGGTGATTACTTTTGAATGGAATCGTCTCATGGTCCCGTTGTGGTGGGTGTTCGGTTTCCATTTGACTGTACCACACAGTCATTCTACCAAGGGAACAGACGTAGATCATTCTCTTTGCTGCATCTTGCTCACGAAGCATCCTTGGTCTCTTTCGCTTTCTTTCAACTGTCATTTACATTGTCCTCCACATGTAATGTTCGGTTGCCACAGTGCTATCAAAGACTATCGCACCGATTATTCCGTGACTGGACATTGCACACAACACAGTCACCGGTTGGGTGTGAGAGATTTCTCGATCGCAAAATGCGGATTCTCAGTCCCCCAAATGCGCCAATTTTTCTTATTGACGAACTCATCCAAATGAAAGTGGGCTGCGTCGCTGAACTACGCATGCTTGGGCATACTGATTCCCATCATGACCAGCGGCCAACCGTGCACTTTGAACGTCCAAATGGAACCCGTTCAGAAGTTATGACAATTTTATTTCACATAGTTTAGTAATTATCATCCTGTAACATTACAATTTTATATCGAAATGATTGAGTGTTAGATGTCCGGTGCTGGATAAAGGTCTCCTCTCATCTTTCCGATGTGTTACGATTTCAACGATACGCATCCATTTTATTGGTATATCTTTTCAGCTGCCATCGACGCAACTTCAATTACCTCGTTATCTTGGTCTTTTCATTTTTGTGAAATAGTGTCATTTCGCCAACATTTTGTAAATAATTTAGCAGATTTCTTTCGCACTAGCTTTCCTCCATCTTCAACAATTGCTATTGAAACGTGATCAGCTCTATACGCCCTTCAATTTGTCAAATCACGAGTGACTTTATAGGCCTCATGTTGCACTACTGTAGACACCTTTATTAATCATCAGCTGAATTGATTTCTTTAACTACACTAAGTAATCAGCGAAATGTTAGAATGCTTGCACAACTTTCTTTCTGTTCCGGCGCAACTAGAAACGCCGGAACGAAGAGGCGGCCAATGGTGCGCGTAATCGGACCGCGCCGCACCAGCGTGTCCCATGCAGCAAGTGAATATATGCGAAGCTCCTGCTAGACTCGGCCGCTTAGATCGGCCCGAGTTTGCAACATGTTTACTGCTTCGCTACCAGACTGTATTGTTTCTATGTCGCCTCTTGCTAGCAACATTACTGTGTTAACGAGTGGGGCAAGACACCACACTTTCTGTTGTTAATTTCTTTGGTATCTCAACTGACAAAATGTGACGTCTAACAGACGTAACGTTCTGTTTTCTTTTCTTCATGCTCTTCTTTTCAGCTGTTTCTGCTACCAAAGTTTTATTCTATGTTTTCACGTACACGCGAGGACATTTTCGAATATGTATGTTTAATTCCTGAGTCGTATGTTTAATTCATGAGTCGAAACAAGGCCCCGGGAGTAAACAACATTCCATTAGAGGTACTGACGGCCTTGGTAGAGACAGTCATGACAAAACTCTACGATCTGGTGAGCAAGATGTGAGACAGGCGAAATACCCTCAGACTTCAAGAAGAATGTAATAATTCCAATCCCAAAGAAAGCAGGTGTTGACAGATGTGAAAATTACCGAACTATCAGTTTAATAAGTCACAGCTGCAAAATACTAACGCGGATTCTTTACAGACGAATGGAAAAAGTGGTAGAAGTCGACCTCGGGGAAGATCAGTTTGGATTCCATAGAAATGTTGGAACACGTGAGGCAATACTGACCCTACGACTTATCTTAGAAGCTAGATTAAGGAAAGGCAAACCTACGTTTCTAGCATTTGTAGACTTAGAGAAAGCTTTTGACAAAGTTGATTGGAATACTCTGTTTCAAATTCTGAAGGTGGGAGGGGTAAAATACAGGGAGCGAAAGGCTATTTACAATTTGTACAGAAACCAGATGGCAGTTATAAGAGTCGAGGGTATGAAAAGGAAGCAGCGGTTGGGAAGGGAATGAGACAGGGTTGTAGCCTCTCCCCGATGCTATTCAATCTGTATATTGAGCAAGCAGTAAAGGAAACAAAAGAAAAATTCGGAGTATGAATTAAAATCCATGGAGAAGAAATAAAAACTTTGCGGTTCGCCGATGACATTGTAATTCTGTCAGAGACAGCAAAGGACTTGGAAGAGCAGTTGAACGGAATGGACAGTATCTTGAAAGGAGGGTATAAGATGAACATCAACAAAAGCAAAACGAGGATAATGGAATGTAGTCGAATTAAGTCAGGTGATGCTGAGGGAATTAGATTAGGAAATGAGACACTTAAAGTACTAAAGGAGTTTTGCTATTTGGGGAGCAAAATAACTGGTGATGGTCGAAGTAGAGAGGATATAAAATGTAGACTGGCAATGGCAAGGAAAGCGTTTCTGAAGAAGAGGAGTTTCTTAACATCAAGTATAGATTTGTCAGGAAGTCGTTTCTGAAAGTATTTGTATGGAGTGTAGCCATGTATGAAAGTGAGACATGGACGATAAATAGTTTAGACAAGAAGAGAATAGAAGCTTTCGAAATGTGGTGCTACAGAAGAATGCTGAAGATTAGATGAGTGGATGACGTAACTAATGAGAAGGTATTGAATAGAATAGGGGAGAAGAGGAGTTTGTGGCACAACTTGACAAGAAGAAGGGACTGATTGGTAGGGCATGTTCCGAGGCATCAAGGGATCACAAATTTAGCATTGGAGGGCAGCGTGGAGGGTAAAAATCGTAGAGGGAGACCAAGAGATGAATACACTAAGCAGATTCAGAAAGATGTAGCTTGCAGTAAGTACTGGGAGATGAAGAAGCCTGCACAGGATAGAGAAGCATGGAGAGCTGCATCAAACCAGTCTCAGGACTGAAGACCGCAACAACAACATGTTTAATTCAACATGTTTTATTACTTTCCTGTTATCGTTTGCTTGAAAATCTCGTCTCGTATCTGTCTTGTATCCTTTGAGAAGTGCTCCTTTTGCTTCTTTCGTTGTATGATCACATACACGTAACTACCTTTTTAGACGACACGCGCTGACAATGCTTAGTGATGATTACAGTGCATTTGCATTTGTTATTTTATTGCGTCTTGTTCTCCTTTCTAAGGCACGTACAATTCAAAGAAAACTGGAAGCGTGTAACAATCGGTATTGACAATGTTCAGTGTCAGATTTCGTCGAGACATTTTGTTATGTTCGTAAAACACCACGTTTTTACGAACGTTCGCAAACTCCTTCCCGGGCCGCAGCAGTGGTCTGCGAGACTGTGCCGGCCGCTGACGGCAGTGCGTGGTGTTCCGCAGAGCGAGCGTGTCGCGCTGGCGGCCTACCGCTGCGCCTGGCCGGGCGCGCCGACGAACTTCCAGCGATCGCTGCTCCTCGTCTCCATGCGGGCCCGGAAGCCGCTCACGCTGCGCGCCGGCAAGTTCTTCGTCTTCTCCAGGCAGGCCTTTGTCCAGGTGCGTACAACAACCCCCAACTCCGACAGAAAGGCATAAATAGAGCGTACATTTTCACGTGCTCTCTTTGACATAAAACCTTGCCGGCCGCCGCAGGAGCATATAGTCCGCACCGATCGCGACGTGGAAAAAATAACATGGATGCGCTGACAATTCCACAAGTCTGCACAAACCGGCTACACTGCAAGTTGCGGCAGTTACTGAAGGAAGTCTAGTCTTCTTTCCGAGTTGTTACGCGGCGTCTGCGTTCCTGATTTAGCAGTAACAAGCGCGTTATCTGAATAAAACGTCTCGCAATCGAAATCACTCGTTGCGTAAGATTTTATAGTACCTTCGTCTCAACATTGAAGCCTTAATGTAATTGTAGCACGGCTGCAATATATTTAACTTTCTGACACATCGTTAATGACAGTTCCATCCAGCAACATTTTTGCGAAAGATTTCTCGGTGGAGTGGTTCTGGACGTTGCATGCGTCGCAACTGGCCGGACCCACCTGCTGGCACCCGGAAATTTCATTTCATATTCGACAGCAACAGAGCGAGACGATCCATTTTAATATGATAAATACTGTATTACGCTAATATCCGACACGCATCGCCCAAATTTAGTTCTATAGCTTGTGATCCAATCAGAATACCTCAATACTTAATTTTATCTCATAAGCAATGCATTATATCTCGTTTCTTTTTCTTTTATAACCGATCCTTCTTGCAGTTTTTTTCGTTAGCAATCTGTATGATTTAGTTAAGCCACAGTAACTCTGCTGTAACGCATTTTCCTGCCGTTGTTTCTCTTCTTACGGTAAATATATGCGATAAACTCTGAGAATACCTCAGTCTGTATTCGATAATAACGCCGGCACAGTGCACATTTTGACGTCCCCATATGGAATCGCGGAGGACGTAACACTGATCGAAAGTGATGTTTAAGGTAGTCATCTACTTTTAAACCACCCACATTGCTCATTTTTCAAGCTACCCAGAGTGCGAGGCAGTAGCGAACGCCAGAGTCATCAAATGTCTACAGGAATGGCTAACTGCTGTGACATACATTTAGGCCAGAGGAACTACCAATATACTGACTTCGTTACTCTTCCTGATGTATGAGTCCTACGTATGAGTCCTACGTGACGAACCAAACTCTGTTCGTATCGCTGACGGTCGAGTCGAAGCTCTTCGGAGACATTTGTACCAGTACACTGTAGCACTTTGGTATTCTGACGGTAGACATCTATGACCAGTAAGAGAGCTTACTGAGTCGAGCTAGCGAAAGGGCTCAATGCGTAACGGGTTTCTTGAGATTTTGCTAAAGAATTTTTTCTGGAAACTTGCAGCTCCATTAAATAAAACGGAAAATAAGAAACTGGAATGCACTGGTCTACAGTGCGATTAGAACTGACAACTCACACCAGACTCGCATAACAACGGATCTGCAGAACCACTGCGCAAACGAGACTCTGCCGGCAGGAGCTCTCTCTCTCTCTCTCTCTCTCTCTCTCTCTCTCTCTCTCTCTCTCTCTCACACACACACACACACACACACACTCACTCACTCACTCACTCACTCACTCTCTCATCACAGTATCAGGTGATGAGCCTCATAACGCAACGTTAAAGATCAAAGCAGTTGATAATATTTTTCTCGGGTATGCAGCCGGATCATAACGTCTTCATGACACAATATTTCCGTGGTCCATCTGGCCGCCATCTTCAGGTGAGAGTGCTGGTGCACGAACTCGCCGGAACTGACTTCCTAGCGCAAGCTGCGGCCCCTATATAGGCCGCAGAAGACCCACAACGCTTGCGCGAGAAGGTGCCGTAACTGCCCTCTAGCGCAGTAAACATACCGCGCCGCCAGTGGTGGAAATAGGCGAAATCGAGATATCGCTGCCAAAAATTAAAAAAATTTTTATTCCGTCGATCTGAACACAGACCGTTGTTTTTTGAAGTCAGATAACACCGGGTCCCAAGTCTTACTTAAAAGATAGCCCTTGTCTCTATTAATAAGATTGTCAGATAAACGAATCTCTATGGATTCTTTTAAAACACAGTCCCAATAGCGAGATGCAGGGGCAACCATTTGTGTCTTGTCATAGAGCATTCTGTGTCCCTCGGTGAGACAGTGCTCCGCCACTTCAGATTTCTCAGGTTGAAGCAGCCGAGTGTGCCGCTGATGCTCAACACATCGGTCCTGTATGGTCCGGATTGTCTGCCCAATATAAGCCTTCCCACAGTGGCAAGGGATCTTGTACACACCGGGCTTCCTCAAACCCAAGTCATCCTTTACAGAGCCAAGGAGCGCTCTAATCTTGGCTGGCGGACGAAAAATACTTTTGATATGGTATCTTTTCAGACTTCTTCCTATCTTCGAGGAAATGCTCCCAGCAAAAGGCAGAAAAGCCACCGATTTGCAGGTATCTTCTGGTGGTTCAGGCGAAGGTCCATACTGGAAAGCACGACGGATCTGTTTATCTGTATAGCCATTCTGCTTGAACACAACCTTAAGATGGTCCAATTCCTGTGTCAAGCTTTCTCCATCTGAAATGGCATAAGCTCTTCTCGCCAACGTCCACAGGACCCCCGTACGCTGGAACGATGGATGACAGCTAGAAGCATGCAGGTAACGGTCCGTGTGCGTAGGCTTTCGATAAACACTGTGTCCCAGTGTCCCATCATCCTTTCTGTACACCAGAACATCCAGAAACGGAAGCTTCCCATCACTTTCCACCTCCATGGTAAACTTGATGCTAGGATGCAGGGAATTAAAATGATCTAGGAGGCGGTCAATCTCTCCCATGAGGCCACACCATAAACGTATCGTCAACGTACCTCCAGAAACAAGTTGGTTTTAAGGACGCCGTCTTCAGCGCCATGTCCTCAAGATCTTCCATAAAAAGATAAGCGACTATTGGGGACAATGGGCTCCCCATAGCCACTCCGTCAGTCTGTTCAAAATATTTGTCATTAAATAAAAAGTACGTCGACGTCAGCACGTGGTGACAAAGCCTGGTTGTTTCCTCATCCAGTTTCTCACCAATTAATTGCAAGGATTCTTCCAGAGGAACCCGGGTAGAAAGCGACACGACATCAAAGCTCACAAGTAAATCCGAGGGACTAAGAGACAAGGACTTCAATCTCTGAATAAACACCATAGAATTGGAAATGTGATGTTCGCATTTACCGACGTGAGGGCCAAGAACAGATGCTAAATACTTGGATAGATTGTAGGTAGGAGCACCCAAATTACTCACGATCGGACGAAGCGGGACCCCTTTCATATGAATCTTGGGTAGACCGTGTAATCTAGGTGGCACGGCAGCACCAGGACGAAGTTTCTTGAGAACGTCGTCAGGTAAAGAACTCTTCTTCAGAAGTGAAAGCGTCTTCCGTTTTATCCGTTCAGTTGTGTCGTCCTGCAATGTTCTGTATGCTGAGTCTTCAAGTAAGAGATCCATCTATCCCAGATAGTCATCACGTGACAGAAGAACCGTTGCGTTGCCTTTGTCTGCTGGTAGAACTATCAGATCTTCTTCTTCTCTAATGGACCGGACGGCTGCCCTTTCGAGAGAGGAGACGTTACTCCGTGGAGGCGGCGCCCGCCGCAATGTATGTGAGACCTCTTGCCTAATCTCTTCAGCTTGGTCCTCCGAAAAGCTGGACACTGTTTGTTCGACTGCGCAGATGATTTCGGTGATAGGCACATTCCTCGGTGTAGGGGCAAAATTCAGGCCTTTCTCCAACACTGACAGCGTGGCGTCGTCCAGTTCTTTACTCGTGAGATTAATCACTGTCCGTCGACGGGTGTCGTCATCAGATGTCGTTGGTTGAGAAGAAAGCCGTTGAAACTTCGAAGACTGTTTCACGACGGCGCTCCTATGCGTCCAATCTGATAGTGCCCAAGAAGAACTATCCACCCATTCCCAGGATGCGTCCGACAGCAGCGACGATAACTCCAAGTGCAAGAAAAGTAAATCCTTGGATATGAGATCCAGTTGTCCTCGAGTGAAGCGAATGCGCTTTTGACTAAGGCGAAACTGGCACGCTTCTTGATGTTGTTGGCCGTTTTCGTATCAATAAAATGCACAAATCTAGCAAACTTAGGTATTACTCTTCCATCGCGGCATCTCAGCAAAAAGGCGAGGGCACTCAGCAACTTGCCTTTCTTCTTACGAAGTTTATCAAACTTCTTCACACGTTCCACCATCTCCTCCCCGTAGAGGCTTCTGATGTGGCTACGAAGGATTTCCCGGCGTAATAATTGATAATATTCTTCTCGGGTATGCAGCCGGATCATAACGTCTTCATGACACAATATTTCCGCGGTCCATCTGGCCGCCATCTTCAGGTGAGAGTGCTGGAGCACGAACTCGCCGGAACTGACTTCCTAGCGTTTTTTTTCATTATTGTTTAAACCTGTACAACAGGCAGGCTGTCAGCAGCATTCGACGCTGCTCTTCAGCCATAGGATACACAATAAGAAAAAACACTGAGTAGACACATAAGTTACAGAACGGTGGGCAATAAAATAGTAGACACATAAAGACAAACACGGAGCCGTTCACACTCGACGATAATCCACACTGCAAACTGTTGATACGACGCACAAACACTGAAGAAGACGATGGCACTGGCGAACGATGGAGTGTGACGGTGAACACTGAACAATAAACACGACGGCACACACGAGACACTGATGGCGGTGATCTCCGGCGCGCGAACGTCCACTGAGCGTGTACGAGTCCGGGAACCTGCCAAGAGGGGAACAGGGGTGAGGTGGGGAAGAGGGGTGAACAAGGATGCCAATGGCTGAGGATACGGGGGCAGGAGGAGAGGGACAGGTGAGGGGAAGCCCGGGGGAGGAGTGGGGAGAAATGGAGGAGGGAGGGAAAGGGGAGAGAAGGGAGGGAGGGTGCCCAGAGGAGCAAGCACTGGGGGAGGGTGCGAGGATCAAAGTTGGTAGGAGGGGTAGATGGAGGGGAGGAGGGAATCATCAGGGAGAGGGAGCTGGCGGAAGCCACCTTGGGAGAGGGTAAGGAGGGTTGAGAGATGGAGACTGGGTGGGACGTGGGAATACAGGCGTGGCAGCAGGTGGGGGTGGGAGAGGATTGGGGAGACGAGCAGGTGAGGAGGATCAAGTTTACGGGAGGTGTACAGGATCCGTATCTTTTCAAGGAAAAGGAGGAGGTGGGGGAAGGGGATGAGATCGTACAGGATCCGCGTGGGGGAGGGGAGACGGATGCGATAGGTGAGGCGGAGAGCATGGCGTTCAAGGATTTGGAGGGATTTATGAAAGGTAGGGGGGGCAGAGATCCAAGCCGGATGGGCATAACAAAGGATAGGGCGGATGAGGGATTTGTAGGTGTGGTTGATGGTGGAGGGGTCCAGACCCCACGTACGGCCGGAGAGGAGCTTGAGGAGACTGAGTCGGGAGCGTGCCTTGGCTTGGATTGTCCGGAGGTGGGGAGTCCAGGAGAGGCGACGGTCGAGGGTGACGCCAAGGTACTTAAGGGTGGGAGTGAGGGCGATAGGATGGCTATAGATGGGAGATAGAAATCAAGGAGGTGGAAGGAAGGGGTGGTTTTGCCTACAATGATCGCCTGGGTTTAGGAGGGATTGATCTTAAGCCACCACTGGTTGCACCAAGCGGTGGACCGGGCAAGATGGGATTGGAGAAGGTGTTGGGAGCGCTGCAGGGTGGGGGCAAGGGCAAGGAAGGCGGTGTCATTGGCAAACTGGTGAAGGTGGATGGGGGCTGACGGCGGCGGCATGTCCGCCGTGTACAAAAGGTACAGAAGGGGGGAGAGGACGGAGCCTTGGGGCACACCGGCGGAGGGGAAAAAGGTGTAGGAATCTGTGTTATGGATGTTTACATAGGAAGGACGGCGGGAGAGAAAGGAGCCGATCAGATGGACGTAGTTAATGGGAAGGGCGAAGGTTTGGAGCTTGAAGAGGAGACCAGAACGCCATAAGCGGTCATAAGCACGTTCGAGGTCCAGGGAGAGGAATTTTGCGGAGCGACGGGAATTAAGCTGTTCGGAAAGGAGATGAGTGAGGTGAAGGAGAAGGTCGTCGGAAGAGAAGGACGGCCGAAAGCCACACTGGGTAACGGGAAGGAGGCGGTGCTGGTGGAGATGCTGGTGGATGCGTCGGGTGAGGATAGATTCCAGGACCTTGCTGAAGACCAAGGTAAGGCTGATGGGATGGTAGGAGCAGACGGCGGACGGCGGTTTGCCAGGTTTAAGGAACATGAGGATATGGGATGTTTTCCACAGGTCGGGGTAGTAACCGGTGGACAGGACTACATTGTAGAGCCTGGCCAGGGTGGAGAGGAAAGAGACAGGAGCTTCACAAAGGTGACGGTAGGTGACACGATCGTGACCAGGAGCGGTGTTGCGTTTTGTGCGGAGTGTAGCAATGAGATCCTGTGTAGTGATAGGGGCATTGAGATCCATGTGTGCAATGTTGTCCAAGTACTGGAAACCAGGAGCGAGGGGAGGGACAGAGGTTTCAGTTCGATCGGAGATATCCGGGAAGAGGGAGTAATCGAACTGGGGATCATCAGGGATGGAAAATACATCGGAGAGGTAGGAGGCAAAGTGATTGGCCTTACTAAGGGCGTCAGGGAAAGGGTGATCATCATGGAGAAGAGGATAGTAGGGGGAGGGTTTAGTTCCCGTAAGGCGACGGAAGGCTGACCAGAACTTGGACAAGTTGATAGGTAGGGTAGCAGTTAAACGGGTGCATGTCTGTCGCCAGTCCCGGCGTTTCTTAGCTGCGAGCAAATTACGAATGTGTCGCTGGAGTTGCCGGTGGCATCGTAGTGTGTCCGGGTCACGCGTGCGGAGAAAGGCACGGTAGAGACGGCGGGATTCACGGAGGAGGAGGACGGCCTGGGGGGGTAAGGTAGGACGGTGGGGGTGGATGGCGACAGTAGGGACGTGGGCCTCCACGGCCTCAGACAAAGTCTGCCGGAGAAAGGAGGTGGCATGGGTGACATCATCGGGGTGGTGGTAGGTGAAAGGGTGGCTATCGACCTGGGTGGAGAGGGTATCCCGGTAGGCATTCTAGTTGGCACGGGAATAGTCATGGACGTACTTAGGGGGAGGGTCATGACGAGGGTCAGGGCGGGGGCGATGACCGTCTGAAATGGTGAGGAGGACAGGGAGATGGTCGCTACCAATAGGCTCCAGGACATCCACCGTTATGCGGCCAAGGAGGTTGGGGGGGGAGAGGATAACATCGGGAGTGGAGTTGGATTTGGGACGGGTGTGCTGGGGGATGGGAATGAGGTCGCCTTGAATGGAGGAGAGGAACCGATGCCACCGCCGTAACTGGGCACCGGAACGACTATGGATGTTGAGGTCGGCGGCGATCACGTAGGAGGAGAAGGTACGGTCGATGTGGGAGAGGAAGTCGAAGGGAATAGGGGCTTTGGGGCGGACATAGATGGTGGCGCAGGTAACGGTAAGGCCGGGGAAGAAGAGACTAAGGATCAAGTGTTCGGTGGGATCAGGAAGGAGAGGTTGGAGCCGAATGGGGATCTGGCAGTGGTGCCCAATGGCAACTCCGCCACGCGCAATCGGGAGGGGATTATCGGAGCGGTGGAGGAGGTAAGGCGAAGCGTGGATGGTGTGGTGGGGTTGCAGGAAGGTTTCATTGAGGAGGAAGGCATCCATGCAGTGGCTGGCAAGGGTGTGCAGGAAGAGGTTCTTGTTGGCGGGAAGGGAGCGGAAGTTGTTGAAAAGGATACGGTGCTGCTGCGCCATGACAGGGATTTAAACGAGGGAGTCAAGACGGGAGAAGGTGAAATGGGGCTGGTTGTTGGAGTAGGTGGCGTACATTTTGAGTTGGAAAATGGAACGGGCGGCGAGGGAGATCTGTTGGAGGGTGTGTGGGCGCTGAAAAGGATGAACATTCTGAAGGACAATGGTGAGGAATCTGATGATGTCCTCAGCGGTAGGGGGTGGGCGAAGGGAGTTGCTGGGAGGGGTGAGGGCGTCCAGAGGGCGGACAGGAATGGTGAGTTCAGGAGTGGTAGGAGGGGGCCGGGCCTTACACTTCTGGGAGTAGGTAGGATGAGGGAGGTTACAGGTATTGCAGGAGGGGGGAGACTGGAGATTGGGGCACTGCCGCAAAAAGTGGGCTTGCCTACAGTGTGGGCAGGTGGGGGCCTCGCGGCACTCAGATGTTGGGTGCGCATTATACCGCAAGCACCTTTGGCAGCGGAGGGATTGAGGAGGGGAACAGGACGGGTCAACTTCATAACGCTGGTTAAGAAGGAGGGCACCCTCCTTCAGGAGACAGTCTATGGAGGGGGCGTGCTCAGAAAAAACCTGCATAAGGCAGGTGGGGCCGGCAGCGTTGTGGGTGCGGCGAACCGCACGCACCTCCAGATGGGGATGGGCCTGAAGCTCCGCCAACACCTCCTCCTCCGTGATCACTGGACTGAGCCGAGTGATCACGGCGGTGAGGGTCGGCGGGCGACGTGGGGGTTGGGGTTGGCGGGAGGGAGGTGGGGAAGGAGCAGGGGTGAGGGAGGCATGAGGGCCAAAGCGGGTGACAGGGATGCGGGAAAGGAGATCTGTGTGGAGGGTAGGGCTGGGGGAGGAGATGAGTACCAAATCACGGCGAGGAGTGAGGAGGGAGATGGGGGCACCAGGACAATTCTGGCGAAGGAAGAGGGTGAGGTTCCGGGCTTCAAGGAGGGAGGGATCAGGACGGGAGAGGAGGTAGCGGTAGGAGGAAGGAGTAGAGGAGGAGGAGGAGGGGGCAGGGACGGGCGGGGAGACATCCATGGCATCAGGGGTGGGGGAAGGGGGACGAGGCAGAGCCTTTTTGGGAGCAGATGAGGCAGGGGTGCCACTGGGGCGCTTGACGGTGGTGGAGGAGGTATGGGGGATGGGAACAACTGGAATGTGGCGGGGAGTGGCAAGTCCCGGGGCTGGAGTCGGCGATGGCGAAGGCGAAGGCGGTGGCAGGTGGCAGGTGGCAGGTGGCAGGTGGCAGGTGGCAGGTGGCAGGTGGCAGGTGGCAGGTGGCAGGTGGCAGGTGGCAGGTGGCAGGTGGCAGGTGGCAGGTGGCAGGTGGCAGGTGGCAGGTGGCAGGTGGCAGGTGGCAGGTGGCAGGTGGCAGGTGGCAGGTGGCAGGTGGCAGGTGGCAGGTGGCAGGTGGCAGGTGGCAGGTGGCAGGTGGCAGGTGGCAGGTGGCAGGTGGCAGGTGGCAGGTGGCAGGTGGCAGGTGGCAGGTGGCAGGTGGCAGGTGGCAGGTGGCAGGTGGCAGGTGGCAGGTGGCAGGTGGCAGGTGGCAGGTGGCAGGTGGCAGGTGGCAGGTGGCAGGTGGCAGGTGGCAGGTGGCAGGTGGCAGGTGGCAGGTGGCAGGTGGCAGGTGGCAGGTGGCAGGTGGCAGGTGGCAGGTGGCAGGTGGCAGGTGGCAGGTGGCAGGTGGCAGGTGGCAGGTGGCAGGTGGCAGGTGGCAGGTGGCAGGTGGCAGGTGGCAGGTGGCAGGTGGCAGGTGGCAGGTGGCAGGTGGCAGGTGGCAGGTGGCAGGTGGCGGTGGCGGTGGCGGTGGCGGTGGCGGTGGCGGTGGCGGTGGCGGTGGCGGTGGCGGTGGCGGTGGCGGTGGCGGTGGCGGTGGCGGTGGCGGTGGCGGTGGGGGTGGCGGTGAAGGTGAAGGTGAAGGTGAAGGTGAAGGTGAAGGGGAGAGTGGAGCGTGGAGCGTGGAGCGTGGAGCGTGGGCCGTAGCCCGCCGGGCGACCACCCTGGCGGGGGCCGCAGAAACGGAAGGAGCAGAGGGAGGGAGTGGAGGGAAGGGATCAGAGGAGGCGTGGGAGGGAGGAGCCGGGGACATGGCGACAAAGAGGGAGGGAGATAAGAGAGTGAGGTGTGGGGGGATGGACTGAGGGGGGAGTGAAGCGGCACACCACGTGATAGTGGTGGCAGCAGCGGAGGGGGAGGTGTATATAATGGCAGTGGTGGTGGCTGTAGAAGAGGTGGTGGGGGTTGACATTATGATAAGCGGGAAAAACACACTACTAGACAAAGGAGCAAACGAGAGACGGGCAGGGCGACGAGAGACACAGAAGAGAAAGGGACGGAGAATGACGAAGGAGACTGGGGCCTAAGCCCCACTCTGCTGCCACTGGGGGGGGGGGGGGGGGCGACCCGGCTGGCTGGCTGGTGGAGACGCCTCTGCTGCTGCTGCTGCTGCTGCTGCTGCTGCTGGCGGCGGATGGAGGGGGCAGCTAGGACCACCGCTGGCCGCTGGCTGCGACCGCTGGTGGCGGGGACTGCTGCTGGCCGCTGGATGCTGGCTGCTGGCTGGGGCCGGCGCAGGCGACGACCGCTGCGTGCTGCTGGCGGGGACGCTGCTGGCTGCTGGCGTAGACCGCTGCTGGCGGCTGGCGGGGACCGCTCCTGGCTGCTGGCGTAGACCGCTGCTGGCGGCTGGCGGGGACGCTGCTGGCTGCTGGCGGGGACCGCTCCTGGCTGCTGGCGGGGACTGCTGCTGGCTGCTGGCGGGGACCGCTGCTGGCGAGGACCGACGCTGGCAGGGACCGCTGCTGGCTGCTGGCTGCTGGCTGCTGGCTGCTGGCTGCTGGCTGCTGGCTGCTGGCTGGACTGCAGCACGCCGGCTGGCTGGCTGGAACCTGCAACACCTATCGCTTCGATTGGTACCAGAATAGCACAAATCGAAGGGCGGTATTCAACTGAATTACCGCCGGAGATGCTTCCTAGCGCAAGCTGCGGCCCCTATATAGGCCGCAGAAGACCCACAACGCGTGCGCGAGAAGGTGCCGTAACTGCCCTCTAGCGCAGTAAACATTCCGCGCCGCCAGTGGTGGAAATAGGCGAAATCGAGATATCACTGTCAAAAACTAAACAATTTTTTATTCCGACGATCGAAACACAGACCGTTGTTTTTTGAAGTCAGCGATATCTCGATTTCGCCTACTTCCACCACTGGCGGCGCGGTATGTTTACTGCGCTAGAGGGCAGTTACGGCACCTTCTCGCGCACTCGTTGTGGGTCTTCTGCGGCCTATATAGGGGCCGCAGCTTGCGCTAGGAAGTCAGTTCCGGCGAATTCGTGCACCAGCACTCTCACCTGAAGATGGCGGCCAGATGGACCGCGGAAATATTGTGTCATGAAGACGTTATGATCCGGCTGCATACCCGAGTAGAATACTATCAATTATTACGCCGGGAAAGCCTTCGTAGCCACATCAAAGCAGTTGTTATATAAGTCAAGTACGGGCGTTCCTGACTCCAGGCTATCTATTCTTAAGGTACTCAACTAGATTTAATCTAGAGTTCCTCACAAGGGAACCTCCCCATCGCACCCCCCTCAGATTTATTTATAAGTTGGCACAGTGGATAGGCCTTGAAAAACTGAACACAGATCAATCGAGAAAACAGGAAGAAGTTGTGTGGAACTATGAAAAAAATAAGCAAAATATACAAACTGAGTTGTCATGCGAAACATATGCAACATCAAGGAGCATGTGAGTTCAGGAGCGCCGTGGCCCCGTGGTTAGCGCGAGCAGCTGCGGGTCGAGAGGTCCTTGGTTCAAGTCTTTTCCTCGACTGAAAAGTTTACTTTATTTATTTTCGCAAAGTTATGATCTGTCCGTTCGTTCATTGACGTATCTGTTCACTATAATAAGTTTAGTGTCTGTGTTTTGCGACCGCACCGCAAAACCGTGCGATTAGCAGACGAAAGGACGTGCCTCTCCAATGGGAACCGAAAATATTTGATCGCAAGGCCATAGGTCAACCGATTCCTCCACAGGAAAACACGTCTGATATATTCTATACGACACTGGTGGCGGCATGTGCGTCACATGACAGGAATATGTAGTCGACCCACCTCACTTGTACAGTTGGCGAATGGGTAAAAAGATTATTGTACCTTGCCTGATTTAGATTTTCTTGTGGATGTGAAATCACTCCCAAAAAAGTGATGAAAACATAAGAGTTTGTCAGATAATAACTGTCTTTAAATAAAAAATTAGAATTTTCACTCTAGGGAAGGCTTGATCCAAGGACCTCTCATTCCGCAGCTGCTCACGCTAACCACAGGACCACAGCACTCCTGAGCCCACACTATCCTTGATATTGCATATCTTGCCATGGACTACTCAGTTTGTATATTTTGCTTATTTTTTTCGTAGTTCCACACAACTTCTTCCTGTTTTCTCGATTGATCTGTGTTCAGTTTTTCAAGGCCTATCCACTGTGCCAACTTATAACTAAATCTGAGGGGGGTGCGATGGGGAGGTTCCCTTGTCAGTTTTTAAGCTCTGTGGTGTGAATGGGAGCTGCTTACGCCGTTGTTACATACACTGACGGAAAAAAAATCGCAACACCAAGAAGGAGTTGCGTGACATAAACGGAAGTTGGTACGCGTGTTCCTACATCTGAAAGATGTCTGTTCAAATATCGCGCCCCTCGCATAAGAATGTAACTAGTACCGCCATTATGAGGATGCAAATCATGTTCATTTAAATACTCCCTTTAACGGTCATGAGCGTTAGTTACCTTTAAGATTGTACATAGTGAGTTGAGGTTAGTTAAGAATGCCTTTAAGACTAAGAAGACGCCATTATAAACACTTCATTGAGTTTGAACAAGGTTGTTTAGGTCTACAAGAAGCTAGATTCTCCTTCTGCTGACAGACTTAGCGGGTATGTAGTCATTATAGATGACTGTTAGCAGCGGTAGTCATGAGAACGTACAGTCACAAGAAGACCGCCACGTGGAAGCACCGAAAGGGAAGAGCATCGTATTCGGCATATGGTTTTGGCGCAGCAGCAGTTTGAGCAGCAGTTGCCACCACAGTGACAAAACTGTTATAAATCTGTTACTTCAAGGACAGCTCTGAACCAGACGGCTGTAGCGCGCATGGCACAGACCCACAACCACCGCCATTTGCGGCCTCAGTGGTGTCATGCGAGAGCTCATCGCTGGGCGGGCTGGAGGTCTGTTGTTTTTTCTGATGAGAGTTCGTTCCGCCACTGCCAGTGATGGCCGTATGTTGATTAGGAGGAGGCCAATTGAAGGCCTGCAACCATCTTGTCTACGTGCTAGAAACACTCGACCTTCACCTGGAGCTGCGGTCCGTGGTGAGACTTCGTACGACAGCAAAAGCACTCTCATGATTATTTCACGCAGCCCGACTGTAAAATTGTACGTCAGTCTGGTGATTCGACCTAGTGTTGGTTGATTTGCTGGAGCGGACCAAACAGTGAGATCATCAGTCCCATCGGATTACGGAAGCATTGGGAAGGAATTCGAACGTGCCCTTTCAAAGGAACGATCCCGGCATTTGTCTAAAGCGATATAGGGAAATCACGGAAAACCTAAATCAGGATGACAGGACGCGGTTATGAACCGTCGTCCTCCCGAATGCAAGTCCAGTGTGCCACAGCCCTAAGTATGAACAGCATGCCAGGGGGTGTTTTCCAACAGGATAACGCTCGTCCACATGTCACTGTTGTAACCGAACATGCACTACAGAGTGTCAATACGGTGCGTTGGCCTGATCGATCGCTACATCAGTCATCAATCGAGCACATGTGGGACATCATCGGGTGACAAATCCAGCATCATCCACAAACAGCATTAACTGTCCATGTATTGACGGGCTCCGTTTAACTGGAATGGAACTTCATCTCACAAACTAGCATCCGGCACCTGTGCAACACAATGCATGCACGTTTGGATGCTTGCATTCAATATTCTGGGAGTTACATCGGTTATTAGTGCATCAGCATTTCACATTTGCAGTGGCTTTCTGGCGCTCACATTAATATGTCGTGTTGCAATGTTAATCACCCAGACATATGTATTCCCGAAATTTCATTACAGTACATTAATTATTTTTTGTTGTTGAGATTATTTTTTTCTTCAGTGTAATTTAACTGCAGACACAGCATACCTACTGATATTAGTTTCCACTCGTGAAACAGTCGGCATGAGAAATATTGAGGTATATAATTTTCCAACACACTTACAGTTATCACAAATACAAACTAATAAAACACATACATTGACACTTTGCAACGAAGGCTTATTTCAATGGAATAAAAAGCAATTTGAAATCAACCTTGCCTAATTGGAAATTGACCTAGCCCCACACGTCACGAAACAGTAAGATACCAAACAATTAGAACTTCGAAATCAATCATGTCCCCGTGCAGTCTTGTGCAGAATTTTCATTTTAGTTTATGTAGCTGTGTAAGTAAAAGCAAGAAGAAACCCTAATTTATCCATTAGCATAATTCATTCGAAACGCAATAGAACTAAATTATTAAACATAACCTTCCCTTTAGAGATTTAACAATATAACAAGCAGCTGAGCCAGTGGTAAACCTGGTTTCGTTCACAGATTCGTAGTTATCTGTAGCAATGGTAGAGTCCATTCTACATATTCATTTATGAGTAATGTACCGCGACACGAATTTATGTGTTGTCACGTTTAATATTTTTTGTGTGGTATCTAAACCTCTCTCACACCGGCCTGATTTAGCTTCACTGGTCAGGATAGTAAAAACATGCGTATGTTAAGGGAATTTTCATTCACAAAGCAGGCTTATCACATTCACACGGTTCAATACTGTTCTATCCTGATTAAACTGAGCTTAACTTAAATTCCATAAGGCAGTGAAGCAATTTCGAAGTCTCGGTGCGACGAAAATTGTCAGTCGATCTCCTGGAAACATTTGTAATAATTATTAACTTTCGGTGATCACGTGGGGAAGACCGGAGATCTGCTGGTAAGACCGTGTTAGCCTATTTATTTGAAGTAACTGGATATCTTGAGCATACAAAACGGCAGGTTCGTCCAGTGTAAATCAGACGTTCCCCACTGATCCCGTGCAACACAGCATAGTCAATAATAATCAGTTAAATAATACGCGAACACACTTACTTTAGTGTAGTTCATGTATTAAATTCCTTCTCATACAGAATCTCATCAAGATGGCGACTAGCTCAACAATACATACATATACATCCTCCTTCTTTCACGACTAATCGGCAAGAATTCCTTCATTCTTTTCATAAGAGAAAACATAGACAGCAGAGAAGCTATTCCACGGAGTAAATCGACGCTCCAAGGAATAATTGGGCTTGAAACAACTTTGCATTGATAATCGTTAAGATAAGAAGAGATATTTCGAGATATGTACTGAGTTATATAATTTATAAAATTTCTGAAAATATCGCGGAGAGACCGCAGCAAGAGACATTACAACTGGTAACAGATTTGCAGGAAATCAGGGTATCAAACTCCACTAAGACTGTTACCTATGTTATCTAAAATAACTGGAATGATGAGTTGTGAATAATACCGCACCACACTCAGTGAAACGATCAATAAAGACAACACTACGTAGCCTAAAGTCACTATTGTTGCATTCACATGTGTGTGTTGGTGAAGAACGACATCCGGCTGACGCCCATGACTTTCAAACAGCTGTTTGTCGAATACGGTAAAGAAAAATGCATATGTTCATTTGAAGCCTTATTTTGTTCAGAATTACCAATACTATGACCGCGCAAAGCTTGTTCATTTCCTCCTGACTTTAACTGTACAGCGTGTTCATTTTAACTGAAGGCATTGAAATATCTCGAAAACTAGTCATCGGAACAAAAAATGTTATAATGCCACCTTGTTTGTGTCGGAGGGGGACGTCCAAAGATGCCACACTCTACCCGCCACCCCTCTCCATGTGTGGGTGGCGGCGGTCAACTTTTGAAATCTTTAATGGGAACTCCCGCTTTTGTTGCAGATGACGATTCTAAGGCAAAATGTACATAAGTTTTGTCTGAAGCATTTTCTTCGTTTCGCCACAGATGACGGAGGTATAGAAATGGGGGCCGGCCGGTGTGGCCGTGCGGTTCTAGGCGCTAAAGTCTGGAACCGCGCGACCGCTACGGTCGCAGGTTCGAATCCTGCCTCGGGCATGGATTTGTGTGATAGGTTAGTTAGGTTAAAATAGTTCTATGTTCTAGGGGACTGATGACCTCAGCAGTTAAGTCCGATACTGCTCAGAGCCATTTGAATTTGAACCACTGAAGCACCAAAGAAACTGGTATAGGCATGCGTATAGAAATACAGAGATACATAAACAGGCAGAATACGGTACTGCGATCGGCAACGCCTATATAAGACAACAAGTGTCTGGCGCAGTTGTTAGGCCACTTATTGCTGCTACAGTGGCGGGTTATCAAGATTTAAGTGAGTTTGTACGTGGCGCACGAGCGATGGGACAGCATCTCCGAGGTGCGATGAAGTGGGGATTTTCCCGTACGACCATTTCACGAGTGTACTGTGAACATCAGGAACCTAACATCAAATCTCCGACATCGCTGCGGCCGGAAAAGGATCCTGCAAGAACGGGGCCAACGAGGACTGAAGAGAGTCGTTCAACGTGACAGATGTGCTGCAGATTTCAGTGCTGGGCCATCAGCAAATGTGAGCGTGCAAACCATTCAACGAAACATCATCGATATGGGCTTTCGGAGCCGAAGGCCCACATGTATGTCCTTGAAGAGTGCACGTCACAAAACTTTACACCTCGCCTAGGCCCGTCAACGCCGACATTGGACTATTGATAACATGTTTCCTGGTCGGACGAGTCTCGTTTCAAATCGTACCGAGCGTTTGGACGTGTACGGGCATGGAGACAGGCTCATGAATCCATGGACCCTGCATGTCAGCAGGGGGTTGTTCAAGGTGGTGGAGGCTCTTTAAATATTTCGGTCGAGTGCAGTTGGAGTGATATGGAATCCCTGATACATATAAATACGGCTCTGAGAGGTGACACGTACGTAAGCATCCTGCCCGATCATCTGCATTCGTTCATGTCCATTGTGCATTCAGACGGACTTGGGCAATTCCAGCAGGACAATGCGACATCCCAAACGTCCGGAATTGCTACAGAATGCCTCCAGGGACACTCTTCTGAGTTTCAACATTTCCACTGGTCATCAAACTCCCCAGACATGAAGTTTATTGTGTATATCTTGGATGCCTTGCAACGTGCTGTTCAGAAGAGATCTCCACCCCGTCCTACTCTTACGGATTTGTGGACAGCCCGGCAGGATTTACGGTGTCAGCTTCCTCCAGCACTAGTTCAGATATTAGTCGAGTCCATGCCACGTCGTGTTGCGGCACTTCTGCTTGCTCGCGCGGGTCCTACACGATATTAGATAGGTGTATCAGTTTCTTTGGCTCTTCGGTGTACTTTATATCATAGGATAGCCTATTTTTAGTTGAGCTTTGACCAGAAATTTGTTTCAATCGCTGAGCAGTACGGTTTTCTTTCCTCACTTGTTGCAATCAGCTTTAAATTGTCTCTAATGTCTGAAGGTTATTTGTTCGCATTTACTGTTATTCTCACTCATAGTTTTAAAATAATTGTAAGAAAGTTATCATTTACTTATAAGCATAGCAGTTCAAAATAGTTTTCTCCTAATTTGCGAAGATCGACACATGTACATACGTATATATTTGCAGGGTGCTTTATTTCTAGTAAATTCTTGTAGGCCACCCCTTACGTATATGCAGGTTACGGTGTGTCACTTGGTTATGCGTTCATCTGTGCGGTGAATCATCCTTATTCTCATCCGCATAGAAACTAATTGGTGACATTCAGTTCAACTGTGTTTTGCTTTGTGTGGGGTTCGTAGCCGGGCTGTCCACTGCCCCACCCTGGCAAGTCCACTGCGAGGGTGTTGTTCGGTGGTTATACCGGATGGTGCGGCCCTCGTCTACATCAAAACAACAAAACTGCAGTAGCTACAGCAGTTAATACTCGTTTTGATGTTTGGCGGGTGTCCGGTTCTATGTTTTCACTTTGATCTACGGACTTTTCCTGGAGGTAAAGGTGGCTCCAATCAACAGGAAACGGTTATCTAGTTCGTGGTCATTGTGTGGATTTGTTTCATTTAAACTACTGCGTGACTGTTTTTTTCTCTTTAATACTTGTCATTGTTAAAAAAGTAATTGTGCTACACTTGAATGTTCATTATAGTTACATAAAGTCGCAATAATTGCGTTAGTAAAATGTCTTGCTAAATGATGTTCAATTAAACCATCTTGGCCAGTTCTTTCATGATTCCTGCTTCTCAGGCACGAACATTGCTGCTTTCTGGTGAGGTGTTAATTACTATTGAAGGTTGTATGTTTTGGTTTGCATGCCTCTGTAGAAAAGCGGTACCATAACGGTTCCAGCCAGTGTTTCATACCTTCTAATTGGAAAACCCATTCGCAACGTATTATTCTTCCGACATATCGGACTCGACGCACCACCGTGGCCGTGTAGCGAACTACGACGTATCACAACAGGCAGTATACTACGACCGGAGCTCAGGTATCGTGCAGACATGGAATAGATAGTGGCTCTAGACATTAGCGTTACAATACTTCAGCGTTTTTTGCCTGCACACCTACCTACCATTTGGAGGACAGACTTGCAGGTGGACGATGAATGTTGCATCCCAAAAGAAAAAATTAAAATTATCCTGATTTATAGAAAATTTAGGAGAAATGTTGAGGCTGCTGTTGCCATGTATGCCGAGCGTTTTTCAGAGGAAGCGTGATCTCGTTCATTCTTTTACAATGTTGTGAACGCCTTTATGTCTGATGGCAGCGTACAGACCGGCAAGAAGAAATGAAGCAAACGTGTTACAGGAGAAGATAGTGAAATAGCTGCACTAGCGGCAGTGCACCATAAGCCACGGATAAGCGCCCGTCAGTTACACCGCGATTCTGGTATGTCCGCATCATCGTAAGTATCGTCCATAGAACGTGGACTTCATGGCGTCGATTTCCATAACCTGGTAGTGTTTTATGAATGGGCATGTCAACAAATGCAAACGACTCCCTCTTTCTTTGCAGAGATGCTATTTTCCGATAAGTCTACATTCACAAACCATGGCAGCGTTGATCGGCGTAACATGCATTACTGGAGTGTAGACAATCCCCATTGGTTACGGCAAGGTGACCATCGACGTCCTTGCTCGGTTAACGTATGGTGTGGCATCAGGGGGAACAACTCATTGGTCCGTATGTTTTCGACGGCACGTTGAATGGACGCAAATATCGAATGTTTTTGGGACAAGAACTACCGGTACTACTGCAGGATGTTGCGCTGGACATTTGACAACACATGTGGTTTCAGCAAGACGGTTGCCCAGCGCATTACGCAACTGAAGCACGGGAGGTGTTAGCCCTTGTTTACACTGGTCAGTGGATCGGTAGTGGTGACCCCATTAATTGGCTCGATAGGTCGCCGGATTTGACGTAGTCAGATTTCTTTCTGTGGAGATATTTAAAATATAAGGTGTACCAGCAAGTGCCAACAGGGTGTGAAATCATGGTCGACACCATCAGAAACACCTGTGATGACATTCCCGCAGATTTGCTTCTGTCCTGTGGACGGTCATTTGAAAAGCGGATCACAAAATGTATTGAAGTTGTTGGTACTTCGTTTGAACTCTTACTCTAATTGGGAAAGTCGAGTAGCGCTTGCCTCGAGCCACGGCCATAGCGGCGCGTCGAGTAGTCCCCTGTTCGATCTGTCGGAAGAATACAGCGTTGCGAATGGCGTTTCCAGTTAGAAGTTATGATGTGCTGGTCTGGTTTACTCTCGGAGCATGGAGGTTGGGTACCACGTGCCATTGGACATTCAAGCGCCATTGTGTAACATGTAAATTACGAGTGTGTACCCATTTCTATTCTTCCGATTACAGCGCCATCTGTGGCGAGACGAAGAAAATGCTGTATACAAAACGGACGTACATTTTGCCGTAGAATCGTAATCTGCAATAAAAAAAGGGATTTCCCATTTAAGATTTCAAAGTTGCCCCCGCGACCCGCTCATGGAGTAGGGTTCGAGTGTCGTGTCATTTGATGTTCCCCTTAGAGACAAGCAAACAGGAATTACAACTTTTTTTGATCCGATGTGAAGTTTTCGAGATATTTCAATGTCTTCAGTTAAAATGAATACTCTGTACATCCCTTCACCCTCAGCAGGTCGCCCCATTACAGAAGTACCCTAATCCGATCAACCATAAAAATTGAAGACGGAAGTAAATTATCTTTAAAAATCGCGTTCTAGGGCGGTAATACCTGTTTAACTGCACTTGGATTATGAAGGACATGGTTTTGCTTAAGTTTCTAAGATTTGGAATTTCAATTCTCAAAAGCACTGCAGATACAATAACAATACTGTGTGCACCACTGCAGTAGCCATTATTGGCAGTGAGGCAAATAAAAGATTGCTGGCCCACAGTTTTTCGAGTACTAGCGAGATCTACCGATTCAGGACAAAGATATATAAAAGATTGTCAAATAGTACTTGTTAAGATATTACGACAGTTTGTGTTCATTATATGTCGTATTATCACCGCAAATAAGATCTTGGCTTTCAATGGATGATGCTTTCACTGGCGGCGGAGATATTTTTCTGTGTTGACCTGTAATAAACAGATCGGGTGATGTAAGTAGTCTCAACATTGCAGTGTAATCGCTTCTGATACAGATGCAAATTTTTTCATGTGTGCTACGCTATGGTTGTTGCGAACGTTTCATTGCACAGACTTCAAGTACCTGAATGTAGCGTGTTCCTTCAGAAGTACTATCAGGAACAGGTTCCTGGTGAAGCAACATTAAAAGGTAAAGCTGTTCAGATGTTTGTTAGTAGGAGGCCCTGAAAAGCGTCCTGCTCTTTGTAAGCTGTCACCGCACATCGAAACAACGGACGTGTGTGGACGTCCCGCTGGCAACCTCATTGTTCGCAAACTCTACGGAGAAGAGCCTTCGAAGCCATTGCTGGATTCCTGCACAGTGTTAGAACGCACAAATCATTCTACAGTGGCTCGTTTTGTGGATAACAGTCTTAAAGTGTTTGCTTTATTGTGGATACGTGGACTCGCGCAACAGTTGACGGTGGAATTTTGAAAATCGTCACCAGTTACCTCAAGAGCCTTTTCATGAGGAGAGTGGTGTGCAATTAGTGGAACTCGAATTACAGGACCGATATTTTTTGAACAAACCATTAATTCTGATAGGTTTATGAGCGATACACTGCAACATTTTTAATGTAAATAAATACTATCGAAAATAAATACGTTTATTTCATGCAGGGCAATGCGAGAGCGTGCATCGTCATTGTGTCTGCGACAGTTCTACAAGGATAATTCCTACCATCAAAACCACTTAGACAATCATGATGGAAGTTCATTGACTTTTTTCAGTCACTTGAACGCCATGACTGAACAACCTTTTCAAGTTATTTTCAGCCTTCTAAACATTTTTCACGTATGAATTCGATGTTTGTGTTGATGATTAGCATGTTTTGTGATATTAAACCGAATATTTCGTGAAACTTATCCATTTCTCTCTGCTTGCGTTTTCCTATCCGAAGAAAAGTAAAATAATCTAAATAAATAGCAAATAAAAGAAAATTTATATAACAGTTCTAAATTTCGTTCCGAGGGCGAAAATATGATTTACAAGGGGAACGAAACTGTAATCGTCACTAGATTTATTATAATGGCTGTTGCAGTAATATACGATACACCCTTGACTGTAGCGTTTACGCAGCAGAACGTACAACACAGGTCAGTATTTGAACGCTAATCAGTCGTTACGCTAAGAATAGCACGCTGTTAATTTGGCCACTGCTCTAACTCACCTCATCATAAAAAAAAGAACTCCCTCGTACACGCTGTGCACAACAGATGCGGTTAACAATGCAGTGGAATGAGGTCAGACATTCGCACGCTACTAAACATTAGTTAGAAACTGGAAATTCCTAGGGCGACGAAAACAGGAGCAGGGGCGGAATTAGGGCCCATAACCACACAAGTTTACAGTACGGAGATAACAGTTTTGAAATTAATAACAACGTAAAAGTGCGCAGATGTGAATGATTGAAGGTACACTCTGAGATATGAGCTGGTCAGTGGCCGGCCGTCACAGACTCAAAAGTCCTCTCCGGTCCCGGAGTGGGACAAACAGAATGGCCACGATGATAATTCGTTACATCATGTTGCGTGTACAAACTGTCAACACTGTAGGTTGCAACACTTGCTGGAGGAAGTCTAGTCTCCTTTTTAGAGTTTTTATGTGACGTCTACGCCCGTGGTCTAGCAGTAAATCGCACGTCATCTGAGTGCAACATCTCGCAATCGAAACCGCTCGTTGCATGTTTTTATTGCGCCTTTCATCTGAATGCTGACATCAGGAGTGTAATGGTAGGACAGTTGCAATGTATTTAACTTTCTGAAGCTCCGGTAATGACAGTCCCGTCCAATAACATTTCTCGGCAGGCTGTGTGTCTGCCCTCGAGCGCCGCACGCGCCTCAGTTCTGCGGGGCGCCACCTGCTGACACCCAGCAGCGGCTGCCACGGCTGCGCTGCGCTCCCTCGCCCTTTGCCGAAGGCCTCAGCTGCCACTCACCTCTCTGGATAATATGAAATATTTTAATGACGTTGAGTGATGCTCCACAAAAAGTGGCTTTCACATTTCACACTCGACAACAACAGAGGTAGACGACCCGTTGTTATATGGTGAATATTGTATTACACTAATATGCAAGCCATGAATATCGCTCAAAATTAGCTTTATACTTTGTGATCCCGTCAGAATAACTCAATACGTTATTTAATGTTACTAGTAATGCTTTATATCTGATTTGTTTTCCTTTTATAAGCGATTCTTTATGCAATTTTTTCGACAGGAATTCGTATGTCTTCGTCAAGCCACAGTGGGTAACTGTTGATTGGTTGTTGGAATTATAGGGACTAAACTGCGAGATCTTCAGTTCCTTCATCCTATATGTATCGAACCTGCAATAAATCTCGGAAGAGCCGGCCGGAGTGGCCGTGCGGTTCTAGGCGCTACAGTCTGGAGCCGATCGACCGCTACTGTCGCAGGTTCCAATCCTGCCTCGGGCATGGATGTGTGTGATGTCCTTAGGTTAGTTAGGTTTAATTATTTCTAAGTTCTAGGCGACTGATGACCTCAGAAGTTAAGTCGCTTAGTGCTCAGAGCCATTTGAACCAAATCTCGGAAGGATACAAAAGCCAAATCTTGGGAAGCCCGATTGTAAGCAAAGATATAATAAGACTGAGATTAGATGAAGGAGAAGTAGGATGGGAACTTCTGAGCCCAGAATGCAGTTGGAGGTGTCTGGACCACGGTATGCGGTGAGAGATGCACCCTTTGCGTCCGACCAGCACTACCACGCCGTCCGTTATCCCAAGAAAATGAGCAGCACAGACAAGATAATAAAATTTTGGGAAAGACAAAACATAAAAAACAGTAAGCATAAAATAATAAGCAGGATAAAAAGGCGGGAAGGGTAGGGGCCAGGCTTGCCCACCGAGCAAGGCCCGCCAAGTGAGCTCTGGGCCAGAGCAGACGAGGGCTGCCCCTCTGATACCTCGGGCAGTCAGCGAGGCCAAAGTGTCCCACTTAATACAGACGAGAAGAAGGCACCTTCGCTTTTGAAACGTAAAACCAAGTCAGCCTCTTTGGCGTCGTCCGCTAGCACCTTAGGTAGCGTGTCAGGAAGTTTAAGATATCGCTGCAAAGCACCAAATTTGGGCAGTCTATTAGGAGATAGACACCACATCAGCAATAAAGTGCTCACTTTGGATAATGTGGCCACGGGTCAGTAAAGTGTGATAAATGTATAGCCGACAAAGGACAGGGAATTCTCTGCGGAAAGTGCGAAGGTAAGATTTCCACGTGATCATGGTCTCCTTTATTCTCTCCAGTTTGTTCGCGGAGTCTGGGGGAACCATTCTGAGTTCCAGACAACTGAGGACGTAGAGTCGACCAGTTCTGGGACCCCATTTCCGAAATCGGCGTCCTGCTAGGCAACTTGCCAAGCACTCGGCATGTTCATTCTCTGAGATCCCAACACGTACAGAGCTCCTAACAAGAACGACAGGCCGTCCAGCTTGATAGAGCTCACGAAAAAGATCCTGCATAGTCGCGATTAGTGGGTAACGAAGCTAGCAGTGGTGTATAGCTCAGAGAGCCGCTGCAGATTAGAAGAAACTTGCCACTACAAGAACAAGCATGGCTAAAGGCTCGTTTGATGGTCATCGATTCAGCAGTGAAGACACCATTTGGCAAGGAGAGTAGATCAGTGCACCTTGCAACACCGGCTCTTCCGTCGATAGTTGAGCCGTCAGTATCTACCGCTTCCGTGCCCGGAAACACATCGAGGACAGCGAGGAATAGGTGGTGAATCACCACAGGCTCAGCTGAACGTTTTGGTCCAAAGGATGGAGACAGATCAGAGGTCGGAGTACATGTCAGGCGGTCGTGGCATCGCTATGTTAGTCTCCATATTTTGGTGGTATTCTGATATTACAGTTTATGAGACAAGACCAGATATGGATACAATCCATTTGAGGTCAACAACGCATATTATCTTACTGTTCCTAAACATTTTGGACAATGTCGTTTTGTACACATTTTTAGTTTTGTTAAAACAAGATTTCGCTGCAAACCGAACAGGAGAGGTGTGACGTTCAGTTGTTTATATCGATGGATCAATCTGTCCTAAGAAAGTCATCTCATGCTAATATCTGAATTGATTTTGTATCGATGATGTGAACTGTCTGCATCAACTACCGTCAGAGCAATGGCAGAGAGCTAAATGAAGCAGTGTCGTGTTTGTTTGCTCCGCTGCACCAGTCTCGTCTTACCGTCTAAGACAAGAGTAGTTGATGATTCAGATCTCCTCTGGGTACTGGTTTGTGTCGCTTCAGATTTTTTCTTATTTCTCTGCAAACAGCCAGGATGGAATACAGTAACAAAATGCTAACAAAACTTTTGCATTGTGCCAACTGCGCAATCATCATATCCTGATTTATTACTAGTCGTAAGTGTCCTCCTGTAATGCAAGAAAACTTCATTCATTATTAGTATGCCGTTGTCACTATCGTTGTTCGTATTCATTCACTCGAAGAGCTTTCGTCTCCATATTTGGTACCAATGCACATGACCGGTGAATCTAGAAGAACGGCATGTTGGATGTTTCACCGTGTAGAATATACACATTTTCATCTGCGTCTTTTTTTCGGGCAACTGGGAAAGACCAATAAGAAGACATGACAATGGGAATCCGGCGAGACAGGCAGAACTCTGCAACAATTTCTATTGATTTAATACCGTGTGTAAAGTCTCTTGCAGCGGTCTCTTCGCGATATTTTCAGAAATTTTATAAATTATATAACTCAGTACATATCTCGAAATATCTCTTCTTATCTTACCGATTATCAATGCAAAGTAGTTTCAAGCCCAATTATTCCTTGGAGTGTCCATTCACTCCATGGAATAGCTTCTCTGCTATCTACGTTTTCTCTTATGAAAAGAATGAAGGAATTCTTGCCGATTAGTCGTGAAAGAAGGAGGATGTATATGTATGTATTGTTGAGCTAGTCGCCATCTTGATGAGATTCTGTATGAGAAATAATTTAATACATGAACTAAACTAAAGTAAGTGTGTTCGCGTATTATTTAACTGATTATTATTGAGTGTCTGCTTACTATGCCGTGTTGCACGGGATCAGTGGGGAACGTCTGATTTACACTGGATGAACCTGCCGTTTTGTATGCTCAAGATTTTCAGTTACTTCAAATAAATAGGCTAACACGGTCTTACCAGCAGATCTCCGGTCTTCCCCACGTGATCACCGAAAGTTAATAATTATTACAAATGTTTCCAGGTGATCGACTGACAATTTTCGTCGCACCGAGACTTCGAAATTGCTTCACTGCCTTATGGAATTTAAGTTAAGCTCAATTTAATCAGGATAGAACAGTATTGAACTGTGTGAATGTGGTAAGCCTGCTTTGTGAATGAAAATTGCCTTAACATACGCATGTTTTTACTATCCTGATCAGTGAAGCTAAATCTGGCCGGTGTGAGAGAGGTTTATATACCACACAAAAAATATTAAACAGTATAGTCTGAGAATTTCCCTTTGGCAACACGACGCAGTACGTACTTTCAGCACTACGGAGCTTCTGCACATTCCGTACGGCAAGTGACACAGTACCTCACTAAATGTGTCCTGGCCGTTGGGTCGGTTGCCGTGTAGTCACTTCTTGGCCACCGAGGTCGCCCGGCCTTACGTCATTACATTACTGTTTGTGGGGTTGGCTTAGGAGCGAAGTCTGCAAGCGCACAGTGGACACAAAGGAAGAACTTCTGGCTCGAAATTTACATGCGTGTGCTCAAGTAAAGGAACCTACGCATGAGCTCAGATCGCCAATACAGCAGCTGAGTACAAAAGCTGCAAAACGCATTGCAGTTGACTGTGTACTCTACTTTGTGAGGAAATGTACCAAATTAAACAAAATATTAGATCATAATGTTTCATTTACTATCACCGGTAGCCGCGCGGTCATGGTTCGTGCGGCTGCCCCCGTCGGAGGTTCGAGCCCTCCCTCGGGCATGTGTGTGTGTGTGTGTGTGTGTGTGTGTGTGTGTGTGTGTGTATGTGTGTGTGCGTGTTTGTGTGTTTGTGTGTGTTGTCCTTAGCGAAAGTTATTTTAAGTTAGATTAAGTAGTGCGTAAGTCTAGGGACCGGTGACCTCAGCAGTTTGGTCCCATGGGAACTTACGACTACCAATTGCTATTACCTGAATTCGTCTTGTTCTCCATCGTTTCACTAGGTTCCTCGGAAACTATTAAGTACGGACCATATGTTGATATGACGTTTTTTGGAATCACTAATACTATCACTCCTCAAAGCATGTAGCTCTCCTACTCATCCACTCAGTACGTAGTAAACAAACAATAATGTGTAATTTTATGCAGCACTAACTTAATATATGTAAAAACATGTAATTATAAAGAGATAAGTAAGAATATGTAACTATAAAATGAAATATATCAACGATGGCAAAATGATTCGCGAACATTTACACTTTTTAAGCGAGTAGGAGCGAAGGAAAAGAATATATAATAACATAAATATCTGGGCTCTAACGATAATATTGTGAGATATTATGTAATATTCTGAAGTCAAAGTTTAATTTTATCGTCTGTCTGAAACACAAATTAGACAGTATGCAACATTTGGTTAGTCTACGTACAGTACATCAGACAAGAAGCGAACGGAAAGTGAAATGTTGAACTACCTCTAGCACGCTAATTGCGCATCATGACACGCCAGGTTCAACATGAGAGTATCGTTTGTGTTTCAGGTGATGAACGTTTCATACTCTTACTTCACTGTGCTGCGCAGCCTCTCGGAGGCTTGAGAGGCTGCCCAGCACCGGCTGCAGCCACGGCTCACAGTCCATCACCAACTACACGACCCCGCTGCGCTTCACCCCTGTCTGCTGCTATCTCATCTGAGAACACGCCACAAACACTTCACAAGCAAAGACTCAAAAATCAATAAAGGATTTACTACTCTAACCGTGTGATATTTTCACAATTTTCCCACCGAAATAGGTTCTCAAAGTGTACAGATGCCTCAAGCAGGACTGTTTAACTTACAAACATTTCTCTTGTATATTTCATTAACCTTTCGCCGTATTACGATTTCTGTTATCGTCGTACGCAACTTAACGTAAATGAAAAATATTTCGCTTCAAGTGATGAAATACAAGCTGCTACAAGTCAAAGGATCAAACAGAGGTGTTCCATTCGTTATGGTTTTGAAAACTGTAGATGTCAGTGGAAAATAAAATTGTGATATTATAGTTTCATTTCCCTACGATCAGTCAGTAAGAAAATATCAGAACCAGGAAAATAATCTGTATTTTTTTCACGAAACTGAATTCCAGAAAAATTGCAGAAAATTACTTGAGGAATATTCTTTGTGTTAAATCATTTTCATATGAGGAAAACTTCCCACCCAGCCGGAGAATGCACACAATTACTAAAAACATTCATCCGAATTCGTCCGTACTATGTTCTCTCTGCTCAATATGCCAAGCGCAATCATTTTTTTTTTAAGTCGTCCCTTGCCTATTAATTTCTAATGAGCCATTGCAAAAAGAAAGAAATAAAACACTGTTAAGGCATTATAGTTAAATTTCGACTAAGTAGAATGTTGCATTCACTGGAATAAAATTTGGTGTAAGAAGGCAAATGGGGTAAATTCTACATTGAGTGAGGTGAGTTCTACATTGCACAAAAATACATTAAAATGCTAATATTGTAACGCTATTGCAGAAATATAAAGCACCTAATATTTATTAATGTTGTGTCAGTATTTTCACATTTTTACCTTAAGCCCTATCCCTGTTTCGCAAAGATTTGCCAAGGTCTTGTACAATTCATAGGACATTGCATGCAACTGAGCTGAAATTTGAAATTTTCAGCTACCTCCAACATGGACTTCCTGTCAAACAACCTACCTGTGCCATTATCCGCCAACATGAAACTAGGAGAAAAATAGGAAGGGGAAAGAGTAGGGTCTGGAAATCAGGCGGTAGAGGAATCGAATATCAGAATTTCATACCTAATATTCCAGTCCAAGTATCACTAGCAAACAAGGAGAAACTCTTCCACACAGAGGGAGTGTCCCAGTCTAATAACTTAATCAATACTAAACTAACCGCTGTACGACAATTACCAGACTTCTTCTAAGTCTACAATGGAAGCTGAAATAGTTGGCAAATTATCAGACTTTGAAAATAGTTCGCACATCAAGTAATTTAGAAATCATATGCTGGAAGAATATAAAGGGTGAACCTTAACAAAACCGACAAACTGCAGGGACGGTTTCCTGACTGAAGGGGTAAAAAAGTGCACGAGTTCGGAAATGCATCGTTGCCACAGTAGATGGCACTGAGCAATGAAAATTCCGCTGACCACATGCCGAGTGTTTCGCGTGTGTTGCAGGCTGTGTAATTGCAGGAGAATGGTCTGGTGTTCTTGTGGGGAACAAGCCGAGATGGGATTTGTGTACGGCCAAACAGATGGAAACGGTAGAGAGGCAGCACGGCTATACCAAAACAAATACCCTCAAAGACATAAACCACAATAAATGGAATGAAACCTGTAACTATGAGTGAGGAATACAAAGCCGTTCGACCACGCTATCGGGAAAAACTGTGACCAGCCGTTGCACAAAATGGCATTTTGTTGGGTACACACCTTGTTGATTGGTTGTCCACGTGGCTGGATTTCTATAACGCTTGCGATGGAAGTACCACCTGGATGCAGATGGTTGATTTAGTGTCTCGGACACGAGCGTCCTGTCCACAGACATCAGCATCTGTCAACCCTGTGATGGGCCCAATGGCAGAAGGGCATGCGTCTACGTATTTATACACTACGTGATCAAAGTATCCGGACATCCCCAAAAACATACGTTTTTCATATTAGGTGCATTGTGCTGCCATCTCCTGCCAGTTACTCCATTTCAGCGACCTCAGGGTCATAAGACATCGTGAGAGAGCAGAATGGGGCGCTCCGTGGAACTCACGGATTTCGAACGTGGCCAGGTGATTGGGTGCCACTTGTGTCATACGTCTGTAAGCGAGATTTGATTGGGTGCCACTTGTGTCATACGGCTGTAAGCGAGATTTCCACACTCCTAACCGTCCCTAGGTCCAATGTTTCCAATGTGATAGTGAAGTGGAAACGTGAAGGGACACGTACAGCACAAAAGCGTACAGGCCGACCTCGACTGTTGACTGACAGTTGAAGATATTCGTAACGTGTAATGTATTCGCACCATCACACAGGAATTCCAAACTGCATCAGGATCCACTACAAGCGCTATGAGAATTAGGCGGCAGATGAGAAAACTTGAATTGCATGATCGAGAAGCTGTTCTTAAGCCACACATCACGCCGGTAAATGCCAAACGACGCCTCGCTTTGTGTAAGGAGCGTAAACATTGGACGATTGATCAGTGGAAAAACGTTGTGTGGAGTGACGAATCACGGTTCACAATGGGACGATCCGATGGCAGCATGTGGGTATGGCGAATGCCCGGCGAACGTCATCTACCAGCGTGTGAAGTGCCAACAGTAAAACTCAGAGGCGGTGGTGTTATGGTGTGGTCGTGTTTTCCATGGAGGGGGCTTGCACCCCTTGTTGTTTTGCGTGGCACTATCACGGCAAAGGTCTACAATGATGTTTTAAGCACTGTTGAAGAGCAATTCGGGGATGGTGATTGCATCTTTCGACACGATCGAGCACCTGTTCATAGTGCATGTCCTGTGACGGAGTGGTTACACGACAATAACATCACTGTAAAGGACTGGCCTGACAAAGTCCTGACCTGAATCCTATGGAACACCTTTGGAATGTTTTGGAACGCCGACTTCGTGCCAGGCCTCACCAACCGACATCGATACGTCTCCTCAGTGCAGCACTCCGTGAAGAATGGGCTGCCATTTCCCCACGAAACATTCCAACACCTGGTTGAATGTATGCCTGCGAGAGTGGAAGCTGTCATCAAGGCTAAGGGTGGGCCAACACCATGTTGAATTTGATCATTACCGATAGACGGCGCCACGAACTTATAAGTCATTTTCAGCCAAGTGTCCGGATACTTTTGACCACATAGTGTATGTAAACCATACACAAGCGCTTTTTCGAATGCTGTTGCACTTGCAATTCTGACAATGGCGAATGTTTCAGTGGTGTGTGACACAAAGATTGAAACGACTTTTGAGTGCTAGACACATCTCGGCACGGTCTAATCCTTGCAGCTCCCAGTGGAATCATTGTGGCTCACAGACCCTGCTATGTGCCGCTAAAGTGGGGCAGTCCACCAGCACCAGCGTGGAATAAATAATACGGGCATTCATTTAGGAAGACGGAAATGGTGCCGCCATTGATCGATGTCTGGAGGGTTCGTACTGTCTGTTGCACCAACAAGGTTCAAATGGCTCTGAGCACTATGCGACTTAACTTCTGACGTCATCAGTCGCCTAGAACGTAGAACTAATTAAACTTAACTAACCTAAGGACATCACACACATCCATGCCTGAGGCAGGATTCGAGCCTGCGACCGTAGCGGTCACGTGGTTCCAGACTGAAGCGCGAAGAACCGCACGGCCACACCGGCCGGCGCACCATCAAGGCCAGAGTCGGTTTTGGTGTCCGAGCAGCAGAGAATCCTCAGCCTCAAAGCTTCACATCCACGCGCTGCTCACTGCAGTCACCACTACAGCTGCCTACTGTGGCCAGTCTCTATAGAAGTACGGGCGCTCCGAGAGTGTAACATAGTGTTGGGCGCAACAAGAACAAGAGGATTCGAGTTAGACACCACTTCGGGGGTTCCTCCCTTATATCGGCATTGCCCTACAGACTTGACTGTTAATTCTGTCTCGCGGATCACAGCAAGTTGGGTAGACTGGTTTGCGTAGGGCAGCAGTGCAGAAAACTGATGCACGTGTGCCACCCTTTGGGGCAATAAGTCGCGTAATGTGTACGAGCGCCGGGAGTGAGACTCCGTAAATAACTCAAGGAGACATCAATGCTGCCCAAGACACAATATGTCTGAGACGATTGCACACTTGGATATCATCTGGTGATAAATTTAGGAACCAGACTTACTCCATCCTAATGTGAAGGCGTCGGATGATTTCGGTCTTGGACTGTAATACCTTTCATGGAACTGAGTGTAAAAATGATCACAATCTGCTGTACATATAAATCCGGGTTAAGCTCAGATCCACCAAGAAGAGGGGAGTTAGACAACTAAGACTCACAAATAAGGAAGCGCTCCAGGTATCTGGTGAGATTGTAAGACCAAAACTCCACTTAACAGGGAAGCACCAGAATCACAAACATGATACCCAATGCAGGAGGTAGTTTCCTCGTCGCTTCCGACATCAGAATGACATCCTCGTATATCACAATCCACGCTACACGTAATCGAAGAGAGAAGCAGTATGAGGAAAAATTGTATTCATACTCCCCCAGCATCAAGACAGATATAAGAACCTGTGCACAGAAATACAAAGTAATTCCAGAAAGAACAGATCACACTTCATTAACGATATCTGTGATGAGACAGGACATCATAATCACCACCAAGTACATGATCTCTCCAGGAAACTCAACCACATCACTAGTGAATTAAATCCTCGTACCTGGCTGGTAAACGATGAGAATGGCAATCCTATCGGAGACAAGTAAGACGCTGTTGCGAGATAGAAACAGTACTGCAAAAAGTTGTATTCTGAAATTAAGAACAGTATGGTAAGTCAAGCGGTTGAGCATCTTACAGTGAAACTTACAATCTAATGCTTCGAAATAGAGAACGCAACTCAGTATTTGAAGTATGAAGCACTATGAATCTTCTGGTCTAGACAGTAGATCATGGAAGGTGATCAAAGAAATGAGGCAGGAAGGTGCTTATGCGCTGCATTCGTTGCGTACAAGAGTGTGGGGAATTGTGGAGTGGCCACAAAACTGAGCGAAGTGTCTCTTCATCCTCCTATAGAAGAAATAGTCAATGAGGAACTGCTCCAACTACTGAAATATTGCTCTCATATTTTGCACATCTTGAACCAGCGGCTGAAACCTTATATTCAGTCTCACGTATCTACAAAATATGTAGCTTTTGTTGAGTGAGAAGGAACTCGCGAAAAACATTCTCAATATGCGAAAAATAATCGAGAATTCTCGAGAGTTATGTGTACCAGCCTACATCCCCTTCCTTGACCATAGGAAAGGCTTTGACTGTGTTACGTGGGAAAAGCTATGGCAGATGCATGGAGAGTTCGGTGTCCCACAACAATTGACAGCATCGATCTATACAGTCTATAGAATAATCAAAAATTGGTTCAAATGGCTCTGAGCACTATGGTACTTAACATCTGAGGTCATCAGTCCCCTAGAACTTAGAACTACTTAAACCTAACTAAGGACACCACACTTATCCATGCCCGAGGCAGGATTCGAACCTGTGACCGTAACAGTCGCGCACTTCCAGACTGAAGCGCCTAGAACCGCTCGGCCACGTCGGCCGGGTACAATAATCACCTCGCATCTACGAAGACAAGTGTTTGGTACGTCTGGTTTCTTCCGTGTATCATAAGATGTCAGAGAGAATTGTGTCAAGATTGGAATTATATGTTATTTGTCTTAACATTTAAATTAGTTATTTATTGCTTTGGATACCGGCATGGAAAGGAGAAGAGCCTGATTTTAAGATTTTTATTATGTGCATTTTTTTATAACTTGTATCAGCTGATGCTGTACCTAATTTAATTCTGTTTGACAGACTTCTGTGATCAGCACTACATCTTGCATGTTTGGACCTATCTGTATTATGGTTGTACTAGGCTCACCAAGACTTGTTATTAGTGACTTATTATTTAAAAACCAATAGCTGTTGCTATCAGAAACAAGTATTAGTATTTGATTCGTTCTTATTCTTATTTATAGGGTTTGGATTATTTATTAGTATCACGACAGTTTAAAAACATTTTTGTGGGAGGGCCATACAATGTGTAATCTGGCGAACTTGGAAGAGCTGTCGCTTTGTGAATTGGTCATTGTTTGTCTGTTAAATGTATTCTATTTATGTGTGCCCGACCGAGACTCGAACTCGGGACCTTTGGCTTTCGCGGGCAAGTGCTCTACCAACTGAGCTACCGAAGCACGACTCACGCCCGGTACTCACAGCTTTACTTCTGCCAGTACCTCGTCTCCTACCTTCCAAACTTTACAGAAGCTCTCCTGCGAACCTTGCAGAACTAGCACTCCTGAAAGAAAGGATATTGCGCAGACATGGCTTAGCCACAGCCTGGGGGATGTTTCCAGAATGAGATTTTCACTCTGCAGCGGAGTGTGCGCTGATATGAAACTTCCTGGCAGATTAAAACTGTGTGCCCGACCGAGACTCGAACTCGGGACCTTTGCCTTATGCGGGCAAGTGCTCTACCATCTGAGCTACCGAAGCACGACTCACTCCCGGTACTCACTGCTTTACTTCTGCCAGTACCTCGTCTCCTACCTTCCAAACTTTACAGAAGCTCTCCTGCGAACCTTGCAGAACTAGCACTCCTGAAAGAAAGGATATTGCGGAGACATGGCTTAGCCACAGCCTGGGGGATGTTTCCAGAAGGTAGGAGATGAGGTACTGGCAGAAGTACAGCTGTGAGTACCGAGCGTGAGTCGTGCTTCGGTAGCTCAGTTGGTAGAGCACTTGCCTGCGAAAGGCAAAGGTCCCGAGTTCGAGTCTCGGTCGGGCACACAGTTTTAATATGGCAAGAAGTTTCATATCAGCGCACACTCCGCTGCAGAGTGAAAATCTCATTCTGGATTCTATTTATGTGTTTTAGAAGTACCAACGACTGCGCTATGATGCTGGGTTTGAGTCCAACCCACAGTCACGTGATTGTAAAAGGAAGATAATTGCGCATATGCTGTCGTTGTTTATGAGTGCAGTGCTGGTTTATTTCGAAAAAAACGTTGTTGTACGAATTATGTTTATGTGACGGCCTTGCCCTACTGCGGCGGAGCGGGTCTTATTTTCGAACTGAATGTCACTGTCTTTCGTCGTACTGTTCACTACAAAAGTTACACCCACCTCAGTACGGCGGCATATCACCAGCCCGTTTTCTCTGCATGCGTATGTACTGCGCTGACGGCGTAAAAGCAGCGTTGAAGGAAACGCCGTCAATACTTACGTTTCAAAGTCCGCGTAAACTCTGGTAGCAAGTATCCTGTAAATTCTTATATTACTTTCCGGGCGGAAAATGGTTGCTTCGTTCTCTCACTAAAATGTCAAAATTCTGAAACGAGTCTTTTATTCCATTTCAGTTATAAAAAAAGAAGAATATCTGCCATCAGCCCACATGTAATTAGTGAACAACATCACTGTCCTGAGTTCACAGTTCATGCAACCCGGTACACACGCAAGGCAGCCAGAAAAGTCCAACCCGAAGGATTACCCGATTTCACAGTAAATACTCCGCTACTATATCTGAGTTTCACATTCAGTCCTTTTCAGTGGATTTCTATTAAAGAAATTGCTCTCCAAATATTCCATATACGGATACGAAACATGCCACGCGGAATTTTACAAAGGCCGAAAGTTCACGCGCGTTTATCTTTCCAACAAAACAATTCTAGAAGTTACAAAACTTCACAAAACTGGCCGTAAATGCAACTGCTTCTACGGCAACACAATCTGGACGCGAAATACCAATAACTTCCTCATTTTACACATCATGCAGACAGACACGTTCAACATGACCTGGACATTCAATAGATACCCAGCGACTCTTCCCATTCTGCTTCTTCCACAGCCTATAACTACCTGGCAGTGAGCAGGAACTGCTAAACTCTGATTGGTTGATAAAAATGACCAGCCAATCAGAACAATCGTTCGAGACCATTCTCGCGCCAAAACCGTCCTACGCCATCACTATCCCAGTCGCATTCACGTCATTTCAATATGCAAATATTAATAAAATGTTTAACAAACCCAAACGATAAGGAAAACTAATCTGGGAATTTATTTAGAAAACTATTACTCAGCAAACGGCTAACCTGGCTTCCTTCTTACAAAAGCAAGTACTCTTAGACATACGTCATCAGCAGTGAGGGTACAAACATCTTTTCCGCGCTATGATTGCAAAGTACATTACATAAAATTAATATTGAAATTTAACGTATGCTTCTCATAGAGTCTCACATTTACTCTCATTTACACAACACAAGACACAAATAATAGTGTTATCTGATTTTTATACTACGAAAATGAAAAGTAGTTAAATTTTTAAAGCAAAATCTCAATTAAACAATTCTGCCCATTGAGAGTTCTGGTTATGTTTTCAAATGATACCAAAAGATAAACTGTTATTATTCCTAACAGAGTTTTTTAGTCTAAGAGTCGGTCTGGGGTGTTTTAGGTAATTTCCTATAACTCCGAAACTATGACAGATATAAGGCTGAAATTTTATACCATATCCTCTTGAATAACAAAATTCAGTGTATCGACTTTAAACAATATTAAATAATATGTAATATAGTTTATTTAGATTCTTAAGAATTTGAATATTCAGCCGCTCGAAGTGACACAGATACCGCTTCCCACAACTATCATAGCGACAGGCAAGAGTGACTCATTGCTACGACATAACTGGCTGTCTCCTTCACAGCTAACGGCTCCAATGCTACGGGCAGTTCTGCAAAGTAGCTTACTGCAATAAAGTTATCGCGTATTGACTTGCGACATTACACTACCACTCCCCATGCACATTGTTCATTGGTCACTTCAAAGCAGATTAAAGGAACTGGACGTCGTGCATTCTTTCATCTATCTTGTGTCAAGCTTCTGCGACACAGGAAGATGTGAAGACGAGAGATAGGAAGACGGATCACGTTACAGCGAGTGGTTATGAAGAAGCTCACCAAGATCTGGCAGAACAGAGCGACAAGGAACACCACAAAGGTGCGGCTTGTAGAAACACTTGTGTACTCTGTTTTCTTTATGGTTGCGAAACATGGTCACTTAAGAACCAGAGACAGGCGCCGTATTGATGCATTTGAGTTTTGGCATTGGCGCAGGATATGTCTATTACTGAGCAACTTAACATTTCTTCTCGTGCCAACTAAAAGTTTCTCCCTTTCTTTCGCCACAGTGTGAGCAGAGATGGAGAAATTCTAAGGAAAATATTCATGCAAGAGAAGATCGGGCGCTAGAGATCGAGAGCTGGGATGAGGAGCGAGCAGGCAGATAAATAAAATCACAAAGATCTCTGATCTCCTCTGCAGCAAGCTTGTGACAGATCAAAAAGTAATGATCAAGTTTTCATTGTCTCACGGCAGTTAAGTAGTCTTAACTTGTGGTATTAGCAACTGGGCTAATTCACAGAGGTAAGTTAGTCTTAACTTATTGTTTTAGCTACTGGGTTACTTCACAGAGGTAAGTCAGAGAATTGAAATGTATGTTAGTATAAGACCTTCTTGTATGTGTTTGTTTTTTAAAATAGCTGCAGTCTGGGTACTGTTGGATTTTTCGCCATTACTAGCAGAGCGTGCGGCCAAAGATGGTGCGAGTTACGCTCGTCGCCAAAAGTAACCGTCTGCGGCAAAGTTTACGCCTGACAGGAGCCGGCCACAGAAACAAGAGCCAATGCCTATGGAATATAATGAAGTAATTGTTAAAAGTAACGGTAGTGCTGTACGTTTGTTTGCTGAACGGTTCCTAGACGGTTTTAACGCAGGGATAATGGTTAGTGGCGTACCGTACCTCGAGCAATTCAATTGAATATCAGACCTTGTGGAGTCGCGGCAGAGAAGACTAACTGGAGAGCTGTCGCACCGATGCTCGACTGGTGGGTCTGTTCAGAGGAACTCTTTCTCGATAAGTTTAAAGTGGTATTTGGAGGATACTGGTGTGTGGAAGCTTAAAACCGACTACCTGTAGATATTGTACGGGGCACTGAATTGTAATCGTTGTTAATTAACTGGCGATTGTAGGTCCTGATGCAGTTGGGAATTCCTGTGTGATGGTGTGAATACATTACACGTTACGAATATCTTCAACTGTCAGTCAACAGTCGAGGTCGGCCCGTACGCGTTTGTGCTGTACGTCTCCCTTCACGTTTCCACTTCACTATCACATTGGAAACATTGGACCTAGGGACGGTTAGGAGTGTGGAAATCTCGCTTACAGACGTATGACATAAGTGTCACCCAATCACCTGGCCACTTTCGAAATCCGTGAGTTCCACGGAGCGCCCCATTCTGCTCTCTCACGATGTCTTATGACCCTGAGGTCGCTGAAATGGAGTAACTGGCAGGAGATGGCAGCACAATGCACCTAATATGAAAAACGTATGTTTTTGGGGGTGTCCGGATACTTTGATCACGTAGTGTATAAATACGGAGACGCATGCCCTTCTGCCATTGGACCCATCACAGGGTTGACAGATGCTGATGTCTGTGGACAGGACGCTCGTGTCCGAGACACTAAATCAACCATCTGCATCCAGGCGGTACTTCCATCGCAAGCGTTATAGAAATCCAACCACGTGGACAACCAATCAACAAGGTGTGTACCCAACAAAATGCCATTTTGTGCAACGGCTGGTCACAGTTTTTCCCGATAGCGTGGTCGAACGACTTTGTATTCCTCACTCATAGTTACAGGTTTCATTCCATTTATTGTGGTTTATGTCTTTGAGGGTATTTGTTTTGGTATAGCCGTGCTGCCTCTCTACCGTTTCCATCCGTTTGGCCGTACACAAATCCTATCTCGGCTTGTTCCCAACAAGAACACCAGACCATTCTCCTGCAATTACACAGCCTGCAACACACGCGGAACACTCGGCATGTGGTCAGCGGAATTTTCATTGCTCAGTGCCATCCACCGTGGCAACGATGCATTTCCGAACTCGTGCACTTTTTTCCCCCTTCAGTCAGGAAACCGTCCCTGCAGTTTGTCGGTTTTGTTGAGGTTCACCCTTTATATTCTTCCAGCATATGATTGCTAAATTACTTCATGTGCGAAAGTCAGGAATCAGTCCTTACTGTTTGTCGGTTTTATTAATTTACACCCTCTATATTCTTCCAGCATATAATTTCTAAATTACTTGATGTACGAACTATTTTCAAAGTCTGATAATTTGCCAAATATTTCAGCTTCCATTGTAGACTTAGAAGAAGATGAAGATTGTTGAAGCGACAGAAGTTTGGTAATTGTCGTACAGCAGTTAGTTTAGTATTGATTAAGTTATTAGACTGGGACAGTCCCTCTGTGTGGAAGAGTTTCTCCTTGTTTCCTAGTGATACTTGGACTGGAATAGTAGGTATGAAATTCTGATATTCGATTCCTCTACCGCCTGATTTCCAAACCCTACTCTTTCCCCTTCCAATTTTTTTCCTAGTTTCATGTTGGCGGATAATGGCACAGGTAGGTTGTTTGGCAGGAAGTCCATGTTGGAGGTAGCTGAAAATTTCAAATTTCAGCTCAGTTGCATGCAATGTCCTATGAATTGTACAAGACCTTGGCAAATCTTTGCGAAACAGGGATAGGGCGCAAGGTAAAAATGTGAAAATACTGACACAACATTAATAAATATTAGGTGCTTTATATTTCTGCAATAGCGTTACAATATTAGCATTTTAATGTATTTTTGTGCAATGTAGAACTCACCTCACTCAATGTAGAATTTACCCCATTTGCCTTCTTCCACCAAATTTTATTCCAGTGAATGCAACATTATACTTAGTCGGTTAAAGGCTTGTCTGATAGTTTACTATGATGCGTAGTAAATTCTGTACCTGGACCAGAACACTGATAACTGATACTTAGGTTGCTCTGCGATCAGTCGTCGTACTGATTGGTTCTGCGCGTATTAACATACTGATCCTGTTCGTGCACTGCAAGGAATTAGGGTGTTCGTGGTATATGCGTGTGAAGGGTTTCTCTCCTAAGAGACGCCAAGAGCATTTTCTCTAGTGTTTCGGCGGATGTCTGCAATTTTGATTTTGCAACGTTTAGCTGTAGTCAGTGCAAACAAGAACTGCTCACCGTATGTCTCATGCGACACACAGCGTCGACGAAATGCATCAGTTTGTTTCCGATTTCAAAATAATTTTTGAATCGGAATTTTGCCTCGGCCCACGCTCAGTGCTGCCGCTACGCAGCAGCGCTACTGCCCAGTCGCTCCTGGGCCGCTGGCTGGTCTTCCTGTTTCACTGTCCCTGTTACTGCGTAACGACGACACAAATATACCTCTAAACTAATCTGGGACTTCTCTATCGGAAGAACGCGTAAAATTTCGGTTTGAAAATCATTTCGTTTGTAATGGGAAAGAAACCGACGCTTTACGTCGTCACTGTGCGTCGCATAAAGCATGTGATGAGCTGTTCTAGTTTGAGCTGACACCAGCTACACGGTACAAAAACGAAATTGCAAATATCTGCCAAGACGACAAAGAAAGTACGCCTGACGACTCTTAGACACCCGGTATGTGTAATTCGGTGGCCAGCACACTCCGAAGGTGAGTGATTGAGATTTATTGGCTGTATTGGCACACACTACGGTAATAGGGTGAGTGCCGAAATTGCGGATAGGCGAATTTAGGATTCTTATTTACCAGAGGACTCAAATTTATTGAATTAATTTACAAAAGGCACTATTATTTGTGATTTTTTTTTTGTCATCAGTCTACTGACTGGTTTGAAGCGGCCCGCCACGAATTCCTTTCCTGGGCTAACCTCTTCATCTCAGAGTAGCACTTGCAACCTACGTCCTCAATTATTTGCTTGACGTATTCCAATCTCTGTCTTCCTCTACAGTTTTTGCCCTCTACAGCTCCCTCTAGTACCGCGGAAGTCATTCCCTCATGTCTTAGCAGATGACCTATCATCCCGTCCCTTCTCCTTATCAGTGTTTTCCACATATTCATTTCCTCTCCGATTCTGTGTAGAACCTCCTCATTCCTTACCTTATCAGTCCACCTAATTTTCAACATTCGTCTACAGCACCATATCTCAAATACTTCGATTCTCTTCTGTTCCGGTTTTCCCACAGTCCATGTTTCACTACCATACAATGCTGTACTCCAGACATACATCCTCAGAAATTTCTTCCTCAAATTAAGGCGTGTATTTGATATTAGTAGACTTCTCTTGGCCAGAAATGCCTTTTTTGCCATAGCGAGTCTGCTTTTGATGTCCTCCTGGCTCCGTCCGTCATTGGTTATTTTACTGGCTAGGTAGCAGAATTCCTTAACTTCATTGACTTCGTGACCATCAATCCTGATGTTAAGTTTCTCGCTGTTCTCATTTCTACTACTTCTCATTACCTTCGTCTTTCTCCGATTTACTCTCAAACCATACTGTGTACTCATTAGACTCTTCATTCCGTTCAGCAGATCATCTAATTCTTCTTCACTTTCACTCAGGATAGCAATGTCATCAGCGAATCGTATCATTAATATCCTTTCACCTTGTATTTTAATTCCACTCCTGAACCTTTCTTTTATTTCCATCATTGTTTCCTCGATGTACAGATTGAAGAGTAGGGGCGAAAGACTACAGCCTTGTCTTACACCCTTCTTAATACGAGCACTTCGTTCCTGATCGTCCACTCTCATTATTCCCTCTTGGTTGTTGTACATATTTATATGACCCGTCTCTCCCTATAGCTTACCCCTACTTTTTTCAGAATCTCGAACAGCTTGCACCATTTTATATTGTCGATTGCTTTTTCCAGGTCGACAAATCCTATGAAAGTGTCTTGATTTTTCTTTAGCCTTGCTTCCATTATTAGCCGTAACGTCAGAATTGCCTCTCTCGTCCCTTTACTTTTCCTAAAGCCAAACTGATCGTCACCTAGCGCATTCTCAGTTTTCTTTTCCATTCTTCTGTATATTATTCTTGTAAGCAGCTTCGATGCATGAGCTGTTAAGCTGATCGTGCGATAATTCTCGCACTTGTCAGCTCTTGCCGTCTTCGGAATTGTGTGGATGATGCTTTTCCGAAAGTCAGATGGTATATCGCGACTCATATATTCTACACACCAACGTGAATAGCCGTTTTGTTGCCACTTCCCCCAATGATTTTAGAAATTGTGATGGAATGTTATCTATCCCTTCTGCCTTATTTGACCATAAGTCCTCCAAAGCTCTTTTAAATTCCGACTCTAATACTGGATGCCCTATCTCTTCTAAATCGACTCGTGTTTCTTCTTCTATCACATCAGACAAATCTTCCTCTTCATAGAGGCTTTCAATGTATTCTTTCCACCTATCTCCTCTCTCCTCTGCATTTAACAGTGGAATTCCCGTTGCACTTTTAATGTTACCACCGTTGCTTTTAATGTCACCAAAGGTTGTTTTGACTTTCCTGTATGCTGAGTCGGCCCTTCCAACAATCATATCTTTTTCGATGTCTTCACATTTTTCCTGCAGCCATTTCGTCTTAGATTCCCTGCACTTCCTATTTATTTCATTCCTCAGCGACTTGTATTTCTGTATTCCTGATTTTCCCGGAACATGTTTGTACTTCCTCCTTTCATCAATCTTGTGTTACCCATGGTTTCTTCGCAGCTACCTTCTTTGTACCTATGTTTTCCTTTCCAACTTCTGTGATGGCCCTTTTTAGAGATGTCCATTCCTCTTCAACTGTACTGCCTACTGCGCTATTCCTTATTGCTGTATCTATAGCGTTAGAGAACTTCAAACGTATCTCGTCATTCCTTAGTACTTCCATATCCCACTTCTTTGCGTATTGATTCTTCCTGACTAATGTCTTGAACTTCAGCCTACTCTTCACCACTACGACACTCCTGGAAATGGAAAAAAGAACACGTTGACACCGGTGTGTCAGACCCACCATACTTGCTCCGGACACTGCGAGAGGGCTGTACAAGCAATGATCACACGCACGGCACAGCGGACACACCAGGAACCGCGGTGTTGGCCGTCGAATGGCGCTAGCTGCGCAGCATTTGTGCACCGCCGCCGTCAGTGTCAGCCAGTTTGCCGTGGCATACGGAGCTCCATCGCAGTCTTTAACACTGGTAGCATGCCGCGACAGCGTGAACGTGAACCGTATGTGCAGTTGACGGACTTTGAGCGAGGGCGTATAGTGGGCATGCGGGAGGCCGGGTGGACGTACCGCCGAATTGCTCAACACGTGGGGCGTGAGGTCTCCACAGTACATCGATGTTGTCGCCAGTGGTCGGCGGAAGGTGCACGTGCCCGTCGACCTGGGACCGGACCGCAGCGACGCACGGATGCACGCCAAGACCGTAGGATCCTACGCAGTGCCGTAGGGGACCGCACCGCCACTTCCCAGCAAATTAGGGACACTGTTGCTCCTGGGGTATCGGCGAGGACCATTCGCAACCGTCTCCATGAAGCTGGGCTACGGTCCCGCACACCGTTAGGCCTCTTCTGCTCACGCCCCAACATCGTGCAGCCCGCCTCCAGTGGTGTCGCGACAGGCGTGAATGGAGGGACGAATGGAGACGTGTCGTCTTCAGCGATGAGAGTCGCTTCTGCCTTGGTGCCAATGATGGTCGTATGCGTGTTTGGCGCCGTGCAGGTGAGCGCCACAATCAGGACTGCATACGACCGAGGCACACAGGGCCAACACCCGGCATCATGGTGTGGGGAGCGATCTCCTACACTGGCCGTACACCACTGGTGATCGTCGAGGGGACACTGAATAGTGCACGGTACATCCAAACCGTCATCGAACCCATCGTTCTACCATTCCTAGACCGGCAAGGGAACTTGCTGTTCCAACAGGCCAATGCACGTCCGCATGTATCCCGTGCCACCCAACGTGCTCTAGAAGGTGTAAGTCAACTACCCTGGCCAGCAAGATCTCCGGATCTGTCCCCCATTGAGCATGTTTGGGACTGGATGAAGCGTTGTCTCACGCGGTCTGCACGTCCAGCACGAACGCTGGTCCAACTGAGGCGCCAGGTGGAAATGGCATGGCAAGCCGTTCCACAGGACTACATCCAGCATCTCTACGATCGTCTCCATGGGAGAATAGCAGCCTGCATTGCTGCGAAAGGTGGATATACACTGTACTACTGCCGACATTGTGAATGCTCTGTTGCCTGTGTCTATGTGCCTGTGGTTCTGTCAGTGTGATCATGTGATGTGTCTGACCCCAGGAATGTGTCAATAAAGTTTCCCCTTCCTGGGACAATGAATTCACTGTGTTCTTATTTCAATTTCCAGGAGTGTATATTGTGATCTGAGTCTATATCTGCTCCTGGGTACGCCTTACAGTCCAGTATCTGATTTCGGAATCTCTGTCTGACATGATGTAATCTAATTGAAATCTTCCCGTATCTCCCGGCCTTTTCCAAGTGTACCTCCTCCTCTTGTGATTCTTGAACAGGGTATTCGCTATTACTAGCTGAAACTTGTTACAGAACTCAATTAGTCTTTCTCCTCTTTCATTCCTTGTCCCAAGCCCATATTCTCCTGTAACCTTTTCTTGTACTCCTTCCCCTACAACTGCATTCCAGTCGCCCATGACTATTAGATTTTCGTCCCCCTTTACATACTGCATTACCCTTTCAATATCCTCATACACTTTCTCTATCTGTTCATCTTCAGCTTGCGACGTCGGCATGTATACCTGAACTATCGTTGTCGGTGTTGGTCTGCTGTCGATTCTGATTAGAACAACCCGGTCACTGAACTGTTCACAGTAACACACCCTCTGCCCTACCTTCCTATTCATAACGAATCCTACACCTGTTATACCATTTTCTGCTGCTGTTGATATTACTCGATACTCAGTTTCTGACATTCCACGCCCCGACTCGTAGGACGTTATCCTTTCGTTGATTATTCAATTTTTTTCTCATGGTAACCTCCCCCTTAGCAGTCCCCTCCCGGAGATCCGAATGGGGGACTATTCCGGAATCTTTTGCCAATGGAGAGATCATCATGACACTTCTTCAATTACAGGCGACATGTCCTGTGGATACACGCTACGTGTCTTTAATGCAGTGGTTTCCATTGCCTTCTGCATCCCCATGTCGTTGATCATTGCTGATTCTTCCGCCTTTAGGGGCAATTTCCCACCCCTAGGACACGAGAGTGCCCTGAACCTCTATCCGCTCCTCCGCCCACTTTGACAAGGCCGTTGGCAGAATGAGGCTGACTTCTTATGCCGGAAGACTTCGGCCGCCAATGCTGATTATTTATCAAAATTTAGGCAGTGGTGGGGAACGAACCCGGGAGCGAAGACGTTTTGATTATGAATCAAAGACGCAACCTTTTTTTTTTTTTTCTTTTTTAGAAAAATCTCCGACCCAGCCGGGAATCGAACCCAGGCCCTTAGGATTGACAGTCTGTCACGCTGACCACTTTTTTTGTTTTTTTTTGTTTTTTTGTCCAACGCCTTAACCACTTTTTTTATTTTTTTGTGTTTTATTTTTTTTATTTTTTTTCCTCCGCCAACCTTTTTTTTTTTTATATATGGATGGAAAAAGGCGTCTTTCAGTTACGACAAACAAAATTAGAATGTACATCCGTAGCAACAACAGAACAAGAGTTTCTTCTAAACTATGAAAGAGAATTTGAAACCAATAGTGTGGTGATAGATAATAAAGGAAGAAAAAACGTAACCAAATCCCGCACGCCATTCCATGTGCATGGCCCATCTGCGTACAGATTCCATGTTCCAAATTGGTACAACATTTCGCAGCGTTTGGAGCTCCATGACGGCGGTCATCCTCTGCCCGGTACTCCCCAACTGTGAGGGGGGTTATCGAAGACACTGCGTAAATAGTTGGCAAATAGTTGTCGGTATCGGGGTGTACCCTCAAGTGTGCTATGACTGTCCTGGAGCCGGCCGAAGTGGCCGTGCGGTTAAAGGCGCTGCAGTCTGGAACCGCAAGACCGCTACGGTCGCAGGTTCGAATCCTGCCTCGGGCATGGATGTTTGTGATGTCCTTAGGTTAGTTAGGTTTAACTAGTTCTAAGTTCTAGGGGACTAATGACCTCAGCAGTTGAGTCCCATAGTGCTCAGAGCCATTTGAACCATTTGAACTGTCCTGGAGAAATTGCCAGTAATCAAGCACCATCTTCTCATCATCTCGAAAGAGGTAGTATATGGACATGCCTTTAAACCATGTGAGAGCATGAGTCTTCGCAGGTGGGAAATAAGTATCCTCTGGACAAGGAGGAGCCGTGGCTCAATTGTGCGAGGCGCGATACGTAGGTAGCAGGCGAGGATCTTCTGCACTAGCAGCCATACCTCTAACGCCGATCCACATGTTAAACGGTGGTCGTCAGTATCCAGGAGGTGGCAATGTGGACAAAGGGGGGAATTCCTCATCCCAATAGCGTGCAGCCTTTGTCGTGTTACAACCTTCCCGTTCACCACCTGGTACCACGCGGCTCGTACCCGCGTGGGGAGGAACGACTTCTGGACCGCTCTCCACACTGCAGGCCATAGGGTCGTAGGGCTCTTCCTCTCAATAACATTGCGAGGGATGGACCTTAGCAGCAGTCTGTAAAAGTCTCTCGCCTTGGGAGGGCGAGTGTTGGGAAGGTCTGGGTGCACGTAACTATACTCAAGAATAAATGCCGAGAGGTGCGAGAGTGAGGGTGTAATGTGCGCAACCGTGACAGGTGGCAGAAGAGACGCCGGCAGCAATTTCTCTAACAGACGACCCGTAAGGGAAGCATCTTTGTGGGTCCACAATTTCATCATTGTGCACAAGTATAATGCTGTAGCCCTCGCTCGTACATTTATAAGTCCCAGTCCGCCATCAAGCGGAGGGAGGGTGAGTGTTTCGTAGCGGACTTTGAATAGGTGTCCGGCGGTAAGGTAATATCCAAACGCTGCTTGCAGTCTGTGTGCCATCGCTGTCGGTATCGGTAGGACCTGGGCCATGTGGATCATCTTAGTTGCCACGTGAAGGTTGAGGTATTCCACACGCTGTAGGAGGTCCATCCGTCGAAGTAAGTTCCGGCGAACTTCTGTGCGTATTGCCTGTAGTAATCGTGCATAGTTCATGGCAGCCGTGCGGCCCACATCCTGTGTAAATGTTATGCCCAAGAACCGGATCTTGTTAACTAGTGGGAGTGGGGCTAAAGCGTCCTCCTGTAGACCTCTCCCAATGGGCATCGCTGCCGATTTGGCCACATTCATGAGGCTGCCCGCTGCCAAACCATAGCGATTGATCCATTGTATCACCGAGCGTACCTCGTCACCAGATCGGACAAGTAATAGAAGGTCATCAGCATATATCCTGCAGTGAAAGGTGTGATCCCTCAATGACATGCCCGAGAGCCTGTTTTTCAACCCTCCGACAAGTGGTTCGAGTGCGATCGCGTAAAGGATCATGGAGAGAGGGCATCCTTGGCGAACTGACCGTCGGATCGGAAAGGGACCCGCAATCCGTCCATTCACCAACACACGGGATGCAGCTCCACGGAAAAGGCGCTGAAAGATGTCGAGAAAGTCAGGCGGGAAGCCCATGCGGGCCATAACGGACAGAAGGAACTTGTGGTGAACTCTATCGAAGGCGTGGTCGAAATCAATGGAGATCAGAGCAGCTCGAAGGCGACAGAATGTGGCGATGGCTATTAAATCCCTGCATTCACTGGTTGCCGTTTGCATGTTGGTCACTCCGCCCTGTGTCGTTTGCTCCATTGAGAGGAGGAGGGGCAGAACCGTCTTCATGCGGCTGGCGAGTAGTCGGGCGAAGATTTTATAGTCCGAGTTGAGCATTGTAATGGGCCTGTAGTCCTCGACCGTCCGACCTCTGGAAGGCTTGTGTATCGGTATTAGGAGACCTTCCACGAATGCAGGTGGCACGTGAGAACTGGGGGTCATCAGTTCTTGGTACATGATGATCCATCGGGGCATCATGAGATCGCGGAAAGTACGATAAAACTCGAGCGGCAGTCCGTCTGGCCCGGGAGATTTGTTGAGTGCTCCCTTGTTAAGCGCGTCCTCGATGTCTTCTCGTGTAATCCCACCTAACAGCGTCGCCGCTGCTGCATTGTCGAGGGTGTGCGACACGTGCTGCAGTATGTCGTGATCGTCCGCTCCCTCGTCCTCTGTATTCACCTCGTCGTAAAACCGGCGATAGTGATCTGCGAAGGTTTCTGTAACTGCCGCCTGAGTCATTACGACCCTACCACCTGGCAATACGAGGTCCGTGATCAGCTGCTGTCGGCGTCGGCGGCTGTCGAGCACGATGTGATGCATAGACGGGTTTTCTCCTTCCACTCGGTCTTGACGTCGCGATCGCACTACGACCCCCTCCAAACGTTTCCTCGTAAGAGACAATATTTTACCTTTAATTCGGCGGCTTTCCATTTGTCGGTTTGGAGATGGTGGTTGGCTGTCGAGTTCGCGAAGCATCGTGTAATAAAAGTCCAATGTGTGACGATGCCAAGCTGCGATATCTTTTCCGAATTGCGTTAGCACACGCCGAAAAGCTGGTTTTGCACAGTCCACCCACCATGCTAGAGTCGATGGGTATCGGGGAAGACGACGTTCGCAATCCAGCCATGTGTTGGCGATAATCTGACGGCATTCCGGGGCTTGAAGATGTTCCACATTCAGCTTCCAGGGTCCTCGGCTGCGCCATATCCGCTGCTGTTGTAGAGTGAGTGTGCATCTGAAAGCGCTATGATCGGAGAAGGCAAGCGGCCGACGTTCGGCGTCCAATACTCCCGGCGCTAGAGCTCGTGATACATAAATGCGGTCTAGGCGACTGGCGGAGTGACTAGTAAGGTATGTCGGCCCGGGACGTTCACCGTGCACTGTCTCCCACGTGTCGGTGAGAAGCAGATCTCGAACCAGGAGCCGAACTTCTTGACAAGTCGAGAAATGTGGGACTTGGTCTTTGGGGTGGAGCACACAGTTAAAATCGCCCCCGAAGATATATTGCTCGAAGCGGCTGATAAAGAGGGGGGCAATATCCTCCGAGTAGAACAGCGATCGTTCGCGGCGTTGGTCAGTTCCTGATGGAGCGTAAATGTTAATGATGCGCGTTCCCAGTGCTGTGATCGCCAGCCCCCTTCCTGACGGAAGGTAAGTCACTTCGTCGATGGCAATTCCGTCGCGCACTAGTATTGCCGTACCGCTGCCATTCCGGTCCGCCGGTGACACATATGTCACATAACCGTAGAAAACGGGGAGGGCCGCTATATATACTTCTTGCAACAGGGCAATGTCAACATCCGAAGAACGAAGCATCTCACGCAGCAACTGGATCTTCACTGCCGTTCGTATCGTGTTGAGGTTAAGCGTGGCGATACGATAAGCTTGTTGCCGAACCGCAGGTGTTAAGTTATCCATTAAGACTGGAATGACCTATGACGCTTCTGACTGTATTGACACCTCCGCATCCCCCCAAACCTCACCGGCAGTCCTTGCTAGAGAGCCGGCGCCAATGGCGTGGGCCCTGTTGGCGTAACTTGCATGGTTCCGTTGTCGTCGTGGTCATCCGCCCACGTCGGGGAAGTGAAAGTAAGATCGGCCTCCCTAGCTTCCTCAGGACACGGCATGGGTGCTTGCATTCCAGAAGGTGGTGGGCAGCATCTGTCCTGCAGCTCGGCATCCGATTTTGCCACTGTAGATATATGTGGTTTGTCCTCAGTTTCGTTCGATGGTGCCACACTGCAGCAAATGGCGGCTGCCTCTGTGGTAGCGTCGTCATTGAAGGTGGAATCGTCATCCTTTGGAGGCTGTGTCGCATCCCGTTCGGAAGTTGCTCTACGCCTCCGCTTCCGTCGCTTCGGAGAGCGTTGCTTCCTGGTGTGTCCTTCTGTGTCAGACGATGGCAAAGATTCACGACGTTCCGGCACAAAGGCAGCCGTAGGCACAATAAGCGAGTCTACGGCCATGCTATCGTCATGTATGTTGTTATCAGTCGACGGGGGCGGCGGCATCGGAGTTGAATCCGTATCTCGTGGAACGGGTGTGTCATCATCGCCCTGTATTGGAGCATGGAGCCGCGACCCAACAGTGGATGTCGGCTGTCGTGGTGAAGTAGTAGCTGTCGTGAGGGCTGCTGCATAAGTCACAGGAAGCAGCGTCGGCTGCGATGGCGGGTCCGCTTCAGCCGGCGGCAGTTGAGTGATGCGACGTTGCATACATTCTGATCTGAGGTGTCCCTCCTTCCCACAACCAGAGCAGGTCTTCGGTTGCCCATCGTAGATGACGATGGCACGGCAGCCACCGATATTCAGATATGAAGGTACATGTCTTTTAAGTTCTATTCGAACCTGGCGGACGCCGTTCAGCACAGGATATGTCTGGAATTGCGTCCATTTTTCCGCAATATGATCATGGACCGTGCTGTAGGGGCGCAGCGCTGTCACGACGTCCTCCGCCGGTAGTTCGAAAGGAAGTTCGAAAATTCTGATCGTGCGAAGTCCCATGCCAGAATAATCGACGTGCACAGTCCCCACATTGCCATCAGCATGGCAGAAACGGAGGCCCTGTTTCGTGTCCCGAAGGATCCGTTCACATGTTGCGTCGTTGATGATCTTGACATATACGATACTACTCACAATGGACAAGTGAATTCCGAGAATGTCGGTCGCCGGGATTTTAACTTCTTCTCGTAGAAATCGTTCGACTTCGAGTGCTTTGGGCCGTGCAAATTCGTCGCGGAACGTAAATTTGAGCGTCGATTTTCTGTATTGGTGCGCCATAGTGATCTATATGCTGAGTACGGCACGCGCGAATCGGCCGAGTACGATGTAAACAACACGAGCGCTCGCTCCGCGGCAGGAACACAAACAGCGCGTCCTCACCGCAGCACAGCCAAAGGCCAACCTCCTAGACCACGGGTGATAGCCGAACTCTAAAATTGGCATAGTACAGCGTAAGCTGTCGATTAAATGTCGAGATTTTCCCAGTAATTAGCAAACCGTACCAAATTGGAACAATTCGAGTAAACTCGCGACAAGTCTATTATTATTGATAACTTTAAGTGACGAGCTGGTAATTAAAACAGGGCCTGAGAGTGGCGAAAAGCCAGCAGCTAAAGAGATCAAATTTTCTTTGCATTGCATAAGTTGAAACATAAATCAAGAAAAATAGAGAATATCAGAAACTGAAAAATAATAAAACCTAAAAAATAATATTTTATTAAAGAAAACGTACATGTAATAACCGAATGTAAGATTTTTGCGAAAAATGTCATAAATATTCGTTGCTTGAGAAATGTGAATTTCGACGAAATAATCGTATTAGATGTTTCACTTCTACCATTAAAAAAAGGAAGTTATTGTATTTTCAATACAGGAAAAGTGACTGATAAAAGTAGTCTTTACATCAGTGTTGTCCTGTAAATCAAGGAGAATAGGAACTTACGTAGATTAACAAAAAAAGATAGAAGGAAAAGTCGGAAGCTAGGGATATATCGCTGGCTTAGCTGTAAATTACGAGGGGCGTTCATATGGCAGGAGGAGCACTCTCATGGTTATCCCACGCACCCTGAGTGCAAATTTGTACGTCAGTCTGGTGTTTCGAACTTTTGTGTGTCGACATGTTGCCTCGGCCTTGTCGATCACCAGATCAGTCTCCAATCGAGCACATGTGGGGCATTATAGGGCGACAGCAGCAGCGTCATGCACAAATAGCATTAACTGTCCCTGTATTGATCGACTCCGTGGAACAGGCACAGAACCCCGTCCCACAAACTGACATCCGGCACGTGTACAACATTCTACATGCACTTCTGCATGCTTGCACTCAACATTTTGGCAGTTACACCGGTTATTAATATATCACATTTACAGTGGGTTATCACGCGCTTACTCTAACTTGGGATCTCACAACGTTAATCACTTAAATATGATACCTATAAAAATGTATTTCCGAGATTTCGTTATTCTACGTTATTTATTTCTTGGTGTTGCTATTTTTCTTCGTTAATGTACTAAAAATATTATTTAAATTTCAAGCTCTTATAGCCTGTTCTAATTCGGAGTGAAAACATTTGTGGAGGCCAGAAATGAGAAGGGGGAAATATTCTCGGAAAAAGTACTGTCGGGAAGCGGGATATTTAGCTTTCAGCGTCAGTTCTGTAATTAAGAATCGTACTTCCCGCACGTTTGTAAAAAATAAATAAATAAATAAATAAACAAATAAATTTTACAGAAGATATATTGTGGCGGTTCATAACTTCAGTAGCTCATTGTTTCTATGGTCAGAATAACAGCTGAAACAAAAGCATCTAAAATCCGAGTGATGAGCATTGGCTTTTGTATAGAAAACGAAGCATTTGTAAACACTTTATTACTGACAAGTAATACGAAATCAGAATATTAGAAACAATTATTCCGATACACCTCCATGTGAAATTTATTCTCTGCGTCGGAGCACTTGCGCAGCTCTTCGGTGGCGTCTGTTTTCTGCATACAATGCAATGACGTGTTACGGCCCGTATAATCTCCTGGAATATTTACAGGCTCTGTGATACAGGGTAACAGTGCATCCGAAGTGCAAGCGAACTTGCACAGTTAACAGTGGCTCGACGATACACTTGTGTGGACTACTGCGTCCTCTGACTGAGCCTGTTACGCCATAAACAACCGACAGTTTGCTCAGACTCCTGTGTCTCATGTCTCGTGGAACGTCCAGTACCAACATATAATCGCATTTGTGAACATATGCTTATTGCTCAGTAAGAAATTACATTTGTTCAACATTTCATGCAGCGCCCCTGCCTAGCAGCGGATTTTTATTTCAAAAATTTGCTACTTTCAAACAGACTGTCTTTATTTTGAAATTGTATTGCATTCATTTTACAGCAAAAGAATTTTTTTTAATATCAAAGGTTAATTGGAATGCTTACCTCCTTGTATTTAAGACCACACATGTCAGCAGATATGCAAGTGGTGCAGGACTTTTTAAGGTCTGCCTATTAGCTGGTTCGTCCACTTCCGTACCTGAGTGGTCGACGCAGATGATCGCCGTGTAGTACTGTCGTGCGCTGACCCCACGCCCCTCCGTTGTTGTTGTTGTGGTCTTCAGTCCTGAGTCTGGTTTGATGCAGCTCCCCCTTGCTACCCTATCCTGTGCAAGCTTCTTCATCTCCCAGTACCTACTGCAACCAACATCCTTCTGAATCTGCTTAGTGTATTCATCTCTTGGTCTCCCTCTACGATTTTTACCCTCCACGCTGCCCTCCAGTACCAAACTGGTGATCCCTTGATGCCTCAGAATATGTCCTACCAACTGATCCCTTCTTCTAGTGAAGTTGTGCCACAAACTTCTCTTCTCCCCAATCCTATTCAATACCTCCTCATTAGTTATATGATCTACCCAGCTAATCTTCAGCATTCTTCTGTAGCACCGCATTTCGAAAGCTTCTATCTGCTTCTTGTCCAAACTAGTTATCGTCCATGTTTCACTTCCATACATGGCTACACTCCATACAAATACTTTCAGAAATGACTTCCTGACACTTAAATCTATACTCGATGTTAACAAATCTCTCTTTTTCAGAAACGCTTTCCTTGCCATTGCCAGTCTACATCTTATATCCTCTCAACTTCGACCATCATCAGTTATTTTGCTCCCCAAATAGAAAAACTCCTTTACTACTTTATGTGTCTCTTTTCCTAATCTAATTCTCTCAGCATCACCCGAATCAATTCGACTACATTCCATTATCCTCGTTTTGCTTTTGTTGGTATTCATCTTATACCCTCCTTTCACGACACTGTCCATTCCGTTCAACTGCTCTTCCAAGTACTTTGGTGTCTCTGACAGAATTACAATGTCATCGGTGAACCTCAAAGTTTTTATGTCTTTTCCATGCATTTTAATACCTACTCCGAACTTTTCTTTTGTTTCCTTTACTGCTGGCTCAATATACAGATTGAATAGCATCGGGGAGAGGCTACAACCCTGTCTCACTCCCTTCCCAACCACTGCTTCCCTTTCATGCCCCTCGACTCTTATAATTGCGATCTGCTTTCTGTACAAATTGTAAATAGCCTTTCGCTCCCTGTATTTTACCCCTGCCACCTTCAGAATTTGAAAGAGAGTATTCCAGTCAACATTGTCAAAAGCTTTCTCTAAGTGTACAAATGCTAGAAACGTAGGTTTGCCTTTCCTTAATCTTTCTTCTAAGATAAGTCGTAGGATCAGTATTGTCTCGCGTGTTCCAACATTTCTACGGAATGCAAACTGATCTTCCCCGAAGTCGGCTTCTACCAGTTTTTCCATTCGTCTGTAAAGAATTCGCGTTAGTATTTTGCAGCTGTGACTTATTAAACTGATAGTTCGGTTATTTTCACGCCTCCCCGTATCGCATGCAAACGACGCTTTTGGCAAAGGATGACACGGCGGTCGGCCGGTTCCGATGGACCGACTGTGGCCAGAGCGGCGGAACTCTGCCTTCGTTTATTAGTAGGTTTACCACCACTGGTATACTTACGATTAATACTTATGAAGACGGGTGGTGAATATCTGCGTGCGTCTATCACAAGCAACTGTGTGTGACGTAGGGCACTTTGAGAAACCCCACCATTTATGCCTCTCCTCTTTCCATTTTCCATTCGTAAATAACTTATGGGAAGAACGACTGTTGGCTTACCTGTTTCCTTCGTATTAGCTCTAATTACTCTGATTTTACCGTCACGGACATTTCATGGGAAGTACGGGGAGGAAAGGACTTGTTGCTTGACTCTTTTTACAGATTACGCTCTCAAAATCTAACAGCAAATGTTTCTTGTAGTGTCTGCCACTGGAGCGTGACGAGTGTAGCTCTGAAGAACGTCTGACAAACAGCGTCGTCTCCATTTCCAACAGCACGTTCGTCACACTTAGGCATTTGTCACAGTCGCTTCGGTCAGCAGTGTTCTCCAACCAGTTTGTAGAAAACTTATTAAATGATTCCTCTCTACCACCAGATGCATGTGACGAATTGCTCGTGGAGACGGGAAACAAATTTCGATTAGGATCAATAGGATCTCCAATCCACAAGAGAGCGGAGATCGTTTGCGAACTTCAAATTGTTCAAATGGCTCTGAGCACTATGGGACTTAACTTCTGAGGTCATCAGTCCCCTAGAACTTAGAACTACTTAAACCTAACTAACCGAAGACATCACGCACATCCATGCCCGAGGCAGGATTCGAACCTGCGACCGTAGCGGTCGCGCGGTTCCAGACTGTAGCGTCTAGAACCGCTCGGCCACCACGGCCCGCGTTTACGAACTTCAGAACTGCACAATATTTCATCAAAAAATTGAGACATGTCGTCTAGACTTACTCACTTGAGAACCACCGCAAGTGGTTTGATTACCGTACATTTCACAGCAATTATGAGTAAGAGAAGGAAAAAAGGAAAAAATCCATAGTTACCAATTAATCTTATTTTGGATACTTCCGTTACGTCTTAGTGAACAATTCCATATTTAAGGTTGAATAACGAGTACACTGTCTTTGTTCTTCTTTTCGTTTATTTCGAACTAGTTTTCGGTTTGTTACGCCATATTCGAGAAACAACTAACTAGTGTCTGGAAGGGACACTGGTTCTTAGCTAACCAAACATTATACGCGAACACGCAATGACTTGCATAGAGTGTGGCGCATCAGACTTGTTTCTTCATTTTGAAATTACACTTTACACAATGAATAATTAACCCACACACTATTACACGCTAATTGATTTTGCCTGAAATACTGTTGAACTCAGTACTTTTCATTTGTGTTGCATAACAAACACTTTTTTTTTACATTGTGAACTAAACTCTGGGCAAATGACAGTGTTATACATAATAATTAGAATACATGACCTTAGATTATTACAGGATATATGGTTATGATGTCATAAGTGAGCACAATCAACTTATATCGAAAAACAAACATGTTTTATATTGAAAATGGCATTTTTATGCAATGGGCAATATTGAACATCGTACCTGGTTAAAATATACAGTATTAAAGCAATACAAGCTATATTGTTGATGTTTGTGGGGCTTTTATGTTTTAATTTTGTTTAACAGTATGTGTAATTGTGGCGGTTTGTGGGTACATGGCTGGTGAAGCTTAAAAATAGGGATATGCTCAGCTGTAATTGATCAGTTAGAACCATGTTCGTTTATCTCAACTGCTTCTAATAGCCTTAGTTTTCTTCCTTTGTTGAATAGATGTTGTGCATCTGTGTGAATCTCGTATTCGTGTCCTTCCTTCAGCACATGTTCGGCAAAGGTGGAGTCTGACTTACCCAATCTCCAGCTTCGTTTATGTTCAGTCAGCCTCTATTTTACGGCCATGAATGTCTGCCATTTAATTTCTAGTTCTTAGTTTTTCTGTGAATTCTGCAGAGCAAAGTTTTCCTTTATTTTTTAGGTACGTCCCAATAGTCTAGGTTTAACCGTTGTGATACACAGTATAAGAACGACATGAAAGAAAATGACGCGCGTCACAAACTTTGGAAGTGACGATACTCAATGTTAATAACGCATACGTACCACAGCGTGTGTCGAATTGATACCAAAATTAATTTATGGAGACTGCGGTGTAACAAGGCTTACTGCTGCGGTCAGTATCGAAGCGCACTCTCTGATCGTAGTTGAGCCATTATTTTCTTGACACTTCTACGGTCTTCCTGGTAAGAGCCTTGACAGACAGTTTGTCCTGGAGCCATAAATTGTTTGTGCACGAGAAAAAGCATCTGCTTTTTCTTTGGATGAACTCATTCTTGATTGCTTGGTTTCCTGTATGCTACTCCCAACTCTGGCGTTTTGCCTTGGTGGCTGAAGTATTTTGGCCCTCTCTGAAGGACATCGAGAACATCGAGACACACAACTTTCCAATTGTTCTCCTCATTAGTGTCGTTCTTTCGAACCATCTTTGAGCGCACTTTAAAATTTTAGGGACGGTCAAAAATAACTCGATACTGATTATTTTCACGGTCAGTCGGCGTTCTGACCTTACAAGACACTTCATTCTTTCGGTACGTCATCTACGACATTCGCCTTCCACATGTTCTCAGCCTTCTAAAGAGGACGTCCCGTCTGTACATATGTGCTCTGGACAGGCAACATTGTCCATAAGCCTTTTGTAACTTTTAGTAAGTCACAGTAGCTTCGCCGGCCGGAGTGGCCGTGCGGTTCTAGGCGCTACAGTCTGGAGCCGAGCGACCGCTACGGTCGCAGGTTCGAATCCTGCCTCGGGCATGGATGTGTGTGATGTCCTTAGGTTAGTTAGGTTTCATTAGTTCTAAGTTCTAGGCGACTGATGACCTCAGAAGTTAAGTCGCATAGCGCTCAGAGCCATTTGAACCACAGTAGCTGTTTTTCCAGGCTTCCCATAAAATTGAATGTCACACTTCTGCCAGTCCATGCTCGTAACACACTTGACAAGAACAACTTCAGACGTCCTCAACTCTATGCAGCAGCTTTGGCAGGTTTACACTGAACTGAGTGTGACTCAAGAGTAGAATTCAGGAGGCAACAGCGACGTAGGGTTCTGCACACTGCAGCGAGTCTGATTACATGTCTAACAAATCTGCTAAGTCATTCTTCATTAATTTCCAAATGCCTCAGTCGTGATGAGGTGACAGAGCCTGGCAACGTGCTTGGAAAAAAATTCAGTGTCATAGTGTGAAGCCTATTTGAAGAGATAAATGGAAATTTATTAATCCTTCCGAACCCTAAGCAGTTGCTTCAGAACGATTTTGGAAATTTATTGTGAATGGTCACTGGTCGAATAACCTGAAACATAGAAGTCGGTTGTTATATCGACATCAGAGGTGTCACACATCTGTAGGAATGGTTTCCCACATCTTGAGCGAAGAAGGTTAGACGCCGTTTCGATGGCAAATGAAGAGTCGCGCGATTGTTTTGCTCCACTTGCTGTTAGTTTCGGCAGCGCTACTTTTTCATTTAGTAGAAAAGACGCGTTTATCGTACCAGTACAACAGCGGTTGAAGGAAAGTTAGAGGGCTGTAAATCCACATCAGACGCGATCAGCTGCTGCCAGCAGGCTCTTGGTCGCATAACTCCTTTCCCATCGCTGGAGTCACCTGTGGAAAAGTAAAAAGGACTCCCGCCAAAGTACTGCCTGCCCGCCCGGCTAGCCGCGCGGTCTAATGCGCTGCTTCCCGAACGGGCAGGAGCGCCAGTCCCCGGCACGAATCCGCCCGGCGGATTAGTGTAGAGGTTCGGTGTGCCGGCCAGCCTGTGGGTGATTTTTAAGGCGGTTTCCCATCTACCTCGGCGAATACAGGTTGGTTCCCTTATTCCGCCTTAGTTACACTGCGTCGGCTATTGCTGCGCAAACACCGTTTCCCTTAATTATTCTACAACGCAAACATCTGGGGTTAACTCGTCTGTATGAGCCGCGCGGGATTAACCGAGCGGTCAAGGGCGCTACATTCATGGACTGTGCGGCTGGTCCCGGCGGAGGTTGGAGTCCTCCCTCGGGCATGGGTGCGTGTGTTTGTCCTTAGGATAATTTAGGTTAAGTAGTGTGTAAGCTTAGGGACTGATGACCTTAGAAGTTAAGTTCCATAAGATTTCACACACATTTGCTCCACTGGGAGCCGAACCGCACCATAACCCTGGATTCGGTGTGGGGTGGCTGTGGTGTGGGTGGGCTGCTGTGGCCTGTTGTTGGGTTGCGAACCACTGAGGGCTAAGGCGGGACGAAGGCGTCGTTTCTAGGGCTCCGGATTAATACATTCATACATACAAAGTATCACCCGTTCTACAAGTAGGACAAAGTCAGCTTTGTATGACACATTTTGCTTTATAACAAGGGAAGATACGCTAATCTTACATGGCAGCTTAATATTCTTTCAGTACCTCCTTTTAGAGAAAGATAATCACTGGAAAGCCGTTTCAATATCTGTTTAAATTTAGTAAGCATGTACTAATAACAATTCCATGGAGCACGACTTTCAACTGAACGTCACTTCAGCAACTTGCGTGTGCCTATCCTACCCTAACAATTCTACCGGGGAAAGAGGGCGTACAGTTCAACGTGGAATCCGAACCACGTGTCGTTCCTGGCGAATCTTCAGATGCTTGAGAGATGAAGGCTAGGTTAAAAAGGAGACTGAAGTATTCCGTGGTGACACAGTCATTCGATTCCGTGACATCCATTTGCAAGCAGATGCATTATCACCGGATCAAAAGGACAGGCCAGAAAACAAGTGAAACTAAACTGGACCCATTTATTGGTTGTACTGCTGTGTCTGTAGCTTTGTTTTGTGCATCTGACCGTAGGTATACATTTATATATGATCAGTAATGCCAAACCGTCGATTCCTTAAATAATCGAATCGTCCCACTTTAAGAGATGTTACAAATTTTTTGACTCGTTTCAATGTAGATAATGTCATACTTCCTGAACAATGAGCCATACAATTATATAACTTCGCAGGTACGTTCAATGGTACATGTGGCTACTTCGTACGAAGTGTGTTGTGCATCGCGTTACTAGTAAGGAGTAGTAGCATATTGTGGCACCAGATGCAATTTTGATTACACATTAATATCAAATGGATATGCAATCAGCTAAAAGATCCTTTATCATTTAGCTACAATATAGCAGGTCAGCAACTGGAAGCAGTTAATTCCATAAATTATCTGGGAGTAGGCATTAGGAGTGATTTAAAATGGAATGACCATATAAATTAATCGTCGGTAAAGCAGATGCCAGACTGAGATTCATTGGAAGAATTCTAAGGAAATGCAGACCGAAAACAAAGGAAGTCGGTAACAGTACACTTGTTCGCCCACTGCTTGAATACTGCTCACCGGTGTGCGATCCCTACCAGATAGGGTTGATAGAAGAGATAGAGAAGATCCATCGGAAAGCAGCGCGCTTCGTTACAGGATCATTTACTTATCGGGAAAGAGTTACGGAGATGGTATATAAATTCCAGTGGGGGAATATATAAATTCCAGTGGGAGACTCTGCAACAGAGACGCTCAGTAGCTCGGTACGGGCTTTTGTTGAAGTTTCGAGAACATACCTTCACCGAGGAGTCAAGCAATATATATCTCGCGAAGAGACCATGAGGATAAAATCAGAGAGATTAGAGCCCACACAGAGGCATACCGACAATCTTTCTTTCGACGAACAACACGAGACTGGAATAGAAGGGAGAACCGATAGAAGTAGCCTCCGCCACACACCGTCAGGTGTATAGATGTAGATGTAAACTGATCAATTAATTACCCCCACCCCAACCCAACCTCCCATCCACTCCCAATCTCAGATGACGACATGTGTTTTTCTCAGCCTGCACATTGGTGCCTGACTTCTCCCCACCCGCCTCTCCCCCCTCCCCATCTACCTAATTGGCAGGAATTCAAATGTTGGTGGGAATTTCTTCGTCCCAGGGCTGAGCTGGTGTCCCACCCGACCCAGGAATTGACGGAAACACAAGATAGCGGTGCCCTTTCTGGTCCTTCTGGGCGGAAAGCCCAAGTGCACTCCCTAACACGTGGAAACTGTCCACATGCACGAGAGGAACGTTAGGTTAGTGTACTTTACTTTGGCTGGGAAACTGAAGTAAATATCCGTCCTAATTACATAATTTATAATATAGATCGGTCCTAATAAAACAACTATATGCATAGAACTACACAAGGAGTGCCTAAAATCGTAATACAGCCAAAAAATTGACGATGCCATCTTACTGGTGTTATCCTGCTGGGAAAGATATCATGATACAGCTTGAAACTAGTGACAGGCATACTGCTAACTCTACCGTTCACCCACAAGCTGGCGAGAAAATAACTTGGACTGGGAGATACTATATTTTTCATAGGAATTGTGTTCAACTGAAGAGAGGATGGTGTTGGACAGAGAGGAGATAAGTGTATTAGCTGTAAAAATTCGGCTCAGTGCTCTATCTGTCGCTATTTGACGTCAGTGTTCGCTGCTTGAAAATTACACTGCATCCCAGGTTTCAGAAACCATGTCTGCATGTGTGCATTTGACATTTTTTATCAATAACTCCCCTCTACCGACCTGCGTGTAATATTTCTGTTAAATCATAGACAACCATTTGCAGTAGCAGCAAATTCTTTCATTCTAGTTTTATAAGCCTGTTTCATGCAATCCAGTCACATGCCAGGAAAAATCACTATTATTTATAGTCTCCACAACAAGCTATACTTCAAGTGGTACCTATTTTTTTATTAGAGGTTGTGAAGTATGAAATAACATAGGACTTGCAGAAAAACCTATTTTTAAACACGCAGTCGTGACAATGACAATAAAAACAGTCATGATTCCATGAGAATAGATACAGCCGATTTCTATTAGTTTTATTAGTTTTGAGAGAACCATCTGCATCCAAATTTAACCAGTTAACCACTCTTGTAATAGAACCTCCTATGACATTTAACACATATTTCTTCCGATATATTGAAAAACAAGTATCGTCTGTGTGTTGACGTTGAGCATACTACATATACATGTATTGCCCCCTTGGAGGCAAGTGGCCAGTGGCCAAGGCAAAGGTACCGAGTTCGCGTCTCGGTCCGGCACACAGTTTTAATCTGCCAGGAAGTTTCAAGAAACATGTAGTTTATATTTGATAAAGATCCATAGAATTAGAGTTTGAAACATTTCACGTAAATCAACGGTACCCTCAATTCTGAAGCATTATTCCACTGTCTGGAGTCAGTACCAGGAAGGAACCAGCATGAGAGAAATGATTTTTGAGCATAAACACACACTCCTATGGTCACATAGTTCTGCACCTGAAAATGCTATATTGTTAAACCCACATGGTCGCCGAATTATTAGTCATGGAGAATACAATGCTCTTAATATTTTAATGCAAGGTGTATCTGTCCAACATCAGCTATACAACCACCCCAATCACTACAGTGACAAACTTTAAAATGACGAAACTACTTCCTTCTGCACTATTCTGGCGTCCTAGGAAGGCATCGTCACTCCATACCCGTGGCTCGATCTGCTAACAAATCAACTATAACGAAGTCAGAAGACTGCTGATCTGTCTCTTACGGAATTAATGGATTTTATTCGTCTTTTTAAGCTGGAAACATACGTACCCTCAATCACACTTCCCGCGTCAGTGTTGCTTACCATTAGTAGTAGTAGTGGTATCGGTTTTCACGGATCCGGCTGTGTCTCACTAGAAAATAGAGCGACGCAGAACCGACATGAATATTTTCGATAGCTGATACATTGAGGTACTACCCACGCCCTGCTGCATGAAAGTGCACACGAAGAAGCAGTAACTTCTTACAAGGGTGTGAGCACGACGATAAGTAGCCAAAGGAGATGTAACAGTCTAATTGCTGTTTACAGTAGCGTCACCACAGCTCTGGTAGCCTTCTTCTGACACAAAGAAGTCCTGGTATGATGTTAGGTAGTTTCGCTCATATGTAGGACAATACAGCAATTTCGTCATAACCTCCTTCGAGTACACATATGTGATATGTGTGGTATTGGTCCACTCTCCTACAGAACACTCTAGGGAATGGCTTAATTCTGATAAACACATTGATTCTTCCCCTTAACACTTAAGGAAGAACATTGTTTTGTGAGAATCAACCATAATTCGGTAATATGCATGCAGTTCAACTGCATGTATGAGAACACAGTTATGGGCTGGGATACATAAGTTTTGTCTCCTTTAGTATAACGCCTCTGTGTGATACTTATGGTCACCTTTGTGCAAGAGCAATGGTACCAGAGCTGTGGTGATGCTACTGTAAACAGCGATAAGACTGGTTCATCTCCTTTGGCTACTGATCGTGGTATTTACTCCTTGGCAAGAAGTTGCTGCCTCTTTGTGTGCATTTTTGTGAAGCAGGGCGTGGGTGGGTGGTACCTCAATGTATCAGCTATCGAAAATATTCATGTGGTTTTCTCCTCTCTCTGTTTCTTAGGATACATTGCCGCAGCTGATACTGCTACTACTAATGATATGCACAACTGACACGGAAAGTGTGATGGAGTGTACGTACGCTTTTAACTTAAAAAGACGTATAAAATCCATTAATTTCCTATGAGACAGAACACCAGTCTCCTGACTTCATACTAGTTGGTTTATTAGCAGCTCGAGCGGCGGGTATACGCTGACGATGCCTTCCTAGGGTGTCAGAATAGTATAGAAGGAAGTAGGTTTATCATCTTAATGTTTGTCACTGTAGTGATTGAGGTAGGAAACTTGCGGGGCGGTTGCATATTTAAAAATAGGTTATACTACAAACTCTATGCTATTTCATGCTTCATAACCTCTAATTATAATGTGGACATAACTTGAATCATAGCTCATTGTGGAACCTAGAAATTATAGTGTTTTTTCCGACATTTCAGTGGATTGCATGAAACAGGTTGTGTTGATCAAATTGCTTACAAAACTGGAACACAGGAATCTGCTGCTATTGCGAATGATTGTCTGTTGCATGACAGAAATTTTAGATACCGATCGACAGAGCGGAGTTATGGAGCAAAAATGTCAAATGTACACACACAGACGGTAATTGGTTTCAGTGCAAGGGAAGAGAGAGGGAGATGCAGGAAATTCGTATAGGAGATTCTATTACGGGACAGGCTCTCACGATTTGTTTGTTAAACGCCTGTGATACGGCATCGCACTGGCAAAATGGAACTGCCACAGTGTACAAAACAGCAACGTATCCTAGAATTATAGCCTGTTGTTGTAGAACGTAAAATGATTGTGTTTTTTCGGTGTTGTGAGCAAATGACGTGAAAGGCTGTATCCTGTAATGTTATTCACGTGTATGAAATGTTTATAATACACACATGCATAACACTTCCTTTATAAACACTGATATCAATGCAAGAGATGCTGTTGGGTCGTGTAATGAGTCCATGAAGCTGAAAGAATTTGCTTAACACAGATGTCTTTTTTTCTGTAGTTTAAATTCTCCCTTTTTCTTTACTTCGATGTTGGTTTCGAAATAACAGGGACATTCGGCAGTGATTGGTAGTTTTAGCAGCAAAAAAATTGGAAGATTATTCTTCCCGATTTTGAGGATTGTGGACATCTGAATTTTGGTCATCTGTAGTCGGCGGCGGTACTGTTCATTGGACGTCGCAAAATAATGAGATGCGAATTGTATCCTGCAGTCAACCATAAAAACTACACTGACTTTGTTCGTAAAACTAAAAGAAAATCGAATGCACCTACTTTCGTGGAAAGAGCACATTTATTATTGTCACAATTGTGTTTTCCTTTTTATAGATGCTCCATTATAAGAGGTATGTCGACGTTAAAACATGACTGCCGACAGAGAAGATGAGCTGCCTGTTTTCCAAGCAGTGGACGTTTGAAAAAGCTATCTCGAGACTTCTCTGGAATTTCGTTGTTGTTCCCGGGGGGTCCAGTCATTCCAAGAAATACATTTAAAGGACTGCACGAAATGTCCTCTTCTTGTCTTTTCTCTATCTGTGACTAATTTCTGCAGACTGGAGGCAGTATTTCGATGCCACCAGAAGGATCTTTTCGTGGACCAGACAGAACAGGCCTCTATCCCTACATGCGGTGAGTAAAGGGAGGGGTGAGGGTTCGCTAGGGAGGGGGGAGGGTAAGACTGCCTTTAAGATGACTGGTTGATGAGCGCCCATTGAGGACACAGCTGCAACTGCGGCGACTTCTGCAATCTTTTGGGACGATTTCCCCGCTACATGTGTTGCGTTCTGACCTGTTGATTACGAGTGCTGGCTTTTTTTTGCACGATAGTTTCGACATGTATTAGCTTCGATGACCTGGGATGCAGGGCGATTTTCAAGCAGGTGTCTGTAGCGAACACTGACGTCAAATAGCGATAGACACAGTACTGAGCTGTATGCTTACAGGAAATACACTTAGTAAACTCCTCTCTGTCGAACACCAGCGTGTCTTCAGTTGAACACAATTCCCACAAAAAAAATAAAGGTAGTGCACTCGAACTTTCTGTCCAGAAAGGTCAGATTTTGCGGCCCAGGAAGGGCACCGCCATTTTGAATTTCCCACCTAATCCCGGATGTGGGGTGGGGAGGGACATCAACACAGACTTGGGACAAAGAAATTACCACCAAAATTCGAAATTCTCACCAACAGACTAGTCGGGGAGGCGTGGGGGGGGGGGGGGGGGGGGGGGCAAGGACTGCATCTGGGAAGTGGTGGTGGGTGGTGTTTTTGGGGGGGAGGATAATTTATTGATGTTTAATTAATCTGCGTATCAATTTGATATCAAAATTGTGCAACTGGAGCTCCAGTACCCTGCTAGTGTAAGGGAGAAACGAATTAAACTGCAAATTTGTGGTAAGAACTATGGGACCAAACTGCTGAGGTCATCGCTTCCTAGGCTTACACACTACTTAATCTAACATAAACTAGTGCTAAGGGCTACAAATACACCCTTGCCCGAGGGAGGATTTGAACCTTCGATTGGGGGAGCCGCAACGAATTAAAACGTCGTGCCTTGCTGCCGAGATTGTACCTCACGTTCAGCGGTCCAGGTCAACTTTTCTCCTTTACTTACGAAGGAGGCGCAGCAAGAAAAAGTTTTGGGAAGGTTTAAAATTATGTGTAATGTTTGTTTTAGATCGCTAAGTCATCTAATTCTGAAATGCTGGATGAATATGTTTTCCGTAATCTGTGCACCGTGAGTCGCGCTACCTCAAAGCACACAGCTTCTAATTTAATACTCGACATATTTTGTTAAGAACATGAACATAATACTACACGCCTCACTAACTATATTGTGACAGCGCTTCAATTTTTTAATCCGATCAATAATTGTGTGAAATGTTTCGACGGATGTACCGACGCCAGCCACAATTAGGCACTGAAACAATGGCGGAATCTGAAACCCTGTGCTGGATTGGGACTCGACCCTCGATTTCTCGCTTTACGTGAGCCGCCGCTTTACCGCTTCGGCTAAATGAGCACGCTTCCTGTCCGCGACCAAATCTCAACTTATCGCACTCTAAAAAATGGTTCAAATGGCTCTGAGCACTATGGGACTTAACTTCTAAGGTCATCACTCCCCTAGAACTTAGAACTACTTAAACCTAACTAACCTAAGGACATCACACACATCCATGTGCGAGGCATGATTCGAACCTGCGACCGTAGCGGTCGCGCGGTTCCACACTGTAGCGCCTAGAACCGCTCGGCCACTCTGGCCGGCCTATCGCACACTACGAAGTAGCTTTCCCGTGCATTATTTCATTTCTTCGAAGCATTCCCTCTATTCCAGCAAGTGGTTCGGATCCTATTGTCCATCTTCGCTGAGGATATTGTAGCAGTCAAGCTTATATTCACGGGTGTGATGTTTCTTCTGTCAGACATCTCCAACAGAACAAAATCCCCACAAGTATAGTACAAAATTATGCGAACTACTGAAACTGACATTTTTGTTTGGATACAGTTGGATTGGCAGCCTGCAACTAGGATTTGGTGACTGCTTTAGCCGAGCAGTAATGCTTTTTTCTTCTTCCTCTACTTCTTTTGCCTTTCTCCGTTTCTTCTGTGGGGTCGGCATCGTTGTACAGATTGTGTCAGTGTTCGCGACAGTTGGTGGCTGGCCAGCACTCCTGGAACTGTGTACTCCGTCTATCTGTGTCCAGAGTAAATCTCACGTTCAAGTGTCAGGACGTCTGCTAAACGCTACTGTAGCGCGAGACGTACGTACCAGCCCGCTATCCACCTAACCACATCTCGAGTGACCGGTTCGCCAGCCACCGTTGTTAATCCTCGACGAGGATTCGATCCGGACCAGGTTAAATCCCCGAGTTCCAGAGTTGACGCTCTCCGATAGCAGGGTGGCTGCGTGCCTTTAGTTTAGGTGGCCCTGCGTCGCCCGCGAGAGCCCGGCTCGGCCGCTGGCAGCAGGTGACGCTGGTGCAGCGAGGCGGGCGACTGGGACGGCCGACTGGCCGCCAGCTGGGGAGGCGTCGGCGGCGGGCGCGTGCGCGCCGCGAATAGCGCCGGCCCGGAATACGCCGGCCAGTCATGCGGCTGGAATGTGGCCAGCGCCGCGCCGCGCGGCGGCCATACGGCGCCCCAAAATACGACGCGCAGCGCCGCGGCCCGCCGCCCTGCCGCGCCGTTGCTCAATGAGATGGCAAATTAGGGGCGGCGCGGCCGCACGGCGCTGCACCTGCCGCGCACCCTGCGTCCAGGCAGCCGCCGACACGCCCACCCTCTCCCCACAGGCTCGCCGCCCACCTCTCAGTCCTGGTTCACACCGGAGCGAATGGAAGCGAAGCGAACGAGCACTTCCATAGTGTCCACTACCGTTCCCTTACGTCTGTCAGCAAGTTGTAGCCTCCCAACAGATAAATTACATAATAACCTCCCAACAGTAAAAAATATAATTATACAGGGTGTTACAAAAAGGTACGGCCAAACTTTCAGGAAACATTCCTCACACACAAAGAAAGAAAAGATGTTAAGTGGACATGTGTCCGGAAACGCTTACTTTCCATGTTAGAGCTCATTTTATTGCTTCTCTTCAAATCACATTAATCATGGAATGGAAACACACAGCAACAGAACGTACCAGCGTGACTTCAAACACTTTGTTACAGGAAATGTTCAAAATGTCCTCCGTTAGCGAGGATATATGCATCCACCCTCCGTCGCATGGAATCCCTGATGCGCTGATGCAGCCCTGGAGATGGCGTATTGTATCACAGCCGTCCACAATACGAACACGAAGAGTCTCTACATTTGGTACCGGGGTTGCGTAGACAAGAGCTTTCAAATGCCCCCATAAATGAAAGTCAAGAGGGTTGAGGTCACGAGAGCGTGGAGGCCATGGAATTGGTCCGCCTCTACCAATCCATCGGTCACCGAATCTGTTGTTGAGAAACGTACGAACACTTCGACTGAAATGTGCAGGAGCTCCATCGTGCATGAACCACATGTTGTGTCGTACTTGTAAAGGCACATGTTCTAGCAGCACAAGTAGAGTATCCCGTATGAAATCATGATAACGTGCTCCATTGAGCGTAGGTGGAAGAACATGGGGCTCAATCCAGACATCACCAACAATGCCTGCCCAAACTTTCACAGAAAATCTGTGTTGATGACGTGATTGCACAATTGCGTGCGGATTCTCGTCAGCCCACACATGTTCATTGTGAACATTTACAATTTGATCACGTTGGAATGAAGCCTCATCCGTAAAGAGAACATTTGCACTGAAATGAGGATTGACACATTCTTGGATGAACCATTCGCAGAAGGGTACCCGTGGAGGCCAATCAGCTGCTGATAGTGCCCGCACACGCTGTACATGGTACGGAAACAACTGGTTCTCCCGTAGCACTCTCCATACAGTGACGTGGTCAACGTTACCTTGTACAGCAGCAACTTCTCTGACGCTGACATTGGGTTATCGTCAACTACACGAAGAATTGCCTCGTCCATTGCAGGTGTCCTCGTCGTTCTAGGTCTACCCCAGTCGCGAGTCACAATCTGGAATGTTCCGTGCTCCCTAAGACGCCGATCAATTGCTTCGAACGTCTTCCTGACGGGACACCTTCGTTCTGGAAATCTGTCTCGATACAAACGTACCGCGCCACGTCTTTTGCCCCGTGCTAATCCATACATCAAATGGGAATCTGCCAACTCCGCATTTGTAAACATTGCACTGACTGCAAAACCACGTTCGTGATGAACACTAACCTGTTGATTCTACGTACTGATGTGCGTGATGCTAGTACTGTAGAGCAATGAGTCGCATGTCAACACAAGCACCGAAGTCAACATTACCTTCCTTCAATTGGGCCATCTGGCGGTGAATCGAGGAAGTACAGTACATACTGACGAAATGAGCTGTAACATGGAAATTAAGCGTTTCCGGACACATGTCCACATAACATCTTTTCTTTATTTGTGCGTGAGGAATGTTTCCTGAAAGTTTGGCCATACCTTTTTGCAACACCCTGTATATCTGCTCCTATAATAAATTTTTTTGGCACAGCTCAATGCAATGCAGGCCGATAGATTTGTCATGTATAAAAAGAAACAATTGATTTTTCTTTACAATAATCAGGATGACCATGGATTGGAGAAATTAGTAAAATCTTTAAATTGAGTTGAATGATTGTCAAAAGTTAATTTTTATAAGAAAGATTATTATTAAGAGATTTCTTTTTAAAAGCATTTACATGCGACTTGATATAACAATCTACATATGTGCGAGGCTGCTTTTACCTTATACTACAACGCTCAGGCTCTGCCATCGCTCCCCACGACCGGCCCAGTCAACTCCATACACCAGACCACTAGCTACTACTACTACTACAACTGCTACACAGTTCCTACTGCTGACAACACTGCTCTCTGGTCTGAGATTCTCTTACACCTTACATATCGCAGGCAGCGCATGAGCAATCCATCGAAATTACATCTGCTCGAGTGCGCTAGCAACAAATTCCTCAATCATGGACCTCTTACAAAGTGTTTACACTAGTGCACAACCCACGAACGCCGTCTTAGTCTTTTTTGGCGTTAATAATCGGCACACAGGAAGCAACACTACATAGCCACAGCCTCAATGCAAAACCCCGTCAGACAGATTTTTTTGTACAGCGAGCGCGCTGTTTTTCAGGAAGTAAGCACAATACTGTACGGAAAGAAGCATTTATGTGGCTGAATTTGTACGTCAGCGTGAAATAACTGGAGGTAGTGCATTGAACACTCTATTGCAGCTCCAGCTTTTCTTAGCATTAGACCAAAAATGTCAAAATATATCGATTAGCCTTTTCCACTGCTTCCCGTTACAAGTGAGGAGAAAATTTAAAAGCAGAACATTAATTACCGGCGACCAATTCAACCCAGACAAATGCTAGTATTTAGATTCTTCTTATTGGCAACGGGAGACATTTACGTTGCCACACCGATTCTTTCGCTTTTCAGTAGCCTCTTATCTCACGTGGTTTTCATGTGCGCCACCACACATGCGAAGCACTTCAGGATCTTATTCAACTACGTATAACGAAGATGATGTCAACAAAAGACAATTAATAAAATATGAAATACACTATGACCCGTCACACAGGCTACTTGATACAATATCCTACAAAGTTTGCTGGAGGAGAGATAGCGTGATCCCGAGTAAACAATTTTCATTTATCATCAAAAACTAACATATCTCGTACAGAAAGCAGACGGCAATTGGCGGAATCGAGGGACATGAAAGGGAAGCAGTGGTTGAGAAGGAAGTGAGACAAGGTTATAACCCAACCCCGATGTTATTCGATCTGTATATTGAGCAAGTACTAAAGCAAAGAGAAATTTGACTCGTAAATGAAGTTCAGGGAGAAAAATAAAAAGTTAGAGATTTGCCAATGACACTACAATTCTGTCAGAGTCAGCAAGGTACATGGAAGGGCAGTCTAACAGAATGGACAGTGTCTTGAAAGTAGGATATACGATGAAGATCAACAACAGCCAAACAAGGAGAAGGACTATGGAATGTAGTCGACTTAAATCAGGTGATACTGATGGAATTAGATTAGGAAATGAGACACTTGAAGCAATAGATGAGTTTTGTTATTTCGGAAGCAAAATAACTGATGACGGTCGAAATAGGGAGGATATAAAATATAGACTGGCAATGGCAAGAAAAGCGTTTCTGAAGAAGAGAAATTTGTTAATATCGAGTATAGATGTAAATGTCAGAAAGTTTTATTTCTGAAAATCTTTCTACGGAATGTAGCCATGTATGGAAGTCAAACATTGACATTAAACAGTTTAGACAACAAGAGAATACAAGGTTTTGGAATATGGTTCTAAAGAGCAATGCTGAAGATTAGATGGGCAGATCAGGTAACTAATGATACTGTACTGATTAGAGCTGGGGAGGAAAAAAAATTGAGGCAGTACTTGGCTAAAAGAAGGGATTGATTGATAGGATACATCCTGACACATTATAGAATTAGAGGGTAGAGCAGGGAATAAAAAATGTAGAGAGAGATCGAGAGATGGCATTATTTCTCAGTCTAAAAATACTGCCGAGAAACCTATTCAATGCTTGGAAACTTAATAAAATACAATCAGATTTTTTCAGTTTCAGCAAGAATCATAAATACAGGGTGATCAAAAAGTCAGTATAAATTTAAAAACTTAATAAACCATGGAATAATGTAGAAAGAGAGGAAAAAATTGTCACACATGCTTGGAATGATATGGGGTTTTATTAGAACAAAAAAAACAAACAAAGTTCACAAAATATCTGACAGATGGCGCTGGACAGCAAAACTGCTACCGTGACGGTTGAGAGGTACGTCGATATGTTCAGAATCGCATCATCCCCAGCCTGGCTGATAAACACCTTCTGGAACGTACGATGTTTATGCAGGATGGCGCTCCACCCAATATTGCTAGACGCGTGAAAGATCTTTTGCGCGTCGTTTGGTGAAGATCGTGTGTTCAGCCGCCAGTTTCGTCATGCTTGGTCTCCCAGGTCCCCAGACCTCAGTCCGTGTGATTATTGGCTTTGGGTTACCTGAAGTCGCAAGTGTATCGTGATCGACCGACATCTCTAGGGATGCTGAAAGACAACATCCGAAGCCAATGCTTCACTATAACTCCGGACATGCTTTACAGTGCTGTTCATTATTCCTCGACTACAGCCATTGTTGAGGAATGATGGTGGACATATTGAGCATTTCCTGTAAAGAACATTATCTTTGCTTTGTCTTACTTTGGTATGCTAATTATTGTTATTCTGATCAGATGAAGCGCCATCTGTCGGACACTTCTTGAACGTTTGTATTTTCTTGGTTCCAATAAAACCCCATGTCATATCGAGCATGTGTGTCAATTTGTACCTCTCTATCTACATTATTCCGTGATTTATTCAGTTTTCAAATTTATACTGACTTTTTGATCACCCGATATATGACGAAATTGAAATTCCGGCATTACGCGCAATCGGGCGTTGAAATAAAGTAAGTGGCGACAAGTGAAAATTTGTGCCGGGCAGCGACTCGAACCAGGAGTTCCCGCTTTGCGCTAGCGCTCGCCTGAACAGCTTCGGCTATCCGAGCAAAGCTTCACGTCCTGCCCAAATCCCCAACTTGTCGCACATTGGGTACACAGCGTCCCCTGTCCATTATCCTCATTGCCCGGAGGCTCGCGCAGATTCCCGCAAGAGGTTAGACGAAGGGTGCATCTCCACTGCGTGATCATTTACTGTCGTCGGGACGCGTATATTTTCAAACAAAAAATTAGTAATTCAATTTCAATGTGAATAATTCCATTTCAGCTAAGAAAAGTTACTTCCAGCCCTAATTTCAGCATTAACTGCATTTTAATCGCATTACACGTAAACGTATATTGCATAAGGAATGTATTATCCGCTGTCGAAGCAGTATACCAGACTCCTCTAGTGGCATTCGCTAGCAAAGACACTGAAGTAATGTGTGGACGCTATAATGCATACACTTTCATTACTTAAGTTCGGCTGATTTTGATGCAGGATGCGTTTAGGTTCCTTTGCGTCGGCTCTACCGCAGGAGAAAAGAGCTGTAAGCGGCTGCTCTGCTTATTGGAACCACAGAGAACGGCCTGCAAAAGGCAGTCAGGCCTCTTCCACAGTCATGAGCAGAATTCTTTTCTATTATCGATTATCTTGTTAGTCACTGCACTCACAATGCACCATGCATTCACGCAGTCACTGAACAGTCTCGTTTGTGTTTCACTTGATAATCTCAGAGCGTTGTCTTTCTCGCAGTCGCGTTCTTATGTCTTGCGTCGACTTATGCAAATGAGCGTAATGTTCCCCTGCAGACGGCTCCAGTTTCAGCAACCACGTCACCAGCTTCTCTCTTGTCCTCATCTTCTCATCCTAGATTCGCTTTGTGCTCCTTCTTCCAGGTATCTGCAGTTGTTGTGATACTGAGTTAAAAGAATCGTTTTAACCCTTTCTGCGTCTGCGGTTCCGATGGCATCATTAAGTATTCCTGGCTTTTTTGAGCTTCCCAATGCTTCAATGATACCGTTGGGCATCACTTCATGTAGTTCCAAGTTTGGCCAACAGATCACAGTGGCGTTTGCTTTCATGGCTCGCCGTTTGTTTGAAGCGCTGAAAAGAGAAGTGTCGTGAGTTGTACTACTGCATTTGTGAGTGAACAATAACTGTTGTGTTTAGTTTTATTCTGTGTATAATGAAATTCTTGGTTATGGAACCAACTTTACGTAGTTACCCAAGGGCAAGGGAAAGAAATACGGTAAGTTTACAATACAGTTATGTACGCATTTTTTGAGTAATTATTATGTAATTTCTAATTATGCCATTTGTGATCATTATTTTATTTATTAACCAATAGCTTCAAAAGAAATTTTGTAATGGATATGGCATATGTGCAACATATACAGTAAATATTCATCACAAAGAAATTTTCCCCAATTTTTTTCTAAATGTGACGCACAAAGGGTTAATGCAGTTCCTTATGCTAGCAACAGGTCTTTTAATTATTTCACCTAATTTGGTGAAATTCCTAGCTAGCCAGTGAATACCATCTTCTCCGGTATTACGCTTTCATTTATTTCGATTGACTCGATGTTAGTTCAAACATCAAATTCCCTTTAATGACGGAAACTGCTCTAACTCGACTAACAAATGCAACATACTACGGGTATAAGCCGGGCGGTAGGTGACAACAGAACCTCCAATGTGTGATTTCAGTGACGATGAATGATGAACCTGGCTGACGTTCACATGAAAGCCTTTTCTAATTGATGCTACTTGAGTGGCTAGCATGTCAACTGTCTTAAAGGATGTAGGTTGCTGCAATGAATTTGTATATAGTATGCAGTTCTTCTTGTTGTGGTTCATGAAGTTATTCTTTATGACGATGATGATGATGGTGATCATCATCATCACTATCATCATCATGAGAGAAGGAGAGGATGACCTGGTGCCGGTATATAATCTACTCATCTCGAAAGGAACTAAGGAGCTGCGAATTTAACCCTTTTTTACACGTAACTATAAAATTTCGAAAAAAATTAAAATTACTACGAATCAGATGGGCTTCCTGAATGTTTTTGTATAAAAATATATTTATTTAAAAATATAGGAAGATACTTATAAGCAATTTAGTCCTCCCAGTGCCTAACCTATTAATTTACTGTTATGTAAATCAATGTAAGCTTACCTGCACCCTTCTTACAAACGAAATATTTTTTTTTAAAGCACAGCAATTTGGCAACACATAGTTTCGTGAAACCCATTGCGTATGTGGCACCTGGCAACAAAATATCGAGCTACAAAGATAGGTGCCGCTAATTGCAGATAGTGAATGCATGACTGAAAGCAACGCTCCCACTTAATGTTCGTTCAGTGATTATTAGAATTCAACGTTCCTTGAGAGCAAGACCGTCTACTAAAGGGTTAACATCAACATTCGACGGATAGATTACCCACGACAGTGTAACACGCCTTCACTTCATGAGATATTGTGGTCATGTTTTTTTTATGTAAGGGGATTAGTATGTGAACAAGTGTTAAACAAATCGGTTTATTGATTTTGTCTTTAAAAAATTCTCTATAGTTTTCTGAACAAGAACAAGTTTACTTATAGGAAATTTTTCCAAGGAAAACTCCAAAAAATTAGAGGAATTTAGAAATGTCTCCACACATGAGGACACCCCCGTGTGACGCAGACAGTTCTGTTAAAAGCAGAATTTTGTTCCCAGTTGTTTGTTTTTTATGACTTTTTAGTCTCTACTGTCTCAGTGACACAGGATTATTGTAGAAGTAATTACATGGTAGGATTCAAAACTCAAATGAGAGTTTTAACACCTGTATATGAGTGGGCATATCAGGGAGTGTTCCGGTAGGACTAAATACTTTGACAGTAGGTGTGCCGGATGCTCTGCTATGTTTCAGTGATGGTGCAGTGTCAATGTTTAAGGTTGTAGAATTAGCGGGAGCGTCTGGTGGCGTAAATATACGAAAAACTTGAAATGCCATTGACTATTCGAAGCAGAGAAATCAGTGTTGGAAGCCAGCAAAGACGCAAGAATAAGAAGAGGAATTCGGAAAAGAGTAGAACAACACCAGAAACAGGATGAATATGGACCTGGTATACATTAGGCTTATGCGGTTTAGGCAGTGAAACAAGCTTTAACTTTGGCTTCAATTTGCTGGATGTTCTGGTACATATTGCTCAAAAACTATTAAGGATATGAATGTTCATATTTTACGTACTCGCACAAAGCATATTTAACTAAAAATATTTTTATTACTTAACTCTGAAAATTACCGACTTTTTTAACGAAAGGGTATGAGTTAATTACTGAAATTTTTGATAATAATTATTAAAAATTTCTGAACCATTACTTATGAGAGCAACATCATTTTAAAAATATACTTTGAAATTCCAGAAAACTTTACTTTAAACTTCCAAGAAAGGAACAGGCTTATGCTTTGTTTTTATTTCGAGCAATGTGTACCTATGCTGCACACAAATAATTAACGCGCTTTATGTATCTTGCAACAGAAAATACAATTCAGAAAAAAGGAGTGAGAGCAAAATCTGTGGTTCATACATGAAATTGTTCTCAAAAGGTCTGTTGAAACACGGCAAGCATTGCGTGGGCTCTCAATTCTTATTCTTTGAATTAAAATTTAGAAAACTGACAAATGCTTCAAGATTTCCCCCTTGTGTTCAGGAACCAGTACTCTTACTCATTACTTTCGCACAGAATTTGAACATCGGGAATTGTAGGCCAACATATCCACTCCACTGGCTATGGAAATATCCTCATTCGAACCGGCTGCCTCCAATTCAAGCGTGACTGCAGAAGCGAGGGTCAGCGACCTGTGCTGGGCACGAAGGTTGATTCGGGTTAACGATATCAGCGCTTCGTCGCCTACGAGTATTTGGCACACTAAGCGAACGCCAAATAATCTATCATACCCTAAGTATATTTTAGACGCTGTAGCCAGCGTGACTGTTGAGTTTTTAAGAGAAGAATTTACTGTGAATGACTGCCAGTATATCTAAAAGGTAAACCAGGCCAGACTTATCAGAACGGTTCCAATAACATGATTCATTTCATTACACGTCACATTTCTCTATCTTACTACGTTTCTTCTCAGATTTTACAATTCATCGTCAGTTGGCTTTTGAATTAGAATGAGTGGGTTATTCAGTCTCAATGGAATGTTAGAGGAGGACAGGCGGTGAGAAGCGGGAGGTGTTAGCGTTGGTGGACTGGAGGTGGGGTTTCCTGGCAGTGGTTCTAGGTGGCTAAATTTCCCCTCGGGCGGAAATTCCGAGGCTGGCTTTAGATTACTTCGGCCCACTTTTCGCAGAAGGACGGAATGTTTAGGTGCAGCTTAGTGAAAGCCTGATGACTAACCTAGTTGTAACTGGTCTCCAAAGAAAAAATATTTCTATCGCCTTGCAAAGTCTCTGCTGGAAGTAGCAACTGTGGAACTTATGGGCGAGATAAACGGCGACACATCAATCATTATTGTTCGTTACGAATAATAGATACAGTGTCATACAGAGAATTATTGCTAAACATTGCCACAGAAATGTTTTTCTAAATAATCGCATATATGTTTCCTGTGCGAGACTTAAGACTTTTCACATCCATGTGGTTTCTTGTTTGTCACCAGACTGAATGGACCATTCGAAATGAATGCCTGTCGACGCTTGCCCTATTTAAAAGAGACTGTATGAAAAGTAAATTGTGTGCACTCGACCAGTAACGCCCATTTGGACACCACTTTGTCGATTAGAGCACCCAATAACGCACTAGAAAATGCTAACAAGTCGGTAGTGTACCACGAATTACGCATTCGAAACTTCTGAAACCAAAAAAGGATAGACTCGACACCATAAACTGTTTCTGCAATCCTCGGCACTGACGATTTTGTGAAAATATTGGACCTATGAAGGATTATTTACGACTGTTAAGAACAATGAATGCGCAATAACATGCCTTCTACTGAGCCTGAAGATTATGACGCGTGATTTAGCAAAAAAGTAAATCGACTAAGGAAACTGCGAGGTAAACTGAGTGCTCATGTACTGAACACAGACCAAATTCAGCTACAAATATAAATACACCACAGCAACCTCCTACACTACCCCTCCAGGCCACAGTTTGTTTCAACCTGGATACCGGTGACAGTTGGAAGCATACATTGGATCCCAACGAGGCCAATGTACGATGTTCCGTGGAGACAACTGCAACGGTGATGTTCTGGGTTGCGCGAAGAATTTCCTGCGTGGGAGTTCCGACAATCTTTTAGCAAGAACGGTTGTGTCTACATAATTCTGGCGTTCGTTTCGTAAACGAGATACACCTAAACACATCATAAACTTCAGGTTGTGGCCACATTCTTAAAGAGTGATTCGATGAAACATTAGTTACGAGACACAAATCTATAACTTACAGATGTTTAAGCCTGCAATATTTCTGGCATTCGTGGTGACTCCGTCGTGTATGGCACACTCAATGTGTAAGCGTGCACCAGAAGCGTATTGCCACAAACGATGGCGTCAGCGCATTAAATTGGGGTCTTCGCAGATTTTCGAGTTAGTACTCTCGCAACGACTATTTGGTGATAATTGAGTTCCAGTCTTGGTGTGTATGTGTATGTTCATTTTTATCTATATTCGCTAGCGGCCCGCCCTGGCTTCGCACGGGTAGGAATAATCATCTACGGACAGAAGTCTTGTCTGGCGTAATGGTACTAAATTATATATACAAACCTCCATCGCGAACCAGTTTATCTATTAGTGAAAACCGTATCAAAATCGCTACAGTAGTTCCTGAGATTAGCCTTCACATATAGTCAGAGAAACGTGGCAAGGGACTTTAATTCATTATATTTCAGAAAAATTGGCCGTAATATTTGTAAACCTTACACACAACACATACACAAATCAGTCTATACCGTACTGAAAACCATATCAAAATTCCTACAGTAGTTTCTGAGATTAGCCTGAACATACAGACATAAAAACGTGGAGGGAGACTGTAATTTATATGTATAGTGATTCGTGTATATGGTGTTATGATGTCCTGCACTCTCTTTAGGTGACAAGTGTGGGCAATGATGACTGTACTATCATAGCCAGACTAAGAACACGCATCTGTTAATGATTTCAGCTTTCTTATTGAGAGCCCTTGTTTTGTCCTCATTGTGGCTCTTAAATACGTGTCATTATATAGTGGTTCAAATGGTTCAAATGGCTCTGAGCACTATGGGACTCATGAGGTCATTAGTCCCCTAGAACTTAGAACTAGTTAAACCCAACTAACCTAAGGACATCACACACATCCATGCCCATTATATAATGGTCCTATACTGTTGTACTCTCTTCTTTGCCTGCTACCACGACTCGGATTAGGACTACTTCGTGAAATTTTGTAGTGCTTGTAAACAGTTGACGTGCTTTACAGTAAGCTGCTACTGTATTCAACGACTATGAGCGTAGCTTCTACTCGTGCCACATTGGATGTAAAATAAGATTCTCTGAACACTATACTGCCACTAACACGTAGCAGCCCAGCACAGAGTGTACAACTCCACACCACCTTCTTGACTAAATATAATTCTAGATGCCACGTCTCTCATCTCAGATTCCACTTGATACGAACAACTTCCAACCTGAGCGGATGTATTAATTCAAGTATCTGGCAGCTGTCTTATTTCCTTACACCTGACTGACATGATCCACACGATACACAACAACCGCCCCCCCCCCCCCCCACACACACACACATGCTTACAAACAATGAGTACGAGGTCTGTTCAAAAAATTCCGGGACATTCGTAATCTCTCGCCAATGGTGTGTTGGAGCGAAATGCCGTTGGCATCCCTGCACGCGGCTGTGTTTAATGTGTAACTGCCGGAAATTTCATTGTTGTATGTGTGTTAGTTATTGTTCAGTGCTGTATTGAGTAGAACGTTGTGTCGCACAGTTTGCGAATTTCGGGATGGCAGAATTACAAAAGCAACACGTCTGCATTAAATTTTGAGTTAAACTCAAACACTAAATGATTCAGGAAGCGTACGGTGATGAATGCTTAAGCCGTACCCGGTGTTCCGAGTGGTCCACACGGTTTAAAAATGGCCGGACGAAAGTTAAAGACGACCCTCGTTCAGGACGCCCTTCGACGTCCACCGGCGAGGCTCATGTCAGGAACGTCAACGAAATTGTGCGTCCCAATCGAAGACTGACTGTCAGAGAGATTGCAGAAGAATGGGATATTTCAGTTGCATCATGTCATGAAATCCGGACACAGCATGTTGGAATGCATCGTGTTGCCGCCAAGTTCGTCCCACGCAACCGCACATTCAGCCGTGTTGTTGCGTGACTGCTGCACAAAAACGAAGTCACTGTGCGGCCTCAGCCTCCGTACTCTCGAGACACGGTTCCTCAGGACCGTTTTTTATTTCCAATGTTGATAACACCGTTGAAAGCACGAAGATTTGCGAGAATAGGCGAGATAATAGAAAATTCGCAGAAGGCGCTTCGCGCGACCCAGCAACAGGCGCCGGCCGGAGTGGCCGAGCGGTTCTAGGCGCTACAGTCTGGAACCGCGCGAGCGCTCCGGTCGCAGGTTCGAATCCTGCCTCGGGCATGGATGTGTGTGATGTCCTTAGGTTAGTTAGGTTTAATTAGTTCTAAGTTCTAGGCGACTGACGACCTCGGAAGTTAAGTCGTGTGCTGCTCAGAGCCAATAATCAAAAGGCTAGATGTCTTAGTACGTAATTAAAATGAAGTCATTGCTTAAGTGTATCAGTGGAAAATAGTTAAAAGTTTATTTCTTTTGTGAGTTCTGCCACTAATCGATGCGTCGAGACAGCTGCTAAGTTTTATTTTGGGTTTGATTATTATTTTAGTAATTATCAGGGTAGCCATCATCATCTTGCAGCAAATCCACAGATGCGATACGAAAGTGATGTTTTGCTTTAAGTGTTTCATTCAGTATATTTATTTGTATTACTCTCGTTAAATTCGTTGCTTCTGTTAGCATTCTTGGTATATTTATCTCTTCACTATTCTCCGCACATTTTATAGTTTATTAGGGTGTAACTGCTTGCGGCTATTTTGGAGTAGGTTAATTGTAATTCTCCTGATACGGACTTTTTTCTGTGTATTTTTCACATTTCCAGGCTTAATACGCGACGTATAGAAAAGATTTCATTAATGTCAATAAATTTAATAGCATAATAAAACATTGTTTGTATTGCACTATCCTTATAGGGTAAACTATGTCCTTGTCCGATCCTCGACACAATTAATTTGCTTTTGACGTGAATGTTCTGCCACTGAACCACCTAAAGAGCTCACAGAGAAACTTAATGAAATCTTGTCTACAGTACCTTCTCGAACTTTTTCAAATTGCAGAGACTACCCTGCACAGTGTAAGGAAACGAGTTTGATGTACTCAGAAACTGTGGACGTCCTGTCTAATTAAAGTTTTGGCGGGTATCTGCTCCGAGGATTTCCTTGGGCCAGAGCAGCTGAACCCAGCAGGAAAGATTGGAAATTAGTCCCAAGTGAACTCGTCTCATTCCAGGTTTGCCCTGTGTTACGCGTGTGCGAGCGTCCCCCACCATGCGCCATTTACCGTCGGCCGACGACCTCTCCTTGAGAAACTTTTTTTTGGCGCAGCGCCTCGGCTTCGGCCGCAGCGAAGAGGAAATAGATTTTCATTATACGGATCATTGAGAAATTTTCTTTCTTGATGGGTGTCAGTAGTTGACATGTGGCATCTAACGAGAGTAGAGTTGTTACAGTGATGTGTGTTGTATATGGGAGGTAAATTAGAAAATTTAATGGCGATTCAGTGTGTGGAAGATTATTTAAATACCAAGCTGGCTCGTAATTCATATAAAAAAAATTAAACTGCAGACTTTAAAGCTAAAAGAAAAATAACTACGCTACTTCTGAAAATCGAAAGATTGCAGCAGACAACGTCCAAAGACAGAGAGTTATTTACTTCTTATGATATCCATCTGTTCTATATACGCTGTACAACTAAATATTTTGCAAGGCATACGGTCATCTATTGAAACAATTCCATTAGTGAAATGACTTGTCACTTACTGGTTGCCTTATCCACCATACGAGAGAATTGATTTGAAATTAAAGGGAAAACTTAAAATTACTTGATGGGTAGTGCCTCATCTGTTGCTAAGAGATTGTTTTCGAAATGAAAACTGCTCTTAAACGATCATTGTTGGCAGGGTCAAACTGTTGATTTCGTAGTCAGAACATATGACTGTTCTTTGACTGTAGTAATCAATCCCTTGTGGATGAAAAAAGTTTCATTTGCCTGGATACTATATTGTGTCTGTAAAAATGAGCTATCTTAATGTTACATATTTTGACAATGTATTTGTATTTAATTCTGAGTCATAGTTCTTATACTTGGAATACTCATATTAGCCAGTGTATAGAATAACTACGTAACTCAAAAATATTGTACGCGGAAAGGGCTGAAAAACAATAAGAAAATAAATTAAATTAAAGCGGGATATTGTAGCAGAAGTTGTCGAAGATGTGTTTGCAAACATAGTTATATGTTCTAACTACGAAGTCAACAATTTGACCGTGTCAGCAAACTTCGTTTAAGAGCAGCTTTGATTTCGAAAACAATCTCTTCGCAGCGGATGAGGCACTTCCCATCAAACAATTTTAAGTTTTGCCTTTAATTTGAAATCAGTCCTCTCGTATAGTGGATATTACACCCGTAATATATGAAACTTTTAAGATATGCTATGAAGAGATTATAAAACTAGTTACTAAAAATGGCTCTGAGCACTATAGGACTTAACATCTGTGGTCATCAGTCCCCTAGAACTTAGAACTACTTAAACCTAACTAACCTAAGGACATCACACACATCCATGCCCGAGGCAGGATTCGAACCTGCGACCGTAGCAGTCGCGCGGTTCCGGACTGCGCGCCTAGAACCGCTAGACCACCGCGGCCGGCAGTTACTAAAACATAGATACTCAAGAGACTTGAAATTATATATATAGTTTCTTATCTCAAAGAACGCTCGTCGTCAAATGAAAAGATTTGAAAGAGACAGGCGATAGGAATAAGAACACGAATACCGTTCGAGTGAGGAGAAGCTAACGATTTAGTTTTCGTCTGAAAATTTTTTATGATGTAAACAGGAGCAACAATATTAACACGGCACTGCTGGGCGAGGCGTGAAGAACTTCTTCTGATCACATGGCTACGCTACTCTTCTGCAGCGGCAAGCCTGTGTGTTTCCTTTCATCTCTTCCGTGGGCCCGGCAATAAGAATAAAAACCTGTCCTTCCGAAGACGGGAATGAGATTGCAACTAGCTTGTAAATGGAGCCTGGGTTGCCTGCACTTTTGAGTTTGGCCAACACTCCGCGGCGCAACAAAGGTTCGCCACGGGGTTGTGTTGTTGACTGGCACGGCCGCTGAGGTGGGAACCTTGCTCAACGGCGCAACACGGAATTAGAGCCCAGCTCGAGTTGCTCAACGGCTTTTTCCGTCTCGGCCGTAACCGTTCTGCGGCACACCGCAGTCTACCCTATGCAGTTGCATTTCGTTGCACCACCAGCGCGGTCCAACTTGGCGTTATTAGGGAGCAGCCGTGCCAACAAAAAAAAATGGCTCTGAGCACTATGGGACTTAACATCTATGGTCATCAGTCCCCGAGAATTCAGAACTACTTAAACGTAACTAACCTAATGACAGCACACAACACCCAGTCATCACGAGGCAGAGAAAATCCCCGACCCCTCCGGGAATCGAACCCGGGAACCCGGAAGTGGGAAGCGAGAACGCTACCGCACGACCACGAGCTGCGGACCCGTGCTAATAGTGACAGCAAAATAAAGCCTGCGCAAGATAAAGGACTAGTGAACGATCTCGTACTAAGTCTTAGACGAGTGCAGTATGGCGTACGGCCTGACACACGAACACTGCATCAGGAGTATTGGAAACACGTGCGAGGTAGAGGTCAGTACGCAGGGAATCATTATGAAAGCTGATTGCAGCTCCGAATGAAACACTGTGCAAGTTTCCTCTGACCTTCCTTTAATAAGCTACAGGAAATAATTTGTGTACGTTCTGATCGCAGTCGTCGTTGTACTAACAGACTGATGCTGCGCTGATACAATGTAGGAGAATGCAGCCAAGAAGAATAAAATAATCAAAGGAGCAAGCTTGCTGCAAAGGTCACGCTGAACTTAGATTTTTTTCCATTGACATCCTTAATACATTGGGGTGCACCGACACGTAATGGAAATGTTCAAACGTTTTTGAATTCCTAAGGGACCAAACTGCTGAGGTCATCGGTCCCTAAGCTTACTTAAACTAACTTAATGGTAAGAACAACAGACACACCCATGCCCGAGGGAGGACTCGAAACTACGGCGGGAGGGGCCGCGCAAACCGTAACATGACGACTTAAACCGAGCGGCCACTCCGCGTGGCTGCGTAATGGAAATTTATGACATCGTGAAGTAGAAATGGTATCTAGAAAATTGGATTACATTTGTGTTCTGCGTCAGATAAAGAATCTTTTCGACTCGATGGGTCTTGACTCCAGCACCTTGAGAGCGGATGCACAGTTACGTCCGACCTCCTGTAGGAACCTCGAAGTAGCGAGCGTGGGGGGCATGGACAAGCGCTGCGCTCGGTGGGAGTGTGCGTCGGCCGGAATAATCGGCGCAGTTGCGATAAACACTCTGTCTGGACAGCGCACCGGGTATCGCAACTGCCCAGTAGGCAGGCGATCTCAGGTTCGAGTCGCGGTCCGGCACACATCTTCACTCGTCGCCGCTAATACTGCACAGTGCCCTGAAGTAGCTGACATCAATAACTCCTTCCCTTCCCTTTCCTATCCTTTCTCCCCCCTCGAACATCAATCTACATAATAATTATTCATATATTGGTGTTAAAAAATTAAACCTGTTCACACCCGTCTCGGGTTGTTCGTCCGACGATCGTTTGGTGGTTTTTTCGACGTATTTGATACCAACCCTGGAGTATGTTACACGTTCGCTCTGGCGAAACGTCAGTAAGTCCTCTAAATAATTGTAGCCCGCAAAAAAATGGTTCAAATGGCTCTGAGCACTGTGGGACTTAACTTCCGAGGTGATCAATCCCCTAGAACTTAGAACTACTTAAACCTAACTTACCTAAGGACATCACACACATCCATGCCGGAGGCACGATTCGAACCTGCGATCGTAGCAGTGGCGCGGTTCCAGATTGAAGCGACTTGAACCGCTCGGCCACTGCGGCCGGCTGTAGCCCGCAGATCACGAGGCGAGTGCCCACAGTTAAGTTGCAGTTTTGTTATCTAATGCAAGTGCTACATCGCGAATTGTAATCGTAAGTATAATTCAAACAACCATTCCAAAATATTCAGTTTCCTCAGTAGGCCCTACAGCTAGAATAATCTGTTCTAACTACCCCTTGCCACTAAATGTATGTGTTTGGCAGTATAGCTTGATGTATACGGGTCATGAAAGGGAAAGCTAAGCACCGCTTTTCTGCCCACCCACGGACAAATGCGGCCCGACCGACCACCTTGTCATCCTCAGTCAATGGCGTCATCGAAACGCAGTAGGCAAGGGCGTTGTGTCAACACACCGCTCTTCCAGTCATTGCTAGATTAGCAACGAAGGAAAAATGCGGGAACATCGTATAGTCGCAAATTTTTGTACACGGTAGGATGGAGTGTCATGAATCCCTACCGGCGGTTCGTGATCGTAGGGTAGGGGGCATTTAAAGATCACTTTTTGAAAGTTTTTCTCGAATAACTCGAAAACCGCTGCTTCTAGAGAAAATGTTTCCTAGTACAAAATTGAACTACATTAAATTTCCTACAGAAGAGGTCCTATTCATTTTTTTCTCTAGGACTAATATTCTCCACATAGCAGGGGATGGAAAAAATAGCAGATTATTAATAATACTGTTTTAATGGTATAAATGTACTGCTTACTGTTAAACGAGTTGGGTTAAGAGCAAATATTAGATCTGTGTACCACGTCTAAGTGTTGTAGAGCTGTATTAAGGATAAATTGTGTTGTATGGGGTGGGGATGGATGGTAGACTGGGTAAGGAACACAGATCGCTTTATTATGGTCCTGCACTTGTCACTTTCATAAGTCTGCAAACTGAAGCGCGAGCAGGTAATGCCCAGATCTATCTACCTCACTACATCACAAAAATCAACTACAGTGTATTTCACGAAGTTATAGCGACTCTCCGCAGTGCGTCTGAAGAATTACTGATGACGCAGTGTGCAGACGTGCCTCTGGGTTATTTATTTTTTCGCAAAGTGTGTTCACATTACATGGGATACATATATGAGTTACTATTATTATTGATGTAAGAATTGTATATGAACAGAGTAAGTACAGATATCTGTAAGGTCGCCTGATGATTTATTCTGAAGACGACCTGAGGCGAAGTTGTGAGCGGCTTAAATAGGCGCGCGAACCAGCCGCAATGTAGCAGGCAGTGGCGTGTGGTGTGTGGCGTTACGTGGCGCGGCCAAGTTTAATGTCTCTTCTGCGGAGATGCGCAATTTGCGGTCAACGAAGGCACTGACGATACTCCAGGGATTATTACGAACTGGATCTTTTCTTGCAGTTTCGTATCGAAATTTATAGTTTATTATTTATTTATTTATTTGTCCATATAAACCTCTTTTTCAGTATATACAGGGTGTTACAAAAAGGTACGGCCAAACTTTCAGGAAACAGTCCTCACACACAAAGAAAGAAAAGATGTTACGTGGACATGTGTCCGGAAACGCTTACTTTCCATGTTAGAGCTCATTTTATTACTTCTCTTCAAATCACATTAATCATAGAATGGAAACACACAGCAACATAACGTACCAGCGTGACTTCAAACACTTTGTTACAGGAAATGTTCAAAATGTCCTCCGTTAGCGAGGATACATGCATCCACCCTCCATCGCATGGAATCCCTGATGCGCTGATGCAGCCCTGAAGAATGGCGTATTGTGTCACAGCCGTCCACAATACGAGCACGAAGAGTCTCTACATTTGGTACCGGGGTTGCGTAGACAAGAGCTTTCAAATGCCCCCATAAATGAAAGTCAAGAGGGTTGAGGTCAGGAGAGCGTGGAGGCCATGGAATTGGTCCGGCTCTACCAATCCATCGGTCATCGAATCTGTTGTTGAGAAGCGTACGAACACTTCGACTGAAATGTGCAGGAGCTCCATCGTGCATGAACCACATGTTGTGTAGTACTTGTAAAGGCACATGTTCTAGCAGCACAGGTAGAGTATCCCGTATGAAATCATGATAACGTGCTCCTTTGAGCGTAGGTGGAAGAACATACAGTACATACTGACGAAACTAAAATGAGCTGTAACATGGAAATTAAGCGTTTCCCGACACATGTCCACATAACATCTTTTCTTAGGAATGTTTCCTAAAAGTTTGGCCATATCTTTTTGTATCGTTCACTGGATATTGGACAGAAAAACTTTTTAGCTATTGGTTTTTCAAACATCAAACATACATTATTTAAATTTTTATGACAAATTGGACCTATACAGTTGATAATTACAAATTTTTGAAATACTGTATATTTATAAAGAAGAAACATGACTGTCCAGGGGATCTATAGGAGGAGATCAGGGCGTTCCTCCCACATGGCGGCAATATTTCGTCGAAGTTAGGCAGACTGAAGGAAACAGTATGTCAAAGTAACCTTCTGTCCACCTACAGAGACTTGTGCTGTTCTCGGATTAGCAAAGAATGACCTGGGATTTCGGGCGGCTGGAATGTACAGAATACCTTGCCAGTGTGGCAAAGCCCATATCCGTCAGAAAGCGCGCACAGTTCGTCGCCTAAAATGATCGCCTTATTCGCCTTTCGCAGACCAGTCAGTCAGCCGGCCGTAGCCGAGCATTGTATCTCCACACGACATTCCATGGAATGTTCTGCCACGGAAATCTTTGCCTCGACGCGATCCTTCTGGGATTCAACTGTTAAGCAATCGTCGGAATTAAGCGTGGTGGCGGCTTTCAACAGGATAATGCATGGGACCGGGTGATTTCTTTACTGTCTTTAGAAAGAAAGCGTTTTGTGATTAATACACGTATAGCGACAGTTAATTTTATTAATTTCACATCTGAATGTCAACTCCGCAACTCCCATTCCGACAGAGAGCGCGAGTGTAGTATCATTATTAGGCAAGAACCTGCGGGCCATCTGCATGTAGCAGCTGTCTTTGCTAATGCGTCTCCGCGTCAATTTGTGGGGTAAAGCCAGCGATGTGAACCAGCAATCTCCAGTGCAAAACACACACCTGAAGGTGGCTGAACGGTTGTCAGCTGAAACATCATGTCCCGCAGTTGACGTCATCCGGCAGTAATCTCGAAACTTCATGGAATTTAATTCAGAGACTCTAAGTAGGGAATATGAAGGAACGACGTATTTTGTGCATATCTTGATTTTACGTGGAGAAAAGCAGTCTGACAAGGTCTGAGCTGGGTAGGGGACGTCGAATCAAGCAAAATTTTTCAACCAGCCACAGGTCGGAAAATCATCGTTGTGGAACTAAGGCCATAAAACTAGAGCCAATCAGCGACGAGCGAGCAAAAGATTGTTCGGTAAGCGACTAGATTTGAGGGCGCAGCTACAAAAAAAGAAAAAAAGCTTTATCCAATTCCTTTGTAACTTTTTCTTCCATCTCTTCTGTCATGTCCATTGCAAATTGTATTTCCCTTCCGATAGCTATTACAAGGTTTGCTCTTGATTTCAATAGTATTGTTAATGGTATCGTTACTTACTAAATATGGTAACTACTGTAGAATTCGTTTCGAAAACAATGTACTGGCAAAATACAGAGAATTCCTATTTATATGTAAGAGTGAGACTTAAGGCTGCAATTTTACCACGTTAAATAAATTGTTAGAAAAACAATATAAGTGACCAGCAATCGTCTCCCATTCTATTGATTTCAGTATAATGGGAAAACGTTAACGTTGTGAGACAACATAAGTAACAACGGACGAACTTCCCCACTTGCACCATGAATAGTATTAAAGGGAGTCTCACAGTCGCCACTAAGAAAATTAAACCTTACATTATAAGAAAGTATCCCTCTCTTTCGTCTTTGAAAACTCTTTTTTAATGCAAACAATGATGTACAGTCATAATCTCGCATTATCAGCGCACGAAAAATGAAAGCAACATTCGATTTCATTATCGCACATGTCATACTAAGTAGGTCTGCGTAAATTAATTCATGAACTTAGAAATCGAGTATGTGATGATTTTCTGTTGTAATGTATGGTGAGAATTGCGCTGTTGCTCACTCTAGCCTCTTGGTTCACCCGATAAACGGTAAAAAAAGACGGCATTTCCTTTTGAGCTTACTGGATCTCTTCATATCTTCCCAGCTGCTCTCAACATAAATGTAACAACCATTCTGTGCCATACAGTGGTAACAATGCAGCATCTCCCATTTCGTGCAATCCAGATAGTGAATGACTAGTTTCAACTAGCATGAGTAATCCTGAACCGTGTGCTGATATTTAGTACGAAAATGAAGCGTAGCTGCTTAATTTTCGACGCCATTTGGGGAGACAAACAGATCAATTTAGGTGTGCTAATCCATTTCACCGGATATAATGGATTGAAGAAAAGAAGTGATTGATTTACTGTTCTCGAAAATGTGTGTCGCTCGCTCCTGCTACTGTCTGATTAGGCCTATCGCCACAACACAGATGCTACAACACAATTCACAAAAATTCATTATGTTTTCTGAGAGCGCTGGTAAACGTCAACACGGCGACATTTCATCCTGTGTAAGGCACGCTAACCACACAGAAATTTGTTTACACCATACGCGGGACTGCAAGATCACCGCTCCATCACCCCCGCCACACGTCCGCCCCCCTTCCGTCCTCTCGAGTGGACTCGAGGGGTCAGTATAATTAGAACGTACTATGAGCCCCCACCCCACCTCCGTCGTTACGTGTCTGATGAGTGTGTGTTCTGTAAGGGTCGTCGCGCTGCAAATAGCAGCCAACGTCAACACGTGGGTCACGGTGTCTGACGCGGCTTCTGGCCGCTGTTTACCGGTTTGTTACCGTCAGCCGCATCCCCGGCTGTGCTCAACAACCCGATAGCCTTGTGGCGCACCGTGTACTGTCTCCACGTTCCGGCTTTTATTCACCCCACCCCCCTCTCACTGCCGAATACAGCTCGACTCCTTTCCAAAAATTCCTACTACGCCTTCCCAGAGGTTCTACAGGGCAGTCAGTACATATTATTTCACTTCAGAACACATGAACGGAAGAGGTCCGCTTCCCTGTTACAAGGATAATGAAATCAGCTCACTTTCTTATCTCTCATGGCAATATTGATGTTTCACACGTAGTTAAACTATACCATTAGAAATTCTTTTTTGAAAGTAATTGTTTGGAGTGCCCTGTATGAAAGTGAAACGTGAACCATAAGCAGTGTATATAAAAAGGAAAAACACAGGATGGACGAAATAAAACAGGCGAGGGGAATACACCGCCTGACAAAAGAAGCACCCAGAAGACACGATCTGATATCAGTGTAACGTACATTTACACGTACATGTACACTCCATCGCCGAGTACGCAAATGATTACAGCCGCCAGAGTGCATTAATGTTGTTCGTTTTTAGTGTTGTCAGCAAAGTTGGTGCGGAACGGGTGTGGACAGGGGCAGATGTTGAATGGTTGCAAGCCTGCTACTCTCTGTTAGAATCTGGACTTGGCAAGGTACTATTAATCAGAACACAGGGAGAAATTGTGATCTAAAAGACAATAGATTTATTCATCCTTAACATCACAAGACAACAAAAATGACTGAAGAAACGTAACACAAACATTTTTATTTGCCAAACGCTTTCACTAACATGGGGTCTATGGTGGACAAAGTGATCAGCTGTGGATCGACACACGAGACTAACCGGAACACTAATCGCTTTATCTGACTTCATACACGTGAATGCGGTTTCTTGCACAAAAACTACGCCACCATCAAGCATCTATACACTACTGTTCCAAAAAAAGAAAAATATGGTTCGAAAGAACAGGGTGCTGAGAAACATATACTGGAGCCCTACGCCGTAGCAGCGAATATTTTAACCTCCTGTTGGTCAGGGCGGCACACCACGATGCGTTCGCCGACTGAAGTCATGGACGGCAGCAATCTGATATTAATGGCGCGCGCCCGAAAAATGCAAGTACGCGGTCTCACGTTCGGTTAATTCGGAACGCAGGTACTTCCCTATGAGCCTCTGAAACCCTGGTAGATTCCAGTGTGCAGGTGGAGCCATTTGCTGGTCTGCAAAACCAATTTGACTCCGTGTCACGACTATGCGTGACGGAGTATGTCAAATGTTTGGACGGCCGACTAAAGACAAATAAGTATGCATCACTCGTTGTGTGCGAGATGCTAGAAGCAGTACCTCTGATGGTTCAGAAGGTGAGTGGCAGAGGCTCTAAGTGGCACACTAGCAAAGGACACAAGTCTCACTGTTTAGGCAGAGACCTGCAGGTCTTCACAAGCGAAGCGCCAGTACAAGAGAGATCTCTTCTCTTTCTGTCTGCTTCCTTGTCAGCTCCGTAGCAAAAGTCCATTTACATCTTAGACTTCCTCCACTTTAACACAAGCCAATCACGAGCTGGAGCGCGGCATTCCAAGCACGGAGAGCGCCCCTTGCTCTGCGTACACCGATTTGACAAATCAGAGACTGGGAGAAAAGGAAGAAAGATTCAGCTTCGTAGCCTTTTTCCCACGCAGTTAGCAGTGTCTTTTGCTAACAACATGACCAGGATTTGAACCACACCCCTCCATAAAAAGCTTGTTATCTCCCCTGTTGCGTCCATTTCAAAGTTTCCAAAGAACGGCCATAAAGTCGCTCAAAGCCTTGTGCTTTCACAAATATGTTTTGTAACAGAGTCTGGACGTCTGGGTGCCAGTCACCTGTCCCACAGAAATTCGCAGAACGCTCACAGTTTTCTCATCGGCTTTCTACCTAACAAGGGCCCATCCTCTGCTTTATTGCCAGTCAACAATGTGCTGGCCATTGCAGCAGCGACTTCTCGGCGCTAGTCAGTCTACCTGGACGCGGATGCCAACCGACCGGCGCCAACCAACATGTCTGCACAATGAGACCGTGGAACGGCCTTCCGGAAATGTTTCCACCCAGGTTCCGCAGAAAAAACGCGCTTCCCTCAGCCCTCAGTCGTCGTATGCTTCTACTGCAGTCATTTAAATCGGCACCCTATTCCTTTGAACGCAGGTAAAGCTTACCGTTATTCCTTCCCTAGAGCACACAAGCAAGAGCATTAACTACTGCCCACCATTTCATCATGATGTATGAAGTCAAATCATAATAAAGATCATCTTCCCTAAGAACATGAAGTCACACAACACCGAATCAGAAGTGAAAGTGCCCTGCAATCTCTCATGGTCACAGTGAAGAAGGACACGGAGATGTCTTGTGTGGGACAGCTTTACAAGCACTTGACAGAGTTTCAAAGTGGCCTCAGCGTGAGTCTCCTTTTTTGCTGGCTGGTGGAATCGATCAGTATCCATATTCATGGGGCACTGGTCCAGTGTTGGACTACATGGGGACATGGGTTATAACACTACTGTATACTACTGCTATACCATAACCTTAAAGTAGGAAGCAGGTCGTGAAATAAAACTATGTAGTTAAAGCAAATATTCCTATGAGAGGAATTTTGTTATGTTGACCGTGTTGTATCTAACGGGAGTGGCTTATCGGAAATGGAAGTCAGAATTACGTAAATATTTGAACAGTACAAACAATATTTTACCTACCTACACTGTTCAAAGAACAAGGTAAACGGTCGCCAGCCTAATCAGGCAAGAGAATGATTGACATTCTTGTTCAAGAAATTAAGTATGAGTAACCTTAACGGACAAACACAACCTATATTTTGCCACACGCGAGTGCAACGAACTCTGACACCTGCATATGTTCACGGTTAAGATTGGAAGCTAACAGAGCAGAACAAACTATTTGCATAAATATAACAGATCACGAAACAAATTATTACTTTCAGGGCTTATTCAAACTAAATGGTCTTTATAACATTACTATTTATGTTCACTGTAGAATCATAAATTGGACATAGGTTAAGTGTTATTTTTCAAACACTTTCCTAATTGACATAGAATTATAAATGTTGTTCACTGCAAAATTATGAGCTGGTAACAGGTTAAGTCTCTCTCAGTTAAATACTTTACTGTTTAAAATGAAAGTTGATTGGAATTCACTAACAGGTTACTTCTCACTGTCTTTTGAATAAAGAAATTATTGTTTTCATAAATAGTGGTATACGATAACCTATGGATCTTATTACACAATTAATATGCACTTTCAATACCCGAAAGAAACAAGTGCTTAGCAAGCAAAAATAACTTTCCACAACTGCAATTCACGACTTTTGCTGCAGTGAAACACAATGTTGACAAATTTACAAGAAACTGACTCACCTTTTAAAATTTACTACAGGCAGCACTATGATCATTAACTAAGCAAAACTTTATAACCCTCAGTTTTAAGAACTTTTAATTTTTAAAAGAAACAGCAAATTGTCTTTATTACCACAGTCTTCTACTTTCAAGTAAATAATTAAATAGGTGACCTTGACACTCCAAACAAAAACTTTAAATTTGACTGTTTCCATAACTGGGAGGCTTTCATTTTTTTTTACACAAACTAGGACACTCGGTAATCATAGTTCAAATGGAGAGGAACCTGAGAGGTGTTGTGATAGGGAAAAAATCAAGGTAGGTACATGAATTCAATTATAAGTTACCTTATATTTGTGCACACTAACACATCCAGTAAGCTGATCCTTCACTGTACATAATTGTAGTATTCCGTTACAGTGATTGCGCAATGTGGTGGCAACTGCATGTTGGTAGGCGGATTTGCAGACAGAATTGCTGGACTCTGTCCATTCTTGGTGGCGATGATGGATACCAATTCCAGAATCGTTCCATCCATCCATCCATCCGAGGCATTGGAAAGTGGCAGAAAAAGCCTTTCTCGGAACCAGCACAATATACAACTTTTACATGGCAGTGCACACGTTTGGTAGCTCGTTCCCGACTGACTCTTGTTCCACCTTTTCTACCTAGGCCAACCACAATTTGCGCGCGCTACACAGTTCCGTTCCCGAGGGGAACCACAACACCTTTTATACATAAGATAACTAAGAACCCTAAGTGAAGGTCAGCAGTTTACGTAACAGCAAACAAACATTTTAAATAAAACAGAACCTTTGCACGTACTGGTATTTCTACACAAAATTATTTAAATAAAATTATTTAATTTTAAAGATAACCAAAGATATTATGTAAGAAAGACAAAAGATCATTACAGAGGTTATACTTCATTGCAGCATCGAATTAATTGTGCACTAATTACAGAAGTTCAACGATGGGATGTTGAACAAAATAGAAAGCTAAATGAATCAACAAAAGGTATGTAGTGTCTAAGGTATGGTGTTACAGGGTGCAGGCATACTAAGCACATCATGACCCCTTCACATCTGCATCTGCCATCAGGGAACAAGTAACGGATTCCCTTGAACGTTCTGTCATCCTGCACCACTGGTTGAAGGGTAGCAGTAGCCAGGATAGAAAATTACCATCCCACACGCAGGCTGCTGATAACACCATGGCATAAACAGCTGCATTTAGAGCGGTGTCGTTATTGCAAAGCGCTAGGTGCTGATAAATGAAATCCCACTATTTTCAGCGATGAATCGCTGTTCTGCACTACCAAGGATGACTATCATCAGGGCGACCTGGGAGAGGTACCATTCTTCCAATGATTTGGAGATGCTCACCAGTGTCACTTCTGATGTTCATAGTGTGGGGAGCCATACGTTACGATTTCAGGTCACGTGTTGTAATGATTGAGGGAACTGTGACAGCAAACCATACATCACGGACATTGTCCGTCCTTATCTGGTAGCTCTCAGGTGACAGTACTGTGGCGCCATTTCTCAACATGACAATGCATGTCCACTAATGGAATCTGTCTCTATGAACTGTCTGCGTGATATTGAGGTATTCCTGTGTCCAGAAAGACCCCAGATAAGTCCCTAATTAAAGACGGGTGGGACCAGCTCCGATGTCCACTCGGTCCCAGTGCCAGTACCCCTGACATCAAAGATCAGTTACATCAGTTGTGGGTCATCTTGGATACAATAACTTAAAGACACCCGTCCCGACATAAGCAGTGCGTGCATAAAGGCCAGAGGGCGCGCAACGACACTCTGATAACTGGTCTCATAGTGCGAAGTTTTCTATAGATCTGACTCGGTTTTATAATGACTGAATTAACATTACGTACTCTCTCAATCCGCGAAGTTTCATTTCGTCTCCTCCTCCTCTTCTGTTTTAGTGTCAGGTAGCGTATTTCAGGCATCTCTGGTAGCTGATGATGCCAGATGAGTTGCCTATCTTAAGGGGAGTATCAATACCCTATCTTCATAATGTTAAATTTAACATATTTATAGCCCGTTTCCTCAGAGACTATCCTAGCCAATGAAACCCAACTTTGCAGCAGATAGAGTTATATCTTACACATTCATTGTTTTCCTACAAATTATCTAACTTCACTAGGAATAAAGATATGAATTTTTATTGATGGTCTTAAAAAATTATGTAATTTTTTTAAAAATAATTTTTGTGATCAATTTATGAGTGCTATCTCTACCACTGTAAATCCACATAAAATAATACCGCTGTCAATAAGAGGTAAAAATTTCAAAGCTTTAGCTTAAGTAGTCACTGAGATAATGGAAAACATTTGCAAAGAAAGTAGTTTTACAGAAATCGCACTAAAAAGCTGAAGTAAAGAAAAACTCACTGTTGAATGAAGAGACAATCTAAAACTCTCTAGCTTTGGTGTTTATGTACGGCCAGACAGATGGGAACGGTCGAGAGGCAGCTAGGCTGAATCAAAACAAGTATCGTCACAGACACCAATCACATCACACAACATATCAGGCCCTTTTCAGGCGTTTGTGTGATCTTGGGTTCTTTCAGACAGACAAACGTGCAGGGGGGTGGCGGACTGTGCGTACACCAGGTCCCGAGAACCGGATTCTATAGGACATTGAGGCGAACCCTAATACAAGCTGCAGCCAAGTAGCCCGCCAACACGGTGTAAGCCGAACTAAGATTATGTGTATCCCGCAAGACGCTGCGTCCCATGGAGGCCACTTTGAACATGTGATGTGACGTGGATGCGATGCAGCTCTGTTCTCTGTTCTTGGACGATCTGTTTTCGTAGCTCGCGCTCTATCCATTTCGGGACAGATGCTCATAGAATCTTTATTCCTCCACTTCCAGTCAGCAATCCGCCCCTGTAGTTTGTCGGTTTTGTTAATGTTCACCCTGCATACTGATTTTATTACTGCTCCAACAGCTTCAGTTTCTATGGGATATTCGGTTCCTGCGCCTTTTTTGGTATTTACACCAGTCAATTGAACACAGCTTGTGTAGTGGCTTCTCATCATTGCACGCCTTGTGGAGAAACGTTGCCCATACTTCTTTTCTCACTGCTTGTAAGTAGTTTCTATTTCTTCTAATGGCTGGCCATATAGCATTCAGTTAGCTGACATTGTATTGGCAGTCAAATGTCCTCTAATAGCCTTGTCATCTTCAACCTTTTTCCTAGAAACGTTCTGCCTGATTTTACGCAGTCTGGCACTCATTCGTTTCTGCACATGACACACACATTCTAACTTTTGTGGTGTTAGGCAATCATAGGGCTTGTTGTCGGGTTATTGACTTGACTGAATTTGAATCACCATCACCAACGAATTTAGCATAGCGAACTCCACATTGTTATAGTGAGCGCTAAAAGATCTTCACAGCTGAGTCACTTTCCATCGCTCCACTACAGCCCTCATATATTTTCTGACAGTTGTGTTCTTGCTGATGCTTCTTTTCATTATTGGTACCGATCTTTGTGCATTCATGGCAACGTTTTGACAATACTTCAACATCAAGCATCTTCCCGGTGTCAATACTTACGGCAGCTGCACAAGAATTTTTAGACTGGTGGTCCTTCTTTGTCATGATCAGTCAAATGCTATGCAAATGTCGTTGTGACAATCATTTTCTTCAACTGCTTCCACTGTTGCAGAGTTCATTGATTCTTCTGCAATTTCTTTCATTGTTTCCCCTAAAACATCTGTAAATCTTCAAATATTAGCAGTGAGGCCTGACAGATTCATTAGAGCACACAAAGTTCCTCCAGCCCCGGAGCCTTTACTGATGCATCTCAGCCCACGAAACTATCTGACGTTCGTCTCAAAAAGATTATTGTTTTAACATTTTTCAGTCCAAATCTACACACTGAAAGTCGTAAGGTGTCGTACAAAACGTGGATTATAGCATGCGTTATATCACAAACAGAAATTGATATCATAGGAAGCAATGTAGCCAGCCCATGTAGTAGGATGTTCACCATAAATCAACGTAAATCACCGCCCTCTAGAGCAAAAAGTTCTCCAGATAGCTTATCGTAACCGAACAAGTGCTCATGGAAATTGTAGAAATTACTTGTACAGTAAATTATTTCAAAATAAATAAAAAATGCTTACAGTCATTCAAAATCAACGAAACATACATCAAATTAATAAGAATACTCCAAACGACAATTTTCCATCAAAAAATAAAAATAGACATTTCATAACCACCGCATCTTTTGTACTCCCCTTAGGATGCATGAAATATTTTCTGCGCCGATGATATTATGCCCACCCTGTACATTCAGCAGTCGCAACATTGTGCTGTTTGAATGAGAGTGCATAGTACAAGATTATCCCGAAATATTTAAGAATTTTTCTTCCCCAAAACTGTGTCCCTAAATGGCCAACAGATAAGATTTTCCTTTGGAAGAACCGCACCTCAATTTTGATTGGATTAGGTTAGACGTAACATATTCGGAAATTGGATCCAAGATTCCATTTGCATGCACACCGTCTGCTTCTTTAATAGTTGTACGTTACATCTAGAGTTACATCATCCGTGCGACGCGGCTTTCTGGATACTATTTCAGGTAGCGTGTATGTTGAAAAGAAGCGCAGTTAGCATTGACATACACGCAAACTTATCCAGTTTCTTTCTTTCGTCTATTCTTAGACAAGAAGAAAGAGTGTGCTGCTGATCACGCTCTAATTGAATGAAAATTGTTCTACACAAAAACTGATAGGCAGGTCTTAACTTTCTTTTATGGGTCCTTGAAACTCAACACAAATTTGTCAAAACAAGGCGCTATCCATTTTTCAGGACACTCAGTGTTAAGCTGATTTGTTCACTGGTAAATCTATCTGCTAAAGATTGAGAAGTACGTCGTTTTAAGTTTCTAGTGCAACTTTTGAAGTTGACTCAACACATCTAGCTATCTTTCTACAGGTCATACAGAAAAAGTCCTTGAGTCTCGATTGAACTTACCTCAAAAAAACGTGAAGAGCCTGAGTTTTCACCATGGCATTAACATACAATATTTCGTGTCTCAGTTATGTAACATGAATCATTATTCATTTATGTAAACCAACGCAGAAAATAAATAGACTCCTAATCATCGTTATATATGTATGTTGTTGTCGCTGTGGTCTTCAGTCCAAGGATTGGTATGATGCAGCTCTCCACGCTGCTCTATCCTGTGGAAGCCTCCTCATCTCCGAGTAACTACTGGAACTTACATCCTTCTGAATCTGCTTACTGTATTCATCTCTTGGCCTCCCTCTACGATCTTTACCCCGCTCCCTCTCCCCCACGCTTCCCTCGAGAACTAAGTTGATGCTCCCTTGATGCCTCATGATGTGTCCCACCAACCGATACTTTCTTCTATTCGCCAAATTTCTCTTCTCCGCAATTCTATTCAGTACCTCCTCATTAGTTTCATGATCTACCCATCTAATATTGAGCAGTCTTCTGTACCACCACATTTCAAAATCTTTTATTCTCTTCTTGTCTAAACTGTTCATCGTCAATGTTTCACTTCCATAGCAAATGCTTTCAGAAATGACTTCCTGACACTTACATCTATAGTCGATGTTACGAAATTTCTCTTCTTCAGAAACTGTTTTCTTGCCTTTGACAGTCTACATTTTACATCCCCCCTACTTCCACCGTTATCAGTTATGTTGCTTCCCAAATACCAAAACCTATCTACTACTTTGTGTCTCGTTTCCTAACGTGATTCCTCCGCATCACCTGATTTAATTCGGCTACATTCCATTATCCTCGTTTTATTCTTGTTGATGTTCATCTTATATCCTCCTTTCAAGACACTGTCCATTCCGTTCAACAGCTCCTCCAGGTCCTTTGCTGTCTCTGACAAAATTAGAATATCATGGGCAAACCTAAAAGTTTTTGTTTGTTCTCCATGTATTTTAATTCCTACTCCAAATTTTTCTTTTGTTTCCTTTACTGCTTGCTCAATATATAGATTGAATAACATCGGGGATAGGCTACAACCCAGTCTCACTCCCTTCCCAACCACTGCTTCCCTTTCATGCCCCTCGACTCTTATAACTGCTGTTTGGTTTCTGTACAAATTGTAAATAGCCTTTCGCTCCCTGTATTTTACGCCTGCCATCTTTAGAATTTGAAAGAGGGGATTCCAATCAACATTGTCAAAAGGTTTCTCTAAGTATACAAATGCTAGAAACGTAGGTTTGGCTTTCCTTAATCTAGCTTCTAAGATAAGTCGTAGGGTCAGTATTGCGTCAAGTGTTCCATCATTTCTACGGAATCCAAACTGATCTTTCTTGAAGTCGGCTTCTACCAGTTTTTCCATTTGTCTGCAAACAATTCGTATTAGTATATTGCAACCGCGACTTATTAAACTGATAGTTTGGTAATTTTCACACCTGTCAGCACCTGCTTTCTTTGGAACTGGAATTATTATATCCATCTTAAGCGTGAGGGTATTTTGCCTGTCTCATACGTCTTGCTCACCAGATGTTCCGAGGCCTTGTTTCGACTTAAAGCTTTCAGTGCTCTGTCAAATTCTTCACACAGTATCATATCTCCCACCTCATCTTCATCTACATCGTCTTCCATTTCCATAATATTGCCCTGAAGTATGTCGCCCTTGTATAGACCCTCTATATACTCCTTCCACCTTCCTGCCTTCTTTGCTTGGAACTGGTTCTCCATCTGAACTCTTGATATTCATACGCGTGGTTCTCTATTCCCGAAAGGTCTCGTTAATTTTCCTGTAGACAGCATCGATCTTACCACAAGTGATATATGTTTCAATTTCCTCGCATTCCTGCCTCATTTATTGCAATTTTTATCTTTTCTGCTTTCATCGATTAAATTTAATACCTCTTGTGTTACCCAAGGATTTCTACTAGGCCTCGACATTTTACCTACTCGATCCTCTGCTGCCTGTATGAAATTCAGTTTTTACCGTATCGTAGTAATTTTGAGACTGAACAATAAAAAATTACATTGAAAATGGCATAAAAAGTGCTCAAAAATTTTTGGCCAAAGAAAAACTGAATAAATAGTGTCTTGTATAAAGCGGAATGTCTCTCCAATTCAGATTCAGGTTTAAGTGGTTCCCTTAAGGCACGGTGGAATACTAGTAAGGCTGTTACAATGCGGTGACAATTTGCGTAACTCCTTTTCCATTTTGCCTTTTCAGCATCGAGACAAAACGTTTTAATCCACTTTCATTTTCATTCTGGAAGCCATCTTGAGTGTACAGGTACGAAAGAGACATCGAAAAGCCTCTCATACAGTGAAAATCACAACAGATTGGACAATGGTCGCATCTAACACAAAGTGTTCAGCGTGTCTCATATATTACAATCATAGCTGTGGTTGCCAAGTTGGCACTGTTTAGAGCGCAGCCCGAAAACTGAAAGATTTATTCCAGATAGAGAGCCTATGCCACTGCATACTGATTTATCTTGACCTATACTGTACACCTCGAACGTTCAGTGTGACTCCCTTGTGGTAAGCGGTCGCCAGATAGGAAGCTACGAGTGTCCTTCGAAGCGGCGACGTAGGAACGCGTCACGGCGAACGTCGGTCAGCCTGTTTCGAGGAAAGGAACGCTGGTCGTCGCCAAGGGGGCAGACGGCCAGCCGTGACTCAGAGGGCCTGAGTCAGCAGCGCTGGGGTTGCGGCGCGCTGGCGCGGACCCTCCCACGGGACTGGGTGGGCGTCGACGGCGGGGCGGCCTCTCCGGTGGAATCTTCCTGCCGCGGGAGCAGGAAGGGATCTGCTTATCAGGTTACGGTAGTGGCTGCGAACACAACAGGAAAACGCCACCTGCTACGCCACAAACAATCTCTGTAAGGCCATTACTCATCATCAGTATAAATCAATTGGACCAAATTTGACATCAACGACCACTGTGTTTTAAGAACTGCTGTTATTTGTAAAGGCTGTGAACACTTTTACATTCTTGCTACAACATAAACTTTCTACACACAAAACATCAAAAAATGGTTCAAATGGCACTGACCAAAAATGGTTCAAATGGCTCTGAGCACTGTGGGAGTTAACATCTGAGGTCATCAGTCCCCCAGAACTTAGAACTACTTAAACCTAACTAACCTAAGGACTCCACACACACCAATGCCCGAGGCAGGATTCCAACATGCGACCGTAGCAGTCGCGCGGCTCTGGACTGAAGCAACTAGAACAGCTCGGCCCCTCCGGCCGGCCACAGAACTTCCAGGAAAATAAGTGGTCACCAGAGATATCTATCACCCCTGTGGACTGGCACGTTGCCTATCCCACAGTTTCCATTGGAAACAAATATCGATTTTAGAGTCTCATGTAATTATTGACCAAATTTAAAACTTTAGAATTCTGTCATTAGCGACTCACTAAGAAACTGTGTACGTTCCTTGGCATAGTGTAACTCACCCACGCAAATTATCCAGACCATGCAGTTTTTGAGAATAGGAGCACTCAGCGACATTCAAAAAACTTTACACGCACTCTAGTAAATTAAAACCTTTTACAAACATTTTCTCGCTGTCACCACAAACAACATTATGAAAGGAAAAACGTTTATCACTCACTACATTTTCGCTGTTTATGTGACAAAACTTGAGCATAAGACGTGACATTTTAATTTATTATTCCTTTACTACTAACTCTATTCTCAACAGCTTTTGCAGACAGTAGCCACATATACTTGAATGTACCTGCAAAGTTGTATCATAATACGACTTACAGTTTAGTCAGAGGAAGTGCCACTTTTCGTTTAGCCTTTTCATTAATAAAAGAAGGAAGATTAGAGCTTTACGTCCCATCGACTTCGAGCTCATTAGAGATGTAGCACAAGCTGGGATTATAAAAGGATGGGGATGGAGATCGGCTGTCCTCTTATCGATGGAACCATTCCAGCATTTTCCTTAAGCGATTAAGGGTGTATAAAAATCTGTTTATTTATGTAATTGCTTGTAGGTTACGTACATGATTACTTACTAATATTATAACTTTACAGCGTAAATTGCCCTGAAGATGACCCCATCGCGGGTTGAAACCGGTTGGCGGCAAAGTAAATAATGAGATTGTGACTGTCATTTTGAATAATTGATTATAAGTAAATTAATCGCTGTTATCTCCACACAACTATGTTGCCTGAAAATTTTAGGTTAAGGGAAGTCACGGAAAATTTAGAATGGATGGCGAATGCGGATCTAAACCATATTTCCCCCGAATGCGCGCCCAGTTCCCTACTACTGCGCCACTTCGTATAATTCGATTTTCATTGGTGTGCCGGTGAAACTAATATAACCAACACATTTATGGTTTAGCGTCCTCAGCCATAAAGGCACTAAATGCTTAACGTGAAATATTCAGCACAGTAACTCGTTTATAAAGTCAGCTGACGTCAGAAGCTCTTTTACACATTCTTTACATAACCTGGGGTGGGGTAACTGGTTCTGGTACTGAGACTGACTGGCTCAGAGGACTGTGGGACTCGCAGAACCGTCAGCTGGCAGCTCACACGTGTCTAGCACGTGTGCGCTCTCACGCGGAGTTCTCAAGCGTCCAACATTTCTCACACGTTCTGTCCCTTTCCAGTTTTCTAGGCAAGTGTCGCAGTTCTGCGAGGGTGCATATGTGCGCTAGGAAGAGGCCTCAAATTGGAGCATTGACCCGCTAGCTACCTTCAAGTGGTATTTAATAAAATTGAATTTTTTTGTAAGGTCTAACAGAAGCTGATAAATCACACCTGTGTACATGGGAACTTGAAATGTCTTTGCGTGACATTTTACTTACAGACTTTGACTTGTTCTCATAGGGGGCCGCAAGGGAGCGAGGGGTAGAGGTCGATTGGAATCTGGACACGCGATTTTGTTAATTACAGTTTTTTACGCATTTATGGCATGTTCAACATTGTTGAGTGCGACTTTAACAATCACTGTGCCGGGAGCCTCTGAATTCCTACTAAAGTCTTCTGCGAGTTGTAGGAGGTTGTTGTTGTTGTGGTCTTCAGTCCTGAGACTTGTTGTATGCAGCTCTCCATGCTACTCTATACTGTGCAAGCTTCTTCATCTCCCAGTACCAACTGCAACCTACATCCTTCTGAATCTCCTTAGTGCATTCATCTCTTGGTCTCCCTCTACGATTTTTACCCTCCACGCTGCCCTCCAATACTTAATTGGTGATCCCTTGATGCCTCAGAACATGTCCTACCAACCTATCCCTTCTTCTTGTCAAGTTGTACCACAAACTTCTCTTCTCCCCAATTCTGTTCAATACCTCCTCATTAGTTATGTAATCTAACCATCTAATCTTCAGCATTCTTCTGTAGCACCACATTTCAAAAGTTTCTATTCTCTTCTTGTCCAAACTATTTATCGTCCATGTTTCACTTCCATACATGGCTACACTCCATACAAATACTTTCAGAAACGACTTCCTGACAAATCTATACTCGATGTTATCAAATTTCTCTTCTTCAGAAACGCTTTCCTTGCCATTGCCAGTCTACGTTTTATATACTCTCTACTTCGACCATCATCAGTTATTTTTCTCCCCAAATAGCAAAACTCCTGTACCACTTTAAGTGTCTCATTTCCTAATCTAATTCCCTCAGCATCACCCGACTTAATTCAACTACATTCCATGATCCTCGTTTTCCTTTTATTGATGTTCATCTTATACCCTCCTTTCACGACACTGTCCTTTCCGTTCAACTGCTCTTCCAAGTCCTTTGCTGTCTCTGACATAATTACAATGTCATCGGCGAACCTCAAAGTTTTTATTTCTTCTCCATGGATTTTAATACATACTCCGAATTTTTCTTTTGTTTCGTTTACTGCTTGCTCAATATACAGATTGAATAACATCGGGGAGAGGCTACAACCATGTCTCTCTCCCTTCCCAACCACTGCTTCCTTTTCATGTCCCTCGACTCTTATAATTGCCATCTGGTTTCTGTGCAGACTGTAGATAGCCTTTCGCTCCCTGTATTTTACCCCTGCTACCTTCAGAATTTGAAAGAGAGTATTCCAGTCAACATTGTCAAAAGCTTTCTCTAAGTCTACAAGTGCTAGAAACGTAGGTTTGCCTTTCCTTACTCTAGCTTCTAAGATAAGTCTAGGGTCAGTATTGCCTCACGTGTTCCAACATTTCTACGGAATTCAAACTGATCTCCCCGGAAGTCGACTTCTACCAGTTTTTCCATTCGTCTGTAAAGAATTCGCGTTAGTATTTTGCATCCGTGACTTATTAAACTGATTGCTCGGTAATTTTCACATCTATCAGCACCTGCTTTCTTTGGGATTGGAATTATTATATTCTTCTTGAAGTCTGAGGGTATTTCACCTGTCTCACACATCTTCCTCGCCAGATGGTAGAGTTTTGTCAGGACTGGCTCTCCCAAGGCCGTCAGTAGTTCTAATGGAATGTTGTCTACTCCCGGGGCCTTGTTTCGACTCAGGTCTTTCAGTGCTCTGTCAAACTCTTCACGCAGTATCGTATCTCTCATTTCATCTTCATCTACATCCTCTTCCACTTCCATAATATTCACCTCAAGTACATCGCCCCTGTATAGACCCTCCATATACTCCTTCCACCTTTCTGCTTTCCCTTCTATGCTTAGAACTGGGTTTCCATCTGAGCTCTTGATATTCAAACAAGTGGTTCTCTTTTCTCGAAAGGTCTCTTTAATTTTCTTGTAGGCAGTATCTATCTTACCCCTAGTGAGATAAGCCTCTACATCCTTACATTTGTCCTCTAGGCATCGCTGCTTAGCCATTTTGCACTTCCTGTCTATCTCATTTTTGAGACGCCTGTATTCCTTTTTGCCTGCTTCATTTACTGCATTTTTATATTTTCTCCTTTCATCAATTAAATTCAATATTTCTTCTGTTACCCAAGGATTTCTACTAGCCCTCTTCTTTTTACCTACTTGATCCTCTGCTGCCTTCACTACTTCATCCCTTCTCCTACTGTATTTCTTTCCCCCATTCCTGTCAATTGTTCCCATATGCTCTCCCTGAAACTCTGTACAACCTCTGGTTCTTTCAGTTTATCCAAGTCCCATCTCCTTAAATTTCCACCTTTTTGCAGTTTCTTCAATTTTAATCTACAGTTCATAACCAATAGATTGTGGTCAGAGTCCACATCTGCCCCTGGAAATGTCTTACAATTTAAAACCTGGTTCCTAAATCTCTGTCTTACAATTATATAATCTATCTGAAACCTGTCAGTATATCCAGGGTTCTTCCATGTATACAACCTTCTATCATGATTCTTGAACCAAGTGTTAGCTATGATTAAGTTGTGCTCTGTGCAAAATTCTACCAGACGGCTTCCTCTTTCATTTCTTAGCCCCAATCCATATTCACCTACTACATTTCCTTCTCTCCCTTTTCCTACTACCGAATTCCAGTCACCCACGACTATTAATTTTCGTTTCCCTTCACTATCTGAATAATTTCTTTCATTTCATCATACATTCCTTCAATTTCTTCGTCATCTGCAGAGCTAGTTGGCATATAAACTTGTACTACTGTAGTAGGCGTGGGCTTCGTGTCTATCTTGTAGGAGGTAATGGATACAAAATATATCTGACGATCGGATCATTCCCAAATTTTCGCTTCACGGTACGCATACAAACGGAATAGAGGGGGCGGTCCTCAGTCCTTGTTTCAGTTAGGACAACAAACTCCCTTTTCGTCCGAGTACGACAACGGCTGCTTCGCTGCTAGGAGACTGGACTATGGTACTCCACGAACGCGCCGGACTCTCGACTTTGAGGAGGTACTCTGCTACGTAGAAGGCAGCCCGGCGACGGGCAGGGGCTACTCGAAACACCGCCCGCGGCACTCGCCCCTGCGGAACGCTCAGGTCCGAGCACAGTGTTCCCGCTGTGTGACCTTCAAGTTATTTTACATCCAAACAGTACATTTCCGGACATGAATTCTTTATCCAAATTCTATCTACTGAGTCCCCTCTACAACCACCAGAAACCTCTAATAGGAATTGTGGATCATTCTGTATGTCTTGGGTGTTTCTGGTTGTCGTTGTCAGCAGGAAATTTTCTCGAATCCTTGGTCAGACCGCGTTCTCGGCGCTATTTTGCAGCCAGAATGGTTGCAGACCTTTACGTAATAGTGTTCTCAACATTTCCTCTGTCTTTCCCCAGTGCAGCCCTCACCGAGCCGCAGAAAGGGGCCGGTCAAACACCACTACTTGAAGATTCCTACGTCAGTTTACTATGCGGACAGCTGTCAATCGTCTGGGATAAAATAAGTTTTAAGTACTTCTTGAAGGTCGAAACTTTTTCTCACTACCCGAATCAGCTATATTAGAAGTAGCAATATTAGAATCTTGCTCCTATTGCGAAAATTTTTGCGCACGCCCATGCCTGTTGTCCTGGTGCATCTCTGTGGAAATCGTCGCCGTAAGTTGCTAACATCAGCTGCAGGCTGTGCCACAGTGTCAGCGGTGCACGATTTTCAGTTCCAAAGTTGAATCTTTGAATCTTTCTGGATGCAGTTAAAGAGCAACACAGTATTAATAATTGGTTTTGCAGCACTGCCAATTTTTACACTCTCTTGAGGGTCAGAGTGAGGCTGGTGACTCTTATTGACGCTATTGTGCAACTACAACAATGTAGTAGATTATTGAGACTTGGCGTGGCACCACGACATCTTTGAGGACGACGCGAAGGTGCGTCTTGGTTCCATTTCATCATAATCGTATTTCAGCTATTACTCAGAAGCAATTTGCTAGTAGACGGCAATATTTTCCATCAAAAAAAAAAGTAGAACAATACGCACCGGTACACCTGTGGAATTTTCCCAGTGACTCACTGGAAAACTTTTTGTTCGCTCTTTACCACTTCAGTCTTGCCCTCAGAACCGAGCACAGGGCTGGATTTACAAACTGCGGCGCCGTACGCTAGAGACCTTTCGGCGTTCCCCACTCACTCTTTTGTTTCTGACTTGCGACATTTCTAGTTTTTATACATCTTTTGTTTTCCAACAAAATTAAAATTCCATAATTTTTCAAAATGGCCATGCTAACACCACAAGCCTCGCTCTATATTGGCTCCACACAGTCGACACCAACAACCATGTTGCTTCCACTAGTAACTCTGCCGCAATTGCCCTGGGAAAATTTACAGTCACCAGCGCTTATATTAAACGGCGTTAAAGTTTCATCTTGACTCTTAATGTTACTCCCACGAATCGACCTGTTCAAATGCACATTTTCATGCCAAGAAATATATTCGCCACGTCTCTTAGCTTCAAAGCCAATTTCCTTTTTTCATCTACACCCTACATCTATACGCCTCAAAACACCGTGAGGTGACTGGCAGAGGGTAAGGCCCACTGTATCATTTATTACTGTTTCTTCCCATTCCATTCACGTTCGGAGCACGGGAGAACTGATTGTCTGAATGCACTAATTATTCTAATCTTATCCTCACGATCCCTACGTGAGCGGACATTCTAGTATATTCGTAGAGTCATCATTTAAAGCCGGTTGTTGAAATTTCGTTAACAGTCTTTCTTGGGTAGGGTAGGTCCATCTTGAACCGTGTTCCAGTTCAGTTCCTTCAGTATCTCTGACAGTCTCCCACAGATTTCCTTATACAAGCACGACTTCATTTTTTCATGCCTTTCATCCTGCTGGATTGTGTACTTAAAAATGTGCAGTATTACGTGACACGTGCAATGATGACAGCTGAGAACCAAAACAATGTCAACCTGTACGCGACCCCTACAACAGCCTCGATCAGCGATATCAACAAAGAAGTGAACGTTACGCTGTCAACAGTCCTGCTGGCTCACCTTCCATGTTTCCATATTACCCGCGCTCTTTTGCGTGTGTTAACTAAGTCAGTAGAAACGCCGATAGAGGTCTTTCGGTGTCCTCTTTCCTACCTGGCCCAAGCGTGGATCAGGGTTGTCTCGAATTTCTTTCTGAGAACCCGCCTCCCGATGAAACCCTGTCGCGATATGTAAAAACCCCGATCATACACAAATGAATATCGTTATATATAGAAGGCAGTGTCCCGACTGACTGAGTCACTCACTCACTGTCTCATCATCGCCCAGCCCAACCTGCTAAGAATAGAGACTTGGAATTTGGGGAGGGTGTTGATCTTATACAGTACACATCGCTCACGACGGGATTTTTCGAAATTCCATGCCTAAGGGGGCGAAACTGAGGATGACAGATTTTCTGAAAATATTTCGCTACTAAGGCAATTTTGAAGCCAGACTTACGGAAATTGGTTTGGTGTCTCGGTCAGAAATAAAGAAATACGTGTTTAAGCATTTTCGAAAACTTAAAGCCTTTGGAGGTGAAACACAGAGTGCAACTTTTTTTTAAAATGAATATCAAGAAACTACTAAAATATTTTTAAACCTACATCAATGAAAACTGCTATTTGTCTTCTCGGTTATAAAACATACGTGTTTCATCGCTCTTGGAATTCAGTCCCTAAGGGGGTCAAATAGGAGATGAAATGTCTTACGAAATATTTCATTATGAATGCATTTTCAAAGCTAAATCCATGAAAATTTTCATTTGGCTTCTTGATTAAAAACAAAAAAGTACGTGTGTCACTGTTTTTGGAAAGTGAATCCATAAAAGTATGAAATAGGGGTGAAAAATTCTATGAAAATATTTGATTGTGACAGCATTCTTAAAACTAAATCTATCGAAACTGCTATTTAGCTTCTCAGTTAGAAATGAAAGAAATACTTGTTTCACTGTTTTTGTAAATTCAAATTCTAAGGGGATGAAATGGGGCCAGACTGAGTCACTAACTCATATCGACCAGCTGAAACCGCTAAGATACTTGAAATTTGAGGTGTTGTGCATTTTAAACAGTAGCTATCGTTTAAGAAGGAATTATTCGAAATTCCACTCCTAGAGGGGGTGAAAAAGGAATGAAAGGCTTTTTGCAGCTATTACGGCACGTTTGAAGATAGAACTCAGGAAACTGGTACTGGTTTCTTAGCCAAACGTAAAAAAAATACCTGTTATAGATTTTTTGGAAATTCGGCTGTTACGGGGCTAAAATAGTTTGTCAAAGTTAATTATTACAGGACTACTAAAACATTTCAAAGCTACATCTATGAAATCTGGTATTTGACGTCTCAGTTGCAAATAAAAAAATACGTGTTCCAGTGATTTTTTGGAGATTCAAGCCCTTAGGGGTGAAATAGGAGGTGAAAATTATAAATCAAATATTTCGTTATACTAAAAAAAAAATTTAGAAGCTAAATCTATGGAAAATGAAATTTCACGTCTCAGTTGGACATAAAGAGATATGTGTTAGGATGTGAAAGCTCCTATGGAAATATCACCACAAGAAAGGAAAAGGCATCATTAACAAAAACATCGGTCTCCAGCTCTCAGAATCGGTTTGTGATCAAATGTACATTCAGAAACGACCATGCTTCTACGACGTTAATTAGCGTGGGAAGTTTAGAAGGTGTTGAAATTTGTAAACAACATAAAAATTTGATTTAAGAAAAAAATCTGTGCAGACCATACAGACAACGCGAGAGAAGCAGCGGGCACTAAGCTAGTACGTAATACATTCGGGACAGTGGTTCGTCGTACAATCACACGGTGTTACGCAGTTTAAAATCCGATTACGTTGGGGGACTTACTTGACTTCATGGCAGAAAAAAAACCGTCCAGACACATACATTGAACCAAACATTGAGCTAACTTTACCGACTTGTGAGTGCAGTCGAGGATATGGCTCTTGGGGTAACATTTTATAAGTATTTTGTAAATTCCTGGACTGGACTAACAGGTCACTGAGCTAGGTCCTGCAGTGTACGTCTGTCAGCTCAAGTCGGAGGTAATGAGGAGGTACTTCAGCAGCGACGAGCGAGAACGGTCTGACAAACAAGTCGAAATCAATCTTCAACGTGCAGTCTTGAAATCTCTTTGAGGCTTCAAGTCGAAATTTTTCAGTTAGTGAAACGAAGGCAGTCATTCATGGTCGAGAAATGACGTCTTGAGTTATGAGAAATGTTCCATGTCATGAACTTGAGTCTGATTTTTCCATAGTATTAGCATTTGTTTTATACGAGGGCAGTTCAATAAGTAATGCAACACTTTTTTTTTCTCGGCCAATTTTGGTTGAAAAAACCGGAAATTTCTTGTGGAATATTTTCAAACATTCCCGCTTCGTCTCGTATAGTTTCATTGACTTCCGACAGGTGGCAGCGCTGTACGGAGCTGTTAAAATGGCGTCTGTAACGGATGTGCGTTGCAAACAACGGGCAGTGATCGAGTTTCTTTTGGCGGAAAACCAGGGCATCTCAGATATTCATAGGCGCTTGCAGAATGTCTACGGTGATCTGGCAGTGGACAAAAGCACGGTGAGTCGTTGGGCAAAGCGTGTGTCATCATCGCCGCAAGGTCAAGCAAGACTGTCTGATCTCCCGTGTGCGGGCCGGCCGTGCACAGCTGTGATTCCTGCAATGGCGGAGCGTGCGAACACACTCGTTCGAGATGATCGACGGATCACCATCAAACAACTCAGAGCTCAACTTGACATCTCTGTTGGTAGTGCTGTCACAATTGTTCACCAGTTGGGATATTCAAAGGTTTGTTCCCTCTGGGTCCCTCATTGTCTAACCGAACACCATAAAGAGCAAAGGAGAATCATCTGTGCGGAATTGCTTGCTCGTCCTGTGGCTGAGGGTGACAATTTCTTGTCAAAGTTTGTTACAGGCGATGAAACATGGGTTCATCACTTCGAACCTGAAACAAAACGGCAATCAATGGAGTGGCGCCACACCCACTCCCTTACCAAGAAAAAGTTTAAAGCCATACCCTCAGCCGGTAAAGTCATGGTTACAGTCTTCTGGGACGCTGAAGGGGTTATTCTGTTCGATGTCCTTCCCCATGGTCAAACGATCAACTCTGAAGTGTATTGTACTAATCTTCAGAAATTGAAGAAACGACTTCAGCGTGTTCGTAGGCACAAAAATCTGAACGAACTTCTCCTTCTTCATGACAACGCAAGACCTCACACAAGTCTTCGCACCCGAGAGGAGCTCACAAAACTTCAGTGGACTGTTCTTCCTCATGCACCCTACAGCCCCGATCTCGCACCGTCGGATTTCCACATGTTTGGCCCAATGGAGGACGCAATCCGTGGGAGGCACTACGCGGATGATGAAGAAGTTATTGATGCAGTACGACGTTGGCTCCGACATCGACCAGTGGAATGGTACCGTGCAGGCATACAGGCCCTCATTTCAAGGTGGCGTAAGGCCGTAGCATTGAATGGAGATTACGTTGAAAAATAGTGTTGTGTAGCTAAAAGATTGGGGAATAACCTGGTGTATTTCAATGCTGAATAAAACAACCCCTGTTTCAGAAAAAAAATGTGTTGCATTACTTATTGAACTGCCCTCGTAGTATCAGTCTTGTCCACCGTGTCTGTTAACAAATCCCTTTGCATTGGAAGAGTTGATCGAATCAAATAAACAGTGATGTCGACCATAAAAGATTTTGTGATTGGTCCCTTTTCCCTTAACTCAGTTTTTCCCCTAATCAGAAGGTCTTTGTGTCTGGTGTTTTAACTATGTTCCAGCGAATGTTTTTCCAGTTCATAATAGCGCGATTGTGTATTAAACACTACGCATGGCGGTCAAAAAGCAATTCCCATTCAGCTTTGAGTGATGTGAGTCCTCCATTTCTTCTACTTTGAACAAGTGCATAGGCGCAATGGTGTTGGTAATTCAGAACGTAAATCTAATTCACGACGATAGGTAGTGTTGGCAAACTGTGAACTGTTGGCAGACTGTCGCAGGCCGACTGTGTGGCTCTAGCGGCGTGCGGCTGCAGCCTACCCTGCTTTCCTCCTCCTGTTCCCTCCCCGCCCCTCAGCAACCCATCGCCGTGGCGCTCGAAGAGCTACGCAGGAGTGCGGCGGGGGCGCTGTTTGGCCAGGCGTGGTCTATAAATAGTGCTAACTTACTTTTTAAAAATACATAGAATTCAATATGTCAGTAAGTGCGATAATTATTTCTTAAAATCATGTTAACATTTTTCTTTTGTTTTATTGAGAATAATGAGAAAAAAAATGAGAACTGGTCTCAAACACATTTTTGAACATGTAATAGTACTAGTGCTAGTACTGGTTTTCAGAGATTTCCAGCAATAACGCTGACTAAAAGTACTTTGCATAATGAGGGGCCCTGTAGTCTGCTAGGTTGACAGGAACTGTTCCGTCAGTGGAGGCGCTCCTATTTGGCAAAACATTCACACCCTCGCCTCCGTACGACTCATCGTCTGCCGCAGGCGGCTCTTGCACCTATCCTAGGGCGAGGAGGTGTGTCTCAGTCCGAACCAGTGGAGAGCCCTGTTAGTTCAGAGACAGGTCTTCACTGCCGTCCCTGACGTATGGCACGGTGGGAGGTCCAGAAAATCTCGGGCGTTGGTCAGAATGTTTTGCACTTTTCCCAGAATGCCGAATAAAGTTTTGCGCTATTGCAGGAATTTCCAGTTTGAAATGACTTTTGAATGATGGCTGTGTGCAGCTTCGTTAATTTGAACCACTGAAATTATCAGCCTAATACTGAATTTTCGTGAATATCTATTGGTCCTTCTACAGATTTAATGTTTTCATGTTCATAGGTACTGGATTGCGCTAACAGCATAACTTTTAAGTTTTTACTCGAAAACTTGTAGTTTCCTTAAGATAACTGTATGTGTATGGCTTTCCAGAAATTGGGTGCTCTTACACATGTTATGGGCTCTTTCTTGTCAATTTTAATATGCTTTATTATTCATACTGATTGCAAATCATTTTTTCAAAAATAGTGAGCCGTGACTAAGCCATAATGCAACCGGTTTTGATTTTATTCCTCTGAGACCAATGGACTAGAGTTACAGAAACAATACTGAAATACTATGCCCAATAATACATAATAGTCCAAGGTGATAAGTCTTGTGCTCTGGTTACTACATGTCACCTACCACAGGCCGAGCGGTTCTAGGCGCTTCAGTCTGGAACCGAACGACTGCTACGGTCGAATCCTGCCTCGGGCGTGGATGTGTGTGATGTCCTTAGTTTAGTTAGGTTTAAGTAGTTGTAAGTTCTAGGGGAATGATGACCCTAGCTGTTATGTCCCATAGCGCTCAGAGCCATTTGAACCATTTTTTGTCACCTACCTGTATTACCAATCAGCTCAAGGATCACTCAGTTACTTTTTCAGGTTGCCATCTAACGGCTGACAAGGCCCACAAAAATATCATTGCCAGTATTTCATTTTCATATTATTGATCAAATTTAAAATTTTATAATGATACCATAGTCTTCTGGCTAAGAGGTACAATCTAACGTTACATGTTCAACACAACAGGCCAAGTACAGTATTTAAGTTAGTAGTTGTGTATATGTCTTGAGATAGCTCCCTGCCGCCGTTGGATAAGCAGCTGCAGCAGCAAGTCGTATACTCCTAGCTCACTCATTTGTTACATAGTTTAATTCTTAATTTCTTTGCGTGTTTTTGGTACTTGCATTGTTTAATTCATAAATTTCGGGCGTATTATAGTATTTGAGAGTTGTAGCATCGCGTTTTAGTACCTGAATAGTGTAAATTCGCGTAGTCGTTTGTCTTCTGTTTTTGTTTTGAACGGCCAGTGTCGGTTGGTCAGTCAGTGTGCTCCCTGCCGCCGTTGGATAAGCAGCTGCAGCAGCAAGTCGTATACTCCTAGCTCACTCATTTGTTACATAGTTTAATTCTTAATTGTATGATTATATGATAGCGGAACAAACACTGGTAGCAGTTACTTCTGTAAAATATCTGGGAGTATGCGTGCGGAACGATTTGAAGTGGAATGATCATATAAAATTAATTGTTGGTAAGGCGGGTACCAGGTTGAGATTCATTGGGAGAGTGCTTAGAAAATGTAGTCCATCAACAAAGGAGGTGGCTTACAAAACACTCGTTCGACCTATACTTGAGTATTGCTCATCAGTGTGGGATCCGTACCAGATCGGTTTGACGGAGGAGATAGAGAAGATCCAAAGAAGAGCGGCGCGTTTCGTCACAGGGTTATTTGGTAACCGTGATAGCGTTACGGAGATGTTTAATAAACTCAAGTGGCAGACTCTGCAAGAGAGGCGCTCTGCATCGCGGTGTAGATTGCTCGCCAGGTTTCGAGAGGATGCGTTTCTGGATGAGGTATCGAATATATTGCTTCCCCCTACTTATACCTCCCGAGGAGATCACGAATGTAAAATTAGAGAGATTAGAGCGCGCACGGAGGCTTTCAGACAGTCGTTCTTCCCGCGAACCATACGCGACTGGAACAGGAAAGGGAGGTAATGACAGTGGCACGTAAAGTGCCCTCCGCCACACGCCGTTGGGTGGCTTGCGGAGTATAAATGTAGATTTAGATGTAGAACTGACCTCCCACAAGCTACCCAAACAATTATCTGACAATGAGACAACTTTACGTGTAACTTCAGATAATTTCAAAACTTTTTCTCATTGTCACCCGCCACCTCCACCCCTCCACAGAATAATGAAGGCCCTCAGTACATTTTCTCTGTTCATTTAGCAAAACCTCAACATCAGGATTAACATCTCAATTAACCACTTCTTTGCTACAAACGCTATTCGCAACACACGGTATTGCTCTTATACTGCAGGCGTCGTTTCGGTAGGGATTTTTCGAAATTACACCCCTAAGAGGATGAAAGAGTGGATAAGAGATTTTTTGAAAATATGTCGCTATTAAGGCAACATTGAAGCTAGAATTACGAAAATTGATGTTTGATTTCTCGGTAGGAAATAAAGAAAAAGGTGTTAGATTCTTTTTGGAAACTGAACTCCTATGGGGGTGTAATAGTGGATGAAATGTTTTTAAAAATAAATCATTATTAATGAACTACAAAATTGTTTTCAAAGCTCATGTATGAAAACTGGTATTTGACTTCTCGGTTACAAATAATAAATGTTTCAGTGTTTCTGAAAATGTTTTATGAAGTACTTCATTATGAAAGCATTTTTAAATCTAAAGGTATGAAAATTGGTATCTGGCTTTTCTGTTAGAAACAAAATAAAAAATAAAAAAGTAGGTGTTTCACTGTTTTTGGAAATTCCATCCCTAAGAACGCATAATAGGGGCTCTAACTTTTTAAGAAAATATTTCAATATATTCAAAAAAGTTAAAGCTAAATCTATGAAAACGGCTATTTCACTTCTCGGCTAGATATAAGGAAATATGTGTTAGGGGATGAAAGTTTCTATGGAATATCACACTACAAGAACGCACAAGGCAGGATTAACAACGCACCTTGGACTCCAGTTGACACGATCGCTTCTTAGTAGAAAGTACTGTTCATTTAAACTGACGTAAAATCTTGTAAAAGTTATTGAAATTTAAAATACTGCTTTTAGTTTTTGTCAGAGAGCTAAGTTGGATAACCTGACTCAACAGCCGTTGTTTTCGAGAAGCGAGTTAGAAATGGATCATAACAATGCTTAGTCATTCTTTGCAAGAACAACTAAGTAATTTTATAAATATGGATTCGTCATAAGACAGTGAAGCTAAAGAAGTTTTAGTGCTGAAATAGAAACCAAAGTTGAAATTTAAATTCAAGCGCGAATGGTGTAAAGTTTACGTGTGTCTCCGAAATGGTAAAGATGACCATAATGCTCACTGTACTTTGTGCCCCTCCATACTTCAGTACGCAAATACTGCAACACATAGAACTTCTGCTCACCAGTCGGCCTCGAAAACGCAGATGAAAGTTTTTTGGCCTCTCACTGGTTAACAATAAAAAGTAATAACGGCAACAGTTTGTTGCAGCAGTTGCTTCCAGATTCAAAAGTATCTGAGAAATGTTCAATGTGGACACACAAGGTGAACGAAAATTTATTTGTCAGTGTTGGGTCCGTATTCAAAAGAGCGAACAGTTAAGCAGCTGGACGACACTGTTTATTATTGTGTTTCTTCGGACGTATCCAACAGAGAGCACATTAAAATCTCTCCACGGTAGTATGTTATTTTTCTCGTGAAGAAGGTGTATGTACAAAACTTCTCTTATTTTATAGCAGTGACATTGGCACGTCTGGTTTTTGTCAGAGAGCTAAGTTTGCTGACCTGACTCGACAGCCGTTGTTTTTGAGTAGCGACTTAGAAATGGATCATAACAATGGTTAGTCATTCTCTGCAAGAGCAACTAAGTAATTTTATAGATATGGCAGGAATCAAAAGTGAGCTTACCAAAGCACCTTTACCGCTGAAGAATATCAGCAATTTTTCTGCTGACAAAGTTTTTGTTAATTTTTTTTACGCCTAGCTACACAAAGAAAATCCAAACTTGGTTGCAGCGGCTGTCATCTCTTGAATAACGCCGCAAACAAGCAGCAACCGCACTTCGAGCTGATGTAGAAACCCTTGTTATTGAGATACGAGAGTCGTTCAGTACTTAATGCAACACTTTTTCTTTCAGATAGCAGGTTGAATTTATCCAGGATTGCAGTACACCATATCTTCCAACATTCTTTTGGCTACAAAAACGTTTTTCAGTATAATCTCCGTTCAATACGCCTTACACGGGAAGATCTGTGTGCCAGAGTGGTACCACTCGACTGGTCGACGTCGCAGCCGCCGTCTCGCTGCTCCAGTAACGTCCCCACGTACCGCTTCCAGCGGAGTGCATCGTTCATTGGACCAAACAGATAGAAGTTGGAAAATGCGAGATCCGAGCAGTAGGGTGGATGAGGAGAACAGTCTAATGTAGTTTTGTAAGCTTGAAACGCGCTGCCAGTATAAGCACCCAACTGAGAAACGAGGAGTTTAACTGTGATTCGTCGATAACATCGAATCGGAGTGTGCGTGCTTTCCAACGTTCCAGGAGTCACAGCTGTGTGCTGCCGGCCGGTACGTGGGAGGTCGGACAGCTTTGCCCGACTTTGTTGCGATGATGACAGACGCCTCGCACAAAGACTCACCGTGCTTTTGTTCACTGCCAGGTCTCCGTAGACATTTTACAAGCGCCTTTGAATATCTGTGATGCTACGCTTTTCCCCCAAAACAGCTCTCTGCTTGGAACGTACCACTGTTACAGACGTCATTTTGATGGCTACGTATAGCACCGCCATCTATAGGGGTTGAAGCTGGAATATTCCACGATATATCCACAAGAGACGCCACATTTCTTCTAGCCAAACTGCCCAGAAAAAAAAATGTGTTGCATTATTTATTAACGCCCCTTGGATATTATGAATTCCATCGCTTTACAAAAGAGTTACTAAACTACAGAATTTTTTTTTCCTGGATGGTCATTGAATGGCAGGAGATTTTAAAATACGCATCAACACGTTGGTGATCGCCCACCTTGGCCGTAGAGCGGATAATAAACAACTTACAAGGGAACCTCCCCATCGCACCCCCCTCAGATTTAGTTATAACTTGGCACAGTGGATAGGCCTTGATAAACTGAACACAGATCAATTGAGGAAACAGGAAGAAGTTGTGTGGAACTGTGAAAAAATAAGCAAAATATACAAACTGAGTAGTCCATTGGCCACATAGGTAACATCAAGGAGAACGTGAACTCAGGAGCTCCGTGGTCCCGTGGTAGCGTGAGCAGCTGCAAAAGGAGGGGTCCTTGGTTCAAGTCTTCCCTCGAGTGAAAATTTTACTTTCTTTAGTTTTGCATAGTTATTATCTGTCCGTTCGTTCATTGACGTCTCTGTTCACTGTAATAAGTTAAGTGTCTGTGTTTTGCGACCGCATCGCAAAACCGTGCGATTAGTAGACGAAAGGACGTGCCTCTCCAATCGGAACCGAAAACATTTGATCGCAAGGTCATAGGTCAACCGATTCCTCCACAGGAAAACACATCTGATATATTCTATACGACACTTCTGACGGCATGTGCGTCACATGACAGGAATATGTTGTCGACCCATCTAACTTGTACACTTGGCGAATGGGTAAAAAGATTCTTCTACCATGTCCGATTTAGGTTTTCTTGTGGATGTGATAATCACTCCCAAAAAAGTGATGAAAACGTAAGAGTTTGTCACATAAACTGAAAATAAAAAATTGAACTTTCGTTCCGCAGCTGCTCACGTTACCACGAGACCACGGCGCTCCTGCGTTCCCAGTGTCCTTGATGTTGCCTATCTTGCCATGAACTACTCAGTTTGTATATTTTACTTATTTTTTCACAGTTCCACACAACTTCTTCCTGTTTTCTCAATTGATCTGCGTTCAGTTTTTGAAAGCCTATCCACTGCGCCAACTTATAACTAAATCTGAGGGGGGTGCGATGGGGAGGTTCCCTTGTTAGAACCAATGCAATTGCACTTCGTGTCGCAAGAGTAGACACCAAAGCCCTCAGAGACTTTTTCGAATGTGAATTATCTGTGGCATGTCTGGAGCTTTGTAATGAACATTGGTGGTTATTTTGCATCGTTAAATGCAAAAATTCAGTCCGATGATGCGCTTATAACAGACGTATTTGACCTTATGGACAACTTTAGAACCTCTGTATTGCAGCTCTGTGGTATCCTCGGTCATCTTGAAGGCAGTAAATGATGAGTATGTCGGAACATGCAAAAGAAAAGCGGCCAATTACTTGCAACATGGTTTATACTATCTTGACAAACGATCTGACTTTGAAGAGACGGAGTACAAAGCTTTCAAACCATTTCCATTATCAAAGAACCAGTGCTCAATTTCACAATTCATACGAGTGACTCGATATGAACTTCGTATGGATGAGGATTTCATGTTCGAAGAATCTATGCAATTAAACACCTTTCTCAAGGAAGAAGTGGATAACTTTTTTAAGCTAAAGTCTGATGATAAGTGGATCAAATTTTTTTGTCATTGTGAAAACTGTGAAAACCTATTCGAAGTTGTCTGCTTCGTGTTTTTACATATCATTCCAGTACCGCTCCAGAACGAATTTCCAGCCTCAAGGGGAACACTTGACACGCTGAGAGAAACCGATTGTCAGTGGCTACATTAATGGCGAAATCAGTTATTCATTAACGTGCATGCGGTTTAGTCATTTTTACGACGGGGAAGAAGGGAAGATCCTACTAAACAAGTTGAAAAGCGAGCATAAATATCAAGGTAAAAATAGTGCTTTGTTCTATTGTATGCAGCGCGGAGTGGCCACGCGGTCTCGAGGCGCCATGTCACTAATTGCGCGGCCCCTCCCGCCGGAGGTTCAAGTGCTTCCTCGGGCATGGGTGTGTGTGTTGTTCTTAGCGTAATTTAGTTTAAGTTGTGTGTAAGTCTAAGGTCCGATGACCTCAGCAGTTTGGTCCCTTAGGAATTCACACACATCTGAACTTCTACTATTGTATTTTGTATTTTCGGCATATGTATGTTTTGTCTAGGTCTCGCAGATAAAACTAGTAACTCTGGCGCTGACCCGCTCCTGATAATACACTACCAACGATCCAGATAGTGTCCTGTATCCGTTGCGTGGACACTTTTAACAGAGGAATGCACAGAACGGTTCTCATTCTCTAAGCAGTTCTTCCATCTCGGCAGCGATGTACGGCTTCTTACAAGCTGCGACGCACATTACCATTAATTAACAAAGAGACAATTCATCGGTTTTAAGAACCGATTGGCCAGTCCATCGTTGTTTCGTTCAGCAGGTTTTTTCCGTCGAGTGAAAACACTGAATGAAAGTGGTCTCTGCGGCCCAAGTCAGCTGTTTGAACGTTTTTCAATCACTCTCCAGGTTTGAGTGGTTTCACTTAATGACAGACAATCGACTGACACAACTATCCATCAGTTACGTCAATTAGATGGTCTTCACTCAGTCTCCGGATAGGAGTTTTTCCACTTACATACTTCTTCAGCCCTTTCGCTTATATTACTAGGTTTGGCGAACTATTTTACAGACGAATAACGTATCTCAGAAACAGATATTTCTAGAAGTCAAGTATTTTCAAAAGTTATGTACTTATTTACCTAAATGCGGATTTTTCGTATTTATGGCATTAACTGTCAATTTTTGGTTCGTTTTATAAGTTCAATAACTGGTACTACATTCCAAAGTTATGTTTAAATAAATGAAGGATGACCATTTTAATTTAAATCTACTTAAGCTCATTATGTCCCTTCCCACTAGTTTGCACCAATCACCGATAACTCTCTTTCGGTATGTGATGAAGTGACGTGAACAGAATGCATATATGATACAAATTCTTTTATTGTTGATGACTTAACAAGTTGTTTCTTATGTATGTACTGCCACTTGTCGAAAGTATTTTGACGCGACCAACATTAGTCACCATTCGTTAATTTTATTTGAGTGGATAACCAGCGCAGCATTCGCTCAGATGAACCACATTCAGACTGGCCAACAGAACCGACACAAAGCTGGTTTCAGTCGAAAGAAATGAGTCAGTAACAATCGAAGCTATATGTAAAACTACAATCGACAGAATCAACTGTTCCCATTGACTGAAAAGAATGAATAATTCAGCCTGTACGTGAAACTAACACCGAGTGAGTGCAATATTTTAGAACAAAAATACTGAATCAATTATTTTCATTCGGTTGTTCCCATCGCTGTGATTAATTGTTTCACGAGTCAGACAATCTTCCAATATATGACACTTTTGGTATGACTAGACAGAGACTTCCACTAAAACTAAAGTTCTTTGTCTTTTTTCATACAATAAGGAGGTACGTTTGGTTGTAGTAATTATTCTGTATTACAACTACATACATAAAGCGCCAGTTAACTGAGCCAGTCCCAGATCGAACCGAAGCACCGGTCACAGACTATCAGTGATGCAGTCCTAAAGTGGTTTCTCACTATTGCTTACTCTAAACTTGTTACAAAGAAAGATTGAAGTCCTGCACGTCTGAACAACACTCGTTATATGGATATCGACCGGCTACCCAAAGGCTGCAGACAAGAGACAGTTTACTCAGAACAACTGAGAACTACGAACTCAGCCCAAAATTAGAATTGTGGTCAACCTCGTCGAGAGGGCATGAGCACCAGTATATACAGGGTGAGTCACCTAACATTATCGCTGGATATATTTCGTAAACCACATCAAATACTGACGAATCGATTCCACAGACCGAACGTGAGGAGAGGGGGTAGTGTAATTGGTTAATACAAACCATAAAAAAATGCACGGAAGTATATTTTTTTAACACAAACCTACGTTTTTTTAAATGGAACACCGTTAGTTTTGTTAGCACATCTGAACATATGAACAAATACGTCATCAGTGCCGTTTGTTGCATTGTAAAATGTTAATTACATCCGGAGATATTGTAACCTAAAGTTGACGCTTGAGTACCACTCCTCCGCTGTTCGATCGTGTGTATCGGAGAGCACAGAATTACGTAGGGATTCAAAGGGAACGGTGATGGACCTTAGGTACAGAAGAGACTGGAACAGCACATTACGTCCACATGCTAACACCATTATATTGGTCTTTTTCACAGACGCACATGTACATTACCATGAGGGGTGAGGTACACGTACACACGTGGTTTCCGTTTTCAATTACGGAGTGGAATAGAGTGTGTCCCGACATGTCAGGCCAATAGATGTTCAATGTGGTGGCCATCATTTGCTACACACAACTGCAATCTCTGGCGTAATGAATGTCGTACACGCCGCAGTACATCTGGTGTAATCTCGCCGCAGGCTGCCACAATACGTTGTTTCATATCCTCTTGGGTTGTAGGCACATCACGGTACACATTCTCCTTTAACGTACCCCACAGAAAAAAGTCCAGAGGTGTAAGATCAGAAGAACGGGCTGGCCAATTTATGCGTCCTCCACGTCCTATGAAACGCCCGTCGAACATCCTGTCAAGGGTCTGCCTAGTGTTAATTGCAGAATGTGCAGGTGCACCATCATGCTGATACCACATACGTCGACGCGTTTCCAGTGGGACATTTTCGAGCAACGTTGGCAGACCATTCTGTAGAAACGCGATGTATGTTGCAGCTGTTTGGGCCCCTGCAATGAAGTGAGGACCAATGAGGTGGTCGCCAATGATTCCGCACCATACATTTACATTCCACGGTCGCTGTCGCTCTACCTGTCTGAGCCAGGGAGGATTGTCCACGGACCAGTAATGCATGTTCCGTAGATTCACTGCCCCGTGGTTTATGAAACTCGCTTCATCGGTAAACAGGTAGATCTGCAACGCATTCTCTGTTAATGCCCATTGACAGAATTGCACTCGATGATTAAAGTCATCACCATGTAATTCCTGATGTAGCGACACATGAAACGGGTGAAAGCGGTGACGATGCAGTATGCGCATGACACTACTTTGACTCAGTCCACCGGCTCTCGCAATGTCCCGTGTGCACATGTGTGGGTTCATGGCAACAGCAGTTAACACACCAACTGAACCCGCTTCTCCTGTGACGGGCCTGTTACGGACCCGATTGCGCACTACGACCATACCAAATCACGGAAAACCTAAATCAGGATGGCCGGACGCGGGATTGAACCGTCGTCCTCCCGAATGCGAGTCCAGTGTCTAACCACTGCGCCACCTCGCTCGGTCCAGCTGCATTTCGTCGACACTCGCCATAGATGAGTATCATCTCCGCCTTTTCAGAGTTCAAATACACCATGGTCACAGTTCCTACAACACTACACTATCACAGACGTCTGGTAACACGGTGTACTACAGTTGGTCTGCGTGCGGAGACGAATGCAGAATAACAATAGCAGCAAGCGCTACATGCGGACACTGCGACAGCTAGACCAAACCACAACAGTGCATTACAGCCACACTCGTAAACACGGTCGTCATCGTAAACATGTCCCTGCAGATGCTGCTCGCCGACTGTGGCCTGTGTTTGTTACAACACGCAACTGAACGTCGGAGGTTTCAAGCGTCAACTTTAGGTTACAATATCTCCGGATGTAATTAACATTTTACAATGCAACAAACGGCACTGATGACGTATTTGTTTATATGTTCAGATGTGCTAACAAAACTAATGTGGTTCCATTCAAAAAAACGTAGGTTTGTGTTAAAAAACATACTTCCGTGCATTTTTGTATGGTTTGTATCAAACAATTACACTAGCCCATCTCCTCACGTTCGGTCTGTGGAATCGGTTCGTCAGTATTTGATGTGGTTTACGAAATATATCCAGCGGTAACGTTAGGTGACTCACCCTATATATATATATATATATATATATATATATATATATATATATATATATATATATATATATATATGGCCCTGCACGAGAAGCCTTGAGGACCTCATGTCAGTCACTTATCTACAGAAATTCCTGATAAAAATCAGTGCAACGCTGCCCTAGCAATATTGTGTCGCTAATCTGAGGTGCCCACACATTGTGCAAAGATTCACAGTCACCTTCGATCAAGTCATTCGTTTACAAGATAGTATGCGCTAGCATTCCCAGTGTAACTAATCTGATTTCATTCGGTTCAGCTAGCTGCCATTGTACCGCTAGGCAACATCGCAAGTTCCCCAGGAATGATCATATTTTGGTTTTGGTTGGTGCAGCATGCATCACATTTTATTGCAGCTAGCATATGGACTGAGCAAAAATTGCGCGGGTGCAACTTGTCAGTGTCTGCTGTAAGTGAGTTGACACCGGCCGCCGGCTGAGGTGGCCGTGCGGTTCTAGGCGCTACAGTCTGGAACGGCGCGACCGCTACGGTCGCAGGTTCGAATCCTGCCTCGGGCATGGATCTGTGTGATGTCCTTAGGATAGTTAGGTTTAAGTAGTTCTGTTCTAGGGAACTGATGACCTCAGAAGTTAAGGCCCATAGTGCTCAGAGCCATTTGGACCATTTTCGACTCTGGCCATTTGTAAATGCCTGTTTTTAAAATTAGAATTCATAAATCGGACGTAATTAGTTTGATACTTAACTTTAATCTATGAATGATGAATGTCGCTCTTGACGGCACATGATTCACAATATTATCTGTTCAGAATAGTAACTGAATATGGCGCCTTGATAGGTCGTAACAAATGACGTAGCTGAAGGCTATGCTAAACTGTCGTCTCGGCAAATGAGAGCGTATGTAGACAGTGAACCATCGCTAGCAAAGTCGCCTGTCCAACTGGGGCGAGTGCTAGGAAGTCTCTAGACTAGACCTGCCGTGTGGCGGCGCTCGGTCTGTGATCACTGATAGTGGCGACACGCGGGTCCGACGTATACCAACGGACCGCGGCCGATTTAAAGGCTACCACCTAGCGAGTGTGGTGTCTGGCGGTGACACCACAACTACTTGAACCTAACTAACGTAAGGACATCACACACATCCATGCCCGAGGCAGGATTCGAACCTGAGACCGTAGCGGACGCGCGGTTCCAGACTGTAGCGCCTAGAACCGCTTGGCCACTCCGGCCGGCTGCAGATTTTAAAACTGAGCAAGGGGTATTGTTTCTACTAATACATAATGCAATTTTAATTGTTCAGTATCATAAATGTGCCGCGGCAAATCGTAATGTTATGTTCTTGAAAGAGATTTAATTTGTGAATCCTTCAGAAGGTACTTTGAGAACTGCTATCTTCGCCCGATGGTAATGTGGGCTGCCTTTTAGAAAATCAACATTATAAACTTGTGTATACAACTTGTGTATACTAACCGTCGAAAGATATGTTGAATTTAAGTTTGATGGTGAAGAATCACCATAAGGAACTGATTAGCTGTTGGCAGTGGATAAATATATCCAGATATATGTACGAGAAGCATCGAGGCTATTGTCATTACGTCGAGGTCTCATAACTGCTAACTGTATCAATGAAAACGTTTGAGGGGGAATATGTAAATTATGTACTAATGTTTTGCTGCAGGGTGAAACTGACAAATACTAGTTTTCAGAATTTTAAATTTTAAGCTTATCGCCGCCACTACCTACCAGCTCGTTGCAGTAAAACATTTCCAAGTTTTCAAAGTAATTTGAGCACCTAAAGAGGAGATGTACGCGACACTGGTCTAAATAATACGAAGGAAAATGCCAGCATAGTGTAATTTTACCACAGTCACGAACTGTAGAAGACGAACTGGGATAGGAGAGGCGCCTCGGTGCCAGTGCTGACAGCGGACCTGCCGCAGCCACTGGCCGTCCCTGAACTTGGCATCGCGCAGCAAAAGGCACGCGGACGGAAATAACGGCGGATCGAAGCGGCGCCAATGTGCGCCGTCGACGGCCGCGGCGGCCAAAGGGCAGCCGCCGACCCCGGCAAGCGACGGCCAGCCTCACTGCAGGCGAACGTCGAACTGGCAGAGCAGCAACGACGAGCTTCGACATCCAGATGGTCTGCTTTTCAACGAAGCCGCGCGTACGCTAACTGAACACGGCTGTGTAAGGCCGAACTGAGCAGTATATAGCACGAGAGGCTGACCCGCCAGTATAAAGTGTTGTCAGTAGGGAAGCAGAAGAGACCGAAATCGATCAGTCAGCACTTTGGACGTGAACAAGTCACTGTGGTTCACCTGAATAAGGAACTCACGAGTGACATGTCAACGCGAGGAACAACAGAAGGTAAACCGAGAGCAGGCAGACCTCACGGGCTGACGGACAGAGACTGCCGAACGTTGCGGACGATGATTCTACAAACCGCCTAAAATCAGTGGAAGAACTCACTCGTGAGTTCGGAGTGCTACCAGCAAACGAGCTTTACATCAACATCACATTTAAGTGCCTCGCAGACGGTCCATCGAACCACCTTCTCAATTCTCTATTGTTCCAATCTCGTATAGCGCGCGGAAAGAATGAACACCTACATCTTTCCGTACGAGCTCTGATTTCCCTTATTTTATCGTGGTGATCGTTTCTCCCTATGTAGGTCGGTGTCAACAAAATATTTTCCCATTCGGAGGACAAAGTTGGTGACTGTGCGTAGGATGTTGAAAAGAATGGGACGCAATGGTCGTACAGCTCATTATAGACCACGCATCTCTGTAGTCAGTGCTAAGGAACTCTTGAAGTGGTTAAGGAGCCACGGCACTGGGCAACGGATGACTGGAAAGTAGTGACTCGGACTTGTGAATCGGGCTGTACCCTGTGGCAATCCGAAGCAATGATTTCAGCTTGGCGAATACCTGGAGAAAGTTACCTGCCATTATATCTACCGCCAACAGTGAAGCGCAAAGAAGGTGGTGTTGCAGTACGGCGGTATTTATCGTGGTTACGTTGAGGCCCCCCAACTGGCCTTAAGGAAACAGTAAATGTGGAAGGATAGGAAGACATTTTGCAGCATTGTCTACTGCGCACAGTAGTGGAGCAGTTCGGAGACTGTGACTGTCTCAGCTTGACAACGAACCCTGTCATAAAGCAGCCTCTGTGGTATAAGAGTTTGTGGACAGTAACAGTCCTGAAATGGAGTGGCCTGCCCAGAGACCCGACCGGGACCCAGAGCAACACTTCTGGAATGAGTCACTATGTCTGTGTCGCTCCAGAACCCAGCGTCCAACATCACAACTTTCTCTGGTTTCGGCTGTTCTGGAAGAATGGGCTGCCGTTTCTACATAGACATTCAGATACATCACTTGAAGTGTCTGGAGCAGAGAACAAGTCGTCATAAACGCGAAGAGTGGAAGCCCTCATATTAATATCCAAAAATAGGTGACCCCACACTTTTGGTCAGCTGGTGTAACAGGTAGGAGTAATTCCATCCATACCATCTACAGTCCAAGTAAAGATTTCTCAGTTGGTTTTTCATTCAGATATCGCATTCGAATGTTCGCTGTTTGTGAGGAGATCCATTTAACGCTTCATATAAGAAGAAGAAACGACTACAAGCACGTTTCGAAATTCGACTGCAGTGGGACTGTGGCCTAGGGACGTGGTGGTTCATCGCTTGCGATACTGCCGCTCCCGGTGGTCGTGATCTGCCGATTCTCGTGAGAATACGCAATCGATGAATTCGTGAGGGCCATGCTGTACGCCACAAGGAATCTCAAGTGCCCCGTGCGACTAGTGCCTGAGAGAGCGCACTGTTCGTTGGGAGGTATAGGATCTTACAGACCGTAACGTGCCTCGAGTCAGGGAATGGGGCTGTTTGCAGCGTACCCACGTACCCACACTGCCACCGCCACAGAGCCTCCAGTGCCATGGACTGTCAGCAGGAAGAACTGTCGCAACTTCCCTGGCTGCGGCAACAGAGAGAGGCGCGCAGTCAGCGGTGCGCCCGATGACAGCGCAGGAAACTTGTCCCGGTTCTGTATACCGCCTGAGGAATAACCAACTTTGCCACACTGCAGTCCTCGTCGTGGTCGTCGTACGGTACTGGATTACACAGTCATCTCTGGCTTGCATAGCCTTTAATCTGGACAGTAGTCGTTACATTTCTGACGGTATGTTGCCCGCGCCCTTCGGACCTACCTCGATATAGAGGATGTCCGGCTATTGATCTGCCCAGCACGTTGTCGGATTCCTCACCCATTGAAAATGTCTGGTACTGGATTGCAAAGAGAAAACCGTGCCCTGCTCGCCTGCCTCTTCGATTGATACAGGTTGGTAGCAAAATGAACTGACGTGCCCGTATCTGTCATTAACGCTCTGTTTTACTTAACGTCCAGCCTCGTTGAAGCCGTTTTTTGCTATCCGAGGTGGCAGGCCTGTGTACCTAATTTCACACTCTACAAATATAATCCTGTACTCTTCCTTGTATACTGTAACAACACAATAAGTAAATTTTGTTACTTGCAATCCTGGTGATGCAGTTTTCATAGCCAGCAGCGTAGCCCAAATTTACCACAATTAGGTACACGACAAAACACAAATTAGCAGTATGACTAAAAGACAGACGATCTGTGACTTCTAGAATGCACTGCTGCAAACCTCGCTACATTACAGTGAGAGTTATTACACGTTGTGGGATGGATCAAACCGGACAATACTCCTCCACACGGTTCGTATCCGAGTATTGCTGCGGGATCGCTACGAACAAGTGATGGCGAACCGTATCCCACATATGTTCAACAAGAATGAACATAGGCGAACATGCTGGACAAATGATAGCAGTATCGGTCATTCTTCGAGGAAGGTTTGCGGCTCCTCGCCAGATGTAACTGGGAATTATTGCGCTGATTTATGAGATGCTAACTTACCTGAAGGAGGAGAAGAAAAACCTCCGTGTGTTAAAGTTAATATTCATATTGCCTCCAAAAAATAGGACCAGAGATCGCATTTTTGGCCTAATCACACCGAAATAATCAGAGCCTACATCTGTCGCTTATGCTGCTCATAAAATCAGTGCGCCATACAGTGGTCTCGACGGCGTGGCCAGCCATCACACGGGAGTCGCCGCACCACACAGCACCAGGTAAAGAAAAAAGAGAAAGCGAGGTCCACCAAACGAAGGTGACAACGCACAGTGACAGCACATAGGAGCTTCACCGCGTCACAACCAGCACCAGAGGGTCTCGTGAAGAACGAGGTGGAGAACACGTTGAAATGGCACTCACCAGGTAAAGGTACAGTTTGCTACTCGTGACGGCAGCAACTGTGTTCATGTCACCATTTTAGTCTCCGACGTCTAAGACAATCAGAGGTGATGAATAGGTATTCGGCGACAAATGGCGTCGAACAGTCTACACGTGTACGCAGACTGTTGGAATGCTCCGACATCGAGCTAACAGAATGGAGCAGCTAGGTTACTGCAGTTAGCGAGATGCGAACAACACACCGGGCATCCTAAGCTGTAATCGTATAGCGTGTTCAAGTTCTCTCGCAACAAACCGTTATAGCCACTGCTTCACACATCGTACTGTCCCGATTGAACATGGCGTAGCACTGTTCTGGTCACACCTGTAAGAGTGCTGTTGTGTCTACGCGTCCTCCATCTATTCGCAATATCAATAATTTATTGCAGGTGCACTGTATTACAAATCCTCCTTACACCCAAAAAATAGATCACAACAGTGCTGTACAAGAAGATCAAGTGTTTGTTTTTGTGACATCAGAGTTAACACTCCACAAATATAACAAAATAAATGTTGGAATACATCAAGCAATCACTTACAACTGTCATCAGAACTCTCAATACTGAGATGAGGAATGCTGAGGACTTGCTACTGGAGAGTTTCTCTATGGCGTGCAAAACTCTACAAGCTCTCGGGCCGCCGCTGCAAATTTCGCCTGCCTAACACTCGCGTACCTGTGGAGAAAGCCTAAATACGACATAAGATCCCGACAAAGAAGGCTACAATGATTTAGTTCTTTTTTTAGAAAAGTTTTACATGCTGAACTACATGCAACACCTAAATTAATGTACAGCACTGGCAGTAATACAATCTTAAGATGGGGGTTAACACAACATTATCCGTACAAATGAAATAAACATCTCTTTTAAAAAAATTGAGATGATTGGACACGTGCAATCTGTTCGATTTAAACTTAGCTTTAGGGCCATGATGAACGCACACATATTCAAACATATCCTGATAAAGTATGTCTACAAGTACGTCTTCGGTGGTGTCACATTAGCTTAGGGACCAGCACCATGGTTTGTGGAGCTAGCGAATGCTGTCAAGGGCGTTGACAGACACACTGCCCGTCCTGAACGCTCCGTTCCCGTAACATCTGTCAATAAAATAATATTAGCGTTATCCAGTACTGTCACAGGACACCATGCCGCGCTACAGAGTTCAGAGGCGAGCAGTTTGTTGTCCATGTGCTGTCTTAAATGAAAACATACGGCTCAAAGCACTACAATTTTGTGCAGGCGACACTTTGGAGATGTTGTTGTTGTTGTTGTTGTGGTCTTCAGTCCTGAGACTGGTTTGATGCAGCCCTCCATGCTACTCAATCCTGTGCAAGCTACTTCATCTCCCAGTACCTACTGCAACCTACATCCTTCTGTATCTGTTTAGTGTATTCATCTCTTGGTCTCCCTCTACGATTTTTACCCTCCACGCTGCCGTCCAATACTAAATTGGTGATCCCTTGATGCCTCAGAACATGTCCTACCAACCGGTCCCTTCTTCTTGTCAAGTTGTGCCACAAACTCCTCTTCTCCCCAATTCTATTCAATACCTCCTCATTAGTTATGTAATCTACCCATCTCATCTTCAGCAGTCTTCTGTAAAACCACATTTCGAAAGCTTCTATTCTCTTCCTGTCCAAACTAGTTATACTTCATGTTTCACTCCATACAAATACTTTCAGGAACGACTTCCTGACACTTAAATCTATACTCGATGTTAACAAATTTCTCTTCTTCAGAAACGCTTTCCTTGCCATTACCAGTCTACATTTTATATCCTCTCTACTTCGACCATCATCAGTTATTTTGCTCCCCAAATAGCAAAACTCCTTTACTACTTTAAGTATCTCATGTCTTAATCTAATTACCCCAGCATCACCCGATTTAAATCGACTACATTCCATTATCCTCGTTTTGCTTTTGTTGATGTTCATCTTATATCCTCCATTCAAGACACTATCTATTACGTTCAACTGCTCAAAGCACTACAATTTTCTGCAGGCGACACTTTGGGAGATATGTGATCATTTCCCGATAGTACTGACCTCGTCTTCAAAACTTCGTACCTCTTCTTACAGATAAAGCAGTTCCGGGCCGAAATCTTCATAGTGACGTTGAAAGTTGTCTTTTCAAACGGAATTTTCATGACTTATATTTTACTTTTAGTACATCACGCTATTTAACTTTGCAATACGTTACGCGAGTCTGTTATAGTCAGTATCGATTAATCGATACAAGCACTGCAGCAGCCTTTTTGCATGGTCGCTGAAGCATTTTTGTATCTCTGGGGAGACAGTCTGTTTTCGACCAATGGGAGTCGCTCGCGAGTTGCTGGCCATAACGTGTATCTTGTTTGAAATGATATTCGCCATTCTATTCCATGTTTTGTTCCAGGTTCTGTTGGGTGCTTGCTAGTGGAGCCGAGTTGGAAGGTAAGGCTACCTTTCTCTGGTGGAGGTCCATCCTGTTGAGGAGATTCTGCAATGAATGAAGAACTGAGTGAGATCGCTTCAGCCTAGTAGAAGTGGTGGGGCTATGTTGGCGTCGCTTGGTTGCGTTTACTCAACGAGCAGGAATGGGGCCGTGCACTTGCGCGTAGTACTCGTTAAATGGAACATAACAGATTTACCATACATAGCTGAGTGGGAGCTGATTCAAGGGTCGTAAATTACCTTCTCACTTCAACGTGCTGTAAACGCAAACTGTTTACCTTCTCCTAAAGTATAAAATAGTTTTTGCATTGTAATTCTTCAGGCTTTCCCGGCGAGGCGTTGTCATGCTGATTAATCGGGTTTCTGCCAGTTATTAGCGTCTTTCCTGCACGATATTTCAACTGCGTGACTCGCAGTCTTCTTCAGGTGCTGCCGGATACTGATTCCAGTGTGGAACGAGTCCGGTATTGTGGCTACGTTGTGATAGGCGTTCCCTCTGCGGTCCGCGCCGCGTCTGGCGCTCTGTCCGTGGTGTGCGCCGACTGATAGCAACGGCTGTAGCATTGTCATCTAGCCGCGGCTGTTCCGAACGCTGTGCGCGAACTTTATGGTTATTATCCGTTGTCAGTATAGCTCAATTCTGAATGACGTCCAAGCCTGTGCTAGACGTTTTATCTTCCGATTGTAGTCATTTGAGTTCTTCTGTGAATTGGAATGTTCTGGCCCCGTGGTGTGCCGTGTTAGGCGTTGCGTCCGAAGTTCTTGCTCCCCAGGAGCGGCTGCAGTGTTTTTTTCAGGCTGATTGTGTTCAGGTTGCCGCTCGAGACTCGGAAGAACGTCCTCAGATATTGTGTCTGTTGTCTGATGTACCATTTCACGTACGTCCTTTGTTGCATGTATTGGGTTGGCCGGCCGCGGTGGCCGAGCGGTTCGAGGCACTTCAGTCCGGAACCGCGCGACTGCTACGGTCGCAGGTTAGAATCCTGCCTCGGGCATGGGTGTGTGTTAGTTAGGTTTAAGTAGTTCTAAGTTCCTGGGGACTGATGACCTCAGGTGTTAAGTCCCATAGTGCTCAGAGCCATTTGTATTGGGCTCTAATTTCATCTTTGTACTTGTGTCCCTTGGGGTCTGGATGTTGCCTCCGTTGCGTCTTCAGAAGATTGAGTTTTTGCAGTGTTCAAAATCATGTGATAAGAATATGATGTTCTGATTGTCCGTCGTGAATCTGAATCTAGCATGTGTTCAGTTACAATATTTTTGCTTATAAATCTATTTCTTTCGGATTTATTTTGATATATACCTTATCATTCTTTGTATTAAGGCACTAGATCGTGCCATGCAACGGGCCGGAATGTCGATGAAACTTGTGTCCTGGCTTCACCATCACAAGTTTCTAGGACATGCTGGAAATCAAATATTGAATCCCAATCTCGCAAGACATTAGTAATAAGCAACTTTTCTTTGCAAGCTGTTAGGTCCCGGATCCAACCAAGGTAGGTGCTGTTTCGCCTTAGGTATTTCTTACATTCCGTGCGATTTGATGTCGCTCATTACTATGATGATAAGTTAAGACGTTCTCGGGATTTATATGCTCCTCCAGATTTTTTTCAGACTGTTATATTAAAGTCAATTCTTACAAAATGCAGGAAACATCCTCATAGCACAGGTAGACACTATAAGAAGGAAGCTAACACGTATTCAATTTGTTTCAGTGTCTTTACTTACGAATCAGCACTCATCGCGCAGTATTCAAGTACGAGATTCGTTCAATAGATAATGCAAAACTCTTTTTCTCTGTCAGTTTCGATTGAAAAAATGCGGAATTTGCTGTCGGACATCGTGCAATATTCCTGCTCCAGCCCTTATAGTTTCATGAATTTCTGACAGATGAGGGCACTACATGTAGCCTTCAAAATGGCGTCTGTAACTGAGGTCAATTCCTAGCAGAGAACTGTCATTGAGTTTCTTTTGGCGGAAAGTCAGAGCATCACAGATATTCATAGGCGCTTGCAGAATGTATACGGAGACCTGGCAGTGAACAAAAGAACGGTGAGTCGTTGGGCGATTCGACTGTCATTGGTGCGAAAAGTCGCTCAAACTTGTTCGACGTTCCATTTGCCAGCTGGCCGCGTACCGCTGTGACTCCTGCAATGTTGGAATGTGGTATCACGTATCGATACCACCGCACGGGCGTCATTAAGTTGGCTATGGAACTGCAAGTTTCCGTCAGCCGTCGGCAACTGTCGTGTGGGATCTACTTCTGCATCTGCGTATATAGTCCGCTAGCCACCAAGCGGTGGGTGGCGGAGGGCACAATTCGGGCCAAAGTCTTATCCCCCCCCCCCCCTCTGTTCCACCCGCGGATCACGCGAGGGGAAACGCCTATCTGATCGAATCAGTACGAGCTCTAATTTCACTTATCTTTGAATGGTGATCATTGCGCGATTTGAAAGGTGGTGGTAATAAGAGGACCGGATTTCGGAATTTAGTGAGCAGCCCCTTCCGTTTAGCAGGCCGTCTACCTGCAAGTGTGTCCCACTTCAAACTTTCTATGAGATTTGTAATGCCCACTCTATGGCTAAATGTAGCCGTCACGAATCTTGCCGCCCTTCTTTGGACCTTCTCAATCTCTTGAATCAGACCCAACTGGTAAGGTCCCATACAAACAATACTCTAAGACTTGGCGAACTAACGTATTGTAAGCTATTTCCTTTGTTGAAGGACTGCATCGCTTCAGGATACTACCAATAAACCGCAATCTAGAGTTCGCGTTGCCCGTTACTTGTGTAATCTGATTATTCCAAAAAATGGCTCTGACTACTATGAGACTTAACATCTGAGGTCATCAGTCCCCTAGACTTGGAACTACTTAACCTAACTAACCTAAGGATATCACACACATCCATGCCCGAGGTAGGATTCGAACCTGCGACCGCAGCAGCAGCGCGGCTCCGGACTGAAGCGCCTAGAACCGCTCGGTCACACCAGCCGAACTGATCATTCCATTTGAGATCATTTCGAATAGTCACACCCAGATACTTGACGGATGTTACGGCTTCCAAAGACTGGGCATTTATTTTGTACTCGTAAATTAATGGGGATTTTCGCCTTGTTATACGCAGTAGGTTACACTTACTAATATTGAGAGATAATTGCCAGTCTTTACACCACGCATTTATTTTCTGTAAATCCTCATTGATTTGTTCACAACTTTCGTTCGTGTGATACTAGTTTCCTGTAGAGTACAGCACCATCGGCAAACAGTCTAATGCCGCTGTCACTACCATCAACCATATCGTTTATGTAAATCGTAAAAAGCATCGGACCTATTACGCTGCCCTGGGGCACACCTGAAGTTACGGTTGTTTCTGTTGAAGTCGCCCCGTTCAGGGCCACATACTGCTCCCTGTCTGTTAGAAAACTTTCTATGCATCCGCATATGTCATCGGATAGACCGTAAGGGCGCACTTTTTGGAGCAAGCGACAGTGTGGAACTTAGTCGAACGCCTTTCGAAAGTCGAGAAATATGCCACCAACCTGGGAGCCCGTATCTAGAGCCTATGGTGGGCGGCCACTGACCCATGCTCCAGGAGCTCTGGACTACGGGCCCCTGCTGCCGCCACAATACAGGGTGGCCGGCGACTGCCACACGGCCCAGTCACACTCAGAGCCTCTTCGCTATGTGGCACTAGCCACGGCTCCAGCATCATCATTCGTATCTTAGTTCAGAGAGCCTCTTCCTTGTTGACATTGAGAGATGGACTCTATTTCTTGTCGCATTATACGTAATGAGTCTCCATGCACTTGGAGAAATGCAAGTTAAGTAAATTTTCTGTTTACTGTGTTAAGTTTCTCGCTTATCATTTCTGCTCCTGTCGAGCTTTCATACGACGACAGTTGCCACACCACACTGTAACTCACCTCTCCTTACCGTTGTGTACGAAGTTGTACACAATACACTCACATTCGAGGTAATGGATGGATCACAATGAAACACCTCACTGCACAACTGGACGTCTCTGCTGGTAGTGCTCTCACACTCGTCCACCAGTTGGGACACTCAAACGTGTGATCCTCGCCTCCTAACAGAAGTCCATAAGGGGCAAGGAAGGGCCGTCTGAGCGGAATTGCTTGAGCGTTACGAGGCTTTGGTGACAATTTTTTGTCGAACATCGGCCCAGGCGATGAAAACATGCGTTCATCACTTCAAACCGTAAACAAAGCGGCAATTCATGGCGTCATACCACCCCTACTCCAAAGAAAAAGCTCAAAGCCGAACCCTCTGCCGGTAAAGTCATGGAGGCGGTCTGAAGGGGTTATTCTGTTTGATGTCCTCCCTCACGGTGCAACGATCAGCTCTGAAGTGTATTGTGCTACCCTCAGAAAATTGAAGGAACGACTATAACGTGTTCGGCGCCACAGAAATACAAACTTCTCCGTGATAAAGCAAGGCCTTACACAAGTCTGCACACCCGGGAGAAGCTAACAAAACTCCACTGGACTGTTTCTTCTCGTCCGCCCTGCAGCCCGGGTCTCGCTCCTTCCGACTTCCTTCTGTTTGGCCCAATTAAGAACGCACTCTGCGGGAATCAGTATGTGAATAACGGGAAGGTTGTTGATGCAGAAAGACTTTTTCCCCGACGTCGACCAGTAGAATGGTTCCATGCAGGCGATCAGGCCCTCCCACGAAGGTGGCGTAATGCCGTTGCACTGAACGTAGATGATGTTGGAAAATGAGGTTTTGTAGCCAATAGAGTGGGCTGTAATATGATGTATTGGCATCCTCAGTAAAACCAGCATACCCTTAGGAAAGAAATATGTTGCATTACGTATTGAATGCTTCTCGTATCAGCTATACAGTCGCGCTGAGTTATGAAAGCACGTTATCTGTTTGTATGGCTATTTCTGTTAAACTTTACGAGTCAGATAGCGTTTCCAAATTGTTTTTCTGAGGCATTTTTTGCATAGCGTGAAGACTTCAGAGCTTGGTTATCACAACATATGGAAGCAGTCTTTGCTTTTTATCACAACGCACGGATTTCAACGTGCAGATACAGACAGGTGCTATAAACTGTTTTTAAGACCAGGTGGTACATTCCTGTGACAAGTATACAACACTTGAGCCTATGGAACGAAAACTGTCTCATTTTCGATAGTGAATGTGCGGTATATCTCTCAGTAAATATTTCTAAACAATTGTATTTGCTTTCTACTTGCGGCCGAAAGGAAAGTGGATTTCTGAATTACGAGGGAAATTTCTTTATTGAGGTCCGGTCAGGAAATGGAGACCACGGGTAAACCAAAAACGTTTTATTTGCAACTGTTAGCTACGCCTTCCAGCTAATTCTCTACATAGTCGGCACTCCGACTTAGACATCTGTCGTAGCATTGCACAACATTGCAATACCCTCGTCATAGAAGGCAGCTGCCTGTGTTTTCAGCCAGTTCCCTACCCTGGTCTGGACCTCGTTCTCTGTGCCAAAATTTTTTGTTCGTAGCCAGTGTTTCATGTGAGCAGAGATGAAACTCAGAGGGAGCCAAGTCCAGGCTGTACGATGGATGATCAACCAATTCCATCTAAAACGTTGAAAGAGCGTCTTCATCGCCAGTGCAGTGTGCGGTCGAAGAATGTCAAGAAGAAGGAACATTTACGTTACGTGGGCTGCATGAAAATAGGCGAAGTATCTCAGCAGATACTCATACTTGGCTGCAGACACTGTTTTCTAGACATATTTACGTGCTCATTGTGCTCTCACAACTGAAAAGTGCGACGTGACGCGATCGACCGAGATACTATAGATATTACCCAACGCATCAGTGCAACGTTTCATCGGATTTTCAATGCGGTTCCCATTTCGTGACCGATCGGACCTTAATAAATCAGTAGCTCTCGCTCTTTAATACGTAGTATCTTCTCAGCTGGACCCCTGTTGATACCTGTCCTTTCTTAACGTCCACAACCACTTTCACCCAGTATGTCGCCAAATAGGAGTGTCTGAAAAGTATGCCCAGAGAATTTTTCGACATCACCGCCTTGACCCACGAACTAGGTATTCTTATATAACAGCTACTTTTTTATCTTTTTTTCAGTGGCATATCCATGTTTTTTTCCCCACTGAATGGCGTTGCGCTACCAATGTTATGAATGTAAAATTCATGCTAATCGTAAAAAAAAAGTTGAAATGTGTGCTCTGAATAATTTGTCTCATATATTTTATATTTGTGTAATTTCTCCAATGTCTGCATTTCATATTAACCTTTTCCAAGACCACAGTTCGAGAAAATGAAGTTGACTGTCATGCAATGATCATCTTTTGCGCCCCCCCCCCCCCCCCCCCGCGCATCGGCAGAAGAGTGTTCTTTTTTTACTTACTCAGACGGTTATTAGGTCCGCAATAAATGAAACCTCGTGGTGATTCCCTAACAGCACAGGCTTTGTTCCAGAGTCCTGCAGATTAATGTAGTGGGCAACGGGACAATTGTCAGTTCTGAGGCGACGGGTGTGTACTCAGCCGGTAAGGTACTGCATCAGAGTTCCTTAGCGCTCATTCTGTCGCATTGCATGTTACGAATGGGCTCCTTGCAGATCAGTTATATCGATAGCGTTTGGAAGTGATTCAAGAGCGTAAAGGATACTGAATGACATGTCACTGACTAATAAAATCGCCTCCAAACCTAGCGCTCAACCAATCTACCTCTTGCTTCCTATGGCAGGTGTAGTACTTAAACACCTGGTGTCAGGCGTTCTGAAACGTATCCCTTGTGTGTATATGCATGTGGGCTTATCCTGTGTCAGAGGCTCTAGTACCCCGATATTTGTTCTCCGACGTTTTATTAGAATATGGTTGATATTTATTTTCTTTCTATTTCTTCCCTTTCCGGGCATCACATTGTGAACTGGGAGTGGGAACAGATGGTATGTCCATCAGCACATGTTTACAGTTCCATAGTATTGTTATCTTCATCGGATAGTACTAGAACTTTATCTGATGGCTTGTTGTCGGTTTTCTATAGATCTTTCGTACTGTGGCGTGATTTTTCGTTTTTATTCGTATGCACAACCTATTTGAGGGGAACTGTTGTCTGACTTCGTGACAAGCGTTTCTCTTAAAGAACTTTAGTGATCTTCACTGGTACTGAATAAGAAGTAGCTGCAAGAATATTATGATTGACATAACTCCACTTGCTTTTATGTGGACATCACTTTGCACCAGTGACTATTGACTGTTTATGTGGAAGTGCTAACTTTTATTATCACTTTTCTCGGAGCCGTAGAAAATGAATATTGCTTTTTGTACTACGATAGAAAATTTTGTTAGTCTCTTTCATTTCTTGTTTTTTAGCTTCTTTCGGCATTTCTGGTGCCTGTGTAAATAATTGACATGCAAATCATCGAACACGATGACGTCGCTTTCTAGGCATCTTCCTCTCCACGTTTCGCACATGCTGCCTTGCATATTGGGGCTAGTTTATTGTTACAGCATCTCTCGAATTTACGGCAGCAAATCTAATTCGATGCATAATCTCTCACCCTCAATCGACTTAGTAGGGCTTTGATGATCCCAGTAAGAATAAACTGTCTTCTGGAACCTGTTGTTCACACTCCTTCAAACGTTTCTAACTACAGTTACACCTTCCACTTTATATTCTTCTTGCACTTGGGTTAATTTTTTTACGCTTATACACTTACAACACCCGTACTGAAACTAAGCGTCTTGTTTCTGTGGATTCTTTGTGCGTAGTTTCGACCACGATTGTCGTTTGATAGAGTTCACGTTTAAAGTAATGCTTTTCAAACTTTTTGTTGACATCGAAGGGGAATTCCTTCTCAACAGATCCCTTCTCTGTCTTTAACACATCACATAGTATTTGAAATTTTAACGGCCTGTCACAGTCCTAGTCGGAATTTCGTACTGTGTTTCCAAGAATATTAGGTATTCAGCCCACTCCGACAATCCATCCCAGTCCTTTAGAGATTTTTTGTTGTTGGGAGCCTCATATGTTCCTAATTGTATGTTAAATGATGTCCATTCAAAAAATCTCTTTTCCTGCCTAAACCTGATACAATCGGGGCTACCAGGCACCACAGTAGTCTGCTCTCGATTGTACAACGACAGCGGTCATTTCTCTCACTCGCTCGCATCTCATCCTGGTGTTGAGAGATTTTTAAAGCAGTTTGGAGTTAGCCCCGGGACTCTGGCGATTTACCTAAGATCCCCTTCTGCAGCGTACACAACATGTCACCATAAGGCAGAATAGGAGTTGCTGAAGAATACATAGTGCTCGCTCTAACACACGGCTCGTAGCATTGGCCAACCCTTAGCATGGGGACTCTGAATTCGCTGTCCCCGGGCCCAACCACTTCTGGGTGAATCGCTTGGGGGAAGGGACCTCTCTTCAAGTTCTACCAACGAGTAGTGGAGCTGCTTCAAAATATTTTTTCCTTTTTTACTAATATCCACCAATATCCCTTCCTTGTGGCTAACCCAGTTTTATTGGTGGTCTGACAATCAATAGATTGGTTTGAACATTGATATGTCTGACAATTTCTTTCACTAAATTCAACATGTGGTGATAAAATATCGCTAAATGTTTCATTACGCATCATTCAGTATCCGTATTTTCCAGATTCTTTCTTATCAAAAAATGGCAGATGTTTCCCATGCATTTGTGCGGCTAGATTAAATGTTCTTCTCTTTTACTTGCTTTCTCTCAATAGAATGCCTACACAGACGTAACGAAAGAATTGCAGTTGTTGTCATCGATTAAACAGAGGTCTCGCAGATCCAGTCAACACAAATTATGTAAACGCATTTGTTTCATTTCGTCTCATCTCTTGTAGGAAGGACGAAAGATTAAGCGTTAACCTCCCGTCGATGACGAGGTCATTAGAGACAGAGCAATAGTTCGCATAAGAGAAAGAAATGAAACACGTCATATTCAAAGTCCCTGATGCTCGCGAAATAGGGAAGCTCCGGAGAAGTTAACCTGGAATGTTTAATGGAAATTTGAACAGCCGGCCACATGAGTGTGAGGCAAGTGTTCCTATGCCTGATGCGTCTCTCATGGTTATTTGTGACCGTTAGGCCGTTCGTCCGCCGGTGAAATGCACCTGAAACACAATATGGCACGAGCGTTGGATGCGAGGCCCCTGAGAGTCTGCCTCGCCCACAGACGCAACTGCAACGCACTTGCAACACAACCTGTGCGCGACTGCGAGGGAACCAACTCCGATGCTACTGCGTTGGCCGTTGCGTCGTGGTCTTGAAGTGACTCTGGCGCATGTCTCCTCGCATTGCGTTAGTGACTAATGTCTGATGCCAAATGGTTTCCGCCAGGCTTGATGGAGCAGTCATGAGGTATCCGAGTCAAATACACTCTTTGGTGGAGAGTACATCGTTCCCCAGGTAATACAGCTCCATCCCGAGCATCACGAACCAACATCAAATCGCAGCCAACACGGTCCCTAAGGACCAAACACGTTGTGGAGAGACAAAAGACACTGCAGATTACTGTCACGGAAAGTCAGGGAAAATATTTTTTACTGACTCTGTTGCAAGAGATTGAAAGCATGACTGATAAACAGTTTCATCGGGTCAGATGCGAAGTGCTGCCAATGACTAACGGTATCATCACGCTCACTAATGACTTCATATGCATGATCTCACCATATCGTGTAACCTCAATTACGGATCGTACATACCACAAAGCGTATACCTCCCAGTTAATTTTGGCAGCATGTTGTCAGTATGACGCTGGCAACCCAAATATTTGATTCTGGCGACTCACATTGTTAGTTTTCATTTCTTTACATTAAATCAAATTGTTGAAATGCACGAGTATTACAGCGTATATAATGGGTTTAAATTTATAAGTAGACGTAGTAAAGAGTCTTCGATCACTTTTCAAGGATGCTGGCTGGCCTTACTATAAGAGTGGCAGGGTGAGAACCAGATCAATAAACTCGGTTTTGGTGCGGGTTACAGTGGGCCAAAGCCACTGCTTTTTGTCTCCCTAAGTAAATAAAATCTAATCAAACCAATCCAAAATTCGTAAGTATATGGATTTTTTTATAATAACTTTCTGTGCTTCCTGTTTGCTCCACATGAGTGAGAGAAAGTATCTACGGTCGGACGAGTTGCCTGGCACTGCGGAAATATATTACATGTATAAACCTGCCTCGTGAATCAACCTGTCTGATAGCGAAAACCGTATCAAAATCTCAACAGTAATTACTGAGATCCTTAACTTTAGACAGAAAAAGTGGCGGGAAACATTAATTTATAAGGTATAGCTAGAGATCTGATTAGATTCTGTTCTCTTTGCATAGACCCGACAACGAGACGATTCTCGTAGGTGTAGAACATGTCTGAGAGTATAACATAAAAAGCAGAGAGCATCTGAATACTCACTTCCCTGATCATTTACCAGGAGATTGTCAAGATATGTGAATACCTTATTACAGAAAACTGGAACTGCTAATATTCACAGAGTTAATATACTGTCAGAATGAAACATAATTATGCAATTTTAATAAATTTATCATATACAGAATACTTAATATTGACTGTTGTGACCAGTTGCTGTCAAAACTGAAATGTAACAGACACTTTTACGTAAGTTGGTATAACAGTCCCGATGAAGATATTCACCTATAGAGTACAAGGAGTTACCTACCAAAACTTTTTCAAGCTCTGTTTAAACTACGGTTTATCTGAAATTAAGTTGTTAATGGTTACTGACAATTTATTGAAAACGTGTGCTCCTGAATATTGGACCCCTTTTTGGACCGAGGTAAGTGATTTTAGGTCTTCATGTAGATTGTTATCCTTAGTACTGATACTATTGTATTGAGCTATTTTTTAGAAATAGAGGCATTATTTGCAACAAATTTAATTAAGGAATAAATATGCTAAGAAACAGTGGTTAAAATACCCATTTCCTTGCACATATTTCTACATGATGTTCTTGAATTTCCACCACAAATCAGTTTCCTTACACTCGCTTGCACTCATAAAACTTTTGCTCGGTTTTGATACGTTGAACCAGGATATGATCCCATATGACATAATAGAATGAAAGTACGCAAGTTAGGCAAGTTTTTTTTTATATTTATGTCTCCTACATCTGACATTATTCGCATTGCAAATACGGACTTGTTTAGGCGCTTCAGTAGTTCTGTGGTATGCCCTTCCCAACTGAATTTTCTACTTGTAATCACAGAAATTTAACACTGTCAATCTCTTCCGTCTGCATGTCTTCATACGTTGTAAAGATGCTGGAAGAAAATCTCTCACAGGTTCTGAACTGCATATAGTGGATCGTTTCAAAGTTTTATGACAGTGAATTAGCTTTAAACCAGTGAAAATATGATTATCAACCATTTCTAAAACTATACTTGACTTTTTATTTAGTGCAATGTTTGTATCATCTGAAAAAAAAGCAATTAGCATCTGGCAATGTACAAGATAAGATGTGATTAATGTACACAAGAAAGAGGAACGGACCAAGATGGAAACTTGAGGAACATGACATGTAATTAATTCCCAGTCACAAGAAGCTTGATTGCTTACTCTAAAGGTATTTTGCAACGACGCTCTTTGTTTCCTGTTAGTTAGGTAGGACTCGAACCATTTTGCACCACCGCCAGTGACATCACAATATTTTAATTGACTTACGAGAAAGCTGTGATTCAGACAGAGAAAGGCTTTTAACAGGACACAGGAAATGCCAGTAGCCTCTAATTTGTCATTTAATAAATTAAATACATTCTCACTGTACAGTACATCGGAATTCTTAAGGAACTCAAACTGTGACTTAGAAAATACATTATTTGCAGTCAGATGCTTAAGAACATGCTTGAACACAACATTTTCAAAGATTTTTGAAAAAGCTAGCAAAAAGTGAAACGGGTCGATAGTTTGATGGTATCTCTTTATTCTCCTCCTTGCAAAGAGGCTTAACTTCAACATATTTTACCCAGTCTGTATATGTTCTGCTGATAAGAAATTGATTACACAAATGACTTAAGATAGAACTCAACTCACGTGAGCACTCTTTGACTAACTTCATTGATAAGTTATCATAACTGGGTGAACACTTTTATTTTAAGGATTTTATGATGCATACAACTTCTTTGGAGAAATGACTGCCATATCCATTTTACTGAAGTTTTTTTGTAGAGATTGGTCTCTTATATTCCATTAAACTGTTTACTGAACCTGATAACCCGAAACTGTCGGCAACAGAAACAAATCTTTTCTTTAAGCGGTTTACAACACTACACGCACTTGTTATCAGTGTCTCAATACTCTTTGACCTGTCTGTTGCTCTTCCTTTCTGGCCCCACCTGTCTCTGTCTTAACTGTGTTTCATATAATTTTTATTTTATTGCCTGATGTATTTATCTTTTTCTCATAAGAAAACTGCTTATATTTCTGGATTACTTGCTTCAATATTTTGCAGTATTCTTTGTAATGCATTACAATCAACATCAGAGCTGTTCCTAGATAGTAGATGCAGCTTACCTTTTGTCCCAGATGACACCTTTATTCCTTGAGTATTCCATGGTTTATTTTTATACTTCTGTTTGATTTGAGTTACCTTTAGGGGAAACAATCTTCAAATGAGAAGTAACTGTATTGACGAATGTTTCGTATTTTCCATTTGTGGCAGATGTATTGTAAACTTTTATCCATTTCATATCTTTAAACAGTCTCCTAAAATTCTTAATTTTAGGAGATAATAGTGAATAACTGAGATACTTTTTCCCCCAGTTTGTGTCGTTTTTGCAATGATTAGACGTAGATTTTCAGCAAGTTCTTCGAGCATTTTCTTCGACGTTATATAAATTCCCTCGGACATTACTTCGTCTCGCACCAATACGGAAACTGAGCGCGTCTGATTATCGCGCATGAAAGGATGACTCCAAACTTTCTGCTTTATTTTAAGCTTCCTGAAATACCGATGTACAGCGAGAGGGCACGAACTGTGTGGCTTATCACGTGGAGCAGATTGACGAAGCCCACCAGTTTTGAGTAGACTGCCAGTAGCAAAGCGGACGAAGAACGTGCCACGTACTCCGCCAAACAGCATTACTGACGCGTACTTACAGTGCAGCGGGCGTGCGCTGCGGGTCAGTCTACTGCGGACAGAGGACGGTTCCACAGAGGGCGGCAGGCGCGCTGGCGATGGCGTAACCCAATCTGCGGCGCCGCGGGCCAAATTTAGCGCGAGTGGCGGCGCGACTGACTCACGGCGCCCACGCAGCGCGGCGCGCCCACACAACAAAGGGCCGCAGATGCACCGCGCCCCGACCAGCGGCTGAGCACCTGCCGCCGCTCGCTAATCGTCAGATTTTAACTGTTACCTTGAAAAAGCCTAAAATCTGCCGCCACGAAAATTGCTGATTGTCTTAACCTTTCTTACATATTAATCCTTGAGTGCGACACGTTTTCCCCAATCGTGGATGACTTGGCAGCGACCTTTGTCGTAGACGACTGGATTTCGCTCTTCAGGAGAACATGCAGAAACTGGCAACGTACAATAAATATGAGTATTTAGAAAGAGGAAAGATATGCTACGGCATTTCCCACAGACCCCAAGTGAAATGGACTTTATGGATGTCAAACAAGTAAAAAAATCTTGAACGTATTTTCATTTAAAATGTAAAAAGAGACTTGTCACACAATATGTAAATGTTTAAAACACTCGAGTGCATAATTCTTAGGCTATTGTAGCCACACATCATCAAATACAAAAATTATTTTAGAATACTTATTTATAATGATCGCATTACTAAACTGAATCTGTACAGGAGTCAGACTGTACGTAATATTATTTGATTTTAGTTGAAACATACGCTCATCAGTCGCTTTTGCTAAGGAACTCAACAGCGGAATAGAAGTTCGCTAGTAAGTCCCTTAGGCTTCTTTTAAACCGAGCTTTATTAGTAATTGAATGTTTTGTCGCTGGCAAATTATTGAAAATGTGTTCCTGAAAAATGGACACCTTTCTGGATCGACGTAAGTGACTAAATCTTCGTGAAGATTATTCTTATTTCTAGAACTGATTCCATGAAATGAGCTGCTGGGTTGAAAAAGAGATATATATATATATATATATATATTTTTAATGATATTTCATTCACTGATAAGTATATTCGGAAGCAGGCTGTATCCATACTGGAAATTGAGATTTGTTTAGTCGCTTCAGCAATAGTGTGGTAAGCTCCTCGCAGATGAATTTATTATCAAGCTGTAATCCCTAAAACTTAACACTGTCGGCTTCTGCATCTGTTTGTCATCATATTTTAGGCACATATTGGCGAGGAACCTGTTACAATGTCCGAACTGCATACAGCTCGTTTTTTTTCGGTTACAAAGCACTGCTAGGAACTATACAGTAATGTCCAAAAATATATCCGTAACCTATGTTTCTAATACTTTGCTATTTATTGCAATGTTTGTAACATCTCTAAACAAACTTGGCGTATGGTAATGTTACTCATAGTCAATAGCGTCAGTTCACCATCATGCTCCACAAACCACTGTAGTACAGGTCTTGCTTGTGACTACTGGAAGATGACATCTCTCTCCAGTAAAACATTAGGCATTAAATGCTGCAGATCGCCCTCAACAATGATAAGTAGTCACAGCCGTCATGGTGCCCTCGAGTACTTTCACACGTCCCATGGAAGTCCAGTGAATGTCCAGCAGGTCCTGATACTGCCACCAACGTAATGCGCAGCGAGATGCGTGTTTCGAGCAGCCATTAGTCTGGATGACGGCGTATCCCGACATGACAAGGTGTGACAAAAATCGTGATTCACTCGACAGCCGACCGGTCACCATTGATGTAGCATCAAATCTCGACAATCTCTTGCCCACTGCAATCGCAACTGACGATGTTTTTGGGTCAGCTTGGTTCAAAATGGTTCAAATGGCTCTGAGCACTATGGGACTCAACTGCTGAGGTCATTAGTCCCCTAGAACTTAGAACTAGTTAAACCTAACTAACCTAAGGACATCACACACATCCATGCCCGAGGCAGGATTCGAACCTGCGACCGTAGCGGTCTTGCGGTTCCAGACTGCAGCGCCTTTAACCGCACGGCCACTTCGGCCGGCGGTCAGCTTGGGAACCCGTGCTGCAGTACTTCACAGGCTCTGGACAGTGTGCTCCAAAACACTTCTTAGTGTCCCAGAATTGTACTCTATCATCAGGTTTGCCACAGATCGCTGTCTATTCTGCTTTACAGACCCGGCAAGCTTCCGACCTCCATATTCTGCTGCAAAGTGTGCACATCCAACACATTGTCACCCACTCCTCTCATCTCTTTCCATAGATGCTCATGACAGCATCACGCAAACGGCTTCAGCATTTCCGAGATGGTCGTTCCTAGGCGCTGGGCCTTTGTCAATATCACTTATCCCATTGGATTTCCCCATTTCCTTCCCATTTGTTGAGAGCTTCCTGGCCACTCGCTGTGGCATTGCCTTTTCTTAATCCCGAGGCAAAAGCCAATGGGCAACATGTCATTGGTTACTGTGGTGTTGTGCAGAGACCATCATTAGCGAGGGCTCGCTGCAGTCTGCGAAGGCTATGGGGGGGGGGGGGGGCGCTCCTCAAGACCACACCTCCCCTCTCAACACAGCAGCGCTCTCACACTGAGGTCAATATAGGGTCACGCTAACAAGAGCTCTGCCATACAGCTCGTGACCTCATCTGAAGGATTCAACATCACAGTCGAGGACCAATGTGATAGTTAAAATTTCTGATGAACTTGTTCATAACGTGGACATTATACTGCAAGAGACAAGTTTGTTTGCCCGTGCATCAAGTGATGCATTAATAGTAAATGACAATTGTAAATTATCCAGTACTCCTATGGCAAAGAAGTGTGTCAAAGTTAAGTCTTCATCCATTTGTGTAATAAAGTGAACTAATATTTCAAGTGTTCTAGTATGATGAATCTTCTTCCAGAGGAATCAGGTGTTGCCAGACAATTGTATTTTTGTCTGGTCACAATCGTTATAGTCTTTTGGCTCGACATATGTGTTCTTGATTAAAACCACTTTCGGGCAAAAAACATAAACGTTCCCACATGTGAAATATGGTGGTCTTAAATACACACTATAGTTGTTAATACATTGCCACTGTGAGTTATTTAGGATGATCAAGAATCCACATCTCCCGGAGATTGCGACATCTTAGATAAAAAAATGATTCGTTGGACTCTGTGGTATACTTGGGAGAAAAACTCTTTCAGCGCCTCTGTTTCTTGTTAAGGTTTTCAACACAGTAAGTCATATGCGTACCACGTCCAGCTACAACTGCTGCAAGTGGCCCAGAGATGTAGTTTACGTGTCATCCTTTTCTACCACCTTCGCCTGGAGCAACTGCAAAAATGGCTCAAATTGCTCTGAGCACTATGCGACTTAACTTCTGAGGTCATCAGTCGCCTAGAACTTAGAACTAATTAAACCTAACTAACCTAAGGACATCACACACATCCATGCCCGAGGCAGGATTCGAACCTGCGACCGTAGCGGTCGCTCGGCTCCAGACTTTAGCGCCTAGAACCGCACGGCCAATCCGGCCGGCAGGAGCAACTGCAACAGGACACGGTACGTATAAATGGGTCATAGCTTCAGGACTGTCAGCAGTCGCCCTAGTGAGCCAAAAAATTACGAATTCGATACTAATATAGTTAATTATCCATGATTTTTACATGTCACCTGCTTCACATCGCTACACCACGCCTAAGGGTGCTAAGATTGCCCTACCAGACCAGTATATGGTTACTCACACAAGTCCACCGAAGAAAATATTATTCACTCCATTAAAAGAACACAGTGGCCACCTTGGAGCGCTCAGGTGAGCGTAGAACCGGTACCAATCGATCACGTGACTCTCCACCGTTGGTGTAAGTAACAACGCCACTGAAATGGTGTGTGTATGTGCTATTCAGCTGTTTGGTACTAGAGCAGGAAGGTGAGCAGAAATGGAAACATCACAGATAGGCAGAAAGGTTCTACCATGTATAGATGTAACTGTGACAACTCCGCGAGTGACGATACCCCATTTGTTGAAGTACCAGTTCGGACAGTCCAACGTGTTTACAAGTAATGGTGTGAAGCTGCAACCATGTACAATGGTGTAAGAAGAGTAGTCGTGAAAAGATCATAGCTGACAGTAACCAGAGGCGAGTGTCACGCCTTATCGATGACAGTCGGTTTCAAACCTGACAGGAGTTGATGCTGTCGGTGAAAGTAGTTTCCTTGCAATCAGTATCCTAGGGAACATTCTATCTGAAGAGCATGCAATCGACATCTGGAGCCGGTTATCTCGCAGAAGGCCATTGCTCACAGCGACAAACAAAACAGAAATCCATCAACGGACTGGGGGCTTGTAGTGCCGTCCAGCGACTTGCGATCTCACCTGTTTCTAAATGATGCAATGCGCCAAGCGCACCAACAGTCCAATGGGGCGCTAACGCTGCAGTGTGTTTGGTTCAGTCCAGAAGTGCTTATCTGAGGTGACTGGCGTGGTTTTCGTACCACGACTTGAGCTTACTCACTCAGGGCACTGTGAACATGAACCAGGCTGTTTTGTTGCAACTTTATCAGCGACCAAGTGTTGCTCTTTCTTCTATACCTTCATTATACGCTGTGCACAACCCACTTTTTAAGGTAACAATAGCCTAGTTCACAGGGCTGCATGCATACATTTCTGGTTCGACGAACACTCAGGCACCCTATTGCACCTCAACTAGTTAAAAAAAAAAAAACACTCAATCGTCAGCCCTTAGCGCCAGTGATGAGTAGCAATCAACACATCTGGGATCTAATAATCAATCAGTGGCTTCAGCTGGATGTGGCATACTTGAAAAACGTGTGGACTCTCTAGCGCGTAGGACTGAGACCATTATCAAGGCAAGAGTTGGCATTATTCGGTATTTGAGTGATTTATCCTGGGGGTGAATCTTTTGCCCAGGGTGCTTAAGTACCAAATTTGGTTCAGATTGCTGAATCCGCACTGGAGCTGTGGTTACATGTCGCCATTTCTCCACTGTCATCATCACTTAATTGTACATCGACTGGGCCGTGTTGTAATACTTTTTGCATTCTTACGGTATCACAATTTGGGATGGCCCTGAGCATTTATAAACGACATTTTTAGCCCAGAAACAAACGACGTGCGAGGTCTTATCGCGAACTTTGTCCTGCCCGGTGTTCATATTTGTAAGTACGTTAATTCTGTCACATTTTCGAACCCAGTCCCTTACTGAGTGAGCGGTTCATAATGGGAACACAATCAAAGGGTGATGCAAAATTCAGTCAGTGAACACTAGAGACAAAACGATTTCCACTTGAGTGTTATTTGCTCAATTATTGTAACGAATGTGTGCACAACTGTACAGGTTCCATTTCAATATACTTCCAGCACCACTCGTATATGCAAGGACAGACTTCATTTTCCAGTGAAAGTTGCAAGGCGTCACTCCGTGCAGAAGCTCCTACCAATGGTTTAGAGCCCCCCACTATGTTGTACTCCTTAATGTCGAACACTATTGCAATTTATTGTTTTCATTTTCTTCTGCAGTCTTTCGAATTATTTATCTGATAACTACATTTACATCCAAAAAGTGCAAACCACCCTGAGGGGCATGTCAGAGCGTAATTACCACTGTACCAGCTGTTATCTCTTTTTCCCATTCCAGTCAAGCATGGAACATGGGAAGAATCATTCCTTAAACGCATCTGAGCGCACTGTAGTTAATCAACTCTTGTCGTCACAATCCCTACGGGACCGGTAAGTAGCAGGTTATATTACATTTCTAGATACATCTTTTAAACCTGGTCCTTGAATCTTTGTAAGTGTGCTTTCTTGGGGGTAGCTTACGCCTGTCTTCAAGAGTCTGCCAGTTCAGTCTTTTCAGCATCTCCGTGAGACTCTCACAGGGGCCTAACCAACCTGTGACCATTTCTGCTGCCTCTCTCTCTATAAGTTCAATATTTCCCACTAGTCCTAGTTTGCACAGTCGCATACAAACGAGCAATATTCTAGGACGGGTCGTACACGGGTTTTTAAACAATTTTCTTTGTAAACTAATTTTTATCCATGCAGTATCACGTAATCTAAGAAACAAGAGCAATGGAACAAACTTACAGCAAGAAAAAAAGAGACGTAGGTCACTTTTGGCTGAGATACCCGAAGGGCAGGTTCAGCTCCCAAATCAGGCAAGGTACTGCTCCCCCTCTTCTTCTTGGCGTGTGAGAGCACTGTCGTAATTACTGCGTGCAGGCGACTACAACGAGTTTGGTGTCATGTTTGTGTTGTACTGATGAAAGAAAGGGCAGGGCGCAACCCAGTGCTATCATATAGCCTACTCCTCTTGAATAACACCAAGGGGACTGCCAGGGTTAACTTCGCCATCTGAAGAGTGGGTTGCCATTAATAGTGTAACGGACCCCCGTGAGAAATTAGGCCGTGCGTCTTACACCGAGCAGCAAGTGGGAAAAAAGTGTCACATGTTTTCACTTCATCACACACTGCAGACAGACTATCTCCTAGTCGAGCTCTCCCCCGCAGACGTGTTCTAAGAACCTAAGCTTCGGAAGTGCGTGGGCATACTGGCAAATTCTACACAATTCTCCACCGTGTCTATTCCTACATACAGTGTCGACAAAATAAAACGTGCCCGGAAAATACTGCATGCATCTTAAAGATAGGCAAATCAATTTACTTAATCCTTGGGTTGCCTATTTTAATGTGCATGTCATATTTTCCGGATTGCTTTTATTTTACCCACCCTGTACAGGTAGTGCCATGCCTGAAAGGTGACCGCAGCAGAATGGGGGTGGAAGGGCATGTTTCCATGTAGTGTGTATTTGGCACGTGAAGGAAGGAAGGCGTACGGTGTTTACGACACGAGTATTAAAGGGAAGTGGTTCCCAATATAATTTAATCGCAATTAAGAGAGACTCCCTTCAAGAGAGGTACGGTACTTTCTTCACCCATTCCTCTCCAGATGATAAATGAGCAATGAGCAGTGTCCTAATACTTCGATGTCAATAAAAGAAGAAAAGAGCTAGAGTACAACTTGAATTAGACATTGAGGTCAATGCTCGTAATAAACGCGGGTTCGAGAGGAAATATATCATGATCTGCTTGTAATAGCCACCTCAGAATTCCCCTCATGTAGATTTCTGACTGCTTTGTAACAGCTCGTTCTACTAAATATAGTCTTTGGATTTTAGCGTTCACAATTTTGTCTTCCTTCGCAACGTAAACATTTATGTGTTTCCATTGTGACATTGTGCAACATAATCGTACAGCACCGCGTACAAGTTCAACCGAATGCTTGACCTGGCGACAACCTCAACAAGAATACGATAAGATGCTATGACGTGAAAGCCTACGTATAGGTATTCTGCTGGAATGATTATAAACCGGAATTATGGTAGCCGGCCTGGGGTTTAATTCCCACTCCTCCACTGTCTTTAACTCCATTCCTCTGAGTAGATAAGGGTTTTATAGCTGTTTTAGTGATGTGGAGGAGGATAGGGGGTAGTCTGTAGTAGCTCGAGATCTAGCTAAGGATGGGTAAAACCGGTTGGTAGTCACAAGTTGGGACGTGAGTAAAGTGATGCATCACGTGTCTTGCGAGAAATGTTCATCACAGATATCAGCACAAAGCTTCAATCACCAACTCTTTCTCAAAATATCGAACTCTATACTGAATCTGCTGCACCACAATCACATTTATAATGCCTGGAGAAGTGATAATGCAAGAGCTGACTCTCTGTAGTTTGGAAATGGGTCAAGCAGTTAAAGCATACACTAGAATTGTGTTCGTCTGTGTTCTCTGAAGGTAAAACACACCCATTATGACGCAACGGAGAGGCAGAAATTCCACACCAGTATGGGGCATCGAGATATGCGTATCCACAATCTTCCACGAGCTAAACTGTCCTGGAGACAGAATATTGAAACACTGTATGCAAAGAAGCAGTATTCAATAATGGACTTGCTGATCTATATCTCTCTTTATGTGATACAGCACACTCTCCCTGGCCCAGCAATCTCACTCCAGCCAGAAGTGTATATGCCTCTATGCACTAAGGAGCCAAAACGTTATTACCACTATTAATGGAGTGTTGGGTCATTTTTGGAAAGCAATATATCAGTGGTTCTGCGTAGCATGGGTTCAACTAGTCCATATATGTGGCAGCAGAGGCCTACTCGCAGGTCACGCAGTTTCCGTAATTACGAGTCGCTGGTTTGTGGAGTTTGCGCTCGATTGCGTTCCAAATATGTTGCATCGAGTTGAGACCAGATGAATTTAGTGACCAAGACATCAACGTGAGTTCACTATCATGCTCCTCAAACCATTGTGTCACAGTTCCCGCCTTGTAACCCCGACAGGTATCTTGCTGAAGGATGCTATCACCGTCGGGAAAGACATCAGACATGGCGGGATGCAGGTGGTCCACGATAATTTTCATGTAGACCTCCACTGTCATAGTGCCTTCTATTACTACCGTAAGTCCCATGAAAGGCGAGATGAATGACCCTTAAACCAATATGCTGGTTGTCTATCGAATTTTAGTAGCAAACCACAGCATGATGAATAATGCAGCTCTTGTAGCGTCTACCACTTGAGTTTGCATGACTCTTTCGCGCTTACGAAAGGCATCCGCGACAAAACGCGATGCCATTCTTTGGGATCCGCTCTATTTTCTTTATCGCTCTTACCCTGTAAGAATTGCAAACTGAGGAGCAATATTCACGTATCTGTGTAACGCGGGGGCCGGCCGGAGTGGCCGAGCGGTTAAAGACGCTACAGTCTGGAACCGCACGACCGCTACGGTCGCAGGTTCGAATCCTGCCTCGGGCATGGATGTGTGTGATGTCCTTAGGTTAGTTAGGTTTAAGTAGTTCTAAGTTCTAGGGGACTTATGACCACAGCAGTTGAGTCCCATAGTGCTCAGAGCCATTTGAACCATTTTGTAGCGCGGGATTTGTAACTTACCTCCATCATGGGTGAGTATTGTTGCAATGAATCTCAATCTGGCATCAGACTATCCTACGATTAGTTTCATGTGGTCGTTTTATTTTAAATCGCTCCCTGCTTAATGTGGGTGCTGCAAGCCTATGTATGCGTAATACGTTTCATTTGTTCATTTTGATGGTCTACTGACAATCCTTTACCAAGCTTCGATCCTTTGTAGATCTTCCGCCATTTACCTTTTAATTTTGTACAGTAGCGACTTTTCTACATACAAGAACATCGTCTGGGGTTTCGACATTATTTTCTACTTCATTTTACATATTGTGAAGAGTAATAGTTCTATACGGCTCCCTTGAGGTATGCCTGCAGCTAATTTTATACCTGAAGATTCCTGACCGTTAAGTCTGACATTATGTATTCTATTTAGTATTAACTCTTCTATCCATTCACAAAGTTGATCGGAAATTTCGTACGTCCGGGTTTTATGCGCTACGAGATAGTTCTCAATTCTATCGAATGCTTTCCTGATTTCTGTAAGCCAATGGCTCTGCGTCCCCCTTGGCGGCTGTGTGATTTGCCTAGGAGGCAAGAGAGAGGAGGTTTAACGAACACTGTGGAAAATTATCATCCTGCTGAAGATGCCATCGTGTTTAATGGGCGAAAGTAGTTACTCAGCTCTATTGGTTGTCACATTAACATTTTCAACATCCAAAAATATAATTATCAGGAATTTCGACCACGTTTGAGTCACGCTGCTGATCTAGATTACTTACTCTTGGCCAAAAATATCGGTGCGATCGAGCTGGACTGATGAATTCTCGCAAGTTGAGATGTAAAAGGCTTATCTTGCCAGCGAGTTCTCAGAAAATAAATTTTGTAGAGTATGTGTGGGATGCACTGGATACTAAAACTACAGTCTCTCCTTTTCTAATTGCCTGTTTTGGACAGTTCTGTACGTCAATATTCTTAAGACAAAGCTTTGTCTTGTTCTCAAAGTCTCCTGATGCTCTCGCGTCTTGATTTTGTTGGAATTTCGGACTGTAGGATGTTCCACTTCTGCGAAGATAGAACTTCTTGTTGGGGCTTTCAGTATTAAGCTACTTTCAGAAGTACCTGTCAACCACGATCTACTATCAGGTTCTCTTGCTTGACGAAACATGCTAAGTAGGGTCTATAGTAAATTGGAGAACGGCACGTAGGTGGGGGAGATCGGAGGAAGACAGGAGTACAGCCTCTCTAATCCAATAACACATTGCCTTACTAACAAACACGATGATGTTCGAACCAGCCTTCGTTAGATACTGTTTTGTCTTCCCTTTTCCTTTGACTGTTTGCGTAAAACTTTCTAGGTATTTGACAGAGACGCCTCCATTAAAATTTTCTTGTGTTTGTGCCCACGACTGATGAACATGTTCACGAGATTTACCAGCACAGAAATTATCAGTTCTGCCTCCATTCAGATCGGACTGCTCTTACTGATGGGAGACATGTGACAGACTCGTAAATATTCCTTTTTACACTCCTTTTCTGTCGATATATTAACAGAAACGTATAACTTCTCTACAGTTAGGATGCGGTATAATGGACTAACGGTGTAGGCAAACAGTGAAGATAAAGTTTGTAACAATGTTTCACCACGGCACCACAGTCAAGTCAATTACACGAATAAAAGGATTTTTTGTTTATGTAATAATTCTCTCGAAAACAAAATTGTTTTTGTTTCACTACAGATTTACTCTTCGGCGATCTTATAACCATCAGGCCTTTATTGAAGTGTAATGTTCTCATGGAATGAACGCCTGCCAAGGTTCCGTCGACTCTGAGATTAATGGCGGGCTATTTTTGTTACGACTCCAAGATTTAGCCGCGAGCGTGGGTACGGCTTTAAGAGAATCTATGACGTCAAAGAGAGCTGTCTTGATAAATTTTGTAAAATCCCTCTGCGTTTGCGTTAACGAGCCTGAAAAAATATCCTGTTCTGTCACTTGGTCTTGCCTTCGGTCGCCACAATTATTGTGTATGAAGTGAAGAAAGGTCTTGCTCGTTGAAGCTTTAGTCATATCCTTGTAGAACAACATTACATTTAAAAATGAAACTAAGTACAGTTTAATCTTTTACAGTGACTATTTTAAGTCAGGTCAGTTTAGAGAAGCGTACTCAGAAAATAAGTGCAGGCAAGTGACACTGCTTTCCAGTTAATCATAGCTGTCCAAAACTATTAGGATATTGTACTGTAGTTCTTGATTTTCTGCGTCTTGGTTAATCCCACTTGAACACTGATATATCTCACACCCGTATAATTTTCATTCTGACTTGTAGTACCGTGTTCTGTTCTAATAAGATTCTTTCCCTACCTTGCTCTGATATGACTTGCGACATAATAACTTCGATGAAGACAGCTGACTGGCACCCGAAAATGGCTCTATATAACAAGGAGAGGCCGTAATTTAAATACATTGTTATAAAGCATTAGCAGTTTAGCATATTCATTTTTGTACATGGATACTGAATGCCCCTAACAGCGTTTTCTGCCGCAGACTTTGTATACGACTAAATACGTGATCAGTATCTTTTACCGGATGGTCAGGGTCAGTCTGAAAAGCTTGTAAGGGTCCCGCAGGGTAGGTTGTGCTGAGAAATAATTGTTAAGAAAAAAAATTTGATATTTTGCCCCGTTTCCGAGTTAATTAGCACTGAAGTTAGGCCCTCAAGCCATTGTGCGTGCAAGTTCATGCGGCCCGCCAGACACAATTAGTGACAGTTCTTCTCGTAACATAAATAATAGCTCGCGAGACTGATCAGCCTTTATCTCGGGTTCGGTCCTTGTTAGCGTCCCACGTTCAGTTTTTGTATCGCTCTTTTGTTCGGTTTTAAGAAAACAAACGAAGAACAGTTTTGACGACAGCGTCCCTGGATGGCCGCTCGAATTTGCGCGCGCAAGGGCCTGATTGGCTAACTTCGATGCTAATTAACTGGGAAACGGCGCAAAATACTGAACTCTTTTCTTAAAAATTATTTGTCAGCACAAATTACCCAGAAACGCCCTTACAAGATTTTCAAACTGTCCGTGACTACCATGTGTATTATATTGTTCCAAATCCGTTACGGTGTCAGCTTTCTCTCTGCCAGATGCAACCCGCACATCACTTGCGCTGCAAACCAGGAACGGTTCGACTGCAGATGTTAAGAAGAAACAACGGTACTGATTTATGGGGACGAAGTCTGATTTACTGCGAACTTCTATAACTTAGACGAAACATTATCATAACCACCGTAGCGTGTGGATGAACGCGTTAGGTTTTAGTGCAGGGCTCTTGATGTGGTGAAAAATATTCCTAATGGGAAAATTATCTGGCCTGAGCTCGTGGGGACTGAAGAAAACTCCACATTCAAGCAATAACGACAATGAGGAAACTGCTCGGGACGGCTTGGAATAAGAACCGCGAGACCCGTCGAAATTTCAGGTGGTATATGGTAACTGGTGTTTACTGAACTCGGGTGAAAGACAGCAGTAGACCAACACTGCATGCTAAGGTTCCGGATCTTCGCGTCTGTGTGTGAACGTCTGTCTTTAAATCGGAAGAAGGGTGTTGTCTACAAGTGGTGCAAATTACAGTGGCTAAACGCTGTGGAATCACAACGCTACGCTCGTATTATTGCATATTGGGCTTCCCAAACAGACGATCGAAACATATTTCTTCTTCATCCGAGGATATCATTACGTTACTGTTGCAGCGCGCATGAGAAAATCGTGATTAGCTGGGGAAAAATGTAAAGTCATTGCCTGGTCAATCAAGATGAGTATAGTATCACAATATGCTTTCTTAAACCATGAGGTCCGGGACAAATATTGACAGTACACGAAAGAAACAGTCGCACGGTATTGTTGACTGGGAGGCAGTGTTGAGATGTCCATGACGTTGCGTCCGATTTCTTAGACACTGAGGTGGCTAGTTATAATTCAGTTAGTTATAACACTCTGAATAAGTAATACTTTATTAATTACAACAAAACTTTATCTTTGCTCGCCACGCTCGGCTGTAGCTAAGAAACAGCACACGTGAACTTGCGGTTCAGAACACACCAAATGAGCCACAATTGTTGAGTGGCGAACTGACACAAGCTCAGAATGGCCGTACTGTGGTTTCACTAAAGTCATACGAGAACGCAAGTTCGTAGACACTTGTTGACACAATTCTGAAAATATCTGCGCGTGGACTCAGTTCACAGCAGACGGCAGTCCCTTCTTCACTCCCCGACGGTCGACACGGGCTGTCACGGCGAGTAGGCAGCGCGACGACAGGAACTTGTTGGAAGCGCTGCCCTCCTGGCCTGTGTCCTCGCTGTTTCAGGGCAGAGGAGCGGCGGTGGCGCCTCGGAACTACGGGAGGCACGACTTCTTCCTCGCATCTCATTGGCGCTTCGTCATACCGCTTTGCCGTGCATGTATCTCTGCAGTGGTCGATACGTCTTGCGCCGCTCTCGATACTCGACGAGACCGCACATGAGAGTGTCTTCTGCTGGTACCATGTGGACCGATTATGTGATCCGTGGTTGTTTTTATGCCGGTCGGTTTCTGCTGGAGAAGAGTGTTCTCCTTAACAAGACGCTTAAAAAAGGGTAAGGGTATAGAGGTGGCAGTTTAACCGAGGTACATCAGCCGGACAGTTCCCTGAAATCTGTCAATCTTAATGAAATTACCCAGATAAATTCAAGGACTGCAAACGTATGTCTACAGAAAAGTTTGACATTTTTAGGGCGTAAGGAACGATGTAATTGTTCAACTTGATGACTTTTTAGGCTCACGCTATTTGTGGCCCCAAACTGAGGCTCCCAAGTGCAAAATTTGTGTACAGAGTTAAAAACAATTAGTAGCGAGTGCTGAGAGGGGTGAAAACATACGGTAATAGTCGCAGAAGCAAAAACTTTTCACTAAAAGATCACTGAGAGTGTGTGGCTGCGCAGTATTGTCCTGCTTGGTAAAAATGTCTAAATTTTTCGATTAAGTCTCCATCTAACGGGGCGTAGATTTCACCCCATTAACAAGATATACAATACTACATCAACACGTCACTAGATACAAATTACTATACACTCGTATCTGTTAAAAGATGTGCTCCACGTGTCATCTTCACATTTGGATGCAATACTGCGTTCGTCTCTGCAGTGAATTGCGAAACCTTTAAAACACAACAGGATCATCTCGTAAATCTTACCAAGAGTTTACAACTCGCTGCTCCAGCTCTGCAGCCATATCAACGTGACTGCCGTACACTTCACTTTTGAAATAAACCCACAAAAGGAAATCCGAAGGACTGAGCTCGGATCACCTTGGAGCTCAAGGTACAAGCTTTGTTTGGCCTATCCATCGTGGACCATATTTGCACATGTCTCGTGCTAGAGTCCCATCATGCATCCACCACATTCCCCAATGTTACGCTACGTAAGATTGGCCATGGGTAAAATCTGAGATCAATTATGTGAGGACTTAATCGGAAACGTTTAAATTTCAAATACATTTGTAGTAATTAGGACAAGATTTGATACGCAAGTCAGTGGCGGCTCATAGGTACAAATTGACACTTATCTCCCAAATGGCTCGTTAGAGGATACCTGTTTACTGAAACATTCCGCTATCGTATACTTGCCTAAGTTTTCACTGTTAATTGTCATGCACCCTGTACACACAACGATATATTTTTTTGCTATACAATACCGTACATGGTTACGTACATTAGAACATCTTTCTGTTTGTCTCGGCTAATAGGCGTAACCATTTACAATATTGTATCGCTTTTGTGACATATACGTACCGGACTACGATGTATTTCCGTCCATATGTACCATCGATGTATTACAATACAAAATGAAGCCGGAAGCTTACGATACGTGCTTGAAAATGACCCAATATTGGAACTGGCCGATCGCACAGATAATAGAAAGAATACAGCATACTTGGGACATGTTTTCATTCTCGAAACACGTTGAGGCTCTGGGCTCCGACAAAAAAAATTGAAATTTTCTTAATATATAGCACTAGAATAAGATTTAGAAATTTCTTTCACTTACATGTGTAAGTACTATGTACTACTAATTTTAAGAGAAATAACAACTCACTCTACGATAAGTAGATTCAGGTTTTTTTTAAGGTCTTATCAAGAGCCCAAGGAAAGGCAACTAATTTCTGAGGGAGGCAGGGGGTGGGATGGCCGCCAAATAATACGTCGCTTGTGGGAAAAATGTTCTCGAATTTGTCCTGCTGGACAGTCTACTTTCAGGATGTGCATAAGTCCAGAAGAAAAATTTTCTCTGTAATACGGTGAGTGAAATCAGTTAACTTCGTTTAATAGCATTTTGACACTAATATTGGTATTTAAAAACAGAACTTTTAATGAGTAACAATGTATGCGCTAGAGCGAGTCAATTTTCGCCGTTGTTGTGTGCCATGGTGCTCCGATATCGGACTGAAACATACATGTTGTCCATCGACTCGACGGTCTGTAATTGGGCATCATCGGTTGTTGCTGGATCGGACGTGCTTCCCCTGAAGGTTGTTTTGCTTCCGATGTCCTCCGATGGTCGACTGGCATCGCATCGAAATAGTTATGGATTTAGTGCAAGTCTAGCCTTAAGCGTGTTTGTTGACTGTTTGTGACTGTAATGGGTTTGTGTGTATAGTGCAGTGTCTTGTTCGCGTACGATGATGATGACAGAAGTTAGAGGCTGAGATCCAGTGCCGGCATACACCCAATCCTCTTGAATAACACCAAGGGGACCAAAGGTCTTAACGTCCCAGTCCGACACATCTACCACCGACTATAGTGTCATGTGCCCTCACTTTATGAGACACTGCGGAGAGATTTGGAGTTTAATCCGGGATATTGGCGCAAAGTACAGACAGCGGCCAGTGATATTTGACAGGGGAATTCGCTTGAGCCTTTATTGTCAGGTATGGCTTTTACAGAAACATCATTAAAATCGTGAACTACGTTAACTGCCGAACATTTCCGGCTCTTCACGAACGGTGTCTTCCCATTTGGGTGCAGCAGAACGTGCCTCAGGATCAGAACCGCACTGTAGTTTCTTTGAGACGAGAGTTGATGAAAGTCAGTTGAATCACTGACTCTCAAAGGACCATCTGTGCAGAAATGTTTGTGCGTTACGAGGCTGATGGTGGAAATTTTTGTCGAACATCGTCACAATCGATGTAACATAGTTCATCACTTCGAACCGGAAACAAAACGCCAATCCACTCTCCTCCGAAGAAGAAGTTCAAAGCCTCGCCCTCAGTAGGTGAAGTCGTGGAGACGGCCTTTTTGGACTCTGAAAGCGTTACTCTGTTTGATGTCCCCCATCATGGTGCAATGATCCACTCTGAAGTGTATTGTGCTACCCTCAGGAAACTGAACAAACGACTTCAGCTTGTTCGTCACCACCAAAATGCATCCGAGTTTCTCCTTCTCCTTCTCCTTCTCCTTCTCCATGGCAACACAAGACCTCACACAAGTCCGTGCACTCAAGAGGAGCTCACAAAACTTCATTGGACCGTTCGTTATCATTCTGCTCTACAGCCCAGACCTCGCACCTTCCGACTTCCATCTGTTTGTCCCAAAGAAGAATGCACTCCATGGGAAGCAGCATGTGGACGATGCCGGGGTTACTGATGCTGCAAGGCATTGTCTGCTACGACAGTCAGTGGAGCGGTACCATGCGGGCATACAAGCCCATCCAGTAAGGCAGTATGAGGCCGTCGCACTGAACCAAGATTATGTTGAAAAATAGACATTAAACGCTCTCATACACAGGATGGCCCACTAAAACGTTTCAGCACGTATATATCTGGAACAACTATAGGCAATGGAAACGACTTTCACGGGTATGAATATAAGGCAGGGACTCATGGATGTAAATACTATGAGACATTCTAAAACGTAAGCAAATATTTTTTCAACACAAACTTACGTTTTTTCTTCTTTCTTGTGTTATTTCTCACGCAATCAGTAACATGAAAAATCAGAAAAAATGGCGTTGGTTGCATTACAATACGTCAATTACATCCCGAAAAATTACAAAGTGAAGTTGACGCTTCAAGTAATCAAAAGGCGCCGCTATTGCGCGTCCCAAGATGCAAGCGTGAATCCCACGTTGCTCTTAATCGCGATGTGATTTACGCACTACGATGCAACAAACGCTGCGCTTATTGCTACTCACACTTTTATTAAGTAGACTGGAAACAATACAGATGTCCAGTCACACCCAGTTAAAAATTAGGAATGAGTTTACTCGTTCGTACTTTATTGATTTTTACTTAAGTGCTAGAATGGATATAACGCTTACGTAAAACCGAATTTCACCGGCCGGGTAAACGTAATTGATGGCTGACCAAGAATCTAACAGAGGGGTAAATGGTAGTTGTAGCTAGTTGTATGAATAGACCTCTGTATTTTTCCAGTACACTTAATGAGTGTGTAAGTGGCAACAAGTACAGCGATTTTTGCATCGTAGTACGTCAATCAAGTTGCTTTTACGAGCAACGTGGGGTTCACGCTTACATCTCGGGATGTGCAGTAGCGGCGCGTTTCGTTTATTTCAAGCGTCAACTTCGCTTTGCAATTTCTCTGGATGTAATTGACGAATTGCGATGCAACCAGCGCCATTCTTTTTGTGATTTTTCATGTTATTGATTGCATAAGAAATAATAAGGGGGGTCTATTTTAAAAAAAATAGGTTTACGTTGAAAATAATATTTGCTTACCTTTTAGAATGTCTCCTAGTGTTTACTTTGATGAGGGTCTGACTTAGATTCATACCTGCGAAAGTCGTTTTTCAATATCTATTGTTGTGCCAGAGATATTTGCGCTAAAGGTTTAAGTGCACCATCCTAAAATGAAGTGAGAAGTTGTAAATAGAAATACAATCTCCGCCTCTCGTTTTCTAGGCACCGTAAAGAACGACTTTGTACAGTTAAGTAACAGGGATAAGGATCTGTGAATCGTTACTTGTCATTTCTGTTAGTCTGTGTAACCTGACAGTCACGCACGAGGGCATCGCTGTTTTACAGCGTGCTACTCCATTCGACCCACTGCGCACGCTCACATTTCTGTGTTAACAGAACGCTACTGTATCCACGGCGCTACCGGGAGAGACTGCCAAGTTCTATTTTACGCTAAGATTGCCGGCATCGCTTGCACTCATCTCGTGCCAAGAGTTACGTAAAAAGGACCGTTTCATGAAAAGATATGACGAGGGCTGCAATTGCATAACGAACTGCCTTCAGTTCGAAGACGTTACGTGAATTCTCGCCAGGTAGTTCTACTTTTAATCCCTACGGTACGCTACAGGTAAAGAAAGGTTACTAAATATCTAACATTTATGGTATCAGAGGCGGGCAACGAAATCCGACACCTGCTCATATTACTTCAGACAGAGAGAAGTAAGGTCCCTACCAGTGAAGCACTTCTGCAAGGATTAAATTTAGAATAGAATGCATGATCCGCAATTTCGAGATATTAGTTTCGTATACACGGTGGCACAGATTATAAACAACTGGTGGCCAGCTATTTTCAGCGATAACATTCAGGTGTGTATTAAAGCGGCGACCACTCTGTGTGAAGAGGTAGTTTCTTTTGGAGAGAACACAACCCAATGCTTCGATGGTTTCAGCCATGTTAATGCCAGCATTGTGATGCTATGCGTATTGGACATAATTTTAGGTCGCTCTAATAGTAATTCAGAGGACAGTAGTCGATCAGCGTCGCTTGTATTCTGATGTTTCTGCTGTGAACATTGCGGTATTGTCTTTCAAGGCCTCTTCATAAGGTGACCATTTTTGTAAACTGTGTGTTTCACGGATCTATCCTCTTATCTGACCTCAATGGAGGTTATGTGGAAGTCAAACGCACCGCTCTCCACACAATAATAGGAGACGTTTGTAGGAACTGTTGTCCGTATCCAGTTGGATACAGTCGTTCAAGTCTTCCATCAATCTACGTGCATACATCTAGTCGGAAGATAACGCTGCGACAAACCGACACGAGTCTATTAATGTCAAGTACGTGGTTGGTTCGTTTCACGCTACTTTGGAATTATGAGGATTGCTCAGAAAGTAATACACCACTTTTTTTTCTTCAACAAGTTGAACATAATGAGAATTACACACAAAAAATGGTGTTTTATCGGCGCATCCTATTTTTCCACGTAATCTGCATCACGTTCTACGGCCTTCCGCCAGTGCGTGTATGCCCTGTCGGCACCAGTCTTTGTTCTGGTGGCGGAGCCAGTGCTTCACTGTGCGAATGACCTTCTCATCGTCCTGAAAATGTCTTCCGCGAATGGCATCCTTTACTGACCCAAACAAGTGGGAGCCAGGTGGGCTAGGTCAGGGCTGTCAGGTGTGACAGCCGTGGATGGTCTCCCCGACCGCTGCAAATCGTGGAGCTCTGTCGAACTGCCTTCTGATGACCTCACCCTCCGTGCCCAGCGACTGACTGTACTTCTGTCGACAGCAGATGCTCCGTAGACTTCGCACATGCGTTTGTCAATATTCGCCACAGTTTCTTTCTCTGCAGTGAGAAATTCAGTGACAACACGTTGCTTGTAACGTACATCGCCTACAGACCTCATTTTGAAACTGTCTGCAGCTGCGCTGTCTGTCAGAAGTGACGGAAACTTGGTGCGCTCGCTCAGGAGACTTCAGGTAATACATAAGTAACGCTTCGCTTTCGTAGCATTGTTTTTGGCTGAGAAGAAAAAAATACAGTGCATTACTTTCTGGGCAATCCTCGTACTGCTATATAATTACACTGCCTTATCTTGCTTCTTTTAGTACAAACATGAGATTGTATAAATAATAACTATGCCTCTAGCACCTGAGAGTACCCTTTAGTTGCATCTAGTGACAAAGTGCATTTAGCGCGGAGTGAATACTTTTGTCTCGTATGCTGCGGTCATTACGTTTAGTTCCACTGACTGACTGTGGATGGTGAAAAATGCGTCCAGTGACAGGACGTATTTGTACGAGGTCACCACCATACGGGGCAGCACAATTTGGAAGCACACCAGCAGATTCACAACTGAGGCGGCCCACTCACGGACGGCGGTACACTTGGAAACATTCCACCGGTCACTCGCCAAGAATGCTGACTCCTTCTGTATGTTGCCTCGACTTGTCGAGCTATTTGTTGTTTCAGCGTAAAGGTAAAATAACCGTTTTTCCTAGCTGACAGGCCTGAATGTACCCGGAAAGAGAAAAATGGTGAGCTAATAAATATTATTAGAGCATCCAGTCTACCGAAAGATACTGTTAATAGGTTGAATTTTTGTCCTTCAGATTCAAAGTTGCGGCTGGACAGTAGTGCCACAACTTCTTTATCTCTTCTGAGTTAGCAGCAAAAATACAAATAACAAATTTGTTACCTCGACAGGTACTACAATTTAATTTCCTAAAGGACTAGTAATAGAATTTAACAAATTACTTTCTGGCTTACAGTGCATAATGCATACGTTCGATTATGAATATTTCACAAGATTAGATTTCTTGAGGACGGATCGGAGGAAAGTACAAGGGAGCCACCACCTGATATCCCTAGTGAGGGGAGATGCAAAGAAACAATTAAAACTATTTTTCATATCATATAAGTTATTTTGTGCAAATTGTGTACGAACAAAAGCATATTACAAGGAGGACCAAGCGAAGGAGGAAGTGCGGTTGTTAGGATCCTAACCTCTATGGAGTTTCCACTGTGCAGCCACCCTGATTTGGGTTTCCCCTGATATTCCTAACTATTTCACCTGCCTGCCGTGATGTCCTTCACAGAGGCCATGGCCGATTTCCTGTCATATACTTGTAAAAATATCCTTACATATTATATATATATTTGTATATTTGAGCTGTTTATTTTCACTGTACTACGATTAGAAATCTTGTATCATTATCACATGATCCCAGGACGAATAAATAAATAAATAAAGAACACAGTACATCTGTCCTGCATATTCGCGTTATTCCAGAGGAGATGTCTGTGGCATCCTCCTGTTGTTAAGCGCCAATCTTTCCCATCACTCAGTCACTTGTTGACCAGATTGTGTAGTACGAATTTAAAACTTCAGGCGTTATTATTTTCAAATCCAGAAAGCAGACACATCAGCAAAACATACATTCTGAATGTCATTTAGAAATCTCGCTATAATGAAATTCTCAGTTAGCAATACACCCTGAGGAAGGCGCCTTGTGCCGCGCGGGATTAGCCGAGCGGTCTCAGGCGCTGCAGTCATAGACTGTGCGGCTGGTCCCGGCGGAGGTTCGAGTCCTCCCTCGGGTATGGGTGTGTGTGTTTGTCCTTAGGATAATTTGTAAGCTTAGGGACTGATGACCTCAGCAGTTTAGTCCCATAAGATTTCACACACATTTGAACATATTTTTGAAGGCGCCTTGCAACAGTCGCCGAAACGTCGGAATTTTACAGATGACAATGCGGCCTCAAACACAGAAGAATGTTATCGACTGTGACAACGGCCGCGGAAGCCTACGTTTACATTTAATGAGAATCTCGTTATTTTCCTATTCATTTACATTATTGGTAAAGCTTCAGTTTTTATACAACATACAATTTAAAACTGTATCGAGAGCGGATACAGCCTTTGTTCGAAAATATAGCAAGAACGTACGAAAAATTGGGCAATCTCATTCTCGGCGTAGTCGTAGACACCTCCAAACACAATAGCTCTTTTCTGCCTTTCTGTCTCGTCTCCAGGTCGATTCAGATTACTGCGCTGATTCCATACAACCGACTGACACATACACACACTTCTGGCGATAAAGCGTATAGAAAATGTATACGATTTTATAGGTTCATCTAACATATGTGACAAAGTGCTGAGAGATGTCCGAGCTAATGATGATCTATTCTAAAGCAGGTTTCTCCACTGCGAAGATCACACAAGAGAATTATCCTTTCCGTAGCACGCGTTAATTTAGAAATTTAACGGAAACTTATCCTTACCGTTAAAAGCTTCCTCCTAGAGTTCCTCAGTGGGAGAAAAAATCTTTTCGCGTTACCATTCGTATTTTATTATAGACAGAGAATTGAAAGGGGTATAACAACAGCATACAGTATGTGAAATATTGTCCATTTGACCTTGGGGCGTTAAGATCTATCACGTTTGGGGGGATTTCCGCAGGAATTAGGCTACATCAGAAGGATCTAGTCTAATTTTCTTAATAACGCAACACTTCTGGCAAAACCGTTCTTGGCATCGAGCCCGTTTCTAAAAATAGATTATGGCCTTTTTACTGGCGAATGTCTAAATAGTTTACGGCTAGATTTCTGGAGGATCTCTAAACCAGTTTACTAGTACGACTGGAGGTTTTCTGACCCTTCTTGTTAATGGTTTAGGCGGAAACAGAGAAACACTACAGCTTGCAGGTTTTTGAAAAATATGCAATATTTTCATTTTCACCGCTCCGTGTGTGACTAGGTTTGTTTAGACAGATTCATGAGCCTTGAAATGTACACACTTCTGTACTTTTCTTTCAATTAAAAGTCTTCTGACTGGATTAACGCGCTTCTTATGACTTTAACAGACACTCCATCTGTGTACTTATGTTACGACCTTGCCCCCTAGCTCTGGAAGCTCGAGTACGCAGTTTTTATTCGTTACAAAATTCTCAAACAAATAAATTTCTGCGGACGCCCATGTTCCAGACGTGTAATTCCTTCACCTCCCTCAGTCCCAGCAGAGTTCCTTCCGTTCGCTACTGTTATTCTGCTATCTTACATTCTTCCATATTCTGCAGTTCTTTCAGAGATAGGAGAGTTTTTGAAATTGTCTTCGCGAACTCACGTCTTTGCGAATTCATGACGAAGTGCCATTTTTTCTTTGCTGGTGACCGTTCAGTTTATTTTTTTCTGTACCACTAATTATGAGCATAATAACCTCGTTCTTTGTTTTTAATGTTTATTTTAAGTATTTTATGCTTACCAGAGAGACACTTCATTTTATTTTGGAAGTACTAATTAATACAGGAAGATTTATCAGCCTTTTTAATAATGAAATGATTTCCAAAATTTGCCATTTTCTTCCTATTTGGTAGCTGTAGATATTGTAGATATCACTGAATTTCACCCACAGTCAGCTCTTGATTGGAAGTATTAAACTTTACAGTATCGAATACTTTCTCGCTATCCACAAAAATCGTGAAAAGTCTTATTCCTTCCTCTCAAATCCCTCGTCAAAAGCACCGTGTAGAAATCAGTTTTCAGGTATGTTTCCTTCTTTGAGACGAAACTGATCACTGTCCAGCACTGTGATAAACATTTCTTTGTGTTCGCTGTCACCTTCGCTTTCTTCCTTTTTTCCCCACTTCGCATCTGCGTTGTATAGAGGAACGTTTTCACAATAGAAGAAACGTTCCGTGAGTTGGAGACTGATGAAGGAGAGAAGCACGAGAGAGCACCAGCTGCATTCGTTCTACGTTAGCGGCTCCCAGCATGTTTCCGCGCTTTTTGTTTTTACTGTCCTCTAGAGCCAGAATGAAACAAACAGCACTGTACTAAGTTACATAGATGTGGAGGGCAGCCAAAACACAATACGCACAATGCTAGAGCCAATATATCCTTGACTGTGTACACTTAGCTGCCAACTGGACACTACCAGAATAGTAAAGCAATTTCTACCCCACTTTGCAGTGTTGCTAAGTTTATTCAGATGGGGGACCCTCCCAAACCCCTCCCATTTCCATCTCTGTAACATTTTGCTCCGAGGGATAATCCGTCTTTCTGAGAAACCTCCACCTCTCTCTCTCTCCCACCCTACTGGGAAATCCCCAACGCTTCGTCCTTGCCGATACAAACAAACTTTTGATATCAAATTAATTAACTAATTAAATCGATAAATTTACACCTCCCCCTCTGGGAAATCCCCCAGCCCCTCTCATTCCCCTCATCTCCTCTCCCTCCCTGTAAATTGGCGGGAAAAAAGACTCAGTCTGTGCTGAAGACAAAGTATCTCACAACACAAAGTTCAAAGCAGTGTCAACTACCTAGCAGAGAATATATTGTTTATTAATAAAATTCAGTTCACAGGGGCTGTATCTCTTTATTTGGCAGGAAAGTTCATCATTTTCTGCTGTTTATTTAATTTTGGAAGATGCTAATCTTGTAAAATATATCGAAAAGAAGTAATAAAATAAATCAATAGGTTGCTTTTTTCCGATCGTGCAAGGAATACCATCACGAAATCGACATCAATATAACTGACAGCAGGTAATTACACTGTTATGAACTTCCCAGTTGCACACGCCGTCTGCTGGGCTGCGCCGTGCACTGGTGTGACCACCTCAGCCTCCAAGCCAGAGCCAGCCAGCCAGAGACGTGCAGACGCCGTTTACCACAAGTTGCGGAGCGCCTGGGCTCGCCGCACCCCACTGCACTGTGAGGGACCGCCAGCCGTCTCCCGTTAAGTGCAGATCTCCCAGTATTAGCGTGTTGACCCAACAGAGACTCTGCACCCAGAGAACTTCACTGCCCATTACTGCATACGCAAGCTACGTCTTTTGTGACTATCCAGCAGCTAGGTCATGCCACAGCTGTGGTTCCCTTGGTCTGCAGCAGTGTCCTTTGCTGAGGAATTGCCAACTCAAGCGGTTGCTTCTGGTTGCAGCACCCGCACGATCTGCTCCCAAACACTCACCTTTCACACCTGGTCAGTGGAAGCGACTGCTCTACGTGCTGGCCTTGTTGTGCAGATACTGACTGACTTAGTTCATAATACCACCAGCAGAGGATGCTCGGAGAAGCAACATCCCCGCCCCTCCTCCCTCCAACCATCTCCTCCCCTACCCCTCCCCCCTCCAGTTACTTCCTGTCACACAAAGCATCAGGTGGCAGCAACTCTTTGATACAGATGGCGGCAACTCTTTGATACTGAAACCTGGGAAATTCCTGTCGAAACATATGCTCTCTCTCTCTCTCTCTTTTATTCCCTCTCACTTCCTCCCTCCCGCCACCCCCTGTCTCTCTCTCTCTCTCTCTCTTTCTCTCTCTCTCAAGTGGCTACTTAACAAAACAGTGGATACCTTGTAAATCCCCAGCTGTTGATCTCTTGAAAACAGTCCATTAGCGCTCGCCCCACTCTATGAAATTAATTGACTAATTAATTAAGTCAATGTACCCTCTGTATGAGATAGTTTCTTCTTGTTTCCTATTGGTGGATACTAGGTTTGGTATATGTGGTGGGAAATTCCAGGATTCGGTCCCTCACCTGCTCAGTTTCCAAACCCTACTCTTCCCCCTTTTGGATTTTCCTTGCATCCTGTTGGTGCATACTGGTACAGGTAGGTCGTTTGGCAGGAAATCCATTATGCTGGAGGCGGCTGAAAATTTCAAATTTTAGCTCAGTTGCATGCAATATCTTTAAACAATTTGTGGAAGACGGGGCATGGGGCTGGACTGGTGTATGCTCGCAATACCGCTATCAAAAACAATAAATTGACCAGTCGAGAATTTGATGTTGTGATTAGGTTTTTGAAGCACCACGTAATCCGTAAGTTGGTTCGCTCAGTTACACCAGAATGAAGAATGATGATGAGGAGGAGAAGAAAGAAGGGTCTACCACATGATAGGATAGTAACAACAAAGAACCGTTTCCACCTACCCGCTGCAAGACAGAGTTCACTGGACTGTACTGAGAAGCTGTAAACACCACACAACACTTAAGCCAGGTTCCGTTCAGTAGTGATAGCTGCCACGGTTAGATGTCGGAGACCGCTGAAACATTCGTACATCCTGCGTGCTCATGACCTGATGTGACAGCACAAGAGAAAGTAGACATGGAAGCACCAGAAAAAAGGGAAACAATCATGTTTCATGAACAGCAATAAGGCGGCTGGAATAGGTTGTTTAATGTATATGTCCACCAAAAGTAAAGTAATAAATTTATGTACGTCGGATCACAAGCCCAGGTGTGACCCCAGAGTTATCGGCAACCAACTCGTAGCTTTTTATACACTGTCCTTACCCTAAGAGCATTGTATTACCAGCTTACGGGCTGCAATATACAACTACAGAATGGATCACATGTTTGACCCTTTGCAAGACTATTTATGTGTTTTAAACTCTAACAAACAGTATTTACAACATGCTTCTCTGTCTACCCATCATAGCCACGTGGTACCCGCTAACAAACACCTTGTGGAACAGTTGTTGTATGGTTTTTAACAACATTCTGCGGTATGTCTATTGAAGTAATTGGGATCCATACAAGTTGACTGCCGTCTTTGATGCTTTCCTGGAAGATAACTACCTACCTCTAAATTGACATGGACCTGCATTAAAGAATAACAGAAAATAGAGTAGTAATCGGTTGAGGAGGGTTGTAACGAGGTATGATATAGTGGTAGGCTGATGATGCATTCTAGGGAGAGGAAGATGTTGTGGCAGGTTGTTTATCGCGCATTTAACCATGTTTTCCGTTGTTCTCTCAGAGTGTATCAATTGTGTGGTATATAATGCATCGACTCAAATTGCTCTCTACCTGCGATCGTTAACAGCAAACCTCTCTATACCACAGTCAATGGAGGACTTGCAACGCATGTGTGATGAATCATGTCCAACAAACCGATGGAAAACGTATTCAGCTCCCTTCTACACGAACAAAGATATATACAAAGTACTCCATTCCCCTCCCACATCTTGGACATAAATCGAGCCTTCACTTCCATAACGGCGGCGATTCTAAGTGACTGACAGGGGTTTGTGAGGTACTGCAATCCCAGTGTATACTCTGGCTTGACAGATGCCGTGCATAGAAGAGGCTCTGTTATGTTCACACAGTGAGAGCAGCATGTCATGTAATTTCACATTCATCCACCACTGCTATGCGTTTGTCTGTTCCATGAGATGTCGTTGTTTCATGCATTTCCTGTTGCTGACAGTCATTTTATATGAGCATATCTCAATCTCCAAACAGTGGGAGCTATATATCTCTGGAAAGTTATATAATACATGGATCACAAAGAATCTATGTTTTCTTTGCCTTTAATGTAGAAGTTAGTACTTTTATCATCTTAAAGTTTCTCACCATAGTGAGTGGGACCGAAAACTTGCAGGGTGAAAGTATGTCGTGTTGGAAATATACTTCCTGCATTGGAGTACTAAAGGTGTTTCATTCCTTGCAACTAAAATATCGGAAACCACAGTGCTTTAGCATTCTAGCACGCTTAAGTGTAAAACTATATAGCCTTAAGAGCTTATGTTTATGCCCTACAATCATTTTTCTCTTCCCAGCACTTTATAGGTACAGGATCCAAACACTACAACAGTTCTATAGAACTGACAGCAAAACTGATTTATGTACAGTGTTTCGAACTCCTTCCATATGCAGATCCAATATACCTAAATCATACATTTCTTCTTCTTCTTAACCATTTGTTATATCACCACAATACTCTCAAATGTATCACGCTTGTATCTACTATACACCAATAAGGGGTGCTAAACTTCTCAGCATGCAAGCATCTAGCGAGATCTTGTGTATTTGGATGGGTGACGTAAGTTTGGTATTAACAGTATTCACAGAATGGCACTTAGAGTCTATATCACTAGCATCAGTCAGTACAAGTTTAGTATGTATATTATACTCTTTGCAAAAGCAAAATATCGAAGTCTGTTGACTATGTGGAACTCATATTGCTCTGATCCTTCACAAAACATTGGATGTAGTGTATATAGTATCCTCCGACTTCTGGTCAGTTCCAAATTAAACCAGAGACAATGTTGCAGAGAAATGATTATGAGATGCATCGACAGGCCATCTAGAGTTTTGTTCAGTGTCCTTAGCCAATAGATTTTCAAAATAGTGGGCAGAGTGCTAGATCTTTGAGTCTTCAACTTTATCCTAAGAATGTGAGAATACTTCAAAAAATGGTTCAAATGGCTCTGAGCACTATGAGACTTATCTTCTGAGGTTATCAGGCCCCTAGAACTTAGAACTACTTAAACCTAACTAACCTAAGGAAATCATACACATCCAAGCCCGAGGCAGGATTCGAACCTGCGACCGTAGCGGTCGGTCGGTTCCAGACTGTAGCGCATAGAACCACTCGGCCACCCCGGCCAGCTGAGAATACTTCAGAACTCCAACCCACACAGGGGGAGCTGGCAAAGCGTAATAAAAGCTTAGTGAATTTATAAAATGTTTCAGCTAAGGAATGTAGTTTTTACACTTCCCCTCTGCTAATGGCTATTTGCTACTTTAAAAACAGTATTTGTTTCATGTGATGTAGGCAGTGAAAGAGTTCGTAATGTGTCCACATGTATATGACCCTTGCAAAGTAATGGAGGGGGTGGTTCAGCAATGATACAGAAATCGAGAAGTTTGCTCCGATGTCATTGGCTGATAGCATCACAAGATCAACGCAATGAGACGTTTTGTTGACATGACAACTCGTCGAGAGTGGTGGTTTGGACCTCAAGTCATTAAAAAAATATATGTTGAAATTACAGAAAATCTGGTAAAATTACGAAAATTGATGGAAAATACCTAAAACTGATGAAAATGTAATAAAAGATGTGAAGGGATTAGGGTAATTACATGCTCACTTGAGTGTATGAAAATAATTCCATACCTCCACAGGTCGGATTGACAACTGATGATGTATACTATCTCCGCTCTGTGGGTTTTAAGTCCTGCAGAGTGCACCCTTGTTCCATATGTCGTTATGCAATGTTAGTCATAAAAATTGAAGAAACAGTGTCCAAAGATTTTGGGTTAGGATAACTACCACCCATAAGACCGAAACATTGATCACATACTTGGGTGCAATATGCACTGTCAATATGGGGTAGCAATGCTCTGAGTCTCCTTGAAAATAGAACACCGAGACATCTGCTGCCCCATCACTGTGGAAGATGAGATTAAATATAGAGATCATCATCTTTGCATAGCTGTTTGTAAATGCTCCACAATGCCCCAGACTCTTCCAGTTTCCATATATTGAGATGTCTTCCATATTTTTGTCAACACCACCTCTGTCTTTTATTTCAATTATTCCATGTGTTGCGGGAGCAGCTCAGTTTACACCATGTGATATTCAGCTTCCTGTGAGAGTCAGTAGATCGAAATGTGTTAATGTCGATTTAGTACCTGACACAGACATCAGAGTCATGGTAGAAAAACAAAATGTATGGATGTGTACACAACTGTAGTCATACACTGCTTCGATTTGTTACAGCAAAAACCAATGTTTCAAACTACTTATGAAACAACAACACAAGACCTCTCATCTTGTAATTGATAGTCTGTGGTATATGATGTATCATCCAGTATAGGTGACAAAACATTACACAGGTCGTGGAAGCTACTTCTATCACTGGCTGCCTGCTCCAAAGGATAAATACATGTATATTTAAGGGGATCACCATATACCGTCAATGTCAATATGCTAATGGCATTTGTTTCCAGTATATCAGAAGAGGGAATGTGGTAAAATCTTATTGAGTTTTCGACCATGTGACATTAGCAAAGTTTTTATAGCTTATAGTTTTACTGCATTGGATGTTATAAAAATAATGAGAGAGAAAGAGAGGCACTGTGCTGTCAACGAAGACTATGACACCATTACATTATCATACTTGTAGATTGGTTTTCATTGGAATATGATAAAGGAGATTTGGAGATGTACAGCGTATCGATCAATTGTTGGTGTTACACTTCTGAATTTCTTTGTGCAGTCCACATAGGCATGCATGGTTGTGAATTTCCCTCCTGTAAGTTAGTGAGCTAGTTCTCTGGTTGTGGTAGCTCTCTACCAAGTCGGTGACAGATGGAGGACTAGAGAGCCTTATAAGTATGAAATAGTGCTGTTGGGACATGATAGGATTTCGAAAGAATTAGCATGGGTCTGTGACTTGGCTGGGCGTATCAGTTCTTCCTGTTCTGGCATACGCCAGCTAACATGCAAGAACTACGTAACTTAAATAACTGATGTGAGGGCTTTTTAATTACAATTACACACTTTATTCCTTGACAAATATATGATAAACATGATGTGGTGGGAGGGTTTTGTTACTGGTAGGCTATGGTGGGCGATCAAAGTGGCATCCAGCTGGTGTGTGTGTGGATGTGTGTGTGTGTGTGTGTGTGTGTGTGTGTGTGTGTGTGTGTGTGTGCGTGTGAACATACCACAATTTTTCGGACCCTATACACCTGTTAATGATAATCACGCAAATCGTCAGGAATGTTATGCTATTGGAACGTAACTTTACTGTGGTCAGCATTCCTACATGTGCGCAGAAAATGACTATGTCCAGTCCTAAGGGAGACATAGATTTGACATGGAAAACTGCGATTTCAGCACATCGATAGCTGTTAGGGGGATGAAAGATTTTATGTGGAAAATTATATCCACTCATAATAAGGATGTAGATTTACATGGGAAATTGAAATTTAAACAGCCACAGTCGCCAGGAGGAAGTATTTTGGACACTTTGCTCATGGTCTAATGTCACCAAATTGGCACTACAATCGCAATATTTAGTTACAATTATACTGATAAATATATGGCTGGTTTCCTAGGGCTGCTCTCCCTCGCATGGAAGCGAATGGTGTAGGTAGGTGGAACGAATGAACACTTCCAGCTTAAGGCGCGAGCTGCTGTTGAGCCTCCTGAATCAGTCAGGCACGGTATGGGGATGCAGTTGACCTCACTGTGTCGCCCTCTGGGCCGGCGAATAGTGAACTAATGCTCAGTACGTATCGGACAACTTGTAAGTAGGCTGTTTAGGTTTTCTTATTGGTAACGCCACGTAGCGCTCTGTATGAAAAATCACTGGCTGTGCTGTGTGCAGTCTGTGGCTAGTTTGCATTGTTGTCTGCCATTGTAATATTGGGCACCTGGATGTGAACAGCGCATAGCGTTGCGCAGTTGGAGGTGAGCCGCCAGCAGTGGTGGATGTGGGGAGAGAAATGGCGGAGTTTTGAAATTTATAAGACTGGATGTCATGAACTGCTATGTATATTATGATTTTTCAACACTATTAAGGTAAATACATTGTTTGAAACTTCCTGGCAGATTAAAACTGTGTGCCCGACCGAGACTCGAACTCAGGACCTTTGCCTTTCGCGGGCACTTGCCCGCGAAAGGCAAAGGTCCTGAGTTCGAGTCTCGGTCGGGCACACAGTTTTAATCTGCCAGGAAGTTTCATATCAGCGCACACTCCGCTGCAGAGTGAAAATCTCATTCTGGAAATACATTGTTTGTTCCTATTAAAATCTTTCATTTGCTAACTATGCCTATCAGTAGTTAGTGCCTTCCGTAGTTTGAATCTTTTATTTAGCTTGCAGTAGTGGCGTTCGCTCTATTGCAGCAGTTCGAGTAACGAAGATTTTTGTGAGGTAAGCGATTTGTGAAACGTAGAGGTTAATGTTAGTCAGGGCCATTTTTTTTGTAGGGATTTTTGAAAGTCAGATTGCGTTGCGCTAAAAAAATATTGTGTGTCAGTTTAAGCACAGTCTTGTATAATTTTTCTAAGGGGACTTTTCATACTTCTTTGTTGCAAGTATTGTCTTATTTTTATGTGGACACGTGTTGTGCAAGACATAACACCCCCACGGGTGGGAGGCTCTCTCCAGGGGTCCGAGTCTCGCTGCAGACCTGGCGTGATCACTGAGACACGCTTCAATGGCGGCAACTAGCAGTGTGAGACCTCCGTTTGTGGCCTTCAGGACATGAGCACGCGGGATGTGTGAGTGTTCCAGTGATCTCCAGCATCCAACTGTGACAAGTATTACTACGGCATGGAACATGGTTTCAGTGTTGAGTGTGCAGTGTTTAATGCTTCTCAGTCCAGTCCAGTGCACTCTGTATTGCAGCACAACGGTGGGAGTGGTTTATAGCTGCTACTATCCTATCACATGCTAGACCCTTCCCCCTTTCTGTTCCTCCTCCTCCTTCATCGTCCTGGAGTAACTAAGGGAACCAACTTGAAATTATATACAGCTTTAAAAACCCAATCGCAATGTCAAATTCCCGAGTAATCATTTTATTGTTTCTGATAGTGGTATTGCAAGCACACATATTGGTCCAGTCCTATGCCCTGTATCCTGCTAATTTTTAAGGACACTGCATACAACTGAGGTGAAATTTGAAATTTTCAGCTATGTCCAGCGTAATGGATTTCCTGCCAAACGCCCTAGCTGTCCCAGTATCCTCCAACAGGATGCCCTTCTTTGTACTTTTTCGATGTCCTTCATATACCCTACCAGTTAAAGATCCTATACAGCACCTAAATCCGTCAGAAGAGGACGGACAAGCATAGTGTACACAGTCTTTTTAGTAGACTGTTCCATATTTTAAGTGTTGTGTCAAAATGAAACGCAGTCTTTGGTTCACCTCCCCTCTCCCCCCCCCCCCTCCGCCCCCGCCACATTTTCATTTTCTATGTGATCGTTCCGATTTAAGCACTTCTTAATTGTAATTCCCAGTATTTAGTTGTTGAAAGCTTTTAGATTTGTGTAATTTATCGTGTAAGCGTAGTTTAAGGGATTCCTTCTAGCATTAACGAGAGATATTGAGAACACAGCACTTTGGAAAACTAATGAGAAAACTAATTCACATGACGTGACTTCTCCGTAGGAAACCATTCAAAATCCTTTTCTTTCTTAGAATGCCCATTTTTGCCAACTTTATGTATACTGAACTTTATTTCATGGTTACCTGTATGTAGTTAAAGCGATTAGTGATTTTAATATCCTGATGATACGAGCTACATAAATTAAGATGTATTAGCTGCATCACATAATGAGTGTTATTTGATTGTTAATTTTGCTAGAGCTCAGTTCTTTATGACTCGCCCATTCATTATTTTATACGAAATGTTCCACCCATCTCAGTCATAGCAGATATTGTAAACAGACGAGTTTAATGGACATATTCACCTAATCATATTCCGCTTATTGGTGTAGGTAGCCTGTAGACTGGTGGATTGTCCAAGAAATAGAGGTGTGCAGGGCCAATCTAGCATACCATGCCGAGATTCCTTCTAATTCACTAACCGCTATATTTCAGTACTGATCCACTCGATACTACACTGTGTTTCACAAATACAGCTCAAACTTTTGCCTTTTGTTGTATGTCGTTGCATGTGTGTAAGAAACGGATCTTCATTTATGTTATGTAGAATCAATGTCAAAAATGTGAAAAATACGTTTCTGTTTTTCAGTCTATTTCCTTACATAAGAAAAAACTAATCACTGTAAAATGTGTAGCTCTTATTCGAGATCTAGGAAACATGAAGACAGTGTTTGATATTCTATAATTCAAAGAAACTCATTATCTGAAATTAATTGTTTAGCTCATGTTTATGAGAATTTCTATTAAATAAACAGTTTTTCTCAAATTTTCGTAATGTTAAACATATGGCATCATTATTAAACCAAAATAACGTTTCAAAATTTCTCGCAATGACAACATTTAATTGTATGCTTAATGGTGCTTTAATTTAAACAATGCTCTACAAAATATTTATTGTTATAAATGTAAAAATAATACTGTAACATTTGCTCCCATTAGCCCAGCTTTCCGTATGAGTTCAGTTTCTGTTCTGTATAGTTATGTTCAAAGCAATGTCCAGCCTGTAAACATAAAACTTCTTTAATCAAACAGTTGTCCAAAATTAAAATATATCGTTTATTATTCGAAAGAGTGCTCAATGAACGTCCTACATGCACCCTTATACACTCCTGGAAATGGAAAAAAGAACACATTGACACCGGTGTGTCAGACCCACCATACTTGCTCCGGACACTGCGAGAGGGCTGTACAAGCAATGATCACACGCACGGCACAGCGGACACACCAGGAACCGCGGTGTTGGCCGTCGAATGGCGCTAGCTGCGCAGCATTTGTGCACCGCCGCCGTCAGTGTCAGCCAGTTTGCCGTGGCATACGGAGCTCCATCGCAGTCTTTAACACTGGTAGCATGCCGCGACAGCGTGGACGTGAACCGTATGTGCAGTTGACGGACTTTGAGCGAGGGCGTATAGTGGGCATGCGGGAGGCCGGGTGGAAGTACCGCCGAATTGCTCAACACGTGGGGCGTGAGGTCTCCACAGTACATCGATGTTGTCGCCAGTGGTCGGCGGAAGGTGCACGTGCCCGTCGACCTGGGACCGGACCGCAACGACGCACGGATGCACGCCAAGACCGTAGGATCCTACGCAGTGCCGTAGGGGACCGCACCGCCACTTCCCAGCAAATTAGGGACACTGTTGCTCCTGGGGTATCGGCGAGGACCATTCGCAACCGTCTCCATGAAGCTGGGCTACGGTCCCGCACACCGTTAGGCCGTCTTCCGCTCACGCCCCAACATCGTGCAGCCCGCCTCCAGTGGTGTCGCGACAGGCGTGAATGGAGGGACGAATGGAGACGTGTCGTCTTCAGCGATGAGAGTCGCTTCTGCCTTGGTGCCAATGATGGTCGTATGCGTGTTTGGCGCCGTGCAGGTGAGCGCCACAATCAGGACTGCATACGACCGAGGCACACAGGGCCAACACCCGGCATCATGGTGTGGGGAGCGATCTCCTACACTGGCCGTACACCACTGGTGATCGTCGAGGGGACACTGAATAGTGCACGGTACATCCAAACCGTCATCGAACCCATCGTTCTACCATTCCTAGACCGGCAAGGGAACTTGCTGTTCCAACAGGACCATGCACGTCCGCATGTATCCCGTGCCACCCAACGTGCTCTAGAAGGTGTAAGTCAACTACCCTGGCCAGCAAGATCTCCGGATCTGTCCCCCATTGAGCATGTTTGGGACTGGATGAAGCGTCGTCTCACGCGGGCTGCACGTCCGGCACGAAAGCTGGTCCAACTGAGGCGCCAGGTGGAAATGGCATGGCAAGCCGTTCCACAGGACTACATCCAGCATCTCTACGATCGTCTCCATGGGAGAATAGCAGCCTGCATTGCTGCGAAAGGTGGATATACACTGTACTAGTGCCGACATTGTGCATGCTCTGTTGCCTGTGTCTATGTGCCTGTGGTTCTGTCAGTGTGATCATGTGATGTATCTGACCCCAGGAATGTGTCAATAAAGTTTCCCCTTCCTGGGACAATGAATTCACGGTGTTCTTATTTCAATTTCCAGGAGTGTATTTCTGAAAAATGGAGCCAAATAAGGACCCTCAGTTAAATAATCGACAGTGAAGAATCCGTATTGCGACTTTCCGCTACGATTGCATTTTCCGCTTGTAATACGCGCTTCAGATGTCTTTCGATAGCAAAGTACATTGTTACTGACCAGACTTAAATTACCGTTTGTAGTGGATTGTTACAAGAGTAAACAAGAATATTTGTTGTGGAGCAATGTAACATCAGCGATACGACAATCGTGCAAAGTCGTCAAATGAAATAAGAGTATTGCAGAAAGCATACAGTCTGCTATTCGAACGGAACGCTCCAGTTAGGCAACTGTCTAGCCATGGACGGCCGCGTGGCTGTATTTCCCAGCTAGGGTCCACCATAACCTCGCAATCTTGCAGTTACATCACAAGTGACTGGTCACAGCACTCGTTAGAATTCATCATCGTCCTTCGATCACAACATCACTGGAGACGAAGGAGCAGCTACGCTTCAACAAAGATGTTGAAGAAATCAGGTGAGGTTCACTTAGGACAACAGCGGAATTCATGTGGAGTATTTTGCCACACTGCAGACAAATTAAACGAGCGTGACCGCACTGGCTCTGAATTCAGCTGATGCAAATTTAAAGTGAAGGAGAACGTTTTATTCCCCTCCAACCGAAACTTTGTGGACAAATTAAATGCAGAGATACATTTCATGGGCAGAGTGAGATGATCCGTTTGACAACACTTTACGCGATGAACAATGTTTAAAGTAATATGAGTAACTTAGGTGTTGTTTCGAGTATGGGCCTTATTTTGCGTTCACTACAAAGAAATGTAGGAAAACAGTGCATGCTAGCCATACTTTCGATGCACACTGCAGCCGACAATAAGTGACCCCCGAACGAGCATAGCTGCTACTGTAGTATTGTATATTCTAAGCCGTGCTTTGCCGTTTCGGACGCCACTTTGTCAATTTTCATCATTCTCCGCACATGGAATCGTTCGAATGGTTTCTCTCTTAAACAGGTGACTTACCTGCAAAGCCAGGGTGGGTAATAGCGAGATGGCAGTACTTTTGATATCAAATTGATATGCAAATTAATCAAATTGATCAATTAATTACCCCCACCCCACGCCCACCCCCAGATGACGTCATTTGTTTTCCTCAGCCGGATCGTGGGTTCCCACCCCCTCCCCAACCCTCCCTCTCCCCCATCTACTGTAATGGCGGGGATTTCGAATTTTGGCGGGAATTTCGAATTTTGACCGAAGATGGTGGGAATTTCCTTGTGGCAGATCTGTGCTGACGTACCACCCCCCACTCCCTCCCACAGAAATTGGGGGGAAATTCAAATTTGGATGGGAACTTTATTTCACCGCTAACGTACCAGAATTGGCGGGAGAGATTCGGCCTATGCTCAGCTCTCATTGTGGAAGCATCACGGGTTCGACCAATGAGACGAATGTGAATGACAGAGCAGCATTCAATAGCTGTATTACTTATACACATTCGAATGACTGTAGCCACAGTTCACTACACGGAGGATGGCAGACTATGATAATGGAAGAGTGTATGAGAAAGAAACGGAAGAATTCGGTTCAGCAGACTGTGACAGTGCCGAGTGATGATGCCAAGATGCATGTCGCAACCAACACTTGCTCACGCATGGCAAACTGCCAAGATATTCCACATGAAGCATCCACTCTTCCAGAACGGAAGATGCGGGCAATTGATGTTAATTCGCTTCGGTGGAGGCGTATTCGCCTCCGTGATGTATACCATTGAAGAGCCTCAACTGCTCATCCCCATTCACTTCCGCCTCCACCAAACCATCCTCCCATGCCATCATGTCTTGCTCGCCATCCCTGTTGCTGTGTGGAACGTGTTCCATCAAACAGGAGTTTAACAGCCATGTTGCTATCGCAGAATATTCCATTAATACTGAGTGGACAAAGTGAGGATGTAACGAATGACAAGGTACCAGTTAAGCCCTCTGCACCACTACTGTTCATTCAGTGTATATTTAATCGCTAGCGGTTCGCAGTCTTTACAGTCTAGGAGCATCCACAGACAAAGGCTAGAATGTTGTGATAGAGATTGAGGATGCAGCTAAAAGTGTTTTAAAGTGGAATGGGATGAACTGTGTCCTGCAAAAGCCTACATGAAGCAGCAGCTGACCGCCAAGTATCATCCGAGCCGTCGTCCTCCAGACATTTGCTGTGCTGCTCTAACTCAATCCATGACAGCAGTGTACGATGACTCTGCACTCTGTGTAAAATCGGGTGACATATCCATTTGTGACATTTATCTACAGCTCTACACCGTTACAACCTTGTTCGGCCTACAGATGGTGCTATGTGCTGGAAGGAGCTGAACAGATGGCTGCCTTGTGTTAAAGCTGTGTATAGGCACATTGCACAGTATCTCCGTATGAACAGTATGCATGCAGACGATTTCGAACAGTGGGTCAATATGGTGCTAACAGAAACCAATGTAATACCAATACGTTTCAGAGAAATACATGCTGACATCTGTGGTTACAAGAAGGCTTTATTTTCTATATTCTGTACAGGTGTTTAGATAAAGAAAGAACCTGTTGATGTAGTGCACCCCGTGTATGATTACCGAATAAAAATCTATGTAACCATGTATATGTTTTTATTTCCTACCTCTCATGACACTACCAGTATTTTCACCGCAAACATGCAACAGCAGAAAATTGTGTCATTCAGCTAAATTCTCTGTAAAAGCCCACTGCACACTAGAACCTCACATAGTCGATATTATGGCAGGGCATAGTGTTCATTATCTTCTATAACAAGCCATTGCACGATATTTCTGTTTTGATCGCCATATGACTGTTGATGTATTTTATCTGAGTCAGACGTATTCCAGAATACCAAAACAGCGGGTGACGGATAATGCAGATCTAATTATATCATTCAAACACAACACTCTGAATTTAAAACACATTTACCAGGCTCACGTAGCAACCAATACGTCATTCAACTAAACCATACATGTTGAGCATGCAGCCTATAACTTTAAATGAAAAAATAATACAGATCAAAGAACACCCAGTCTACTGAACCTCATTTTCCTAAGACCCACAAAAACTGTAAATTATTCGCTTAAAGATCTGGAAATGTATCGTGAAATATTGCTTTTGACTGATCTGCAGACGAATGCAAAAAGCCGAAGAAATATGAAATACCAATCCATTATAAAACCTACATTTGATGGTGAAAAATATAGCAGTAGTAATGGTATTGACATTGAGCATAAAAGACTGAGCAATCGACTCCCACAGCATATATATTACGACGACCCCAATGGGCTAATAGACCTGTTACAACCACTCAAGGCATTAGCAGTCGCTGATAAAACAGCATATTCGAATGAAGTTCAGTAATTTCTGAGCTTAGAGAAAGAGGTATCATCGAATAAATATGGAGACTGCAGTTCGAGAACTGCGCAAACCAGCACGCAAAACATATCCTCGAAGATATGTTACGATTAAAGATTCGGACAACCTGTAGCAGGCGGATCTTGTCGACATGAGGAAATATTCACGTGCGAATAACGGATTCAAATATATTTTAATGGTCATTCATACTTATTCTAAATTTTCCTGGACATTACCAGTGCAAGCGAAAACAGAGAAGGATGTCACGCACATGTTTGAGCGATTGCTGCAGACGGGGACGAATCGAAGCAAAAATGGCTCTGAGCACTATGAGACTCAACTGCTGAGGTCATTAGTCCCGTAGAACTTAGAACTAGTTAAACCTAACTAACCTAAGGACATCACAAACATCCATGCCCGAGGCAGGATTCGAACCTGCGACCGTAGCGGTCCCGCGGTTCCAGACTGCAGCGCCTTTAACCGCGCGGCCACTTCGGCCGGCGAATCGAAGCACAGACAACCTTCATACAGACCACAGCGGCGAGATATACAATAAATATTCCAAGACCGTGATGGAACGGTACGGAATACATCACCACTCGACGTTCACCAACCTGAAGGAAAGTATTGTGGAACGCCTGAACACAAAAGTGAAAGCCCAAATGTGGACTTGATTCAGTCGTTAGGGCTCACACAAATAGACCGATATCCTCCCGCAAATACTTGTACAATATAATCGAACCAAACATCGCACAATAAAAATGACACCCATCGATGTTCGTGATAATGGACTTCTATATACAGTATACAATAGTATTAAAATCCACGCAAGCAGTAATTTAATGTAGGTGATTTAGTGTGTGTTTCAAAACACGAGCCAGCAGTTGAGAAGTCATACATGCCAAATTGGTCAACCGAGATATTCACAGTTTCCAAAGTGCAGAGGAAGAATCCTAGAACTTACCTCTTAAAGGACAGCAATGGTACTGAAATTGCAGGATGCTTTTGTACAGAAGTGTTACAGAAGAGCTCGGATCCAGTCGAACTACACGTTCCTGGATATAATTACTGTGGGCCTCGAACAAAACTTCAAAAACGACTGGCACGCGGTGATAAGGGGATAAATCTGCGTGTATGGAACACGACATCGCATCAGCAACAAATAAAGATCGTCACACCACCGATCGACTTTTAGCTGACAAAGCTAAGGCAATACGTGCGGGAAGGGATATTGGTATAGGTCAACGCATTGCAGCATTTTCAGTTGAAAAACTGTACGTGGTAAAGTTAAGTTGGGCTTGGGTGCGAAGAAATTCAGCCAGGTTTTGAGCGCTGCGCGTAGGGCGCTAAGGAAGAAAATGACAACGAAATGGTGTTTGAAGAACTGCATCCTGACATCGACGTACACAGCTCAAAACGCCCTGAAACAGAAAGGAGCGAGAAAGAGAACACTGGTTAAACTACCCGAGGTTCTACCAGTACCCAAGACGACGGGCGGAATTATTCCCTTTCTTATTCCTGGCCTAGCCGGTCTCTCGGCGGTGGGTTCACTGACTGGGGGTGCTGCGGTTATTGCCAAGACATTCAAGAATGCGCATAACTCTCAGGGGCAACTGCGGGAGGCACGAAGACATTACCGTATCATGGACACAGCAGCCATCGGAAAAGGACTATACTTGAAACCATACAAGAAAGGACTAGGTCATAAAAAGCCGCCTAGCAGTCCTACCAAACAGAGTGCTTACAAACATAGATCTGGTTAACTTTGTTAAGAGGAAATCCTAGATTCCGAGTTGCGTTTATGCGAAATATATTACCGAAGTCTACGGTATGTAGAAATCAGGAGAATGCGGGAATGATGCATCTAGATGTAGCAGGAGGACCTGGAACTCATTGGGTAGCATATGTTAAAAAAAGAAATACAAATAATGTCTACTATTTCTATTCATTCGGCGACCTGCAACCTCCAGGAGAATTACGAAAATACTTCACAGGCAGAGGACATGTATTCTACAATTTTCGACGCTACCAAGAATTTAATTCATTCCTATGTGGTCCTCTATGTTTCATATTCCTCCTGACGTTTATGACTGATATATAAGCACCTATTCACCAGTTGATGTTTAGATGCAATGGCATACGCTCTGACTTTAAAAGAACGATCGTCTATATTGCGTGCGAATTACTTTCCACCAACTGATTTAAACATTGGAAACTGGAATGTCGCGCTGGCATGTAACACTATCACAAATATCACAGAGGCTAACAATAAACTGCATCAAGAAATTAATGGTAACAACGAAATTGTGGAAATTGAACCTGGTGCATACGATATTGACGATTTAGACGAAGTTTTAAAACAGTCTGGGAAAGGGATTGAGCTCCGTACAAACATCAGTACATTTAAATCTGAAATAAGAACGGTGAATGCATCAACTGACTTTAAGCAGAAAGGTTCAATAGGCCCACTACTGGGTTTCACAAAGGGGTTTTTGAAGACAGATCCCAGTAAATTTTACAAATCTGATCAGACAATGGACATTCTCCCTGTCAGTACAATCCGTGTAGAGGGTAACAGTTGACTAATTCATTCAATTCACGGATTCTTCCCACCTGTTGGAACGGGGTATAAGATTGTTGAGACTTCTACGAACGCTATATAGCGTCAGCCACAGTTCGGATATTGGTCTACCTGGAGCTGCGCATTGCGGAACAGAATAACCAACTTGTTGACTTTCGAGGTGAGGAAATCAAACCGGCGCACACAGCGCGTAGCACAGCACTTCGCAGCGGAACCGCAAGGTGATAACACGTGCTAATCACGAGTTTGTTAAATCAGTAGGCCTGAAACCTCGCAATGAGGTCGCCGCTCAATATATCTCACTCAGTGGAATGTGATGAGCGAATCACGCACCAAGAATACTTCTCGCGTTAGCCTCATGCTTCAACGACATTTAACAAGAACGATGAAATTAGGATAGTCAAAAAGCACCAAGACGCTAACTCTTCCACGCAAGAGTTTCATATATACGGATGGATCATTTAAGAAAAAGTACGGTAATCATATAGTGGAATCAAAGCATTCCTGTTCCAGGAAATATGATACGAACTTAACGGGGTAGGGACGTACACGTAATGTTGGCATACCATCAACCCTTAGCTAAAACATATGTCTCATCATCATCCTCGGATTTGAATGGTTTAGAAAATGCAGGATGGTTCATAGACTAGCCTGTGGGCAGAAAAGCAGAAGAGTACCGCCGATTTACTGCATGCATGCCTCTAAAAATGCTTACGGGGCACTTTGAGGACTTGCAGCGAATTATTACGAATGTTAAACAAAAACTTATTCTGCTACGGAGAGCAACGGATAGCAACTCACACATTCAAGGAGCTCAAGAAGAAAAGCAGATCATTATCAATAAAATTATATGATGCCACACATCACTGTGGAAGATGAGGAGCGTTTGAAGCTTTTAAAAGTTCGGAGTCCGGCTCCATAGCGTAGTGGTAGCGTTACCACCTACCACGCAGGGAGCCCGGGTTTGATTCCCGACAGGGGACTGGGTGTTGTGTGTCCTTCATCATCATTGACTCGCAAGACGCCAAAGTGGCGCCAACTAAAGACTTGCAACACGGCGGCCGAACTCCCTCGAATGGGGCCTCCCGGCCAACAATGCCATACGATCATTTCCTTTTTACCCATAAACATCTGCCATTAACTTTCCGCTCATGGGAGGTTCTTGAGTATTCGGTGCTACCGACAGCAAGCAGACAAACATGGGCTATTAAAACATCAGTGCAGCTTGAAACACCGAGATACATCGTACTTGCACTTCAGATCAATAGAAGGAAAAATTTACCAATTGATTCCACTGTATTTGACAACTGTAGTTTAGCTAATGCCAGAGTCTACTTGAATTCAGAATTCTTTCCGTATGAAAATTAACTGCTACGGTGTGGTCAGAAGGTATACAGTCTAGCATTTGACATGCATGCAAGCTTCCGTGATTCTTACTATGAGGGTGTTTAAGAAGAACGATGCCTACTCAGTTCACGGAAATTCAAGGAGCTGGCACCAATCATCGTAACAGACTGTTCTAAGCAGAATGAGATAATTAAACCAGGATCAACAGAAATACGAATCGAATTTGAATCCTCATCAAATTTCCCAGGACACAGTGTACCGTATACTCTAGTTCTACATGACTGTGTGATTAACTATTGCCCACTTATTGGTGTTCTGCAGCGTACTGCATAAGTGATCGCGTGCTAAGTCATACCTAGAGTATTACACAATGACAGCTTGGAGTGTGAACGTCTTTGCTCACATTCAAGGTTTTTATGATGATGAGTGTAGACAAATAAAATTTAAAGACGTTGCATTCATAGCACACACAGAAGATGCTAGTATCAAAGAGAGATTCTCAGTATGAATTGCATCACTGAAGCCTTTCAAGGCTGTGATTGTGCTAAAACACGGAGGAGTGGAAACTGGTTAATACGTTTTTCCGCTGGGACGATCCTGGTATATCTTACAAAGATATGATCACTTCCAATATTCGGACATCCTGAGGACATCATCTGCGTCAAAGGCGAGGAAACGTCACTTGGATGCAGCGAATCTTCAAGTTTACATCTATTCAAGATCTGGAAGTCTACGGGTACCCTGCTATCCATCAGCTCAAGAAAAAGAGGATGTGTAAAAATAGCGTTGTCTGATCTTATGAAAATGTAAAATTACTTTTAAGTTGCATTAATGAAAATAAATAAACATTTTACAACACATTCTGTGTTTTTTCTTTCTTTCTACTTAACTCCTATTTACATAGTATGCAGCTTTGCCCAAATACTACGTCTGTGGCTTTGTTCAAGCACAGGAGATATTATTTCAGACATGTTTGCTATATCTCTTTGGAAGCGGATACGATCAGTCACCGTCTCAAAAACCTACACTCTTGGAAATGGAAAAAAGAACACATTGACACCGGTGTGTCAGACCCACCATACTTGCTCCGGACACTGCGAGAGGGCTGTACAAGCAATGATCACACGCACGGCACAGCGGACACACCAGGAACCGCGGTGTTGGCCGTCGAATGGCGCTAGCTGCGCAGCATTTGTGCACCGCCGCCGTCAGTGTCAGCCAGTTTGCCGTGGCATACGGAGCTCCATCGCAGTCTTTAACACTGGTAGCATGCCGCGACAGCGTGGACGTGAACCGTATGTGCAGTCGACGGACTTTGAGCGAGGGCGTATAGTGGGCATGCGGGAGGCCGGGTGGACGTACCGCCGAATTGCTCAACACGTGGGGCGTGAGGTCTCCGCAGTACATCGATGTTGTCGCCAGTGGTCGGCGGAAGGTGCACGTGCCCGTCGACCTGGGACCGGACCGCAGCGACGCACGGATGCACGCCAAGACCGTAGGATCCTACGCAGTGCCGTAGGGGACCGCACCGCCACTTCCCAGCAAATTAGGGACACTGTTGCTCCTGGGGTATCGGCGAGGACCATTCGCAACCGTCTCCATGAAGCTGGGCTACGGTCCCGCACACCGTTAGGCCGTCTTCCGCTCACGCCCCAACATCGTGCAGCCCGCCTCCAGTGGTGTCGCGACAGGCGTGAATGGAGGGACGAATGGAGACGTGTCGTCTTCAGCGATGAGAGTCGCTTCTGCCTTGGTGCCAATGATGGTCGTATGCGTGTTTGGAGCCGTGCAGGTGAGCGCCACAATCAGGACTGCATTCGACCGAGGCACACAGGGCCAACACCCGGCATCATGGTGTGGGGAGCGATCTCCTACACTGGCCGTACACCACCGGTGATCGTCGAGGGGACACTGAATAGTGCACGGTACATCCAAACCGTCATCGAACCCATCGTTCTACCATTCCTAGACCGGCAAGGGAACTTGCTGTTCCAACAGGACAATGCACGTCCGCATGTATCCCGTGCCACCCAACGTGCTCTAGAAGGTGTAAGTCAACTACCCTGGCCAGCAAGATCTCCGGATCTGTCCCCCATTGAGCATGTTTGGGACTGGATGAAGCGTCGTCTCACGCGGTCTGCACGTCCAGCACGAACGCTGGTCCAACTGAGGCGCCAGGTGGAAATGGCATGGCAAGCCGTTCCACAGGACTACATCCAGCATCTCTACGATCGTCTCCATGGGAGAATAGCAGCCTGCATTGCTGCGAAAGGTGGATATACACTGTACTAGTGCCGACATTGTGCATGCTCTGTTGCCTGTGTCTATGTGCCTGTGGTTCTGTCAGTGTGATCATGTGATGAATCTGACCCCAGGAATGTGTCAATAAAGTTTCCCCTTCCTGGGACAATGAATTCACGGTGTTCTTATTTCAATTTCCAGGAGTGTATATGTGCAGCACGATAGGAGAAATCCCATGCTATCATTACATGTACTTTGTCTTACTCCATTTTAAATGCCACTCCCCTCATGCTTCAAACTAATACCTTGTCAATCTTGCACAGCCTTTATATACATTTGTAGGGGTAGGGATTTGTGAAATAACAACAACGACGTACGGTAACGAACATCAATTTTTTATTCAGACATAAATAGTCACAGTAGTAAAACAGCTTTACATTCACAAATCTTATTGTTTTTACAATACATGAAGTAATACTGCTTGAAATTCACAGTTCTTGTTACTGTTTGAATTATTTTTATTCGCAGTTCTTGGTTATACAAATAATAGTACTGGTTGAAAAAAATTTTTACTTTACATTGCAGTACTGATAACAGCTATTACGAAGGTACAGTTTCTCTTACACTAATACCATTACTAATACTAGTGAAATTCCACTCAAACAGATGACTAAATTTACACCTTGAACTGGGTGACTCTTAAACATTGTCCACCTTCACCAGCAGAAACAATTCAATACAATGAAGTGGATGGCCGTAAAGTGTTCATTCCAAACAGCTGCACTACAAGGAAATGGTGTGGGACTCACACTTAAAACTAGTATGAGTTGGACAGCTAGTGCTAGGTGAAACTTAAAAACTATTATGTTTACACATGCAGCCACACTATCACGCAGTCTAATTTTTCATATTTTTTATATATATTGCACACTTTTTATAATTTTCTTTCCCATCACATGGTGCTTATACATTCATGCATACATAGTACGCTACTTATTCACTTAAAAAATAAACAGAATGTATTTACACACAGGCATACATATTTACACAGGCATCTACACTCAAATGTACTCAAAAGCATTCATAAAGACCCATAAGCACTCACACATGGAGGCACACCATACATTGCACACATACCATATTTACACTATGATATGAGAGCCATACTGTTCGGCACAAACTCTCATTCAGCCAATCACTCACGCTATCTCATTCGGACCATCGGAGACCCCACTCCCCAACGTGCTACAAGTAAACAATGTGAGTATGGGAGGGTTTCGACCCTGTCATAACAAATGGTTCGTTTATTGTCATGAGGTGACAATTCGCCTTTAGATTGCAGCACAGTGTACACTTCGTGACCTCGCTATCGAATACTAGTTTGCTGTACCAAATGTGGAGGTTGTGGCAGAGCACAGCGAACTCCACCTTACAGGCACTGCAAGCAGTCTTCGACCATGAGGACACATGATTCTCCATGTTGCACACGCTTAACTGCCTTTTGGAGGCTCCAACTATTGTACAATATGCATACATTTTGGATCTCAGACCCACAAACTCCACAATCGGCAGTCCATCAGCATCATCTTTCTTAAGCCAATAACCTTATTGTTCTGAGGAACAATACCATAAGGATTAACGGTTGCATATACCGAGGTGTCAAATTAATTACTGTGATATCTAACTACTTCATATGTATCACAGTTCTTTACCCAGTAGATGAAGCTATCTGTAACCACATAAAGTAACTTTGGTTCCACGAAATGAGTTTTAGAGGCTCATAGTGGAAGAGGCACATATGGAGTTTGGAGAAGTCCAGTATACACATACCCAAATAGATAGTTTTCGTAAGCTCTACTGAAACCTTTGACATCTCCATAGCAACAAAGTCCTCATTGAAAATAGTGACCCGCTTAGGCCCCACGCCCTGTCCCATTCGCTTGTAATCAGAATATTGCATTCATTTCTTACATTCTGCATGGTTTTACTGAAAATGTAATTATTCATTAATCCGTAAAAATCATATTCAAAATCACTAGTCGCGCCCGCCCTCTTTCTGGTATTCAATTCAATATATTCCTTCAACCAGGGAACTGACTGAAGGAGATAGCCCAGATGATTCTACCTTGCTCCATCCCTAAGCTGAGGCACTGGCTGGAGATTACAATAATCAATAATGTGCCTCTGCTTGTGTCCAACAGTGGTCATGAGTTTGGGGATAGTGCTTCCTCACGGAACTTGTTGCTCTGGACATAACGGCAAGTTGCTTGTCATTTCATTCATATTAAAAGGGTATATGAGGTCTGCCTCCACCACATACCCTACATCAGAATCAGCTGACTGACCCAATATTTTCCCACCTAATCCCTCTAATTCAAATGGCTCTGAGCACTATGGGACTCAACATCTGAGGTCATCAGTCCCCTAGAACTTAGAACTACTTAAACCTAACTAACCTAAGGACATCACACACATCCATGCCCGAGGCAGGATTCGAACCTGCGACCGTAGCAGCCGCGCGGTTCCGGACTGAAGCGCCTAGAACCGCTCGGCCACCGCGGCCGGCACCCTCTAATTCGTTATTGGGCACCCACTGAAACCCACCAGCCGGCAGTGGTTGTATCATGGCATGCCCATATAAGTTATTCACATCCAAATATGGAATATAACTCGAATTGAGGGATTTGTTGAACCCCACACCCATATGTGAATTATTTGCCTTGTCATGTCTGTGGATACACTGGCAAAGTCCCCCACGGATCCCGCGCTCAAAGAAAAGAAGCATATCAGCATGAGACAAAAGTTCAATGCTGCACCTCGTTTTAAGTGTTGTGCCCCAGGACAATCCAGGTACCATATAAAAAAAGGCGGGGTCCTGAGAGTATGTGGACATGCATGCACTCCGGAACTTTTCAGAAATATCTGCAAGCAAGTAAAGCGCATGTCAGTGTCCATGTATAGTCTTGCGTATTCACGCAAATTCGGAATGCTGAATTCCTGCCAGATATTCACCGCATGCTCATAATATGCATTAGTTATGGTATCACATGTGAGAATACTGGTAAATGCAGGTATGTCAGGCAGCCTGGTTTCGTAGAGTTTTGCCTTACTACCCAGATACTCATAAGGGGAAACTCCTTTCCTAGTCACAAGCTGAAACTTTTCCACATTGGGGTATGCAGATCGGGTCATATGCATATCCTCCTGAGGTAGAGTTTCAACGAATTTCTGGAGTGACACCTGCATAAAACATAGTGTGTTGAGGAAGTGGAGTGTAAGTTTTGCTGTCATTCATTTGGAGAATGAAGTATACTTCTCAACACTCTGACAGTACAATCTCATTTTTCTCCCAGCCGAAATTAACGAATTGCTCAACAAGAAAGTGAGCATCATATATACTTAAATTATGGAAGAAGATGGATATGTGTTGGGGTAATTTAATTTCAAATTGCATTCGTTGTGAGCTGCACCGTGGAACTTCTCTGTATGATGATAATTGTCTCTACAGGGAGTTTCAGCTTTTCCATCCAATTGCAATGCACAAATATGGCAGTTAACCACATCACTGTACAATCTTTTATCCTCCTCCAATTTCGTCATGGGGATGTCGGTGTTGTAAAGCCTATGAACATCCCATGAGAGCGTTTCAAGCTCAGTGAGCAATCAAACCACAGGTTTATCCCTGAAATAAGATTCATAGTGGTTAAGATTTGAATCATATGAGCATGCAGTTTGGTACACAGTCTCATACAGTACGTGTTTTTATGAAAAGGTGGTATGTGAGGTTAAGAGGTTTCCTTCAGACTCGGTGATAGGGGCAAGGAGATGTTTGAAGTTTGCATATACAACAAATGGACATTGTTCCTGGTGACGAATATTCTTGAATTTAATTAACTTGTTTTCTTCTGTAGGCATACCTGTTCCTTGGATTCAAAGTCCTTCAGATGCCTTTTTAAATTCTTCTGTTCTGAAACGGTATTTAGACACCTGAAACAAATGTGCCTTTTATGTTCATGTTTCGACAACTGGCTGTAAAGGAGGCGAGACACGTCTTTGATCCATACATAATGCTGATTATCACCTTCAGAGAAGAGCAGCATGTTTACATGAAGATGACGCTCACCTGCATATTCCGAAAAACGGAGTGTCTGCACTACAGTATGCTTGACCTGCACATCTGGCTTGCTTTCCTACTTCTTCTTCAGGTGATAAACGTGAACTTCTGGGATTTTGTGCGTCGATTTTTGGTATATCCTGAATCTTTACGGGGAACTTGATACTGTCAAAGTTATAGACTCTGGGGACAGTACTTTTGCACACGTGCTATGGATGTGTATGCTCTAGATGTACATTGTAATTTCGCTCTCAAGCCAAGACTAACTATGCAAAAAAAGCGTTATTGTTTTCATTTTGGACTTTAATACATGCCATCTCCTCAGCTATATTCTTAGGGAGAGTGATGTAACTAGGTCCTCCATTTAACGGATCATAGGCATTAATATCGATGTTGGGGTGTGGTATTTGGCTGACTGCTTTAGCTGACCCTCTTATTTCCATCTTGGAAAACCAGGCCAGAATAGCACCCAAGGTGAATTCACTATACCACTCACTGATTGATGTGCTCAGACACATAATTCCATTATCACCCCAGATGTAGTGCAGGCTCTTTTCCTCCGCAGCTCCCTGCTATTTGGAGGGAGGGGGTGAATCAACTCACAGCAGAGGACTGCATTACATTTAATTACATCATATCTCAAATCATCTAGGGCCTTGAGAAGCTCAGCCTCAGGCGTAGGCAGGGATGCTTCTACAAATTTGGTTGGGTCGTGATACCCCTGGCCAGATTCACAATTCAAGTAAATCAGATGCTCCCCTCAAAGGCTTTAGCAATCGCCGAGTATTCTAGTGGGGGGGGGGGGGGGGGGGGTCGTGGGAGCACCCAGGTTGTGGAGAGACCACTCGTTGATGCTGCTGCGTGGTGGGGCCTTCACCATCGCAGCCAGGAGGGTGGGAGACCATTGCTCAGACTGAACCACCCACAGACAACAGAGGGTATGCTATGGTGCAGGGGCCAGCTGTGTAGCAATCATAGCTGCTTCAGCCACTTCTCACATGGCAATGAGTGGCACTTTGCACGGTGGTGCATCTCGCTCAGGTGCATGTTTGATACCTGGCACCACAAGCACTCCTCTAGGTGCACGTGCCACAGCGTGATGCCGTGGTGGCGATGTTGGTGGGACCTCTATAATATACGAATAACAGAAAAAATTAAGTACAATGCTAAAGATTTTTTGAATGTATGCTTTAAATACACTCCTGGAAATGGAAAAAAGAACACATTGACACCGGTGTGTCAGACCCACCATACTTGCTCCGGACACTGCGAGAGGGCTGTACAAGCAATGATCACACGCACGGCACAGCGGACACACCAGGAACCGCGGTGTTGGCCGTCGAATGGCGCTAGCTGCGCAGCATTTGTGCACCGTCGCCGTCAGTGTCAGCCAGTTTGCCGTGGCATACGGAGCTCCTTCGCAGTCTTTAACACTGGTAGCATGCCGCGACAGCGTGGACGTGAACCGTATGTGCAGTTGACGGACTTTGAGCGAGGGCGTATAGTGGGCATGCGGGAGGCCGGGTGGACGTACCGCCGAATTGCTCAACACGTGGGGCGTGAGGTCTCCACAGTACATCGATGTTGTCGCCAGTGGTCGGCGGAAGGTGCACGTGCCCGTCGACCTGGGACCGGACCGCAGCGACACACGGATGCACGCCAAGACCGTAGGATCCTACGCAGTGCCGTAGGGGACCGCACCGCCACTTCCCAGCAAATTAGGGACACTGTTGCTCCTGGGGTATCGGCGAGGACCATTCGCAACCGTCTCCATGAAGCTGGGCTACGGTCCCGCACACCGTTAGGCCGTCTTCCGCTCACGCCCCAACATCGTGCAGCCCGCCTCCAGTGGTGTCGCGACAGGCGTGAATGGAGGGACGAATGGAGACGTGTCGTCTTCAGCGATGAGAGTCGCTTCTGCCTTGGTGCCAATGATGGTCGTATGCGTGTTTGGCGCCGTGCAGGTGAGCGCCACAATCAGGACTGCATACGACCGAGGCACACAGGGCCAACACCCGGCATCATGGTGTGGGGAGCGATCTCCTACACTGGCCGTACACCACTGGTGATCGTCGAGGGGACACTGAATAGTGCACGGTACATCCAAACCGTCATCGAACCCATCGTTCTACCATTCCTAGACCGGCAAGGGAACTTGCTGTTCCAACAGGACAATGCACGTCCGCATGTATCCCGTGCCACCCAACGTGCTCTAGAAGGTGTAAGTCAACTACCCTGGCCAGCAAGATCTCCGGATCTGTCCCCCATTGAGCATGTTTCGGACTGGATGAAGCGTCGTCTCACGCGGTCTGCACGTCCAGCACGAACGCTGGTCCAACTGAGGCGCCAGGTGGAAATGGCATGGCAAACCGTTCCACAGGACTACATCCAGCATCTCTACGATCGTCTCCATGGGAGAATAGCAGCCTGCATTGCTGCGAAAGGTGGATATACACTGTACTAGTGCCGACATTGTGCATGCTCTGTTGCCTGTGTCTATGTGCCTGTGGTTCTGTCAGTGTGATCATGTGATGTATCTGACCCCAGGAATGTGTCAATAAAGTTTCCCCTTCCTGGGACAATGAATTCACAGTGTTCTTATTTCAATTTCCAGGAGTGTAGATAACAACAATTAAGTACATCAGCATTCCAGAATAGTAATCATATGCTGTAACGATGACAGTTGCATTACAGTCACCTTTTACACTCTGGGTGCCAGTCGAACATTCTGCTAGTTCTCACACTCAATCAAATATTTTAACCTCTTCATCCAAACGAGTGAAATGGCACGGCCTTTCAGCAGCCACCATCCCATGCACCCACTGCGGTATGTCACCCTCACCAGAACTGAACTGAACCATCTCACAGAAACCATCTACAACAAGATATTGATTATAAGAAACAACCCAAAAATCTGTACTGAATGTGCCTATAGCAAGATACTGATTATACATAACCACAAAAAAAAAAATAGAAAGTTGATACCAGATTGATTGATGACTCCTGGTCATCATTCTTGGTGCATACCTCTACTAGATTTTCGTCCTCCTCTTTATTCATAGCAACATCTACAGCAATATATGCGTCACACAACTGCATACGATAAAAAAAAGTCTAACAGCAATATATTACAAATATACTTGCATTCTTATTACATTTTTGCCTCCAGCAGCCGCTCAATGTCCGTCAGATGCCGCTCCAATACCGCACCAGTGAGATCAAAAGTTTTATAAACACTTGTTACGATATGAATACATCAAGAGCTGTTTTCTGAACATGTAAACTATTGCACAGAATGTGGAGATGTACTTACATGATGGTAGCACAGCCTTTTCGGCTTGCTAGCAACTTTCAGCTCCCAGCTGCTGCCGCTCTAGCGCTAGAACAACAGTATAAATGTTATAGCTATTGTTGCGACTTGAATACTTCAATGGATTTTTTCTGAACATGTAAACTATCACACACAGAATTTTGAGAAGTACTTATATGATGGTAGAACAACCTGTTCGGCTGACTTTCAGCTTCCAGCTGACATTCTAATTCAGCCAGCGTTTCGGGAATGAACGCTGCAATAGCAAGAAAAGAAAGAACTTTTTGTAGCCACTTATTACGAAAATGTATCACTGTCTCGAAAAATTTGAATACTTTGCTACGAAATTTTATAACTATCGCAATTTGAACTCATAATTTTCTTTATAAACACTTACATGGCCATTGCTCCAAGTTTGGCCGTTTCCCATCACCACTGCTCTGGCATCGCTACTGGCTGGCCGTTTCATATCGTGAGAATCACACGGACACAACTAGGCTCTGTCAAAGGCTGATGATGATCGTGGCGGGGGATGGGCTTTGTATACCTTCAGACTTCACTTTCTATTTTGCAAAAGACCAATGGGAATTCAGAACACCATACCAGCAAGATACGACTTGCCTTCTTTTTCTTGAAGCAGGCTTAGTGCACATGTTTGAGAAAGAGAACGCTGATGCGAGGGAGAGAAAAATTCTGGGACGAGCAGATAAGGGGGGGGGGGTATCAAAAACATCCTTTGTTAGCTGGCAAGTGGCTGCATGTGGCTGGAAAATTGGACGGAGCTGCTAGCGTTATAAAAATACTCTTTGCTCATTCTGGGACAAACAGATAGCCTGACACTGGTGACATCAGCTACATCCCTCGAAATACATGTTGTTGTTTGTTAGAGAGCAGCTGTGGGAGGAAGACGTTAACTCTGCCTTTTTTTCTTTTCAAGCAGGCTTGAAGGAGAAAAAAATCTGGAACAAACAGATACAGGGTCCTTTCGAAAACATCATTTGTTTGCTGGCAAGTGACTGCATGTGGATGGAAAATTGGACACGTATGCTATCTTTAAAAAAAAAACACTCTTTGTCATTCTGGGACAAACAGATAGCCTGGCACTCCCACTGCCAGCTGCATCCCTCAAAATATTTGTTTTTGTTCGTTAGAAGAAGACGCTAACATTCGAAAACAAATCTATTATTTACGGCAGATGCCCACAGCCGTGCAGGGGTAGCTCACATTACAATCATCTGTGGATTTCTCGTTGACTGCTGGCCGACCACTCCAGGCACCCCCTGGGGCGCTGCACGGAAGCGGAGGGCAGGCCCAGTAACATCAAACTGATGTCCGAGTGAGCCGGTGGCGCGAGCTGAGTGGAGCAGAAGCAGGAGGCAGGGATGGATGAAGCCAGGCACACCACTAGTGGGAGGGGGGAGGGTGGGAGGGTCCTGCTGACACGCAGCTAGTGGGGCCCGCACCACGACAATGCCTATTCACTCATGAACACCAGTGCTACGCAGATAGAGTCAGCGCGCTGCTTTCATGGCGCACTCGCACCCAGCAGCGCACCATAGAACGTCTTAATGATTTTGAAATCACACTATACGATATGATAGTAAGTTAAACAGAAGTATCCCTCACTCCGACAGGTTGCCGTTCGTTTCTGGTGTCACTGACCGCATAAGCAGAATTCTAAACGAAAATGGTATCCAGCATCTTTTAGTCAAAACAAAATAAAAGATTATTTCCGACAAAAAAGGAATGCACCTGATTGCCTCCACAATACAGGCGTCTATCAAGTGACATGTGGCTGCGGTAAAGTGTATATAGGCGAAATTGGAAGAATTGTTAAAGATCGCATTAAGGAACACGAACGGTACACGCGGCTAAAACGAAGTGTAAAATCGGCGGTAGCGGAACATTATGAGCACTGTGGCTCTGACATCGATTTTAATAACGTACATGTGCTGGCTAAGGAAACCGACATTTATAGAAGAAAGGTCCGAGAAGCGGTTGAAATTTCCAATAGAGAGGACGGCTATAGGCTTCCCGCATCGTGGCTCCCCGCCGTCAAAGAAGTGAATATTCGGTCGCGGTGTGCAAGCAACATAAACAACGCGCTGCAGCTCACCTCAGCGGACAATAATATTTTGGGTAAACATTCCCCTCTCTTGCTCTGTTCGTTTCGAATCTAGCCAATGAAGATGGCCAATCAATAGCAGCAGGAATAGTTTCAACCAATAACCCTTCTCCAGCGTAATTGTGGAATAGTTCCATCCTATCCAATGACGATGGGCCACCAATAGTATCCACATGAGTTTAGCCAATAATGCCCCTTCTTCTGAATCAGTGCGGTAGTATTAGCCTATGCGATGGTCCACCAATATTCCCACTCTTCCAGCACAAATGCGGAAATATTCCCATTTATAAAAGAACGCGACACTGGTCTCTGACACTGTACTAGCAAAAGTGGACACCGAAACATCCTAAAGAAGATCCCACCAGACGGATCGAATCATCGATTATTTTAGAAGAAATATGACGCGGCCTAACAACCCAGAAGATTTTAACTTTAGTGTCAGTGTTACGTTGCACCCACTCTGGCATGGACGACTGATTCGGCTCGGAAGGGCCTCATAAGGCCGTGGTAACCTCTGCTGAGGCAAGTCTGCTCACAAATGTTGTAACTGGTCGTCGACATTCCGGATGGCACTGGAACGGAGTTGACGTTCGAGATGGTGCCACACACGCTCCATCAGGGCCACGTGAGTGTCTCAGCATCGCACAGGCAGTTCATAGAGACACGTAACATGTGTGAATGATTACTATCCTTTTGAAATATGGCACTGTGATTCTGTCGCGTGAGAGGTAAAATACTGTATGAGCACACAGGATAAGTACCACGAGAGTTCCCTCAGTCACTGCCAGCCCTGATCCGATGTTATACGAGATGGCGCCCACCACGACGCCACGAGCAACACCGCTGCGCCTCTTCAAAACCGCTGATGACCTAGCTGTGCAGCGCCCTTCGCCATAAATTATCATCATCATCATCATCTTAAAAACGTTGGAAGAATGTGACCTCTTATAGGTTGCGACCGTAGTAGATCACGATATTCATCCACGGTAGTGTAGAATCACGAGTCAACGCTGAATGCAGCGCCACGTAATATATCAGGAATCCATGCTTCTCGCTCACCGCACCGCTCCACACACAGCGTAAATGTTCTCCGATGGGGGCGCACGGTATAGCCGTCCTTATTTGCTGTGGTCAGACGTGGTCGACCAGAACAGAACCATGACGAATATGCGTGCCCCTACGTTCCCACGCAATCCAGCATTGGACTATTGTCACATCTGAGTGCCCCACAAATCTAGATATTGCTTGATTCGAGCGGGCGCCCAAATGGGGACCCATAATGAGGACCCTTTGTCTTGTACTGATAACGCAGTCTTAAACGAGTACACTGCATTTCCGTGTCCTTCCCAGCGATCGCTCGAAATTTGACACTGTTCATGATTCTTATATACCCTACGAAGCCTGGTAAGGACACTACACAGGAACACCACTAATGCACCATGAAGGCCGTTCTATTTGTCACAGAGAATTGCAACTGCCAACATTTACGTAACTACCGGTGGTTTGTACATGTACGAAATTACATTGGCATGCGACAACACCTGGGCTGTGATTACCTTATTTTGTAAGGCAGTAACTGTCCGGAGCGACCCCACGGTATGACCATGCAGAACTATTTGAAGGAAAAACAGATGTCAGGTTGAAACTCATCAGAGTCTTAGGACAATGCAGTTCGCCCACGAAAGATGGGACTTACAAAACACTCTTTAGATTGATTCTTGAGTACTGCTCGTTAGTCTGAGAGTCTTACCAGGTTGCATTAATACAGGATGTCTCACGAAAGATGCAAGAGCTGTGTCCAGCGTTGCGCGCGAAAGAGTAGTAAGAAGTCAGGCTCCAGTCGCCGCATACACTCCAACTCGTTGGTGCTACTCGGGCAGGTGGGATAACGGTTTTAGCCAAACTAAAAGAGTAAGGAGCGGCGTTGACAATTGGCAACTTCTGCCCAATTTTATCACTATCCGACGACCTCGTTCCAGCTGCAATCGTAAATGATGGCGCCGTGGGATCAACACTTACAGGTCGTCTGCCGCGTAGTCCCGTGTTCAACAACGTGTGCCCTATTGTATGCTCAGAAATACCACTATCGGCTTTGCCGTCAGTTACGCCTGTTTTACAGAGTGGCCAACGCTCCGCGTTCCAAGTTCTGAGGCGTGGGCGTCGAACGCCTTGTCGCCTACTGAATGCAGCTGGTGGAATTGCGAACAGGTGACACGGTGAGTTACGTGTATAGTCGAGCGGAGACGAATGGGGAATTATTTGGGCGAAGATAGGAGACTCAAATGCGAAAATCCGTTGACATAAGCGACTTGGACAAGAGGCAGCTTGTTATGGTACGGCGCTGAGGGCAGGTATCTCAGCAACAGCGAAGCTGGTCTCTGTTCGCGTGCTGCTGTCGTGAGCATCTGCCAAAAGTTATTAGAGGACTGAAAAATCAGGCCGACCGCTACGGTTGCAGGTTCGAATCCTGCCTCGGGCATGGATGTGTGTGATGTCCTTAGGTTAGTTAGGTTTAAGTAGTTCTAAGTTCTAGGGGACTGATGACCTCAGAAGTTAAGTCCCATAGTGCTCAGAGCCATTTGAACCATTTTTTTGAAAAATCAGGCAAGGCGACAACCTTGGTGGTTGTGCAGAGCATATTGATGGTGCCAGATTGTGTACCATTCGCATCACTTTCGTGCTTATGAATCGAAATGGAAATGAGCGTATGGCGTCAGTGGCCGTGAGTTCCCAGACGGGAAGTTCGGCCACCAAGTGCAAGTCTTAATGAGTGCGACGCCACATTGGGCGACTTGCGCGTCGACAATGGGGGATGAAATTATGATGAGGACAGCACAACACCCAGTTCCCGAGGGGAGAAAATCTCCCACCCCAGCCGGGAACGGAACCCGGTCCCCCATGCGTGGCATTCCAACGCGCTAACCGTTCAGCTATTGGAGCCGACTTTATGAATGGAATTTTGATGTTTGTCTTTTTCATTTACTGAGCATTAATCCAGTGTAGCGCGGGGTCCGCTGTTCTTAGGATTTGGAACTTTCATTTAACTTAGCTTTGCGACCGGATACGCCGCAGTCGTCGGTTGCCTGAGGGAGGAAAGTCGTTTACGCATCCTGTCTGTGAGCTGTGTAAATTTTGTTCCATATGTGATCGTATTTTAACTTTTTGTGTATCGTATTTTCTGAAGCATACATTGGGGCTGTGGTGTCACCGCCAGACACCGCACTTGCTAGGTGGTAGCCTTTAAATCGGCCGCGGTCCGGTAGTATACGTCGGACCCGCGTGTCGCCACTATCAGTGATTGCAGACCGAGCGCCGCCACACGGCAGGTCTAGAGAGACTTCCTAGCACTCGCCCCAGTTGCACAGCCGACTTTGCTAGCGATGGTTCACTGACAAATTACGCTCTCATTTGCCGAGACGATAGTTAGCATAGACTTCAGCTACGTCATTTGCTACGACCTAGCAAGGCGCCATTATCATTTGCTATTTATCTTGTGATGCATGTACCGTCAGACCGATTTTCACCAATTATGGATTAAAGTTAAGTATTCCAGAAGCTACGTACCTTTCTTGCTAGTCTCTATTCCTTTAACTGTTCCAGACCTCACGCCAGCCTGCATGAACTTAAACGCGTGCCTTCGGCTTCCTCTCATAGTGGCTTGGCTGTCTTGCCAAGTCACAACAGGGGCCACACGACCAATTGCCTAAACGAGCGTGGGAGACCGCGGAGAAACCACATTCAAGTTGGCCAGTTTACTGGGCACGGTCGGTAATCCACTGTGTGGGTTCGATCTCAGTCTGGCTGGCCTTCTGTGTTGCCTGCTGTGTCGAAAGGAAATTTAATATTAAACCAATTGAAGAATGAGATCATATCAAACATTAGTGAAAAAGACTAATCAACTACAGTAGGGCACACAGTATTCTCATTTACGACTTTTTTTATTAACGTTCGTCGCTTAATAAATCGACAAGGGCACATTCAGTATAAACATTCTTTATTCAGCATGAAATGCATGCAGATGGTTTTTGTCGGCGTCCTGTCACCCAGGCAGCAGATTATTGCCTTGGCATAACTCTCGGTGACGTGCTTGGTCTTAAGGGGAGTTTGAGTGGAATAATGTTTTTCACATTTTTCGGATTTTTATCTAATTACAAAATTTGCAATTTTCTGAATAAAATCGCATATATATCACTTATAAACTCGCATGGAAAGTACTTCTCTTTTTTTAATATTGTCAACACCGGTTGAAAATATTAAAACTGTTACATGCATTACTTCAAGATCTAATAAAATCAGTAAGCTTCAATGCAGAAGGCTGTAGATTGCAGTGTTATAAAAATGAAATTACGCTGTTTGTATTGGTAGCAATGTCGAAAACTGTATCATCTCATTCACAGTATAAACACGCTTTGTAAGTGGACATGCTAACGTTTTTCCAGGAAAACTACAGCAATATTATGGGATTGCCATTACAAAAAATACTGGTGATTTGTTGAAAATGAAGCAAGCGATATGGGCTACCTTCTTCCACAGATTGTTGACAAATGGAAAACCAGTGCACCAGATTCATGGTGCAATTCTCGCGATAGCCAGTACTCAAACAGTTCATACAGCCACAAACATTCCATCCCAGCATCAGTCATGGATGTCGTGAAATCTGTTTACGAATATCTGGCAAATCTTGAATTACTGAAGAAATGTCTGCATGGTCAGACTCAAAATCCAAATAAGTCTTTCAACAATCCCTTATGTACTGGATTACCAAAAAGTGTTTTTGCTGGAATAAAGACACCAAATTGGGGGACCAGTGAAGCTGTTACTGCTTTTAATGATGGGTAGGGTGAAAGTGTTGCAGCATATGGAAATTAATTCCGGAGCAAAGTGCATCAGAGAACTTGAAGGGATGGACAAGGTTCGCACTGATAAAAAACAGTATGCAGCACAATTGGCCACTGAGGAGTCCAGAAAGAAGAAAAGAATGGAAACCTTGGAAAAGGACCAAGAGGATTATAAACAATACGGTACACGGTGCTTCTGACTGAGTAAAAATAAAAAAATGAAGCATACTGTAACCTCCCCAGTGCAATTTTTTTTTATAAGAAAATAAATTGACAATACTTAATAGAAATGGGGGCCAAGTGTAACCTCCCCACAAAAATTTTAAAAGAAAATAACGATACTAATTAGAAATGCTGATGGACATGGCTCTATGCGTAACCTGCCTACAATCAAATGTACTGACAATGGCAACAAATGTGAAATTCGCAATCTGACTCAATTATAAATCCTTCAAAAAATTAAAGTCCATTCAGTGACAAGAAAATTCAATTAAACCGAAATATCGGTTTTTGGCCCTGTGTAAAACAATCAGAATTAAAGTCTTACCTCAGAATAAATGGATGTCACATATCTGCTCTTGTTGTTGCGCACCGCTTGGAGGAACTGCATTGCAAATAATAATATTCTCTTTTTTTTTGTGATTTTAGTGGAATTTTTCTTCAAAAAGAAGTGGAATGAAATGGGAAGTGCAATGAGATCTTTAGTTGAAAAAAAATTAAACTTTTGAGAAAATGCTTTTGAAATAAAAAATTATTATTGGGAGACTTGTTGGAGAATAATTACAATAAATAAAATTTTTCATTATCTAATGATTATATTAATTAACAGTATACCTTATTCCTCATCTTGACCATTGTTGCCGACCGCCTACATCACACAACCGCACTGGGCTGCTACTACTGACCGACCGCTCTGCATGACGACTACAGACTGAGTACTGCTCTCAACTAGACAGAGCTACAGACTCGCAACGACTGACTGACTGCTACTCTGCATAGCGACAACTAACTCGCAAAGACCACTACTGACTGAGAACCGCTCGCAACACTCGCGCGGTCAAGCGCATACTCTCTGGTCACAGATGCTACAATGCCTCGCCATCGCTGCTGCGTTACATACGTGTTTCATAACCCTCCACTCAGGGGGCAAAAATTTGGCAGCGATGGTGAGTCATTTGGACTTGCCAAGCGCGGCAAAATTTTTCTTTAATTAACAAAATCCTACAACTTACAGAATATGTAAATGTTGTGCACACGCACTAAGTACAAAATATATCAGACAAGGACAAAATGTGAATACTAAACATAGTAGCAAATCAGAAAAAGTATATACAAACTTTTTGACAGATAAAGTGCACAGGCACTGAAAAAATTCTTTAGCATATGCAGAACAAATAAACAGACTGGCAAGAATAATTAGATGTAGTACATAAAGTAAATGTTGTGCACACGCACTAAGTACAAAATATATCAGACAAAGACAAAATGTGAGTACAAAACATAGTAGCAAATCAGAAAAGTATATACAAATTATTTGACAGATAACAAAGTGCACAGGCACTGAAAAAATTCTTTAGCATATTCAGAACAAATAAACAGACTGGCAAAAAATATTATGTTGACAAGTGTACATGCACTGAAAAATGTCTTTAGCATTTTCACAACAAATAAACATAATGGCAAAAAAAAAAATTCATGGCCAAAGTGCACATGCACTGAAAAATGTCTTTAGTATTTTCACAACAAATAAACATAATGGCAAACATCATGTCGACCAGTGACATAAGTGTACTCACACTGGAGTTTAGCGAATCGAAAAATGTATAACCTATGAACATAAATGATGTTACCAAAAAAAAATTTTTTCTTTATGTGACAAGAATCAGGATAGGAAAGCGAAGGATTGCATCATGGTTGTAGCACTTTAGATTGCACACAGCTGCTCTGAAAGTCCATATCTTTCCACAGTAGTACAACACCAAGTGACACAACTTGAAGTTCTTTTCCCATCAGAATTTATCAGTGTAGCCAAGACACTGAACTGTCGTAGTAATGTTCCATGTTTTCATTTTGGCAGTACATTAGGTACACCAAACAGTGGGACCATAATAATGTCTTCATCGCTCATGGTGGTGGACAGCATGTCGTGTCAACACCACACTCTTACAAGGCACACCAACGTAGAATTAGTGCAAAACCAAATATAGTGCTCCATGATCACTGGGATAAACAGGACAAATGTACATTGCAGTAATTCAGGGTAGTCAGCTTATGAGGTGAAGGACATCAAGTCACATAATATTGACAATTACAGTCTTCATTGATAGTTCGTGGCATTCATAGCCCAGTTATTGAACATTTCTGTACCAAGTATGTAGTATTACAGAAAAAATGTTCATTAATTGTTTTACATAGAATCAGTAGCCTTCTTTTCCTGGTTACAAAATATTATGAAATAATCGCATTCTTTTCAGTTACAGAGTATAATCAAGAATCATTAACCTTCTCCTAATTACAGTTAATTAATCATTTGTCTTTAATTAATCATTTGTCTAATTACAGTTAATTAATCATTTGTATAATTACAGTTAATTAATCATTTGTCGTTAATTAATCATTTGTCTAATTACAGTTAATTAATTAATCATTTGTCATTTCAATATACTAAGAATTATTAGCCTTAATTAATTACAAAGCATTATTAAACAGTACCATAGTTAATTAATTATGTGTCATTCCAATCTATTAAGAATCATTAGTCTTTTCCTAATTACAAAGCATTATGAAACAGTCACATTCATTTCCAACAACAAAGTATCAACATTGAAAACAAGAGTTAATTAATGGCATAATTAATAACAATTTCGTTGATTGACATTAATTATTGGCACTCAGTGGCCAGCAAGTATTGAATAAAATCATCATTCAGTATTATTCAGATCATTACAAAGTCATTATTAAAAATCAGTTAATTACAGTCAAATCATTAGTAATCACAGGCATTACAATAAACAGTGGCAGTTATTAGCTAGTGACAAAGCATTATTTTGAATATAGTCTCATTAAGAGGTCATTACTCGAGTGACATGCTATTCAGAGTTGATCAGTATTATTCAGAATTATCATAAACTAGTGACATTATGTGGGACTGGTAATACATTTTTTTGGTAGCAATGCATTGCGTTGGAATCGATAATTAATTGCTGAGGCATAATACTTTTTGCTTTTGACCTATTGCTGCAAATGAGGATAGGTAACGTCATTCGTCATGAGTCAGCTGTAGCAAGATTATGTAACAAGGCAGTACATGTGATCACATTTATAAATGATAAACACAAATGGGTAAAAAATATAAAAATGCAAGTACTAGAACAGGTATAATAAGTAACAGGTTTAGTAAGTATCATGAAAAACTTCTCCTGGAAAAAATACAAAAACGGATTATTGACCTGAAAGAAGAAACGCACACTATGCTGAAAAGTAGTGAACTTCGAATTAACAAGTAGTGAAATGTGTATAAAATGTGTTCCATAGCTGTCCTTTCCAAAACTTTCCGTCATCCTACTATGCAATGTAACACCTGCTGTCAAAGCAAACCGCAACAAATACTTAAATAACTACGTAGCATAAAGAAAAAAACTTCATTATCCATATCATCATAACTTCACCATTATCATCACCTGTAAAGAAAAACTTCATTATTCATAATACCATTTCCTTCATCATTATTCATCAGTATTCACTATCATCTGCAAAAAATCACTTCATTACTCATTACATAACTATTCCTTATCTCTAGCATATTTCATCACTAAAATAAGATGTGTAGTTCTCTCTGACAGCCTGCATCAATCACCTTGTATTCTGAAAGAAAAAATTAGTTAAGACTGCTATTCTGTGATGAGTATAGTATAGTCTTGTTAATGCTTGTTAATCCTGATCCCTTTACTCTTCCTCATAAAGTTATTGCATCTCCTTTCGTTTATTCCGTAGGTGAAATTCCCATTTATGTTAATTTTATTTCTTAGAATCATCATTCCTTTCTGAAATTGATGAACAAAGATTAATGTCTTGCATTTAAATCCTATACCCACTAAATAATGACTGGTTTATGGTGACACAATTAACCATACAGCATAACATGACAGAAAACGTAATATGTCCAAGACCTTGACAGTGTTCGGATGCGAAAAAATGTACACAGAATAATACAATGCAGTAGCCAAAAAAAATGTGAAACAGTCACGATGTTGAGATGTCATAAGGCAAAAAAAAAAAATGTCAAAGTCGACTGGTGTGTTTTATATCTTAACTATTTCATAGTGCATACAAACAAAACTGGAGTACAGTCATATACACAAAAAAATGGAAAATGTGCACGGTCTGATGTGTAACGACAAGAAAAGCGACCTGCTAACCTTACCTTGCCGGGCACTTGCCAAGAAAAAAAATACGATAATCATCAATAAGTAGTCACATAAATATAATTGCAGAAATAGTCGTAAATGTGTAAATTCATCTGGAAAAATATGCACGGTCTGATGTGTAACGACAAGAAAAGCGACCTGCTAACCTTACCTTGCCGGGCACTTGCCAAGAAAAAAAATACGATAATCATCAATAAGTAGTCACATAAATATAATTGCAGAAATAGTCGTAAATGTGTAAATTCATCTGGAAAAATATGCATGGTCTGATGTGTGACGACAAGAAGAGCGACCTGCTAACCTTACCTTGCCGGGCACTTGCCAAGAAAAAAAATACGATAATCATCAATAATTAGTCAGATGAATTAATTGCATTAGTAAATGGCATCATAGTGTGTTGAATCATACAGTGGTTTCACTCAATAAACGGTTTAATGTTTGAGATATGGTGATTGCCTTTCGATTTTCTGGTTCTCAAAGTTTCGACGTGTACAACATTGGGGTGAGGGATACTGCGAATCCGATACGGACCTGCGTATAGAAGTTCAAATTTACTGCACTTACCTTTTAATTTGCTGGATAAATAGTGTGTACGTACTAATATCTTCTGTCCAACGTGAAAGTCGCGGCGTGTACAAACCTGTTTTTGCTGTCTTCTCCGGCGCTCTGCGGCACGTTTGATGTTGTTCAGCGCAATGTCAATTATTTCGTGGTGTCGTAGGCGACGATTTTTGGGGAATTCTATTAATTCTTTAATTTTGTTCGGTGGTTCAACGTTTTTCAGTATAACAGTCGGAGATAGCATAGTGGATTCATTTGGAATGGAATTAATTACATCTTGGAATGAGAGTATGTGTGTATCCCAATCAATATGTCTTTTGTGGCAGTATATTCTACACAGTTTACCAATTTCCTTCATTAATCTTTCACAAGGGTTCGAAGAAGCGTGGTACTTGGATATATAGATCGGAGAAATGTTTCTAGCTCGTAACATGCGTGTCCATACACTACTACGAAATTGAGATCCATTGTCAGAAATTACTTTCATTACATGCCCTACATGAAATAGAAAATGTTTTATAAATGCATTTGAAACAGTTTTAGCAGTAGCTTTGCGTAATGGAGTGAAAGTAACAAATGTTGAAGTGAGTTCAACAGCGACAAAGATGTAGCAAAAACATGGTAGTGAGGTCGGACATGTTCTTTTGTGTTCCGATTCTACTTTGTTACTATCCGTAATAGTTTGCACGTGTCAAAATTAATCATTTGCTGAAAAACATTTGTTTGTGTTTTGTGAGTGTCGTAAATTGCTAGTGACAGCAGAAGACAACACAGCTGACGGACAGAAGCATTAGCTCGTGCAGCTGACCAAAGCATGTGAAAGAAAAAAAAAGAATACTATGTCTCGTAATGACGACGAAATGAAATTTTCAAATGCAACTTGTTGAATGTACATGACGCTGAAATTTGCTTTGCAGAAGTTGGTTGCGATGTCTTGCTGATTGTTGCCGAGAGAACGCGATAGTGCGTCTGCTATAACATTTTGTGTACCGGGAATATGAACAATCGTAAAATTAAATTCTTGTCAATATAGTTTCCATCTACTTAATCTGTCGTGAGTAAATTTAGCTGAAAGCAAAAAATTGTATAGCTCTATGGTCTGTGTAAACGGTGGTATGTCTGCCATAAAGAAAGTGCCGAAATCTCGTAAAAGCCCAGACAACGCATAATGTTTCCAATTCTGTAACAGAGTAATTTCGCTCAGCAGGTGACAGAATGCGGCTTGCAAATGCGATGTTTTTGATTACTATTGAACCATCTTCTTCAATTTCCTGGAAAATGTGTACGCCTAAAGCGGTGTTAGAACTGTCGGTGGCAATGGAAAAATTTCTAGTAAGATCTGGGTGCGATAATAGTGGAGCATTCAACAAAGCATGTTTCAGGTTCATGAATTCAGAGTGTGCTTGCTTATCCCAAGACCAAATAGTGTTTTTACCCGTTAATTGGCATAGTCTAGGCGTGTCTAAAGCAGAATGGTGAATAAATTTACGAAAAAAGTTAATTAAGCCCAAAAAACTGCGTAATTGCTTTTTTGTTGTAGGAACAGTAATGTCACGTAGAGCTTGAAGTTTTTCCGGATCAGGTGCAATGCCTTCTGCTGAAATTACGTGTCCAAGAAATTTTATAGAAGTTTTGCCAAAGTGCGATTTACTGAGGTTAACTGTGAGTCCTTGTGCATGAAAAGTTTGTAACAGTTGTTCAAGAATCATATTGTGTTCAGACCAGTTAGCTTCTGCGATAAGAATATCGTCTACATACGTCGTGATTCTGTCCTTAATGCAAACGTGTGTCGTATGGCGTCAAAATTAATAACATTTTCGTGAAGAAGATTCTGCGTGTCAAAATTATTACTTACGTTATTGGAATATGAAACCTGTACTGTATATGGTCAAATTCTATCGTACGTGCTGTTATTTACGGGAGAATATTGTGGCATATCCACTATATGAACTGCTCTGTTATTTCTTACTGACGTATTACGCTATCGATGACACCTATTGTCTGTTTCATTCATGATAATGTGTTGTTGCTGATGTTGTTGCTGCTCATAAGATCGATCGCTATTAAATGTACGCTGAAAGTTGTGCTCATCATTCTTTTTACGTCTGTCCTGATAGTAATTTCTATACGGCGCATTGCGATAGGAATTGAAATACTGTGTTTTTCTATACGTAGTTGTTTCTTTTGCTGTCGTGCGTTACTATTTGTTGGATCTGGAACTATACGTGCACGCGGCTGAACATTAAAGCCTGGTTGACCTTGTGCATTACATTGTTGGTTACGTATGCTAACCGGTTGACTTTCATGCTGTTGCGGTGAAAAGGTCTATTGTTACCAAAAAATACGTTTGCTGTTAATTTTACACATACTGATGATTACGATTTTTATCTGTTATTTAAGTTCTCGTGATTCTGGAGTGCCTAATGAAAATTGTCACATTCGGTAAAAGTTTGTCACATCGGGTTTTCATTACTCGTTTCTTAATACTAGGTAGAGCAATAGTTAAAGAGCAGTTTGGATAGATATAAAGGATAGTAGAAGAGAAGGCAGCAGTGCAGAAAACTAAAGATGAAACAGCACTACTACAGCTCGGGGCCCTATGCTCGCTACGGCACATATTCATTAAAGCGTAATGAATCCCCTGAGGTCATTTACGCACTGCAAATAAATTTTAGCTTTTGTGTTACAGGCAATAGCGGTAAAATTTCAAAGGCAAATTGTTGTATTCGTGCTAATTCAAATTTCTTCATTACAGGCAATGCTGTTGTAAATACAAAAATAAATTGTCGCATCTGGTTCAAAGCTAGTTTCTCCATTACCGATAATAGCGGTGAATGTACAAAGATAAATTGTCGTATACAGTGCAAATCGTGTATCTGTGTTCTGTCATTATTAAATTCTTTACATTTGCTTACAAATGCAAATTGCTCGAAATCTACGTTCTCGTCACTCAGTTTGATAACACGTTCAGGTTTGTGTGTGAATCTGTTCGTCTGTGTCATTTCGGATTTCAAGTTGCGTAGCTTTTCAGATTTTAAGTCGCGTGGCTTTTCGGATTTTAAGTCGCGTAGTTGCTGTAAATTGCTCACATTATACACGCTGCGTGACTCTGACACATGTTCATAAAGTGGCGTCTGTTGTGGTATGTTATTAACTGACATGTTTTTCATCTCTGTTACTTCTTGTTGTAAATTTGATAACTTCCGACGTAACGTGTTGTTAGATGAATCGATTTCATTAATTGTCAGCTGTAAATTTTGAAATTCAGGTGTTTGGATAAAAGAAACCGGTGCAGTATCGTCTGATTTATTGTCATTAGTATTTTCGATAACATCAATACGACTGGCCAATTCATCACATTTTTCAGTCAGTATTTTAACCTGATCATCGGTTTTAGAATCAGACGCATTAATCTGTTTTTGCAACTTGCGCGTAGTTTCGCTCAGTTTTTTAACATCAGCTTTGATGACATCGCAATCCTGTGTTAGATCTAGTTGTTCGAATCTATCTGTCACTGTTTGAATATTTACTGTGTGTGTATCCGTTTTTGCTTTAAGATCAGAAATTTCATCCCGTAATTCCGCGTTCAATTGTTCTATGGTATTAATTTTGTCGGACACTGTAGTAATATTATTGTCTACATACGTCTTCGCTTTCGCGAATATTTTACGTTTGTCCTCTTGTCTCTGTGCAGTGATTGTTTCCATGACTTGTCGTTTTACTTTGTTTTGATCTTGAATAAATCTGCGGAAACGCGTATCACTGTTCTGTATGTGCTGACTAAAGCGCTCGTTAATCTGAGTGTTCTGCTGTTCGAATTTCGCGTCTATCTTTGCGTCCATAGTGCGCGAAAGTTCTACCGTCATTGCTTTAAACTCGTCCCGTAATTGTGTAGCTTTTTCAGAGCACTGTTTGGCGACTCCGCTAATTTCGTCTCTGAGTGTATCTGTCGCGGCTGTTTGCATTTCCCTTAATTCTTGCGCAACCGACTTTATTTCTTCGCTATTTTTTTGTGAACAAGCCTCAATTTCCACGCGCAACTGTTCCTTAGTGTCATGGCACTGCGCGGCAACGGCTGTAATTTGTTCACTAAGTTGTTTGAAATTTTCGTTCTGTTCACTAAATTGTTGTTTGAACTCTTTACTTTGCTGTTGTATCAAACTTGTCATAATTCGTACCAAGTCAAAATTAGCGTTTATATTCTCTGTGCTGTTTAGTGGTGGATCTAGAACTCTCTCGCTTTCTGTAACCATTTGGTCATTCTGAAATTTACAAAAAGGTTTGTCAGTCAAATGTATATTATCAGTCATTGTTTCGGAATTAAATACATCTGTCCTACTTTGTGTGATCTGTTCATTTTCATTAGACAGATTTGACTGTACATTACTTGAATTTTCCAAATCGGGTGTGTTAAGCTCTACAGCGCTCATTACCATAGAGCATTCTGCGTCATCAATTGTCGTCAAGTTAACAGACGAGACAATTGAGTTCGTTTGTTCATCATTAAGGTGAAAGTCATCATTAGTGGTTGGAATGCACTGATTGTTAGTGAACGCAGGATTGTCATCATTACGTTGCGTATCACAATTACTATCGGTCACGTTGTTTAAGTCGGTAATTTCATTCACAATACTTCGCGATACACTATTCACAGTCTTTCGCGGCATTTTTACAATAGTCAAAATTTTTCACAAAACAAATAAGCACAATGCAAAAGCAACACACAAATACAACAAAGCAGCAAATTGCCGTTGACCTGTAGAAAGAAAGTCACAATATTATTAAAAGCGTTGCGCCAAATCCTAATTATCTAAGCAAATAAGAGCAGATATCTGACTGTCGCTCAAAAGACTCTCAACGAAATACGATCCTGGACTGGGTGTCGCCAAGTGTAACCTCCCCAGTGCAATTTTTTTTTATAAGAAAATAAATTGACAATACTTAATAGAAATGGGGGCCAAGTGTAACCTCCCCACAAAAATTTTAAAAGAAAATAACGATACTAATTAGAAATGCTGATGGACATGGCTCTATGCGTAACCTGCCTACAATCAAATGTACTGACAATGGCAACAAATGTGAAATTCGCAATCTGACTCAATTATAAATCCTTCAAAAAAATTAAAGTCCATTCAGTGACAAGAAAATTCAATTAAACCGAAATATCGGTTTTTGGCCCTGTGTAAAACAATCAGAATTAAAGTCTTACCTCAGAATAAATGGATGTCACATATCTGCTCTTGTTGTTGCGCACCGCTTGGAGGAACTGCATTGCAAATAATAATATTCTCTTTTTTTTGTGATTTTAGTGGAATTTTTCTTCAAAAAGAAGTGGAATGAAATGGGAAGTGCAATGAGATCTTTAGTTGAAAAAAAATTAAACTTTTGAGAAAATGCTTTTGAAATAAAAAATTATTATTGGAAGACTTGTTGGAGAATAATTACAATAAATAAAATTTTTCATTATCTAATGATTATATTAATTAACAGTATACCTTATTCCTCATCTTGACCATTGTTGCCGACCGCCTACATCACACAACCGCACTGGGCTGCTACTACTGACCGACCGCTCTGCATGACGACTACAGACTGAGTACTGCTCTCAACTAGACAGAGCTACAGACTCGCAACGACTGACTGACTGCTACTCTGCATAGCGACAACTAACTCGCAAAGACCACTACTGACTGAGAACCGCTCGCAACACTCGCGCGGTCAAGCGCATACTCTCTGGTCACAGATGCTACAATGCCTCGCCATCGCTGCTGCGTTACATACGTGTTTCAATACACTATGTTTTAGTGATTTGAAACTTCAGAATCTGTTCCTGAAAATTAACGTTTTCTGCTGCAGTTTTCCCTAAATCTCAGAAACCACATGGAGTAGAGTATTCAGAGATCCTAGTCTAGTGAACTAAAAGAAAAACATAATGTTAAGTACATAAAATAGGAGAAAATAAAAAATTACGCAAAATTAGGCGGTGAAATGCAATATTGTAGTTCAGTAGACTAAAAACAGAACATGTAATGTCCTGTAAAAGTTTTATGTCAATGAGAAAATTTGACATTGTCGAGACGGGGCGTTCCAACTTCCCTTAAGGTAGCAGGTCCGTACATCAGGCGGCGGGCTACTGCCTCAACGGAGGATCAGCGGCAGGCGTGGCAGTCGCGCTGACACACGGAACGCTTCAGCTGGCAGCCAGCAAGCAGCTTTGAACAGCACGTCAGGTGCGGAGACGCCCAATGCCGTATCCAGGACCCCAGTAGTCGCCTTGCGTGCTGGACAAAGATAGCCTAGAGGCGGCCTTCATTTGGTGGCACTGGCTCCAGATCCGGAACCATCAGGTCTGATTGTCTATCGGCGGTGGTGGCCAGCTGCGTTGTGACAAGAGCCCGCCCCTTATCCCGTAGATGGCTGCACAAGTGCCGTGCTGTGCCACGGTATGTGGTAGCCTAGCTGACCACTACGGCGGACTGCTATATTGCAGAATGCTATTCCAAAAGCATCCTCGCGCCACCAACATGAGTTGACAGACGGGCCTCACGCACGGCATCCGATGGGTCGCGAAGTTTGATCTGCGGTTCTTGCCGTAGCAAAAGACACAGAACTTCTGTAATAACACTGCCACTACCTGCTGTTATTTCGATACAGGAAGATACTCAGTTAGGCGCGTGGGAGTGTTACAGTTGCAATTTAGGGAATAGATCCCAGCGGTGAGTGTGCAAATCTTTCGATTTGACGCCACTTCGGCGACTTGCGCGTCGACGGGGATGGAATGATGATGAGTAGGACAACACAACACCGAGTGCCTGAGCAGAGAAAATCTCCGACCCAGCCGGGAATCGAACCCCGGCCTGTAGGATTGACAGTCTGTCGCGCTGACCACTCAGCTACAGGGGGCGGACATCTCACAGGTGACCGTCAGGTACTGCAAGTGAACTGTTCAAAGGGAGATTAGGGTTTATCCTACGGTTTACATTACGCAATCTAAGAAAACTTTCGAAAACGTAAATCTGGATGGCCGGACAGGGATTTAATCCCTGCGCCAACTTGCTCGGTGAGGAGCATTCAGTGATAACTACTTACATCGGAGAAGTCTTACAGAAACATTATCCGCAGCTCGTATGCTTCCGTGGCCAGTGTCGTTTTGAATAAAATGAATTTGGGTATTAGGCCCCATCACTATAAAAGACTAAAGCAACTGAATTGCCAACGTTCCCGCGGATTTTGCAGCGGTCCTCTTCAGGGCGGTTAGTGGTACATGTTTCCTCTGAGAACTAATAACTACGACAGTTCCACCTGCGCAGTTCCATGCGGTCACGCATTGTCTTCCATGAAAACCAAGTCAGGGAAAATTCATCCCTGAGAAGACGCACATGGGGAATTAGTACAATCAACGAACAGAGTGACCAGCCCCTTCCCCCATTTAAACCCTGTCGGTCACCTGTGAGATGTCCGCCCCCTGTAGCTGAGTGGTCAGCGCGACAGACTGTCAATCCTAAAGGCCGGGGTTCGATTCCCGGCTGGGTCGGAGATTTTCTCTGCTCAGACAATTGGTGTTGTGTTGTCCTACTCATCATCATTCCATCCCCGTCGACGCGCAAGTCGCCGAAGTGGCGTCAAATCGAAAGACTTGTACCAGGCGAGCGGTCTACCCGACGGGAGGCCCTCGTCACACGCCATTATTATTATACCTGTGAGATGCGATGCAGAGGCGTATTTCAGCTGTCCACATGTCCCATCGCTCATCCAGCAATTTTCAGCTGCGTTCGTGGAGGAATGGAAGAGTTTACCACATGAACTCCTTATCAACCTTGTCACCAACATGGGAGCACTTTGCTGTCCTCGATGATGACGCACGCTATTAAGAAGCATGTCCCACGTTTTGTAATGTCCAGGGCACCATCATAAAAAGCGGTGACTTATTGTTTTTGAATATAAGTGTCATTTCTTTTCGTCTGATTTTGTATTTCCTTCAGTTACCTTCTATACAATACTGTAATACTTCTTTCGATGTACGCTCCAAGTTTAGTCATTGTATGTTACCTGGCAGTGACGCGTCATGCGAAAGTTACTTTCGTCCTTAGGTTTTACAGACCAGTGTATTTTCCTTACCGCGTCATACGCCCGCAACGCTCCCGGTGGCATTCGGGATCGTGTAGGGCGGTGGCACATCGGCACGTAAGCAAATGGCCCGCGTTTCTCACCTAAAAGATCGGTTTCGGGAGAACGTTGGAACACACCGCACCCTTCCTCCCGATATAAGTGCAAATTAAAATGACTGGGAGTGGCTTGGCGACAGAGGGGAGTAAGTGCGCGCGGCTGGCAGCGGCGCGAGGCGACTGACTCATGTGGCAGGTGGGCGCCCGCTATTCCAGGACGCCTCATTAGCCGCACCTGCCCAGCACAGCAGCACATCGCGATCCCTCGTCGCCGCTTTGTTCCTTCCCACAAGGAATGCCTTCAGGCCTCCAACAAGTCCGTTTCGTTACCAGGAATCCTGACGCGCTCGCGTGACACATAATCAGTTTCCGGCAAGTTGCTCACACACTTCGAAGTTACAATGTTCGATTCGGCCCAGAAGACCTGGAATTGGTTTGAGATTAGTTACTAATTCAGACGTTCTTTCCGCTTTCGCACGACCTAACACACTGCGATAAGCACGCCAGTCTAAACATCAGTCATTCAGCCCCTCCCCAGGAGACATCACGCCAATACCGCCTAGCACCGCCTCTGACCTTCACAATGTATTCAGTTTGGCGGTGAATACATTCCAGAAGTATCCTAACATATACCGTACACAGTTGCAGCCAGTCAATGACGATTCTATCCCGTAGCGCAGGGGACTGCTTACTTCCGCCACTGTCTCAGCTTGAGGAGGAGGAAAAGTGGGAAACGGCTAACGTGTCCAGCTTGGATGGCAATGCAGTCGCACTGCATATGACATGGTTTCAAATTCCCAAATTTTCAGTACTATTTAACTATTTTTGGCGCACTAAGACATAATACACTTTTTCACCTGGTACAGACTGTCGGCATATGGGTAGTCGCAGACACTTTCACAGGTGTCCTGGACAGTTTCAACGTAAAGGCATTTGTCTTTAAAACAGGAATAACACTGCAGATACATCTCGAAAACAGATCTAAAAATCGTAGCGTCTACAAAACGTTCAGAAAACTATCCTTCTCATTCTTTCAAGGCCACAATTAATGCTTCACACCTCACATTAATAGCAATGAGCTTAGGGAAAGGAGCCATGATGGCAATGCAGTCGCACTGCGTTTCACATGGTTTCACATTCCATACTTCTCAACAACAGATATCGCAACTGAAACAAATTTTCAGTATTTTTTGTCAGAATTTGTCCCTTCTACAATGAGACCCTCTTTTTAAATGCGTCCCCATAAAATCAGAAATAAGTTTTCTCTCACCCTGCAATGTCTGACTGTGTGCACTGTGCAGCCAAGTTCACTCAAGATGCTCGGTTTGCAAACCATTTCGAATGCTCTAATTTTCGTTCCTGCACTTCTTTTTCCTTCATAACTTCAACAATAGCGGGTTTTAAATAGAGAATTCGGTCCAGGCATGCCCCTTGGCTTAACTGGGGTAGCCGCGCGGTCTCAAGCGCCTTGCCACGGTTCGCGCGGCTACCCCCGTCGGAGGTTCGAGTCCCCCCTCGGGCATGGGTGTGTGTGTGTTGTTCTTAGCGTAGGTTAGTTTAAATTAGATTAAGTAGTGTGTAAGCCTAGGGACCGATGACCTCAGCAGTTTGGTCCCATACCAACTTACCACAGATTTCCAGTTAACTAATGTACTTCAAAAGTTCAATTGGCTCTAAGCACTATAAGACTTAACATCTGAGGTGCCGCGCCGGATTAGCCGAGCGGTCTGAGGCTCTGCAGTCATGGACTGTGCGGCTGGTCCCGGCGGAGGTTCGAGTCCTCCCTGGGGCATGGGTGTGTGTGTTTGTCCTTAGGATAATTTAGGTTAAGTAGTGTGTAAGCTTAGGGACTGATGACCTTAGCAGTTAAGTCCCATAAGATTTCACACACATTTGAACATTTTTGAACATCTGAGGTCATCAGTCCCCTAGATCTGAGAACTACTTAAATATAACTAACCTAAGGACATCAAACACATCCATACCCGAGGCAGGATTCGAACCTGCGACCGTAGTGTACTATATAGTCTCCATACTATTCGTCGAATTACATTGGATACTGTTGCAATTGACAGTGAAGTAATGTGTGTGACTTCAGAAATTTTACTGTTCGTATCAAGTCCTTCACGTGCTTCACGCCTGCAAATGTACCGCAAAGTGCTGCTTGATGCAGAGATCAATGAATCCCGCCTGTCTATCGTTGCAAGTTTTTGCTCCTTCACTGTCAACTATATCTTTAAATTCTTTCTGAATAGTATCGTACTGTCGTTTCATGGAAAATTTGTCATTCAGCCGCCTAATAAATACTGAAAATTTTCATCTCTCTCTTCTGTCATTCTCATTCCGATTTATTGGCTTGAGATGATAAATCGCTAGACTTTCTCTTTTAATGCAAACAGCCCCTGGAGCTGTGAGCTCCTACATTACAAAGAGAAACAGAGAAAGGTAAACAGCGCTGTCACCACGATTCTGTCGAACTGAAAAGAGCTGTGCCGATGGAAAAATGTCTCACTAAAGTAGTAAATGAAATGTCGCGGTGTACCGAGTACTTACGAGAAGACCAGAGCAAAACCGAGATAGGCCGAGATGTTTGTCATCCGTGACTAGCTCTGCCATGGGGCTACGAAACTGCTGGCTTATTGATTGCTATTCCTCACTCGCTCTTCCAAATGCTCCCAGACATCTCCTGTTCGATGAATGTCGGGTGGTTTACCTGGTCAGTCGAGGTGCCATAGAGTTCCTGAGTGTTCATTAACGAGGAACGTACACGTGCAGCCCTGTGGGCAAGGTTGTTGAGATCTTGTAAACCGAGAGTGTCTGCGGCGTACCTATCACGAAAATTCTCATAACTGAGAATGTTGAAATAAATATCCTGGTTCATGTTCACAGTAACCTGAATGAGTGGGCCCTAGTCATGGTATGAAGAACACCCCTTAAGCATCACAAAACCATCTCTGGTCTAAACTACACCGCCCACATACTGCCGGTTAAATGTCCTCAGGGAGTCGTTGGAGCAGCCGACGCCTTGCGTGGTTTGAAAAGAGGCGCACTAGGGACTCTTCCGGTCAACTAATGATCATTTTCTGTGTTGTTTGGCTTCACCTTTAGATGCTACTGTGAGTAATGGCCTTTTTAGATGTCCTCTGTATTCCCTTCTCTTCACTGTGTACTCTCGGAAACTGGTTATGGACGTTCGAAACCGATTGTCCTTGACGATGCGTGGCGCTAGTCCCTAAGTTTGGATATCTTACGACCACTGTTTTTTACGCCGTTTTACATGCCTGCGTTTGGTGCACTATCCCTCGTACACACGATAAACAGTCGCCGTAGATACGCAAACAACTCGGGCATCTTTATTCACGATGTGGTCGTGGGCACGTTCAAACATGATGAGCGTCTTTCTACCATTCTGTTACATCTCCACGTCAACACATTTTCCTGTGCTGATTCCGTGTTACCCACTCCACACATACACCTCTTCACTGGCATGGCTTACATCAGTGGTGGAAGGTCAAATAATCGCGGCCCAGTAGCCGCTCCGCACCGCCTACTTCATTCCAAATTAAGCGTCCATGAGCTCCTACAGCGTTCCAACACGAGCAGTGTTTCTTTTATGACGATGACTAATATCTTGTTCAGTAGCTTACATCTTTATATTCTACAGAGTTACTGAACGATTTCATAATGTGTGTTCACCAGCATTGTACTTTTGAGCGTAGTCTCACCATTATCTCAGTGAAATAGGTTGAACCTATTTACTTTGGCCTCACCAAACCCTAATCTAACATGACAAACGGCCATGCTCTCTCGAGTAGGTGTACTGCGACGTCCTCCATGGCACAGTAATTTGTCTTCTCAATTCCAGCGGTGTCACAGGAGATATTTCGATCTAAAGGTTTTGTGATATCTTCGTGTAGGGTTACGCCAAGGAGCGAGAGATGCCGCGGGTGATACGATAATATGCTGAAAATATTGTCTCCGACCAATCCATGGATAATCATCTGACGTGCAAGATATTAATCACGTACTGCGCACGTCGTAGGTGGAAATCTGAAGGCCCTGTATTTTCCAAACTGAGCAAGTATACGTGCTCTTCGACAATTTTCCTCGAAGAGAAACTGTCGTACTACATGTCGTACACAAACAGCACGCACTACGTTTACTTTTCTGATTGTGAGTTGTCGCGTCTCATCTCAGTGATACGGTGGAGTTTTTTTGGCGCTTCGAGCCCGGACTCTGCACATATTGCCTATACCAGACAAATGCAGTCTGGCTTCGTGGCTCATACGCAATCATCCAGAAAATTCGTCACCCTGCGCCGTAGTAACCACACTCTTCTACACGTGGCTCTTTAAAGGACATTGCTATCGTGTATCTGTTTTATGGGATCCAATAAATCGCTTCCATACGATTTTGCTTGCTACTGATTTTGATACTGCAACAGTCTGCTGTCTTTTTGCCCTGAATTCAACGAACTACCCAGATAACATCAAGAAACTTCGGCGATCATTCTTCCATTTACATTTCGTCTCAAAGAGCGTCTTTTCCCCGAACGGCATTTTCATCTTCTGTCGCGACATTTATTATTACCGTCTTTGGACTGATCTCGCGAGAGGAAGGCAAACCTCAAATTTTATTCAAATGCCTGTCTGAATGCATGAATATTGTCTCTTACTGTGTATTCAAGCGTTTATGTTAAGTCATGAAGAACATACAGCTTCACTAATTCCACTAATAATCTGAAATAACCATTTATATTCAACCTTAGATGCTTCCCTCTTGCCAGTACGCTGCTTTACTCATCAATGTTAAAGAGCATAAAGTACGACGTCGATGATAAAAATTCTCCATGGTGACAATGTGTTCAAACGCTAAAGCCTTTCACACAGCCGATTCACTGCTATAGTGTAACAAGAATACAATTTTCTTCGTTGCTTCTAAACGGCAAGAGACGAATGTGGTAATAGTTTCCATGTTCTTTCCCAACTCAGTAGCGTAAGATCTATAAAATATTTATCTTTGTAACACACAGGTTCCCCACAGCCCAAACGCCAATCAGAAGAAAACGGAAGCCGTCCATTTTCCCACAATTTCTTACGCTGTCCCCGTTTCCGGACTTCGGTCGCGCGTCTGTACTTGTCAACTATTAAGTCGTGGCTGTTCTGCTTGGTCGATTTCAACATAAGGGTCCAAAATAGTTTTCCAAGCTAGTTATCACGGACGGACTGGCACATTGTTTCCCACGACCCTTACTCTGCCTGTCTCGGCCGAGCTGCACTGAGCACTACGCGCGAAACTAGTTTAACACCCACTACCGCAAAGACAACCTTAAAAATAGATAACTTTTATCTTTATGTTTGTTCCTGACACCATGTAACTGAAGGCTGTTAGCCCATCCTTTGCCACGTGTCTACAATTATCCACGCTCAAATGCCTGAAGGTGGAGGATTAATCCCCCGATACCGACAGCCTTTAATAAAGGACTCTGCTAACAGGAGCGAATTTTATTTACTCTCTCTTAAACTGTATATTCAACAGAGAACCATATGATATTTATTTAATAAATATTGCTCACTGTATACAATATGCCACTGTTTCATTTGTGTATTCTGCATGAGGGCACAGCTATTTATTGCAGTCTAGTACACTGATTAGTCAAAGGAAGTGGTACAACTACCTAATATAGTGTAGGGTCCCCGCGAACACGCAGAAGTGCCGGAACAAGACATGGCATGGACGCGACTAACGTCTGAAGGAGTGCTGGAGGGAAGTGACACCAGGAATGCCGCAGACTGTCCATAAACCCGAAAGAGCACGAGGAGGTGGAGGTCTCTTCTGAACAGCACGTTGTAACACATCCCAGATATGTTCAATAATGTTCATGTGTGGGGAGTTTGGTGGCCAGCGGAAGTGTTTAAGCTCAGAAGTGTGTTCCTGGAGAAATTCTGGACGTGTAAGGTGTCGCATTGGAATTGCCCAAATCCAACGGAATGCACAATGGACATGAATCGATACAGTTGATCAGGCAGGATGCTTACGTACGTGTCACCTGTCAGAATAGTATCCAGTCGTATCAGCGGTCCCATATGACTCCAACTGCACACGCCCCACGCCATTACAGAGCCACCATCAACTTGAACAGTCCCCTGCTGACATGCAGGTTCCATGGATTCATGAGGTTGTCTCCATACCCGTGCACATCCGTCATCTTTATACAATTTGAAACGACGATCGTCCGACCAGTAAAGATGTTTCTAGTCTTCACCAGTTCAATGTCGGTGCTGACGGGCCCAGACGAGGCATAAAGCTTTGTGTCGTGCAGTCATCAAGGATACACGAGTGCGCCTTCTTCGAAAGCCCATAACGATGATGATTCGTTGAATGGTTCGCACGCTGACACTTGTTGATGGCCCAGCATTGAAATCTGCAGCAATTTGTGGAAGAGCTGCACTTCTGTCACCTTCAACGATTCTATTCAGTCATCGTTGGTCTCGTTCTTGCAAGATCTTTCTCCGGCCGCAGTGGTGTCGGAGATTTGACGTTTTACCGGATTTCTGATATTCACGGTACACTCTTGAAATAGTCGTACGGGAAAATACCGACTTCATCGCTACCTCGGAGATACTCTGTCCCATCGCTCGTGCGCCGACTATAACATCACGTTCAAACTCTTGTAACCTATCATTGTAGCAGCAGTAACCGATCTAACAACTTCGCCAGACACTTGTTTTACATAGGCGTTGCCGACCGCAAACCATGTTGTGCCTACATACATATCTATGTATTTGAATACGCATGCCTATACCAGTTTCTTTGGCGCTTCAGTGTATTTTAATTGTAAATTAATGCAGAATCGCTGCTGTTATGATACTACTCGAGCTAAAGTACAGCGCACCGCATTTCTTTTTTTAATCGGCGGCTAAATTTAGACAACTCTGATGACGGCTTAGTAGGTGGCACAAGGACTCGCCCTCTTCTGCATTCATCACACGAGATTCGACGGCTGGAGAAGCCAATTTTACATCGTGCCCCGGCCAAGCTACTGAAAAACTGTTTCGACTCTTAGTCTTCGTTGTAGGCACGATGTAGAACTTCTTAGAGCACATCACACTTAAGAGTTTAACCAGTTGAGGAGGCAAACAAAACCCATTATCAGGATCTCACACTTTCTTTATACTTCGAATTAGGACTTCCAACCTCGATTCTGTTTCTTAACAGACCCGGCATATAACACAGACAATTGTGATAATTTCTGGAACGATGCAATTTAAGGGCTATTGACCTTGGACAAGGACGTACGACAATGTTCCAGTGTCCAGACTGTGCGCTGCAGTATATGCGTTGTTAGTGGTGTTAGTGTGATGACTTGACGTTGGGCGCCGGTACTAATACAACGACGTAGGTCTGAAACGTAAGCATTAGTGTGCAATGGACAAGGTGACCAGGGCGTTATGCATAAAGCTATTCTATCAAAACGACAACAATAGTGCTTCTACGCTTGAGGTGATGCGTTTACGAGTCACGGCGCACCAAACACCAACCTTTTGATCATGCAGTGCGGACACCTTAAATTCATGTGGAATCCCCGCAGCCCACACACGACTGGCTGTTCACATAACCGGAGAGGTGAAACCACACCCCATCCATGAAAAACGTTGACCTTTTGTAAGATGTGCGGTGACATATCAGACCCTTATGGAATAACAAGTGGGACTTATACGGCACGGGGGAACACAATACGCAGAAATGGTACGGAGCATCGTTGCACGACTGTACTACTCCTTTGGGATGTATCATATAAAATTCCTCGTCACAATATTTCGACTCCGCTTTAACCGTACAAGGTCCAAATAGCGTTCGTATCGTCTAAAACGGGCTGACACACCGACCGTGTCATCTTCAGCTGTAGACAACTACCTACCGGAATGAAGACAGTACTAACAACAAACATCCATATGTAAACATGTAGAGGGTGGTTATTATTAAATTTTCGCAAATTGAGACAATGTTAGACGGAAAACTCTTTACCCCGTGTGGGTACCCAACTTCAAAGGAGTAATGTCCAGACTGTGCGCTGCAGTATATGCGTTGTTAGTGGTGTTAGTGTGATGACTTGACGCTGGGCGCCGGTACTAATACAACGACTTAGGTCTGAAACGTAAGCATTAGTGTGCAATGGGCAAGGTGACCAGGGCGTTATGCATAAAGCTATTCTATCAAAACGACAACAATAGTGCTTCTACGCTTCACGAGTATCGACGCGTTACAGAAATACCGTCCCTTTTTCTCACCTGCGTTGAAGAGCGTGATTCGGAAGTTAGAATTGACTGCGACCTGGGAACTGCTCCTGGGAGAGAACGGCTGCCAATTGCGCCACAAATTGTTGAAGAAGTTTCTGTTTCCATGGCTAAGAATGCTGGACGCTGTGTGCGGTCTTAAGCAGTGCAGGAGCTGTGTTACGACATCCAACACAGCGAACAATTGTCCGTGGGTTTCGCTCACAAGATTCTGCAAGTCACAGTCCATGTATCCGTACAAAATGTCGGTCGTGCATGAACTGAGAGACACCGATGGCTAGGCGCGTGTGAACTTTTCCAACTGGTGAGGGGGTTCTTGAGACAACGTTTTTCATGGATGGGGTGTGGTTTCACCTCTCCGGTTACGTGAATAGCCAGTCGTGTGTGGGCTGCGGGGAATCCACATGAATTTAAGGTGTCCGCACTGCATGATCAAAAGGCTGGTGTTTGGTGCGCCGTGACTCGTAAACGCATCACCTGGCCGATCTTCTTTCAGGACACGGTAAATGCAGAACGGTACTGCACCTGCATTCTGCACCCCTCACTAGGTGAACTGAATGAGGACGAAATTGAGAATGACTGGTTCCAACAGGATGGGGCGACTGCACAGACCGCCCACAATGACGCTGGCCTCCGCGTTCACCCGACTTGGCTCTACCGGATTAGTTTCTATGGGGTACGTTGAAGGGAACGTCCTGTGAAGGGAATCCGCACACCATTCAAGAACTCCAAGCTGCACTGACACGTCACATTTTGAACATCACTCCCGATGTTGCGCACAACGTCGTCAAGAACATGCCATGACTTTAATACGGCAGCTTATGAACTTCATAGTTACTTATTGAACACACTATATATAGTGCTTGATTTGTGATGGTATGCACCAGTACGCTGTAAGGGTACCTCCCACGAAACAAAAAATCGTAACTGCAGATTTTGAGATCGGTACGACAGAATTTTGCTGTGGTTGAAACTGTGTAAAATAAATGTTGTATTCACACTTAAAATACTAAAAAAGCGTTAAAATAACATTTTAAGAAGTCTAAATTTCAGAAAAACGACCTGGAAGTTCACAGTTCCGTAACCTCACTTTTTACAAATCAAGCACCCGTGTATATGTAGGGTGTTCAAAAATGTATCGAATACTTGGACAGTTGGTAATACTCGAAACAAGAAAAATCAATCCAAATAACATCTTTCCAGAAATGCGTACTTTCTGAAATAAGTCCAATAAACATGGGTTTGGAAATGCATAATTTCTGCGATAAACTCGTGTTTACACGAGGTGCTCAACGCAGCACTGTCGCACCATTAGACGCATTCGCAGTTGTTGTAAATGCCTTGAAGATGCGACGCTGTAGTGTCGGCACATCGTTGACTGGCGTGGCACAGACCAATTCCTTCATGTATCCCTATAACGAAAAGTCTAGCGGGTTGATGTCTGGGGAACGAGCAGGCCAAGATGTGAGACCCCCACCCCTTCCCCGACCAATCCAGCTGTCCTGAAATGTCTGCATCAGATTTTCTGGCATATTATAACGAAAGCGTGCTGGTGCACCATCATGCATGAAGCAATGTGTATTGGTTGTTGCAATGGCAAAGCCTCCAGCAAGATTGGCACTACATTAATGAGAAAGTCCAGGCAATGCGCCTCAGTTTGTGGTAGCAGGTATGGCTCTGTTAATCTATCGCCAAGTACGCCTGCCCTTTCATTGATTCAGAATCGGTTTCATTCCCCTTTACCTGAATTGCTTGGGGATTTACATCTGCCATTACGAGCTGGTTATCGAAATTCACAACACATCTCTTATGAACCCTACATCTACATCTACATCTACATGATTACTCTGCAATTCACATTTAAGTGCTTGGCAGAGGGTTCATCGAACCACAATCATCTCCCTACCATTCCACTCCCGAACAGCGCGCGGTAAAAACGAACACCTAAACCTGTCTGTTCGAGCTCTGATTTCTCTTATTTTATTTTGATGATCATTCCTACCTATGTAGGTTGGGCTCAACAAAATATTTTCGCATTCGGAAGAGAAAGTTGGTGACTGAAATTTCGTAAATAGATCTCGCCGCGACGAAAAACGTCTTTGCTTTAATGACTTCCATCAACCCCACCTCATCGGTAAATGAATTCTTGAACGTGAACTGTGGATCTGTGTCTCACTTCTGCAACAGCCGTTGACAGAACTGCCATCTGCCCTTAGGGCACGAACGCGCTGCAGGTGATATGGGTACAGCAATTGTTCATGAAGTTCCCCCCAGATAAGAGAGTGAGAAACGCCTTCTGCTGCTGCTGATCGCCGCACACCGGTCCCAGGGGTCTCCTCCACAGAACGCAGCACACGCTCTGCCATGTGTGGAGCCCTACCATGTCAGTCCTCCGACGTGCGAGAGCACCTGTGACCTCTGACGCTGGAAAAGTCAGAGGACACTCTGCGCTGTGGATGTTTTTCGGCGTAGAGGGCACGGGCTCAAGGCCTACGACCATTAGCTCAACCGTAGCAGAATATCATAACCGGCCTTCTTTTGTCGAGTAGTAGGCTTATGCTGCTAGCAAGTTGTGGAAGACGGAAAATGTACTACACCATTTGTACGTACAAACAACGGAATAACAGTAAACCCATAAGTGAATCTGACTTTGGAAGAATGTAAAACACCATGATACGAACCCGGGGTTGACAGTACTGTACAATAAGGCACACAAAACACGACGTAAACTAACGTAGCCTACAACACGACTCGAACCCCAAAACTGACTGCAGATCACCTAATAGGTGAAGCGCTATGAGTAAGACATCATAATACGCTGGCGACACATTTGATGGAGCGCCAATGACGCGACTGTGCTAATATCTGCAACCAAGCGTCATGTAGCCGTTCCTATAAACACGTGTTTATTTCGGAAAGTTTGCGTTTTCGGACCAATGTTTACTGGAACGTTTTTTTTTCCGATGAGCATTACCACCTCCCAAAGTATTCGTCACTCTTTTTTGAACACCCTACAAAAGAAAAAGGAGGGTTAACTATAGAAAATAAATACAAAGGTACAAACTAAATATCTAAGCGAGGATAATAGATTTCACTAATAGTATCCTGTTGGACAGATGTTGAATCACGCGTAGGAAAGGAGGCCTAGTATTCAGCGAATACAGCATCCAAAGAAAGCAAACCGGAATTGCCCCTGAAATCAGGCAAACCCAGAAAACTCTCTCTCTGCTACAACCTATGCTGCGTAACACTCATTTCGCATCTTCACAGATAACTTCATTACTCACCCCACTGTTGAAACAAACGTACTCTGCAAAAATATCTCGCTTACACTTGCCAAAGGGTGTCAGCCCGCGACACTTGCTTGAACTTAACATCCTTTACATGAAACAACGTCTCAATTAATAGATATTAGGCTAATCTTGGCCGAAGCAGACCTTTGATGTCAAGAAGGAAGTACTAAGTACTAACAAACAATTCGCTAAATGTCTGTGCTTGCTGTTGACAACATGCTTGCGTACAGAGAATAACCTTTCTGATTTACTGCGATTTTCAAGACTCTCACCAAGAAATGGTATAAAAAGAGAGCTCTCGAACAAACATGCCCGAGTAAATAAGACTCTGCGCAATTACGAGCGAATATGACTTGGTTATTCTTGCCTTCTCGTAAACATATGTTACCTCGTGGGCAGCATTTCAATTGATTCTATAGACTTATGACAAAAAAAACTTTTCATATAAATGCTTTCTTTGTACTCTAGGTAATTATTCGTTGGCTGTACGTCATCACTCGACACGCACTTACATCGAAGGTGTGTGTTACGGCTAACAGATTTGGAATTATATCTTCAAAAGGATGATCGACGTAAAGCTATATCATAATTGCAAGTAGTTTTCTTCAAATTTTTTACAATGCTGTTTTCATTGTTGCGGAATGAAAGATTTCGAAACGCACAAAAAAATTTTATACAACTCTGTTCTCGGATTGGCTTTCTTTCCAAAGCAAGCTACAAACCTCCCAGACGTTCAACGATAGTTGAAAAAATTTATAACTCACTACGTTTTATGCAATCCTCTGTGACGACCAACTCTTCATCTTCACAAGCTCAGTTAGTGTTATAAAAATTGAAGCATGTGAGTTGATTCACGATACCATCACTTCTTCTCCTTGTATCAAACTCTGTCTCTGTACTACCTGCTGCATCCTGCCTTCGGAATAAGCAGCTCCGCCACCGTGGTGCTATGATGCTTTCGAACTACTGCTCGTCCATTCCCAGACAGATGTGTTGTACTTTCTCTCAGATGATAAACGTTCCCAGATCTTGCTCACGGCACATCGTAGCGCATATTCTATTCCTTCTTCTCTCTCTTTTTTTCTTTTCCTACTTGTTACTGACAAAATGGCGTCTTAACATACGAACAGTCAGACAAGTAAACATAAAAATACTTTTTATGTGATGTAATTACATATTAACAATTTTCGGAGTTTTTCGTTTTCTTGAACTGTGAAACCCAGCTGCTTCTCAAATTTCATGAACGTTGGTCAAAGGAAAGTACCCTATAGATTTTGGTGACTGAATTTATATCAAAATATGTCACACAAATTGCATTGACTTAGAAGCTTAATTCTTTTATACTGCCGAGGGACCACAGAGCTTAGTATTTGACACAAACTCCCACTTGCTGCCTCCACCTGATCCTGACAACACACAGACAGACACACAAACGGACAACAATGCGAGCCTATAAGGGTTCCTTTCTTACCTTTTGAGGCACGGAACCCCAAAATAGGCAGTTACTTAATTCATAAAAACCGGCAACTATTGTTAGTCACAAAAAGATAAATGTGTTATTTTTTGTAGAAAAACCTTTTTATCAGAAAAAAATCGTTTTTGGGGAATGGTTTAAAGACTTAAAAATAATGAGACAGCATTACAGTTTCTCGAATATCGATTATTAAGCCAAAATTAATCTGAGTCATTTAAATAATAGTATAGGCCAGTTGATCGGTCGTTACTTGCAGCCCCCCATCCCTGAACAGGACTGCAAATATTTACCTGCAAACGACCAGAAAATGAATTACGTAACTCTGTTTTTCTGAGGTGATATTCAAAACGTTATCAGTACCTCTCGCACGTCGAAAAAGGCGTGGGTACATGCACCTCGCTTGTTGATACCGAAACGCGAAGGATGGGCAGTGTAGATATTTTGAAATGGATGATTTTTACGTGCTGTAAAATTTGCCCCTGGTACTTCCCTTCGTCTCTTAGTGACGACTGTATAGTAAACAACCGTCTGATCACGAACACCTGTTTCATCATTTACAGAATCCCTCAAGAGACGTACATTTATTTATTTATTTAGCGTATGGCTCATAACAATGCAGTAAAAATTACAGAAACAACACGATTTTTAAAAAATCACATATGTATAAACAGAGCAATAAATAACAGTTTGTATATAAGGACACAGCCAATTGTAAATTTACACTCACAAAAGAGCAGTCGCAAGCAGACGTCCAGCTTAGATAATAAATAGTCGATTGCCTCTTGGATCGCCATTAGGAAATCCTGTGGGTCACCCTCGTATGCCCTTAGTGGGCATTCCTGCACGATGTGTTTGAACGTCTGTCTCTCAGCGCCACAGTCGCAGGCGGCCGAAGGAAGTTTACCCCATCTGTGTAAGGAGTTCAAATGGTTCAAATGGCTCTGAGCACTATGGGACTCAACATCTGTGGTCATAAGTCCTCTAGAACTTAGAACTACTTAAACCTAACTAACCTAAGGACATCACACACATCCATGCCCGAGGCAGGATTCGAACCTGCGACCGTAGCGTTCGCGCGGTTCCAGACTGAGCGCCTAGAACCGCTAGACCACCGCGGCCGGCTGTAAGGAGTCAGCGCATCTCCCACAGTTGGTTCTGATGCGATTAAGAGTTGACCAAACTTTGCGAGGGCAATCAAATCCTTTTGGTATACTAAAGATGCATGGCATACTGTGGCAGTTTACTGCTGTTCTGCTCTCCCATTCCTCTTCCCATCGGTCATTTATTTTAAAGTTGGTTTGGTGCAGAGCCTGTGCGGTCATTAGTGGAGGATGCCTAGACCGGAGTCGGTTTCCTTGGATGCCCGTTATCAGTAACATAGCCCCTCCTAACCTGCGCCGTGAACACGCTCTGGTTAGAGAATTTCAAAAAATCATGACCAACCCTCAATTACAAATCCATGAAGAGACGTACAACTGTGGCTAGACAACTCTCCATCACACCGCTCTGAACTGGCGTGACAGAATGGTTTGAGGAAGTCTCCGCAGACCTGGGCAGGCCGCTTCGCCTTACCCCGACTGCATGTGGGGCACCACGGAGCCAACTGAGCGCGCTCTGCACACAGCTGCGACCAACACCCTCGAGTCCTGGGCGGCAGCTGAGGCAGTATCTGAAACCGCAGTCACCGAAGGGTGCGACACCCGAGTTTTTCGTAATGTAAGGCATTGCCTTCTCAGTAATATGGCATTTCAGTCAGCTGGGTAGTAGGAAGTTCACATAACTGAACACAAATGACAGGTCATTTCCTTAATCTGAAAATCGTACACGTAATTGTGTGCCCGTCGGGGTGTAGCGCGTAGAGCAGTGGATTGCTGCACTGGACGTCACGTGTCAGTCCCGGATGCGGGTGGACAGGGTGACGGGCCCGCTAACCTCCCCCTCCTAGTGCCGGCACGAAGAAGGGCTGCAGCCAGGCCCACAGGCTTGCACTTCATTTTTATATGTAACTCCTGTATACTTCATTGTTCAATTTTCGAATTTTCTACAAAAACAATGTGGAACAGTTTGTACGCTATTCCAAATATATTCGCACAACGGTCCATTTCAGCAGAAAAACGTTCTACGAGACATGTTCAAATGGTTCAAATGCCTCTGAGCACTATGGGACTTAACTGCTCAAGTCATCAGTCCCCTAGAACTTAGAACTACTTAAACCTAACTAACCTGAGGACAACACACACATCCATGCCCGAGGCACGATTCGAACCTGCGACCGTAGCGGTCGTGCGGCTCCAGACTGTAACGCCTAGAACCGCTGGGCCACTCCGGCCGGCATAAGAAATGTAAATCGAGTCTAATGTACAATTACCTTTTTTTAATGTAACAAGAATGTATATTTCAGGAAGTGACAACGGACACAAGCATTGAATAATTTCCTATGCGAAATAAATTGTAAAACTATTCCTGTGATATGAAATTGAGGAGCTTCAGCGGGCCGGTTTGGCACAGTTTTAATCTGCCACCAAGTCTCAAAACAGGGCACACTTCTGCGCAGAGTGAAGGACTTACTCCCCCACAAACGCATAACTTCGCAGTATCCTTCCTTCGAAGTGCTGCAAGTTATGCAGGACAGCATCTGTGAAGTACGGAAGGTAGGAGAGACGTACTGACAGAAGTGAACCTGCAAGGCTGGGCCCGTGTGTCGTCCGTAGATAGCTTAGTCGGTGTGGGTGTACTCGCTTTGCCAGCACATACTCTAAAATTAGAACGATACAGAGAGGATTCGCGTCGCGCCAGCGCTGTTGCAACTCGCAAAATCGGGAAGCATTAATAAGAAGAATAAAATGACAAAAAAGCGAATAAGTGGGAGTAGGACTCCCACTTTTAGGATTACATACAAGCTTAATATATATATATATATATATATATATATATATATATATATATATATATATATATTAGGTTGGTTGGTTCATAGCGATTTTGTTTTAAATGTTGGTATCCCAGTTGCCATGAGTAGTGGGACAAAGCGGTTTCTGGCCAACTTTTGACATCCAATATCAAATTAATTATGCACATTAATTAACTGATCACTTAATTAACTCCCCACAACCTGATGACGTATGGCTTATGCTAAGACAGCGTGTGGGTCCCCCTCAGGGTACTCCCGGCTCTCTCCCCTCACCCTCCCCTCCTGTGATGTAATCCAATGCGGTGGCCCAGGGAAAAACTGGCAGGAAATTCGCTCAGTCTGCGTCCAGCTACTGTACTGATAGGCTAATACAGCATGCATAAGGCAGTATTTAAACAATTTATTTAACATTATTGTTTATCTATTTCTGAAATCACAATACACCTTGAAACCGATGCTGGTGTTTAAACAATTTAGATGATTTTAACAACTGCGGTACTTTTCTTTATTCCAACAGCAAAAGGAATTCTATTCCACGTGTTCTTCCCGGCAGGCTGAAAAATGCTACAGTTAATGGGCTCGTGGCACCGGCCATGGCCCTGACGTGCAGTGGCATGAGGCCCGTGCTAAGCACTTCCTGTTGTGCTGGAATTACCTCAGCCTTCTCCCTCATTCCAGGCACACCTTCTTTGTGGCACATGGATACCCCTTGTCATTGAACACAAACTCCTTCAGGAGTTGCTAAATCTGGCTTTTGTAACTCAGCCTGTCCAGTTCATGCACGTCTGTGATGTCTCATACCTTAAGCCAGAAATGTCAATTTGTTCCATTTACTGGCTATGTCTGGCATACACCCGTATGCCAGCAGAATCGTCTTAGGAAACCAGCCACATATTTGTCAGTCTACTTAGAGTTAAATACTACGATTTTAGCGCCAATACGGCGACATTCGACAATGAGCAAAGTACTGGAAATACCTCCTCCCGGCAACCTTGGCTCTGGAAGTACCAATATCTATACCATTCTCAAGACTGGATATAATTTTGCGCATAAAGTATTTCATCCCATTATGGCTATTGATGCACTGAAATCGCAATTTTCCACATCAAATCTATGTCTCCCTTATGACCAGACAAATCCATTTTCTTTGCACATATTGGAACACTGACCACAGTAACTTTACAGCCCAATATAGACAATATAATCCTGCTGATAAGAGCGAATCTATCACACATCCCTACTAAGCATAATACTTCACCAATAACTGAATGCTGGTACTACTAAACAATCCTGAGCGAAAATCCGCTTTGATGGTCATGCCTCTTTTTTTTTTTTTTTTTTTTTTTTTTTTGTGAGTGTGCCAGTATGTCTCAGGAACAGAAGCATAATCGTTTTATAATTGACCTGCTATTAAAAATATGATTGCAATGACTATCACCCTGTCACCCTGCTTGAAAAGCGTCTTGGTTCTGCAGCCACAAACAAGTACCGGTATTAGTAAATATATCCGTTTTAAAAACTATACAAGGTTTATAAAACGAGGTCTGGCACTGCTTCTAAATGAAGAGGTCTTCCACACAAATCCCACGACATTGAATATAGATGGTGACCACTGGAGTGTGAACTAACAGGAATTTAGAGAATGATTTGGCTGTGGACTGTGCTATTAAGGCCATCTTTGCAACTCCTCATGCTGCCGCTAGATATTTCTTATGCTAATCAACAGTATATCTAGTGTGTTCTATCTTGATGCAATGTACGCAATGTAACAGAGGTTCAGCGATATATCCACTGGGTTACAGGCGAGGGAGGATGATGGTTGACTGAGAAAGATAATATACAGTAGCTGGTGTGCTATATGACGAATTGCTTTAAAAATGCAACACTAGATAGAAGTCATAATGTAACATCCACGAGATAAATTTTAGCTACAATGCGACGAGAGGAAATTATGCCTGTAACAGGTATAAACATTATCTATTCGACATATAAAAAAATAGTGAAACCGATGATAAATATTAATTTTATATATATATATATATATATATATATATATATATATATATATACTACTTATCGCGAATGGACCCAGAAGGATCACGCAAAGCTTTCTGACATCGTTTCTTCCATACTTCTTTCATTCGTTCTCCATGTTTTCTTTTTCTTTCTTCTGTCCATTTTGTTCCTGGTCTCTTTAGTGCTTCCTTCTCCGACAATACAATCCACTTTTCCACCTTATTTCTAAAAGTTTTTCTATCTTTGACATCTTTAAGTTCAATATTTGCTTTTTGTAAATCTAATTTTACTTGGCTAATCCATGGTGTTGTTGATTTGACTTTTTCTATGTAAGTGAGAATTCTGTTGGTGAGTCGTGTGGGGGGAAGTCTAGTGACATGTCCATAAAATTTTAATCTTCGCCTTCTTATGTCTGCTGCCAGGTTTGATATAGTTTCTGTGGTTCTTCTTGATTGTATCCGGTATCCTTCTTCTGTTAATTTTGGACCTAAAATCTTTCTCATAATTTTGCGTTCTTCTTTTAGTATTTTTTCTAAATCACATTTTGTGTGGAGTGTGAGCGTTTCACTAGCATATAGTGCTGCTGGCTTAATTACTGCGCAGTAGTGTCTGATTTTTGTGTTCGAGGAGATGCATTTTTTATTGTATATTTCATGTGTCATACCATATGCTCTCTTCATTTTCTGTTGTCTGATCTTCTGTGCAACTTTCTCTCCTCCGGTTGGCTCCAAAATTTCACCTAGGTATTTAAAATGTTTTACTCTATTTATTTTTCCATATTTTGTGTTCAAACTGTGTATATGGAATTTCGTACAGAAAAATTCTGTCTTTTGAAACGAAATTTGTAAACCTACTTTATCCGCGCATTCCTTAAGGATCTCTATTTGTTTGGTGGCGATTTCTTCATCATCTGCAAGTATGGCCAAGTCGTCCGCGAATGCTAAACAAGATATCTCCATGTTGTCTTTGGTTCTACCAAGATGGATTGGTTTCCAGTAGGATTGATTTTTTAATTCTTTTTCCCATTCCTTAATGACTTTATCCAGGACTATATTAAACAGAAGTGGAGATAGCCCGTCACCTTGACGTACTCCAGTTTTTATGAGAAAAGGTTCAGAGATTTCTCCCCTGAATTTAACTTTAGATACAGTGTCTGTCAGTGATTCTTTGATAAGCCTTAGTGTTTTGGAGTCAAGTCCAAGTTCCTCTAAAATGTTAAACAAAAACAAAGATTGCCAGTCAATTGAGTCATAGGCTTTCTTAAAATCTACGAATGTACAAATTATGGGGGCATTTCTAATTGCTTTGTGTTTTAATATTGTCTTTAAATTAAATATTTGTTCTATGCATGAGCGACCGGGGCGAAAGCCTGCTTATATATATATATATATATATATATATATATATATATATATATATATATATATCGATGTGTATCATACAAAGACAATGATAATTGTAAATTCCTTTTATGATCTGTGTTTGCCTTCCTTTGTTTTTACCTTTTGTTGGATGGCTTTTGGAGGTTGCGGACACATATCAAACTGAGGTCTGTTAAGAAATTGTAATTATTTGTTAATTATTACTTGAAAATAGAATTCATTATCATTATAAATATGAGTGAATAATTATTTGTAACTTTAATTCCTCTCTCAGTAAGCATTATCTGTGTTAATCATTTCTTTCCGCTGCAACGAGCACAGCCATTGATGATAGCGATTTGTATCGCGTTTTTGTCTGTGTTTTCCTTACAAATCAAATGTTTGCTTGATGAATTCTAAATAGTGCACAATACGAAAGTAGAGATTATAGAGTTTAATAAGCATTTCAAATACTTACTTATTTGCTCTAATAACAGAAAGTCTCTATCAATTGTCTGCCGCCATCTTAACAATTATCTCAGCAGCAAATTCAAATTACGCAACTCTGCAGACATAAATGCCGAACGTAATACACATGTGTAAAAATAAACGTGCACCAGCGGTTCCGAACTCATTTTAATGAAAATAATCCGAATCAGATTGGTTCTTTAAAAACAGTGCTCATAGCACGATCCTTATAAGAAACTTTTCTAGCTGATGTATGGATTAATTACGCACCAGTTGCGAAGAATATTGTTTCAGGTAACATACGTCAGTGTTGCGCGCGGCTGATATTCGGTGGTTTTAATGATCATTTTGCTGAAGATAACTGCTTCCATCATAATCAATAATTGTGTAGAATCTGTTGTATGAACTGTGATTTGGCGACACTTACACTACTTACAGACAACACTTTAACACAACGTTAACTTGGAGGTCTTTAGCAACTTGACCAAATCTTTAGCCGGGAGAAAAATTATTTAGTAATTACTCAAAGTAATAAAATAAGATAATCATTTTCATTTAAAAATTAGTTAAATACGAACCACTGAATAAAACAGCGAATGCCACAATAAGAAATGTACAAAATCCTATAATCAATTCACTGGTATTTCAGACCTATGGTGTTATGCTATCTGGTAGGTATGCTTTCTGCGATCTGGAATCAAGTTTCTCCATTCAGTCACATACTTGGGTTGGATTCTGTGGTTATGTCTTTTAATGATTAAGCAGAACTCCAACATGGTTTTAGACAGTCCCTCTGCATCTTGCAGCTGTTCCTCAGTCTCTGCCCCGCTCTCTCTGCAGCTTTCTCCATCTGATCATTCCAATTTTAGTTGAAACTGATAAGAAGTTAGAGAGTGCTATGTCTGTCACCCTCTTTAACCCGTGGAGAAACAGGGCGAGCTGAGTTACTGCGACAGGTCTGTGTTTTGACCACTTGGTGAAAACGTGAACACGTTGTCATAGCTCTGCCAACCATGTACAATGCGTAAAGCCAGTGCCAAACGAAGCTTTTTCCTGCAACACGAGGTAGTGTTGAGAGGCAGAGAGTATGAGCAGTTACGGTGGTGTTTCTTTTCAGAAAAATTAGGAAGACTTCACATCATATGGTAACAGGAAGAAGGATGAAGATTTTGCTACTGCACTGCAGAGTGTTTTCAAACTACATACAGGTACTGCAATCTGAAGGAGATATGTGTCCCTCAGGGTGCATTCATATCTGTCACCCAATCATTCCCTCTATGTTTGTTGTTTTGTACCATCCAACACAGAAGAAATACAAACTAAAAAAACTCGGCTAACGTCACCCAGTAGAGAACTCAGTAAGATATTACCAATCTCTCTCGCCTGATATATCTGGAAACAAATACTGTCTACATGTTGACATAGACCATGTGTTGTGATCCCATTAAATACACATCTATTAGTCCACTGAAGCAGGTGGCTAGTAATCGAAGTTGCTTGCACAGACCAGCATACAGTTTCATCATCCATACAGTATGAGGACCATATCCCACAGATTATCAGTCGCAAGAGGGGATCCCTGTGTTGTTGTTTTATAAATAGTTTTTCTGCAGTAACACATTCAAGCAGTGTATGACTACAGGGTGGTTGAAATAAAAGACGGAGGCGGTTTCTTACTGACATAAATGGGGAAGGCATTTAAACATACGGAAACTAGAAGAGTTTGCGGCATTGTGGAGCGTTCCCAAACAGTTGTCTGAAGGTGATCACTTCTACATTTAATCTCATCTTCCATAGTGATGGAGTACCAGTTGTCTCAGCATCCTGTTTTGATTGATTCTTCGAGTTGCAGTCATGTACGCAGTCACAGTTTCGGTGCTTGCCGCCCCAGGAAGGTGTTACTCCCACCAAGACTCTCTCCATCTCAACCACATGACAGTCAATCATATGTTGCTGTCAACAGTGTACCAGTGGATGGATGTGATGGAAAAGGCACTGTCAATATGGGCCAATGTATTGTAATAAGCACCACAGTTGATAGTGTTATCAATTTTAGCAATTTTACCAGTTTTCCGTGATTTTAATGCCGACCATTGACATGGCAGCAGTTTCTGTAACATTGCTAAGCCAGTTCTTAACTACTTTGTGAGTACCATATACTACATCGTGAATGTAGATAGATAACTGTGCAGTACGTCCGTTCATGGTTAATTCTCGAACATGTACTAGACAGCGTCTTATACCGATGCAGTTAGGTTATCTAAATACCTCTAGCACTTCGATCATAATGCATAATTTATGATTACGATTGCCCATTCTTCCCTATGTGGATGGGAGCCACAGAGACTTCTCACGTTCTTAGGATAAAGTTGGAGATTGAAATATCTCTCCACATTGTCTCTGACCAACACTCCCTGCAACACTGTCCATGATTTAATTTGCAGTTGACCAGAAGTAGGAGCATATTGTGTGCGCTACATTCCACATCTCATGAAGGAACCGAGTGAGTCGAGTCCGGAACTGCTGCTCAGTGAAGACTGTTCCGCCCAGTCTTACTCACAGTACCCATCCAAGTGCACAAGATCTCTCCAGATGCAAGCATGTCGAGAAGTTTAGCATCCTTAATCGATGCATAGTACATAGGAGAGTGTTGTAATGATACAACAGACAGTTAAGAAGTAACCTGTGGTTTCTGCATGATGGAGCTCCAGATGCACAGAGTTTGAAGCATTTTATGTAAATCAATTGCGCTACCAACGCTAAAGTATTGTTGTAGTGTCTGGTGTCAGTACCAAGAACGTGTTGGAAAGAGACAAATGATTATAGAACATAAACTCATGCACTCCTAAGGCTACTCCCTTCTGCACTTAAATGTGCAATAATGTGGTTTCTGAAATATTACTTATGCACATATCAAGTTTTGCATCCCCCCAGTTCCCAGAACTCCTGAATATACACGTTAACTGTGGATATTGTATCACAGACACAGTCCCTTTGACTGTTCAGAGATATCACTAAACCCACCCAAAGATGTAGACAACCATGAATGAGCAGCGCCTGTTATACGGAGGGAGTCTGACAGCCGATCAGTTCCGGTCATTCCACCAGAAAGGAGGTACACGGCTCGTGTTGTCTGTAGTTCAGCCACGCCTAGACAGTCAATACTGCGGTTCGATCACATCCGCATTGTTACTTTGACCCAGGAAGGGTTCTCAACAATGGAAGTGTCCAGGTGTCTTGGAGTGAACCAAAGCGATGTTGCTCGACATGGAGGAGATACAGAGAGACAGGAACTGTCGATGATGTGCCTCATTCAGGCCGTCCAAGGGCTTTGACTGCAGTGAATGACCGCTACCTACGTATTATGGCTCGGAGGAACCGTGACAGCAACGCCACTGTGTTGAATAATACTTTTTGTGCAGCCACAGGACGTCGTGTTACGACTCGAACTGTGCGCAATAGTCTGCATGATGCGCAACTTCACTCCCGACGTCCATGGCGAGATCCATCTTTGCAACCACGACACCATGCAGTGCGGTTCAGATGGGCCCAACATCATTCGAAATGGACCCTCAGGATTGGCATCACGTTCTATTCACCGATGAGTGTCGCATATGCCTTCAACCAGACAATCGTCAGAGGTTTGGAGACAACCCAGTCAGGCTGAACGCCTTAGACACATTGTCCAGCGAGTGCAGCAGGGTGGAGGTTCCCTGCTGTTTTAGGGTGGCATTATGTAGGGCCGACGTACGCCGCTGGTGGTCATGGAAGGCGCCGTAACGGCTGTACAATACGTGAATGACCGATAGTGCAACCATACTGGCAGCGTACTGGCGAGAAATGCGTCTTCATGGACGACAATTCGAGGCCCCATCGTGTACATCTTGTGAGTAACTTCCTTCAGGATAATGACACCGCTCGACTAGAGTGGCCAGAATGTTCTCCAGGCATGAACCCTATCGAACATGCCTGGGATGGATTGAAAAGGGTTGTTTATGGACGACGTGACCCTCCAACCGCTCTGAGGGATCTACGCCGAATCGCCGTTGAGGAGTGGGACAATCTGGACCAACAGTGCCTTGATGAACTTGTGGATAGTATGCCGCAACGAATACAGGCATGCATCAATGCAAGAGGACGTGCTTCTGGGTATTAGAGGTACCGGTGTGTACAGCAGTCTGGACCAACACCTCTGAGGGTCTCGCTGTATGGTGGTACAACATGCAATGTGCGGTTTTCATGAGCAATAAAAAGGGCGCAAATGATGTTTATGTTGATCTCTATTCCAATTTTCTGTACAGGTTCCGGAACGCTTGGAACCGAGGTGATGCAAAACTTTTTTGATTTGCGTATGTCCAACATTTGACATACATCGACCCTGGAAGTTTTTTATCCTACTCACTATGGTGACAAACTTTAAAAATGACAGAACTACTTCCTTCTACACAAAAAACATAGTCTTTGTGATACAGGCAGAATATAGCTATCCAGAGGTGTATAGCACCCACTGTTCACATACGATCGTGGCTCAGAAATTATACGATGCTCGCATTAATCATCAGCAATGGATGACGCACCTTGCAAGGAAACAGATAAACGCATAGCAGCGTGTGAAGTTACACGCCACATCGCTCTAACTCCGGGAACAGGACACAATCTTTTCCACACGCAACATGTGTCAAGCAAATGTACACACAGGGATTGCAATGCCTCACAAACACCTGCCATTAATTTAGGATCGACACAGTTATGAAACTGAAGACTCGATTGATGTCCAAGATGTGGCAGGCGAATTCAGCAAGTTACATAATTCTGCATTCCTCGAGTGGAAGGTGCCGAAACAGATTTTCCATCACTGGAAATGTTCCATCAGACGTGTGCTGGAAGTCCTCTGCTGAAAGGTTTGCTTTTGATGATCACAGGTAGGTAGCGCTCTAAGTCACACACAGAACAGACAACTGTATACGAGTAGCGCTCTAAGTCACACACAGAACACACAACTGTATACACAACTGATAAACCCCGAGAGAACGACGGAAAAAAACGGTTAATCCTATCATCCTTTAAGCCAGATCAAGTGGTGGTGGTGGTGGTGGTCAGTGTTTAACGTCCCGTCGACAACGAGGTCATTAGAGACGGAGCTCATGCTCGGGTTAGGGAAGGATTGGGAAGGAAATCGGTCGTGCCCTTTCAAAGGAACCATCCCGGCATTTGCCTGAAGCGATTTAGGGAAATCACGGAAAACCTAAATCAGGATGGCTGGAGACGGGATTGAACCGTCGTCCTCCCGAATGCGAGTCCAGTGTGCTAACCACTGCGCCACCTCGCTCGGTCCAGATCAAGTCAATTTAGAGGCAGACGGTTCTCTTTTCCAGGAAAGCATCAAAGACAGCAGTTAAATTGTATATATCACTATTACCTCAATAGACATGCAGTAGAATGTTGTTAAAAAAACCACACAACAACTGTTCTGTAAGGTGGTTGTTAGCTGAGACCGCATGGTTGTGATTGGTGAAGAGTACACAGAGGCACATTGTAATTACTGTTCGTTATGGTTTAAAACACCTGAACAGTCCTGCACATGGTTAAACACGTGATCCATTCTGTACTTATATATTGCAGTCCCCCAGCTGGTACTACAACGCTCTTCAGCAAGGGACACTTTATAAACATCTACAAGGTGGTTGCCAATAACTTTGGGAGTCACACCTGGGATTATGACCGGACATATGTAAATTTATTACTCTACATTTGGTGGCCTTCCACGTTAAATATTTTATTCCAGCTGTCTTACTGCTATCGACGAAAAATTACTGTTTCCCCGGGTGCTGATGCTTCCATGTCAACATTTTTCGTATTTCTCCCACTTACTTGTCCCCATGCACAACAATTTTCATGTGCCAGGCATAAGACATGCCATTATTCCCTCAATTTCGCGACGTTTCGGTGTATTTTCACTCAATTTTAAGTATTTCCTGTCAATTTCCGTAATTTTATCCATTTTATTCACTTCTGCCCATGTGATTATGACAACACTTCTCGCCATATATTCTAAAATTGCTTGTAAATGTAGTACAGTTGTCAATATCTAGCGCAAATGCACTATTTTTTTGCTTGTCAGACGATTTAGTATAGCACTGTACTCGAATGCATCGACATTTCCAAGCATATATTCTACAGTTTCAGTGCATTTGCTCTGTTTTATTTATGCCTGTACCTGTGCATGTGCGTGTGCCGTGGATCACTTCTAAATTCGGTGAGAATGGTGATTTTATTACGAGCTTACACCACCGGCGACGTGCAACTGCGCTTTCGGTCTCTTAATACACATCTCAGTGATCGCCGTCTATATTCAATGTCACGGTATTTGTGCGGAAGATCACATCTTTTGGAAGCAGTACCATATCTCGCTTTATAAACCTTGTATAACTTTTAGTATTATTATCGTTAGCGTAAGTTATGTGCGCCTGTAGAACCAAGACCGGTCTTTATGCAGGGTGACAGTAACATAATCGTTGTGATCGTGTTTTAATAGCAGGCCACTTATAAAACAATTACGCCTATCTTCCAAAGACACAATTGTACCACTCGCAAGAAAAAGAAATGAGGCATGTGCATCCATCGCGGATTTTCGCTCAATATTGTCTGATGTCACCAGCATTCCATTATAGGCGAAGTATTATACTTAGTAAGGGATGTGTGATAGATTCGCTTTGATCAGCAGGCTTATATTGTATATGTTGAGGTGGAAAGTTACTGTGGTCAGTGTTCCAATGTGTGCAAAGCAAATGCGTCCGTCAAGTCATAAGGGAACTGTGGATGTGACATGGAAAATTGCGATTTCAGCGCAGCAATAGCTGTAAGGGGGTGAAAGATTTTATGTGGAAAGTTATGTCCAGTCATAAGAATAGTGTAGATATTGATATTTCCAGAGGCACAATTGTCAAAAGGAGATATTTCCAGTGCTTCGCTTATTGTTGAATGTAATATTCATTTGTAAGTACACTGATAAATGTGTGGCTGGTTTCCTTGGACAATTCTGCCAAGCATGCATGTGAGTGGCAGAGATAGCGGGTGAACAGAACGAATTGAGATTTCTGGCTTAAAGTATGAGACATCACACAGCTGCCCGAACTAAACAGGCTGAGGTTCAAACGTGCAGCTGACCTAACCGTGTCGGCCTCTAGGTGGGTGAGTAGCAAACTAATACTATGTATGTGTTGGGCAGCCTTTGTGATCGCATGTGTTGCGAGTATTCTCCATGTAAATTTGAGAATATTCAATAAGGGCGAGTGTTTGCTAGACATTTATTCGCTCCCATGTAAATTGACTGGCTGACTGCTTCTACTGCCATTCTACACATTTCCCATTTTTATTTGGTTGAGAGAACATCGACTGTGATGTGTGTTGTTAGCATCTAGATGGTGGAAGCGACGTTTGCTGGTTCTCTAGACATGACAAACACATACAATTATAAGTATTAAAAACTTACTTAACTTAGTAAAATGCAAAAATGTTCTTGAATCTGTTATATCATTGACATCGGTATTCGTTAAAAAATACGAGCGGAAATATCAGTTTCCTCTATGTTAGTTTTCAAGTAAATATCTTCGCAGATGAGATGTTTATAGTTACTGAATGGTTTGCAGCATATCCCACATAATGACCTCGCTAAAGTTTCGGGTTTCTAGAGACATTAATTCCATTCTTTATTTTCGGAATTATACTGTGCAACGATCGGTAGCACACTGCTATGTGGTTGATATCAAGATCTGTCTCGTAAATGACATGATATTCTATCAAATCATGTGAAAATACATGAAATTATGGAAATTTTCATATGCTACTCGATGATCTCAGCATAAAATTGTTATAACTATATCACTTTTTGGTGTGCAAAAGCGGATATTGCAGCTGATATCGGTTTCGAATGCGGTAAATTAATCTGCAATTGACGAAGCATTTCTCATCAACAGGGCTCAGAAAGTAAATATTTTTGTATTCCCAGCGTCTGGAGACGATCGCAATCGTTGCAGGAACCACAGCAGCAAGAAGGCCAGATCGGAAACAGTGCCATTAGCGGACGCCTTTGTGCTGGGGGAAGCAGCCCAGCCTTTGTACACCAGTTCGGAGACTGACCGCTGTCCGCAGAGGGCGCTCTGATGACGCATTAGGCCAGCGTGTGTGGAGGCAGCTGCCTCGTGACACTTGGCCACGGTGGATGACCGACTTCGTGGGAAATATCTAGTGCTGTGATCCATACAGGGTGCCTGTGCTTACGTTTTTTTGCTATCTGTCTGTCTTCACAGTATAGGCACGAGTGTATAGTGGTCAATAGCTATAAGCAGGATGCAGAAGTGATGATTTTCTATGGTGCAGGATACCAATTTTGTGTACATCGATATGGTATTGTGGTACAATCGTTTTTGGCGATATAGCCTAGCGCGACTGCTACGGTCGCAGGTTCGAATCCTGCCTCGGGCATGGATGTGTGTGATGTCCTTAGGTTAGTTAGGTTTAAGTAGTTCTAAGTTCTAGGGGACTGATTACCACAGCTGTTAAGGCCCATAGTGCTCAGAGCCATTTGAACCATTTGATATTGCCTAGCTGGAGATCGGTTTCACCCAGAAAAGTTAAGCTTTCCTCGACAGTAGTAATGCAGAGCAAATGGGGAAGTGTCTTTGGCGGTAGTTTCCTCATGATATGTAGACCACCTTTAAAGTGGTTCTCTGTCAGTGCAATATGACTGCCATATGTTTTTCGAGCTGAACAAAATAGTTTTCCAGTGAACTTTTCGTAATTTATCTGTCTGCTGAAAGTGGTGCATAGTGCTTCCACACTGTCAGCAGCAATTTGGTATGTAAATTCAATCATAATGCTCCATTCACAGAATGTCCCATGACATCAGAGTGTCAGAAGACATCCTTTCTTCAGGGCGTAGGAGCCTCTACAGACTGATTTGAACACAACAGGGGCGAGGTATTTATGGAAAGTTCTGTGATGTCAGAGGCTCATGTGACGTTTTCTTTGTTCGAGTGCTCAAAGACAAGTCCAAGAAGACCATTCTCCTCTGGATGGGATGCTATCCCCCATTCGCCATTGTGGCTTTAGAGAATCTCCGGACCAGCTTTTGTAGGACATCCAAAATTTACCGAAAATTCCGCCCATTTTTCTCGTCTATAGCTCAGTGCTACGAATTCTGTTTGTATTTTTTTTCTTCACAGGCTGTTGCGGGATTCTAAATACGTCATGAACTTTTAGATACGTAATTGTTCTGATTTTCGTGTCTGTGCTTAGACTCTAGTGTGCTTCAAAATATGAGGAAAAAATAAAATAAAATAAGAGCCTCAACGTCCCTGACACCAGCATCAAATATAAACTAAGCCCACTCAGCGTTTCGGGAAAGTGACGAACACCACAGCAGCTGTACGACTCAGAAAGTTTTCTCTCTCTGGCAGTGCCTTCAAAGGGCAAGCAGCTAAAACTCGAAAAGTGGTGAGCTTCCTATTTAGAGTTACAGAGATATTTATTGCAACTTCCAAATCTCTTCGTTTTGGCGTGTAAAATCGAATATTGCAGCTTATATCAGTTTCGAGTATAGTAAACTAATCCTCGATTGACGAATCTTTTCTCATTGACATAGTTTAGCAAGTAAATATTCATGTAATTTCAGAGTCTTTTGGAAATCGCAGCTCCAACTACGGCTCTCACAGTGCTTTGTGTGCAAGTGTGTTTCGATTAGTAGTTTTGTGATATATTCAGTTTGTGAAGCGAATTGTTTAATTGATATTTCCTGTGGCACATCTTCTGAAACAGCAGCATCTGCAAGTTTTGTGACATCTTCAAGATATGTATGTGACAATATGCTGCACATTGTTTAAACGCCAGATTAAGCAACTCCTGAAGCACTTTGTGTTCAATGACAAGGAATACTCATGTGCAATTGTTTAACATCGACTAAATTGTCTAACCACCAGCGTCAATTTCGAGTTGTATTACGGTTTCAGAAATAAATAAACAATAGTCTTAAACAAATTGTTTGAACAATGCCTTATGCACGCTATATTAGCCTACTGTCATGAAGTCCTCCCAGTTCAGCAGCTCGACACAGACTGAACTAATTTCCCGCCATTTTTTCCCTGGGTGGCCATCTTGGATTACTTCACAGGAAGAGGGAGTTACGGGGGATGGGAGGGTGCTGGGAGTTACCTCAGGGGGACCCAGGTGCTGGCTGGGAAAACCCATGATGTCACCAGGGGGTTGGGGTAATTAATTGATCAATTAATTGATCTGCGCCACCCGGTGTGGCCGAGCGGTTGTAGGCGCTTCAGTCTGGAACCACGCTACCGCTACGGTCGCAGGTTCGATCCTGCCTCGGGCATAGATGTGTGTGATGTCCTTAGGTTAGTTAGGTTTAAGTAGTTCTAAGTTCCAGGGGACTGATGACCTCAGCCGTTAAGTCCCATAGTGCTCAGAGCCATTTGAACCAATTAATCTGCATAGTTTATCTGATATCAATTTGACATGGAAAGTGGGCCGGAACCCATTTTGTCCCACTCCTTCTGTGGGTTTATTTATCGATTGTCATTTTTTACCTGTAATTTGTTCTTGTGGTCCGAGCTCACATACTGTAATTTCGTCACCTGGAGATAGTGAGTGGAGTTGTAGATGCTAGAAAATGGACTCCACGTGGAAAAATCAGAACATTTCCGACATATTTTTCTATTTCTGTTGAACACAGGGGTGATACCAGTACAGGCAGCCAGAAACATTTGCCCTGTGTATAGCAATAATGCCAATGAACCGAACGCGACAGGAAATGGATTTCCTCGTTCTAAGGAGGATCGTTTTAACGTTAGTTACTCTCCATGTTCAGGAAGACCTTCAGGGTTTGGTGGAGACGTTTAATCCACATTAATCCACAATAACCCACGTCAGTGTGCTCGTGAACTGGCAACTGTGATGAACTGCGATCATTCCACCACCGTGCGACTTTTGCATGCACTGGGGAAGGTTCAAAAATCAGGTGTATGGGTACTCATGCGCTAAGCCGAAATTGCAAAAATCAGTGGGTGGCAGTGGGTGGCCATATGTACATCTCTGCTCGCTCGTCATCAATTGGCTAGTGAACAACACTTACCATTCCTATCCCGTATTGTTGCTAGTGACGAAAAAAGGTGTCTTTATGCTAAAGGTAAAAAAAAGCGTGGCTGAGCCTAAACGAAGCAGCAACACCCCCCTGTATGATGTACTACGAATTACTTCCCCAGGATGTTACCATCACTGCTGACTTTTACTGTCAACAACGTCATACAAACGCAATCCGAGAACAAAGACCAGCTCCACGACAACGCCCGCCCGCATTCTGCCAGACTGACAGAAAACACTATACACGAGTTGGGTTGGGAAGTGATTTCCGTAACCGTACTACTTACCTGATCATGCGACCTCAGATTATCGCCTTTTCCGCTCTTTATCGAACAACCTTCAAGGAACTTCCTTTCCGGATGAAAAATGCGCTTCGAACATGGCTTGATGAGTTCTTTGCTCAATTCCAAAAGTTACCCCAGCGTTGGCAGACTATTGTAAATAGTGAAGAAGACTATATTATGGATGACTAAAGTCTCTGTTATGTATATCTGTTGTGATTAAATTTTTGGAATAACGCTACGAATTTATGCACCACCCTAACACATAATAATAATTTCATGTGGCTCAATGGCCTGGTGCAAGCCTTTCTGCTGGACAGCGCTTCAGCGACTTGCGTGTCCGCTAGTTCATCTACGGTTTCTGATGAGTGAGTTTGTGAGTATCGAAATATCTGACATATGTGGCCATACGCGTTGACTGCATTAATTTACAAGCTTAAATGCTTTAAACCGCAAAGGGAGTGAATACCTTAGCATTGACATAACTTGATACCTCTACCCATTTCTGAGAAAAAAGGATCTTAACAGACGGACACGCAGACAGACAGGTATAATTGGCAAAAAAAATATTTTTTTACTATCTGAATACCTAGCGTAACCCTGATTTGTATTTATTTAGATTCTATTTGTCCATCTTCTCTACTCCCCTCTCTCTGTCCATCTCCTCCTTCGCTTATATCTCCTTAAATATGTGTCGTACAATGATATAATTTTGTACAAACATTCCGCAGCATATGTGGATACCATCTGATAAATGTGCTACGAACAGAAGCAATACATGCAAAAGTCATGACGTCGTGCTTGAGTCGACAGTGTTACTGCATGAACAGCAGTGAAGCAATCGATAAACTTTTACCCTTCCATCATTTTGTGAAGATTGCCAGAGAGAAAAAGTTTCTTAAGGGTTTGTTGCAAGTTACTAAGTGCTGGATAGTGCACCTAGCAGCTATACATTATGCAACAAATAGTGTGGAAGTATCGAATAAACACTCTGAAGATTGCGTAAGTATTGTATTCGTCACTTTGAATCGTATCACGTAGCACCTATTAAACACGAAAAGCATTTTCACAAATATGATAAAGCTAAGAAGTCAAAGAGTAAATAACTTTTCCAAAGAATAGATATTTTCCCTAATTCGCGTAATATCCTTCACATAAGCCCGCCCGGTCAGCCGTGCGGTCTAACGCACTGCTTGCCGGGTGGGAAGATGTGCCGGTCTCCGGCACGAATCCGCCCGGCGGACTGGTGTCGAGGTTAGGTTTGCCAATCAGTCTGTGGACGGTTTTTAAGGCGGTTTTCCATTTGCGTCGGCGAATGTGGGCTGGTTCCCCTTATTCCGCCTCAGTTACACCACGTCGGCGATTGCTGCGCAAACCCTTTCTCGACGTACATGTACACCATAATTACTCTACCACGCAAACATTGGGGTTACACCTGTCTGGTGTGAGACATTCCCGGGGGCGGGGAAGGGGGGAGGGGGGGGGGAGCTTCCACTGGGAGGCGAACCGCACAATACCCCTGGGTTCGGTGTGGGGCGGCGGTGGGGTGAGTGGACTGCTGTACCCTGTTGTGGGGTTGTGAACCACTGAGGGCTACGGCGGGGACGAAGCCTCTCCGTCGTTTCTAGGTCCTCAGTTCCATACAATACAATATTCTTCAGATCACACACACTTTATAAAGTACCACTATGTTCTACAATATGGTTCAAATGGCTCTGAGCAGTATGGGACTTAACATCTATGGTCATCAGTTCCCTAGAACTTAGAACTACTTAAACCTAACTAACCTAAGGCCATCACACAACACCCAGTCATCACGGGGCAGAGAAAATCCCTGACCCCGCCGGGAATCGAACCCGGGAACCCAGGCGCGGGAAGCGAGAACGCTACTATGTTCTTCCCTTCCTCACCAAATTTCATAGAATCGGTTCATTGGGTTAGTAACAACGAATTTAAAAGTCATGTTTGTTAGGCAGTTTTCACGCATCCCACTGTTTGTGAATCCATATATCCTCAACTATGTGTCGTACATAGACATAATTTTACAGTTACATTCAGTGATGAACACTATCTGCACAATGTGACGCTCGTGATAAACGTGAAATCCGGTTTCGAGTCCCGGTCGACACACATTTTCACTTGTCGCCACCGAAATTATTTCAATGCTTAATTGCAGCCGAGTCAGAAATTACTTTATTTCGTTTCACTTCATCATTTTTATAATAAATGAATATATTTTTACGTGATCCCATTTTGATGAAATATAGCCTAGTTACACTGCAGTTACCAGTTAAAAACCCATAAAAATTAGTCCAGTAGTTTTGGCGACAACGGTTTTACAGATATTTTGTTAGAACAGGTTATGTTGTGAACAACATGGTAGCTAATGCTTCAGAAAGAAATTACACAGATCTCTGATTTGGTGACTTCCCTTACGGACATCTTATTGAAGCTCGGAGCGCTGTTTAAGGATACTAGTTTTTGCAGGAATTGTGTATGTAGTCTGCGATGAAAATTTCAGTTAATCATACGATGCCTCTGTAATACGTTTCTGATTATTCTCTTATGCTGTTGCAATTACTGCCTGTCAGTACATTCCTGTTAATGGGACTTCTGTAGGGAACGGAGAAAAGAAGGGGAGATTGTAGACGGTGTCCGTTGGCTGGCTGCGCCCACAGTGGAGGTGAGTCAGCGGCGCGCCGCCCAAAGTAGCCGTGACGTCGGCGCGCGCAGCGTAAGCAGGCCTGCTGGTCAGGCATAGTAAACACCCTGGCAGCGGCGTGGCTAATGCAAAAGGCAAGTCGAGCAGCTGGTGTTCCCGTCAGGGCGGAACGCTGCCAATCTCCGACATCACGCAATGCACGGGGAGGCACGGCAGCTAGAGCGCTCCCATCTGAAATGTCTTAGGTCAATTCTCCGCACAGACAGCAGTGACTTTTTGAACAATTACTCTATATTAAAAAGAACAGAGTCCAAATACTGAGCCGGCCGTGGTGGCCAAGCGCTTAAAGGCGCTACAGTCTGGAACCTCGCGACCGCTACGGTTGCAGGTTCGAATCCTGCCTCGGGCATGGATGTGTGTGATGTCCTTAGGTTAGTTAGGTTTAAATAGTTCTAAGTTCTAGGGGACTGATGACCTTAGAAGTTGATCCCATAGTGCTCAGAGCCATTTGAGCCATCAAAATACTACAATACTCCTGCCAATAAACCAAATGAGGATGACGGCAATGGCAAACGAATACGTAAGAAAATTGTTGCTCAGTGTTCCATAGACAAGATAATGAGAAATTATGAACAAGCTCTGACTGGACAAGAACGAAGAAGACAATCGGCAGGCCTATTAAAAGGAATCGTTCGCTGAAATACACCTCCATCTATATAGGGAATCCAAAGGAAACGAAAATCTTTTTGGCTGAACGAGGGTTTGAATCCCGCTACTACCCAATATATGCTAATAGCTCGTACATGTAGACACTGAAAGCAAGACAGTGTAAACCTTGAATAGCTCCCAATCGACACAGCGAAATGATGTCAAAGATATGCAGACAAGTGGAAACATATGAAATGGTAAGACGGCAATAACGTACAACAAACGATTTGCGATAAATAAAGGCCCCAACAACGACACATTTACACGGGCAACCCGCTAGTACACGATGAGCCGACGCCTCCAACTGGATTCACGAGCCACGTTTTAGGCCGTGACGGGACTAGGGTAAATTCTGCTGCAGTACTCGCTGTCCGCTGTAGCGAGACCCGGTCAGGAAATGGAACTACGCAGTGTTGCAAGTCTCTTGCAGTCGATATAGTGGTCTCTGATTATAAATGTATGCGTCTTTTCTGTGACATATCACCCCGGACTACTAAAGAAAAAAGAAACACTGACTTACGATTATTAATTCGTTAATGCTAACGGCACAAGACTAAACCAGACTCATTGCAATCTATAGGCGCCAGCTACCGACAATACTCATAGGCGTTGTAGGTTGTAGGCGATAGCTAACGATATCGCCGATACTGAAGGGAACGGAGGAGGCGTGGCGGTTTTCCATACCTGACACGCTCTTGCCGTTGGAGCCGATTACCCTCGCGAATTCCAGCTACTGCAACTCGTACAGTTAATAACGCAAACCAAGACAAAAAAGTCCCACATATAGCAACAACGAACAATCCGCCCAGTGCCTGAATGCCAACAGATTTTTTACCGTACCTTGACAAACAAGGTGTATCTTCATGGGTAACTTTCACGACCGATCAATCGCTTTTGGAGGTATTACAACGAACACAAATGGAAATTCTTACAGAAAAATTAGATCGTAAGACTCGTCATCACAGCTCCAACTTCTATTAAACACGGAAGATCGTCAATGCCTGATCATATCTTATTCATTGCAACCGTAGAAAAATATATCAAGGCTCATTGGATCAGAAGCAGCGACTATCTTCTAAAACACAACTAACCTACACAGAACAACAAAATCCATCTACAATCTAAAAAACATGGATATCAAAAAATATCAGCAAACTATCATCACGGCCTTCCAACACCAGAAAATATATCATCAGTCGAACGACCTAATCAATATAATGAATATATAGTAGCAGCAACAAAAAACGTAGAGTTATAAAATGCTTCAAACGAATAACCAAATCGGGTTTAACACGAATTCGAGCATAGTCGTATATATATTCATCCGCTAAACAAAAACGAATAACTTACCGAGTACTGATTTGAAAGGAACAGACTCAGTACATTAGTCAAAAGACAGGTAGTCGAATTTCGCTCACAGAGATGGTTTCGAACATGTGAAACATTGCTCCACAGACAGTCAACCCGTTCGTGGAACTCGTTCAATAAATAACCGGCTCTAACGTAAAGTGGGAAATATTGTCACAGACAGCCAAACGAAAGCACACATATTCCGAGAAGTTATAATAGCGACACATCAAAATATCTTCGACAAGACACACAAAAACAAAATAATAAGCAACATAAGCAGAATTCTAACAGCAGCACAAGTTTTCATTAACAACACATTATCTTCCTGAACATAGCGGGAGATGAACGGAAAAAAACTCCGCTCCTGATATTGACGGCATCTGCAAAAATCAACTACATGCAACACCAAGAAAACAAACAACTATGCATTACAATGCATTTTCAACGTAGCCTTGAAATCGAAATAAGTGTCAAACCAATGGAAACAGTCCAGGTTATCAGCTCATACAGACCAATCATTTTACTATCAGTAATAAGTACATGCTTCTAGACAGTGCTAAATAAGGACCTACAACGTTTTGCAGAAGAATGAAAGATAATTCCCGATATACAGGCAGTCTTTAAAAAATAGCATTGTATCATTGATCTTATAGTAAGAATATGTAGCAACATCACAAAATCAACATAGCAGACTTCACATCAGCTCAGTTCTTAGACATGGATAGGGCATTTGACAGAGTATAGCATGCCGCACCATACTATAAACTAATCATTCTCGACATTCCCTCTCTGTCCTAGATGATAGGCCCACAACGAGTAGCAAACATTCTGAATTTTCCCCGCTGACGCTGGAGTACCACAAAGCGTCCAACTTGTCACGCCGGCCGAAGTCTGGCGCTGCAGTCTGCAACCGCGAGACCGCTACGGTCGCAGGTTCGAATCCTGCCTCGGGCATGGATGTATGTGATGTCCTTAGGTTAGTTAGGTTTAACTGGTTCTAAGTTCTAGGGGACTAATGACCTCAGAAGTTGAGTCCCATAGTGCTCAGAGCCATTTGATCCAACTTGTCACCATTTCCGCACAGTATACAAGGAGATTCAGCTGGCTCCTACCGCTGTCGTTTAATGCATACCGCTATGTTGTACCTGACCTTCATAAGCCATGCGCGTGATTTTCATATTCTCTCGCCCGCCAGGCGCAAACTGTTAGTCCTAGAGAAAAAATGAACAGGACCTTTTTGTAGAAAATTTAATACAGCTAAATTTTGTACTGGAATACGTTTTCGCTGGGTCACGGTTTTTTTAAGAAGAACGTATAAGGTGAACGTCAAACGCACCTCCGCCTCACACTCATATCTCACCAGTCTGGATTACTAGTACGTTCGTTCGTGGCACTTCCTCCTAACAAAACAAAAATTTCCGAGTACGAGAACTATTCCCGGTATTTGACATTTTTTGGTCTCTATTAGCTGGACTGTTACGCCACCTGCATAGTCGGATATTCCGTTAACGTTATTAATATAAACGTGCCTGTAGAGGTAATGAAAGAAAAACGACTTTCTTCAGTGGTACGCTAATACTAATTATGCTGACAATTCGATCCAAACTTAACCCTTACAAGCACAGTAGTTTGGTAGCCAGAAGGGCAGACGAATACATCGATGGGCAGACGAATACAACGATGTAATTGTTTATTTCATGCTGACAAAATTCACAAAACTGTTAGGTAAAATTTACACGTACGTCAGTTTTACAGTTTGTAAGTGTTCGCCGGCCGGTGTGGCCGAGCGGTTCTAGGTGCTTCAGACTGTAACCGCGCGACCGCTGCGGTCGCAGGTTCGAATCCTGCCTCGGGCATGGATGTGTGTGATGCCCTTAGGTTCCTTAGGTTTAAGTAGTTCTAAGTTCTGGGGGACTGATGACCTCAGTTGTTAAGTCCCATAGTGCTCAGAGCCATTTGAACCATTTTTTGTAAGTGTTCGATTAAGCCGATAGCTAATAACGCCAGCCGCGCGGGGTAGCCTGCGGTCTCAGGCGCCTTGTCACGGTCCGCGAGGCTACCCCCGTCGCAGGTTCGAGTTCTCCCTCGGGCAGGGTGTGTGTGTTGTCCATGGCGTCGGTTAGTTAGATTAAATAGTGTGTAAGCTTAGGGGCCGATGACCTAAGCAGTTTGGTCCCATACGGTCTTACCACAAATTTACAAGTTTTATTTAATAACGCCAGCCAATGAAGGCCAAAAACGAACGAACGTGGAATATAGTACGTTTCGTCACAAATATTTGTCAGTGGTAGGAGGGAGTAACACGGACAACATACTACAAAGACTGCCCTGTTGGGACCGAGTGTGAGAGTGATGGAGCGTTTGTTTTTGTACGTTTTCCTTGAATCACTCAAAAACTACGGCTAAAACTACGTCCTCTAGCGAAAACGTATCCCAGCACAAAATTTAACTACATGAAATTTCGTACGAAAAGGTCCTGTTCATTTTTTCTGTAGGACTAATAGTTTCCTCGGACGTGCGTACATGTTCGGAGCCTGTGCAGTGAGTGGGCGAAGAAGGCCGTCGACTCGGGGTGCATGGCAGTGTGAGCGGTGGTCGAAAATGTTCAAATGTGTGTGAAATCTTATTGGACTTAACTGCTAAGGTCATCAGTCCCTAAGCTTACACATTACTTAACCGAAGTTATCCTAATGTCAAACACACACACCCATGCCCGAGGGAGGACTCGAACCTCCGCCGGGACCAGCCGCACAGTCAACGACTGCAGCGCCTAAGACCGCTCGGCTAATCCCGCGCGGCGTGAGCGGTGGTCGGATCTAGGCGTATGATACAATAAGGTTCAAATATGGCGACAACAATTTCAAGCTAATTTAGATATGAGCTCCGGTAGATACTTCCAGAAATAACAACTTCCAAAACAGAGGAAAACTTGGAAGTGGTTTCGGAAATGTTTACAAATACTAACGCAAATCACTGTCCATGTCCGAGGGAACATAGCATCGTAATTTGGAATTACACAGGCACAGCAATATCGGAATAGAGAATCTGTGGGATCATCTCAGTTCGGCTGTTCGTGCCATGGAGACGTAGCGCAGCCGGCCGCGGCAGTGGAGGTGGCACGGCTGCACGCCCTTGTCGTTGCCTTCCAGAACCCTCCATCACATCTCGCAGTGGTAGGCGCTGCAAAAGGGGGTTATTCAGGTTTTTGACGGATGACGGGACAGTGTATTAGCGACATTCGCCATGCACGTTCTCTCTGAAGTGCGCTACTACTACAGCTCCCGACTCTTGCGGTTTATGAAAGCAGCAGATTACCAGTTTTGACTCTGAAGCTTAATTTCACTCAAAATAGTTAACATTAAGAATCCGTAACTACCTTGCGGTAAATATTCCAGTGTGAACTTTAGGATTTCGTTGCTGTTCACTTCCGATTTCAGTCTACTTTCTGTTTCGTAATACTATCTGTGCGTTACAACCCTTAATAAGCGACACTGATTCTGGAATCTTTCCTTGGATGTTCCAGCAGTTTAGTAATATACTATTAACCTTTTGGTGGACACCATTGCAACTAACGGAAAAAAATATGGAATGAAAATTAACACAAATAAAACAAAAGTATTGGCACCAGGACGAAATAAGGAAATAAAAATTATGCTGAATGGAGAAACACTAGAACAGGTGCAAAACTTTAAGTATGTTGGAAGCAGGATTGACACCGACTGGAAGAGCACCACAGAAATTAAAACAAGGATAGCAATGGCAAAAGAGGCGTTTTATAAGAAAAGGAGAATCTTCTGCAGTGGTCTGGACAGAGAACTCAGAAAGAGACTCATAAAATGTCTTGTACGAAGTGTTTTTCTATATGGTGCTGAAACATGGACTATGGGGAAAAAAAAAACAGAGAAAGGCTGGAGGCTTTTGAGAGCTGGACATGGCGGAAGATGGAAAGAATAAGTTGGATGGACAGAGTAAAAAATGAAGAGGTACTGAGAAGAGTGGGAGAGAAAAGACAGTTACTAGATGTAATAAAGAGAAGAAAAAGAAATTGGATTGGGCATATATTAAGAAAGAATGACGGACTGATAAAAACAGTTTTAGAAGGTTATGTAGAAGGGAAAATGAAGCGAGGAAGGAAGAGATTCCAGATACTGGATGACATGATGGACGGTACAACATACAGCAGCCTTAAGAAGGAAGCAATGGATCGCAGAAAATGGAGAGGCAAAGGACCTGCAGATAACTCATGATGATGAACCATTTCTATATTCAATCTGTGAGGACGATCAATCTCCGAGAACTTTGTTTCCGATGTAAAATCGAGTTCAGAAGGCATTTGATCCCAAGGTGGGGTTCCTCTAACCTAAAAAAAAAAAAAAAAAAGAAGGCACGTGCACGCCACAACTACTCCTTTACCCTAGTAGCCTCTGCCTACGTGTAGTGCACACCTGACCTATTAAAGGGAAACCTACGATTCTACCACCTATAGAGGAGAGCGAGAAATTCGCATCTGATACAGTCGCAGAGTCGTCAGAGCCTGTGGTTTAGACCTTCGACTCCGCTGAAAACCAGAGGACCACGATCGAACCTGGCTATAATGGCCAGTATAGCCTGCACCCTCGTGCGATGCTAGTTGCCTTCACAAAATCAATCTGCCGAAAGGAGCCGCGGATGCCGTCAGAACCCATAAGAGCGCCGGTGCCGCTACAGTACATCCCAGAGCCCCTCTTTTGTATAGGATGTTTCTATTTAGAACAAAATTATTCCAGTGTAGCGCTCACGAGACCACGAATGGCCACAACTCGACGCCTATATCCCGACATGCCGCAACGCCGCTCCCTCAATGTGGTCGAACTAAAATATCCTGACGTACGGTGGCGCGTGGTGTGGAAGACTGTACGCGATGGCATGCTTGATTCCGATTTTGTTTCCCAATGGTACGTAGTCGTTAAGGGAAGCTGGTGTCACAAGAACGTCTCTACAACATCCACATGGCAGAATCTCCCAATTGTGTGGGTTGTAATACAGTAGATTCTGACGAGCACCACCTCAGCTGTGGAGAGGTGGAACCGGTTTGGCACCCAGTGCGGCAGATGCTGGCTTATCTCTTGCGAGTTACGCCGGACCATATGTCTGCACACACGTTATTGTTTCCGGATGAGACATTTAACCCCAAGACTCGAACCAACTCCGTCACTTGGATACGTATACATGCGGTCCATTACCTCTGTCGTGACGGACACAACAATTTACTTTACTTTTGGCTCTATTTGCAAGAAAGACCTCATCCTAATTCCGGGCATTCCAGATATCGACAGTGCTTCGCAAAGTACCTATGGAGTGCCTTTCATAGCCCGCCGTGTAGCTGGAATGTTCCAGGCGCTGCTAGATGAGATCAAAACTAACTACAAACGATCACACATTGAACTATATTATCAGTGGGCGCAGTCGCTGGGAAGCCTAACTACGAAGTGGCATCTTTATTTTCATGTTATTTGTGTTTTCTTCATTCTGTTTTAGTTTTCCAGGCATAATTAACTATGAATGTTCGCACATTGATATCTATATAAATAAAAATAATAAAAAAGCAGTAGGCATCATTGGTGCCAACATGTGCCGCTATATGCAGCTAATTGTGTCCGTTGCGCTCGATAGCCGGTGGCACAACCTCTTCCATATCATGGACGAGAGCCCTTGGGAAACATACCTAGCCCACATTGACATTATTTCCCATCCAGCATGCTATTTCCTTGGAGGGTTCCATTACCTACATGACGTTGGAGCTCCTAAAGAGTAGCATACTTCCCTCTGCACTTGTCCGCACTGGGGCGGAAACTCGGGCACTGGCCAAACAGGAGAAGCATCCTGCGGTGCTTCAGATTTATTGTCAGCACTGGGTAGCACATTGTAGCTGCTGCTAAGCCATAAAGAACCAGCCATGTGGCCCATTCCTTCTTTCGCCTTCCACCCAGTGAGACATGAACTGGTCAGATGTTGCAGCAACAACCAGAGGGTCCCAGTTGCACAAGGGTCTTGCAAGTCTGGTCACCAACGCCCTGATGCCACCGCAGATTTGAGCCGTAGCCAGAAGTCTGTTGACTTTAGTCAGCACATCGTCAAGCTGTTTACGGACAGTAGCCAATTCTCCTTGGTCCGCTCACAACAAGCACAGTCCCAATCCATACCGTACAGAGGATACTGACTGTTGCGACTGCGGGTTGAGGCAGCATCGGCATCGGCATCGGCATCGGCATCGCTATCTGCTACTGCTTCAGAGCGGGGGAGCGCACAGGCACCAGATTAGTGCTGCTCTGAATTCGCTCCTCCAGCAAAAGTGCAGCCTTGGCAGAGAGATTTTATATACACTCCGAAACATCAATAACTTTCTTTGTAGATAAAATATTTTCTACTCATTCACTACCAATCTTCTCTTCCTAAAGTATCTCGAATAATTTTCTTTATAATCTGCATGTTAGGAAAACGTTAAATTTCCCTCAGCAGTTAATGAAAAGTTAGACTCAGATTAGCTAATACTGCATTGTGTCAACAGTAAGAACACCACAACTAACGTTCAGCATAGCTATCTACTGTACACTAGACTACCTAATTTGATGGATAGTCATCAACGTCGTGACGAAGACTGAATACAACTGTATTAGTTGTAACAAGAGAAGTTCTGATAACAATTTTTTACTTCTTTGAATGACTGCTTTCGTGCATTCCGCGGACAACGAGTGCACGTTTCGGAGTCGCGTTGGTTCCCATCACACAGTAAATGGGGGCCAGATGTACAGGGCCCAGTTCAGCCCCATGATGTGCTGTGTGTTTCCCTCGTTATCCAATCACATAAAGCAGAAAAATTTGATACTTACTTCTGTAGTGACACATAAATATACATATAGAATAACAGACGATGCATATGCAATTCAGTCAACAGAAGCAACACAAATACACACAAATTCACCATACCTTCAGTAGGCTACAGCAGTAAGCTGGACCCTGTATACATTTGGCCCTCTGCAATGGTGACAATCTGCTCGTAACCTCCGCCCGCATATCATTGTTTGTCGTGCATCTATTCGTCAAAGCCAGTCGACCAGTCCTACAATCTTCTCGAGGTCTTCTGCTGGAAGGACCTGTGCCCATTCTTCTTGCCATACTGTTGCCTTGAATCCATCTCGACGTCGCTCATTCTGCAGTCATTGAAGCACAGCGAAATGTTTGTACCATCGGTCTGTATAATGCAAACGGGTCACTCTTTCCAATGATTTAACTTTTCCCAAAGTGCAAAACACGGAGACAAGCTGCACTTGCAAGCCATTAGTCCATGCTTTGTTGCAAATCTCGACCTGAGACGTTCCAGTACCGTTAGCCAACCCCAGGACCATTATGCACTCACTCTTTTTTTCGTATGTAGGACTGATTGTTCCTGTAACGAAAAAACTGGAAACAAGTTCGCGTAAGATGAAACTTTAATCAACATATGCTGTAGGCATAGAAATTCTGGAGCTTTCGTTTGGTAGCGTTTGATCGAGATGTTCATGTTGTAACTCCTTCCATTCCCGTCAACATATGGACACACAATGCTGACTCACGCTTCCAAGATTTCACATGACTAACTTCCAGAACCCGCATTGCCGTGACGCGAAACGACAGTACCCAAGACACACCAGCCGTGCGGCGGCCCAAAGACGGATACTGGCACAGTGCTGGTGTCCGCGGTACACTTACAGTATTTTGGCAAAAAGCGCCACATTTTATTATAGAGGCTGAACCACAATTCGGACATCACCGCGCGATTCCTTTGCACGCTGACAACATAACACTGTACCTACATTTCGTCCCGTACATGTTTTCGGTAGAAAATGGACTTGAAACAGGGGCAATTTAACGACACTGTAATCACATCTGCGACAAGTATTTTCATTCAGTACTCTTTAGCTGTGCTGTACAGTTAGTGCAGTAAGTAGATTTTTGCGTTAGTACACTCGAGTTCCAGTCCGGGTCTAAATAAAATTGTTTCTGCATTTTCTAATGTAGATTACGTGATATGCTATCTGTCGAGTTAATCGTTATACAGCAATTACAGCAGGTTTTATACGAAATAGGTGCAATTATTTAATACTAACACGCATATTTTAAACGTTTACTCTGTTCCACAGACAGCAAATCTCAACGTTTCCCGGTCCACTGATATACTGTCACTGATAGTGTATTTAAAATATGCAAAGGACGCCTCTTTCTGAATGTAGTGTCTATGTCTAACACCTCTGCATTGGTAAACTTTGTAGTTATTTCTGCCCTGTGATGGGTAATTTATTTTTAACTAATTATCATTCTTTATGAATGTTGCCTATGTGTCTGATCAGTGACAGTAGTTGTAGGATAGGTATCGCTTAAGAAAAGTGTATTCCGCAGTATTATTTGTCAGATAAAAATTCTTCTTCTTTTTCTTCGTCGTCACTTCGAGGAGTAGGCTTATGTCCTATTCCGTCTTCACAAAAGCAACCCTTCCCTTGGTCTTTCTGTATCTCTCTTTCCTTTAGATCTATATTCTGTTACGTATCTGACAATTCTTTCTGTCCCAAATCTTTCAATATGCTTCTTCCATTTTGATTTCCCGTACACCACTTTTTCAATCATGCAAAATATATTTAACTGTTCACTTATTTCAGAATTCTTTACTTGATCTCTCAGAGTAAATCCTTTTACTTCTCTTAAGATTTTCATTTCAGCTGACGGTATCCTTCTTCGGTCTTACTTAGCTAGTACCGAAGCCTTACTTCTCTAGATGACCACAATGTTGCCATTACTTTGTAGAATTTTGTCTTTGTGTGTTTCCTGGTTTTCCTGTTAATGTTCTACATGTCATTTGATACTTATTTGACTTACTGGGTAATTCATGATAATATTCATAACTTACATCGCATCCTGACAGCTAAAAGTGCAATAACTATTTAGCCGATTTTCTATTTAGCATTACTTTAGATCGTACAGGTAATTTTCCTTTAAAAGCCGTAACTTTGGATTTTTTCTGATGAAAATATCAGAGATTGCCTACCAAGTCCAAGCGATGTAAAGCAAATTGTAAATCATCCTCAGTCTTTTATAAAACTATTTGGTCCGCAGCAAAGAGGAATTTTTTTTTTCCTTTGTTAAGTTCTTGTTTCCATTGTCTAACAATGTCGTCAGAATACACATCAAATAAAGTGGGCTAGAGACCGCACCCTTTGCGTGCTCCTCTGTTAATTGCTACTGGTCCTGTTCTCTCTTTGCCTGTATTAATTAATATTTCGTTATTTAAATACAATCGTTTTATCACTTGTATTAAATGTTCAGGATAACCTCGTCTTTCTATTATATCCCATAGCTCATACCTATTCATCCTATCTCTCTTCTTCATAATCTACAAATTCAATATGTTTCCAGATTATATTTTTGTCACTTTTCAATTATCTGTCGCACTATTGTTATACTGTCACTGCATGATCGTCGTTTTCTAAAACTATTTTATTCCTTCAGTAAGAGGGCGTCAGCTATTTTTTTCAGTCTATTATTAATTATTCGTGCTTATAATGAACAGCCAGTGTTCAACAGACTTAATGCTCTATAATTTTCACAAGCATTTCTAGCTCCTTTTTCATAGACTAATTTTACTTCATCCTCTCCAAGGGTTGGGTTTCGCCTCCCATTTCCAACATTTTCCTGAGTTCTAAGCTATCCTCCACATTTGATAAGCTCTGTACTAATATTATTTCAGCCTACGGCGTTTCTATTCTTCACCTGCTTTCATGCTTCTTTCATCTCCTCCAATATAATACAGTCTCCTTGGTACATTTCATCACCTCGTCCTTTATGCAGTTCTATTTTCGCTTGTTCAATTTTATTATTGTTTTCTACCCATAATCTCAGACGAGGTTTTGTCCGAGTCTGTTTGTCTATTACGTGTAATCGTACAGAAAATTTTCCGTGTTTATCGTTTCAGGAGTTTATAAGCCATCTCTTGTCTACCACGTAGATCACTTTCAGTGTTTGGTATCATTCTACCACAGGATACTTGATGGGCTTCTCTCACTATTTTCTTTGCATAGTTGCCTTTTCTAACGCACTAACGGTTCTTCTGTACTGTGTTGCAAATTTTTAGTGTATGCTTTTTGTTTTTCTCCAGTTGCATTTGATATATATTCATCCCATATTTTGACACCCTTCCTCCACCTGAATTTCTTTTTCATCCCTAATGCTTCCGTCGTCCCTTACGTCACACATGGCCTTATGTTTTCCCATTCTGTAGTTATATTCTTTCTGTAAATTTATTTCGTAAATAATCCGCGAGTCGTTATTGAAACGGACTTCTTACACCATCATGTTGCAAAAGGTAGACTTCTGAAATTTTATCTTCGAGTTTACTCCTCAGAATTGTTTGCTTCTTCCGTCCAATAATCAGGTTTACCTTGGGAATCAGCAGGAAATTATCTGGAACCATCTCGCTACCTCAGTGTACTCTTACTTCTTGTACTAGTCCTCCGAGTTTCCTATTCACTATCAAATGGTCAATAATCTATGTATAGCTCCATATATTCTATGTGAATTTATGAATATCCTTCTTTCTAAAGAAACTACTGGTGGTTTTCATTTCATTACACGTTAGAAAGTGACGTAATCGTGTTCATTGTTATTTATTACTTGCTCTCCAACTGTTCCTATTGTTCTAGATATCTGCAAACTCCATATGTGTGCATTACAGTTTCCACTGATAATCGGATGAAACTTTCTTCTTTTGAAGGTAGTCCTAGAACACTTCAGTTTCTTCTCCCCTCTCTTCTTTAGGAACTTATTGACCTACTATTGTGAGATAGTCTATCCATTTTTAGACTTACTGACATTACTCATTCATTTATAAAGGTATAGCTGTGAATCTTTTTTCCATTTATTGTCAATTAATATTGCTACTCCACATTTTATCTAGTTGTTGGGCTCACTCCGTTGTAAACCACTAAATAATCATCCCAATCCTTTGTCCCTTTTAGTTCCTTTTTCGTTTCAGATCAAAATTAGAAAAAAATACACCTACACTCGTAATTCAACGCTCGAACTTATGTATCCTAATCCAAAAATGTATGCAGTGTACTGCCTGCACACCAGTGTAACAGAGGACTGAGTGAAGATACTTGTTGTTGATGTCATTACTATGTCACCAAATTGTCTTTCTCTGACGTCTATTTTCTACCGAAAATATGAACGGGACGAAATTTTGGTACAGACAGTTTTGCACTGTCAGTATGTTCGGAATCGCATTGTGGTGTCCGAGGTCAGGAATCCTATATAACACATATTTTTGTTGTATTGTGTATTACATAATATGTAACTCTGCAGTCGTAATTAAGAAGACAATAATTGTTACCTATAACGTTCTTGTGAGTAAGTTCCCTCTGTATTTCATAGCTTCCTAAAAAAATGATACCGCAGATCCAAAATTTATTTTAGAATTAAAGTTCCAGTGCTCTGCTCGAGAACGGAAGCTCTAAAGCGCAAAGTGTGAGAGCAGGAAGAACTTTGGAGGCGTCACGTCCGGGGTGATGGACGAGATGATCAATCGGGGTTAATAACGTTGCCCTAAAAATATAACAGGGTACTAAGAGTTTCGTAGAAAATCTACACCATGCTTAAAATGTGCTGCGTGTCCTGCGTACGGCATCTTTTGTGTGCCATCCAAGACCAGGTTGAATTAACGTCGCCCCGAAATAAGACTGCTGCCAAGAAGAGGGATAACTAGTCGTGCATTTTCACTCGCTCTAATTATACGCAGACTCAGAGGAGAGGCATGGAAACCAGAATACTAAATCATTTGCGCCTAGATGGCTGAAATGATGGCGTCGCTGAAAAAGAAAGTCAGTGTGGTGTTAAAGCTCAGCTGCCAACAAACTACAGCTCACTGCCGATTAACAAAATGAGACTCCAGTAATTTTGATCTTCTCTGTCAGTGTAGGGCACGATAAGGGCGTGATGTGAAAACAAGGGTCTAGTGGCAATCTGGGATTATGTCGTCGGCTTTAATGTAACGTCATCTGAAATGATAATTTATTCTCAATACTTTATCTCGCTGGAATTATGTTCACTAATGTTGATCTGCAGGAAAGTCATAATACATTGCCAGACAGAACCTCGAGCTTACATTTATACCATATAGTATCAACCCTATACCAACTGAACTCTCCGATCAAGTCTCTTGACGTGCCGCACTGATTTATAATGTCAACACTTTTCGCCTGTTTCATTGTTTGGATGGTTAGATTAACTTTTTGTCTCACAGTTACACAGTGACAGGATTCTCATGAACACGTTATAAAACACGAATATATAAAACATATATTAAAAAAAAGTGATATGCTCATCTCTTTTCAACAGATCTTAAGTGAAATGATCCTCATGGTTATTGACAAAGCCAAAAAAAACCTTTAACTTACTTTCATTTACGAGATAATAACAACTATGTCACAAAACAAGCAAATTTACAATACAATGAAGTGCGTATGACAGTCCTTAGGCAATTTCAACCAAGCATCACCAAACAGAAAATCAGTTTGCAACACTTATTTACATTCATCACATTACTGCAGTGAAGATGAGCAGTAGTTAGAATTTACGTGGCGCTCATGTTATTTGATATTATCAATAATGTATACATCAATCGGTTCTCCAAAGAAATTCTTCAATGGAATAAGAATTAGGCACCAGTAAATCCTTTGCCTCCTCTTAAACTAAGTCTTATTAGAAGCTAAACATTTTGTAACTGCCGGCAAATTATTTAAAATATTGTCCCTGAATAATGTACACTTTTCTGGTCAAACTGAGTTATGTTGAGGCTTTATTAAGGTTACTTTCCTTCCTAGTATGAGTACTGATTCCGTGAAACGAGCTGTTTGTTTGAAAAAGAGATATATCATTTATGAGAAATTTCACTGAGGAATAGATGTATTTGAAAGCAATAGTTACTATCCCTAGTTCCATGAAAAGGTCTCTGCAAGACGTTCTTGAGTTCATACGAAAAGTAACTCGTATTACACGCCTTCGGACTAGGGAACCTTCAATTTGATTTGGTAAGTTACCTCAAAAAGATGATCCCGCATAACATTACGGAATGAAATTAACCGATATAAATTGGAAGATACGGTTAACAGCAGAATATGCATTATCATCGTGGTGCTGTGTGTTCCGCGGTAAATTTTTTTTTGCCAAAAACGATAAACTGTGATCAACATAGTTTCATCACAGCTACCTGAGTATTGGTTGGTTTAAACACTGGCAGCAAATTAAAAATGGTCCCTACTGAAGGTGCCTGCCACTGAAATATCCGAATACGTATCACTCTAATCGTGCAGCATAAAAGCAGTGGGGTGGAGGTAATGGCAGCTAGAACCATTGAATTGGTTGAAGTGCAAGCCCTGGGCTGGCGCACTATGTTAACCTGTACAATATATAATTTTTTGAGTTTCACTGTTTTCATAGCCGCAACTTGAAAATCCAGTTTTACGTGGCTGACATGCTCCAACATGATCGTCGCCTTAAGTACTGTTGGACTCTTGTTCACACGAAGTTCAAGGAGCAGCTTTTTAAGTAAAATGAGTTGCAGAAATGCATGTTACTGAAGTTATTAAACGGGTTTGGTAATTTTTCCGTTATGCTCACAGTAATGTCTGTATAACTCTTTTTTTACATATTTTGTGATGAAATGTGCAGCAAAGACTGAGTTTCAAGTTCAAGTTATGTACTATACACTACCTGACAAAATAAGCGAAGCTTCCAAAACATACGGTCGAATGTCAATGTAACTTCAAAGAAGCACGCACTATCGGCGGATGGGTAAATGATTAGAAACGCAGTTCTCTGTGACACGTAGAACAGTCACCACGATGCATTATTGTTGTTACCAGATCTGGTAGGATGCATAACCTCAATGCTTTTCAGAGTTCGCCACTCTCACAAAATATTGCATAGATTACAATGTTTTACATTTTTTTAAGTGAATACGCAATCTTATGCGTGTAGAAATATTTTGTTCGAAATTAAGAACATGTTAATAAATGCATACGAACACAACAGTGTAAATGAAAAATAATATCTCCATAGGTGGCAGTTACAGGATGTATCCGGAAAGATATTTCAGTTCGCCTCAAAGCGGCCTAGAGCTTAACTAATAAGGTGTTTACACTGCCTTTTGCTTATGTTACAAAATTTAATCATTGAGGCTTTCAGAAAAGTTATGACACGTTACAGGAACAATTTGTTGGGATTTTTCCTGATACATCAGCTGTTGTTGATGCCGGACTGTGCTTGCCTTGTACACAGGATTATCACGCTGAAACCGAAAGCTTCGATTACTAACTGCTACCACACTAAGGGAAGAAAGCTATTGACTAATGTATCTTAATCCACACTTGCGTCGATTTTGCCGACGAGCGAAACGAATTTATTTATTTATTTTGGAAGTTTCAGATTTATATGTGGACGGTAATCCTGAATCTGCGTTATGGTATCACGTGGCTATAAAATTTTGCTGTTTATCACGTCTGAATACCGCAAGGTCGTTAGCCAAACATTCTTGAAATAACACACATCAAACTTATAATCCTTGGAGAAATGGACACAGCTCTCCCTAGTCATAAACAGACTTATAATCAAGCAAGACGAGCGAGTGTAATGCTCATTACCTTCACTGAATAACGACAAAATGTCGTTATACTTGACCACTGTGCACAGTGAGAACAACAGGCTTAGGTGTGTATCATGTTATATTCCTTATTAATGGGTCGCTCAACCTTGGAAAAGTTTTAGGACAATGTAAAGGATCTCATAATTTAAATCAAGTCCAAGTATAACAGATTTAGATTTGCCTTAAGTATCGGACACAATACACAAGTACTTAAAAGGTAGCAAAGTTTTCTAAAACCCTGGATTAAATTCACACAAAATGATGTTAGAACTGTGTGGAGTTACCAAATTATATGGAAGACTGCATGGAGCAAACACAGCAAGTTATCCTTGTCTGGGCAGCTGAAGAATTCAACATTAATAGTGCAGATTGCAAAACTCGCATCTCCCCAAAATAAGCAAAGCAGGCAACCATCAGCACCAGACGGCGGCCGGGAGACCAGCCGCACGGCAGCTGGAACACCAACTTCACCAAACTTACGTCTCCCTCCTTAACTTTCTACTTTCAAAAAAACTCTGCGTGGAGGGGATAACTCAACACAAATGTGGGTGTGACGGATAAGAATATCGCTTATTTCTTGAAAAAACAGGGGAATACAGCAGAAATCTCCCACACTTGGCGTACAAACCGCACACTAACAAAGAGAATGTTGGTATTGGCCTAGATCAGTGTCTCCTCGATTACTCGGACTCTTTGGTCTAAGCACGGTGGTGGGGAGACTCAATTAGATTTGATGACCAAAATTTTGGATCGAAAGCAACCAGCTTTCTCAAAATGGCTGGACTGCTCCGCACCCTCTCCACTTCTGATGTTCGCGCATAAAAGCCAAAGTGTGGTACTCAATTATTCTCTGAGGACTACAGCTGCGGCACAGTGTCTGCTGCCCGCAGCTAGGCCAGCTCCCGGCTCTGCCCACAAAAGCAAGAAGCTGGCTGCAGCCTCACTTCCACAAAAACTGCACATCTCCCTTGGGACGCTCACCTCTCCTAATGACAATCACTGACTGCATCTGCCGACAACATGACCCTGACACCACACCGGGGGTGCACGTTCCAAGTGTGAGAAACGCAAAGCCTTCCTCCCAAGATCAATAGGGGTGGAAAATGTAACAATATCGCTTACCGATATGTGATAGTAATGTCACAATTCATTTATTTGTGTCGGAAACATACATTGTAATTTACAGGATATCATAAACATTAACAAAAATACTCCTAACAAACTGGTAAAATAAGTGTTACCATTTCTACTAAAAGCCAGTGACTTTGGCTAACTGTATGTTACACAAATACATATTAAATATGGTATGACCAGTATGCTGGTAATTTACATGCTTCCTCTGTGGCATTCACTGTCTCTTCTTCATCACCTTTACATAATACTCTCTGACGCTGATTGTTTTTCCAACTCCAAAGCGCAGCCTGTTGAACGTCTTCCATACAGACCAACTTTCCTCGTGGCCTGAATGGACGCTTTCAGACTACATCACCCATCTTGCAAAGTGGCTAGATCTGGAATGCCAGCGAAGCTTTCTATCATATGGAGGAGGCTATGTCTGCTACGCAGTAAACGTTTTCAAGTGATGCAGAAGTCAAACAACCTGAAATGAGTCTGCAAGTATGATTTAAGGAGAAATCGACTTGATTCGCGTAATTAGATTTGCAGCCGACTGTTTAGGCATACTCTGCATCTCAATAAGACAGGGCTGTAACTGAAGTTGTTAAGATGCGCAAGTGCGTCTCCCAAGTTGTTCTAGATAATATTCGGAGAACATTGTTCCTTGCTGATACGTCTCCTTTTGATGTTCAAGCAGTGTGTTCCGTATGTGATTTCTCGGTCACGAGCTACTCCTAGATATTTGGGAGTGTAGCACTGTCAACGTGGCTTTCCTTCCCAAATCACATGAAAATGTCTCGCTGCATGTCTGTTTTTGATGTGAAAGGCAGAGACTTGTGCTCTCGATGAACTCGGTTTCAGCGTGTTCTCTTGATAATAATTGCTTAGAATTTGTAGAGCACGTGAGACAATCTTCAAAAGTTGCCTCCTGAGTTGCGAGGACGACATCATTTGCGTAAATAAAGCTCTTTGTTCCATATATTTAGGAGTGATCATTAGTGTTCACATTAAAAAATGTAAGAGCTAGTACAATTCCTTGTAGAATGCCTTTTTTAGTTTCCTTCAAACAAAACTAATAGTTCGAGAACAAACAGGGAAAAACAATCGCACAGCAACACGCTACCTCTGTTAGATTACACGGTCGCGACATGGCACTGGAGTTATATCATTCACCAATAATCCGAAAGATCCACGCATGCTCAGCTTCTGGACAGTAAAATATCTTTCGCCACTGCTCCACTGACGAACGGTATGGTCTGCACCATACTAAGCATCGTGGCGCATCCTTCCTTCAGTTATTGGCATGACTGCGAAATCACTGTTGTCGCTTCTCGGATGATCGCCGTGTTATAGAACTCTAAAGACATTACGCAGTTGTTTGAACGTGGTCCTTCAACAAGCACACGCAGAATTTCTGTACGTACCTGTGTTCCATGTTCAGGAATATGGATGACATTACCTACGCACAGCCTCTATATTCACCATTTATAGTGGATTCAACACCTTCGAGAAGGCGATGTGGGCAGACGAATGGAATTCTGTCGTTGCGAGCAGTCCCATTAAAATTGTTTACGGATGAAGTCCCTTTGACTCGTGACGATATCAATAACACTCGTGACCCACATCTTTAGTCCGACGAAAACCCATATATCTTAGTGGAGACAAATTTTCAAGAACGTTTTTCGGCAAATGTCTGCTGTGGTACGATAGAGAATCAGTTGATTAGGTCTTCTGTGTTGCCGCATCGACTTACAGGTCACGTTATCTAGACTTTCTTGGTGACGAGCCTTAAGCATTACTGGAAGAGCGTTCTTTGGCTACTAACAAGGGTATATCCCTACCAACACCACGGGACCCATGCTCATTCTGTCGTGTGACACATTATCTAAACTTAAGATTCCTCGAAAGATGGACCGGCAAAAATGATCACGTTTCTTAGGCACCAACTCACCAAGGTTCCGACACCTTAGGCTTACCTCTTTGGATTTTTGCCTGTGAGGAAGCCTGTGTAGTGCAACTTTTTTGCTCAACAGCCAATAATGACATTGTAGGACGACTGCTTGCGCCGCTTATGTACCAATATTGTTATTAACTGGTAACCAACATAAATTAGTATCTTATGAGCCCCCAATGGACTAGCTACAGAAAGGGCTCGATACGATTGGCCGCCATCCCCTTAGTACTGATCGATGAAAGTTGGCAACGCTACTAACAGTTCGTGTCTCGATCGTTGTCTGTTGAGATTGCTGCCATTCACAGCGACCCCAGAGTTGTGACACTGACAAATTTTGTGCTGTCTATGTGGTTAACAACAGTACCTTAATACGTATATTTAAATGCCTTATGCAATATGAGACACGATCGCAAATGTTTACTAAATGTTTTGAATGTCATTTCTCTTGTACGATTTGCACTGTATTACAAGAGCCTTCATTTAATTTGAAATTCCTTGCTACAAATATTAATCGCATTTGAAGATTATAGTCTCAATAATGTGCAATCACGAATCCACGCCACTTACATGTCAAAATTTATACCACACCAGCTGCTTGGTACGTTCGCACACACCTGTGAGTAGTCAGTAGTGGAAGAGAAACAATAAAACATTCCTTCTCCCACACCCTCTAACCCTGCGTCAGCTGTTCACTTATCACCCTGCCCTGAGGTAAGTTGCCCGATTTAATCAGCTCACGGCCAAACGAACCAATGTCAATTAAAATTTAACGCGTCCTGCATTATTACTGTCTGTGTACTTTTGTTTGTTACTAAGAATGAAAACTACATTCTTACGAAGTTCTTAACGTTAGTTGACATTTTTGGATTCGGCTGTTAGTTGAGGGAACCCGTTGAGAACGGCGGGCGGCAGGAATACTTGATTTGGGCACTGCTCTTGAAAGAACGCCAAGACGACGTAAGAGGAGCTACAAAAATGTGCATTTACGTTGGATGACGAATTTATGAAAGTCCACATTGAACATAATCATTTTCCATTGCTTAACACTTACTGTGAATGTTTGTTTGAGTTACTTCTAACAGTTGTATCTCTGTAACGAATAAAAATTGGACATACGTCATACAGAATGTTTTATCCGAATGAATCGATACTGGCACTTCCGAACATAGTTAGCTTTCCTTCTGCAGCATCCTTAATAATTTGGCTGCTACTATCATTTAACTTGGGTCAAAACTCTCCTACACAGCGTTTGTACATTCCCGGTACATTCGATCTCACTAACTTCTCTGTAAAGGTAGAAAACACTCTTACGTTGTTAACGCACCACGTCAGACATCATACGCGGTCTTATATACTAGTCCACAGCCCGTGGGCTACCATTTAGCCTCGCTGTCTCTAGATCGTGGGATCCCTAGTTCGATTCCCGGCAGTGTCAGAGATCTTCTTCGCTACTGGACTGCGTGTTTATCCTGTCCTACTAATTTCATATCACGTTCACCACCGCGCAATTAGCCGAACTGGCGTAAAGTAGAGAGATATGCGCCAGGCAGACGGACAACCCGAGAAGGAATCTGGAGGCCAATAACTCATTTCATTTCGTTATTACATGTTAAGCTGCCCTAGATTTCTTGGGTCGAATAAATAGTGAAACGCATATACAGTGTACAGCACAACGTGGTTTTTGTGGAACCTAGGAATCCCGAAAGACGCTGGTTTGAAATGTGTCATTCAGCGACAAATTCGAAACCGCTCGCAATAAACCGAGCGTAGCGGTAAACAATCGCTCACACGACGCGTGACCACATTGTCTGGGGTCACGGAGGCTACAGCCCCCACGCATGAGACAGTGCTTCGCACCCTCATACCGGTTAGTATTTTGTAACTCTGACCTGAAGGACCTTTGCACGGCATGATGCAAAGCAGCATGCCGTGAGCAAGAAAAAGTACCGACAGTATAGCTAAACGCAAAAAGAGCAAAAAATGACATTTTGGATGGAAACAGAACAGGTTGTTACCTGAAAATGCCCCGTGGAGATATCAAGCAATGGAAGGGGGCGAGATACAGGGTTAGCACTATAAACGAGAACACAACTTCAAAACACATTCGACGCGCCAGATGAATTTTGCTCAAGAAGCCTCGTGTCTCCCGTGCACTCAAGTCCCACCTCACTGTAAGAGAAATAAGAAACGTAAACAGTACGGGGAGTCGCTGGACAGGAGCAGACAGCATTCCCGGAACGTCGGAAACGGTCGGCCTAGCAGCAGAGAGACGGCTTCCGGACAGCAGATGCTTGACGTCGTTTATGTGAGTCCTAAAATAACCGCAAAGGGCAAAAACAAAATGTACAGAGAGGCTCAGAAAGCTATGACCACAGCTTCAGACGGAAAACGTTATGACATTCTTATTACCCTTTCTACATCTCCCATCTCCCCTCCTCCCCTCCCCCCCCCCCCCCCCCCCGCCTCCTCCCTCTCTCCACGACAGAGTGTATGTTCTCGTTTTTTCATATTCTTGTGCGCCCACGTATACGAACGTCATTTGAAAGAAATAGATACTCTAAATTAGACTTTACATCTGCTTCACCTACAAATTACTTGCTATTTGCGTGGTTTTTCACGTCATTTTGATGAAACGGAAAACCATTTATTCGGTGCATTGGTAGAATTCATTTCATGACACTTCAAGAACGGGTCACTGCGTAGCTGACAGTCTTGCGTTTTGTGTTCATGAACGAGTGGGAACGACACGAGCCCATGTAGCCAGAACAACTGAACTTTATTATGTCAATGAACAAACCTCACAATACTTTCTAGGTGCGTACCTTGGAGGAAGCTTAGTCAGTCTGGAATGGTTGTAGATGGCTGCAGTCACTGACAGAATGGAGGGCCCGCAATGTAGAGAGCTCGGAGACGATAACGGAAGCAACACAAAGGAACACAGAGGGCACTCGGCGGGGGCCTGGTGGTTTTGCACGTCGCCTGCCATGTGCTCAGCGGTCTGCAGCTGTAAGCTGAGTCCGTACTAAGAGATGTCGAGCGAGGCGATAACTTGGGGACGATGTCGGAGGTGACATCCCACGAAGTGGAGCAAAGAAGTCAATCGGCAATTGCCCGAAGGTTCTATACACGGCATGTGATACGCTCATCGGTCGCCGGTTATGGGTGGAGCCTGCGGCCGGTGGTGTACCGCAACACTATAACTTGAAGACGGAGATAATGTCCCACGAAGCAATGCAGAGGAGGCACAGTGTGAGGGCCCAGCAGTTCGATATGCGGTAGTGAAACGCTCCCGATCTTTGGCACTGGTCTCTAGCCAGAAGGATCGCGAGGTGCGGCCGGCGTTGATCCAGAGAGCCTGGTGTGCTCGGCCAAGCGAGCATCGTATTGAGGGACCGCAAATGGTGGGCGCACTGGGAGGCACCCGACTGGTGGCTGGCTGGTGGCAGCGATGCAGTGCCGGCGCCGCCTGTAGCGAGGCTAGCGCCGCCATGAGCCGCGGCCACTGCTGGAGACTTGCAAGAAAACAATCTTTCATGTTTCTGTTTACAACGGATTATTTTCCCGTACATTAAATGTAGTCGCCATTGCGCATGTGGACAATCATCAGCTGCTGAATGGAATGAAGACAATGAAGATTTGTGCCAGACCGGGACTCGAGCCCGGATTCCCCGCTTCGGCTAACCCATTTGACTAGCCGAGCACGACTCATGGCCAGCCCCAAACTTCCACATGTCGTCGACCATGTGTCTGTAACTTGTACATATACATCCATTATGTATATTTCAGTACAGGGGAGACATTTTACTTGACTGCCGCAATCCCAGTGTCGGCGGATAAATACGATATTGCAGTGCCTGTGTTGTTCCGAAGCACGATGTAATGTTCCCTTGGATACTCATGCACATCTGGAGCCCGTGCAGCGAGCGGGCGAGGGATACAGGCGACTCGCGATACCTGGTAGCGTAAACGCTAGGCGTATGATACAATAAGATTCAAATACGGCGACAACAATTTCAGGCTAATTTAAATAGGAGCTCCGGTAGACACTTGCAGAAATAGTAACTCAACTTCCAAAACAGTGGAAAACTTGGAAGTAATTTGGGAAACGTTTACAAAACACTAATGCAAATCATCAAGCCATACTCCTCGTCGGGAAAACTGTTTACGGTTTACGTTCTATCAACCGAATAGTTTCTTGTATTTCACACACATTCTGTTCATTTTCACGATCAGGTAAAATGTGAGTGCTAGGCAGTGCACTACATTCACGCATTTTAGTGAGAACACGAGTAAACACTCTTTAAACTGGTACTCTGCTATTGCCAAATCGTCTACCCTGTTCTCGACTAGGAGAATTTTCCATTACAAAACACGCACACACATATCTTATCAGCATAGACAGTAAAAGTAAATACAGACGTATGACACAAGTGACACCCAATCACCTGACCACGTTCCAAGTCCGCGAGTTCTGCGGAGCACCCCATCCTGCTCTCTCACGATGTCTAATGACTACTGAGCTCGTTGATATGGAGTACCTGGCAGTAGGTTGCAGCACAATGCACCTAATATGAAAAACGTATGTTTTGGGGGTGTCCGGATACTTTTGATCACATACTGTATGTGTCCGTTACCATACGAATAATCGTGTTGGCTCCAGAATGTGCGAGGTCGAGAATCGTGTCAAAAACCTGCTGCCCACAAAAGGAAGGAACGGAAGGTTGAGGTCATCACTGCGAAACGTCACACCAGACGAGGAAGTTGCCAATAGGTACTTGTCCCAGTTGCATCCCCGTCTTTTGTTTCATAAGGAACTGAAGTCCTCGTCCGTTTCCTGTGCCGGGCCATCTGGGTTGGATATACTCTTGCAGAGAGCGCGTTGATTGTTGAGACGTAGTGGGCAACTACGTCATCAGCTCCCCGCAGGTGACAGAAATCGGTAGTGAACTGTGCGATGAATTTTAGTTGACTAAACTGAGGAGGAGAGCATAAATTGCGAGGGTTTGTATGGCAGAGAAAGGTTTATGGTCTGTTAGTGAAATGGCGTGTCTCAACTTGTGGTCGGAAATGACTCATCGCTTCGTAGACTGCTAACAGTTCGTAATCGTAGGCACTCCATTTAGCCCGCGCGCCAGACAACTTGCGGGAAAAAAGTCGAGGGGTTGTCATGAGTGTATGATCACAGCCAGCGGCGAAAGGAGGATTAGACTTTGTAGAAAGCACGCAACAATTTATGTGTCCACACGATGAGGTGTTTACCTGGTGATGTGTTGCCGGAAAGCACTGCTGTAAGCGATGTCTGAACCATCGCTGCTCGTTGAAGGTGGCGCCTGCGAAAATTATCCACGCCTAAGAAATGGTGTAATTGCCCATACGGTTTTGGTAGGGCTTCTTAAGGCCGAATGGCATCGGAACACATTCAGGAAGGCCATAAGGCATGACTACTGCTATCCTTCGTACGTCCTTTGATGCTACCGGAATATCATGATAGGTGAAAGTCAATAACACTAAATATCTGCGAACATGCCAGAGTCACCGTAAAATCATGTGAGTGGGGAATAGGATTGCACTCCAACCTGGTGCGCGCGTTCAGGGTGCAGTACTCCCCATACGGACGCCATTAACCGTCTTTCTTTCGAACTAGATGCAGGGGCGACGTCCAAGAGCTATCAGAACGTCTGATAACCGCCTTAGTCAGCAAATCTTGAAAGTCTTTCTTTGCAGCAACATATTTACCAGGAGCCAACCAATGGGTCTTGAAAGCAATTGGCGACCCAAGCGCAGTAGGAATATGGTGTATGGCGTTTTGCTTTACTTGAAACTGTTGTACGGGATGGCTTTTTGCTGAACATTCTGAAGTCCTCTCATGTGGCAGTGTGGTTGCTGCTGACCCGGAAGCGTGGCATGGAATTATCGTACATCCGTGTACAATCTCATTATTCAGGTGATGTGCAGCGTCCTGCATGGACGCCATTATGTTGCAACAGTGGAGAAAATTCAGCACCGGGTATGGGCTCAGCGACGTGGGAGATCGGGAATGCCCACCGAAAATCTGCGAGAATCTCAAATTCACTGCAGCATCTCCGTGACCGAAAGTAAGAATTCTCGAATTGTTCACTACTGTGAACAATGATATGACAGGTGAACGTCTTCTTGGTGTTGCAGATAGGACACTGATGTGTTCAGTCCACCTCTCCTTGAGGTACAGTCGATGTGACGTCGGATCACTGTGAAGAACAGAGTTTGACACAGATACATTGCCAGCACAAGGGAGAACGCTGTTAACACGTAGCCGAGTATTGGCGGCACACTTTCTTCTAGTGGGGGGAGAATTGTTTGCGGTAGTGGGTAGGCACTGTAGAGTTGAGCGATCTGTCGTGTGTTATTCCGATTGCTGTCCCCATTTGGGAAAATTGGAAATTTGTGGTAAGGACTATGGGACGAAACTGCTGAGGTCATCGGTCCCTAGGCTTACGCACTACTTAACCTAACTCAAACTAACTTACGCTAAGGACAACACACACACACACACACACAGCCATGCCCGAGGGAGGACTCGAACCTCCGGCGGGGGCAGTCGCGCGAACCGTGACAAGACGCCCTAAGACCGCACGGCTACCCCGCGGGGCCCCCATTTGGGTATTCGCATGGCTGCATGCATTTTCCTGCCAACTGTCCAAAGTGTGAAAGGTACCAACACAGTTTCGCTTGCTAGATGACGTTAGTCCGTGCGCTGCGCCGACTGGTAGGTTTAGTGCTTTCTGTAGGTGGCTGGAGTTCCTCGCAGTTGCCGCTGAAGAGCGTCGACGCTGCAACGTAGTGCACTCACTTGTTCTGTAAGTGAGACCTGCTGCTTCTTAGCGGTGGCGTCCGTAGCCATATCCACGACGCCGTGTTGTGAGGGGATAGTGAAAATCACTGCGGGACTTAACTGACTCATCCAAATCTGTTTGAGCACGCCGTCAGAAACCGTGATCGTGGAAACCAGTGATCGCTGCTGACACCAAAAAGCAGAAGGTGCCTTGTCACCAACAGTTTCACCTTGCAGCACTTGCTGAATGCAGATGTCCGTCTGTTTGCGCATTCGATAAAGTACACTGTTCTGTTCCGATAGTAGCAGTTAAGTCTGTGAGTCCCATGTTATCATCTGGGACGCCTTATACCTGGAAGGAAAGCTCAAAAGGCCGGAACGAAGATTAGGCTGTTGCGGTATGTACGATGGTACGGCGAATTTAGTACGCGGCGCGAAAGGCGTGATGCAGCTTGGCGGCGAACTGTCTGCGAACTGTATGCGACTCGAAGTGCCCGACACATGCTCGAAAGTTGTGGAACAGTCTGAAGGTCTTTTGAAACAACCCAAAAGGGTCTTGGAGGTACAGTCTCCACGTTAGTAGGCGAAACAGTCTCACTCTTGATTAGCTTATTGTCTGCCATTGTCGGAGTCCCCACTTGTGGGAACTATAACGTACGATTTTATTACTTTAGTCAAACGCGAAAACCAAGGATTGAAATACTCTCCAGCAGAAACAGGGAGATTTTAAAAAAGGAGAACACGAAGATGCTGTTAGTCCGTCCATCACGCAGACATAAATATAGCTCATACTTTCAGTTACTTGTTGGACTGCTTGCTTCGCCACAACGTATTTGTTGACTTTTTACCATTTGTTTATTCATAACAGCAATGGCGAATTACAGTTGTTGCTACAGGTGCAAAGAGAAATTTACGAAAGAAGAAAGTTTGTTTTGTATGACTACTTTGACGTCCTGTGCTACTTTGGTTGCATTTTGGCTAAATGTTATAAATTTGTAACTGTGTTTGAAAAATGTGTAGGATTATTGACCAAAGTCTTTGGTTATCTGGTGCAGTCATTTGTAATAGCGAATTCCTTCTTGGTATTGACACACACAAAAGTCAATTGAGACCCTCAGCTTCAAAAATGTCCACGTCATATGATAGTGGCGAACATCAAAGGAGACTGTATAGTTAGACTTTTTTCGTCATGATACATTTGTGATAGGTCACACCTGCGTGATGTATGGGTTTGTTTGTTTGAAATCGGAATATACATACCATATGGAACTCTGTAACACGAAGGAACAGTTTAGTGTTTTACTCAAAAGCCTCTGGAGAGTGAAATATGTCCTATACATTTTTATTATTTGTAGTATATTTTCCACTTACATATTCTGTTAAGTAGTAGGAGAGCATATCTATAGAACGCGCTAAATATATGTGTCAGAGTTAACAGGAGACAAAATAATGTGTAAGTCTCCAAAAAAGACGAAAATACATAAAAAAGTTATGAAGAAGTAAGTTGTACCATCGCCAATGTGCGGCAAATTCGGTGTTTCTCGGAACATTTTCATAGACACTAGCTTGCCATCGAGTCGTTTTGCAATGCCATTACAGAATAATATATTGGATCAGACTCGGCAATACGATAAAGTGTCATATAAAACCCAAAAACTTGTGGCTGTCCCAGTAAGCAAAAAATTAGGGGCATCTGAGCTCTGACACGTGTCGAAAAAACAGAATGCCATTTGTTTTGTTCTTCAAAGCTAAGAGTCCCGCTTATTTCGTCTGTATGCAGTACAAACCTACGCCGTCCCGAAATCGGGTGACCACGATGGCATCTATTCTGCGCATCACAATGCTCACTCTGGGGATATTTCTACTCCACGTGCAACAACAGTGATGCAAGAAAACACCGATACTGCGAAACAAATTACAGCAAAACTATTGTTTATCACTCTTGTTGCGTTTGATAAGCCCCTAAGTACCCAGATATTAGGCTGATTGCATCACAGATACTACTTGTTATGATCATTAGGGTTTCGTTATGAGATGGGCCTCTGTCATTATTATTTGGAATAAAAGGGGTTGCTAATGTATGGTTTCGATCATACCTAGCAGATAGGTTACAAAGAGTAGATATAACACATACTTCAAAAAGGTCTAAACATTTAGTAAAACACTTACGAGAACCAAAATACATTAATATAGGGGTTGCGCAAGGTAGCATATTAGGACCAATACTATTCCTTATATACATCAATGACTTTCCCAGTAGTGTTACTCATGGTGAAAAAATCCTTTTCGTTAATGACAGCAATATTATACTCACTGAGAAAACAAGAGAACTCCTTGCAGAGAAAGCAAATGAAGCTCTTAAGGAAGTTTATGATTGGCCAATAAGCAATAGTGTCATTGAACATAAAGAAAACTAATACCATGATTTTCAGTTTGAAGAGGGAAAATTACAATGTTAAATTAAATGTAGATGGCACATCTATAGACTATGTAACAAATGTAAAATTTCTAGGAATGAATATTCATTCTCAGTTGAAGTGGTGTGAACACACAAAGGTACTTGCGAACAGAATGTATCAGCATGTTATTCCCTTAGAATCCTATCATCAGTATGTAACATGCAGTGTCTTTTAGTTACATACTATTCATATGTACAGTCAGTTCTTAGCTACGACTTTCTTTTTTGGGGAAGAAATGCACAAAATATGAACACAATGTTCAAACTCCAGAAAAGAGCCATAAGAATCATAACCGAATATGGTAGTCGAGTTCATTGTAGAGTTCTGTTCAAAACACTTGGGATTTTAATTGTTCCATGTGAATACATTTACCAGTCAGTTGTACACATCAAAAAATAACGTTGGTAATTACTGCACAAACAGTTCTTTCCTTGACCATGAAACAAGAGCTAGACTCAACTTACATTTGCTAAGAAAAAATAAGCATAACACTCAAAACAGCATTTTCTACCAAGGAATAAAACTGTACAATAAATTACCAAGCACATAAAAGAAATTGCAAAAATACACTAATTTAAAAAGGCAGCTAAAAAGTACCTGTTATGCAGTACATTTTACACATTGAAGGATTACATAGGTAAAACAGAGTTGGGATATGGTAAAAAATACAAATAAATAATAATTATAAAACATCCAACATTCCACACACCTCCTTCACACTATGTTTTTTTTTTCCTTTTCTAGAAGTACTTACTCCCAAGCTATGCATTGCACAATACTAACACCCCTTCCTCTTTCTGAGCTCAACATCACACTCATTATAGAGGGATGCTGACTCAGTTTTTCAGGATAGCAAATGAGAAGTTGTGGTACAGAAAATGACCCACGGACCACCAGTGTGTGTGTTTGTGAGGGAAGTGTTATGAAATAATGTGTGTATAGTGTGTGCAGTGACTGATACTGAGATATGAGTGAACAGTGTGGCATTACATTATTTAATAAGTGATTTGTAAAAAAGGTATTGTATACCAGGAGCAAATCTAATGATTGTCTCTAACTAGACGTCTGTAAATGTATGTGTATACGAATTATCTTATTTTAAATTGGTCTAAACTTGTAAATACTTTGACATGTCCAATATCCTTGTAAAAAGAGATCTACGGATGAATAAAGCTACTACTACTACTATTACAGCAGTATAAAGTCTTGCGTGTAAACTGGTCTCGAGCATCGAGGAGTGTGGTTGTGGAAAATGGCATGCAATCAGCGGAAAATCCCTAGTGCTATCAGCAATCCAACCAATACAATGTCTGTGTGTAGGCAGTTGCAAAGAATGTGGTACAATGACCGCACAGCTCCTCATAAGCCACACATTTCTTAACTGTCGCTCGAGCTGGTGTACAGAGCGACCCACTGGAAAGCAGAAAGAAGGTCACTGGAAACGAGTGATTTGGACTGATGAATCACGCAGTATCCTGTATGACAATGCATCTTTTCATAAACTTGCATCAGAGAGGCAATGGTGATGAAGCAGAAGCACCCGCAAAAAATTAGGACGGCTAAATGAAATTCAGAAAATTAGCGGTTCCAGTTAACGTAGTTGTGCATTCAGACACTAAGAGGTTTACAGTTAGTGTTGAACCAGTAACTCCTCTAGCCCAGTTCTTTAAGGTATCCAACCCCACGTATAAACAACTTCAAATATCTGATGACACACGAGTTAATGTGTTAAATGTTTCATGTTAAAGTTGTAGTATGTTTGTGCAGGTTGCTTATACAACGGCTTCCAAGGGCAACAAAGAAATGTGATTTTGAGTACTTCATATAATTATTGACGGAAATCAAAATTTTTAAATACTGTCATGATATACTCATTAAGGTTTAACATACTACGTCAAGTATTAAAGTTACGAACGGTGTATACGTCTTAAGGCAGCATAATTCTTAGGGTGCATTTAGCAAGACAATATTCATCCAGTATTTCAGGCTGAGGGCACTTAGCGACTTCGAACGAACTTGACACATAATTTCAAGTCTTTTAGAAACTTTATCTAGCAGGCACTCCCTCAGAAACAATGAAAGGAAAAAAAGGTTTTCGCTTACTACATTTTCGCTGTACATGAAGTAAAACTTCAGGCATGATGTTTTAATCTATTACTTCTTTACTACAAACTCTATTCGTAACAAATTTTGTACAGAGTATCCACATGTAACACTTAATGAACTTGCAAAATTGTATCATTTTATGAGACAAAGGTCTCGAGATATGATGTCATAAACATTGAAACGTATGAAAATTAGCTTTTCATTAAACGGAACGCAAATTACTCTGGTTACACTCATCCAGTGAACAATATGAAACTAATAAAAGCAACACAAATGTGCCTTCAGCATAAAAGTTTTCTCTGGTTAACGTCAGATATTTAACACACTAACACATCTGCAAAGTAATCAGACGTCTGAGACTGTTTTATGCATAGGAGATTGACTCTTTGGTGAATTGGGGGTTGTGGGAAGTTACTGCTTGAGCATCTAATTGCGATGTTCTTGTTCCCCTGATAATTTCTCTTCCCTGTGAAGTGTGGTGAACAGAGATGCGCGCTTGGGGGTGCCTTTGATATAACATATAACAAGGAGAACTTTTTCTAATAACTCCTTACAGCCCGCAACAGTCAGTTTCTTTTGTTCATTTTCCGCACTATCGTACAATTTAAGCCTTAGGTCATTTTAAAGTACCTTTGACGCTATGATCATACAACACTCTACTGATACTATGATTTTCTTGACAGTTGAAGGCCGTATGGAATAATTCAAAAATTCTTAGCAACCATGCCCCTGTTCAAGAGAATTGAGAAGGTGGTTTTTCTCCACGGGGGATGCCGGCGGTGGCACAGTTGTCTCTGAATGACGGTACTTACAGTATACCCTTGACATCGTACGTGAGACGGAATGGGCTATGAGTGGAGCATCCACGATCTGGCCGCGACCAAAAGTATCGATACTGCGTATCTTGCCAATTGTGCGATCTGCTGTCATCAAGTCGACGGCAATCACAGTGTCCCAACCTACCCACGTGACCAACCGAACTACTTCACTCGCCATGACGGGAAAAAAATCCCCTAACATTTCCCTAAAACCTATTACTTCGAAACAGGGTAGTACGGACAAAAGCCCTGGAATGTCGTTATCGCGGCTTAGCAGACAATTGCATATCAAAAGGTACTTGCTGCATGCTCCGTCTCCCAAGAAACGTGTTTCACGGCCTGGTTTAATTTTAAATCATTTCGACTTTTCCCATCGCAAATGTTGTCGGCTTGTAAGGCTTGTTTATCACACTGCAGAAGTGTGACACGGTGGCTCAGCAGCAAGCAAAACCAACAACATAAAAGTGGTTGAGAGAAAGACTACGTATCCAGAGGTCTGGAGTTTGATCCTCGGTTAGTCTGTCACTTACCACTTCTTTCATCTCCTGAAAGTGTCTGTTGATGTGAAAAATACAGTGATGAACTGTGTTTCGGAGTCCACGTTGAACTGTATAACCCCATAACTGGCTGGATAAGTCAGGGGAAGGAAAGGGCACAGCACCACCAAGAGGGCCGTCACTAGTAAAGCACCGTGCTGCTCAAACCTGTCCCACAGTCGATCACAGCTTTACTGTTTTTAAAAATTTTCGCTCATTATCGCACAACGATATTTTAATGCGGCACTAAACCGTTCCCAAACCCCTTCCGAGTAGTACATCAGATGTATAGGCACCAAAAGTTGGCGGACTCTGAGAAGAACCGCGGCACACATCTTAACCACACCCACCAGTGCCCAATCTTAAATCTACATCCTGGCAATCGGGAAAACTATTCACGTAAGAGCCCTACCTAATCCTGACAATAACCTCACCCTCCTCCAAGCTATCGCTTCACTTCAATGGCGATCTTTCTAAGGAAAGTTCTCTGTCGCAACTTACGAGTCTTTAACCAATTCCTTAAAGACTACACCACGAACAGGACTGCCTATCAACATCTCCTGCTTCTAGTGGAGAATATATATATATATATATATATATATATATATATATATATATATATGAAGGATAGAAAACGTAGAAAGAGAAGAGCTTTTCTCGGCATCGAGGAAGCTCTTTATAAGGTCGACGTGGTAGTTCATTAACCAAGTGTGCCAGTTAAATATTCCAACACATGATATGCAAAAGTAGCTCGATCTTGTTGGGAAGCCCAAACGTGCTAGTAAGTTCCCATATCGTACATGCTCTTCGGCAACTAAGTTAGTTGGCACAGAGAGTTTGCTGCCCGCTGACGGCACAGATGTGTTTAAAAGTAGTTGTGACCTAAATTTTATAACTCGAAAGTTCCAGAAACATGTTGACGTTATCACAAATTGGTGCTAAATTTGTAGGTTCAAAACTGACCCCAACGAAAGCTTTGCTATCATATTCACTGTAAGTCTGAGACCACTGATTCAAAAATTCTGTTGGCATGCAAAAATTAGAATAGAGTGATTCCAGATTTATGAAGCTCCCTTCAGCTAGATAGAAAAGTAACTTTTTGCAAGCATATTAACAAAGCGTAATCAGTTTCGCATTAACACATTAGAATGTCTACCAAGTTTCACTGCCATATTATAGTTACAGTCCACAATGGATCTCTGTGAGTAACTAAACTTTACTCATCTAGTACGTCAAAGGTTCTCCACTCGAGATTATGTACAAAGAGAAACCTTCAATCAAGGCTGTGACATTTACCAAATATAACTGCGGTGCCATGATTCTCCAGAACGTTTGAAGACTGTACTCACATAATAAGCTACTAAATAATACCAAAATCTAATCATAATGCTAAAAATATTAAATGTAAAACCTCACAACATAACCAAAGACAAATGAACTGACCAAGTACCAATTTAGTTGGGAAGAAGGCATTCCGATAGGATCTTTACTTCATTGAAACACTTCGCTCACCTATTTTCATAACACATGTAATACGAATGTAAACAAGGTCAAAGCCAACGATGAAACGATGTTATATACACACACACACACACACACACACACACACACAGATGAAACACCGACATCTCCTTTCACCACTGATCGCTGATAGCGTAAGAACATTCAATCTTTGCATCAAAGTACACTTATTTATCAAAATAAGAGAAGGTTTTGTGTACAACAACACATACATCTCGTGAAATGAAAACCGCAGACAGCTGCATGTAAGATCCTTTACCTGGAACCACAACCAGTTTCGTTCGTTAAAGCCACATATTCAGGTGGGAATCTGAACAAAAAAGGGAAATATCTATTTTAAAATGTGCAATATTCGCTATGATTATGTTGTAGGTAGCAGTTCGATTTTCGGGGAACGCTGATGGCACCACCCAGCCTATTGACAGTAAACTGGGATAGTGAATGTTGGGTCTTCTACCCATCCCCCCATTTGGGTCCCATATGACATAATACGCGTGAATACTTATTTGTCAGCATCGTTATCTGAGACTGGGGTAACACTGCAGTTTTCTAATAGATATTCACCTTTTTCATTCAGATTCCCATATATGATCCCTAAAACATGACTGTGGACTCTCAAGCTAAATGCCCCAGCCCCAATGCTATTTCGATACCTAAATTGTCACAAAAAAAGATCTTAAGCAGGTGAAATTTTGTGGGAGACCCAGGATCTTTGCCTTACCTGGGCAAGCGGTCCAACTATTGAGCTACCCAAGCACGACACACGGCCCATCCTCACAGCTTAACTTCCGCCTGTCTCTAATCTCGTACCTTACAAACTTCACAGAAGTTCTCCTGCATAACTGGCGGGACAAGCGCTCGTGGAGGAAAGGACTTTATGAAGACATGGCTTAGCCATAGCCTGGTTGGTTATTTCCAGAATAAAATTCTCACGCTGTAGTGGAATGCGTTGTGATATGAAACTTTCTGGGAGATTAAAGCTGTGTGTCAGACCGGGAGTCAGACTCAGGACCATTACCTTTCGCAGGAAAGTGCTCCACCGACTGCGCTACCCAAGCGCGACACACGATCTGTCCTCACAGTTTTATTTCGCCAGTACCAAATCTACTACGTTCCAAACTATTTGCAAGTCCTCCTGCATAACTTGCGTGACTAGCACTCCTGCATGACTGGATATTGTAGAGAAATGGCGTAGTAATAGCGTGGGGGATGGTATTCAGAATGAATTTTTCACTCTGCAGCCGAGTGTGCACTGATATGAAACTACCTGGCAGATGAAAACGATGTACCAGTGGGACTCGAACCCAGGATGTGTGTGTGTGTGTGTGTGTGTGTGTGAGAGAGAGAGAGAGAGAGAGAGAGAGAGAGAGAGAGAGAGAGAGAGAAGAGAGTTTTTTGACAAACATCATGTGTAACATAGAATAACTTATGTCGAAATATTTTAGGATCCACTGTGATTTAAACCAAGTGTGATACAGAGATTGAACTATGGACATTCATAAGAGCTGCTTAATCTGCAAGTTAAATCACTAGTACCAAGTTACACCAATACTGTCAATATCTTTACATATGTTTGTTACATAATCGAATATTTTTGAAGATGCTTTCAGTTTACGAAAAATTAGGTGAAGATTACGTTTCTTTGACATGGAAATACTGCTGTAAAGGTATTACTTATTGTGCATCTGTGCAATAAGAGTAGCGTCTGTTTGTAGATGACTTGCTGGATTTATTTATTCAACTGAGGTATCCACAGTTGTTCAACGCTATCACAACAGGTTATCCCTAGCGTTCCAATTCGCGAGTTGCTTTTATGACATTCTTTTTCTGGCTCACGTTTGAAAGATAAGGTGATTTAATCACTATTTGCAGTTTCCGCCACCATGACTTCTCTCTCACCATTCACAGCATCCTATTCAATTAAGTACCTCACTAAAATATCTTGAACTAGCCTTCCATTGTACACCAACGTGGAAAATCGCACCTACTAACCAACCAACAAATAACCTACAATATGTAGACTTAAACTATCAATCGGCCAATGAATGAATCCCTCCACCATACTCCACATCTACAAAGCCTGTATCCATCAGTCCACTTTTATGCCAAAATTTTACCATCGCCTGCAAAGTCTCAAACACTATGTAGCCTGCCTCATTGTCCATAACCGTCTACCCCTATCCACTAGCATTCCTCTCTTTTGCCACACTCAACACCCGATTTCCCACATTTGCCGCAAACTTAACACCAACGGCCCTACTGTTTCAACCCTGATCACCAATCTTCATATTCTGCTGTGCTTGTACCAACACATCTTCCCAACCTTACACTCAATCACTGTCCACATCCCATCCCAACAAAAGAGTAACCTCCTTCCCCCCGTCCCTCCACCTAACCACAAGATCCACCCAGAGAGCCTTTCAGCTTTAATGGAGTATTCCTTTCCTCGGTATTTCAGGGGTCTCTTTCCTTCCACGTTCATCCCTCACTTTGCGAAAGCTTAGCTCGGTGCACTCCTCCCCACCTTTTCCACCCAACACCCTCTTTAGAACACCCTGCCTCTAACAGTCCTCTTCACCAACTGATCAGTCCCTCTAAGTCTCTCCATTAAAGTAGAGTGCCCGTCTTTAAAGGGGTCATCATCAAGTTTGTTTCATTTAAAACACGTATATTTTATATTTTTCAGTTTTTTAGAAAATTGTATTTGAATATTTTACACACGCTCATAGTTGAAGAGGTGCGATGTATTACCGCCTGTCAACCCTCACGAATGGAGTAATTATAATGGGAAAAAAACTGGGAAGGATGTACTCCTCGCTCGCAATTTGTAAACATTCTACCAGTTCAGTTACGCAAGAATAACTGTTTGCTGTGTTTTCAAATTAATGTTTGTACGTACGTTTTTCCTAGGTGTAGGAAACTTGATATTGACATTGGTGCAACTAAGATATGGCTATACGGAAAGCTGTTGAAGAGGATATTTTTTGTTGCTCCGCGAACGTTCCCATGCTCATTCTGCACAAGACACAGTCACACATGCTGCTCCTTTAGGCTATCAGATTTTACCTCAGATTCCTGTAGTCTCCTGACATGGCACCCAGCGACATCTCCCTCTTTCCTCTGGTGAAGAGACTATAGCGTAGCAAACATTTACAGGATGATACAAAGATGATTTTCGAGGTAGAACTTTCCCCGAACAGGCAAAATGCAGACTTTTCGAGTCATCTATCACTGGGAAAAATGTGTGGCATTAAAGGGTTAATATGTACCAAGTTTCACGGTCCCAGCTTGATTTTTTTCGAGGTGATAACTAAAACTTTATGACTACCTCCTGTATATGCATTATCTGATCAAAAGCACCCAGACACCTACTAGCGGACATTAATATCGGCCGTGTCCATCCTTCACCTTTATGATCGATGGGACTCTATTGGGGACATATTCAATGAGGGGCAAATGCCAGGATGATTCCTTTAAAAAGGCACGGCTGACTTCCTTCTCCATCCTTCCAGAATGAGATTTTCACTCTGCAGCGGAGTGTGCGCTGATATGAAACTTCCTGACAGATTAAAACTGTGTGCGGGACCGAGACTCGAACTCAGGACCATCGCCTTTCACGGGTAAGTGCTCTACCATCTGAGCTATGCAAGCACGACTCACGACCAGTCCTCACAGCTTCAATTCTGCAAGTACCTCGTCTCCTGCCATCCAAAGTTCACAGAAGCTCTTCTATATACCTTACAGTACTAGCACTCCTGGAAGAAAGGATATTGCGGAGACCTTAGCCACAGCCTGGGGATGTGCAGGAATGAGATTGTCACTCTGCAGTGGAGTGTGCGCTGATATGAAACTTCAAATGGTTCAAATGGCTCTGAGCACTATGGGGCTTAACATCTAAGGTCATCAGTCCACTAGACTTAGAACTACTTAAATCTAACTAACCTAAGGACATCACATACATCCAGGATTCGAACCTGCGACCGTAGTAGCAGCGAGGTTCTGGACTGAAGCGCCTAGAACCGCTCGGCCACAGCGGCCGGCTATGAAACTTCCTGACAGATTAAAACTGTGTGCCAGACCGAGACTCGAACTCAGGACTGATGACCTAGCTGTTTGGTTCCTTCCCCCAAATCAACAAACCAACCAACCATTCAATGGGGTGCCTGAATGTCTGTGAAGAAATGGCAGCTCTTTCCTCCTCAAGAGCCAAAACCAGACACGGTAGTGACGTCGGACGCTAGGGACGGCGTTCTAACTCGTCCCAAAGATATTCCATTGGGTTCAAGTTGGATCTCTGGACAGGTCATTCCATTTCAGGAATGTTACTGTGCACAAACCAACGTCTCACAGATAATGCTTTATGACAAAGTACAATGACATGTTGATACCAACAAACACCACCTCCGTACTGCTCCTGTATTATACGCAGCACATAATGCTGTGAAACCTGTTCGTGTCCATCCGAATTTAGCGTTTTCTTAAGAGCAATAAGGGGACAACATCATAACCACGAGAAAAAACCTTCACACCGTAACACCACCGCCTCCGGACTTCAATACTGGTACTGCACATACTGACATATAGCGTTCTCCAGGCATTTGCCAAACTCCAGTCCTTTCATTGGATTGTCACAAGGGTATAGCGTGATTCATCAGTCCAAATCACATATTTCCTGTCATCTGCTGTACAGTGGTGTCGCACTTTACACCATCTCAAGCGTGCCTTCACATTTTTTATAGAAATTTGTAGCTTATGAGGATCTCCTCGACCATTGTACACAATTCTTCGTAACTCCCTATGCACATTCACCTAGCTGGACTGTTGCCAGCACTTTGGAACTCACGAGTGATTCCTTGGACTAATTTCACGCGATTTTTATAGCCATCGTCCGCAGTTCTCGACGGTCACTGACCGTCAGAACATGAGATCTGTCTCGGTTTAGCTGTGATTTTTGCTTTGCGTTTCCACTTTACAATCACATCGCAAACAGTCAACTTAGGTAGCTATAGAGGGATTGAATTGTCCCTTATGGATCTGTTACTCTTGTGACATCCAGTGACTAGTCCACGTTCGAAGTCACTGAGCTATCCTGACCGACCCATTTCGCTGTTACTGCTTCTGTACTACCAACACAACACTGTCTGCTTAATTTTATACTGGCGGGTCAGTCTCTCGTGATATCTAATGATTAATTTCCCAGCATATACAGAGTGCCGGAATACTTTAGGCCAGAGAGTGTAATAGCGTAAAAATCAGTTACAGTATGCTAGCAAGATTATTTCAGAGCATCTTCATCGCAGCGAAACAGAAAGAGAGAGAGAGAGAGGCAGAGAGAAGGAGACGGGGAAGGAGAGGGATTTGTCACAGGGCCATTCCGCTGCACAGTCGAAGTTCCTGAGTCACAAAGGCGGAGAGTGTCAGAGATGAGAATATGTTCTATAAGCGTGGCGGCCGACAAATGAGCTGCATTTGGGCGTGCCGGTGCAGCGGCCGCACCTGCAGCGCCGTCGCTCTCGCCCTCCAAAATACCGGCGTCAGCGAAGGCGTCGGCGGCGGCGTCCCGGCGTGGTCCGCGCGGAGGCGGTGGCGGCGGCGGCCGAGTCGTCTATTCCTGGCGGCCGGGGGCGCGCCCCACCGCCACCGCCGCCGCCGTGGTGCCGTGTGCAACCGGGGAAAGACTAGGCCGGCCGCGCGCCCTCCGCCTCCATTCGAATACGCGCGGTAGTCCAGTGACTGGAAAGCAGCCCCCTCGCTAGTTTCCGGCCTCGCCTACCAACGAAAGCCGAACAGGTACGTGCGCCCCGGCGCCCTACTAACCAGCCACCAGCCGCGGCGCGCTAGCCGTAGCCGACTGCAGACTCCGGCCGCCGCGACGCCGGCGCCCTTCGCAGGAGTTGCCGCTTTCTCGTGAATCCGACACCGACCGCGAGGACAGCCCTGGTGCTCCGACCGCCCTCGGCTACGCTGCGTCCGCGGCACACCAGTGTCTCGTCTGTTCCTTTTGTTTTTTGGATGAGAATGGAAATCAGCACCTCTAATTCGACGAGCGGCAAAAGTGGTGACGGCGAAATCATTTTTTAATATTGCCGGTTTTTTTAGACACTGCACTGTGGGGTGTGTGGAGGACATCGATGTTTTTTGTGTGTCTCGCTTGTGGGCTGCGAGAGAGGAGTAGCGGTGTGGGGAGACGAGTGACTCTATATACGCAGCAACGTCACAGCTGTTACCAGTCTGTGTTCCACGAATAGTCTGCTCGTTTCGTCCGCTCCTCCCATTGGCCGCCTAGAACTGGATAGCGCTCGAACTCCCCCCCCCCCCCCCCCCCTCGCCCTCTTTTCCCCTCTCCCTGACACTCTACCCAAATCTCGCAAAAAAAGCGCCACCAACTCTCTTTCTTGCCAACCATGGGGTTGGCCTAACTTCCGTAATTATTCCATGCACACAGCTCCTGCTTTTTACATGTCGTCACCCTTGAATAACGTTCTTCATTTGCAGTCAGACTGATGCTAACAAAAAACGTACGGAATACTTAAATTTTCTCAGTGCATTTTCCAGAAGATGTACGGGATAATTCTGTATAGTTCAATGAAATCTTGTCATTTTCAGAATAGCTGAATACGTAGTCCAGAATTACTGGTGCAGCGAACGTCACTTAAGTTATTTTTGAGTAATAGAAAACGGTAGACACACACGCCGGTTGGTATGTGCTTCAAAGAGAGAGCCCTCTAGCTATTTCTACGTGTTAGGTTCTCTACTTACTTGAGCCTTCGCGTAAGACAGCACAAATGCAGAATTGTTACAGAGCTGACTCTGGATGGAAGTCTGAAGTCATAAAGTGAAACAGAATAATACACCGCTAGCAATCTCGACAAGAGAACGAAAGGGAAAAATAAACTTTGTAAGGGAAATATTCAGCAGAGTTTCTAACGTAGTGTCTACGCAGTGTGCAGCCTATGGTCTTTCCATAAACAGTTCTTCCTCTCGTTTTTGTTTCTCGCTGTCAGATTTATCCGTAGAGAAGTCGTGTAGTCTCCTCTCCCTTCACAGCATCACAGAAAGAAATAGCCACCTCATACAGTGATCTAAAGTGTTCTCCACGGTCGTTTCTTCGTGCACCTTGCGAACCGGGTCTGTTTGCAGGGCGGCAGTGTTCGGATGAAGTCCATCCGAACAATCACACATCAAAATTGCCTTTTCCATATTCAACACTTACTGCTACGAATCTACAGGGCAAGATCGGTTCGATTTGGCATTTATTGGTTGCAATATTTTTCGTCTATTACACTTCCTTTCCCTCTAGAATACCCGTTTCTCTCTCACATACACTTCCATTTGTGCTACTGCCTTCCTTCCAAAATTTTATTCAGTATAGAGCAAATGTGCCGTCTGAGGAAAACGTTCACCATGTCACACCTGTTTCTTTGCTCTACTAGACTTCACGATGGCATACCTTAGCTATCTGAAGACATCGCTCTTATATTCGCAAAACACTGGACACTTCACGAAGGGAATAACATTTACCGATAAAGGTAGTGCAGTGTTTAGACAACACAAGCTTTCAGGGGAGCGGAGTCCAAATTCCCCTCTGACCATCATTATCCAGGCTTGCCATGGTTTCCTTATATCAGTTCACATGAATACCTATTCAACTCCTTCTCTAAGCCGTTGCAGATATCTTTACCCATCTCTACCCATTACCAACTAACTTTCCATCTCTACTGTCCTCAATTTTGACAGAAACTTAACACAGCATATTCCTTCTGAAACAACAGCCCCGCCAGAAGTATAACTAGAGTAGTTTAGTTTCTGGAGACCGATTATTAAAGCTCCATAAGAGTGAACAGCAATCTCAGCCTCGAAAATACTAACTTCGATTATGACTAATTTGCGGCAGAGGTAGACCGCAGATTCAACATTATACTTATTTTCAGTAAGAGTCTACCGATAACCTGTAATAACTTTCACTTTTCTTTTAATAAAGACTTAGCAACACCTTAACAAGTGCAGGGCAGCCAATAATAGTAACTACTGGATTCGTTTCGACTTGTGAAGAATCTTGTGAACGCCTCCATCAGTAATTTGTTATTCAATGGGAACATACTACGTGGAAGTTACTTCTAACTCTGACGGGACAGTGGCAATATTTATCTTTGAAGACTTGCTGCACTGCTACAGCAAAGTGGATTGTTGTCACGAATGGAAATGTAAATTTCTTTTTACAACGTAGAATTTTCACGGAGAGTTCCCTAGGACACGCTGCTTCTGTAGCGCAGTGTTGCCTAACCTCCAGCATTCGTATCACATAACCGAAAGCCTTACACCGGGAGCATTGCTGAAACTCTGTAACAGCTAGTCAGCCGGTAATACACGACGTACAGAATACAAGGCACTTAGATGGCTCGGGAGGAGGTGGTAATGTATGATGTATTGAGTACGTTGCGGTAAAATGACAATGCCACGCCGAATATAACTACACACACACTTTTTTAAACACTTTCGTAAGCAACTTCTAAATGTAAAATATTTATGAGTCGGAGGGAAATTCTGGGAATGAAATGTGCGTTGCATCATAGGTGTACAATAATAACACCTACGCGAGAAAGCAAGAGGAAGTACAGACACGTCGGGCAATAAGAAACAGTGTCCTATTTACGATCTCGGTTGTGGTTATCTACCAAGTCGTGGAAAAACAAAGACATTACATCTCATTGTTTCTGCTGCCAGTTTATGTATTAAACTGAATATTTTTGTCTTATTCCGCATAGTTAAAAGAGATCGCTGTGACCTGCTGATATTCGTACTCAAAAAGTTTATATTACAATTCATTAATCATTATAATATACTGCAATCAAAGATGACTCTTCCCGGTACGAAATACTCATCGGGAAACGCGACTTGAGGAATAATTGAATGTCTCAGCTGCCTATTACTGGCTAGTCCTCTTGCTCCTTGAATCCAGGATAAAACGACTTTCAAATTTGCATTTGAAGAGGGTATCACTCCAAAATCATCAGAGATGAATTTCGGTAAGTTTAAACAAGAGTGGAAATCGGTTATGGCATGACATCCTTTCACGTAGTGGTAATCATGAGATGATGAAACTATTTTACCAGAGGTGTTACGTCGTTTGTGACAAGAGAGCGGCAATTATCTCAAAGAAAAAGTGAAGAAGTCCAGTACTTGGCAAGGGAAGAGTCGGTCGTGATTATCTAGTGGTGCAACTCGGGATAAATATAGCTCGCAGAATTTATCACGTAAAAAACATCGTGCCTAGTGAACAACAGCTGTAAGCGAATATGAGTCAAAGCCTTGGCTACAGCACTCTGCGAGACTTGGCTCGCGAAGAAAAAACGTCACAATGTACACAATAATGATTGCAAAAATCAGGTCCTCGTGTAAGTTCTTACTAGCGTCTACAAGTATATCAACAACCATCTATGTAATGAATAGCGGAAAGCACCCTGTATCTTTATTCGTTGCTTCCAGGCCCCTAGCATCGCTCGGTCCTCTTCAGCCCGAGTACGCAGCAGCATCCGAAAATGACGATATGCCACCGTAAACCTCTTTTCTAAATTTACACAACGACGCTTCGCGAAGTGAGCGTCGTTTTCCTTCCAGAGATTCCCATTTCGGGTCCCTGAGCACTTCTGCAATATATCCATCACGTTCCTCAGCTTATTCGATCAGATCATTAAATACTAAGTGAGTGAAACAGCGAAGAAGTTAAGACAACGAATTAAGAGCGTACCCAGGATCTTAGCAGTGGGGAGCGGGATACATAGTACACATGGTCCGGAAAATATTTCATATACCTTGAGTACATCCAAATTACATCATCCACCGTGGGAGCTGAAGAGGTAAGTTGGATTGCCTACCTTAAAGTAAATGAAATATTTTCTGGGCCAGGTTTACTTTACCCACCCTCTACCTACAACGTACTTAAACGGGAGGTGGAGTTTGCATGAGATTTCAATATATTATTTTGCCGTCAGGCACCGAACTATCACGTACACGTGAATACTTTCCATTTCCATCTTTTAGTAGGTTTTGTGCAATCGCTGGTAACACGAGGAAAAAATTGCGAATTGGAAGTATAATGTTACTGTATCCTTTTAGAACTCCTTTTCAGTCAGAAGGATAATAGCTGCGAACGGCGAAATAATTTTGAAATTTCTTGACAAATGGCGCCATGTCCATTTGCTGTTCTTCGGAATCTATCACAAGTTTGGCGTTCTTCAAACAGGTATTGATTCATATGTCTATCCATGTGGTGTAGCAGGACGAAACTTTCTCTAGCGCATTTTTTTTTTTTTTTTTTGTTCGAGGGAAAAAGGGGGCAATTGCCCACCCCTCCTCGTCGTTGGGCACGCACTGAACCCATATGTGGGAGCAACTAGGTCCTCAGCATGGTCCGGTCGGGGTAAACTTGTGTTCCCGTGCTTTCCTTGTCATTGCAGCCAGACGCTTTCCGCACCCGCACTTTCCACCCTCATCCACTCCTTCTTTTCTCCTGTCCCTACCATAATCGAGTTAATGCCCCGTCTCTAATGACCTCGCCGTCGACTGCACATCAAGCTGTAACCTTCCTTCCTCCTTCTAACAGATAGCACGAAAATCTTTGTCGGTGTGATGTGTTTTCCAAAATTTTCCTGCAAAGGAAACTCTTCTTTTAGCTCTTTCTACAACCAGTTTTAGTACCTGGTTGCACATCACATTCAATAGTATCAAAACACCCAGATGTATGATTCGTATGTCAGAGTTCCTACTTGGAACTTTCATCCTCTAATTTATAGGGTGCCCAAAATAGACTCGTACAGAAAATATTTCATGCACCTTATGACAGGGTCCGCTTTCGTAACTGAGTAGGCAACGTGGTTGACAGCCATGCAGGGGACCATGGTTCGATTTCCGGTATGGTCAGAGATTTTTCTTTCGTGGGAGGACTGGTACAGGATGCATTCAGCCTCATGATGCCATCTGAGAAGCTGCTCGACCGATTAGCAGCGGTTACAGCGTCAAGAAGCCCGACAGCAACCGGGAGATCGATGTGGTGACGACATTCCCCTCCATGTCGGATTCAATGACGCCATTGGCATCGGATGACACAACGGTCGGTCGGTTTCGAATGGCCCGTCTAGGGCCAGAATTTGGAACGTTACCTTACCATACCTTAAGATAGGCAACCCAAGTTACTTCATCTGCACACGGGGCGGATGATGTAAAATGGGTTGCCTATCGTACAGAGCACGAAATACATTATGTGTCAGGTTTACTTTGCCCACCTTGTACTTGCAATATATTTCTATTTACTGAATGTAAGACATACCACCATTAACGCATTTATAAATGCAGCCAGGTGGAAATTTAGCGGGTTTTTGCAATCAATGTGAAAACCAACTTTTAATGTCAGAATGTTCTACAGTGACTCCGTCCGCCAAATATACAGTATTCTGTACATGGTGCGAGAGACTGAAAAAGACGGGAGTGAAATGATTGAAAGTTGGACACCCTTAGCGCTTTGCTTTACAGATGGTGTTGTTTGTGAATTTTCATCAATCGAATCAATTGAGGTGAAATCTAAGGGAAGAAGGTTATAAAAAAATCTGCAAAAAACTAATGATACCCGAATAAGGCACACTTCTCTCACTCTTTTTTTTTTAACTTCATTTTATTACGTGCACATAACTGGACCTAATCAGTGCCCGGAAGTCAGATCCGAAGGTCGTCTCAGTCGTTAGTGTCATAAAGAGTCATAAAACACATAATATTTTGGCGATAAATTGCAGTCAAAACACGGTAAATTAATATAAAAGCATTTGCGTGGATCGTTAGTTTGGAAAGAAAAGATATGGATGTCTGAAAATTTACTTTAATAACAGTATTCACTTATTTCATGTTGAAATTCATTTTTTACCATCGTAGAACCTTAAGATTAAATTGTTAACACTGTAAGATTGTCCTTGAGCGATCTAAAGTCAATATTTTACTAATTTCAGAGCCATACAAGTTACAGAATTCCTAACGGTCTCAACAGATGGGTATCGTTTTATAAAGTAAAACTTTTTTAACAGATGATTCAGCTTTTAATTTTAACGGAGATGTAGTGTAACGTTTCATTTAGACGAGGAAAGCTGACAAGACGCAAATAAACAATTCAAAAGGCAGAGTCACGAACATGAAATAACTGCTTTCGAAGTTTACTCCGCGCCACCTCGCAAGGAACGACGCAAACGTCATTTAAGCTTCCAAATCAACGTCATGCCACTACGCATCGTGTGCCCTATTTGAAGTGTGGAAGCATAAAAAGATCAGTGTATTCTGCAACACGCCATATTAAAAGGGTGCATTAACGTCTCTCTGACCTGTAACGTCTTATAACCTGAAAATTATGACGAGATTTGTCGAAACGTGACAGAATACAGATGAGTTCATAGAATGACGGTTGTGATGGCTATAAGACGCCCTCTCGGACGAATAGCTAAGGAGGGGGGCGGGGGGGGAGGGGGGGGGGGGGTGACAGAAGGAGAGGTGGTCATATTTACTGCAACATGTCAAGAAAGCTTTTTAATGTTGTGCTGTATGTGTGAAACATTTCTGTCGCCATACACGGCAGTTGGTGTTTTGTAGCAATAAATGAAGAGTTTCCCATAAAATAGTGTTTACAATTGTGTTGTGTGTTTCAACAGGAACCTAAGGAATGTTCTATATGAAATAGGTAATAAAAGCAGGAACTTACGGAATATTCTACATGAAATAGGTAATACTGAGATACTAGTACCACCGCTGGGGAAAAAACTACCAGTTGCCATAATTTTAAAAAATGAAATATCTGGAGATGACGGTGTGCGGCGGAAAACTGCCAAGTGCTCTTTAGATTAACTTATTTCGGCCTTTACACTAAATACCTCCACGGCCAATAGGAAACGTAAACGACGTCTTAAATAAATCTGTTTTTTAAATAACTAATGCACTATCGCACTGCGACGCGATGACATGGTCTGGCAATTGTCTATGATCGAAAACGGGAAAGACAATTAGGATTTAACGCCCGGTCACCTTAATCTATTTTGGGCGACTACTAAAAACCTAAATCATAAGTCGTCGGAAGCGGTTGTGTTTGCCGATGATTCTGTAGTCTACAGGAAAGCAGTATCACACGAAAATTGTGAACAAATCAATGAGGATCTGTAGAAAATAAATGCGTGGTGTAGCCTAATGGCTGGTGGTTATCTCTGAATATTAGTAAGTGTAACCTACTGCGTATAACAAGGCGAAAATCCCCATTAATGTATGAGTACAAAATAAATGATCAGTCTTTGGAAGCGGTAACATCAGTCAAGTATCTGGGTGTGGCTATTCGAAATGTCTCAAATGAAAGTAACGGTAAGGCGAACTATAGATTGCGGTTTATTGGTAGAATCCTGAAGCGATGCAGTCCTTCAACAAAGGAAATAGCTTACAATACGTTAGTTCGTCCAGTCTTGGAGCACTGTTCGTCTGTGTGGGACCCTTACCAGTTGGGTCTGGTTCAAGAGATTGAGAAGGTCCAAAGAAGAGCGGCAAGATTCGTGACTGGTGCATTTAGCCATCGCTGGAGCGTTACAAATCTCATAGAACGTTTGAAGTGGGACACACTTGCAGATAGGCGACGCGCTTTAGGAAGGGGCTGCTCACTACATTCTGAAATCCGATCTTGGCCGAGGATGTAGAGCATATATTATTACCACCAACTTTTAACTGGCGTTCTACGGATCGGAGCGTGGAATGTCAGATCCCTTAATCGAACAGGTTGGTTAGAAAATTTAAAAAGGGAAATGGATAGGTTAAAGTTAGATATAGTGGGAATTTGTGAAGTTCGGTGGCAGGAGGAACAAGACTTTTGGTCAGGTGAATACAGGGTTATAAATACAAAATCAAATAGAGGTAATGCAGGAGTAGGTTTATTAATGAATAAAAAATAGGCGTGCGGGTAAGCTACTACAAACAGCATAGTGAACGCATTATTGTGGCCAAGATAGACACGTAGCCCACGCCTACTACAGTAGTACAAGTTTATATGCCAACTAGCTCTGCAGATGATGAAGAAATTGATAAAATGTATGATGAGATAAAAGAAATTATTCAGACAGTGAAGGGAGACGAAAATTTAATAGTTATGGGTGACTGGAATGCGAGTGTAGGAAAAGGGGGAGGAGGAAACATAGTAGGTGAATATGGATTGAGGGTAAGAAATGAAAGAGGAAGCCGTCTGGTAGAATTTTGCACAGAGCATAACTTAATCATAGCTAACATTTGGTTCAAGAATCATAAAAGAGGGTTGTATACATGGAAGAATCCCGGAGATACTAAAAGGTATCAAAGAGATTATATAATGCTAAGACAGAGATTTAGGAACAAGGTTTTAAATTGTAAGACATTTCCAGGGGCAGATGTGGACTCTGACCACAATCTATTGGTTATGAACTGCAGATCAAAATTGAAGAAACTGCAAAAAGGTGGGAATTTAAGGAGATGGGACCTGGATAAACTGAAAGAACCAGAGGTTGTACAGCGTTTCAGGGAGTGCATAAGAGAACAATTGACAGGAATGGGATAAAGAAGTACAGTAGAAGAATAATGGGTAGCTCTGAGGGATGAAGTAGTGAAGGCAGCAGAGAATCAAGTAGGTAAAAAGACGAGGGCTAGTAGAAATCCTTGGGTAACAGAAGAAATATTGAATTTTATTGATGAAAGGAGAAAATATAAAAATGCAGTAAATGAAGCAGGCAAAAAGGAATACAACCGGTTGTGAATGCTCAAAAATGCAGATTTAGCGGGCCAACCACTACGGCCACCTCGCTGTTATTTGTGCAGTTTGCAGTTATAAAGAAGGTGAGTGCCAGCTAAGAGGGATCACGTTGCTAGACTGCGCCAGAATGCTAGGAATACTACATGTTAGTCTTAACGACTGAAGCATGCAGTATTTTATAACTGAGGTGCGTTCATTCGAAACAGTCGAGTAATCAATCACTGTGTGTTCCATGCTTCAACCCTATAAATGACATAACACTGCCGTCGACTACTGCGTTAAGTTTGTCAACCCTGAAGTATTCTTCGGGTTTTACGTGAAGTGTGCATACTTCCCTCTCAGCGAGAAGAATTTCCTTTTGCTCGTCTTTATGGTTGTTAAATATAAACATGATGTTCTCCGACAGATACAGATCCCCTTACCTCGTAAAGATTTACGCTACCTGCACGTGTTCATAGGGGACAGCGTCAACAAAACTAAATCACCCGTCAAATCGAAGTCAGAGCTTCACTAACACATCTCCTATACAAGAGAGCCTTCTTCCAATCTGAGAAGCACAGTTATGAAGAATTTACTTCGCCCTAAAATCCCAAAAGACAACAAAATATTTCTAGAGCCACAAAAATTTTAGCACTAACGGGGCATCGAAACCGGACACTGTCCCAACACAACCGTGGACGACACGCGGTGTCGTATACTTTAAAAATAAATGCTGCTGCAACTTAATGAATTTGAGAGAATTTTTAATACCTGTGACTGTCCTCCAGCTGGTTCCAGTTGCGTAATCTGTGGTTCATAACTGAAATTTAATGGAACCTTCAGCCTCAATCTTGGTTCTAAAACCGTGATTTATTGTGTGTTGGAGGTACATTCTCTGAACTTACGACCAACCAGTATAACGACATGCAGTTGAAAACGCTCTCCAAGCCACAGAGTGTCTTGAAATTTTCACATGTTATTTAATCATCAAAGCAATGTAGCTATCCACTTGAAGCATTTCAGCACTTGTTAAAGGTAAATTTACCACACTGTTACTGAGCGCTGAAAGAACAATAGGATACCTGCTGATGTCGAATACCTTTGACAATAGCGCTCTTAGTCAAGGCGTTTCTTAAACATTTATGACGGTAACCACGTTGACAATGCCTTGTGAGTTTTATACCACAATTTCTTACGGCAACGCAGTTTCTACCCATTTGTCTCAAACGAAAATAGGAAAATGAGGTTCGCCATGAATGGAAAATTACACAAAGTTTTAGACAGTGTTCAATACAAATTGTATTACGAGTGATTAAAAATTAGTCCTAACTACAGGCTAAATGAATTCTCTGTTAGATTTAGAAATTATGGCTGGAATTCCACTCAGCTTCTCGGAGAAAATCTTATCACCAGCAATTAATAGTGTATTATGCTAATATTTTAGTTATGGAAACGAGAAGTGATCGAAACAATTGTAAACTGAATACGATTTAGAAAAAACACGCGTAGATCAATGAACCCAAGAGCAGATACGGGATGTCTACATACGGCAACATAAAAAAGAGATGGCGAAAAAATTTGCCTTTGATTGCTGAGCTGGTATTAATGATGATTGATTTTGGATCTATTCTAGGCATGCATAAAAAAAGCCGTCACCGCAACTAACAGTTCTTAACAGTTCTACAAAAATAAACTAGCGCAATCTGTTTGGAAAAATGTGCCTTGCGTGAACGTCTCAATGAAGGACCACGCCCACTTGGTCGGCCTATTTATATGGGTCGCTTGGCCGTCTCGCACAATATCGTGGAAAGCGCTGTAACCTTACCTGCGGCGCGCCAAATTTGGACCGCGCCGATGGGTGGGGAACAGCCTGAGAACAGTGGTGGGGGGCCAGCCTGGCCCGTGGCCATCGCTTGCGTAACTCTGAAGCTCAGTTTCAAGTTTCCAGCTGGCCATCTCGCGTTCCAATGTGTCCTTGCGACCAAATGGTTTCTCATCGTCCGAAGAATCGTGCTGTAATGGTTCACTGTAACAAAGCTTTCAAAAAGAAAAAAAAAAATTTCCCTCCATCCACTGATCGAGCTGTCATGACACAGTAATATCGCATGGAAAAGGGAAAAAAAGAATAATGTTCACTGCACATATTATGTATTGTACTTAACAAAAAAATTTCTGAATTTCATTGTTTTCACCTACGCAGTCTTTACGTAGCATCTAGGTTATAAATAAACTTAACCCGCTATACCCCATTCTAGCATACACTTCACACCCTGTGCTTACTACGCAACACTTGTTTACGTTTCTGCGTGTTCTCAGTGGGTGGCAGCATCGACTCAAATAAAGTAAAAAAGAAAGATAATTTATCGATAAATCGCCAAACTGGGTATGATACAACCGGCCTTTGGCTGAAATCAGTTGATTTGGTTGCGATAACGAACACATCCAGTGTAGCCCGAGGCCTGGATTAAGCTGAAAGGTGGTAATTTGCTTGAGAGTTGGCAAAACAAACGAAGGTTGTGTCGGCAGCTGTGCTTGTGGCGTTGCCTTTGTTTACTTTCTATATTTAATAAAACAATTTCTGCAGAACACACTTGTACCGTACTCATTTTAGTTGCTCATGTTTATCGCAGTACTAGCATTTCTTCGAGAAATAAAATTAATTTTCGTTTTTTTTGTAATTTAGTACTACACTGTGTTTAGAATATGCTAATATATCAAATACCCTTCTCTAATGAATATGTAATTGTTTATTTCAACACAACAATACGATATATTTTTTCGATTTCGCACTGGCTTTGATCAGCCATGACCTATATTTTCACACTCCAGTGGCATTGTTTTCAAAATTTTGTAATGAAAGTATGGTTCCTCCACGTATTTACTGCTGTCTTGTCATATGCAATATGCTACTTCCACGATCTTGACAAATCTCCGTTCGTGTGTTAAATACACGTAAGCTCCAGGCTGTACAGGAAGTCGTGTGGTAGGTAACCTACTCCAATCTCCTTGGAGTTCACTCCCACCACATTGATGGAGTCAGGAATGCATTTTATTATTTAAACAATGATTTCAGTAATACTTATGTGAGTAGCAATGCCATTAATCAGGATATAATAGAAAACTATATCCTCTGCGTAAACAAGGGCAAGCACAAACAGTGTAACGCGTACACTAGTATTTATTTACTTGGCTACTTATGGACGAACAACGTTTGGCTCGGCAACTATTAAGTGCATAGAATGAAATTTTCACTCTACAGCGGAGCGTGCGCTGATATGAAACTACCTGGCAGATTAAAACTGTGTGCCGGACCGAGACTCGAACTCGGGACCTTTGCCTATTAAGTGCGTTTTGTTGGGTACACACTTACCTTACTCTGCTGCAATAAAAACCATAAAAGCTTCTAGCAACAAAACCAAAGCACCGAATAACACTAAGGCCACCTTTTATTGTAAACATTCGTTTATTTTGTGACGTCAACGCCAGCGGGATATTTGAAAGATAGCCCAAGAGGGTGTAATTATGGCATTATTGTTTCGGTAGCTGGTAGGTGTATCAGATTTTCAGAAAATTATTATTATTTGTGTTACAAGAGATAGTACAGAGAATGTTCTTTTTGCCACAAGTTAAATCTGCCGTCCGTTACGGTACTTACAGTATATGTACTTCTCAAATAGAAATGTCGAAGGCTAGGCTGTTCGACGCTCCTCCTAGAGCAGCAGCGACAATTTAGTATTTCGAGGTTATACAATGCGCTTTTCTTCCTTATACTTCAAGAATTTTTAAATGTTAAATAGTGCTAACAGAGCACAGCAGTTTAATATTATCTTACCGACACAAGTTTGTTGATACTGGCTACAGAGGTGGTTCCAAAAATATACTTTTCTTCTCTTTTAAATGTTCACAAGGTATCCATAAAATTCGTCTCACGTGAGATTTGCTGCAAAAAGCTATATAATGAACTTGATACTCGTATTAGAAAGTCATTTGCATTGACTAGAAATTCAAATAAAAAAGCGATAATATAAAATGCCCTCTAACAAAATTAGGTAACACTCTTTGCGAGGTCTTAAACAGTGTGTAACGATAAACATGATTAAATGTACAGCGAAAGAAATCGTATTTCAAACAGTACCAACCAAAATGTAACGATGTGTCCCGCAATTTAGTTCCGTAAGTTTTCTTAACTTTTTCCTTAAATAGCTTCTTTAAATAACATCTTTTCGTAAATAAAACAATGCGAAGCAGATTTATATGCATGTACATAATAGCACTCCCAGAAATCAAGCTTATATGCAGCATATCAGGAGGGGATGGAAATTTTGTGATTCCCAAGGATAAATGTGAATTAGAAGGCTGTTATGTAGAAAGTTGTATCATTTCATTAACTCTGTGTAGGAAGCAAAAGTGACGTGTCATTTTGTGTCCGCCTCCCCCTCCTCGTTTTCAGATATTAGTTGCCTCTCCTTGGTTACATGATTAAAAATAAATCTAAATCCATTGATCGTGGAAACGGTTTCCCTTTCCTTTTAAAATAAGTTCTAAATACGCATTCCTCTGTAACAGAAATAAATTTCTGTTTCTTATTCCAGTGCTGAATATTAAAAGAAGAAAATTCATTTAGATGTAAGATATTTCCTGAGATCTTTAAAATCTTTTAGTGAAAACTATTGTATTATCCTAGTTTCAGTACTATGTGCTGTCGATTAAACTGAGTGAAAGGGATGAAAGAACAAAATTTCTTTGTTTTACTCTAATAACAAAATTTTTTAATGTTATGATTTGTAAATTATTTCACATTCCATCAGTAAAAGTGGGACATAAGTACAAAAATATCACCTAAATTTGTGTTGAGGTATTAAAGATAAAACACTGTTTAACTGTGTAAGTTTTGTGTGTAGAAAACTCATCAGTAAGTAGTTAAATTTGAGAAAATTTATCATGGAAGTAATTCACAATTGATTAACATATTCAAAAACTATATGAATACTACTGAAAAGGACAACAGAAGCTTTTGTTTGATATGAAAGGACAAAATTGTATTAATGAAGTCCAGTATAAATCCAAATTTCCCCTTTCATAAAAACACCATATAGACATTTTTATAACCTTTAACTCAGTAAAATTTCTCATAATAGAATCTGAACCTACTGACATGAAGGCATCACTTTCAGCAGCTAAAGTTGTCAGTCCACACAACTGTTCTATAAAAAAGTATTAACTTAATGTATGCATTGAGTTTTGAAAAATTCATCTCATTATCATTTACAGATGTAGGTAAAGTCAATAGAATTCAGAACCTTACAAAAATATTAGGAAATTTGTCAGTTAAAATTGCTTTTTGTAATATAAGATAATAAGCTATGTGAAGAACTTCTAGCAAAAAGCCTGGATCCAAACTTCTTCTTTTAGTGAAATTTGAAATCCATTAAATGGGACCTTAATCAAAAACGTTAATTTTCAAATACATTTGTACTAACTAGGAAAATATTTGATATCGAAATTAGTGATGGCTCATAACCACACATCCACAGTTATCTCACAAATGACTTATTTGCAGATTCATGCATACTGGAAAAATTTTGCTCATATTACTGTATACTTTCACCCCTGTCAGTTTTCACCCTGGATACAAATTTTGCCCCAAGCAGCTGTTTATGTCATTTGGACCTTAAATTGGCCTGGGGTACTGTAGCACAAACCAGTGCCTAGTACTAGTCACAGAACAATGCATTTGAACTATAATTTTCACAAAGAAATTTCCACACTTGTAGCCCGTACAAGCAATTTTTTGGAAATTATTTATAGGTAAATTTAAGGAAATTAGGTATCACTAAACTAATATGAATGATACAGCAATATACACTGCTGGCCACCGTAAATGCAACACCCTGAAGGAAGCATCCGAATCAAGTGAAATTTACACCATGGGTTTGCAGTGATGAGATATGCAACTGATTAGAATTTCAGCGCAGACGCACATCACGCGCGCCTGTGGCACCACCTCATAGCAACATTTAAGGCTTGGCGATTTCGACGAGTGTACGTTCGGCACGTGTGTTTACCTTGTGGTTGTTTCACAAGACGATCAGTTATGTCTCGTAGACAACAGCGAACATCGTTTGATCAAGTATCCGAGTTCGACAGAGGAAGGATAGTGGCTTACCGAGATTGTGGATTATCATACAGAGAAATCGCTAGTCGTGTTGGATGAAACCAAACAACTGTAATGCCGATATGTGACCGTTGGATGCAGGAGGGTACAACGGACCGACGTGGTCGATCGCATTCACCTCGGTGCACCACTGCACGTGCTGATAGGCAAATTGTGCGCATGGCAGTGATGGATCGCTCAGTGACCTCCCTAACCATAGCACAGCACATTGCGTCTGTAACGCATCATCCAGTGTCAGCGCGTACCATTCGACACCGTTTACAGCAGAGTGGTCTGTCCGCAAGACGTCCATTGCTTCGTCTACCATTGACGCAGAACCACAGACGTCTCCGTCGCCAATGCTGTGATGACAGACGGATGTGGACGGCAGAATGGAATGACGTTGTCTTTACTGACGAGGCACGCTTCTGTCTGCAGCACCACGATGGTCGGATTCGAGTGTGGAGACACCGTGGAGAGAGGATGCTGGACAGCTGCATTATGCACCGCCACACTGGTCTTGCACCAGGTATTATGGTATGGGGCGGTATTGGATATTACTCTCGCACGCCTCTAGTACGCATTGCCGGTACTTTAAATAGCCGGCACTACATATCCGAGGTGCTGGAGCCAGTTGTCCTTCCTTACCTTCAGGGCTCGGCCACAGCCATATTTCAACAGGATAATGCGCGACCACACGTGGCACGCATTGTCCAAAGGTTCTTCGTCAATAACCAGATTGAAGTGCTTCCCTGGCCGGCTCGCTCTCCGGATCTGTCGCCGATAGAAAACGTGTGGTCCATGGTTGCTCAACGAGTGACCCAGATTACATCCCCAGCTGCCACACCAGATGATCTTTGGCAATGTGTGGAAGCTGCTTGGGCTGCTGTACCCCAGGAACACATCCAACGTCTCTTTGACTCAATGCCGAGACGTGTGGCAGCGGTGATCTCCAACAATGGCGGCTACTCTGGCTACTGATTCTGGCAGGAACCACATGTCACAGACGTCTGTAAACATAATCATTTGATACTTGGTCAACATGTTATCTACAAAATAAATTTTGTTGTGCTACCTCTTGTCTTTCTTGGTGTTGCATTTACGGTGGCCAGCAGTGTAATAATATTTTAGTTGTGAGATCTTCTTGGGACAAGCATAAAAATTCAGTTCATAAAATTTCCTGTTTATGACAGTTGTTTTTGATTTTAGTTTTTTCACTGTATGGTGTTAATAGGCAGCTCCTACTGGACAACTCAAATTCACTTGCCATATCAGCAGAAGTATGTGCAGCTAATGCTCACGTAATAATATTGGACTAGGCTGATAACCATTCACCCAATGGTATATTTTGCTTCTGAACTGATAACTGATGACTGCTCATAGATTTCCAACTACATTGCAGAGAACATGTGAATTAGAAAAACATTAAACTTATTTGTAGCAAATATCTTTCAATTAAAATGATTTTTTAATTGTTTCAGGTTACGTGAGTGATACCCGGCCAGCAAAATGCCTTTCAAGCCTATCGAGAACCCAAAGTGCCCTAAATGTGGCAAATCTGTGTATGCTGCTGAAGAGAGAGTAGCTGGTGGGCTGAAATGGCACAAAATGTGCTTCAAGTGTGGTGAGTATTGTGAAATGGCCTCAGATAGTCACTCACCATTGTTTCCTGTTCAAGGGCTCCCACTTTCATCTCTCAGCTTTATTAGCCTAAAGTTTTCATTGTCATCTTTTATAAACATTCTAAGAAATACAAAATTATTGATGCTTTTATGGCCGCTTGTTGCCATGTTGGTTGTTGGTTTCTGGCCTGGATTCTTAAGCCAATGTTTGACAGTTTTTCTGGCATTTTGTCAGCACAAGTGCCTGACAGTGGCAAATCTTCAGTTCCTTTGTAAAAAAAAAAAAAAAATCTAAAAATATTTGTCACTGTGAGAAAGAATGACTGTTCCCTGTAAAAAGGGAATTGCAAAAATTGCAGCAGTTAAATGTCAAAGCGAACGTATCTCAATCCCTTAGGCTGTGATGGATGCCATAATAAGCCATATTACCATTCTTAAGAATGAAGACATTTACTGTGAATCAAAATTCGAAGATTACTATATTCACCTGATTGGAAGTGTGAAACGAACATGGGACTGTAGGTATGAAAACAGAAACTTTTATGGATAAAAATAAATGTTAAGTTCTTTCTTTGAGTGACATTGGTGAGGCTGTGTGTATTATATCTGTTGCTGGTAGTGGACACTATTCAAAAATTCTGTAAGCAGAAAACAAACAATCGTTATCATATTAACAACACAGGAGATTAACCTTGTACAGTCAAAAGTGTTGTGCTTTTTATAGCTGACAATTAAGTCAGAAAGTTATCAGGCATATTGGAGGACATAACATTTGCTATCCAACTGTCGATCTGGACCATATGATCATAAAAAATATGTTACTGTCATGCTTTCTATCTGGCTTATGATTTTTTGTGTACTGTATGACTTGGACACTGTTCATGCTCACTTGATGTTGGGACTAGTGGCTATATTTATGCCTGTGTGGAAATTTACATTTGAGACTTATGCCTGAAGCTGAGTCGTATTACTCACATCTGCAATTTCAATCAATAAGAAATAAATTATTTGATATCTGTTAGTAGAAACAAACATATTTAAGAATATAATAGTTGCATAAGTAAAGTTAGCCAAATTTTTGACCAAGCTCCTTTTAACTTGAATTTTATGGCATACTAAACCCATTTTTATGTGTGATAAGTACCTTATTTAAATAATGAGAGAAAATGAGATTCAGATAAAAGCGGATAATATTCTCTGACTGCAGTTGTAATTTCAGATCGAACTCACTTAGCATTCTGATATAAAAAGAACTAAGAACTTCAGACAGAAGCAACCTGTAAGGTTGCAACAAAGAGAATATTGTACCATCCTTATGGGTGGTTGAACTTTCATTTTCTAAGAACTTGGCACACAGCGACAAGAGAAAATTTACTCTCAATATGAACTGTCCAATGCATAATATCTTACTTTATGCTTTTTATAAGTACAAAAACTTTACTTGCGCACCTTTATAAAGAACTGGAAGGATGACTATTTGAGTTGGAAGTAAATGCAGCAACAAAGAGAAGGGTTTGGCACAGTATTTGTTTGTGATGCTGATAAAATTGTGTATTTGCCATCTGAGTGTCCAGCCCATACAACATGGATAAGACATACATTTGATCATAGCCATATCATAATTGCTAGACACATGGGGCAGTTATTTCTAATTCTATGCAGCCATGATGTCAAATGTCAAGCAATAATACGTTGCTTGGGTAAAATCATAATGTGTGGGTCAGTTGACATAGTCAACAATATACTGACATCAGTTTGATTGTAATGATAGGCAGATGAACCACAGTTCAGCAAAACACTGTTGCTAGACAACAGTAAAATTAGCAACCGTTTAATTAGGAATTAATTCTACACTGAGGGGTACACAAGCCACTATCCCATATGAGTAACTCTGTTGATGTGCATCACAGGTGCAGAGATATTATCGTAGGACACTGGGCATGTAAAAATCCCTTGTAGACTAAATAGGGATGTTTTGTCTTAGTAATGTCAAGTGTCAGGATATGACTGGGCCATAAGACATGTGAGGCACTGGGTCAGTCTTGCCAGCAGGTCACACTTCCGACTAATGATGTTATCTTTAGGAGGAATGCATATGTAAGTGGGAAAATGAACTGCAGCATATCTGCCACCACTCATCACAGACAAATAATACAAAGACCTGTTAGGATGTTATGTGAACCCATTAATTTCCCTGCAACGCCCTATGTGCTCTGTGCATCACCCTACCCTGTAGTCGAGATATTTATAGAAGTATGAGAGCATTTGCCTGACCTAATAGATTATGTGACTTTTCAGCCTCAACTGTCACTGATCAGATCAAGTCACTTTTCCAGAAAACTCCTCAATTTCACTGAACATGCCTACAAGTCACCTACAATACTAAAGCCACTGATTACCATTTACAGGGTTAAAATGTACACTTCCATTTTACAGCCATACACTTGCAGTACAGTTGTCATTGGGTTCCATAGACTTTTTCAGACTTTATGTAAAGTTTTGTAGCCCGGCAGCTGAAGTTGTTAATGCATGCTTACACTACAACCTTTCTGCCCAATAATGGAACAAGCTCAGTGAGTCTTGCCAATGCACATAATCTCCAGTATCATTGCTGACCACATTGAGTCTGCACCAGATGAGGATATCAAGCTGGTTTGTGTTTCGAGCGCTGTTTCCTGAAACGTGGTCTGTGACTGACTTCTTTAAGATCAGTCTAACCATTCCATTGTTAACAGAACTGTTCTCATTATTTGTTTCCTTTGGTCATCATACAAACACATTAGGGGTTGTTATGAGCTTTCCAGATAACTTCAAGAGAGAGAACTGTTAATGGCTATTTCAACCCTTTTTTATCACAAAGAAGTCTTGAGCAAAGGCGTACAGAACATCACAATTGTTCCCTATAGGGTAGTACATAGGTGTAACAATTCTTGTAAACTTATTTTTATTTGGTAAAATATTAGAACAAAAATCTAGTTGTGACATACATAGTACACGAGCCAGACATAGATAAAACCTGACAAATATTACCTCAAAGTGTGTACCAATCTCTCTTCCACAAAAAATGCATTCACAGTGTCAGGCTGAACGTGTTTGTGGTTCAGTAATACATACAGTGTATCATAAAGTTTGTTGCAATATCTTTAACTGTCTGAAAAAAGTGCTGTTGATAGAACTTGTAGAAATATCTATAGTGTGCACTTTCTACTCTGAAAAGGTGTGCTCCATACTTCCATTTCCCACACCAACAACTACATTTTTGTGGTGAACGAATGAGATACATTCTTGTCAAATGATACTGAGCACATAATTTTCACTTCACACCACTGCACATAATCCACTGAATTAGCAGTACTAACAGATGCATGGTAAATGATCCCAACGAGCAAGCTGCACAAACAGCGATGTGCCTGTGTGAGCAGCAATATGCTAGCAGTGAGACTACAGTGTGAATATACCTTTACTATTTATAGTTGTGAGCTATTTGATTGTTAGTATCTTGAATAGTACTACTGACTTCAAATGAATCCTAAATATGGGCATATGTGTCATGTGTTGTTGAATGAGTTCCCTTTCTTCTTGCATTGCACAAAGTAAAAGAAACTTACTTCCACCACTCTTACTGCACTAATTCTGGTCACATGAAACACATATGGTAACCAGATTAAACACATATGGTAATTGATTTGATCTTCACTATTAGTTAAGAACTTGCCCTACTGCGCACCAGTGATAACTACATTTCATTTAGCTTCACAAAATTGGCTGTCAAATATTGAGAACATTCCTCTCCTTCCCTCCACCTGTATTGTCTTCTTTTTAATATAAGATTTCACAATAATGTTAATAATACAGAGAATAGTCTCATATCAGATGTCATAAACACACTCTTCCAAACAGTTATTGGTTCAGTCTAGGTAACACATAGCAAATTTAATATCAAAATGAGTGAAAACTCAAGAAAAACAGATCATAAGACAATGTGAGCACCATGTTTGAAAATAAAAAATGTTTATGTAATTGCCAGACAAGTGACCAAAAATATTGAAATCAGATAATCTTTTCTACTTGATTTTTTACTTCTTGAATATTGTTTCTCACAGGAGATAATACCTGATAAAAAACTGTTTATTTTGGACATGGAAGTCACTGAAATTTACACACACCACCAATAGTAGAAAAAGTATTTTGTAACAGATTAATGTTATCGTTATCACTTGCACATAATCTAGATATATTAGGCTGTTATCAAGGTGCTAAAACAGAAATATTTTTTGTAATAATAAGAAGAAAGCAAGGAAACCAAAACGTTTGGGAAAGTCTGTAAGACAAATAAATACTGTTGTGACTCATGCGAAGTTAATTAGTAATTGTATTAGTTTTGTTTAATGGTGCAGTGTTCTGACATCTTACTCGACTGCATGACAGGAATGTGTAACAAGCTGCTCGACTCCACCAACTGCTCCGAGCACGAGGGGGAGCTTTACTGCAAGGTGTGCCACGCCCGCAAGTTTGGCCCCAAGGGCTATGGATTTGGTGGTGGTGCTGGCTGCCTTAGCATGGACACCGGAGACCACCTGCAGAAAGATGCTGAACAGTAAGTTTCTCGTTTACTCTGCATGTGCATGTAGCAATAAATACCACACATATTTAATTGTGAGGCTGTCTTTCCAATTCATTATAACAGTGCTGGTACTTTTGAGAGTAAGCAGTTTTTTCCTTCTTATTCAGATATCTGTTGAATTTCTCTGTGAGACATCACAAGGCTACATAGTTCTTGATTGTCTAAATGTAATGCTTCTTATTTTATATACAAAAAATTGATTATATTCAGTTATTGAAATATTGTAGGCAAGAAAAATATGAATGCCTCTGTCATAAGTTTCAAATACTCATCTACACACACACACACACACACACACACACACACACACACACACACACACACACACACACGCACGCAGAATATTCTCAGCAATTTGCCATTTTTAGCTCCTACTCCCAAATTATCTTGTGACTGAAACACATCAGATTTAATTGCAAGTGAAGCACTATATAAATCACCCCATTAAGTAAGGTGTGTTGTGTCATCTACCTATGTTTTTATATGCAGCAATTTCAATATTCCCATGAAGCCAAATGTATTGTGAGAATTTTGTGCCCATTAACATGGTATTGTAAACAATGCCAGCTGAATTGAGACCATATTTTGTGCAATCAAATAAGCAAACACAGCCAATTTTTGACACAGGAAAAATAACTTTCAAATATATGATGAACATAAGAAGTATTACATTTAATTTATGTCACTGAGCTCTTTGTTCTTCAAAAAAAATATATAAAGTGTAAGTACAATGGTCAGTGACCTAAAAAGTGCTGTATTTAAGTTATGATATTAAGATGTTTACTGTTACAAGATATTTATTTTGTACAGTTGACCGATACATGTATATATGTTTCTAAAGTGAAAGAGTAACAAAACTAACAAATTTACTTTGTAGGCCATTAATGAACTCATTTTTTTAAATGCTATATGCACTATGATTTATGCAGTGTTGTACATTTAGAAGATTTATGTCATCAATTTGCACTGAGATATTCAAAATGCATGTTGTATAACAAATCAAAGTTTGCAAATCACAGATATTAAACAATATAAGAATAAAACCATGGGCAGTCATAAAATAAATATAAATTGCAGGGATTCAAATATTCCAGAAAGAATTTAGCAAATAGAGCATCCTAACACCTAAACTTCACATCAGAAATGAAGTTTTCTTGCAGTTCTCGTATGACTTCCTATGAATATACTGTATTACAAAGCAAAGGGATAAGATTTGAGTTTGTATGACTTTTTCAGTTTGAGGCAAAAATAGAGGGTTCTGGGATTGTATGTGTTTTAGAATGGAGTAATTTGAGGGCGCTTCCTTATCATTAACTTACTCATTTTTATTAATTGTCATTTTATATGGTTTATGAATTATTACTTGTTTTCATTACATGTATGAAAAGAGGACACTGGTTGCCACATAACTGCATCAACTTGAATAAAATGTAGCCTGGCATCAATATCAATTGTTAGAGACTTTGAAGAGCAACACTAGTTGGCTAAATGTTTCATGTGGCTACCTATGATCTCTTTATAATTTTTACTTCTTAAGTATCTGTAATAACCAACTTAGAACAAACAAAATTAACTAGTCAATGGCGGTGCAAAATTTTATCTTTCTCTTTTAAGGACAATGAGAAACTTTTTTCCTTTGTTCCTTTTAAGTGTATATTTTGGGGAGAGTCATGCAAAAATTACTGCTGCTGTGGTATTGTTAGTAATTTATACAAAAAGTGGACCTCAAGAGTAAAAATTAAACCAGTTATGTGAATTTGTACTGCTGTTGTGCTTAAAGAGAGGTTTCTTTTTTGTCTTAAGGAGCCCTTTCTACAGCATGCCTCATTTTAAGGTTGTGATTGGAAAATATGCAGTTAGATTCTCCAGTTTTGCCATTTTTTGTAAATAATGTATTTATTCATCTAGTCTTTGTGAGAGAATTAACTTTCCTTAAACTGATTTGTAACTCTTATGGGCAGAATGTAAGTAGCACTAATTTTTGCATGGCCCTCCATCATGTAAGAGACCCTCCCATTACTGTATCCTCCAGTTTTCACTTGCAGAGTTGACCAAACACCCTCCACTGTCTTTTTTTTCTCACGAACAGAAACTAAGTGCCCAAGTGCACTGTGGCAAGCAAGCGCCCACATCATGGAGGTCGGACCGTTCCTGTGAGCCGTGGGTCACCACAGTTGAAACTACACAAAAGAATGAACACAGACCCCTAGAACCAGTAGCCTACAATCAGATCAAATGTTCCTTCATTATCAATTTTGTGACAACATTCCTAAAGATTACTGCAGTCTATGTCGTTGTACCTGTAGGTATACTGTACCTCCTGGTTTGGGATGAGACTGTGGAATATAATGAAATGTTCCTTTCTTGTGAACTTCAGGAACCATCTACAAGTCACTACAAATTAAGATGGATTCATATTTTAACATGTTCAGTTGGCCACATCTGTTGGCTTCCCTTAGTTTGTAATGTCTCTGGAACATTTGATCTAGTACAAATATGCCAGAACCTACTTCCTCTCTCATCAGTGGCAGAATCATTGTTAGATAGGAATAATAATGTAAGGAAAAAATATTTTAAAAACATTGACTGTATGTGTAATTTTCATATTTTTGGCATTTACACTGTCATAAGCAGTGCTGTACAAAGTCATGTGGAAACTTCTAAAGTTTTTGTGTCACATTCTGAAAGTAGTCTCTGCTTGTAGGCTAATTTCCACCAAATGAATTAACTTCATTTATTCCTAAATTTTAGTACAGTCGTCTGAGTTTTAACAAATTAAATATGAATTCATCACTAATTCCATAAATTTATATTTATAGATGAATATAATAATTTGTATTATTCTGTATAAAATGATGAAATTAATAAAATTAAGAAAAGAAACTGAAACTGAGTTAAATTTGATCAAGCTATTCGTAAGTCCACTCCATCCTTTCATTTATAAAAAGAAATAAATGTATACTGACCAAATAAAGCAAGGTGCATTTGGCAGCTTGTTATTTCATTGTGCTGGCAAAAAGCCCTGTGCTGAAGCACCAGTGTCCCGTATTAGCTTCCAGTGTCCCATATTAGCTTCCCTCAACACACATAATAGCCAAAACTGCTAAATCATGCTTATCTGTTGGGAAGTACAGTACACGACTAACATTAAATTTTATTTGTGTATATTTCTTTGGGCGGAAATGGAAATTTGGAATCAGTATGATTGAATCTGAATGAAGATTGCAACCATGAACTGATGACTTTTTCTTGTTTTCACTGCTCTGTGTCCATCGCATAATTCTCATTCTATTATTTCACTTCTTTGACATTACAGGGAACTGACACAGAGCAAAATATGAGACAATATTTCACAATATTCTTACATAATCATACCTTAAAAATAAATGTTTATTAGTAATGTTTCAGTGTCATTATTTCATTTCATTAGTAATCATATAAGCTGAAGAATTGTCTGTTAACATCATACTGTCCCTTAGTATTCACAAATGGCTAAGCATGGTTTAGCTTCCTTGTCTGCAAATTCCTACACACACATATCCCATGTTACACATAGATAGGGACGGTGCTTTACCATCATAGCAGTTTCTGCAGTCAAAAGCCGGCCTTCGAGAATCGGTGAGGACACTATGGCATTGTTTGGTTGGTGCATGGACCAGAGCAATTGTTTTATCTCTACTTCTGTCAAACTTTATAACATCACTTTTCCATTTTTTTCTCTAATTTAGCAAAGCATCGAACAACTTAGATCGTGCAACACTTATTCATCACTTTATCTTGCTTTTTTTGTCTTATTTTTAAAATACTAAATTGCTTTTCCCTCCAAAGATTTGTTTCAGCAACATACTAATTCAGGCCAGCGAATGATTTTTGTTTTTTGCAGTATAATGATTTTTGTTGAGTAGCATTAGCAGTCATTTCTATAGATGATTTAGCTGTCATATGTTATTAACTTTTTGATTTTTGAAACCATTTTAATAAATGTGGTTTTTTTTCCATTGACAGCATACATTTTTTACTCTGTCTATTGTTTTAGTTTCTATACTTCAAAAATTAATGGCACTTCCAGGTTATGACCAATGGGTCGTACTTTTGCAGCTGAGTTAAGTGTTGCACATTATGAGTTACTGATATGGGAGATATAAAGGCTTGCTTGTATTAACATACTGTTATCTACACCTTCACCCATGCTGAAAAGTAATGGGATAAGGAAAGTGCCCTCAAAAGATGTAGTCATTTTGTTGACTTTTAAGTGGGGTAATCTTTGATAGCTGTCCAGTTTGCAGAACCAAAACTGTGAGATAATACGTGCGCTGTCCTAGTCCAAATAGCTATGTCTAGCAAAGCTGTACAGGCTCAAACCTTCTCCCATTGCTTTCACTACAGAGCTAATTTTCTTTCAGGTTGCATCCAGATGTGGTGGACATCCAGTCCTATTCTTATGCATTTCTCCAGATACAGCACTACTAATGACATTAACAGCAGACGCAGAGTTCAAACAAGTGCTTAAACTAATACTGCTTTGTGTATTTGCAGGAGATGTGACAAAACTCACCTTAACTTTTGAATTCTAGCAGTTATTAACAAAATTGCTATATAGTTATACTAAAGTCTGCTTGACTAAATAAGTATTCCTATAAGAAAATCTGGCTGAAGTGCTGTTGCTGGATATTTTTATTTACTGCATGCCTAGTTCATGTTTACTTACTTTCAAAGTAGGATAAATCCATAAATAAATAAGCAAATAAAATCAAAAATCTAAATTTATAATTTTCATAAAACTGTTTCTGAAGATTTTCAGTTAAATTTGGATCACTTATTTACAATCAGAAATTCTGCTGTTCCTTTTTTGTTTGTAATTCAAGAATTATGATGCAATATAGTAGGACTCATTATTATATTTACAGTTGTGACATGTCAGTTTAATTGTTTCTCAGGGCTGTGAGCAATGCAGTGTATGCACTGAAAAACATAGCTAAGGCTCCAGAAGGGGAAGGCTGTCCAAGATGTGGTGGCTATGTTTATGCTGCAGAACAAATGCTGGCCAGGGGAAGGGTGAGTTACATACTGTTTGATGCTGTTATGCAGTTCTCTTACATAAAATTGAGTTGCTTGTGTAATTATATAGAGGAGAGAGCAACAAAAAAATAAAACTGAAAGGTGGTGCAAAATCCTGTACAACTCTTGCTCATAGATAACAAATCTAGTATTGTCAGCACAATTTAGACTGACTTAGTATAAATGAGTACCCGTATGTCATTATAAGAACAACAACACTTCACTTTCCAACAGATCTGTGCATGAGACACTACTTTCTAACTAAAGCAAATTACTTTAGATTTACAACCTGTCGGTCAAACAACATGTCTTATAATACATGAGACATGTGTGCTATAAAATCCTTATGGGCTCAGTGGCAAGAGTTTGTGGATTTTTTCAGGCTTCTAACCAAAGCCTTTTGAAATAGAAGCTTGCATTTTTAGGTCATATAGCTAGAGTAAAAATTCCATTTGTATGCTTAATAGTTATGTTAGTTGTTTAAATACTGCTCATAAAAACTGACTTATGAGTGAAGCTTTATACCTAAAAATATATTTGTTGTAGAGAAATCTTCAGAGGTCTGTTGAGTTTTTTCTGGCTGAATTGTACTTTGATAAGTTTGCTACCACAGTGTTGCTCAAACACTATTTATAGAGCAGACTATTCACAATCATACACATTTCAAATTAGCAGCCTATAGTCACTGCATTTACTTTTGCTGATAATTGTCCAAAATATAGATTTGACCTAAAGTAAAAATATTGCTGGAAACTTTCAATTTCATCTTTTGATGTATGTGCCCTTTATTAGAGACAAGAATGAATAATGCAGTTCTATTTTCTCCTCCATTTTGCATATTTGTGTCAAATGAAGGAAACATTTATATGGTACATTGCAAATTTGACAGCACGTTATGTAAATAGGAAAGATTAGTCTAGGCTAATCTAGAAAATGACACTGTAGGCTTACTGTGTCCATTATGTAGCCACTGATCAAACCAGAGTGTGCTAATTCATTGCTCAAAGTAAGTGTGCTGATTTTGAAGTATTAAATATTTACATACAATGCTGTACAAAAATTCCTGTCCGAAAACTTTCAGATGTGGAGTAACTGGAGTGACATCACACTCACAAAAATATTGTAAAACTATGAATCTGTATAAATGTAAATTCAGTAGGTGTATATGTAAGTCAGAAAATTAATTATATGTGGGACAAAAGAATACTTATACAGAGGAAAATAAGAATATTTATTTACACACTGTTAGAAACAGAGCAAGACTAGCAGACATCAGACTGAAAACAGTGTTAATTCTTGAACTTTGGACACTTGCAGTTCCTTCATCAGGAAAACAGAAGATGTGGGAAGAGAAAAAGTTGGCAGAAGTCACAAGTTACACACAGAGCAAAATGTCACAAATAAGTTGACACAAGTATGCAAAAGTAATGATTAATGACATTGTGATTAGTTCCATTTCATTACAAGCCACTTACATCTCTCGAGCATAACGTTCTGGGCAACTTCCATTTATACGTTAAGTGATCATATTTTTTAAATTTTACTGTTCCCTCTCTTGTTCTGCTCTCTCATCACAGGAAGCCCCAGTTTCAAAAGCTCGGTACCTGATAGCTTCCCCTATTTATATTTCTTACGTCATTCTGGTTATTGCACTTTCAGCAAATGGAAACCATGCACTCTTATTGTGTGCAGTGCAGTGTTCCTTATTTTACACTGTATATTTATGTTATTTAATTGCTTCTGTGTGAAGTATTATTAAGAGAAAGAAAACTCTGGAAACATTTGCTCTGTTAGTAGGAAAACCATACATAACAAAGACAATGTGATGTTCATATATGTGTAAATCACATAAGATGTAAAGTGAACATTTGGTACCTAAAAGAATATACACCACAAATTTTGATAAGGCTTATGTCTTATATGCACTATGGTCTTGTAGCAGCAGTCCTCTGACACAGATATATACATACCGCTAGCCAGTTTATTGTAGATAAAACACAAATATTGATAATGGATGAATTTCAACAGAATATTACTTCTTACACTGTAGTAATATGGTTTTTCTGATAATGTCTTAAATAGAAGAAGGAAACACAGCACAAACAGTTTTAACTGAATAGCAGAACATCTTACCTGCAAATACCCATAATGAGGACAGCACATCTCTAACTTATACGCATACTATGTTTCATTTACTAGCTGTTGATCAGTCTTTAATCTTAATTAATTAATAGTGAGCTTACCCATGTATGGATTCAGATAACACTCAACCAAATAATCAAAAAACAAAGATGATGTGACTTACCAAACGAAAGCGCTGGCAGGTCGAAAGACACACAAACAAACACAAACATACACACAAAATTCAAGCTTTCGCAACAAACTGTTGCCCCATCAGGAAAGAGGGAAGGAGAGGGAAAGACGAAAGGATGTGGGTTTTAAGGGAGAGGGTAAGGAGTCATTCCAATCCTGGGAGCGGAAAGACTTACCTTAGGGGGAAAAAAGGACGGGTATACATTCGCACACACACACATATCCATCCACACATATACAGACATATTCCATATCATCTTTGTTTTTATATATATATATATATATATATATATATATATATATATATATATATATATATATATATATATATATATATATATATATATAAAGTTCTCCAACCTGCTAGGTAGCAGCCAAGGTTGAGGCACAGAGAGTGCTGAGAGTTACACGAGCCTAAGATGGCCTTATCCGAAGTGAACATGGAAGTAAGGCAGATTTCTGAATGGATTGATATTATTTGCGTTGATCAATTGAGGATGGTACAATTATCACCAAAGTGGAGATTGAACAGTTGAATACAGCATATGAGATTCTAATTTCTGATGTCTTAATATTTATGTAGTTTCCAGTCTTGCCCAGCTTGTATATCCTCTACTTGGAAATTTTCTTATCTTCGGGTGTCAGTTTCAATAGGCTGATCTTGAGAGCAAAAGCTGTCTTTGGAAATAGAGTGTCCTAATGTGAATCATATTTGTAATTCTGAACAAAGAACTTTTTCTGTTGTGAAGTTCAACTTCAGAACTTTCTAGCAGCTTGAATAGTATTTTCCTGTGTTTAATCTATACTGTTTTTGTGTAATTTTTTGCAAGAAATTGCTACAAGCATCTACATCTACATCCCTACTCCGCAAGCCACCTGGCGGTGTGTGGCAGAGGGTACTTTGAGTACCTCTATCGGTTCTCCCTTCTATTCGAGTCTCGTATTGTTCGTGGAAAGAAAGATTGTCGGTATGCCTCTGTGTGGGCTCTAATCTCTCTGATTTTATCCTCATGGTCTCTTCACGAGATATACTCCTCGGTAAAGGTATGTTCTCGAAACTTCAACAAAAGCCCATACCGAGCTACTGAGTGTCTCTCCTGCAAAGTCTTCCACTGGGGTTTATCTATCATCTCCGTAACGCTTTCGCGATTACCAAATGATCCTGTAACAAAGCGCGCTGCTCTCTGTTGGATCTTCTCTATCTCCTCTATCAACCCCATCTGGTATGGATCCCACACTGATGAGCAATATTCAAGCATTGGGCGAACAAGCATACTGTAACCTACTTCCTTCATTTTCAGATTGCATTTCCCTAGGACTCTTCCAACGAATCTCAGTCTGGCATCTGCTTTACTGACGATCAACTTTATTTGATCATTCCATTTTAGATCACTCCTGATGCCTACTCCCAGATAACTTATGGAATTAACTGCTTCCAGTTGCTGACCTGCTATATTGTAGCTAAATGATAAAGGATCTTTCTTTCTATGTATTCGCAGCACATTACACTTGTCTACATTGAGATTCAATTCCCATTCCCTGCACCATGTGTCAATTCGTTCCAGATACTCCTGCATTTCAGTACAATTTTCCATTGTTACTACCTCTTGATATACCACAGCATCATCCGCAAAAAGCCTCAGTAAACTTCCGATGTTATCCACAAGGTCATTTATATATAATGCGAATAGCAACAGTCCTACGACACTCCCTTGTGGCACACCTGAAATCACTCTTACTTCGGAAGACTTCTCTCCATTGAGAATGACATGCTGCGTTCTGTTATCTAGGAACTCTTCAATCCAATCACACAATTGGTCTGATAGTCCATATGCTCTTACTTTATTCATTAGACGACTGTGGGGAACTATATCGAACGCTTTGCGGAAGTCAAGAAACGCGGCATCTACTTGGGAGCCCGTGTCTATGGCCCTCTGAGTCTCGTGGACGAATAGCACGAGCTGGGTTTCACACGATCGTCTTTTTTGAAACCCATGCTGATTCCTACAGAGTAGATTTCTAGTCTCTAGAAAAGTCATTGTACTCGAACATAATATGTGTTCCAAAATTCTACAACTGATCGACGTTAGAGATATAGGTCTATAGTTATGCACATCTGTTTGATGTCCCTTCTTAGAAACGGGGATGATCTGTGCCCTTTTCCAGTCCTTTGGAATGCTACGCTCTTCTAGAGACCTACGGTACACCGCTGCAAGAAGGGGGGCAAGTTCCTTCACTTACTCTGTGTAAAATCGAACTGGTATCCCATCAGGTCCAGCGGCCTTTCCTCTTTTGAGTGATTTTAATTGTTTCTCTATCCCTCTGTCGTCTATTTCAATATCTACCATTTTGTCATCTGTGCGACAATCTAGAGAGGGAACTACAGTGCAGTCTTCCTCTGTGAAACAACTTTGGAAAGAGACATTTAGTATTTCGGGCTTTAGTCTGTCATCCTCTGTTTCAGTACCATTTTGGTCACAGAGTGTCTGGACATTCTGTTTTGATCCACCTACCGCTTTGACTTAAGACCAAAATTTCTTAGGATTTTCTGCCAAGAAAGTACATAGAACTTTAATTTCGAATTCATTGCACGCCTCTCGCATAGCTCTCCTCACATTACATTTCGCTTCGCGTAATTTTTGTTTGCAGGGCTTTGGCTATGTTTATGTTTGCTATGAAATTCCCTTTGCTTCTGCAGCAGTTTTCTAACTCGGTTGTTATACCATGGGGGCTCTTTTCCATCTCTTACGATCTTGCTTGGCACATACTCATCTCATGCATATTGTACAATGGTTTTGAACTTTGTCCACTTATCCTCAACACTATCTGTACTTGAGACAAAACTTTTGTGTTGAGCCGTCAAGTACTATGAAATCTGCTTTTTGTCACTTTTGCTAAACAGAAAAATCTTCCTGCCTTTTTTAATATTTTTATTTACGGCTGAAATCATCGATGCAGTAACCACTTTATGATCACTAATTCCCTGTTCTGCATTAACTGTTTCAAATAGTTCGGGTCTCTTTGTCACCAGAAGGTCTAATATGTTATCCCCACGAGTCAGTTCTCTGTTTAACTGCTCAAGGTAGTTTTCAGATAATGCACTTAAAAAGATTTCACTGGATTATTTGGCCCTGCCACCCACTATAAACGTTTGGGTCTCCCAGTCTATATCCGGCAAATTAAAATCCCCACCCAGAACTATAACATGGTCAGAAAATCTACTCAAAATATTTTCCAAAGTTTCCTGCAGGTGCTCTGCCACAACAGCTGCTGAGCCAGTGGGCCTATAGAGACATCCAATTACCATGTTTGAGCCTGCTTTAACCATGACCATCACCCAAATTATTTCACATTTGGGATCTCCTTCAATTTCCTTAGATACTATTGCACTTTTTATCGCTATAAACATGCCTCCCCCTTCGCTGTCCAGCCTGTCTCTGCAGTATACATTCCAATGGTGGAATCCATCTTCATACTATATTTTATTGCTTTCTGCTCCTGTCACATTCTGCCTTTTCCAATCCAACTCTGTGAGAACAAAATACTGATTTTGGAGAGTGGAAAATGTTCAACCATTTTTCTTAAGTAAATGCCTATACCACAGTGGTAAGAAGATTTACATTCTTTACAGTTGCGTAGTGTCAGTATTCATACTTAAGTACTTTTTCCTATTTCATGCTATCCTATTTTATACTATGCTTCCCATGTTTACAGCTCCTTTTATATTCAATTCATTCTTGAATGCTTCTCTGTTAAGGAAAATTATTTACAGCTAATCATAAATTTCGTACATTTGGTCCTTTAGTAAAGTAAACATTGTTGTCTTAAAACTAAGAAAAAAACATGATTCTTTATCTTCCTCAAAGGAATATATTTTTACTACTTATGCTTGTATCTTAGAATTCTGTGCTATTATGTAAATGTCATTCAATGAATTTTAGGGTTACTCACATTTGTTCCAATTTTTTACTACCATCAGTAATATCAGGTGAAGAGTATAATTACAAAATATCCAAAAATGTCTCTTCAGCTTTAAGAACTGTTTTTTTCTGTAATTTTAAATACAGAGCAGAGGAAGGCTGTAATCATATAATTTGAGAATTTCCAGTGTGTGAAGTGCTGCAAGTGTTGTTCATTATGTGCAATATAGATGTGAATGTCCCCCCACACAACAGGGCTGGCATAAGACCTGCTTCAAGTGCATTCAATGCAGCCGTGCCTTGGACTCCACTTCGCACAATGATGGCCCAGACAAAGAGATTTACTGTAAAGGTAGGCTGCAGTCTGTGGCCTGTAATAAGCTGACTCAGGATACAGGTTGCTATAGAAAACACTTTGCGTGTTGCACATCATCAATGCTCTCAACAAACAGATAAAAAGTTGTTGATTCAGTTTCATGGCAGACATTCAACCATGTCATTTTTATGATGCATTTAATATTTCATGCCACTCAGACACATAATTTTTACTAATGTCAAACTCCTTTCCTGGAAGAGTTTCTATATTATCTTACAAAAAAATGTGTTGCCTCAACAGCAACTCTTCATTTTTATATTTCTACTTTTCATGTGTGAAATTGGTGTTAGTATTAGTTTCCCAGTGTTTCACTTTACAGTTCTGAGACTGCTATCATTATACCATTCTAAATAAATATTGCAATCACATTTCAAGACTTCATATGCTGTACTTTTTATATCTCTTGAAATACCCTGTATATAAAAGAATGGCTTCCTTTTTCTCATCTGAAATTATGAGAGCAGGATATGTTTGCAAATACATTCACATTTTCTGGAATCACAAAAACTGAAGAAAAGAGTGTTTTGATGCAATTTATTTGTGCTAAAATATTACTGCAAGCCATCTGTATCCTGACCAGCAGTGAACTGAAATTTTGGCTTGACACTGCATTCTTTATGCTTTGTGGTTTTTTTAATTGAATGTTTTCCACTGAGGATTTAGCTGTATACCATTAAACTGTATCACAGCTTAGCTACAGTTTTTACACGTGAATGTTGTTTTTGTGTGTGCCACATAACTTTTTCCTTAAATTTTCTGCACATATTTCAGATTAAAAATAAGCTGGAGTATTCACATGAACCAGCCATAGATTTTATAACAGGGTGCTGATGCTTTTTTAATGAGTTCTTCTTCTTTCTCTTTTCACTGTATTTTGGCCAGAATTCTAGGAGACAGGAACATCAAGAAAGGAGATGACATACATGAAGAACTCCTCTTACAAGTACATCATAACTTTCTATTTATTTAGAAAAAATTCAACAGGACAGTATTGGCTTTCCATTACACCTTTCCCTTTGAATTTATTGCATTACAGTGTGATTACCAGAAAAGTAATCAAACTGATTACATCTTTGCCACAACATAAAATTATCATTCCTGAATTCATTATTTTCAAGGGTTGGCACAGGGAATGCTTCAAATGTGCAGAATGTTCGAAACGACTGGACTCTGTCAATTGTTGTGAAGGACCTGATAAGGACATTTACTGCAAAGGTGTGTAAGGAGTAGGAGCTGTGATTCCCACAATCAATGTATACTCTTTGTTCAGTGCTGAAATGACCTAATATTTTCATCTAGTGAAGAGTTTTGCTGTGCATTGTAACTACTAGGACCTAGAACTGTACATAGATTACTTGTGGGTGTTGTAGCTAATATTATTTACTTAATTGTGTAACGTAGTTCTGCAACTATCACACATCACTTTAATGAATGTAAAAGATGTGTTCACAAAACGAACATTGCTTGATATTTTTGACTAAATTAACAGAAACGTGTGATTTAATGTAGTAAGGCTACAATTGAGAACACAGCAGAGTGTAAAATCATTGTTGGTGTGCTGTTTGTATGATGTGCTTTCGTTGTTCTGTTTACAGTTTCATAACATGGGTTCTGTGAAACTAACAGTTTGATACACACATTCTTTTACATAGGTAGTCTGTTGCCTGCATTTAATTTGTTTTTGTAACAACAATATTTAAAGATATTATAAGAAGGAAAGTTGCTACTCATCATATAGCGGAGATGCTTACTCGCAGATAGGCCGACAAAAAGACTCTCACAATTAAAGCTTTGGCCATTAAGGACTTCATCAACAATACAAACACACACACACACACACACACACACACACACACGCATATGCCATTTGCGTGTGCATGTGTGTGTGTGTGTGTGTGTGTGTGTGTGTGTGTGTGTGTGTGTGTGTGTGTGTGTGTGTGTGTGTGCGCGCGCGTGCGTGTGTGTGCGTGTGTGTGTGTGTGTGTGTGTGAGTGAGAGGGGGGCACATGCTTATGTATGTCTATTGTTGACGGCCTTAATGGCCAAAAGCTTTAATTGTGAGACTCAGCATCTCCACTATATGGTGAGTAGCAACTTTCCTTCTCATAACATTGTTACATTCCATGCTGGATTTTCCATTGTTCAGTATTTAAAGATTAGTGATATGTACAAAAATGTTACATTTTAGTGTCCAGAAGAACTTATTAATAATGTTAAACATCTAAAGCATAAATGCAGACTTATGAAAGGCCTGCTTTCATGTTTTAAGTAAGTGCTTACAAATCTGTTCATAATTCTGCATGAAGTTTACTGTATAAAAACACATCAGTGTATTAATTGGTTCTAATGTACATCATGTTGTCCTGCAGTCTGCTATGGTAAGAGATTCGGCCCCAAGGGTTATGGATATGGCCAAGGAGGTGGTGCTCTACAGAGCGATGCTGTAGCTAATGGGTATGTAGCAAGTAAGAGTGAAAAGTCCTTCATGGCTCAGAAGAAGATGACTCCAGCTGGGTAGCTCATACTTTTAATATTCAAACTTTCAGTTTCTGGAAACACGTATTTGCAATAATTTCATCATTAATCATACACAACACTGAAGTTATGGCTGGAATGATCTAATCTGAACCTGAAGGCAGTTTTATTGTCAGTTATATTACAGTGCAGTTTTTCTCTTTTTTGTCACACAGTTTGCTATGGGAAACGCTTTGGTCCACGAGGGGTCGGGCATGGAGGAGGGTTTACAATTGGTCTTACATCAGACATAACAGATGAGAGGTAGCTCATGTGATAAAATCCCCTAAAGGAACTTGTAGAAGCTGCATGGATGCAACATCACGATCTTTTCTGTAGATACAGCATTACTGAGACCCTGTGGTGCGTGCTATCAGAAGCACAAGATCACAGAAATTTTTGCTGTCAACACCTCTGATTGATTTTTCATTTTCAGTTTTGTTTTTGTGTATCATAGACCTCATGTTTTTATGAAGTTGGGCATTTTGTATGGTGCACAATTTTTCTTAGCATGCAGCCATTCCTTTTGCATTTTGCACTTCTCTTGTTAGTTCCTCCCCTTTCAGTGTGTGGTGGTTTTTTGTATATATGGTGTACATTCATGTTTTCCCTATGGTAGCCATAAATTTTAATGATTTTTTAGGACTTTTCACCTAAAATATATAATTTTTTTTTAAATTTCGCAACATACATCAACTTTCTTTTGTGATGTAGTCATTATGAAACGTTTACTTATGTTTATAAATCATATTCTGTAATTTTAAAACTAACATTTTTGTAATTATATGTACATAACAAACATTGTCCTCTTGAAAACTATTTTTGCAGTGTTAATCTCAGCTATTTCCAATTTATTATATTATATTTGCAAAGAATATATAAAGCAATGTTAAATTTCATTAGAAGTAGATAACATGATTTGCTTATTAAAATATTATGTAGCAAATGCAACTCTGGCAGTGCAGAAATTCTGAAATTTTAAACTACTAGAATCATATGTTCTAGGTGTAAAGATTAAGACTGAAATACCACACATTATTTCACAGATTAGAAAGCAGTCTATCACTTTTGATCACAGTTTCCAAGTTAGATTATCAATGAATGTATTAGTGTAATTCATACATGAGTTTCCTCAAGTGGCTTTCTAACATGAAGTTCTTCATATATAGTACCCCAAAACTGCATCCAATGCAATGCAACATACAGGCACATACTCAGAAAATTCAAACATATATGATTAGTCAGATTGATACTTTTTATACATTTCATATTTTGATACTTTATACATTTCGTATTATGCATGATGATGATGCAGCAGAATAGAGTCTGTACCACCCAGTATAAGTATTATGTTTGTTGAACATTATTCAGTGACTATGTCAATTAAAAACTTGTTTGCTTACATTTCCAGTGAAATAACTGCACCTAAGACCACTGTGATTGATACTGCTGTGATCAAGGCACCTCCAGGAAAAGGTTGCCCTCGTTGTGGTGGTGTTGTTTACGCAGCTGAACAAGTGCTTGCGAAGGGCCGTGTAAGTATTGTACCATGGCATTATGACTATACTCACCTTAGAAAAAGCGGTTCAAATGGGAAGGAAAGAATGGGTGTAATAGTCAGAGGGAAAAAGAGTAGGAAACACAGTATAATTTGTACTGAGACTGTATGTTTGCACAATAGATTTATTCAAACCATTATAGGCAAAATTTGGCTGTATAGCCATTTTCAGGTGGATACATCCATGAATACATGTCATGTTGCACTCAAACAACAACCAGGGCATTTACTTGTGCAATATATCTCTATTTAAGCACACGACTAAATCAGTAGCAGTGCAAGAACAATATGGTGTGCAAGTCAAATAATAAAATAATGATTATCACACAAAATTTTGTGCATGTCAAGTCATAAAATAAAATAATGACTGGTCAGCATCGTTATGCTCACATACAATCTCAATGGAAACATTGTTGTCTTTCAAAGAAATTTCAACTTACTATGGAACCAAATCTGAAAAGCACTAATAGTAAAGTCACACAGTGCAGTTACAGTACAAAAAAAAGCTGAAGGTCACTCTCAAAATTTAGAGAATAACTGCTATATTGTATATCATCCCTTTCCAAGGACATGAGTCTATAGTTAACTTTTTTTCCAATAATTCATCTGATTTGTTTCTTTCTTAAAATATCAGGCGGGCTACAAGGGTTTTGCGACAATCCAGTTCCAGAATCTATGAAATTCAAACATGAACATTTTTGCACAATATCTTTGATGTGTTTGAGAATAGAAGTTTTCTAAATTTTTGCTGATAGCATTAGGCAGATCTTAGCTCTTTTCTTTTTTTTTTTGGGGGGGGGGGGGGGAGGAGGGGGGAGGAATCAGTTACTTGACTGAGACTATACTGGAGATATTTCCTGATAATGATTATTGTCCACCAGTTGTGTAATGACTGCTACTGATAAAAGTACACTTTTAGACTGAATAAGACTAATTTTCACAGTATGTACAGCAAATCCAGTTCCTTCTTGAGCCTGATTAATAGCATTTTGTGAGATTATACACCATCTAACCCCAGAACAAAAATGGAATCCTGGTATCGAATGTAAGAAAAGTTTGATTCTAGGTAGACAAAATACATATTTAATTTCATAGCATGGAAAGCAATCATTTGTTTGGAGCTTCCTCATCAAGATTCCTTTAACAAAAACTCATTGTTCAAGGATTCCCACAATTTTTTCAAGGATAGTATTGCAACTGCTGTGTATTAATATAAATCATAACTAATATGATGTGTTGTGGACTGCTTGGGAGAAGTCATATTCAAATCCCTGTACAGCTGTTCTCATTTAGATCTTTTCCGATTTTATTAAATAACTTCAGGAAAGTGCTGGAATTGTTCATTCATTAGAACACAAGTGTAACTGAGATAATGCTTGAGCTTGAACTGTCTTGATTTAAAAAAAATTAAACACTAAAAATGAAAGAATATATCAAATGATTGCTAATTATTCATTGCTAAATGTCAGTTATACTGTCTTGTAACTAATAAACTAATGTTTCATTTTCTTTATTCAGGAATGGCACCGGAAGTGTTTTAAATGTCGTGACTGCACTAAAACCTTGGACTCCATCCTGGCCTGTGATGGGCCAGACCGTGATGTCTACTGTAAGACCTGTTATGGAAAAAAGTTTGGTCCCCATGGTTATGGATTTGCTTGTGGCTCTGGATTTTTGCAGACTGATGGTTTAACGTAAGCATTAATGATTTATTATATGAGGCACATTGAGAAAGTAAGTTTCCTGATGTTGTTCCCTTTAAAGCAGACGTATTTAGCCAGGAAAATTGGGCGTGTGCAACAGATCTGTGACGTGACAATCAGATGCCCGTCGGGCATGTCCCACCTGGTGCCAGTAGCAGTGCAACAGTGCCCTGAAATGGTGTCTGTTATTCCTTCTCTCACTGCCTTTGAGATTCAGTCAGTGATAAGGTTCCTTAGTGCATAAAACATAGTGCCCATTGAAATTCATCGTCAGGTCTATGGGTAGAACATCATGAGCAAACAGATGGTGTGTCTCTGTTGTAGGGTTTTTTTTCTGAGGGTCATCAAACTGTTCATAGTGAAAAGTACAGTAAACAACATTCCTGAGCTGGTGTGGCAGTGCAACCTGGAGCTCACTTCATGATAACAGAGCTCAGCAGCCATTCTCCGCATATATCATGATCCTTGTTGCTTGAAATTGTGTGCCAGAGGGGTGCCAAAAAGCACAAAATGAAACACTTTGGAGCAGCACTGACATTTCTGCAGCAGTATCATGATGACATGATGAGTTCCTCAACAGGATCGTCACAGGCAATGATATGTGGATTTCTCACTTGATCCCAGAAACCGAGCAGCAGTCAATGCATTGGCATCATAGTGGATCTCTGGTCAAAATGAAATTCAAACATACTGTTTTAGTGCAGGAAATGATGTGCACAGGGTTCTGGGACAGGGAGCTCATTCTGGACTCATAGACTTCCTACCCAGAGGTGAAACAGTGAATGCTGTCTATTACTGTGAAAACTGTGAAATGCCATTCAGAACAAGAGGCATGCTTGCTGCAGGTGTTGTGTTGCTACATGACAATGCTCATCCCCATACAGATCAGTGTACAGCAGTTGTTTTCCAGAAGTTCAACTGGGAGCTGTTTGATCATCCAGTGTACAGTCCTGATCTTGCTCCCAGTTATTTCCATCTTGTCTTACACCTCAATAAATTTCTATCCTCTGGCCAGCATTTTGACAATTATAAAGAGCTGAAGACGACTGTCACATGCTGGTTCCATTTACAGGTGGTAGACTTCTATGACACAGGAATAAAAAATTGGAAATTTGTGGTAAGGTCATATGGGACCAAACTGCTGAGGTCATCGGACCATAAGCCTACACACTACTTAATCGAACTTAAACTAACTTACACCATGGACATGGACCACACACACACACAAACTCATGCCCAGTGGAGGACTCGAACCTCCGACGGGGGGGAGCCGCACGGGCTGTGACAAGGCACCTCAGACCTCGCGGCTACCCTGCGCAGCTTTGACACAGAAATACAAAAGTTGATCCCACACTATGACATGTGTCTCAATTCTTTTGGTGGCTATGTCAAAAAATAGCACAAACATTGCTGTACCTGTTTCCAATAAAGTTTCTCATGTAATTATGTTGTCTTTGTTTAAAAAAATATGGAAACTTACTTTCTGGACATGCCTTGCACTTTATGTTGTAGTATATCTGTGCAGGGGATATAATGCAATAAACAAAACTGCTACTTGTAAGGTAACAGCAAGCTTAGGCGTGTACATGCGTGCGTGTGCACGTGCGTGTGTGTGCACGTACGTGCGTGGTCGCACCCACACACGCACATGTGCGCACGCACGCGCGCACACACACACACACACACACACACACACACACACACACACACACACACACACACACAAGAAAGTGATGGAAATGATAATTTTTCAAACTAGGGGTTCCTTCTTCAGCATGTTGTTGTTCTTTTATATCCTCTCTACTTTGGCCATTGTCAATTATTTTTCTGTCCACATAGGAAAACTCATAAACTACTTTTAGTGTCTCATTTTGTAACCCGATTCCCACAGCATTGTCAGATTTAATTTGACTGTATTCCATTACCCTTGTTTTAATTTTGTTGATGTTGATCTAATTACATCATTTCAAGACAGTATCTACTATGTTCAATTTTTTTACAAGTCATTTGCCGTCTGAACGGAAGTACAATCTCATCGGTAAACATCAAAGTTTTCATTTCTTCTTCACGAACTTTAATTCCCTTTCCAGTTATCTGCTTGGTTTCCTTTACTATTTTCTCAGTGTAGAGACTGAATAATGCTGGGGATAAAGTACAATCCTGTCTGACTCCCTTCTCAACAAGTGCTTCCCTTTCATGTCCTTCAACTCCTATAACTGCCATCTGGTTTTTGTATAAGCTGTGGATGATCTTTCACTTCTTGTATTTCATTCCTGCTACATTCAGAATTTTGAATAGAACATTCTAGTCAAGATTGTCAAAATCTTTCTCTAGATTTACACGTGCTTTAAATATTGTTTTATCTTTCTTCAACATATCTTCTAAGGTAAGTCACAGAAACAATACTGCCTATATTTCTCTGGAACTAAGGTTGGCTTCTACTCGTAATTCCATTCTTCTGTAAATAATTCATGTCAGTATTTTGCAACCATGACTTATTAAACTGATCATTTGTTAGTATTCACACCTGTTAGCACTTCCTTCTTTGGGATTGGTATTATTACTTCTTGAAGTCTGAGGGTATTTCGCCTATGTCATATATCTTCACACCAGGTGGAATAGTTTTTTTGTGGCTGGCTCTCCTAAGGATCACAATAATTCTAAAGGAATGTCATCTACTCCAGAGGCTTACTCCCACTTAGGTCTTTAAGTGCTCTGTTAAATTCTTCTTGCAGCATCTTATCCCCCATCTCATCTCCATTTACTTTTCCAGCATTCAAGAAGGGAAAATTGAATGAATGAGACTATAAATGGATTAAAATAAAAGTCAAGGAAATTGTAATAGGATAGGACAAGTTAGAAAGCAACAATGAAATCGTGTTTCTCAGTTTTATTTGTGAACAGTTAGTGTCTTACAGGCAGCTTTTCATAGGAATAAAATACTAATTTGATGGATTTGTTGCAGGATATTACTGTTATACTTGTTTTTCACACATGTGCATTCTGTAAGACTGTTGTCTGTGGGTCATGTTTTATTTTTGTTAACTACAAGTATTTTTCCACAACAGGGAAGAGGAGATTTCTGCATCAAGGCCATTCTACAACCCAGACACAACTTCAATAAAGGCTCCAGCTGGCCAAGGCTGTCCAAGGTGTGGAGGTGCAGTATTTGCCGCTGAACAACAACTGGCAAAGGGAACGGTATGCAGCATGTTTTGAATTGAGATGTTTGTTGTCACTCAGTAACCATAATACAAATTTTAATCTGATGCTCTATTCCAATGATATAACACCATAGTAGTTTCAGAAGTTCCTGAACCCAACATTACCTGGAAAATATGTCAGATAAATTTTAATAAAAAATATTTTATTTCTATTTGATGTATGCATGACAAAACACATTTCAAATGAAAACATTTTGTCAGAAAATATTAATTATATGCATATAATTGAAAGAGTAAAGGCAACTACTTGAGTCACTGAGTGTTTATTGTTGTTCTTGTTGTTGTGGTCTTCAGTCGAAAGACTACTCTATCCTGTGCGAGTCTCTTCATCTCCAAATAGCTATTGCAACCTACATCCTTTTGAATCTGCTTACTGTAAACGTTAGCGACCCTTTGATGTCTCAGAATGTGTCCTATCAACTGACCCCTTGTTTTGGTCAAGTCGTGCCACAAACTTCTTGTCTCCTCAATTCTATTCAGTACCTCCTCATTAGTTATGTGATCTACCCATCTAACCTTTGGCATTCTTCTGCAGCCTTAGCAAATTTCTCTTCTTCAGAAATGCTTTTCATGCTATTTCCAGCCTATGTCTCATATCCTCCCTACTTCAACTATCATCTGTTATTTTGCTGCCCAAATAGCAAAATTCATCTGCTACTTTAAGTGCCTCATTTCCTAGTCTAATTCCCTTAGCATCATCCGATTTAATTTGACTATGTTCTATTAACCATGTTTTGCTTTTGTTGATGTTCATCTTATATCCTCCTTCCAAGACAATGTCTATTCCGTTCAACTGCTCTTCCAAGTCCTTTGCTATGTCTGACAGCATTACAATGTCCTCAGCAAACCTCAGAGTTTTTATTTCTTTTCCCTGAACTTTATTCGTACTCCAAACTTTTCTTTGGTTTCCTTTACCTCTTGTTCAACGTTCAGATTGAACAGCATCAAGGATAAGCTACAACCCTGTCTCACTCCCTTCTCAACCACTGCTTCCCTTTTCTGCCCCTTGACTCTTATTACTGCTGTCTGTTTTCTGTACAGGTCGTAAATAGCCCTTCAGTCTGTGTATTTTACCCCTACTACCTTCAGAGTATCAAATAAATTATTCCAGTCAACATTGTCAAAAGCTTTCCCTAAGTCTACAAATGCTGTAAATGTAGGTTTGCCTTTCCTTAACCTATCTTCTAAGATATGTCATAGGAACAGTGTTGTCCTGCATGTTCCTACATTTCTCCAGAATCCAAACTGGTCTACTACAAGGCTTGTATCAGTTTTTCCATTCTTCTGTAAAGAATTTGTGTTAGTATTTTGCCACCATGACTTATTAAACTGATAGTTTGTTATTTTTCACACCTGACAGTAATTTTTTTCTTTGAAATTTGAATTATTACATTCTTCTTGAAGTTGGAGGGTATTTTGCCTGCCTCATACATCTTGTACACCAGATGTAATAGTTTTGTCAAGGCTGGCTCTCCCAAGGCTGCCAGTAGTTCAGACAGAATATCGTCTACTCCTAGGGCCTTGTTTCATCTTAGATCTTTCAGAGCTATATGAAATTCTTCTCTCATTATCATATCTCCCATCTCATTTTCATCTATGTCCACTTCCCTTTCTATAATACTGCCTTCAAGTTTGTTTCAACCTCTGTATACCCCTTCCACCTTCCAGCTTTCCCTTCCTTGCTCAGGACTGGTCTCCTATCTGAGCTCTCGAAATTCATAGAGCTATTCTCTATTCCCCAAAGGCCACCTTAGTTTTCTTATTGTGATGTCTATCTTTCACCTAGTGAAACATGTTTTTAAATCCTTACATTTGTCCTCTAACCATCCCTCCTGAGCCATTTTACACTTCCTGTCAATATGATATTTTAAATGTTTGTATTCTGTTTTGCCTGCTTCATTTGCTGCATTTTTATATTTTCTCCTTTCATCAGTTAAATTTAATATCTCTTGTGTTACCCAAGGATTTCTACTAGACCTTGTATTTTTACCTATTTGATCCTCCACTGCCTTCCCTATTTCATCTCTTACAGCTACCCATGTGACTTTTACTGTATTCCTTTCCCATGTTCTAGTCAACCATTGTCTAATGCTCTCTCTGAAACTCTCAGCAACCCCTGGTTCTTTCTACATCTATACTCCGCAAGCCACCTAACGGTGTGTGGCGGAGGGTACCTTGAGTACTTCTATCTTTCAGCATATCCAGGTCCCATCTCATTAATTTCCGACCTTTTTCCAATTTCTTCAGTTTTAATCTACAGTTAATAAGCAATAAGTTCTGGTCAGTTACACAACCTTCTTTTGTGAATCTTAAACCAAGTATTAGCAATAACAACAATATGCGAATTGTGGGTCCACCTCAATGCAAAACAATTTTGTTATTTATTTAGACCCCAAACTAGTTTCAGCAACAAATATCACCATCATCAGTGGGTTCTTTAATTCTAAAACATGCAGAAATAACATAATTATACAACATTGTAAAACATTATTACATGTGTAGTGTCTGTTTTTTTCTGCAGATACTTTCATAATACATTATTTACTGTACATCACAGCATGGTTTTAAAATTGTTGTCACTGTCTGAGACATATTTTCTGTAATTTTCTGTTGCCCCTTTTCTCGGCATACGTCATGTCGTCTGCAACTTTGAGAGTGACTTTTAGTAAACAAATACAAGAAAGTGAACTTATGTATGTCAGTGTTATACACTTTGGATTGCAGTAGTGTTGTGGATACAGTTTTGGTGTGTACTAGGTTGTTACACAGTTTTTATGTGCTCACGTTCATTTGACAGTATGCCACTACTTTTATACACAAAAAAAACATAACTTTTGCATTTCGTTCATAATCCAAAACATTACACGATCTTGCTGTTCGCATGTGTCGCAAGAAATGTATCGCATGTTGTAAGAAGGCTATGAAAATTGTAACGAGAGTTCTAATGACTTCTGCCCCTTATATATGCCTCTCTGTGTGATGGGGGAGTTTTCTGTTCTGTTTCAAGCGTCAGTTCTCTCAGAATAGTAAATAGTATGTTATTGTAAAGTGTTGTGTTTGTGATTATTACATTTTTCCCTCCGACTATAGCCTTTTGTATGTAATAATTTTCTTGTATTGTTAGGTGTTGGTATAAACTGTTATTGCATTTCAGAATTTGTAGATCACTTTCTATATTAGTGGGGTTATTGTTTTTGTTCATTAGGAGTTCTGTGGAAGTGGAATATGTGCTGTCACTCTTTAGAGCTCTCTTGTGCTCTGTGTACCACTTTCAGGAATTTGTGCTTCTATGTCCTATGTATTTGGCTTGACAGGAGATACATGTAAGTTGGTATATTCCAGCATTGCTGAATTTGTCTGGGGTTCTTTTGTCTGGTCTTAGCCTTTTTTTTAACTGTGTTGTTTGTTCTGAATGTTACTGGGATCCCTTGCCTCTTCAAGATGTTTTGACTTTCTAATTCTATGAGATGTTTTATTATTGTATATCAGTGTTTCCTTGTTCAGAGTTATCAAACAGAGACACGAACATATGTACACTTCCATTTTCAGTGTCATTGTGCTGAAATCTGACTACAGTGAGGGTGGTATCAGAGAGAATGAATAAGAGCAACAAGGTAGTGGGGATGGGAAGGAAGCAGAGTGGAAGGCAGGGGTCAAGGAAGGGTGCCAGAGAGCTAGGAGAGGGACAGAAATTTTGGGAACTGGGCAGGAGTGTGGCACTGAAGAAGTGTCTCCTTCAGAGTTCCAAGAAACAAGGATTCATTTGTGGAGTGTCAGTTCTGTTCCCATTGTCAGGTTCAACAACAGGAAGGAGGATACTAACAAATTGTGTTAATTGTGCAATGTTTACCCCTATCAGTTATTCAAAGAGTATTAGACAGCATGCTAGTAAAATTGCTTAAAAGCAAATAATCTCTATTATCAGATGTAAAATAGTACTGTCATTAATATTAAAATGAAATGCTGATGAAAGCACGTAATTGAAAAATGGACACTGATAGTTATGGATAAGGAGTAAATTAGCAAAACTGAGTAAATGTATGAGAGAAAAAAATAAATAAAGTAACAACAAAGAAGAGGTTAAGCTATCATCAAACTGGAGGTTGATTTGAACATCAAAGTGTGTATTAAGGGCAGATGGAAGTGATGAGCAAAATTGATACTTGCAGTCTCAACCATAGAACATGTTGCCATTTTTTAGACATACACAAGATTCTGAATCAGTGAAACTCATATTAAATGCTAGAAAAATCTCAGGATAAACTGCAGTTTGAACCCAAATCCTAAGATTTCCTTTACTGGCATGCCATGTCAATCACCTCAGTTTTACTGTGTCCAACCAGGAAGACTTATTAATGTTCTTTTGAAAAGAAAATTGCTAATTTAGTTGGAATGTTATTCCCTTAATTGAGTACCAAGAGACATACAGTCAATATTTGCTGAAGAACTCTAGCACTTTCAAAAGTGGCAACTCAACCCCTTTCTCATGACCAAGACACCAGAAAATAATTACTTCTTGAATGCTGCTAGAGGAAGTTTCTTTTTTGGGAACTCAGTTTTGGGTGGTTGTTGTTAACAATTTCAGAGAGAAAAAGTCTTATTACAATATAGAAGGTGATACTGAGCCCCATCTATTTAGAAATATATACCACAAATTTCTTTAAAAATAAAAGAGAAGAGTGAAGACAAAAGCCATGTTCCGGCTTCTTGTCTGCCACCTTTTTATCTTTGGAGACTTCTGTTTGTGAAAAGGCTAATTTTGAACAATCTGTATGATACATTAAGTTGGTTTAAAGGCCAGAAATTTATTTTCCAATTTCATAATCTATCTGTATAACTTACAGTAAAATTTTGAATTTTATTTGTCTGGGCCCTGGTGTTTTACAGAGATTTTGTTTGTTGAGTGCGAGTGAAGGGTAAACCATTGAAGAATTTATTAATTTAAGATTTGATAGAAAATGGTAGTCTGCCTATAGCACCTGCTAAAATGACTGCAGAATCAATCTCTCTGCCACTCAAATTTCTCAGATTTTGGCAGCAGTACATAAACGATCTCTCTCTCTTTTCACTTCAATGACATGAATGCCTGGATGGGAATAATAAATTAAAATCAGGAAAAGCAACCAGATGTTGATGCCTAGAAGCTTTTAAGTTACTACTCTTCAAATTCATATTTTCTTACGAACAGCCACAGTGATACCCAAAGAACTGACCTGTAGGTGTTTGAGTGACTCTGTGGTCATTTTCGTAAAGTGTGTGCATAAAGAGTAATAGCTCAAAGCTAATTAAGTCTTTGTACTGCTATGCTTTTCCTCATTTTTATTTATCATTGTTATGCTTCATAAAAACACTACTTTGTGCAGGAAGAGCATAATTACAATGAAACAATTCATCTCTAAAAGCTGACACACCACAAAGATCCTTATGCATGCACCTTGGAAGTGACTGATCAGAGATGGAACGTATCCTCCAACTAGTATATTCTGTTCAGTTAGCATGCATTCTCTTCTTTGAGTTACACAGTTATCTATATTTTCTAAAACTATGCTAATTTCATAATATATACCAATGGATTAAATGATATCCATTTTTTGTACACAACAGAAAGAATGACATATTCTTTCCTTAAGAAACATGTGTAGGCTGGAGAAATGCTAAAATTCTATCAATAACAGATGTACAGACTTGAGAAAAATGATTTTATTTTCGGGTGTTTAAATAGTCCTATAGAGATAAATTTATTTCTCCTAACAGATGTGGCACAAGAAATGTTTCAACTGTAATGCTTGCCATCGACCTCTGGACTCTGTACTGGCATGTGATGGACCAGATCGAGAAATCTATTGCAGAGCTTGTTATGGAAAGAAATTTGGTCCTAAGGGCTTTGGCTACGGTCATGCACCGACACTGGTGTCCGATGGAGAAATTACAACACCATAGTAAGTCACCGCTCATGTCATGCATCATCTAGTCTATATTTGTAGAATTTTAGAACTGTGCAGATGAATGAGATGTTGGTACTTACACTTCAAAAGAGAATCATAAGAAATGTGTTTAGTCCAAAAATGAACATCATGTAGCCCATTGTTTAAAAAATTAAATCCTCTGTCTTAACCATTGTGTCACTTCATTTAATACTCATATACGAGACACAAAAGGAAGATAAAAATATGTTGTCTTGGACCCATCAGTGTTCATTGTGTATTTTATTGCCTCATTATCTCAGATGTAACAATTGCAGGAATAAAATTGCCACAGTAAACACAATTGGTGTAACTGTCTAAAGTAGCAACTATAAAGTAATCACAAATTTGTTTCAACAGCACAGTGATATGAAATAACTTGAGCTAGTGAATGATATTTAAAGTCTTCTCTCACATTTTCTCTGTTGGAAATATGAATAATAAATGCATTCAATATCATTTTCAACAATGAAGCTTGTATCAGACCTTGGTAACAAATTAAAGGCACAATTTCAACAGGTTAAGTGTCATTGATCACCAACTTAGTTGACAGATTGCAAAATAAGTATCTTGACAAAGTCCTACAGTATAAAGAAGTAGAACAAACAATGATTCTAAGTCATGAAAGACAATGTGTTTGCGATAGAACTGCTTTATATATTTTTTTCAGACTCAGGTACACTTGTCCAAATGATGCTCTTGTGACAAAAAATAGAGAATTTTAGAGTTCTCCCTTTTCTTCTTTTTTAGATAATAATTTGTTGTTTTACTTATGAGAATGGTGGCCCGCCCGGTTGGCCGTGCGGTCTAACACACGGCTTTCCAGTCGGGAAGGAGCGCCGATCCCCGGCACGAATCTGCCCAGCGGATTCGTGGCGAGGTCCAGTGAGCCGGCCAGTCTGTGGATGGTTTTTAGGTGGTTTTCCATGTGCCTCAGCGAATGTGGGCTGGTTTCCCTTATTCCGCCTAAGCTACACTATGTCAGCGATTGGTGTGCAAACAAGTTCTCCACGTACGCGTACACCACCATTACTCTACCACAGAAACATATGGGTTACACTCATCTGGTGTGAGACATTCCCTGGGGGTCTACCGGGGGCCAAACTGCACAATAACCCTGGGTTCGGTGTGGGGTGGTGGAGGGGTGAAGTGGATTGCGATAGTCATCGTGGGGTTGCAGACCACTGCAGCTGTGGCAGGGACGGAGCCTCTCCGTCGTTTCTTGGTCCCCAGTTAACATAACATGAGAATGGTGTATATTTCTTTCAAATTTGTTTGCTTTTAAAGACGTTCTTTTCTTGGGTTCAAATTAAAAAGTATGTCCATTACAAAATGAAATAATTTTGGCTATGTTCAGCCATTTGTTTGACAATTGGTGTTTACAGATAATAAATGACAAATATAATTTCAAACAGTAGCAGTGTTATTGTTCTACAGGAAAAACATATCTGTAGACAACAAGCTGATTAATAATACTGACATCTTTAAGTTTTATCTGCATTCATAATCTCAGAAATACATGGATATAATTGTGGGTAGCTAACTGAATGCAAGGCAACAACCAAATATTTATACATAGCTTGCATTTTTCCAAACCACAAAACACCTTCATTCCCAACATTTATAGCCAAATAAAAATAAAAGATGTAGGCTGTTTAAAAGGTAACAAATTTACAATACTAACAAAAAAACTGACAGTTTCATTAACTTTGGGAAACATGAAATTCTTGAAAGAAGGATAATGGAACATTGCCAGGATTAAGAGGGAAATATTTTCAAGGCATCTTCTCAAATACCACAGACAACAGAAGATTGACAATGACATTCCAGCTGTTGCTCATTTGATCTCAGTGGTAATTTTCTTGTTATTCTCTCTTTTTGCATCTTTCTTGACCTTTGGTTCTGGGCAACTTTTCTACCTTACAGTCCAGAAATTTTGAATGATTTAGCTAACCAGGATTTTTGTAAAATAATGTTTTGCTATGAATTTCATTATGTGTAATTATTTTTAGCTTTGATGCCAAACCAACATCTGGACCTAAAGCAGCTGAAGGGAAAGGCTGTCCGAGATGTGGCTATGCTGTGTTTGCTGCTGAACAGATGATTAGTAAAAACAGAGTAAGTATAATATCAAATATTCTATTTACTTTGACCAAAATTTCATAGCATATGATATACACTGCCTGACGAAAAAAGTGAATCACAAAGAAGGGGAGGAGGAAATGACATGACACTTCATGGGTGTAGGGGGTATATGATGTTACTTCAGTGATTACAAAATCAAGTCAAATTTACAAGGAACTTGTCAGTGTGAGCTCACTTACCTGTATGACACTGCAGTTCCTCCAGCCTGGATGCATGCACCAATCTGATTTGGGTGGATGTTGTAAAGACTTTGTATCTTCACCTCAGGCAAGCTGGTCCACAACTGCTGTAAGTGGTCCACAATATCCTGTACACTGGCACTGAAACTGAGTTGAGAACCAATGGGAACAGAACTGGAGTACCTGAACATCTTGCAAACAGTTCATGAAGACATGCTATGTGTGGACACACATTGTCCTGTTAAAAAATTGCACCACAGTATTGTGGGGTAGCGCAGGAGGACACAGCAGGACCATGATGTACCATTGTACTATCACAGTTCCCTCAATCCTTACTAGCTATGACCTTAAGTCATACCCAGTGGCTACCTTGATGCCGAGAGTAAGACTGCTATGCCTCTCCAAAACATTAGAAAAATTTGACCTTCTCCCCAGGTCACTGCATGCTTACTAACGTGGTCATCTGAGGTAATATAGAACGACTATTCTTTGCTGAACCATTCACCAGCAGTCCGTGCTTCCTGGTATGCCATCACTCCAAATCCAGCCATTTGTGCTGTGTTGTTAATGGCAGGCTGCACATGGGGCAGTAATTCTGTAGCCCGACTGCTGCTGGTCTCTGACAAATGGTGTGGGATCACACAGAATATTACAGGGAGTCCATTACTTGTTCTCAAACTGCAGGCACATATATGAAGAATATCCTCCCTTGCGATGATTACATGTGGTCGACCAGAACCTTGATGATGAGTATGTCAGCCCTCAAGTTCCCGTGCAGTTCCAACATTCAGTCACACTCACATCCAAATCCTCTACATATCTGGATATTGCACAATTTGGCCAGCCATCTAAATGGAGACCTACAATTACACCACTTTTAAACTCTCTCAATTAGTATTAATACTGTCTCACACAAGTACACAGGATGTTCAGGTCCTTCACAATTGGCATTCGACATCTGAAGCTGTTCGCGCCCCTTATATACCCTGTCAGGCCTGCTAAGAACAGTAAACATGAACAATATTAATGCACGCTGGTGACCATTCTACCTGTCGGAGAAAATTGCAACTCTAATCATTTACATACCTGCAGATGGTGCATACATGTACAAACTTGCATCATCTCTTCTGACTGCTTCATTTCTTTTGTCAGGCAATGTAAATGATTACTTCGCCTCAGTCCAGTTCCACACAAGCCTACAATTTATTTAGAATTTAGTGGCCATAGTTGAACTATTGATAGTTCTTCACTAGAAGGTTAGATTTGAATCTGGGCTGGTTGTGCATTACTACTTCTGAGTGTTTCCCTCAAATCTCACCTTTTCCTGCCATATTTCTTGTAGTTCCTTTTTCCTAATGAAGAAACTTAAAAAAAGCTAGAGACTCAATCACGATCTTTAATTTGTGTGTCTAGTGGCCCTGAGCCAGTCATTCGTGTGTCTGCAGTTTATAAGTAGATACCCCTCCTTAATTTGTAAGCTGAATGCAAGATGTTGTTGTTGCTGTTGTTGTTGTGGTCTTCAGCCTGAAGATTGGTTTGATGCAGCTGTCCATGCTACTCTTCATCTCCAAATAACTGCTGCAACCAACATCTTTCTGAATCTCCTTACTGTATTCATCTGTTGATCTGCCTCTATGATTTTTACCCCCCACACTTCCCTCCAATACTACATTGGTGATCCCTTGATGTCTCAGAATATGTCCTATCAACTGATGCCTTCTTTTAATCAAGTTGTGCACAAATTTCTTGTCTCCCAAATTCTATTCAGTACACCCTCATTAGTTGCATGATCAACCTATCAAATCTTGAGTATTCTTCTGTAGCTGTAGCACCACATTTCAAAAGCTTCTATTCTCTTTTTGTCTAAACTGTTTATTGTCCGTGTTTCACTTCCATACATGGCTACACTCCAGACTTACACCTTCAGAAAAGACTTCTTAACACTTAAATCTGTGTTCAGTATTACCAAATTTCTCTTCATGAATGCTTTTCATGCCATTGCCAGTCCACATATCATATTCTCTCAACTTCAGCCATCATCAGTTATTTTGCTACCCAAATAGCAAAACTCATCTACTACTTTAAGTGTATCTTTCCTTAACTGATTCCCTTAGCATCACCTGATTTAAATTAACTACATTCCATTATCATAGTTTTGCATTTTTTGATGTTCGTTGTATATCTGCCGCACAAGACACTGTCTATCCTGTTCAAATACTCTGCTAAGTTCTTAGCTATCTGACAGAATAACAATGTCATCAGCAAATGTCAAAGTTTAAATTTCTTCTCACTGAACTTTTAATTCCTAATCCAAATTTTTATAGCTAAGCAAAAAATTGTTATTTATGAGCAAAGGTAAAAAATCAAATCACCAAATAGTAGAGGCATGAATCATCGAGAGTCCCCGCCCCTCTCCACCCCTCTCTCTCTCTCTCTCTCTCTCTCCCTCTCTCTCTCTCTCTCTCTCTCTCTCTCTCTCTCTCTCTCTCTCTCTCTCTCTCTCGCTATCTATCTATCTATCTTTTTCTTTGTCACACACACACACACACACACACACACACACACACACATATGCACATGCACATGCACACTTTGTACAGCTCCTGCAGCTTGCTTGTGATGTGACTATGTGCTGGGTGGAGTGGAGAGGGCAGGACAGAGGTGCCGAGAGGGACGGCTGGGGAAGGGTAGCTGACAGCTTGGAGGCTGTCAGTAGGTCCACAGGATAGAAATGCAACATGGGCACTGACACAAGTGAGTCTGTGCAGCACACAATGACGATAAGATTGGGAGGGCATAACAGAAGAGAGGAAGGAGAGGGTGCAGATGGAAAGAAGTTAGGAACTTTGGGGGGGGGGGGGGGGGGGATCAGGGGCCAGCAGAGACAGATGGAAAGGACTGCAGTAAAGAAGGGTGTGTCACATGGATAACTCCTATCTACATAATAAAGAAGGGGGTGAGTCTGTGGGGGGGAATCAGGTGGAATGGGTTGTGAAGCAGGCATTTAAATTGCACCTGGTGCACCCAGTAGCGTTTTATGCCCCTGGGTTGTGAACTTCACTCTTGGCCACAATTTAAGCCATTCACTTGGTGGCTAGCCAGCCGATTGGTGGTCACATTCACATAAAATGCTGTGCTGAAATTGGAGCAGAGCTAGTATATGACATGGCTGCTATCACAGGTGGCCCACATTTGATGGAATAGTAGAACCCTTTAGAGGAACTTGAGTAAGGTGTGCCGGGTGGGTGTACTGGACAGGCCGTGCAGCTGCATCTTCCACAGGGTTGAGACCCATGTACAAGGGGTTGGAAGCAAGGGTGGCATGAGGACATACTGAGGTATCTCATAGACTGGACACACGGTAGAGGGGTGGGACAGATTGTGGGTACCTGTTCCTCATTTTTGTGCATGATGATAAATAGTCAAAACACTGGCAAGGATATGGTTTAGCTGTTTGAGTCCTGGATGATTGTGGGTGGTGAACAGCATGCTTCTTTGTAGTTGGTTCTTAGGGCTGGAGAAAGGTTTAGGGGTCTGTGAGGGTGTGGTGTGGGGCTTGTCCAAAAGCTAGCAAATTTTCAATCTCATTTAAGTGCCTGTCAGTGATTTCACACTTCTACTATGCAGTGAGTTGTTACCTATGCTCCTAAATTATTTACACTCTACAATTACTTTCCATTACTGAAAAATTGTGATTATTACTGTTAATGTTTACTGGTAAAGCTTAATAAGGAATGTTTTTTACAGATTTGGCATCGGCGTTGCTTCAGCTGCGGCGAGTGTCGTCGTTCTCTTGATTCGACCAACCTCAATGATGGCCCTGATGGAGATATCTATTGCCGTGGGTGCTATGGAAGGAAGTTTGGACCTAAAGGGGTGGGATTTGGAATGGGTGCTGGTACTCTGACCATGGCTTGAGGCTTCCAGAGTTCCTATGTATGCACCAGTATACCATCCCGGCGTAATATTTCATACTCTATCATTTGAAGACTACAGGGAATAACAGGGAACTGTTTGTGCAGTTACTACGCTTGTGATTTACTGTTCCAGTTTTATTATTCACACTGAATTTGAAAGTGTGATTGCTTAATTTTCATTTTGAAAAACATTACAGTCTTCCTTTGTATTAAATACCTAATGGAATACTGACACGTTTCACACACTTTCAGTTACTTAAACAGAACCTACTCTGCTTTACCACGGTGGTCAGAAGACTTGAATCTGTACGAAAAATGCCGGGATGTTGCTGTTTCTTTTTTCCTTTTTTGTGTTTGTGAATGATTTCTAGGTGAAAGTTAAAAACTGTGGATGAATGTGAAAGCTTAATTGACTGTTTTTGTAAACTGGTGACTGTATGCTTAAAGTATTCCAGGATTTTTGAATAGAAGTTTTTGTATATTTTTCTTATTTTTACAGTAGTTTTGGGGCAGGTTGTATTGTATGATGGTTCGTGCATTCCGAAAATTCAGTTTCCCTGACCACCATGTTCTAAGCGCTAAAACTCACTCTCTCTCTCTCTCTCTCTCTCTCTCTCTCTCTCTCTCTCTCTCTCTCTCTCTCTCTCTCTCTCTCTCTCTCTCACACACACACACACACACACACACACACACACACACACACACAAACACACACACACAGATATACTGGGTATAATTATGCACTTATGCACTTATGCATCTACGCATACATAATCACATTGCAATTCATATTCAGTAGGATTAGAATGTGAATCCTAGTTCTTAACAACAGATTCCAGATAGACATCAAATGAAAAAATATGCAGAACAATTCCAAACAGTCAGTTTTATATGAATTCCTGCCACTAAAGCTGTTCACGCAGTACTGTGTTATTGCATCAGCCAATCAGGAAATTATATGGACTGGGGTACTTAACATTTCCAGCCATACTGTGTAACTTAAATACATCATGACAGCATTAGAGCACATACCATAAGACAATAATAATTTACAAATCCAGACTTCATCAGTGACACTTTTCACCATAAGCACATGCACTGTAACTTAGCATAAATATATTAATGCATTGTTGTGGATTTTTTAAGAATACTAACAAAAATATACTTTTCATTTAAGAATAGGAGCCATATCTAATATTGTTGAAATATATGCACATTTTCTGTCTGTTAACTGACTATCAAAGAGTTTTGCAGCTGTTAGGTACACTTTTACAGGTCATTGTAGTAGTGGCAAATTTTGCAAAACAAAATGACTGAGACTGCCCCAACTCAACACAATTGTAATTGCTACCCAGTCCAAGCCAGGAGCTTAAAAATCAGTTTTTTTTGTTTTTACTCAAGGTAAGCAAAATAGTGGGGTACCTATAGTTACAGCTGTATCTGCAGAAAGCCTGAATGACCCTTACCAAAAAAAAAAAAAAAAAAAAAAAATCAATCCAGCTCAACTTTCACCTACAAATGTACTTGCATCCAACACATTGTCAAGACCATAGACATTTTACAAGCTCTTTATGATGGAAGCCAGAGGTCTGAGGATTATGTGTATGGCATATACAACAGCAGCCACACTTGTCAAGAAATGTCACTGCCATTGAGAGTGCAAATTTATGCTTTAAAAAATATAACTGAAAATAATGTTTTGGGCATATAGTTATATGTAGAAACTGTGGAAGCTGTTATGGGAACAAACTATTTTATAAACATACTTTCTATTTTTCTACTTCCATGAGTCCTCGAGATATTAAAAATGTGTACAACGAACGACCAAACTCTATCAAAGAGTTTGAGGATGACGCATGTTGTTTCACAGACCGGTGGTTCTACAAACAACATTTTGATAAAATTCTTCCCACAGTATTTTTAACCATCTTTTCACTGATGCTTTTTGCTTCACACACTCAACAAATATTGGAGATTTGCTACATTGCTTCTTGCATTTGTTATTGTACTGTTTATTGTAAGCCTTGTTATTTAGACTGTAAATAATTGTAAAGTGACATGTATATGTATATATATTTACACAAGTGAATAAAACAGATTTTCTGGAGTATGAAAAAATCTTCATATTGTTCAACAGAGATCATACTAATATTGGAAGAATGTATGTGCAGTTTGATGAAGCATAAAAAGTATTGCTACACAGCTTTGTCTGTTTTATAGCCACTAAATGTAATCTAAAATTGTGCTTAGACAGGGCCGTCATTCACATAAAAGGGATTTATTAAGACAAAGTCAAGAGAGGAAAGCTTTTAACTCATTTATACCATCACTTCAGACAAACTGTGAAACCAGTGGGTAGTTTCCTTGGAGAATAGTGTGCTGTATTAGATGTAGTGATTGCTGTACACTACTTGATCACAAGTATCTGGTCACTCCTACACAATGCAGAAATGACCAATAGATGTCCTGACAGGTAGACCCACCAGTGCAAAAGCAGCTGGGGGGTATTTTGTTGCCAATAGAGAAGCAGTAACAGCAAAATGGGTCAGTCAGGAGAGTACGGTGCCATCGAATGTGGACTAATAATTTGATGTCATCTGACTAATAAATCCATCAAGAATATTTTAACTTCTCTAAAACTGCCCAGGCTGACTGATGGTGATGTGATTGTGAAGTGGTGACATGAAGGAACAACTATAGTTAAACCAAGACCAGACAGTCCTCATGTAGTGAGGACTGCAGACGACAGTTGTAAAAAATCACATGAAATCAGTGAGTTGCATAGGGCCACTAGCTGTCCAGCTAGTATGATGACTGTGTGCAGGGAATTAAAAAGAATGGGATACAGTGGTTGAGCAGCTCCTCATAGGTCATACATTTTTATCATTAGTACTAAGTGATGCTTGAGGTGGTGTTAAGAGCGATGCCTCTGGACAGTGGATGGCTGGAAATGTGAGATTTGGAGTGATGAATCACACTATACCGCAAGGCAATCCAATAAAAGTGTAGTGGCAAAAGTGAGTACAGAGGAGGTAGTGTTACAGTTGTTGTTGTTGTTGTTGTTGTTGTGGTGGTGGTCTTCAGTCCTGAGACTGGTTTGATGCAGCTCTCCATGCTACTCTATCCTGTGCAAGCTTCTTCATCTCCCAGTACCTACTGCAACCTACATCCTTCTGAATCAGCTTGGTGTATTCATCTCTTGGTCTCCCTCTATGATTTTTACCCTCCACGCTGCCCTCCAATGCTAAATTTGTGATCCCTTGATGGCTCAGAACATGTCCTACCAACCGGTCCCTTCTTCTAGTCAAGTTGTGCCACAAACTTCTCTTTTCCCCAATCCTATTTAATACCTCCTCATTAGTTGTATGATCTACCCATCTAATCTTCAGCATTCTTCTGTAGCACCATCTTTCAAAAGCTTCTATTCTCTTCTTGTCTAAACTATTTATCGTCCATGTTTCACTTCCATACATGGCTGCACTCCATACAAATACTTTCAGAAACGACTTCCTGACACTTAAATCTATACTCGATGTTAACAAATTTCTCTTCTTCAGAAACGCTTTCCTTCCCATTGCCAGTCTACATCTTATATCCTCTCCGACCATCATCAGTTATTTTGCTCCCCAAATAGCAAAACTCCTTTACTACTTTAAGTGTCTCATTTCATAATCTAATACCCTCAGCATCACCCGACTTAATTCGACTACATTCCATTATCCTCGTTTTGCTTTTGTTGATTTTCATCTTATATCCTCCTTTCAAGACACTATCCATTCCATTCAACTGCTCTTCCAAGTCCTTTGCTGTCTCTGACAGAATTACAATGTCATCGGTGAACCTCAAAGTTTTTATTTCTTCTCCATGGATTTTAATGCCTACTCCGAAATTTTCTTTTGTTTACTTCACTGCTTGCTGAATATACAGATTGAATAACATCGGGGAGAGGCTACAACCCTGTCTCACTCCCTTCCCAACCACTGCTTCCCTTTCATGCCCCTCAACTCTTATAACTGCCATTTGGTTTCTATACAAATTGTAAATAGCCTTTCGCTCCCTATATTTTACCCCTGCCACCTTCAGAATTTGAAAGAGAATATTCCAGTCAACATTGTCAAAAGCTTTCTCTAAGTCTACAAATGCTAGAAACTTAGGTTTGCCTTTCCTTAATCTAGCTTCTAAGATAAGTCGTAGGGTCAGTATTGCCTCACGTGTTCCAATATTTCTACGGAATCCAAACTGATCTTCCCCTAGGTCAGCTTCTACTAGTTTTTCCACTCATCTGTAAAGAATTCGCGTCAGTATTTTGCAGCCGTGACTTATTAAACTGATAGTTCGGTAATTTTCACATCTGTCAACACCTGCTTCCTTTGGGATTGGAATTATTATATTCTTCTTGAAGTCTGAGGGTATTTCGCCTGTCTCACACATCTTGCTCACCAGATGGTAGAGTTTTGTCAGGACTGGCTCTCCCAAGGCCGTCAGTAGTTCTAATGGAATGTTGTCTACTCCCGGGGCCTTGTTTCGACTCAGGTCTTTCAGTGCTCTGTCAAACTCTTCACGCAGTATCATATCTCCCATTTCATCTTCATCTACATCCTCTTCCATTTCCATAATATTGTCCTCAAGTACATCACCCTTGTATAGACCCTCTATATACTCCCTCCACCTTTCTGCTTTCCCTTCTTTGCTTAGAACTGGGTTTCCATCTGAGCTCTTAATATTCATACAAGTGGTTCTCTTTTCTCCAAAGGTCTCTTTAATTATCCTGTAGGCAGTATCTACCTTACCCCTAGTGAGATAAGCCTCTACATCCTTACATTTATCCTCTAGCCATCCCTGCTTAGCTATTTTGCACTTCCTGTCGATCTCATTTTTGAGACGTTTGTATTCCTTTTTGCCTGCTTCATTTACTGCATTTTTATATTTTCTCCTTTCATCAATTAAATTCAATATTTCTTCTGTTACCCAAGGATTTCTACTAGCCCGCGTCTTTTTACCTACTTGGTCCTCTGTTGCCTTCACTACTTCATCCAGGGTGTATACGACCCGGGAAAAACCCGGGAATTTTTTCATCCGGGAGAAAACCGGGAAAAACCCGGGAATTTTTTAGAATTCCGGGAATTTTTCATTGTTTTAGCTTTCAGTTAAATTTTTGTAACTTTGAGTGGTAAGAACCAATACTCTAACAAAGAATATTACTGTATCTCGCTACTGCAGAATAATACTGCAGCATTAAAAAACGAACGAGAGGAAAAAAAAAAAGAAAATAAAACTTAAGTTGGAAAGGAAATGCACCATATACAACAATGAAACACATTGTTCATACAAGCTTTTGCCAACAGCAAAACGTGTCAAAGACTTTAGGAAGACTATTCATGACAACAAATTGCCTCCGATGAGCGTGACGTCACAATTGTTTACATTAGATTCGTTTGAGCAGTTGTGAGCGAGCTTACGCGCATGTACACTTGAGTCGCGTTTCAGTAGTACCCTCTCCCGCTTCTGGCTACAGAAGTGTGGCAGTTAGCAGTATAAGCAATAGCAGCAAGCAGCCAGATGCTATCCGGAAAAATTTTACTGGTGCGCCTAAGCTGCCAGATTCACATCTGCGCAACAGGCCCGGAACTAGGGGGCGGGGGCAAACAGGGGTATCTGCCCCGGGTGACAGTTTCAGTGGGGGAAGGGGAGGGAGGCGCCAAATTCACATTATTGAGGAAATAGACCTAGTTTCACAAAGCGCCTAGCATCCAGCGCTCGTTGGTATATCGATTACTCATATGATTTTGAACGCATCCCTGTTGGTTTTTGAACATTTTTGAACAAATTTCTGAAATAATCGCAAGTTGATTTTTGAATGCGTGCATAGAGTACGTGATGTCTCTGCCAGGGGAATTCCCGTCGCATCTAGAAATAAACTTTCCTGCAGACCAAAGGGGACGGGTCTATACGAGCTGGGCGGAATAAAGCCGAACGGGTGAATGCCAATCGCCGTCTATGTGGTTCATTGGGTTTGCAAATGATCAGTGTTGCTATAACTACTACCGAATTCCATAGATTCAGACTACCAGAGTGGAAATAAACGAATAAAAGGAATAACAGGCAACAAATATTGCTTGTTGTCTCCTCCATGTATCCAAGAAAATGAAATTTTGACAGAAAATGAAATTTTGACAGAAAATTTTTGGCCAGACCGCCACACTACTAAGGGCCTGTTATACAGTCCCCGGCTAGCAGCCACCAAAGTTCTATTCTGGGAGTGGTGCAGAAAACGTGTTGTACGAACACGTAATAACGCCTAACCGGAGAATAAATGCTGGTTAACTAAACTGGTGATTGTGGCAGGGTTAGTGAAGCTAACCAGAGAAGAAGTTTTGACACTGGCAGGAACAGTTACAGAATTAGAGATGACAAGATTGTTTGTTAGAACAAGGAAGGAGAAGAAACGGGGGGACACACAAGTTACGGAAGAATATGACGATTCCAAATTTATATAAAAATTTCGCACTACTACTTCTCGATCTAATGCTTCAGAAGCTAGAGAGTATGAATGAAATGTGAAACTATTTCCTAACATGAAACTTTTTGCTTGTAGTTGGCCTAATAGGAATTTGATATTGGTACTTCGTGAATTATATTCCACCTGGTCTTGGGTTCAATTTGTATTAACAGCGTTTTTAGTATTAGACAACATCATTTCGTTTTTTGAAGTGGCAAAACGTTTGATGAAGTTTGGTGAGATAATAGATCCTTTCACAAAAAGGAAAGGACACCATGAAAAGCTGCAGCAAGGTTAGAGAGAAATTAAGGACTGAAGAAATGTGTACTGTCTTGCTTGTCACTTGTCTTTACTCGTTTTATGCATCCAATATTTAATTTTATGTCACACAAAACAGCAAGTTATTAGCCAATAGGCTGTAAAGACTGCAAATTTTCTGAAGAGTACTTGTTCTGCCGGTTACAAATAATCCCATCCCGTATTAATTGCAAGATTATTTTAAAGAGGGGCAGGATGTCAAACTGGCCGACTGGGAGAAGGAGAGGCACCACAGGACATTGCAATTTCCACTGTCCTGAATATAGTTTGATGACACCCATTACAAAATATTATATGTTTGAATTCCACAGAGCGAAATTCAGAGACGTGCGACAGAAGAATGCTGTGTGAAGAACCATGGCACTGCACTTTGTCACACTTAAGACCAAATAACATGTCTTACTTTCCCTCGAGCATATATGTTTCATGTATCAGACTCTTCAGAAATATGTGCGCTACAAAAAGAAGATATTTTATAAAAGTCAATTTTTTAAAATTTTTGGCGTCCAACCTCAAACGCTCGAGGGAGGGGGAGCGCCACTATCTAGTATTGCCCCGGTTTGGAAATATCATCGATCCGGACCTGATGCACAGAGCAGTCTGAGTGGTAGTGCGGAGGTGGTAGTCTCCATGTGACCCGTGTTTACGTTAAGTGATTTTGCTGTTTCCTCTTCGTTTATTGCTCTCACGTCAAATGAAAACAAAACGGGTGTCTTGGCCGGGAGCTATCAAGTGAATTAAAATACATTCACATAATTACGGAGGGCTAAAATATGTTGTTAGTTTCAGATTTTATTTTCTTTCCACCTTTTTGACAGTCAAGCGTTGAGCGCCTTGCAGAACAATGAAGTTATTTTTGTCGATTTGTCAAAGAAATTTGACTTTTGTTAATCTTTTCTGCTGAGGCAGTCAATTTATTTGAAATGAAGTGTTTAATTCCACACTATTGGCTAGTTTCAACTGTTAACTGTATTTAAAGTTCACGTTTTCATCTTCTAGCACATATGGCTATATGCCTTCATAAGGAACCAAACATTAATACAGTACTGGTACTCCAAGAAAATTTACATCTGAATCTGGACATACGAATGTGCACTTTAAGCCGAATGATGTATTTTAGTGTGGTTCACAAAATTCCGATGCTCTTGGAGTATCCTTTAATGTCTTATTTCTTTTATGACATAATGTAAGATCTTTTAATGTTTTACACGTACGAACGTACGGGCTTCCTGCATCACTGTAGCTGCGCAAGCGCGGCGACGCCTGTTATCTGGCACTCTGACAACTGCTGAAACGAATCTAACAGGTCGCGGAAAAATATTCGGAATGGTTCTTTGAAAAGCGTTACTTTAAAAGTACGACCATTTACAATATTTTCGAGCCTGGAAGATCAGACATTTATGTCATTGTTAAAAATTTTACTGGCACTTTGTGTGATATATCTTTAAGTGTATCATGTGTGAAAAAAAAAAAAAAAAAAAAAAAAAAAAAAAAAGTAAGTGTGTGAAAGCTTAGCTTCTCCTGCAGCTTATTAATCTTAGAGACCAATATTATACGTAAAAGCTTTTCTTTTCTTGTAGTAACACTATGTAGAGACCAATATTATACCTAAAAGCTTTTCTTTTCTTGTAGCAACACTATGTATATTCATTTAAACTATTATCTTTTCCTATTTGTGTGTTAGCGCTACTTAACAGTGATGTTGCTTTTGGCTATGCTCTGAATATCCAATGTCATTGGCCGGCGACATCGTTTGTGATGAGCTACGACTGGCTTACAAAAGCGCATAGCAATCTCTATTTCAGTCCTTCAGAAAGTAACGTGCGGTGTTTGGTGGAATTTGAATTTATACTTTCGTAATACGAAAATATGCAGTATGCCTGTTGCTGCACATCAGACATCTTTCCAAAAACGTATTTTTTTCCCTGAGTTTCGTTTTCTAAAGTGCCTGGAAATTCTACTCCAGTGTATAAAACCACCACCACTGAAAGGATTGATAAGTTTCACAGTTCTGAGGAAAATTGTACTCCTACTTAACACGGAAAAAGTGTGTTTTCATCTGGGAGAAATTCCATTTTTAACTGGGAAATCCGGGAAAAATCCGGGAATTTCTTTTTTCTCGTCCACGTATACACCCTGTTCATCCCTCAAAGCTACCCATTCTTCTTCTACTGTATTTCTTTCCCCCACTCCTGCCAATTGTTCCCTTACACTCTCCCTGAAACTCTGGTTTAGTCGGTTTATCCAGATCCCATCTCCTTAAATTCCCACCTTTTTGCAGTTTCTTCAGTTTTAATCTACAGTTCATAACCAATAGATTGTGGTCAGAGTCCACATATGCCCCTGGAAATGTCTTACAATTCAAAACCTGGTTCCTAAATCTCTGTCTTAGCATTATATAATCTATCTGAAATCTGTCAGTATCTCCAGGCTTCTTCCGTGTATACAACCTTCTTTTATGATTCTTGAACCAAGTGTTAGCTATGATTAAGCTGTGCTCTGTGCAAAATTCTACCAGGCGGCTTCCTCTTTCATTTCTTACCCCCAATCCATATTCACCTAGTATATTTCCTTCTCTCCCTTTTCCTACTACCGAATTCCAGTCACCCATGACTATTAAATTTTCATCTCCCGTCACTATCTGAATAATTTCTTTTATTTCGTCATACATTTCTTCAATTTCTTTGTCATCTGCAGAGCTAGTTGGCATATAAACTTGTACTATTGTAGTAGGCGTGGGCTTCGTGTCTATCTTGGCCACAATAATGTGTTCACTATGCTGTTTGTAGTAGCTTACCCGCATTCCTATTTTTTTATTCATTATTAAACCTACTCCTGCATTACCCCTATTTGACTTTGTATTTATAACCCTGTATTCGCCTGACCAAAAGTCTTGTTCCTCCTGCCACTGAACTTCACTAATTCCCACTACATCTAACTTTAACCTATCCATTTCCCTTTTTAAATTTTCTAACCTACCTGCCTGATTAAGGGATCTGACATTCCACGCTCCGATCCGTAGAACGCCAGTGTTACAGTATGGGTGTGTTATTCGTGGTTGGGCCATGGTTCCCTTATTACAGTTAAGAAAATGCTGCCAGAAATGATTGTATCAGCATGACAATACACCCTGTCATAAAGCTGAATATGTGAGGTAAATATTTGTGGATAATAAAACCAGTGGAAAAATGTTCTTATAGGAGCACAGAAAAGGGGAATATGCCCCTGTTTAAAAGACTCTGACTGAAAAGTGGGTTACCAGCTGCCTCATTCTGTCTTCCTGCACACCTTTAAAAGTTTTCCCACCAATTTTGGCATTTGAACATACCTGAACCTTTTTAACATGCAACACAATCCTCAGTCCCAGAAGCTCCCCTAATTTTAATTCGCTCGCACCCACTAGTCTGTCATTGTAAGTTGCTCCATTCAGTCCAATTCACTGACATTACCTCCTTATGTCTCTAACTGTCACTGTCTCCCATCTCATAATTACAGTCTCCTTCACTCTGTACTACTACTTCCGTCTCCTCTCGCTGTCGCTGTCTCCCTCTTGCTCTTTCTTATTGCTACTGTTTCTTTCTTTCCTTCCCACTGCTGTTGTCTCTGCCTCATTGTCATTATCATAGACTCTGTCTCTCATTATCACTGACTCTCACCCACTTCCACTCCTTCTCTTTATTTCTCTCCCACTGGCATTGTCCCCTTTTCCTAGCACTGTTTTCTCACTGTCAACTATGTTCCACTGCTACTATGTTCCACTGCTACTGTATCCCTCTGTTTCTCTCTGCCATACTCTGCTTCACGATTTCTATACCCAACCACTGTTTACTATCTTCCAGTATCTTTCCCACTGCTGTTGTCTCCTTTTCTCTCATAAAATGTGTGAATATGTTCGCATGCCAAAATTTTGGGAAAATTTTTAAAATTACTGAGGAAGGTAGAATGACGCAGCTGGCACCCCATTTTTCAGTCAGTCCTTTAAACAGGAGAATATCCACCTTTTTGTACTCTTGACAGAAGCATTTTTCCTCTGGTTCCCTTCTTTTCCCTGTTACAGCAGGGCATGTCACTCACATGAAATGAACTTCATGGGTGAGTAAAATTTTGATAGTTTACTTATGTGAAACTGAAATACAAAACTAATTTTACACGTCAGACTTTATTTTATGTGCACAATAATTTCGCTTGTGCTTTGCTTCTAAAATATGCAGTTCTTGGAATCCTTCTGATGATAACTGAGACACTGTGCAGCATATTTGTCCATGCTATGTTACTTTATGAACTATGCTTTTGCCTCTCCCTGGATTTCATATGCATATTTTACATATACAAGTAACAGTAACTTTGACCCTCTGTATCTCGGAAATGGATAAGGATATCAAGAAAATTTTCAATGTTGTATGGGATTGGGATCTTAGGAATATATCATAAAAGTTTAAGCCATTTGCTGTGCATAGCCATCTTGGAATCTGCAGCTTGGTTTTGGTATCCAAACACCACATTTTTGGATTGGCTCTTGATAACAGGTTTTTTTTCTTTTTTTTAAAGTTGGAAGATGGTACTTGCACATAAATGCCTAGAGAATATACTGTTAAAATCTGATCAGTTTTCTGGGGTAAGTTATTTAGATATCCACTTCTGACACACACAAAAAGACGAAAAATGCTTTTATCTGTTTTTTGCAGGAACTGCCCATGAACTAAATGTTGCCTCCATAGGACCCCTAAAGCACACCACAGACCACATCTAATGCAAAAAGTACCAAATGATTTGCGTAATGGAGAAAGTGTGTAATTCAAACTTTGGCCCTGTACTGTAGGATAACTGCAGTAAGATTATGCTCCTGTTAGGTATATCAGTAGTCCCTTCCCCAAAGGCCATTCAAAACACTTGACCTTATCATTCTATCACCAGTAGAATCCGAGGTATGAGCTCCATAAAAATCCCATTTTTACACACAGCTTTCTGGAACATATTGGTAGCGGGTACTGTCATATGCATACTGGTTCCTGAAATGGACTGACCTGTTAAGAATCCTAACCTGAAACCAATGGAAGGCCTTTGGAATGCATCAGAACATCGATTTCATGCCAGACTCTAGCATCCAACATCTCTACATCCTCTGGTTTTAGCTCTTGATGAAGAATGGGTTACCATTCCTCTACAAATATTCAGAAATCTCGTTGAAAGTGTCCCCCACAGTGTTCAAGTGCTCATAAAGGCAAAGGGTGGACACATCTCATATTAATGTCCACTAATAGGTGTCCTAATACTTTTGATCATATAGCGCACTTTATTGAATAACAACAATGAATGGAGTGATATCTGCAAGTGCACTATTTGTTCTATGTCAGTATATGATTCAAAGCACAAACCTTTCCTTATGTTCAACCACAATATTCATCAATAGGTTACTCATGATCCACTGATAATTTACATTTTCAGTGTCCTCACAAGCTCTTAGGCTCCAGAACATTATTGGTTAACAGATAAGTAATGTCTTTAGCTCCTTCAATAAGGATTTAAATAACAAGTATTATTCAGGATTTGTGGACTAATATTGTAAATACAGTAAACACATTTGCTGCAGGGAGTGTGTCTTGTAGACTGTTGTCTTGGATCTAAGTTTACATGCTTCCTAGCACGTATACTTAGATCACCCTCAAAGACAATGTCATTTTACTGACAAGCAATGTGACAAGTATTTCATCATTGTAGGAGTATATGATAACAAATTCACACAAAATGAAACACACATCACAATAAAGGATGCCCAAACAGTCACATCAATACACAGTGTACCCTCCATTGGTGTCAAAACAAACATGTATTCTCACATGCAAATCACTATAAAGATGCCAACTGAGATCTTGCATTAGTTTGTCCCAAGCATCTTGTGCCTTTTGTTGCAGTTTGGCAATGGTTCTTACAGGCCCTGGAAAACAAGTAAGTTGCTGCTTCATCATGTCCCATATGTGTTCAATTGGTGAGAGATCTGATGACTTTGCTGGCCAGGGCAGTTGTCATAGACTTTGAAGAGCATGCATCATTGCATCACCTGTATGCAGATGTGAATTGTCCTACTGAAAAAGCTTTTCACCTTCCTGTCAAAGACGTGATAGTAGCACGAGAATAACAGCCTGTACTACATAGCGGGCACTGGTTACTTTCCCTGGAGAAACATCAAATGGGAACATGAGTTTAATTGATGGCTCATACGCCATGTAGCATGTGATGGGACCTTCATGTTGTGGCTTAATGTATTCTGGAATAGGCAGCTCACCAGGTCTGTATGTCTAACATTCACATACAGATAGTATCTACTCTAATCATTGAAGACAACAGAGTGCCAGTCCACTCTCCAGTTGACTCTTCCACAACGTCAGAGTAGCCTTCCTTGGCAGTGTCATGGAGTCAGTGGTAGCCTGGGCAGAGGTACACATGATCTTAATCCTGCTACAAGCATGCAGTTCCCAATGGTCCCTGATGACAAAGCAGGTGCATGTACCCAGATTTTGTCCATGAGTGATGTTCAGTTGTCCACAACTGCTTGCACAATGTGTTGATCTTGACGTCCAGAAGCTGATATACAGGCGTAGGAATGTTCCACAAACCACTATTAAAAGCAGTGACACACTACTTACACAATGTATCAAAAATGTGCAGCAGCCCATCGATACATCCATCTAGCCTCCAGCAGGTTCACAATGTGGCCCCATTTCAATGACTGAAGCTGTTTAACAGGACTATGTACTTATTGGGGCTGCATAATTATGTGTTAAAAATGAATGTTGCAGACACTGTTCACCTCTAAGCTCAGCAGTTACTGCCTGCAGAGTCAAAATACAGGGCACACAGACAGATCTCCTGAGCACCATTTGGTCACTGGAGACTGTGAGAAATGAATCACTAACTCTAAAACCCCTCAGTATGCACTGGTGCCGCCGATCACAGCCCTTAAGGATGTTGCATTTTTTTCCTGGCAGTGTATTTTGAATAATAATCGTAATAGTACACTGTCCAGTCACATTAATGTGAACACCTGTTGAAAGCCTGAATAATCACCTTTTGGAGACCACTGTGAAACATGCAGGAAAAGAGTCAATGAAGTTTTCAAAGATACTGACAGGGATGTGGTGCCATGCTGAATCCAGTGCTGTGGACAGCTGTGCTAGGTTTTTCAGTAAAAAATCTGTGACATGAACAGCCCGATTGAAGTGGTCCCACAGATTCTCAATTGGATTTAAATATGGAGAGTTTGGTGCCCATAGGAATACACTTAACTCATCCTGGTTCTCCTCAAAACACATGTGTACACTGTCAGCTGTGTGACATGGTCAATTGCCCTGCTGGTAGATGCCATCATGCAAGAAAAAACAAACTGTACATAGAGGTGGAAATGGCCTCCAAGGATAGATGCATGCTTGTGTTAATCCGTTGTGCCTTCCAGAATGATATCACACAGGGACTGCCACAAAAACATTCCACAGTGTATAACACATGCAGGGAGCTTGCTTTCTGACATTTCATGTTGCACATACCAATGACCATATGTCTGAATGGAGCATAAAACATGATTCATCTGAAAAGGCCACCTGTCATTACTCAGTGGACTTCCAGTTGCAACACTGGCATGCAAATTTCAGCCTTTGTTGTCAATGAGTGGCAGTCAGTAAGGGCACATGAAATCAGGCACCTGCTGTGGAGAACCATACACAGCAATGTTCACTGACCAGTCGTTGAGGAGACTTTGTTGGTAGCCTCTTGATTCGTTGGGGAGGTCAGTTGCTCAACAGTTGCACACCTATTCACACGTATCATCTCCACAGCTGTATTTCATCCCTGTCATCTACAGCCTATGGTGCACCACAGTTGGCTTGGCACTGATTTTAGTCAGTATCATTTTGCCAATGCAGCATGTGAACAATTTTCCAACTTAGCCTTTTCAGAAACACTTCCACGCTTGGCCCAAAAGCCAGTGATCATGCCCTTTTAGATGTCAGATAAATCACTCCGTTTCCACATTACAATGAGAATTGCACTGTTTTCATTGCCCCCCCTCCCCCCTCCTCTCCTAAGCTGCCACCAGCCATCTGAGTGGTTACTGCACATTGACAATGAACATAGGAAGTGGTCACATTAATGTGACTGGACCATGTAAAATCCTATGCAACAGTGATGTTTAAGAGCAAAACATTAACTAAATTTATATGTAGAGGTGGGAGATAAGTTGCACCCAAGAAAATCTTAAAAGAGCTAAGCAACACTTATGCAAAAATCTTTCTCACATCAAAATGAAATACAAGCCAACCCAACTGCATCCCAAAACATCTGTATGCTACTGTCACTTCTAAACATCTCTTTTAGTCGGTAAGACAATGTGTTTGGGTACACTGCAAGGGTCTAGAATTTTTTCAAGAGTGACAATGAACAGATGAATATGGAAGGACACAATGCTGAGCAAAATGGCCATAAGAAATACAATTTTTATGCCACCATTACATATTGTGCATAAAGGGTATATGTGTTTTTCTTCCACCAAAACTGTAGTCTGGCCAGTAGTGCCTTTAGATGTTCTCATCTACAATTATGAATTAACGCTAACTAACAGTCCCTTACATATAGTTTAGAATTCTTTTTCCAATGTTTCATCACACAGTATCAACAGTATTAAGACCCTTCACTTATCTATGTTAATCTCTGTCTCACTGTATAGGATGAGATTTCAGAGAAACTGGAATTTAAATACTTCTGGATTAAACAAGACTGCTCACCAAAAAGCAGCAGCATTGAGTCATTGATAGGCACACACAAAAAGAAAGAAAACTTGATAGTTTTTGGAGTGATCCTTGTTTGAGCTGGAATAAAATACTCACACATACACATGCTCGCATATACATGCCTAAGCCTCTACATGGTGCTAGCTCAACAAAGAGTGCCAGTATTTCACCTTGGCAGATGAACTGCACTACTGGCCATTAAAATTGCTACACCACGAAGATGACGTGCTACAGACGCAAAATTGAACCGACAGGAAGAAGATGCTGTGATATGCAAATGATTAGCTTTTCAGAGCATTCACACAAGGTTGGCACCGGTGGCAACACCTACAACTTGCTGACACGAGGAAAGTTTACAACCAATTTCTCATACACAAACAGCAGTTGACCAGCGTTGCCTGGTGAAATGTAGTTGTGATGCCTCGTGTAAGGAGGAGAAATGCGTTACCATCACATTTCCGACTTTGATTAAGGTCAGATTGTAGCCTATCGCGATTGCAGTTTCTCATATCGCGACATTGCTGCTTGCGTTGGTCGAGATCCAATGACTGTTAGCAGAATATGAAATCGGTGGGTTCGGGAGGGTAATATGAAACACCGTGCTGGATCCCAATGGCCTCGTATCACTAGCAGTCCAGATGACAGGCATCTTATCCGCATGGCTGTAATGGATCGTGCAGCCACGTCTCAATCCCTGAGTCAACAGATGGGGACGTTTGCAAGACGACAACCATCTGCACAAACAATTCAACGATGTTTGCAGCAGCAGGGGCTATCAGCTTGGAGACCATGGCTGCGGTTACTCTTGATGCTGCATCACAGTCAGGAGGGCCTGCGATGGTGTACTCAACAACGAACCAGGGTGCACAAATGGCAAAACGTCATTTTCTCGGATGAATCCAGGTTCTGCTTACAGCATAATGATGGTCATACCCGTGTTTGGTGACATCACAGTGAACGCACATTGGAAGCATGTATTTGTCATTGCCATACTGGCATATCACCCGGCGTGATGGTATTGGGTGCCATTGGTTACACGTCTCGGTCACCTCTTGTTCACATTGACAGCACTTTGAACAGTGGACATTACATTTCAGATGTGTTACGACCCATGGTTCTACCCTTCATTTGATCACTGTGAAACCCTACATTTCAGCAGGATAATGCACGGCCGCATGTTGCAGGTCCTGTATGGGCCTTTCTGGATACAGAAAATGTTCAACTGCTGCCCTGGCCAGCACATTCTCCAGATCTCTCACCAATTGAAAACGTCTGGTCAGTGGTGGCCGAGCAACTGGCTCATCACAATACGCCAGTCACTACTCTTGATGAACTGTGGTATTGTGTTGAAGCTGCATGGACAGCTGTACCTGTACATGCCATCAAAGCTCTGTTTGACTCAATTCCCAGGCGTATCAAGGCCGTTATTACGGCCAGAGGTGGTTTTTCTGGGTACTGATTTCTCAGGATCTATGCACCCAAATTGCGTGAAAATGTAATCACATGTCAGTTCTAGTATAATATATTTGTCGAATGAATACCCATTTATCATCTGTGTTTCTTCTTGGTGTAGCAATTTTAATGGCCAGTAGTGTAGATTGTGTTGGGTGGGATGGGTAGGAAGAGAGGCAGGAAGAGGGACTCAGGGTAGGTGGCTAGCAGCTCAGAGAGACACAGCCAATTTGCTGGCTAGGACTGGGGGAGAGTGGGGTGCCAGGTGCATAGGCTACACATGTGATGCACAGCTGTCAGAGATGATGGGGAGCATTGTGCACTGAACATTATGTGAGGACATGAATTGTGATGGGGTGACAAACTTGGGGAAACTATTGGGTGGAGGGAGTGGGGACAGTGAGTTACTGGAGATTGAAGCCTGGATAGTTACAGGAAAGGAGGATGTGTTGCAAAGATAACTCCCATCTGCTTAGTTTAGAGAATCTGATAGTGGAAGGAAGGGTCCAGTTGGCCCGGGGTTGTGAAGCAGCCATTGAAATTGAGCCTATTTTTCCCAGCTGTACATTGTGTCACTGTGTGGTCAACTCTGCTCTTGGTAGCAGTGTGTGGTGGCCATTCATCCTGGTGGACAGCTGCTTGGTATTCATATCAACATAAAAAGTTGTACAGTGTTTGCAGCAGAATTGATATCTGACACAGTTGCTTTGACAGCACTTTTAACTCTAGGCATGTCACAGGCTTATCCTACCCCATCAGCGGCCAGGCCATTGATGAAAGCAGGGATGTCAGACACCAGCTCTGCTGCAAACTCTACACAGCTTTTTGTGTCAGTATGACCACTGACAAACTGTCCGCCAGAATCAGTGCCCACCACCAAACTGTTGCTAAGGACAGAGTTGACCACACAGTGGCACAACATGCTCCAATTTCAATGACTGTTTCACAATCTGGGCCATGTGGATCCTTCCATCCACTACCAGCTTCTCTTAACTATGCAGATGGGAAGTATCCTTGCAACATATCCTCCAATACAGTAATCATCCTGGGCTCTATCTCCGGAAACCCAATGCCCCCACACCCTCCACCCAACAGTTTTCCCTGTCTTCCATCCTGTCAACTCCTCCCCCCATCTTACCTTCAGTGTGTGCTGCTCCCCACCAATTGTGACAACTGTGCACCACATGCTTACCCCATGTACTTGCCACCCCTCCCTCCCACATTCCTGGCCAGCAAACTGGCTGCCTCCCTCCGAGCCTCAAGCCATGCATCTGCATCCCTCTCCCTGTCTCCTGCCTTTTTCTCCCTATCCTCCCCACAATCTAGTTCACCAATTAAAATGCGACACTGGCACTGTTTGTCCAGCAGGCACCTTGTAGGGGATTAAGCTTTTGTATGTGTATTTAACTCTAGCTCAAAAAGGATCACTCCATAAGCTAGAAAGTTTTATTTCTTTTTGTGTGTGCCTATCAATGACTCAACACTTCTACTTTTTGGTGAGTGGTCTCCTTTAATCTAAAAGTATTTACATTTTGCCAGAACTGACCTACAACATAAGTGTACTTAAAATTCCTTAATTAACTGGTTCACAAGATCATTTTGAGTGAACTTACCATACTTACGGAATAGCGTATCTTCTCCCATTGAGAAGCCTGCTGTGATCGTGTCAAGAGGTGGGAAACACAAAATGGTAAGGGTCTATTAATCACCAACAGTTCAGATGTGTGGCAAATAATCAACCTTCACAAGGAAATGGTAGCAAGTGATGGGAAGGATCACACAACACACTCAGTGAGTATGTCTGGAGCCCCCATTTAAGATGAAGAGTCTGCGCTAGCAGCAATCGAGGGAACAGGGTGCAAACAAATGCAGATTGTGGCATACATTGGAAGAAACTATGCCTGTCATCTAGGCTCCAAGGTCATACTTGGATAATTTCAGCAACTGGCAGAGATGGTTGAGAAGACTAACCTCACTCACAAAATTTCAACAAAGCTCACAATATACAGCATTGCCCACAGAGCTCATTTTTCTGAGTCAGCTGGAAAGCTTGAACCAGAGACTCCAAAGATTATGTGGTACGCTAAGCTGTGACTTTTCTGAGTCAGCTGGAAAGCTTGAACGAGTGATGTGATAAGCTAAGCTGTGACTTCCTAGACAGGTGACAGAGGGTTTAGAACTGCAGGGTCCCCCTAAATGGGTCAGGGGTGTGCTATCACAAGAGGCTACTATCAAGTTGGGTCACAAATGAGGGTTTCTCTGCTTATGCAACTGAATACAGCAAATATAATGATAATTTAAGGGGAACCAAAGTATTAGTGTAAGATCCGAAGAAATCCCTCACCTCTCCACCTCCCACAGATGAGACTATCGAAATCCCAGTGATTAAATGCTAAAGTATTCACAACAAAGTGCCAGAATTTGAGTTTGAAACAGTCCTAAAAAGTGATGGAGCTCATATAACACTAGGTACACAAAGCTGGTTAAAACTCAAAACTAACAGCAGTGAAATTGTTGGAGTAAATTTAAGTATATATAGAAATAACAGCTAATGAGTAATGGAGGTGATGTTTTGCAACAGTAGACAAGAAACTTAAATCCATGTAGGTAGAAGCAGAAGCTGAGTGAGAGATAGATTGGGCAAGCATCAAGGATGGGCATAAACTTACAACTGGTTCCATCTATCAACATGCACACTCACCCCCAGATGAACACTTTAGAGAAAAACTTAGTTAATTAGTATGAATGTTCCCCAGTCATAATGTCTTAATCATCAAACATTTGAATGTGAAAGTCACAGTTTTATAACTGATGGGAATGACAAGACATCCTATAAAACAATACTAAATACTTATTCCTGAAAACTACCTTAACTGATAGTACAGAAGCCTACTCATGATGGAAACACAAAGGTGACCTGAAAAGTCCTCGGCATGATAGTGAAACCAGTTTATACTTTCAAAGAAGTTTTATTTTTCAACATAATCTCCTCTAATATCAATATATTTCACCCTGTAGTGTTCCAATGCCATTATCCCCTCCCTGTGGTGTTCCTTTGGAAGTGCTGCAAAATACTCATATACAGCCACAATGGATTCTTGAGTTGATGAAAAATGCTGATCAGCGAGAAACGTTTTCAGTTTTGAGAACAGATGGAAGTCTGAGGGGGCCAAATCTGGGGAGTAGGGTTGTTTGAGAACTTCATAATGCAAATCCCTCAATTTTCCCATTGCCAAGACACTTTTGTGGGCAGGTACAGTGTCCTGATGGAAGATGATTTTATTCTTCTATAAACTGGGTCTGTTCTTGTGAATGCTTGCACTCAGTTTTGTTAGAATTTTACAGTAGTATTTCCAGTTATGGTCTTACCTTTTTCAAGATAGTCAATCAACAAAATTGCTTTTGTATTCCAAAACACTGACACCATGATTTTTCCCACCTATGGCACCATCCTTGCCTGCCTCCTATGGAGCTCAAGAACTGGCTTTTATTCACCGCATAGATTGCTGTTTTGATTCAGGTGTGTAGTGATGAATCAATGTTTCATCCACTGTCACATCATCATCTTGGACAGTTTCCAGCCTCTGGCCAGGTCTGTATGGAACATAGGCCTCTCCATCGTCTTCTGTCTTGCCACCATCTCTCCATCTTCACCTTCATCCAGTCTTTTCCTTTCTTCTGGACTCATTCCTCTACTCCTTTCAGCCAGCTGTCTCTCGGTCTTCCTCTTGGTCTCTTTCCTTTCAGTTTCATCTCGTGTATTCTCCTGGGTATCCTCTTCTCCCCCATTCTCTTAATGTGTCCATACCATCTCAGCTTTGATTTCTCTATCTCCTCCTGTAATGGTTCCACCTTAATTAATTCTCTGATCCTCTCATTTTTTAACCTGTCTATCTTTGTCACTCCAATACTGTTTCTCAAGAATTTCATCTCACTAGCTTGTACTTTGCTTTTCTCCCTTCCTTTCATAACCCAGGTTTCTGATGCATATGTCAGGATCAGGACATAGTATGATTGGTATATAACATTTTTAGTGATTTGGAGTACATCCTTGCTCCATATCAGGCTTCTGACACTCATCCAAAATGCTTCTGCTTTTCTTCCCCACTTGTTTATTTCTCGGTTGTTTTTGCCATCTACTTGTATCAGGCTTCCTAAGTACTTGAAACTCTCCACTCTCCTCAGTTTTCCCCACAAATTGTTACTCCAAATGTTCCTCTCTCCTTTTTTCTTGTTGTGATAATCATCTCACTCTTACTTATACTAAATTTCATCCCCCATTCTTGTACTGTTCATTCCCATACATCCAACTGCTCTTGTACTTCCTCCTCCTTATTTCCCCAAATATCAGATCATCTGCAAACACCATAGCTTTCATCTTCCTTTCACCAATTACTTAGCTACAGTACTCATTATATCATCCATCACTACAATGAAGAGTAATGGCGAAAGTGCACTTCCTTGCCTCAAGCCATTCTTCTGTTCAATCCAAGCTGATCTCTCTCCTCCCACTTTCACACAGCTCACACTTCCATGGTACATTTCCCTTATTCTCCAAATAATCTGTTTTGCTGCTCCTCTGTTCTCTAGAACTTTCCACACTTTGCTTCTATGTACACTAACATGCGCTTTTTCAATATCCAAGAAGGTAATTAGTAGATCTATTCCATATTCATAGTGCTGTTCCTGCAGTTTTGTTACAGCAAAAATTAGACCCTCTGTGAACCTTCCTGTTCTGAAGCCATGTTGCTCTTCTCTCATTCTTTCTTCTAATTTTGCCCGGATTTCGTGCTTCCAAAATTTTCTCAAAAATCTTTGGACAATGACTCATCAATGTTATCCCCCAATAGTTCTTGCACTCTTTTCCATTTTCCTTCTTATAGATGAGGACAATTATTCCCTTTTCCAGTCTTCTGGGATCATCTTCTGTCTCCACACCATTTTCATTACTCGATATAGCCATTGTATCCCCACCTCTCCTGCTGCTCTCACCATCTTTACACTTAGCTCATCTAGACCTGGTGACTTCCCTTCCTTCATCTTGCTCAATGCCTCTTCCACTTCTCCCTATGTAAGGTCTTTTTCTATTTGCTGTTCCTCCTCTTTTTTCTCCTCAGCTTGTTCCTCCTCATCCAGGTCACCATTCGGGTTCAGGAGTTATTCAAAATACCCCTTCCACATATTCTTGAGTTCCTTCTTATTCTCTAAATCTTGTTCACTTTTGTTCGCCATTCAAGCACAATCTGTCATACTGTTCTTCCTCTAACTTTTAATCATCCCATATAAGACCTTTTTTGAACCTTCACTATCCTCCTCCATCATTCTGGTCCATTGTTCTGTCCACTTTCTTCTTTCCTCCACCACCACTCTTTTTGCTTCTTTCTTTCTTGCCTGATATTCTTCTCTTGTCTCTACTGTTCTCTTCTGGAACCATACCCATACTGATGCAGAAAATCACTTTTTCTTAAAAAGTGCCCCAAGCACATTTTGGAAAGTGCCATGCACATCTCTTTGTGATCCATGGCTAGCACATATGGTATGCATCTTGCAAGAAGATTTCTCATTTTCAGTTCCTGGTGCAACATTTAATCAACACATTCCTTTCATGTCTGAAGAGCGTTAGCAATTTCATCCACATTTATATGCTGATCATCCAAAATCATATCATGCACATTGTTGATGATTTCCATTGTGCTTGCACTTTTTGGACATTCTTCATGTGGAACACCTTGCATTCTTTCATAGCCTTGTTTAAACTTTACTGCCCATTTCTTTATGCTGGAAACTGGAGGTGGAGAGCTGCCATATATAGCTGCAAGTTGCAAATGAATTTTGGTTAGTGTTAAACTTTCTTTTATGATGAATTTAATCACTGATACTCAATTTTTTCCATTTTCAACACCACCCACACCACAACTGCTTCAAACAAATGCATACAGTCAGCTGCTGCCTGGAATGACTTGCAATTTATATGGCATCTGCTAACACGTGCACCAACATCAGGGGGAAAAAATCGCATAAGTTTTGCTGCAGACAGTCCTCATACATTGGATGTTATGGCAACGAATAGATCTGATATCTTCAAGGAAACTGGTATCCATCACTATGGGGCAGTTGTAGCAACAATGATTACCAAAGTACAAAGGGTAACTAAAACATATACAGTGTACTGATTATCTGTGGTAATTGGGGACTTGAAAATGTGGATAATCAAATTCTGTGAATAACTCACAATTAAAGTACATGTTAAAGTATTAAAGCTGTTCAAAGATGAAAGTTAATTACAATGTCATAATTAAAATCATTTAAGTAATGTTTATGATAAATTCTACTCTATTCCTCATATTACGTGTGAGAATACAGTACTTACAAAGAATAGATTGCAAGCCAGTTTCACATTTCCCTACTGTACTTTGAAACAAAATAGTCTTGAATTGATTTAGCTTATCTTTTACATACCACACTACAAATTTTACACATCAACTTGTCACAAAGGGGAGTATCTTCAATCTGTTCCAGGTAGTTCAGTAATCCTGCAGTCCATTGAAGTGCTGATGCATGGCTGACTACTGTTTCTGGAATTAGAGGAATGTTGTCATCTTTGTCACTCTCATTCAGTTACTCAGATTTTCCTTCCACTTGCTGAACGATAGCACTGTAACTCAACATCTCATTACCTAGCTCTGTGAAGTCCATTCAAGCCATTCAGAAATATTTTCTTTGTCAACAGTTTCACACCCTGGAGTACTTTTCAAAACAGAAGCTAATGTTGCTAATGAGCAATCTTCTTCATTACCAGAATCACTTATTTTGTTAATATTAAGATTAATGTTTTTTTTATATTGTTGATTGTTTTACCTTATGACATGGCATGCCTTTGATACTTTATAAATTGTGTCTCGCAAAGTCAATTGTTTCCAAAATGTTTAAAGATTCTGCCCTTATCAATAAGTTTTTGTAGCAGATTTCCTCTATAACTTTTTTTCATGGCACCAATGACATCCTGTTCCATTGGGTGAATTAAGAAAAAGGCTCTGAGCATTTTGGGACTTAACAGCTATGGTCATCAGTCCCCTAGAACTTAGAACTACTTAAACCTAACTAACCTAAGGACATCACACAACACCCAGCCATCACTAGGCAGAGAAAATCCCTGACCCCACCGGGAATCGAACCCGGGAACCCGGGCGCAGGAAGCGAGGACGCTACCGCATGACCACGAGCTGCGGACCTGAATTAAAAATGCCACATTCAGGGGTAAATATTTTACAAATATCATTTCACCATCCAATTTCAGAACAAGTTCATTCTGAATGATGATGAATTTTCCAATTACAATGCAGCCCTTACAGGTAGACTCTCCAGTGTTAAATGTTCCTGCACATGTGATATAAAGCAATTATGAAAGCACGTTTGAAGTATTGTGCAGTCCATCCATGACCCTTCCTGACAAAAATAATGGACAGGTAAATTGTGCATTTCTTTTGCTTTGAAACAGTGTGGTTTTTTAGCTTTACCTATTGTACCAAGCTTAACTTTATGTGATCATGTACCATTAGCACAACACAACAGAGTTACCCTTTCCTTACTTGATTTATAACCAGGCACACTATGCTCTGTCTCAAATACGAAAGTCATTGGTGGTAGACACTTCCAAAACAGACCAATTTCATCCATGTTGTGTATTTGTTCCAGCTCTAAATTTGCTCATGCAATAAACTCCTCAGAATCAATTTCCCAGATACCAGGACGCTGTTTAAATCTTGATAGTCAGCCATAAGATACATTAAAATCTCCTTCAATCCCAAAGGGTTTGAAGAAAAACATGGCCTGTTTGGCACATACTGGGCCAGGTACCTGTGTGCCTTCTGTTGTTTTCTGCTGAAACCATTCCAACATGTCTTTATCCAGTTTGCATATGTAGACATTTTCATAGCTTTTGCTTTGACAGGCTTTTAGAAGAATAAGAACTGCTAGAAAATTGAATTATTTTGTCTTTATTTTTCCAAATATCACAGACTGTAGTTTCACCCACACTGTAAATCAGTGGGACATTCCACATATGAACACTGCCTTCTTCAAGTTTGTGTGTTATTTGGAGTTTCTGCTGTATTGTCAGCACAACACATTTTCACTTTTCAGGCAGTGTTCAGCACAAACAGAAACCTAATGACTATTGTGTCTACCACAGTAATAAAGTCCAGTGAGCAGTAAGTTGTTACATGTTTTAACATGACATCATTCATTGGTGACCACTACCAGGTAAAAGAAAAATTTTCAGCAGCTGAAAAAAGGGAGAAATAGGCTGCATTGGGACAAATAGTCTGCAGATAATCTAAAAAGCAGATGATTTGCTCACAGACAAGTGAGAGTTTACTGTAGAAAGATTTCCATGCTTAGTAAACTAGATAATGAGGTAGGTGTGTCATATCTGAATGAAGATATAGGTGGAGACTTTAATCTGGCATTCATTGACTGGGAAAATTACATGTTTATCACAGTGGGCAGAAGCAAAGATTCATGTAAAGTTATTCTAGGAGAACTCGCAACATACAATCTTGAGCAATTGGTTAGAAAACCAACTCGAGATGGGAACATATTAGATATCTTGGCGACAAACAGACCTGATCTTTTTGAGGAAGTTAATCTAGAAGAAGGTATTAGCGACCATAATGTTGTTGTGGCTTCTATGTCAGTGGAAGTTGCAAAAAAAAAAAAAAAAAAAAAAAAAGAAGAGTAGAGTTTTCTTGTTTGGGAACACAAATAAAAGTGCCATTAATGAATATCTTCATAGTCAGCTCCAAGCATTCACTGTGGGACACAAAGATATTGAGCATCTTTGGTCAGAATTTAAAGGTATTGTCCACCATGTGCTAGAGAAGTATATGCCTAGCAAAGATATAGTGGAGGGAAAGGATCCACCTTGGTACAATAAACATATTAGGAAGTTGCTGAGAAAGCAGAGAATTTTGCACAGTTGTTTTAAACGTAGCCACTGCCCTGCCGACAAGCAGAAATTATGCAAAATGAAAGCAGCTGTCAAAAGGGCAATGAGAGATTCCTTTAATGAATTTGAAAGCAATATTTTATCTGCAGATTCTAAAAATAACCCCAAAAAATTATGGTTGTACATAAAATCTATGAATGCTAAAAATAATTCAATACCGTCTCTTGTTGGCAGTACGGGTAATGTAACTGATGATGATAAACAGAAGGCCGAAATTCTAAACCTAGCTTTCAAAAACTGATTTATGGTAGAGGACTGCAGCACCATTCCCCCTTTCAACTATTGAACAAATGCAAGGATGGCTGACATAGTGTTTAGTGCATTTGGGATTGTAAAACTGTTAAGATCCTTAGACGCAAGGAAGGCATCTGGCCCAGACGGTATCCCCGTAAGATTATATGTTGACTATGCTACCAATATAGCACCATTCTTATCCATCATCTATCAGAGATCATTGGAACAGTGGAAAGTTCCATGGGACTGGAAGAAGGCCCAGATCATAGCAATCTATAAAAAGGGTAGAAAATTGGATACACAAAATTACCGGCCAATTTCACTGACATCAATTTGTTGTAGAATCATGGAACATATTTTGTGTTCAGACACAATGACCTTTATAGACTCTGAGAAGCTCATCTGTAGAAACCAGCACAGTTTTAGGAAACAGCAGTCATGTGAGACACAGCTGGCCATCTTTGTGCATGATATACAACAGGCTCTAGATACTGGCTCCCAGGTTGATGCCATATTTCTCAACTTTTGAAAGGCATTCAACTCAGTTCTGCACTGTCGCTTGCTCCAAAAAGTGCATGCTTATGTTCTACCTGATGACATATGTGGTTGGATAGAAAGTTTTCTAACAGACAGGGAGCAGTATGTCGTCCTGAACGGGGTGACTTCAACAGAAACAAGTGTAACTTCAGGTGTGCCCCAGGGCAGCATAATAGGTCTGCTACTTTTTACGATTTACATAAATGATTTGGTTGATGGTATTGACAGTGGCATTAGACAGTTTACCGATGATGCTGTAGTCTACAGGAAAGTAGTATCACACGAAAGTTGTGAACAAATCAATGAGGATTTGCAGAAAATTAATGCATGGTGTAATGACTGGCTGTTATCTCTCAATATTAGTAAGTGTAACCTACTGTGTATAACAAGGTGAAAATCCCCATTAATGTACGAGTACAAAACAAATGCCCAGCCTCTGGAAGCAGTATCATCCGTCAAGTATCTGGGCGTGACTATTCGAAATGATGTCAAATGGAATGATCAGATTACACAGGTAACGGGTAAGGCAAACTCTAGACTGCAGTTTATTGGTAGAATCCTGAAGTGATGCAGCCCTTCAACAAAGGAAATAGCTTACAATACGTTAGTTCGCCCAGTCATAGAGTATTGTTCATCTGTACGGGACCCTTACCAGTTGGGGTCTGATTCAAGAGATTGAGAATGTCCAAAGAAGAGCGGCAAGATTTGTGACTGGTACATTTAGCCATCACAAGAGCTTTACAAATCTCATAGAAAGTTTGAAGTGGGACACACTTGCAGATAGATGGCATGCTAAACAGAAGGGGCTGCTCACTAAATTCTGAAATCCGATGTTCACTGAGGATGTAGAGCATATATTATTACCACCAACTTTCAAATCACAAAATGATCACCATTCAAAGATATGGGAAATTAGAGCTCATACTGAGGCATTCAGACAGTCGTTTTTCCCTCGCGTGATCCCCGAGTGGAACAGAGGGAGGGGGGGATATGACTTTGACGTGAATTGTGCCCTCCGCCACACACTGCTTGATGGCTAGTGGAGTATACATGTAGATGTAGATATGTAAATGCAGAAACATTCAGCTCTGGGAAGGAACATGTAGAGGAACCATGGTCTAAGTGTAGAAGAGTAGACGATTATGCACTAGACAGAAATGTACCTAGAAACACAGTTCAAGATGATAGAACCTCTCCATACTACACAGTCCGTGCAATGAATCTTACAAAGATACAATAACAGCTGCACAACAGGCATAAAACAAGCACAGGATTACAGACAGTGAAATGCTAAATGAAATGTGTTTGGACATCAAAAAGGCAAAACATCTACCCCCAACAACTTCTGTAGCTGAATGTTATCAAAAGGTCTTCTACAAAATCCAAATAAATTGTGGTCATGTGTAAAGGCTATCAGAGACACCAAAGTTAGTGTCCAGACACTCATGGATGATACAGGAACTGAAATCAAGAGAAGTAAAGCAAAATGAGAAATGCTAAACCTGATTTTCAAATGTTTCTTTACAAAGGATGCTACAGGAATGATGATCCAGTTTAATTCTCGCACCCCAGACATGCAAAATGAGTGATATACACATTAGTATCAGTGCCACTTGCAAACACATGAAATCATTAAAATTGAATGAAGATCAAGGACCAAGAGGAACCCCTTCCAGATTCTATACAGAATTTGCAGCTGAATCAACCCATCATTGAACGATAATTTACTGTAGCTCTCAAACAAAAAACGGTGACTAATAGTTGACAAAAGCATGGGTCACATAAGAAGAGTAAAATAAATGATCCATAAAGCTATCAGCCAACATCTTTAACGTGTATCTGTTATTGTATCCTAGAACATATTCTAATTTCAAATGTAATGATGCATATTGAACTGAATGATCTCAATGCCAGACAGCATAGATTGTAAAAAACTGATCACATGAAACCCAATGTCTGCTTTTCTTACATGACAGCCTGAAAGCATGGATGAAGGCAGTCACACACAGGCAGTGTTACTCGACTTCTGGAAAGCATTTGATTCAGTACCACACCAACACTTGTTAATGAAAGCGCACTCATACTGGATATCAAATTAAATTTCTAACTGGACTGATAACCTCTTGGAAGGGAAGGCGCATCATGTAATCTTGGATGGAGAGTCATTGACAGACATAGAAGTAACTTCAGACATGCCCTAGGGAAATATGTTAGGACCCTTGCTCTTCATGTTGCATACTAAGTTGCAGACAATGTTAGTAATATACTTATATGGATATGGTGTCTGTTATTTTGGACAAATCCGAAAGAACAGACGCCATTGATAACCTGCAGCCAACTAGAATGAAATTAGAGTTATGTATTAATATCTTCAGCTATTGATGGGCATTGATATATATCAACAGGGAAAGGTGAAAATGTGTGCCCTGACTGGGACTCGAACCCAGGCATGGCAGATGCTCTATCCATCTGAGCCACCGAGGGCACAGAGGATAGTGTTACTGCAGGGACTATCTAGTACATGCCTCCCGCGAGACCCACATTGTCACACATATTACCCAAACTCTTACAGGACTTGGTAAGAATGTCTTCCACGAGTAATGAGTGTGTTGGGTAGGGACACTACCAGTGTAGTGTGTGGACATATAAGGAAAGAATGTGGGTCTCGCGGCAGGTATGCACAAGATAGTCCCTGCAGTCACACTATCCTCTGTACCCTCAGTGGCTCAGATGGGTAGAGCATCTGCCATGTAAGCAGGAGATCCAAGGTACAAGTTCCAGGTGGGGCACACATTTTCACCTGTCCCCATTGATATACAGGGTGTCCCAGCTATCTTGTCCACCCAAAATATCTCTGGAACAATGACAGCTATTGGAAAACGACTTTCACCGGTATCAATGTAGGGCTGGAGCCCATGAATGTACATATTTGGAAACATTCTAAAACCAAAGCATATGTGTATTTTAGCACAAACTTATGTTTTTTTAAATGGACCTCCTATATTTTTTCTTCAGCACTCCATAGCATGACAAAGCACATACACAATGGCATTGATTGCATCGCAATATTCCCATTACATCCCGAGATATTAAGACACGAAGTTGACGCTTGATACACCTGACATGCGCTGCTAGCACACATCCTGAGGCTCAGGCATGAACCCCATGCTGCCCGTAATCGCGATGTGACTGACATGCGTAATCACACTTCCATACTTATCAAGAGGTCTGAAACGAATAATATGGTCTGCTGCCATCCTGAATTAACGTTGTACATTCCAGCAGGTATTTATCCCATAGGCTAGGGGTGATGCAGTTCTGTAACATATCTGTGTACCGCAACGTTAGTCACAAAGTTAACTTCGCATATTGTTAATCCGTTACTAAAAAGGTAATGCCGTTCAACGTTAAAACTTTACTTTACTGTAGATCTAGCACAAGTGACAGTTAATCATTCACTCGTAATAGTAAAATTCATGTTGATGGTTTTAGTGAAACGAGCAAGTGGACTAAAAGTTTTACCGTTGTTTAGGTAAAAATGTTTTGATTTGGGAAGCTCAGGTAGGACATAGAAGATGAATGTAAACATGTTTAACTAATTAGTTTTATTATCACATAATTATCAATGTTATGTTTATCTAATGTGTTAAATGACAAATTGTTGCAAACAAATGTTTCTTAACATCACTGGGTAAAATGGCCCTTTGTAGAAACTTCCACTGTGATACCAGCACTACATACTAAACATAGCGTTCACATCTCATGCTCAAAGTGATGCCCATTGGCTTGCATACATAGGGTCACTCTGTGGATGAAGGATGCCCTACTTCGTGCTACTGTTTCCTCTTTGATGGCTGTACAAGCATCAATAATACATTGCTTCATGTCCTCTGGTGTTGTTGGTTCATGTTGGTAAACAGCATCCTTCACTGCTCCCCAAAGAAAATAATCCAGCAGTGTAAGGTCTGGAGATCGAGCAGGCCACCTAACTGGGCCACCTCGTCCAATCCACCTACCAGGGAACGTACGGTTCAGAAGTCGTCGTGCTCATAAGGCGTTATGTGCAGGGCATCCGTCATGCTGATTCCACATGTCCATTCTCTGGTTCTGAGGTACAGTGTCCAAGAGAACAGGAAGATTGTGTCATATAAATCTGGAGTATTGTCTGCCATTTTGGATGCAATTTATAAAGAAAGGTCCGACAGTGGTATCTCCAATAATCCCACACCAAACATTAACTTTCCACGGACGTTGATGCTCTACCTGACGGAGCCAATTTGGATTGTCTGCGGACCAATAATGCATATTCCTCATATTGACAATTCCTTTGTTGGAGAATGATGCCTTGTCGGTAAAGAGAACATCTGCAAAAAAATTTGGATTAGTCAGAAGTTTTTGCTGAGCCCACCGACAAAATGTTACCCTATTGCGGAAGTCATTTCCATGAAGATCCTGGTGTAAATGAACACGGTAAGGATGAAATTTATGACGTTTAAGAATACGCTGTGCACTTGATTTTGACACACCAACTTCACGTTCAATTTGACGTGTGCTGATTTGAGGATTCACAGCTATGGTAGTGAGCACAGCAACTTCAGCACGTTCATCTGTGCGTGTTCTAGGATGATGCCGAGGTCTTGGATTTAAGCTTCCCATTTCACGTAGATGAGATGTGAGACGACCAAACATCCGGCGTGAAGGCGATGGCTTGTCAGGTAATCATCTTCTGTACAGTCGTTCTGCCTGAACAGCATTTCATCCACCTACAACAGGGTACAGTACAGTACAGGGTAGAAAACAGACATATTAACTTAATAATCATAATGTTCGCTAACAGTACTATCAACAAACAAGCAATCTCATAACGTATTTCCCGTCAATGTACATTCTCCACAGATCAGTAGCATTTCTACCATATCTTGATGTGTGTACATTATACTGTACAGTATAAGTTCCACAACACAACGTGTACTACCTCCGTGCTGTCACTAGATTACTCTGTTTGATGCATGACTACACTGGCAAGCGGTGTACTGCACGCCAAAGCAACAACAAATGGGATGCTTGGAGGGTGGTGGAGCACAGGAGTTTGCATGGGTCGCAAATCATAAACAAGGCGAAGTGGTAACTGTGGCAGTAGCGGGAACTACGTTGGACACTTGACTAGGTAGAGCCAGGCCCTCTGCGACAGGCACAATGGGTCATATAACGCATTAGATAAACCTTATTTTGGGTGTGCAGGATAAATAAGACAACCTGATGGGTGTACACCGATCGGTACTGGTTCATATTGTGTACATAGATACGTAAAACGTGCACGAGGGAAACCATTATGTGCTTATGAAAGTTGATGGCAGCAGACCGTATTATTCGTTTCGGACCTCTTGATAAGTATGGAGGTGTGATTACACATGTCAATCACATCGCGATTACGGGCAGCATGGGGTTCATGCCTGAGCCTCAGGATGTGCGCTAGCAGCGCATGTCGGGTGTTTCAAGCGTCAACTTAGCGTCTCAATATCTCGGGATGTAATGGGAATATTGTGATGCAATCAATGCCATTGTGTATGTGCTTTGTCATGCTATGGATTGCTGAAGAAAAAATATAGGAGGTCCATTTAAAAAAACATAAGTTTGTGCTAAAAATACATATGCTTTCGTTTTAGAATGTTTCCAAATATGTACATTCATGGGCCCCAGCCCTACATTGATACCGGTGAAAGTCGTTTTCCAATAGGTGCTATTGTTCCAGAGATATTTTGGGTGGACAAGATAGCTGGAACACCCTGTATAACAATGCCCGTCAGCAGCTGAAGATATTAATATATAATTATGATGTTAGTAATAATCCCAGACTTTTCACAGCAAGGTATTTCAAATGACAGGCCAGTATCTTGAAACAAATGCCAAGTTCCTGTGACAACATAGTTAAGGAGTATGTCTAAATGAGTATGTCATAATGCCTAACAAACTGTGACAGAGGTTTCAGTTTACACAAGGCTTGTCCTCCAACACACAGTTTATTAAGATCTTGTCAAAAATCTCATCTACAAGAGCTGTAATATGTTGAGTAAATGTAAGTTTTACGAAATGAAACTATGAGCTCTGAAAAACTACTGAATATGAAAGGACCTACTGGAGTAAGGAATTGATCTTGGCTATGAATATCGGCGTGACACCAACAATATTTCACAGTCTGGTTGGAGCCCATGCAGCAAGTATGTAAAACAACACAGCTCGCAAGACCTGAAGAAGACAGCATCACTTGGCAAAATATTGTGCATAACATGGAATCAACAATCCACCTGTACACATGAAACCACAACATTAATTAGAGGTAAAGCTCAAGCCTATATTGGACAAACACGGTAAATAAATTGTCATTTACAAGAACCATCATGGTATTTGCCTTATATGATCTAGGGCAACCACAGAAAACATAAACCAGGTTAATCAGATGATATTTGGATCTTGCCACTCCGCTCCATCTCACTTAGTAAAAGTCAGGTGAAAGAAAGGGGTAGGTCTAGGGGCATATGTAAAATGGTAAGAGGAAAACCAGCACACAAATCTGATCCAATAGTGAGTTACAGTCTGAAATTCCATCACTACTGTTCTGTATAAGAAGACCTACTAAAATAAATGTTTAGGTCCTCCAGTCTTTCCTTCTCATCCAGTCCAGTAAATTTCCCATGACCTGAGGTTCTTAATGACTTACTGAACTGTACCCCATTCCCTAAACCTCTCCAATCCTTTCCCTTCAGCCCTCTTCCTTCCCCTTCAACTCTTCTGCCAGAAGAAGGAGCCACTGGCTCGAAAAGCTTGCAGACGTTAAACCCTTCTGTGTGTGTCCCCCTGCTGACGCTTGGTGAGTAGATTTTTTATCTATCCATTTACATTATACTGTCAATAACTGATTATTTTCATTGTTATATTAAACCTGATAAAGAGCCACACAACAATTTCCCTTCCCATAAATTAGAACAGATGGCTGCTTGTTACATACTTTCAACTCTTTCCTCCCATCACAACAGAAAATAACCTTAAGTCAGAAAATAGAATACTGAACATAATATGTAACACGCACTACTCACTAGTGATGTGTCCTGTAGAAATGGAATGCAACATGTAATAGCGTAATATTATGATGGTAGTTAGGAGTGATGGTAGTGGGTTGAGAGGTGTGCAATAACATTTAATCAACATCTTTATTATAAAGATGAAAACTGACAACTCAGAATCAACAGGTGGACCCCCAGTAAACATTTACAATACAATACAAAAATTACAGTGATTAAAAAAACCACAGGAAAGCATGATAAATTACCAGAGTTTTCTTTATAAAAAGTACTGTAGTCTAAATAGGGACACCCCAAACCAAGCAGTCTGCAATACAAGAGCAATAATGAATGCTACAAATTATCACACATTCTCTTGGTGAAAATAACAAGCACTGGCATTCAATCAACAACATTAATGTGGAGCATACGACTGCTCACCAATAATGAATAGAAAATGTGTATAGATTAAGAAAAACACAATTACACCCAACCCAGTAAAAAGCACCTGTGCGGGAAAGCATCACTGTCCAGATGATGATACAACTCACTTCAGTTACTTTTTCACGCAGTTTGCAAAATGTCTGTAACCATGTTCCACTAACACACAACAGATTAGGTTCCTAGGGCCCTGGAATATGTGTATTCATTTTATATAAAGAATCTCCCCTTCAGTCAACTCAAGCAGTGCCGATATCGGGCCAAGCTAATGTGCTGGCAGCAAATCCAATTGACAAATACAATTCCTTTCCATAACAAGGCACATGGCCCACTAAACCTGTGCACCACTGATGTGATAACAGATCATGTTTCCTCATCGATGGCTCAATAGGGAAGACCACTGAAGCCAGGTACACAGCAACCCCAGCAGTTGTGTCAAGCACATATATTTTCCCAGTGGCACACACACAACATATCAGAGCTATTCAGTGGTGTTCAAAACAATGTGGTCACATAACAGAATTGAGCTATCACTAATCTGTTAGATAACAGCATGTTAAAATCGCAAATTTCTGCTGGAGTAACTGAAAGGTATATGATAGCACTATATACTGCCTACTGTTTCCACCAATCTTTGAATCATATAATAAAATATTTGTCTGTTCTACAGCTGCTCTGTATGCTGAGTATCCTCTCCTGCTGAAGACTTGGTAAAGAACAGGTGTTTAGAAGACAGATAGGTAGATAGAGATGGAGTAATCAGTAAAGTCCAGCTAAGTACTAAAAGCAGGGTTAAGCTAACCTGACAAATAACGTATTACTATATGAGACAAGAAACTTTCTCTTCTACATGTATTGACTTAAATAGGCAATTTAATGAACAAACACCATCAACTAGGGTAATAATCACATCTAATGCCCAACAGCCAAAACAGGTAGGAAGCAGAACGGAACTTATTGCCAAAAGAAATGTCTAAGTACAACGTTTCTGCTTTGAATGTCAGTGTATGTGTGTATGAGAGAGAGAGAGAGAGAGAGAGAGAGAGAGAGAGAGAGAGAGAGAGAGAGAGAATTCAGCAAAATATTGTTTACAGTCTGCCTTTTATAACACAACATAACATTCTTATTAAAACAAGATTTGAGGGTAATTTAAGAATGGCCAGATTTTAAACAAGATGAAACTGGAGGTCTCGCTGCACCATCCAGAATGTTTGAAGATGAACTGGAATGTGTTCCTCCAGGTGATGGGTGTTGTGGTGTGTGTACAAGTCATGTGGCCCATTACAGAAATCCTCTGGTGGCCATCCTGCACAGATGCCATTATGCCATTGGCAGAATATTAAAAATGGATAGCATGCTAGTGGCCTAATGCTGTGACATGTATCCAAGTATTACGTACAAGGTTATATCACCCATCCTCCCTCGAGGTAAGGGCACTCCATTGATGTAGGAATCAGGGTGACTGTTGAAATGTCCATGGTCTCTGTGACGAATGCCACAGGCAATGATGGTGGTGGCAGGAGGAGATTCTGGGCTGAAACCAGTGAGTAGCAATGGAAGGGGCGTGGCTGTGGTCACACTTGGTGGCTACTACCATGTGAAGTGTCGTAAGAGAGGACCAGTGGCAAGGGCACTGGTAGCATCTCAATGTCCAGTTCCTCAACCTGGTGGAACTGTGCTGGCAGTGAAGACACTGGCCGCTCAGTCGGCAATGCAGGGGATGCCAGTGTTGAAGGGCCTGAAAGTGTCATTTCACCCATTGGCAGAATCACCGGTAGCAGCGAAGAACTGCAGGAAGACTTGGCAACAGGCACCAGGGAGAGGGTGGGGGTGGAGGGGAGGCTGGATCCCAAAGGAGAGGCAAGAGGTGGCGACATCCACAAAAAGGGAGTGTCAGACACTGCAGCAGGGTGCCCCTTGATGCTGGGAAGGGTGCCAAGAGAGAAGGCAGTGGCACCAGACCCACAGCCCTCACTGTGGCATGAGGACGTACGTAGTCGCAGTGGCACACCACTATACAGAGGTGGCAACCTGGGCACCTGCACAGCTTGCCTGGAATCCACTTCAGTTGGTGGCCAAATCCCCCAAACCCAGAGCATGTACACCCGGGTTCCTGGGTTCAATTCCCGGTGGGGTCAGGGATTTTCTCTGCCTCGTGATGACTGGGTGTTGTGTGATGTCCTTAGGTAAGTTAAGTTTAAGTGGTTCTAAGTTCTAGGGGACTGATGACCATAGATCTTAAGTCGCATAGTGCTCAGAGCCATTTGAACCAGAGCATGTAGCCAGGAGCAAAAATCAACAAGGGCCACACTGACCGCAGGAGAGTTTGTAGCTGGTGGCCATGGAGCATCTCAGTTGGACTCTGATCCCCACAGGTGTAAACTCAAGAAACATATCAAGGCACAGTCCCTGGAGGAGTCCGCAACGTACACCTTCATTTGAACTTTAAACGTGCAGACAAATTGATCCATCTTGCCATTAGATTGGGGGCGAAAAGGAGGAGCAGTCAAGTGGCAAAAGCCTTGATGAGTGAGAAATGATGGAAGACCTGCAACACAAGCTTTGGACTGTTATCCATCACAAGCACATAAGATAATCCTTCAGCAGAAAAAATTTAAGAGAGGGTTGAATCACAGCCATGGTTGAAGTCAAAAGGCAGTGGATAATATATGGAAATTTAGAGAAAGCATCAACAACTGACAACCAATAACCAGCAAGACTTTCAGAAGGGTCCCATGAACTCAACATGAATGTGTTCCCATGGAAGCTGCAGTGTGGGCCATGGAGAGCATGTCGTCCATGGCACTGCCTGTTTGGTAGCAACTGAGAGCAGAATATGACAAGATTTGCAGTTTCACTGTCAATGCTGGGCCAAAATACATGCTGGTCCCTAATGTAAGAACTGAAGCACATCCCACTGTAGGGCAGCAGGAATCACAACCCTAGGCAATAGCCCATCCGTAACTAATAGAACAATTCCATCAAATATCGAAAGGCAGTGAAACAGGGCAAAATATTTATGCAGAGGATCAGAAGCCCCACCCGGAGGCCTGTCTGGCCAGTCATGCCAAACAAGGCAAACAACTTGACACAAAAGCGACAGTATCTGCAATCTAGGAGCCTGTAATAGGAAACCCTTCTACTGCATGTTGTGCCTCAATATCTAAGTGAAAACAAAGGCATTCATCGTGGTCAAAAGTCAGATCCCGGCCCATTGGACGCTGGGACATTGAAATATTGTGACATAGGCCGAAAATGTAATTCATAGTTGTAGCAACACAGAAACAAGATCCAACACTGGAGTCGATGTGCTGCTTTGTTGGGCAATGAAGCAGAAGGATTAAGCAATAAAACTGAGGGCTTATGGTTAGTAATGAGGTGAATACAAGAACACATCAAACATTTTGAGGGCATAGACAATAGTGAATGCTTCCTTTTCAACTTGAGGGTAGTACTGCTCAGCAGGGATGACCGTTTTTAATGTGTAAGTTTATCAGAAATTCAGAACCACTCTCATATCAGTGAGCAAGAGTGGCCCCAAATCGATATTGAGAGGCATCTATAGACTAAACTGGGTTGTAACCAGGATGAAAAGTGATCAAACAAGAAGCCAAATGTAATTTACATTTCAAAAGTGTGAATGTCCTTCTAGGCCAGTGTCCATTGAAAAGGAATGTTCTTGTGGAGAATGTGGCTGCAGCTGAAATAAATTTGTGATAGTAAACAATTTTACTTAAAATTCTTGGAGTTCTTTGACACTATCAGAGTGAGACAGAGTTGTGACCATGGTGACATGTGATGTAAAGGCTTAACACCATCCCCAGAAATCTCAAACCCAAAATACACAATGGATGGCTGAGAAAGTGTGACTTGCCCAAGTTGCATTTAAACTGTGCAGTATGTAAGACCATGAACAACATGCGTAAGTTACATAAATGCTCTTCCTTGGCTGCATCCATCACGACATTGTCATCGAGATAGTTGCTGCACCCTAGAAAAGACATTATCATTTGTCCCAAAAAACACTGAAAAATTGTTGGGACACTAGCCACACTGAACAGGAGGTATTGATATTGCTACAAACAAAAGGGACTGTTAATCACAAGAAGCCATTTAGAATCTTCATCCAACAGAACCCACGTGGGGAAAGGTAGAGATGTCAATGATAGATGAAGCATTAACTGAAACTTTGAAGTTGCCCAGGAGGTGAATCTGAGCATATACAAACATACACATGCAATCCAAGCTTTCGCAACAAACTGTTGCCTCATCAGGAAAGATGGAAGGAGAGGGAAAGACGAAAGGTTGTGGGTTTTAAGGGAGAGGGTAAGGAGTCATTCCAATCCCGGGAGCGGAAAGACTTACCTTAGGGGGAAAAAAGGACAGGTATACACTCGCACACACACACACATATCCATCCGCACACACACAGACACAAGCAGACATTTGTAAAGGCAAGGAGTTTGGGCAGAGATATCAGTCGAGGTGGAAGTAAAGAGGCAAAGATGTTGTTGAAAGACAGGTGAGGTATGAGCAGCGGCAACTTGAAATTAGCAGAGGTTGAGGCCTCGCGGATAACGAGAAGAGAGGATATACTGAAGGGCAAGTTCCCATCTCCGGAGTTCTGACAGGTTGGTGTTAGTGGGAAGTATCCAGATAACCCTGACGGTGTAACACTGTGCCAGGATGTGCTGGCCGTGCACCAAGGCATGTTTGGCCACAAGGTGATCCTCATTACCAACAAACACTGTCTGCCTGTGTCCATTCATGCGAATGGACAGTTTGTTGCTGGTCATTCCCACATAGATAGCTTCATAGTGTAGGCAGGTCAGTTGGTAAATCACGTGGGTGCTTTCACACGTGGCTCTGCCTTCGATCGTGTACACCTTCCGGGTTACAGGACTGGAGTAGGTGGTGGTGGGAGGGTGCATGGGACAGGTTTTCCACCGGGGGCGGTTACAAGGGTAGGAGCCAGAGGGTAGGGAAGGTGGTTTGGGGATTTCATAGGGATGAACTAAGAGATTACGAAGGTTAGGTGGATGGCGGGAAGACACTCTTGGTGGAGTGGGGAGGATTTCATGAAGGATGGATCTCATTTCAGGGCAGGATTTGAGGAAGTCGTATCCTTGCTGGAGAGCCACATTCAGAGTCTGATCCTGTCCCGGAAAGTATCCTGTCACAAGTGGGGCACTTTTGGGGTTCTTCTGTGGGAGGTTCTGGGTTTGAAGGGATGAGGAAGTGGCTCTGGTTATTTGCTTCTGTACCAGGTCAGGAAGGTAGTTGCGGAATGCGAAAGCTGTTTTCAGTTTGTTGGTGTAATGGTTCAGGGATTCCGGAGTGGAGCAGATTCGTTTGCCATGAAGACCTAGGCTGTAGGGAAGGGACCGTTTGATGTGGGATGGGTGGCAGCTGTCATAATGGAGGTACTGTTGCTTGTTGGTGGGTTTGATGTGGACAGACGTGTGAAGCTGGCCATTGGACAGATGGAGGTCAACGTCAAGGAAAGTGGCATGGGATTTAGAGTAGGACCAGGTGAATCTGATGGAACAAAAGTAGTTGAGGTTGGAGAGGAAATTCTGGAGTTCTTCCTCACTGTGAGTCCAGATCATGAAGATGTAATCAATATATCTGTACTAAACTTTGGGTTTGCAGGCCTGGGTAACCAAGAAGGCTTCCTCTAAGCGACCCATGAATAGGTTGGCGAACGAGGGGGCCTTCCTGGTACCCATGGCTGTTTCCTTTAATTGTTGGTATGTCGCCTTCAAAAGTGAAGAAGTTGTGGGTCAGGATGAAGCTGGCTAAGGTAATGAGGAAAGAGGTTTTAGGTAGGGTGGCAGGTGATCGACGTGAAAGGAAGTGCTCCATCGCAGCGAGGCACTGGACGTGCAGAATATTTGTGTATAAGGAAGTGGCATCAATGGTTACAAGGATGGTTTCCGGGGGTAACAGATTGGGTAAGGATTCCAGGCGTGCGAGAAAGTGGTTGGTGTCTTTGATGAAGGATGGGAGACTGCATGTAATCAGTTGAAGGTGTTGATCTACGTAGGCGGAGATACGTTCTGTGGGGGCTTGGTAACCAGCTACAATGGGGTGGCCGGGATGATTGGGTTTGTGAATTTTAGGAAGAAGGTAGGTGTGCAGGGTGTCATTGGGGTCAGGAGGTTGACGGAGTCAGGTGAAAGGTTTTGTAGGGGGCCTAAGGTTCTGAGGATTCCTTGAAACTCTGCCTGGACATCAGGAATGGGATTACCTTGGCAAACTTTGTATGTAGTGTTGTCTGAAAGCTGACGCAGTCCCTCAGCCACATACTCCGAAGATCAAGTACCACTGTAATGGAGCCCTTGTCCGCTGGAAGAATGACGATGAAACGGTCAGCCTTCAGATCACTGATAGCTTGGGCTTCAGCGGTGGTGATGTTGGGAGTATGATTAAGGGTGTTTTTTCCCACGTGGGAAAAATATGTGTAAAAACAAAGCTGATGAGACTTACCAAACAAAACTGCTGGCAGGTCGATAGACACACAAACATACACACAAAATTCAAGCTATTGCAACAAACGGTTGCTTCATCAGTAAAGAGTGAACGAAAGGGAAAGACGAAAGGATGTGGGTTTTAAGGGAGAGGGTAAGGAGTCATTCCAATCCCGGGAGCGGAAAGACTTACCTTAGGGGGAAAGAAGGACAGGTATACACTCGCACGCACACACATATCCATCCACACATATACAGACACAAGCGGATATTTGTAAAGGCAAAGAGTTTGGGCAGAGATGTCAGTCGAGGCAGAAGTACAGGGGCAAAGATGTTGTTGAATGACAGGTGAGGTATGAGTGGCGGCAACTTGAAATTAGCGGAGGTTGAGGCCTGGTGGGTAACGAGAAGAGAGGATATACTGAAGGGCAAGTTCCCATCTCCGGAGTTCTGACAGGTTGGTGTTAGTGGGAAGTATCCAGACAACCTGGACGGTGTAACACTGTGGCAAGATGTGCTGGACGTGCACCAAGGCATGTTTAGCCACAGGGTGATCCTCATTACCAACAAACACTGTCTGCCTGTGTCAATTCATGCAAATGAACAGTTTGCTGCTGGTCATTCCCACATAGAAAGCTTCATAGTGTAGGCAGGTCAGTTGGTAAATCACGTGGGTGCTTTCACACGTGGCTCGGCCTTCGATCGTGTACACCTTCCGGGTTACAGGACTGAAGTAGGTGGTGGTGGGAGGGTGCATGGGACAGGTTTAGCACCGCGGGTGGTTACAAGGGTAGGAGCCAGTGGGTAGGGAAGGTGGTTTGGGGATTTCATAGGGATGAACCAAGAGGTTACGAAGGTTGGGTGGATGGCAGAAAGACACTCTTGGTGGAGTGGTGAGGATTTCATAAGGATGGATCTCATTTCAGGGTAGGATTTGAGGAAGTCGTATCCCTGCTGGAGAGCCACATTCAGAGTCTGATCCAGTCCCGGAAAGTATCCTGTCACAAGTGGGGCACTTTTGGGGTTCTTCTGTGGAAGGTTCTGGGTTTGAGGGGATGAGGAAGTGGCTCTGGTAATTTGCTTCAGTACCAGGTCGGGAGGGTAGTTGTGGGATGCGAAAGCTGTTTTCAGGTTGTTGGTGTAATGGTTCAGGGATTCCAGACTGGAGCAGATTCGTTTGCCACAAAAACCTAGGCTAATCAACACAATCTGGAACCACAACACCCTAATTCAGTAGTCAACCTTTCCTCCAAACCTCTCTCCCAATCCAAAACCTCTGTCCTATCCAAAGACCTCACCTTCAGCCCTACTCCCACATTCAACCAAACAGCCCTTGTCAAAGATGTACTGTCCTACACTTGTACTCTCTGCTGGAAATATCACTTTGCCACGAAGAAAAATAATCCTAATTCTACTCCTAATGATCCAACTCCCCAAGACACTATCCAAATTGAACCCTGCCTGGAACAGTTCCATCCTCCGTCACAGCGGGACCCACCTCCTCTTCCTCAAAATTACCCTCTCCAAACCTTCCAGGAATTTCTTACTCTCAATCCCTCTTAAAAACCCTTAAACCTACTCCCAGCATCACCACTGCTGACGCCCAGGCTATCCGTGATCTGAAGGCCGACCGATCCATCGTCATTCTTCCGACGGACAAGGGTTCCATGACCGTGGTACTTGATTGCCGGGAGTATGTGGCTGAGGGACTGCGTCAGCTTTCAGAAAACACTACATACAAAGTTTGCCAATGTAATCCCATTCCTGATGTCCAGGCGAAGCTTCAAGTAATCCTCAGAACCTTAGGCCCCCTACAAAACCTTTCACCTGACTAGATCAACCTCCTGACCCCACCGACACCCTGCACCCCTACCCCTACCCTTGTCCGCCGGAAGAATGATGATGGATCGGTCGGCCTTCAGATCACGGATAGTCTGGGCTTCAGCAGTGGTGATGTTGGGAGTAGGTTTAAGGGTTTTTAAGAAGGATTGAGAGGCAAGGCTGGAAGTGAGAAATTCCTGGAAGGTTTGGAGAGGGTAATTTTGAGGAAGAGGAGGTGGGTCCCGCTGTGACGGAGGATGGAACTGTTCCAGGCAGGGTTCAATTTGGATAGTGTCTTGGGGAACTGAATCATTAGGAGTAGGATTAGGATTATTTTTCTTCGTGGCAAAGTGATTTCCAGCAGAGAGTACGAGTGTAGGACAGTACATCTTTGACGAGGGCTGTTTGGTTGAATCTGGGAGTAGGGCTGAAGGTGAGGTCTTTGGATAGGACAGAGGTTTTGGATTGGGAGAGAGGTTTGGAGGAAAGGTTGACTACTGAATTAGGGTGTTGTGGTTCCAGATTGTGTTGATTAGCCTAGGTCTTTGTGGCAAACGAATCTGCTCCAGTCTGGAATCCCTGAACCATTACACCAACAACCTGAAAACAGCTTTCGCATCCCGCAACTACCCTCTCGACCTGGTACAGAAGCAAATAACCAGAGCCACTTCCTCATCCCCTCAAACCCAGAACCTCCCACAGAAGAACCCCAAAAGTGCCCCACTTATGACAGGATACTTTCCGGGACAGGATCAGACTCTGAATGTGGCTCTCCAGCAGGGATACGACTTCCTCAAATCCTGCCCTGAAATGAGATCCATCCTTCATGAAATCCTCACCACTCCACCAAGAGTGTCTTTCCGCCGTCCACCCAACCTTCGTAACCTCTTGGTTCATCCCTATGAAATCCCCAAACCACCTTCCCTACCCTCTGGCTCCTACCCTTGTAACCACCCCCGGTGCAAAACCTGTCCCATGCACCTTCCCACCACCACCTACTGCAGCCCTGTAACCCAGAAGGTGTACACGATCAAAGGCAGAGCCACGTGCGAAAGCACCCACTTGATTTACCAACTGACCTGCCTACACTGTGAAGCTTTCTATGTGGGAATGACCAGCAACAAACTGTCTATTCACATGAATTGACACTGGCAGACAGTGTTCTTGGTAATAAGGATCACGCTGTGGCTAAACATGCCTCAGTGCACGGCCAGCACATCTTGGCACAGTGTTACACCGTCCGGGTTATCTGGATACTTCCCACTAACACCAACCTGTCAGAACTCTGGAGATGAGAACTTGCCCTTCAGTATATCCTCTCTTCCCGTTACCCACCAGGCCTCAACCTCCGCTAATTTCAAGTTGCCGCCGCTCATACCTCACTTGTCATTCAACAACATCTTTGCCTCTGTACTTCCGCCTCGACTGACATCTCTGCTCAAACTCTTTGCCTTTACAAATGTCTGCTTGTGTCTGTATATGTGCGGATGGATATGTGTGTGTGTGCAAGTGTATACCTATCTTTTTTTCCCCCTAAGGTAAGTCTTTCCGCTCCCAGGATTGGAATGACTCCTTACCCTCTCCCTTAAAACCCTCATCCTTTCGTCTTTCCCTCTCATTCCCTCTTTCCTGATGAAGCAACTGCTGATTGTGAAAGCTTGAATTTTGTGTGTGTGTTTAAAGGGTGTTACAGAAAGGTATGGCCAAACTTTCAGTAAACATTCCTCACACACAAAGGAAGAAAATATGTTATGTGGACATGTGTCCGGAAATGCTTACTTTCCCTGTTAGAGCTCATTTTATTACTTCTCTTCAAATCACATTAATCATGGAATGGAAACACACAGCAACAGAATGTATCAGCGTGATTTCAAACACTTTGTTACAGGAAATGTTCAAAATGTCCTCCGTTAGCGAGGATACATGCATCCACCCTCCGTCGCATGGAATCCCTGATGTGCTGATGCAGCCTTGGAGAATGGCATATTGTATCACAGCTATCCACAATACGAGCACAAAGAGTCTCTACATTTTGTACCGGGGTTGCGTAGACAAGAGGTTGCGTAGACAAGAGGTTTCAAATGCCCCCATAAATGAGAGTCAAGAGGGTTGAGGTCAGGAGAGCGTGGAGGCCATGGAATTGGTCAGCCGCTACCAGTCCATCGGTCATTGAATCTGTTGTTGAGAAACATACAAATACTTCGACTGAAATGTGCAGGAGCTCCATTGTGCATGAACCACATGTTGTGTCGTACTTGTAAAGGCACATGTTCTAGCAGCACAGGTAGAGTATCTCGTATAAAATTATGATAACATGCTCCATTGAGCGTAGGTGGAAGAAGATGGGGCCCAATCAAGACATCACCAACAATGCCTGCTCAAACGTTCACAGAAAATCTGTGTTGATGACGTGATTGCATAATTGCGTGCGGATTCTCGTCAGCCCACACATGTTGATTGTGAAAATTTACAATTTGATTACGTTGGAATGAAGCCTTGCCCGTAAAGAGAACATTTGCACTGAAATGAAGATTGACACATTGTTGGATGAACCATTTGCAAAAGTATACCCGTGGAGGTCAATCAGCTGCTGATAGTGCCTGCACATGCTGTACATGGTACGGAAACAACTGGTTCTCCTGTAGCACTCTCCATACAGTGACATGGTCAACGTTACCTTGTACAGCAGTAACTTCTCTGAGGCTGACATTAGGGTTATCGTCAACTGCACGAAGAATTGCCTCATCCGTTGCAGGTGTCCACGTCGTTCTTGGTCTTCCCCAGTCGTGAGTCATAGGCTGGAATGTTCCGTGCTCCATAAGACGCCGATCAATTGCTTTGAACGTCTTCCTGTTGGAACACCTTCATTCTGGAAATCTGTCTTGATAGAAACATACTGCACCACGGCTATTGCCCCATGCTAATTCATACATCAAATGGGCATCTGCCAACTCCGCATTTGTAAACATTGCACTGACTGCAAAACAATGTTCTTGATTAACACTAACCTGTTGATGCTATGTACTGATGTGCTTGATGCTGGTACTGTAGAGCGATGAATCGCATGTCAACACAAGCACCAAGTCAACATTACCTTCCTTCAATTGGGCCAACTGGTGGTGAATCGAGGAAGTACAGTACATACTGACGAAACTAAAATGAGCTCTAACATGGAAATCAAGCGTTTCTGGACACATGTCCACATAACATCTTTTCTTTATTTGTGTGTGAGGAATGTTTCCTGGAAGTTTGGCCGTACCTTTTTGTATATAAAATAGAGGGAAACATTCCACATGGGAAAATATATCTAAAAACAAAGATGATGTAACTTACCAAATGAAAGCATTGGTATGGTGATAGAGACATTAACAAACACACACACAAAATTCAAGCTTTCGCAACCAACGGTTGCTTCATCAGGAAAGAGGGAAGGGGAGGGAAAGATGAAAGGATGTGGGTTTTAAGGGAGAGGGTAAGGAGTCATTCCAATCCCGGGAGTGGAAAGACTTACCTTAGGGGGGGGGGAAAGGGACAGGTATACACTCGCGCACACACTACAGACACAAGCAGACATATCCAGTCTCCTTATGCTCTCCCTGAAACTCTGTACAACCTCTGGTTTAGTCAGTTTATCCAGGTCCCATCTCCTTAAACTACCACCTTTTTGCAGTTTCTTCAGTTTTAATCTACAGTTCATAACCAATAGACTGTGGTCAGAAACCACATCTGCCCATGGAAAAGTCTTACAGACTGAAACCTGGTTCCTAAGTCTCTGTCTTATCATTATATAATCTATCTGATACCTTCTAGTATCTCCAGGCTTCTTCCATGTATACAACCTTCTTTTATGATTCTTGAACCAATTGTTAGCTATGATTAAGTTATGCTCTGTGCAGAATTATATCAGGCAGCTTCCTCTTTCATTTCTTACACCCAATCCATGTTCACCTAACACATTTCCTTCTCTCCCTTTTCCTACTATCCAATTCCAGTCACCCATGGCTATTAAGTTTTCATCTCCCTTCACTATCTGAATAATTTCTTTTATCTCATCATACATTTCATCAATTTCTTCATCATCTGCAGAGCTAGTTGGCATATAAACTTGTACTGCTGTAGTGGGTGTGGGCTTCGTGTCTATCTTGGCCACAATAATGCATTCACTATGCTGTTTGTAGTAGCTTACCCACACTCCTACTTTTTTATTCACTATTAAACCTACTCCTGCATTACCCCTATTTGATTTTGTATTTATAACCCTGTAGTCACCTGACCAGAAGTCTTGTTCCTCCTGCCACTGAACTTCACTAATTCCCACTATATCTAACTTTAACCTATCCATTTCCCTTTTTAAAATTTCTAACCTAACTACCTGATTAAGAAATCTGACATTCCACACTCTGATCTGTAGAACGCCAGTTTTCTTTCTCCTGATAACGACGTCGTCTTGAGTAGTCCCCGCCCAGAGATCCGAATGGGGGACTATTTTACCTCCCGGAATATTTTACCCAAGAGGACACCATCATCATTTAACCATACAGTAAAGCTGCACGCCCTTGGGAAAAATTACGGCTGTAGTTTCCCCTTGCTTTCAGCCGTTCACATTACCAGCACAGCAAGGCCATTTTGGTTAGTGTTACAAGGCCAGATCAGTCAATCATCCAGACTGTTGCCCCTGCAACTACTGAAAAGGCTGCTGCCCCTCTTCAGGAACCACATGTTTGTCTGGCCTCTCAACAGATACCCCTCCATTGTGGTTGCACCTATGGTATAGCTGTCTGTATCACTGAGGCACGCAAGCCTCCCCACCAATGACAAGGTCCATGGTTCATGGGGGAGGAATGGCAGCATAGTAATGTAGTATAAATAATCTTAGAGATGAGTTGTGATTGTTCACAGCAATTGGCATCTTGGAGTTCTTCTTGAGGTAATTATGATGACAGTCATACAAATTTCTTTTGTGAGGGTGAGGACATTACTTAATTCAAACAGAGCTTCAGAGTTTAACTGGGCATACATACTGTTGATTAGAACTTGATGATAATGGTGATTAATTCAATAGCAGACAATCTCCCACAGCAATTGCTGCTGCTTGATCTTGTCACAGCAGCTTCATCAATGTGGGGCACCAGTCATCCACTGTCTGTGACTCTTTGTGGTGCCAGAAAAAGTCCCATCCAATAACAATGTTATGACTGCATTTTGGTTGAATGATACATTCAAAGACCAGTGATATGTCACTGATAGATGTTCTCATGAGATAAATCATGTCGGTTAGACATATTTTCCACCCATCAGTACAACACTGTCTGAATCTTGAAACATGGTACTATTCAGTTGGTGATGACAAGCATCCATTATCACAGAAAATGATGACAATGAATCAACTATTGTCGTGCACAGCAGTGGTGTCAGAGGCTGCTGTGTAACAGGCAATCTCAATGTGGCAACTCAAATAATATGGTCAGTCACCTCCTAGATGACACACACACACACCAGAAACTACTTTGTGTTCCTGCACAACATATTCAAATAGGCAGATAGGTGATTCAGGTGCCAATAGTTAGCTCTGTCACCACAGAGAGTGCTGAAATCCGGAACAATTTGATGCATCTGGCAAAAAGTTCAGAGGACAATGTCCATATGCCAAGTGCATGATTTAAGGGCTGGCATGCTGACACTCAACCAGTTACAGTTGTTATCACCCAGTCCAATTTCTCCAGTCCTACAATTGCCTACAAGTTATTTACAGTGCCAACCAGTTTACTTGTTAAGTGCTTTATGCTCAGTATCTGACATTGTTCAAAGTTATGGTCAAAATGTTTACTGTTGAAAGACTGAACCTTAAAGGGACCACACCGTGGTTCAGGTTGAAAAAAATCAATTTTTGGTTTTCGTCATATTTCAATAGGATAAGGTTTTATTTAAGTAGTCTGAAAAGGATTTTGCTGAAAAAAAATTTTTTTTGAGCATTTAAAGAGCATTTTCCTATCACATGTGTTTATGTGCCACGCCCACTTTTCTGTCACCCACTTTTCTGCATATATTTTAGATCTTTATATCCCCTACATTTCAAGTTAGCCCCCCCCCCCCCCCCACGAGTGTATTGGGTATCCTTGGAATGCAACGGTCGGTATTCTTTTGTTTCTGCTCTTTGTAAACAACACGCTTTCAAACACGCGGTTAGTTTTGTTCAAGTGTGATTGCCAGTAGTTGTTATACTTATATTTGCAGTGCTTGTTTACATGTGTTTATTGAAGATGATGAAACATAAAGGCATTTTCAAGAAACGACAATTTAGAGAAACAAGTTTATAAAGCTTTCTGTACAAGAGGTTATGTCACCTGGCAACAGTGTTTCTAATTGTAATTCTTCAGCAAGTGCATCATAAAAGGAGCCCTCACCATTTCAAGAGAGTTACAACGAATTTACTGTATGTTATGACGGGTGCAGTAACATTATTATAAATTTGATAATACTATCAGATGTAATTTCTAAATTTGTACAATGTAGACAGTGTGGTGAGTCACAGAGTGTGAAAATTTGTGAGAGTGCCAGTGGGAGAAAAGGCCTAGTAATTACTTTGGATTTAATTTGCGCTAAATGCACAGCTGTGATTTCATTTATGAGTTCTTCAAAACCAGATGCAAGTGGCCCTTATGAAATCAATACTAGATTAGATTATGCCTTACGATCCATTGGCAAGGGCATGGCTGCAGAGAGAACATTTTGTTCAGTAATGAACTTAGATCAACCACCAAATAAATTTGAAAAACTGACTGAAATATTAGAGAAAGCTGTATGTGAGGTCAGTGAGGAAAGCATGAAACTGGCTGCTAGGGAAGCAGTGGAAGAAAATGATGGATGTTCGGATATTGCAGTTGCACTTGATGGAAGTTGGCAGAAAAGAGGACATACTTCTCTGAATGGAGTAGTGACTGCCACGAGTGTAGACACTGGTAAAGTGTTAGATGCGGACATAATGCCTAAATATTACTAATGTTGTAAAGTCAATGAACATAAAGAACACAACTGTGTGGCTAATTTTAGAGGAACAAGTGGTGGTATGGGAGTTCATGGAGTACGACAAATATTTCATCGCTCCGTAGAAACAAGACACGTATGGTACACTAAATATTTGGGCGATGGTGACAGTAAGGCATACAACAATGTGGTCAACTCTAAGCCATATGGAGATGCCATTATTAGCAAAATAGAATGTGTAGGCCATGTTCAAAAACGTTTGGGAACAAGGCTGAGAAAACTAACTGTTGATATGAAAGGAAAAAATTAGAAAATGGAAAATTGTTGACTGGACAGGGTCAGTTAACTAAAACTGAAATAGAAAACTTCCACGTATACTATGGGCAAGCAATTAGGAGAAATAAAGAAAATCTGGAGGCGATGAAGAGAGATGTCTGGGCCATATTCTTCCATAAGTCCTCTACTGATGATAAGCCATGTCATGGATTGTGTCCATCAGGAGAAAATTTGTGGTGCAAATACAATAGGGCTCAGGCAACTGGAGAATCTTATTCTCACCAGCATTCTCTTCCTGCTGCTGTTGTTACAGCAATGAAACCTATTTTCAGAGACTTGGCTCATCCTGACCTTCTAAGGAAATGTCTTCATGAGCAGACACAGAACCCAAATGAATGTTTCAACAGCATAATTTGGAACTGCCTTCCTAGAACTGTATTTGTAGACATGCATACAATGAAACTAGGAGTTCATGATGCTGTAATTACATTCAGTTGTGGAAATATTGGAAAGTGTTGGGTACTGAAAAAGCTGGGAATTAATCCTGGTGAAAATACGATCACTGGGCTGCAACATTGCGATAAAATGAGGATAGCCGATGCAGACAGGTCTGCATCTAATATGGCCAAGAAAGCAAGACAAACATCCAGGAAGGTGAGAAAGAAGCTAGAAGACCTGATAGAGGCAAAAGAAGGACCATAATATGCAGCAGGACAGTTTTAACTAACTGTAAGTAACAAATTTCAAAAGTTTTTTCTTTAAAGTCAATTTTCCGCAAACTAAAATTTTCAGTACGTATGCCCCATTATATCAGAAACTATCATACATAAATGAATGAAATTTTCAGAGACTCTCTATAACATAAAAAGGCCACCTCTGGTACTACATTCATTAATATTCCCACATTAGGAAGTTCACAAAAAATATTTTCTGCAGAAAAAGCTTAATATTTTTTGTTAATAAATTTAAAAAAGTATTTCTTAAAAACTATGAAATGGATAAAGAAGATTTTAGTACAGTTGACTCTATTAGAATCATGTAACACACAGTAAAAATATTAAGGTCCTGCATGAAATAGTTTTTTCAGAAATGGGTCAAATACTTGTCTAAATTAACATGGGTTAGATATGTAGGGTGTGGTCCCCTTAACTCTCTCTGTACTGAACTTCAATTAGATTAGTTTGTCTGTATGCACTGTGTTAGGTTAGCCTAGGTGCACAGCCTTACATCAGTGCTCCACCTTCTCTGGAAGTCATAGCTCCAAATAAATGGAAGGATAGTGAGATAAAAACAAGGACTTGCAGGACGCTCAACAAAATATGTCGTAGAGGCAGTGAAGGTCTCAAACCAAAGATTAATTGTCCTGCACCATATTGCTACAATGGATAAAAAGTGAAATGCATTTAACAGTCCACATGTTGCTCACTAAAATGGCCAATAACTCATATGGTGAACATACAAGGACTATCTTCAGACGGTCCATAAGTAAAAATTATCAGTATACCATAATAATACAAAGACTATTCAAAAAAACTCTGGATCATTTGTAATTTCACTCCAATGGTGTGTTGGAGCAAAAATCGTTTGGGATTCCTGCACATCCCTGTGTTTAATATGTAACTAACAGAAGTTTCGTTGTTGTATGTCTGTTAGTTATAGTTCAGTACTGTATTGAGTTGAGCATTGTGTAGCACAGTTTGCGAATTTCATGATGGCAGAGTTAGAGGAGCAATGCGTCTGCATTAAGTTTTGCTTGAAACTCAAGAAAACGTTTACAGAGACACACCAAATGATGCAGGAAGCCTACAGTGATGAGTGGTTAAGCTGTAATCAGTGTTAAAAATGGTTCACATAGTTTAAAAATGGCTGGACAGAGGTTAAAGATGACCCCCTTCAATGTCTAAGGATGATGCTCGTGTCAGGAATGTCGCTGAAAATGTGCATGCCAACTGAAGACTGGCTGTCCAAGAGATTGCAGATGAATGTAACATTTCAGTTGGATCATGCCATGAAATATTGACACACCATCTTTGAATGCATCATGTTGCCACCAAGTTCATTCCACAGCTCATGAGTCAAGACCAGAAAGACAATCTCCTCAAAATCCATGAAGAGCTTTTGGATCTCACAAATGAGAATGTGATGTTCCTTAAGAAGATCATAACTGGTGAGGAGATGTAGGGCTACACTCATGATATTGAGAGCAAGATTCAATCTTCACAAGGATAGAGAAGGGTTCTCCAAGACCAAAGACAGCTCATCAGGACAGGACAAATTTCAAAGCCATGCTGATAGTTTTCTTTGACTTTGAATGATTAGTTCATCATGAATTTGTACCTCAGGTACAAATTATCAATTGATAGTACTACTGGGACATGCTGCAATGCCTGCAAGAAAGTATGAAAAAGAAACAGCCTGAAATGTGGCGAGACAATTAATGGCTTTTGCTTTACCATAATGCACCTGCCATATTCATCCCTGTTGGTGCATGACTGTTGCACAAAAAATGAATTCACTGTGCTGCATCATCTGCCATATCTCCAGACTTGGCCCCTGTGGGCTTTTTTTTCCAAATTTGAAAACCCCATAGAAAGGATGAAGATTTGCAGTGAAATATGAGATAAAAGAAAATTCGCAGATGGTGCTTTGTCTGATCCAGCAAGAGGCATACCAAGACTGCTTTCAGATGTGGAAATGGTGTTGGGAGAGGTGTGTCAGTTGTGGAGGAGAGTATTTTGAAGAAGACCATAAGTAAAAGGTAAGCATAGAAAAATTTTGTGGACAAAGTTCTGGAATTTTTTGGACACATCTTGTACACTGGAATGTAAACAATTAAAAAAAGGGTATTCAGTCAGGAAATGACAAACCATTAAAGGTTTATGACAATAAGCACAAATAGTGGGGGATCACCACTTAACAAATGGTGGTGGTTGAAAAATCAGTGCCCAATATGCAACTTTGTTAAATTTATTTCCTGGCAATGGGAGGTCTGAGAGGGGGTCAGCCAAGCTGCTGGGAGAGGTTTAATTCCCCTGAGCTTTTTCCTGTGAAGAAAAGATCAGTTGTGATGCAAAAGCGTCACCATCTGCTGACAGACACACGGAGATCATCTGAAAGAATGAAAGAGCTAGCAGGCCAAGGTACGAGGACAGCAGTCAATGGTACAATCATCAGCAGCTTCATTTCCCATCAGACCAACAAGAGCAGGAACCAAATGAACATCACAGTAGATCCTCAACAAGGAGCACTTGGGAGCTTTCTTGGATCTGTTGCACTAAGGGATGGACTGTGTACAGCACACAGAAACTCTGAAGGGCATTGAGAGAATCTGAGTATATTACACAGTCAAAAAGCCTTTCACTGGATGTACTGGGTAGCATGACAGAGGGCAAAGAGCTCTGCTGTAAAAATCAAGCAATGTTCTGGAAGCCAATACCAATAATGGTCAGTGCCAATGATGAAGGCAAACCCGACACCAAGATTGGTCTTAGAGCCATCACTCTACACAAGGGCACTATCATTAAGTTGTGTGTGAAGTTCAAGAAACTTACAGCGATAGATCAAATCAGGCATAGTGACATTGGGAAGTGACTTAAGTACAAGATGAATATATGCCATCACATGAAGCTAAGGTGGAGAAGGGTTCACAACCATTGGGTACATGGCAGGTAGTGTGAAGCTGCCAAAGCAGCATCTGAAAGTGAACTCCAAGAGATAACAGAGAATAAGGGCATGCCCCATACTGGTGGTCAAGGGGGTCATTAAAAAAGGAGGCATGGGATAGGTGGGCATGCACGGCAGATAAATGGCATGTATACCTGCTGAGAATGACATCATGCTGGCACGACAGTAGTAGTTCAGCAGATTCTCAGCTGGGCTAGTGTAAAAGGCACCTGTGGCCAAATGTATTCCATGATGATGGATTGTGTTAAGACAAGGTAAGGAGGATGATGAGCAGATTAATGTAGGAAACACACATAGTCTAGTTTTGAATGGATGAGGGATTGGTACAAAATGAGGATGGTTTGATCTACTCCCAAGGAAGTAGGACATTGAGGGACAGGATGCAGCATGTGGTCAGGTAAGACATGTGGGAAGACCTAGGAAGTCTCCTATCATACATGAGAATTTTGTAGTTTCAGTGTATGGAAGAGCAACAGGCCCAAGATGTAAAGATGTTAGAAGAAACCCATTGCACCACCAGAAATTCATGCAAACCATTTTGCAAGAGGAAAAGCAAAAGCTGTTGTCAATATTCCTTGGGTTAAGAAGGTCAAGACATTGCTGAAGATGCCACTTAAGGAGACAAGTCCACAGAAAACTGCAATAGTTCGCAAAGTTGCCAACAAAAAAGCAGATATGCCTGGTGGGAAACAGTCTTTAACAGGGTTAGTTGCTATAGCAAAGAGGACGATATTCAGGACAGAGCCTTGAGGTGCACAGTTCTCCTGAATAACACTGAACCCACATGTACCTTGTAAACATGGTCATTTGAAAATGCCTGAAGAAAATGGGGCAGGCTCCTTGGAAGCACGGAAGATACCAGTCCTCCAGCAGGTGTCATAGGCCTTCTCCAGATCAAAAAACATGGCCACAGGCTGGTTTATCTGCAGAAAACAGTTCATGACAGAGGTTCACAAAGTGATGAGATGGTCAGTTGCAGAACAGCACATATGAAATCCACATTGTGAGGTGATTAGTAGACTGTGGTTCTCAAGTCACCCTACCAGCCAGCTATGAATCATACATTCCATCACCTTGCAAACACAGTTGGTGAGAGAAATGGGGCCATAGCTAGAAGGAATGTGATAGTCCTTACTGGGCTTAGGTAAGGGTATGACAATGGTTTCAAGCCAGCACCTGAGAAATGTGCTGTCTGCCCAAATGTGATTGTACATGTGAAGGAGAAAGTGCTTGCCCCAAAGAGAAAGGTTCTGCAACATGTGAACATGAGCACCGTCTGGCCCTGGAGCAGAAGATCAAGATAAGGTGAGAGCATGGTCAAACTCCCTCATAGTAAGGGTGGCATTGTGCATTCATGATTCTGAGAGGAGAAGGATACCAACCCGAGCCTCCTCTACTTGTTTCCAGTGGAGGAAGGTGGATTGACAGTGAATGGAGCTCTATATCCCTACAAAATAGTGGCCCAAGGTGTTGGAGAGAGCAATAGGCTCCACAGTGACATCACCTGCTATGATCAGACCAGAAATCAGGGAATGAACCTTGGTCCCAGAGAGCTGATAGAGGTTGCCCTACACAATCAAAGAGGGAGTGAAACTGTTAAAAGAACTAGTAAACAAAAGCCAGCTAGCTTTTCTGCTATCCTGAACAATGTGACAACACTGCACACACAACTGTTTATAATGAATGTGTTTCATCATAGTAGGATGAAGGTTAAAAACATGGAGAGCATGTGTTTGTGTGTGAATCATGCTGCGGCATGCCTCAGTTCACAAGGGGACCAGGGCACAGTGTGGTAAAGAAGAAGTGCAAGGTAAGGAATGTTCTGTGATGTTAAGGATCATATTCCAACTGGCCATCAAAACTAGGGAAATGTTGTTTGTTGAAGGTTTACAGGTAGGAGTAATGCCTTCAGTCAGCCTTAGAAAGCTGCCAATTGGGTTTACACATGGGGTAGGAATCAGCAAAAGGATAGCGCACAGGAAATGGTTGCTCAAGTATGTGTCAGAATGAATGCACCATTCGAGATGACAGGCAAGTTGGGAAGCCCAAATGAGAGGTCCAAATTGGAATAGGTGCGCATGGAGTCTGAAAGGAACATGTGCGCTCCAGTGTTAAGATAGATGAAGATGAGTTGATTGAGAAGGTCAGCCAAGAGGGAACCTCTCAGACAGGTTCTCAAAGACCCCCCCCTAAAGAGAGTGGTGGGCATTAAAGTAGGTGAGCAGCAAAAAGGGGTGAGGGAGCTGACCGATAAGCTGGAGTAAGTCAGCCCTGTTGACAGAGAATGACAGAGGGATGTAGACATTACAAAGAGAAAATGTGAAACAAGGAAGGAAAATGCAGATTGCAACAGCTTGCAGCTGGGTGTTCAGTGAGATGGTTTGGCTATGGACATCATCCCAGATGAGTAGCATGACTCCCCCATGAGACATAATGCCTTCCTTGGGGGAAGGTTAAAGAGGGCTGGAAGAAAATGAGAGAGGTCAAAGGCATTGTAAGGATGCAATTTTGTTTCTTGGAGGCAGAAAACAATCAGACACTATGATTCCAGAAGCAGCCATTAACCTTCCTTTTATGATCTAATGCCATGAACACTCCATCGGAAAAGAGTCATAATAAGGAATGGGGAGGAGGGAACAAATGAAGGGCAGTCACCTCAGGGTCAGCTGAGTGTCAGCCTTGGAAGACTCACTGCTAGAGGGTGCAAAGGCCAGAGAATCCTGTTCCATGAAATCTAAAGAGGCATCAGTATTCTCCCTGGGTCAGCCTGCAGATTCAGGGGCAGGAAGATGGTAGGTGGTGTGCACTGGTGAAATGGAGGTTGGCTGAGCGAGGATATCATGTGGTCTTATCTTTGTTCGATTTCTTAAAGCCTTTACAGTTGGCAGACAAAGACTCAGACATTTGTTGGCTGGAGGGGTGCAAAAAGTCTTCATGGGAGTATTCCTTTTGTCCATTCGGCCTTCTGGTTGTGTAGCAGGTGATTTTGCTGCCAGGGGCAAAGATTTGATGGCTTTTTGTGCAGCTGCAGAAAGAGGTGATGGGGATACTACTGTGATATGAAGCAATTTTACAAGTGCAGTACTGAATTGGAGGTTGCAAATCTGTGTGGCCATGTCCTTCCTGGAGCAAGGCCTAGCAAGAGCAGTACTATAATTGCCAGATGATTAAAGCAGGGCTTTTGACTAACTGACAACTTGTGAGTAACAGGGTAGGGTACTTTTTCCCTCACCCAGATCTCCTGGATGGCTCCCTCGTCAGGACACAGGGGCCATTCACAGGATGAGTTGGCACGGTTGCCATTACAATTGATACAGCGGGCAGAAGGAGGCCGACAATCACCCTCATGAGCATCTCTACCCTGGGTAAAACATTTGGCCTGTTTGGACAGGATGTGTGAGTATGATTGTAATGTTGAAAGTGGTAGCAATACATCAGGTTTGGAATGTATGGTCGGACCATGATGACTTTCACAGCCCGCCTTAATCTTTGATGGAAGCATTACTTGATCAAATGTGAGAAAAAGAGTGTGTGCAGGCACTAAGTTGGCATAAATGTTTTCATTACCTGATGGACTGTAGTGACATGCTGGTCAGGGAGATAATTTTGGATTTCTGTCAGACCATCAAGCAGTGAGTGTAAATAACATCACCCAAAGAATTTAGCATATGATGGGCCTCAACACAAAGCTGTAAGCAATTGCTGGGCTTGAAAATTACAATTGGTCTCCGAAAGCAAAGTCCCATTACATAAGTGAGAGCAAGATTTTACAGGGCCTGCAATTGCATCAATGCCTTTCTGAATCATAAATGGATTAGCTGTAGCAAGGGGCTGATCTCCTTCAGCACAGGATACCATAAGGAACTGAGGTGCAGCTGGGACAGTCTTTGAATCTTCAACCTCATTCCAATTACATTTAGTAGACATAGACTGAAACCGTAATTTGCTAATTGCAAAAGAAGCCCCCATGATCACTAGCATCTCTGATGCACACTCCTTCCAACTCGGGGTCCCCTCAGAGGGGGCCCACCCACTTTAGGTCACTGCTCACACCTCAGGTTACACCTCCCAAACTCCTGACACAGGAATCAACTGGCAATTGGGAAGGTCACAGCTCAGGCAATGACCGCTCCCTGGGCCTGGCGTGTATCAGGGGATATTTGCGAACCCTACCTGTTGACCCAGGGCTGGGAATTAGGCATTACTCAGTCATCTGATATATGTCAAGTGCATAGGATGGCAGTCAGCAGCACACAGGGAGGAAAAAGAAACAAAGAAAGACAAACGCTGAAGCAGAAGGTGGGAAGAGATGGACAATGAAGGAAGAAAGAAAAAATAAATGAAGGACTCTTTCAATGCTGGTCTACCGAAACTTCGTAATGCATTCCCAAAAGTAACCAAGACATGTTCCCCAAGGAAGGGGAAAAGGAATAGCACGAGGATAGACATGCAGCATTGAAAGGGAAGAGGTGCTGCAAAGGCTGGGGTTCTGTGATAGCACTAACTCACTGAAGAGGGAGTGAGCCCAGGGGGAGGGGAGGGGGAGGGTAATTTGACACATGTAACTTATTTCAATACATGATTGTTATTGTTCTCATGTTTTGCCTAGTGATTTTGTTTTAAATATATTGTCCTGTCTAGAATTTGTAGCTAGCACACAAACAGGATATTTTCATTATCTACAGGTATCTATGGCAGGGAGTTTGTTTCCTGCTACCTTTATGTTGGGCACCTACCTACAGTGAACACTGCTCATAAGGTAAATGTGGAAACACTACAAGTTCAGCATAAGCTGGCAACAGTGAAAAGCCCCACTAGTAAACTAGCTGGTGACAGACATAAGTGGATTCCAAAGATAATTCCGACCAGGACACAAGTTGGTGGTGAAAAAAAGCAGAGTCAATTGCACATAAATTAGTAGCAAAAAAAGAAAAAAATTGATGACAAAAATTTCAAGATGCTTTCAGAAAGGATTTTTTCAGTACAATGTAACTGGCAAACAAATTCTGGACAAGTGCATTGAAATTTTTTATGGCAACACTAACTTAGGGCATGACCTTTTCAATTGATTTCTGATCTGTGTGAGCAAACTGATAATCCTAATTTCTTTGCAGGAAGATTTAAGAGGATTTTGTCTGATGTGCCCAACCAGAACTATTGCAACTAATAATGTTGCTTCTCCAACAGCATGCCAATTCACAAGAGCTGCTTGTCACATGCCTGGCTAAGCTAGCAGCTGAGAAGCAACATGGTCAAGACAATTTTAAGATACCACTGACACTATTTCCAGGATTTGACCAAAAACTTGAAGCATGCCTGAATTATATCTCCATACTCAAAAAGCATTTCATCAAACATCATGTATCAGATGATGTGGTATGAAAAGCTTTGGTTATTGGTAATACTAGTGCTGACATCTCTCAATAGATGAAAAACAATGTCTGGAAGTTGACACAGTGACACTATCCTAATCAGAAATTAACGCTAAATGTGAATCATATTTCGAGGCTCAAATACATGTTGCAGCTGCTGGGCATAACAATTACAGAGCGTAAATATGGAGGTTAAATTTCAGTGTGAAAACCGCAGCTGTAGAAAGTCATATGCAGATTCTCTCATTCGAGATATGCTGATCATACAAATTCCAGACAGTAAATTAAAGAATGACCTGCTTAGCTTAGCTTTGCATGACTGTCAGCCATTAGTTTGGGCATAGGAGCACATGCAAGAAATGGTTGATGCACTCCAGGACATGCCTGATTTCATGTTTATGCTGCAGAGCAAGCCAGCACAGCCATTTGCATAATTCACACAGCATTCAAAGTCTAAAACAGGATTTACATTCAGTAAACAGATTCTCTACTGCTAAATTAAAATCTTGTGCATGCTGTTGTGTTAACTGCAGGTGAGAACACTGTTTCTTTCAAAATGCACAGCGCAATTATTGTCACAAGTGAGGACTTCTATCAGGCAATGAAATAAGGCACTCAAGCATATGAAAGTGATTCAGACTAAAAAGTCAAAGAATGTTCACAATAAACAAATGCAAATCAATAAACTTTCATGGTCAAAATGTAATGTGCATGCAGTCTTTTAAGAGAAAGGCTCCATCTGTAATCTATCTTAGCAAAGTGCCATTAAAATTTCAAATTGATACAGGTTCATCAATTTCTGCTATTAATGTACAGGCATAAAAGAAATTGGGATCACCAAAATGAAATGAACTTTCAGAGTTTACTGGTTAGTTGCAGTGACCAACAGATTCCAGTAAAAAGTCAGTTTGTTATGTATATTGCACACAAGAAATTTACCAGACGAGACGAGACTCATAGTTGTTGATTCTCAGAGAACAACAGATTTGCTGGGACCAGATCTCTTCAATTTATTTGGCTTCACCATTCACGAAGGAGCACATCATCAGATTCATACTGATTTTCCAACTGAAAAGCTGCAAGTGCTGTTGGAAAAGTATGTTAATATTTTTTCCCATGAAACAAGTAGCATTATCGATTACCAGGCACATATCATGTTGAAGACCAAAGCAGTGCCAAAAGCATGTAACATTCTCTTTGTGTTCTAGATAAAGTCAAACAGGAAAGTAATTGCCTTGAACAGAATGATATTATATACTGTAATCCACAATCAGTAAGTAGTCAGTGTGCAGTGGGCATCAACAGTCATGGTAGTAAAGAAGCTGAATGGCACATTATGGATTTGTGGATACTTCAAAGTGACAGTAAATGAGCAATCTGTCATTGATCATTATTCAATTCTGAAACCAGAAGACCTGATGTGTAAATTGGTAGGTGGTGTCTACTTTGCAAAACTTGATCTCAAGGAGCAAAAGATAGATTGCTGCTTACTGTAAAGATGACACATACACATAAGCCACATAGCCACAGCCATTGTCAGAAAAAGAAAGAGAAACACCAACCATTCATTCACCTCACGCACGCATTCTGGTCTGAGCTGCCAGCTACCTGTACACATCCATCCGCTCCATACAATTTGAAATGAGACTCGTCCGACCAGGCAACATATTTCCAGTTATCAACAGTCCAAAGTTGGTGTTGATGGGCCCAGGCTGTGTCCCATCACTCATGCACTGACTACAACACCACATTCTAACCCACTTAATTCTTGATAACCTGCCATTGTAGCAGCAGTAACTGATTTAACAACTGCATCAGACACTTTTTGTCTTATAAAGGCATTGCCAACTGTAGCACTATATTCTGCCTGTTTACATATCTCTGTATCTGAATATGCACACCTGTGCCAGTTTCTTTGGTGCTTCAGTGTAAGTGATGTGGTACTCATTACCATGTATAATTTCGTAAAAGAAATTGGGTACCAGACAAAGTTATACAGCAACTCAGCAATGTTATATACATAATAGAAACTTCTCACCATGTGACAATAATAGAAACTTCTTACTATGTGACAACACATCGTAGGAATCAGAGGCAGTCGCAACATGCTCTTACACATGTATGCTGAACTCCTAGACAGTTCTCTTTTTCACATTCAGAGAACTTCAGCGCTGCCAGCAGTCTGAGGGACCTACTGATGCAGCCAGCAGCTGCTCCATGGAAGGGATTCTGTGTCTCTGCCAGCCATTGCACCTAGTGTCAGCATCAAAGGATGCCACATAACAGGCAGCCTCAATGTGGTGATACAAATAGTATGATCAGTCACCACCTAAATGGCACTCATAGTAGGAACTATCTTGCTTCCACATGAGACATTCACATAGGCCATTCAGGTGTCAATGGTAATGTCTTCCACCACAAACGGCACTGAAACCCAGAACTATTTGATGCATTCACCATATAGTTCACTGGATGACATTCATTTGCTGAGTGCAAGCCGATGCTTGGCCAGTTCCAGCAGTTACCGTCCAGTTCCAGTTCTTCAGTTGCCTCAAGTTACCTATGGTGCCATCCAATCTAGCTGAAAGGCAGTTTATGTGGAAAGTCTAGCATTGTTGAAAGTGATAGTCAAAGAGTTTACTTTTGAAAGTGCAAACTTAAACTCTCTCCACACTGGATTTTATTTAAAATAGCCAGTCCTCAACTACTTTGTTATGTTAGGTTTGGCATCAGTGCCATGCCTCCTCTGGAAGCCAAAGCTGATGCACCTTATTTCAATAAATGGTTGTTACTGTTCTCATGTGCTGCCTAGTGATTCTGTTTCAGATTATTGTCCTGTGAAGAGTTTGTAACTAGTGGGCAAGCAGGTCACTTCCATCAGCTACAGACATCTGTGCCTGTCAGTTTGTTTCCTGCTATATTTACATTGGGCACCTACCTAAGGTGAACACAATATCACCTGAAGCCTGGACAAGTCTTCATCAGTATGGTTTTACAATGTCTTGGTGGCTGTTGCCCTGGAGGATTTTCATTTGTAGTGGCTTCCCTACCATATACGATTACCTTGCTTAGTTTTTAAACATGGGCTGCTGGAACTTCTGTAGGGTGATGGGAAATGAATACACTGAGCATCCTCGACTATGGGATGGTGATAGATTTCATCTCTTAGTTTTTTGTGGTCAATGTCAGTTGCCTGATGAGTGTTGAATTGCCCTTTTTATTGATGTCCCATTGTGTAATACTAGCTGAGCATTATTCTTCTTTCATTACAGTAGCATACGAGATCTGTTAAAAAAATTCTGGAACATTTGTAATTTCTTGCTAGTAGTGCATTGGAGCAAAATGTGGTTGGTATCCCTGCACACAACTGTGTGTAATGTGTTACTGACAAAAGTTCCATTGTTGTATGTCTGTTAACTATTGTTCAGTGTTGTATTGAGTAGAACACTGTGTCGCACAGTTTGCAAATTCAGAAATGACAGTTAGAGGAGCAAAGCTTACTTACTTACTCCTTGGCGCTACAGCCCTTGGAGGGCCTTGGCCTCCCAGGCAATCTCCACCCACTCGTCTCTTCTGACTGCCTTGGCTCTCTATCTTCTAACTGCCATCCTCCTCAAGTCCTCCTCTATGTAGCCTAGCCATCTGGTCTTTGGTCTGCCCCTTATATGATGTCTACCGGGTTTTCCTTTGAAAACTTTCTTAACTGTGCTGTTCTCCACTATTCTTTCTACATGTCCCAACCAATGTAGTCTATTACTCTTTATTTATGTCATGATATCTGGTTTGTTGTACAACTCTCTGATCTCCTTATTATTTCTGATTCTCCAAAAATCCATATCATTCACTGGCCTGTAGATTTTCCTAAGTATCTTCCTTTCCCATCCCAGCAACAACTCCTCATCATTTTGTGTCATAGTCCAGGTCTCTGAACCATACATCACCACAGGTCTAACTAATGTCTAACACAGTCAGCTTCAGATTCCTACTAAGGCTCCTTGCTTTAAACACTTTAATCAGTGCAAAAGCTCCTGTTACCAGCTGCAATCCTTGCATGTATTTCTTCTCTCATATGATTATTCTCAGTTACCAGTGACCCAAGATATTTAAAGCTCTCACAGCATTCATATTCTTTTCCACTTTAATCCACTTTAATCAGTGCAAAAGCTCCTGTTACCAGCTGCAATCCTTGCATGTATTTCTTCTCTCATATGATTATTCTCAGTTACCAGTGACCCAAGATATTTAAAGCTCTCACAGCATTCATATTCTTTTCCATTCAAAGTCATGCTTTCTTCTCTGTAAGTGTATCTTTTCCTAGATTATAACATATACTTGCTCTTTGACTGATTAATGGTCAGCCCCATCTCCACACCATATCTTTCTATTTTTTCAAGCTTTTCTTCCAGATCCTGTTTCCTTCTGGATAACAAATCAGTATCATCTGCATATGCAAGCTCCTGAGTCATTACATTAAACAGTGTTCCCCCAGTGTTGCTGCTTTGTGTCTTTCGCATTACACTCTCCAAGCAACATTAAACACAATGGTAGAGAGCACATCACGCTGCCGCAGTCCTTGATTAACTTCAAATGCCTTTGATAAAGTGTCCTCATTCTTTACTGTGCATATTGTTCTTCTCAGAATCATTTGAACCAACCTTATCAGTTTAATAGGGGCTCCTGCCTCTTGCATTACCTTCCAAAGTTGATCCCTTTTGATACTATCATAAGTGTGTTTGAAATCAATGAACAGCTGGTGGACAATGATGTTATATTCATAATATTTTCTGAGGATCAATCTGATAGTGAAAAGCTGAACTGTAGTGGATCTGTTAGTTTTGAAATCACACTGGTGGTCTCTTAGATACTCTTTTTGTATGTTCTTAACCGCCCAGCCATGATTTTTTCTAATACTTTATATACCACACAGAGCAGTGCAATTCCTCTATAATTCCCACAGCCAGCTTTGTCATCTTTGTTATGTATAGGGCAGAGTATTTCTGTGCTCCACTGTTTCAGCATATTTTCTTTCTGCCATATTTCCACTATGCAAATACTCATGCAAAACCCTTACTAGTTTTCCTTCGCCATATTTTATGATTTCTATTTTAATATTTTCATCTCATGGAGCTTTACTGTTTTAAAGAGCCTTGATACTAACTTTAACTTCTTCCAGTGTGGGTTCCACTACTGATCCCCGGTGCTCTTCATCTCTGTAGTTCTGAAAACCACACTGGTAGTCTCCTAGATACTCTTTTTGCATGTTCTTAACCTCCTCTTCTGCCATACTGGCATCAAACCCACCTTCATTTTCCGATTCTGTATTCAGTATTTCGTTAAAATACTCCAGCCATCTGTCTAAAATCTGATCTTTTCCTCCAACCAGATTTCCCTCCTTATCTTTACAGAAAACTGCTCTGGGCTGGAATCCTTCCCTCATATCTTTAATACTCATATAGAATTTCCTTGTTTCTTGAGCAGTATTTCTCTTTCTAACTCATCAATCCACCATTTTTCAAATTTTCTCTTTTTCCTCCTACATTCCTTTTCTGCTTCCCTTCTCTTCTCCTGGTATTCTTCTACAGTCCCTCTAGTTCTCATCTGCAACATTCTTTTTCTTGCCTCATTTCTTTCTTCTATCTTCCTCCATCAAACCAGCTCTGGGCTCTCAACTGCTTCTTTCTGCCCAGTACAGTTTCAGCTGTCTTATGTAACATTCCTTTAACCATTTCTATCTTCCTCCATCAAACCAGCTCTGGGCTCTCAACTGCTTCTTTCTGACCAGTACAGTTTCAGCTGTCTTCTGTAACATTCCTTTAACCATTTCCCATCTTCCTTCAATGTCCTCTCCTGCATGCTCATTGGCTTCATTGAGTCTATTTGTCAAGATAGTTTTATACTGTTGTCCTGTGTTTTCATCATTTCTTAGCTTGGTATCATTAAACCTTGGCATGATTGCTTTCTTGGTCTGTCTATAATTGGCTATCCTCTGTCTGTACTTGATTCCTACTAAATAATGATCACTATCTCCATCTGCACCATGACAGCTATCCACCTCTAATATATCTGAAGCATGTCATCTATCTATGAGAATGTGATCACAACTTGATTTTTTTTTGTGATCCTATCTGGGGAACTTCATGTAACTTTCCTTATATCCTTTCTTTGCATCCATGTGCTTTTAATAATCATGTTATTGCTCATGTTGTTGTTGTGGTCTTCAGTCCAGAGACTGGTTTGATGCAGCTCTCCATGCTACTCTATCCTGTGCAACCTCCTTCATCTCCCAGTACCTACAGCAACCTACATCCTTCTGAATCTGTTTAGTGTATTCATCTCTTGGTCTCCCTCTATGATTTTTACCCTCCACACTGCCCTCCAATACTAAATTGGTGATCCCTTGGTGCCTCAGAATATGTCCTATCAGCCGATCCCTTCTTCTAGTCAAGTTGTCCCACAAATCTCTCTTCTCCCCAATTCTATTCAATACCTCTTCATTAGTCGTGTGATCTACCCATCTAATCTTCAACATTATTCTGTAGCACCACATTTCGAAAGCTTCTATTCTCTTCTTGTCTAAACTATTTATCACCCACATTTCACTTCCATACATGGCTACACTCCACACAAATACTTTCAGAAACGACTTCCTGACACTTAAATCAATACTCTATGTTAACAAATTTCTCTTCTTCAGAAACGCTTTCCTTAACATTGCCAGTCTACATTTTATATCCTCTCTACTTAGACCATCATCAGTTATTTTGCCCCCCAAATAGCAAAACTCATCTACTACTTTAAGCGTCTCATTTCCTAATCTAATTCCCTCAGCATCACCCGATTTAATTTGACTACATTCCATTATCCTCATTTTGCTTTTGTTGATGTTCATCTTATATCCTCCTTTCAAGACACTGTCCATTTCGTTCAGCTGCTCTTCCAGGTCCTTCCCTGACTGACAGAATTACAATGTCATTGGTGAACCTCAGAGTTTTTATTTCTTCTCCATGGATTTTAATACCTACTCCGAAATGTTCTTTTGTTTCCTTTACTGCTTGCTCAATATACAGATTGAATAACATTGGGGAGAGGCTACAACCCTGTCTCACTCCCTTCCCAACCACTGCTTCCCTTTCATGCCCCTTGACTCTTATAACTGCCATCTGGTGTCTGTAAAAATTGTAAATAGACTTTCGCTCCTTGTATTTTACCCCTGCCACCTTTAGAATTTGAAAGAGAGTATTCCAGTCACCATTATCAAAAGCTTTCTCTAAGTCTTCAAATGCTAGAAACATAGGTATGCCTTTCCTTAATTTTTTCTTCTAAGATAAGTGGTGAAGTCAGTATTGCCTCACGTGTTCCAACATTTCTGCGGAATCCAAACTGATTTTCCCCAAGGTCGGCTTCTACCAGTTTTTCCATTCATCTGTAAAGAATTCGCATTAGTATTTTGCAGCTGTGACTTATCAAACTGATAGTTTGGTAATTTTCACATCTGTCAACACCTGCTTTCTTTGGGATTGGAATTATTATATATTATTACACATTATTGCTCATGGCAAAATCAATTAGTCTGATACCATTACCATTAGGGACTTCATGCAGACTCTCCTTACCAGCTGTTTTCCTGAATGCAATTTCTTTTACTACTTGAGCATTCAAGTCCCCCATAACCACCTTAACATCATGCTTTGCCACCCTTGCTATTTCATGCTCCAGTTGCTCATAAAATACATCTCTTTCCACTGACTCTGCATCTTCTGTTGGTGCATATGTACATACGAAGGATATATTGAAGAAACGGGCTTTCATTCATAATATGCAGCTTCTTTCACTTACAGGCTTAAAGTTCAATGTGACATCCTTTTGAGCATTATCAACCAGGAAAGCTGTGTCCCCATATCCTCTGCTTCCACAGCTCTAAAACAGTGTGTGTGTCCCAGATGCTTATGTTCTACTTCCTTTCCATTTCAGTTCTTGTACTGCCACCATTGTCACATTACATTTCTTTATTTCCTTTTTCAGGTTCTGTAGTCCTCCAGGATTCCGAAGCCAAGGCCATTTATCCATTACATCCATCCAGCTTTCTTTGTCTTTTGGTTCCATAACAAGCTCTTTTTTTTGGGGTGAGGTAGTCAGTCTCACGCCCAACCCCCATCTTCGAGGACTTGGATTTTTTTAGGGTTCACTCCTCTAGGAGGGTTGGCTTCTCTACACCTGTAGAGCCCCCCCCCCCCCTCCCTGCCCTATATTGCAAGACATACTTCATCTGTCTCCTCTATCAAGACCAATCTGGCTTGGGTGACCCGGCCAGTAGCTGCACTACCGCAGGTACAGCTCTTGGCTTCATCGGAGCACACAAACCCTCCCACTCAGCACTGAAGGTGCCTACGATAAGGTGAAGAGGAGCAAAGCATCTGCATTAAATATTACATGAAATTCAAGAAAATCTTTACAGAGACACACCAAATGATGCAGGAAGCCTACGCTGATGAGTGGTTAATATAGTACTCAGTGTTACAAATGGTTCACAGGGTTTAAAAATGACCTGACGGAAGTTCAAGAGGACCCGTCTTAAGGATGCCCTTCGATGTCTACCAATGACACTCATATCCGGGATGTCAACAAAACTGTGCATGCCAATGGAAGAATGACTGTGTGGTGTCACCACCAGACACCACACTTGCTAGGTGGTAGCCTTTAAATCGGCCGCGGTCCGCTAGTATACATCGGACCCATGTGTCACCACTATCAGTGATTGCAGACCGAGCGCCGCCACACGGCAGGTCTTGAGAGACTTCCTAGCACTCGCCCCAGTTGTACAACCGACTTTGCTAGTGATGGTTCACTGACAAATTACGCTCTCATTTGCCGAGACAATAGTTTAACATAGCCTTCAGCTACGTCATTTGCTACGACCTAGCAAGGCGCCATTATCAGTTACTACTGATCTTGTGAATCATGTACCGTCAGACCGACGTTCACCATTAATGGATTAAAGTTAAGTATTCCACCAGCTACGTTCATTTTTCTAAATTCTAATTTCCTTGTCCTGTTCCAGACCTCACGCCAGCCTGTGCCTTTCGGCCTCCTTCTAGTAACACAGTGTTGGCTCTCCTGCCAACCAAAACAGACTGTTCAAGAGATTGCAGAAGAATGTAACATCTAAGTTGGATCATGTCAAGAATGCCTGTGTTGAATGCATTGTGTTGCCACCAGGTTTGTTCCACACCTCATGACTCAAGACCAGAATGAGCTTCACTTTACAAACTGTGAAGAGCTTTTGGATCAAGTAAATGAGAATGAAATGTTTCTTAAGAGAATCATAACTGGTGATGAGACACTGGTCTACAGTTATGATATTGACAGCAAGGTTCAATCTTCACAAGTGTCAAGAAAGGTTCTCCAAGACCAAAGAAAGCTCATCAGGTCAGGTCAAATGTCAAAGCCATGCTGACAGTTTTCTTTGACGTTGAAGGATTAGTTCATCATGAATTCACGCCACAGGGACAAATTGTTAGTTGATGGTACTATCAGGATGTGTTGCGATGCCTGTGAGGAAATTTCTGTTGATCCATCATGGACATGGGACATCAGCTGATCAAGTAATTATCAATGAAATTCGCCAAGAGCCAAGTAATTGAGATGTTATTTCATTTTATTTTGATTATACCATCTTCAAGCCCCATAGGCATCTCTCAAAAATAAACGATATTGTCATACAGTGCCATATATTCCTGGATGTTGTGAATTCAACTGTATTTCAAGTGCTTATTCAAAGACTTGATTGCAATCAAGTGTTCAAATGAAGCACTTGAGATACGATTGAATATATGGTACCGTATGACAATATTGGTCATTTTTGAGAGATGCATATGGAGTCTGAAGATAGAATAGTGGAATGCTGAAACTGGTATTCAAAGTAACATAAAATAACATCTCAGTTACATAGCTGTTGGCAAATTTTATTGATAATTACCTGAGAGAAAATGTGAGAAGGAAATGGCCTGAAATGTGGTGAGACAATTCCTGGCTCTTGCATCATGATAACAAACCTACACATTTATCCCTGTTGGTGCATGACTATTGCACAAAAAGCAAAATCACTGTGCTGCCTCATCCTCTGTTCTCTCAACACCTGGCCTCTGTGGCCGTTTTTTTAAATTTCCAATGTTGTAAAATCTGTTGAAAGGACAAAGCTTTGCACTGATAAATGAAATAAAAGAAAATTCACAGACAGCACTTTGCAGGATCCAGCAAGAGGTGCACCAAGACTGCTTCCGGAAGTGGAAACAGCGTTGGGAGCAGTGTATCAATTCTGGAGGAGAGTATTTCGAAGGAGACCATGCACAATAAGTAAAAGGTAAGTGCAGAAAGATTTTGTGAACAAGTTCTGGAATTTTTTGAGCATACCCTATAAGATGTTCCCAGGGCATCCACAATTGAAACACGCCAGTGTGTTGTCATCCATTCTACGAATGTCCATTTCTCTATGCTGCAATTGAATTGGAGAGGAATTCTTTTTATCTGCCTCATCAGTAACCTTGGATGTTATTTGACATTTACAGCATGACTCGTTCCTCAATGCCATTAACATTGCAAAGTCCTGTTAGTTGTCCACAAATGTCATTGCCACAACATTTGGAAGTCTCTTGGACGTCTTTTGGTGTACTCTTTTCTGGTGCATTCCCTCAATGTAATGTCATAATATGATGAAGACTTCCGTTGTGGTGACATGCTTCAAATGGAGCTCTTGATAAACATCCTCCACCAAGACCTTCATTAGGTTTAAAGCTTCATTGGCTTCCATGGCATTTGAGTGTACTGTGAGATGTAGCAACAAAACACTGCATATAAGACTGTCAACTGGACCTGCCATTGGCTGCATTCTTGAACTGTCCTTCAGCTATGTGGACTTGGTGCTGGTTGTCACCAAATGTTTTCTTAATTTTTGCCTGTTATTTTTAACAGCTCTTGAAATTTTCTTTGTAATCAAACTAGTGCTTGGCCTTACTGTACTAGCAATAGTAAAATTTGTTAACATGTGTTGTACCTGTTGTATATATCAAGGAGAAGTCCATTTAGTCAGTACATCAGATCCTATTGAGACTCTCCAGAAACACTGCTGAATGCCTGACGTGCAGCTGACTCACTAATGCTTTCTCTCCTTTGATACCTGACAACTCAGACAATAGGAGGAAGGTAGATATACACTCAGGTTCATGCCTGTGAAGGCGATGTATTTTGCATAATCTTATTGGGGCCATGGTGATATTAATATGATAGACCTGGTATCTCCATCAAACTGTGTTACATAGAACCCACAGGGGAAAATCAGTCATGAAAGCAGGATCATCAATAAGAAACGATATTTCACACTGAAAGCATGATTATTGGTCATAAATGAACTGTCTGTCTCTGCAGAGTGCTTCTATTTGTACATTCATAGAATTTTCAAGAAAATTCCAATAACAACCACCTGGAATTAAACAGGTGATTGACAGATCAGCAGTCAGTAACCATAATTGCTATATCATGGCAGATGGCACAAAGGAATATCCTGTTATAAGCTACATTCTTAAAAAGTTATTAGAACATGGGAAATGGGCATACATTTAGAGGTAATTTGCTCACCTACACTTTCATAAATGTGTGTTACAATCACATACTTCAATCTTTAAGAAAATACACTTTCAGTCATCACCTGATTACAAAGATAACTTGTGTGTGATACAATTAAGTCCGTAGAAGTTTTTAAGAGTCAGGTTGAAATACTATCATAACCAGAGAAGTGACTGCCATTTAGTGATCTAATGGTAGATGTGATCCCTGTAGCATATAACTCTGCAAAACTGATGTCCACTTATTGAGTATACAGTGCCTGTCTAAGTAAATCTAATGGATCTGCCTTTGTAGGTTGGCTTTCTGGATCAATGTTTTCAGCTATTGTTAGCAAGAACTGTTGAACTGAACTTTTGAACGATTCTCAGGAGTAGTATGTGTCAAGTAAGTGGATTAAGGATGGAAAAGAATATGGAAATGCTGAGAGGCAAAAGTTAGTACAAATTCAGATGTCTATAAAAACAAGCATACAACTTAGATAATTATACCTTAGCAAAAGATCTTGCCAAGAAGCCAAGAAATTCTGGTGCTATGCATTAAGTGGGTCAAAGACTTCTATCCAATCACTTGTTGACTGGTCTAGATTGGCAATAAAAAACAGCAAAAGGAAAGGTACAGCTTCAAATTTCCTATTTAAAAAAGTCGTAGATGCAGGATAATCACACAATCATACCATTATTTGAGCATCACTCAGACTCCCACATGAAGGACGGAAAAAAAGGCATCCCTGACACTGAGAAGTAACTAAAAGAGTTGAAAACAAATAAGTCACCAGGTCAACATAGATTCACAAATTGGTTTTACAGAGAGTTTCTTCAATACCGGTCTCATATTTAGCTTGCATTTATTGCATATATCTCATCCAGTGCGAAGTTCCAAGTGACTGGAAAAAGTACAGGTGACTCCTGTTTATAAGAATGGTAAAAAATGGACCCACAGAATTACAGACCAATATGCTTAACATTGGTTTGCTGAAAAATTTTTGAGCATATTATAAGTTCAAATGTAACAAATTTCCCTCAACAGCAAGCTTCTGTCCAGAAACCAGCACAGTTTTAAAAAGTATCACTCATGCAAAAGTTAGTTTGCTGTTTTCTTGCACCTTATCCTGTGAACTGCGGATGAAGAGCTACAGACAGAGTCCATACTAATGGATTTCAAGAAAGTTTGACACAGTGCTTCACTGCAGACTGTTAATGAAGATCTGAGCATATGGAATAGGTTCCCAGATATGTGAGTGGTGATTGTTTGCAGATGAAGTTGTAATACATGGGAAAACATCATTGTTGCCTGACTCTAGAAGGACAGAGGATGACTTAGATGGAATTTCAATTCAGGGTGATGAATGAAAGCTTGTTCAAAATGTAGAAAAATTTAAGTTAATGCAAATGAGTAGGGAAAATAAGCTTATAGTATTCAAATGCAGAATTAGTGGTGTGCTGCTTGATACAGTAGTCATGTCAATTAAATATCTAGATGTATCATTGCAAAAAGATATGAAATGGAGCAACCATGTAAGGACAGTACTATGGACAGCAAATGGTTGACTTTGGTTTACCTGGAAAATTCTAGGAAACTGTAGCTCATCTACAAATGAGCCTACATATGGAACACTTGAATATTGCTCATGTGTTTGAGATACCCATCAAGTCAGATTAAAGAAAGATGTCAAAACAATTCAGAGGCATGCTGCCAGATATGTTACTCAATACATTCAATCGACAAATGAGTAATACAGAGATGCTTCATTAAATCAAATAGGAATCCCTGGAGAGAAGACATCATTCTTTATGCAAAACCCTATAGAGAAAATTTAGAGAACTGACATTTGCAGCTGATTGCTAAAAATTCAACTGGCACCAATGTACATTTCATGAAGAGCCACTAAGATAAGAGAAATCAGGACTTGTACAGAGATTAAAGAATCTCACTTTTTTCATGCTTCATTTGTGAGTCAAAAAGGAAAGTGGTGCAAAATATCCTGTGCCACACACTTTATGGTGGCCTATGGAGTATGTACATGGATACAGATCCAAATTTAACATAATCGGTCTCACAGCAACAATTATCGGAGGGCTGAATGTCATTTGCCTTACTGTGTATTTGTTTCATGTTGTGGTGTTATATGTCATTTGGAACTTCTACCTGTACATATGTCTTATAATAACATGAAAAGACCCGCGTCCGGCCATCCTGATTTAGGTTTTCCGTGATTTCCCTAAATCACTCCAGGCAAATGCCGGGATGGTTCCTCTGAAAGGGCACGGCCGACTTCCTTCCCCATCCTTCCATAATCCGATGAGACCGATGACCACGCTGTCTGGTCTCCTTCCCCAAACCAACCAACCAACCAACATGAAAAGAATTGATAAAATAATAAAGAGAAACAAATATTCCAAGAATTTTGGAAGAAAAGCAAGAGTTCTGATAAAAACTAAACAGGAAGGCATGGTCGACTGCAGTAAGGAAGTCCACTCTATGGAATATTGCTTGTGTGATGACAGGAAAAGATGTCTCACACACGTACAGTTGGTGTTATAATAAGGAAGAAGTCTTGGTGAGTCCAGCAAGGAAGAGTGACGTTGGGATAGCAGTTGATGGACATTGCATCTGCTGCCTGATTCAGCAAGCAGTCTACAGCACATTGCAGTTCCAGTTGTCGGCTACACTAGACCAGCAGCCTGTAATTACTGATCAATGTAATGTGTCCGCAACATGTCAGTACACCAGCATGCATTTCTAGTCTTAGAGTGAGCTGTGGTTAAAACAGTTTTAACGTAAATTTGTTTATTTTGGTGGTGTGACTAGAGTAAAGAAATTAATTGTTGATATTAGCTAAGCATAAAAAAGTGACATTGTGCAGGAAGTACTATAAAAGACAAGTAATTTTAAATTTGGTAGACTGAATATACTTACATTTGCTAAAAAAGTAGCTGCTGAGAGACACGGAATGAATATGGAAATTTTATTTGCAAAGTTTGAGGGGATGCTTGCTAGTAATAAGAAAACAGACAGATAAAGGTATTAATACTCAAGGGGGTAACCTTAATAGTAAAATACTTCAAATACAGGAGAGTATAACAAATGTAGAAAAGAATAATTAGATTAGAAGAAGATTGAAAGAAACAAATTTGGGAAAAAACATTAGTTTCCGAATCAGACCCTGACATGAGGCTACGTAATAAATTAGATGAAAAACTGTCACCATTGAAAGAGAAGATATACACAGAACCTTTACAGAGAGAGAGAGACATTACCACACAGATATGATCTAATGTATCACTCGTGTGTAAATAAAGAAATTTGTAAAACTAACATTAAGATAAAGCAGATGTGTTCTTTGTTTGGAAAATGTTGCGTCCTTGATATAGGCAAATTGGACACATGCCAGCATACCAAACACGGAAATTATGAAGGAAAAAACTTTGTATGTAAAATTATAAATGAAATCATTGCGAACAGAGAGAGAGAGCAAACAGAAAAATTCCATGTACCGGTATGGGACCAGTCTCAGCAAAAGAAAAAGAAGCATCCTCAAAAGCAGCAGAATCGTCAGTGGCGGAACCAACAACTAAAACAACATATTCAGCAATAACTATTGCACGTCCTACATGCAACAGAAAACAAACTCAGCATTTTTTATGGTGAGTAACACGAGAGATGAGGATTCAAAGTTGCACGAAGCATCTCTCTCGTGTGTTCAATATGAGTTTTCCACACCTCAAGCAATACTATCAACTAAGGTACTGAAAAAAGCCACTCCTAGCAAACATCACGCAAATGCAGAGGTGAGAAAAAATCAAACTGTGTCTTTATTCCACCAAAATATATGAAGCCTCAAGAATAAAATAGACCAGTTGCTAATAAATTTAAAAGACGAGTGTGAAAGTGAGCCTGATATACTGTGTTTCTCAAACATCACGCTATGAGTGGGATCCACATGATACAGATTGAGAACTTTAGTTTAGCTATTCACTACTGTAGATCTGTTATAGAAAAAGGTGGTGTTGCAATATTTATAAAAAATAATATAGTGTATAAATCCCTAGATTTAAGCAAATACTGTGATGAACAACATTTTGAGGTGTTTGGCATTGAGTTAACAGCAGACAGTGCAACTGTTATTGCTCTGGCTGTTTACAGGGCACCTGCTGGAAATCTAAATGTATTTCTAAGACAAACTGAATCACTTCTGTCCCACCTATGTAGGAAAACTAAATCTATCATTGTTATGGGTGACTTCAATGTAGACCTTTTAACAGAAAATAGGAACAAGACAGATTTTGAACATTTAATGAACTGTTACAATTTAGTACCAGTGGTGAGCACTCCAACTAGAGTAACTGCCAGCACTAGCACTTTAATAGATAATGTATTTGTAGATAAGGATATTTGCAATAATTTAACCATGAAAAATATTATAAATGGTCTCTCTGATCATGAAGGGCAATTCCTCACTCTAAACCAAATGAATGTACAAAGAAAAGAAAATTTCATTTGGAAAACATTTAGGATTATAAACAGACACACCACTGAAACCTTTAATCAGCAATTACGGCTTGTGGACTAGTCTCCTGTATATGCTACAGTTGATGTTAATTCAGAATTTAATATTTTTATCAATGAAGTTACAAGCCTTTTTGAAGAAGCATTTCCTAAAAAATCAGTGAGAGAAAACCTGTTCAAATCTGGAAACAAGTCTTGGATTACTAAAGGCATCAAAATCTCTTGTAAAACAAGAAGAGAACTATATGCTGCAGCCAGGAGTTCAAATGAAATGATAACATTAGGATTACACACTATAAAATCTACAATAAAGTTCTGAATAAGACCATTCAGGCAGCAAAGAACACGTGCTTGAAGGCAGAAATTGAAAACTCGAGCAATAAAGTAAAAACTATCTGGAAATTTGTAAAGAAGGAAACAGGGCAAATGCAGTTTGTAGTGAAAATATCCAAATCAAAAGTGAGGGTAATTTTGTTAGCGATCCAAAAACAGTTGCAGACACATTCAACAACAATTTTTTAACAGTAACAGAAAAAATAGGTTTACAAGGGTCCATGAAGCAAGCCATCAATCTTTTGAAAGCTAGAGTACCTGGTTCAGTACAACACATGAAGGTAAAAACAGTCACTGTTCAAGAAATTGAAAGAGTTATTAAATCCCTGAAAAGTAAAAACTCTGCTGGAATTGACAACATTTCTAACAAATTATTAAAATATTGCTCCAGCCATGTAAGTAAAGTCCTTTGCCACATTTTTAATGCGTCACTTAAGCAAGGAATAGTTCCTGAGAGGCTTCAGCATGCAGTTGTAAAAGTTGTAAAACCGCTGTATAAGAAGGGGGATAAGACGGATACTGCTAACTATAGGCCAATATCACTACTGACAAGCTTTCCAAAGGTTTTAGAGAAACTAATGCATGCCAGGATAGTTAAGCATCTCAGTGAACACAATAGCTTCAGCAAAAGTCAGTTTGGATTTCAGAAAGGTTTGTCAACGAAAGATGCAATATTTGCATTTACTGGCAAACTGTTGGAATCTAACAACAAAAAACTGAAAGTGATTGGCATATTTTGTGACCTAACAAAAGCATTTGACTGTGTAAATCACCAAATTTTTTACAAAAAGCTGCACATCTCGATATAAGTGGTGCAGCAGAGAAATGGCTCAAATCATATCTGTCAAACAGGAAACGAAAAGTTGTAGTAGATAGTCAAGATGGTGTACCAGTATCTTCAGAATGGGGTACCATCACATGTGGAGTGCCACAGGGCTCAGTTCTGGGCCCTTTACTTTTATTATATTTATAAATGATCTTCCTCTCTCTACGGAATATTGTAGATTCACCATTTTCGTGGATGACACTACACTACTTATTGATAATTCAGTAGATAAACTTGAGGTAACGGCAAATGAGGTTTTAAATGAAACGGTGAACTGGTTCAACATTAATGGTCTTATTTTAAATTACTGTGAAACAAACTACATTCAGTTCCACAAAACATCCAAAGATGAGGAAATATTTGTAAAGATAGGTAAGCAGACAATAACCAGGGAAGATTCCTCAAAATACATAGGTTTGCATATTGATAGCAAACTGAATTGGTCAAACCACATTGTGGATCTGTGCAAAAGACTAAGTTCAGCAACATACGCATTGCATATTGTTTCTTCTTATAGAAATATGGAAACCATGAAGTCAGCGTATTATGGTTACTTTCATGCAATTATGGCATTTCGAATTATATTTTGGGGAAATCAGCCACTGGCTAAAAAAATTTCTGTGTGTACAAAAAAGAGCCATAAGGAACATGGGTGGAGTCCATCCTAGAGCCACATGCAGGAATCTTTTTAAGAAGCTTGAAATACTTACATCCACTGCGCAATATATATTCTTGTTGATGTGCTTCTTAAGGAATGAAAAATCCGTCTTTAAGCTGAATAGTGCATATCACAGTCACAATACTAGAAGGAAACATGATATCCACTATGAACAGCCAAATCTAAGTATGGTGCAGAAAGGAGTCCATTTCAGTGGCTGTAAGAATTTTAATGCCCTCCCTTCAAGAATTAAGTGTTTGGTAGATGATGATCTCTTGTTTAAAAAAACTTTAAGGCAGTTCCCATTTCAAGGATCATTTTATACATTAGGAGAGTTCCTGAACTACAGTGTTTAACATTTCTTGTATTGTAAATTCCAAATGTATGCCCAAATTTGTATTTGTAATAGCAAATATTTTTATTGTAAACATATATTTTGCAATATTTATTTCTCTGTAACACTTATTATTTTGTAATCTTTATCTATCTCTAAAATGTATTTTTGAAGTGGGACCTAAGTTACTGTTTACTGTTTTTTGTTTTGTAATCTCTATCTATCTCTAAAATGTATTTTTTTGTAGTGGGACCTAAGTTACTGTTTACTGTTTTTGTTTTGTTTTATGTATTACCACAAATTCTGGCCAAAAGCTTGTAAAATTGACGCGTTCCATATCCTGTGATAGGGTCACAACATGGATCACTGGAACAAGAGATAAATAAATAAATAAAAGAGAGAGAGGGAGGGAGGGGTCATATCAGCACCCTTACACTTCTCGAAACAAACAAATAACACTAAAATTTTTGCACATTCATACATGTAGTCACTCCATTTCACACGGCGCTAAAACAAATTAGGAAGAGTGAGATTAAAACACAGAGAAAACAAAACATAGAAGAGCTGAAAGAATGGTACAGGGAATTAGACTGGCTGACCACTTACAAAATCCTTCGGTGAGCCAGTCACCATATTAAGAAATTAAAAACATCTCCCTAAGATCTTGTTAAAAATGTTGGAAAATTTAAAAAACCTTAAAATCTGAACCACATTCATTTCAACATCACCAAAAATGGATTGCAAATCCCTTGGCACATCTGCCATGGCCTGCTGGTCATAAAAGAAAATGCAGTCCACTAAAATGTGGCGCACCATGATCTGCAGGCCACAAGCATCACACACTGGAAGGTCCTCTTACCAGAGCAAGATTCCATGCATCATAGGGCTGTGGCCAATGCAAAGACAAGTAAAGAGGACCTTGTCCTGTCGGCATTGCTGGGAGGAAGGTCACAGCCAAGTTGTGGGCTGTATGATATGTAGCTTGTTGTCAGTCACTTCCAGCCACTCATCTTCCCGTTGACACATGACTTTTTACCTCAGCAGTGAGGTGATACCATGCAGGATGACAGCACACTGAAATGCACCCTTGGCTGCTAGATCCGCTCTTTCATTCCCTGCTCTGGTACCCAGCAGAAAGACACCTCCTTCCCCAGTCATCTTAGTTGGAGGAGAGCATCCTAGATATTTTGAGTTACTTTATCTGTTGGGTATAAATGTTGGAGAGAGTGAAGGGCACTAATGGAATTGGAACAGACAAGATATTTAGCACTGGAGGAATGTCACACCTGCTGCAGTGGCCGCAAGATTGCATATAACTCTGCATAAAAGAGTGTAAATGCTGGAGGCATTCAGATCTTGAGGACATGATCTAGGAAAACAAAAAGCAACCAACAGAGTACCCCTGTTTAGACCCATCTGTAAAGACAGTCACATAGTTGTGGTGCTCATGTAAAATGTCAAAATATAGCGAATTAAAAACTGAAGTAGGAATGCAATCTCTCTTGTACTGCACTAAATCGAAAATTATGCTTGGCCTCTGCAGTAACCAGTGTGGCAGATGGTTAAAACACTGGATTTGGGATTGTACTTGCTCCACACAGAGTGACTCCAACACATGCTGCAAGCAGATCCCAAATGGCACTGTGGCTCATGGACAGCTAGAGAAAAGGCTTTCCAGAAGCAGATGAGCAACAGTATGGTATGCAGGTGAAGTCAGAGCTATGAGGAACTTACATGCCAGGTGGTGAGTGTCAGTTCCCTAGCCTCAGAACAGAGAGTGGATATGGGACTGGTCCTACAGGCACCCGTGGCCAGCCAAATTCCCTCATGGTGGGCAGCATCAATGATCTTCAAATAAGAACACCTCACTGATCCATACACTGTGCAGCCACAGTCAAGCCACGAATGCACAAAAGCCCCATAAAAATGGAAGAGATGTGCCCTGTCCACTCCCAAAGGCCTCTGGGTAAGGCACTTTAAGAGACTCAGTGCCTTCAAGGTTCTGACTTTCATATCTCTCAGGTGGTGGCAACAACGACAATTTTGAGTCAAAAATGAGGCCCAGGAACCTCACTGAGTCTCTAAAATATAGGATGGTATCCCTCATATGCAAGTCACGCAAATTAAAAAGGTGATGGGAACAATTAAAATGAACAAACACTTGCCTCCAGAAAACTGAAAACCTGTCTTTGCAACCCACTCCTCTAACCTGCACCTGACAGCTTGCTATTGCAGCACTGGAAGAGGAACACAGAACAGCAAAATCGTCCATAATCGTCCACAGACAAGGAGCTCTCTTGGGACTCCTTACTGTAGACATGACACTGTTTATGCCTATGGCAAAGAGGGTAACACTTGAAACACACTACCCTGTGGGACATCATTCTCCTGCTCAAATCAATCTGACAGTGTGTCACCAACTCAGGTTCTCAAAAACCGCTGAGACAAGAAAGACCATATAAAGATGGGGAGGTGGCCATGAAAGTCCCATTGATGCAGTTGTGCGAGAACACAGTGTCTCCAAGTAGTATCATACACCTTACTGATATCGAAGAACATGCCAACACAATGATGTTAACATAGGAAACCCCGCTTAATAGCCACCTCTAACAGAGTCAGGTTGTCAACAGTGGGCCAAAATCGCCAGAATCAACACTGAGAGCAACTAAGGAATTGCCTGGTCTCTAACAACCAGACCACCAGATAACCAGACGATGGTTTACCATTTGCTCCAGTGTCTTTCCCACACAGCTCGTTAAAGTGTTACTCCAATAACTACTGGGACATGTTTGGTCCTTTCCTCTTTTGAGGAGAGGTATCAGAATTGCCTCTCTCCACAAATTAGGGATGTTACCTGTCTGCAGTATATGATTAAAGCATTTGAGGAGGATTTTCTTTGACACTTTTGGTAAATGTCGAAGCATGCAGTACTGGACTTGGTCGTGACCAGGTGTAGTGTCACGAGTGTCAGACAAAGCCGACTCCAGCTCCCACATAGAGAAAGGGTAGTTGTCGCAGATTTCCCTCTCTCTACAGTTGCACAGTTGTGATGAAACACAGGATCCTCGCTGTCATTAGCAATAGTTTTAGCAAAATGCTGAGCAATGCCTCTGGATGTTGTTTGGAGACACCCCTATTTCAGTACTGCTACTACTGGTAAATGCGTTTAACGGAAATCCTCCAGATGGCTTCCCATACTTTTGTAGAAGTGGAAAGGTTGATGCAGTCCAGGAACGCTTGCCATGACCTTTTCTTACTCTCTCTAATAAGGGATTGAGCACTGGCCCTCGTGGCTCGAAAGACCCTGAGGTTGTCTGTTGTCGGCATTTAAAATGTGGAAGAGCCACATGCCTGTCCTGGATTGCTGAATGACACTCATCCATCCACCAAGGTACATGATGCCTCCTTAGATGACTGGAAGACTTGGGGATCGATAAGTCAGCAGCATGATGGATCACTCATGTGATGTGGTTTACCCATTCTTAGACGCTGTTGTGGTGTTTGAACACTGCCAGCTGGATGCACAGCATTCAGTTATCTCTGTTGACCATGCATGTTGGTGGTTTCTCTTCAGGTTGTGATCCATCCAGTAAGTGAATGTGGAGTGGGAAGTGGTCATTGGAATGAGGGTCATCAATGACTTCCCACTGAACAGAGTCTACAAGGACTGGAGAGTAGAGAGAGAGGTCAATGGCCAAGAATGACCCAGTTGCAGCACAGAAATGAGTGGGAGTACCAGTGTTTAGGATGCACAGCTCTTGGGATGTCATGAGGCTGTCCAAGACCCGACCCCAAGGGCATGTGGAGGCCAAGCTCCACAAGATTTAGTGAGCATTGAGGTCTCCCAAGAGGAGAAACGGACGACGTAGTTGTTCCACAAGATCTGTGAGAGCCTCAGAGTCGACTGCATCAAAAGGAGGTAAATACAGTGAGCAAACTGTGATCTGGAGACACATGTGAATTTCAGCTGCAACTGCTTGCAGGTCAGTAGTCAGAGGGAGAGCAGAGGAGTGGCGTGAATGATTTACAAATGCAGCAACACCTCCCTTGGCCCTTTCCTCAGTCAGGTCATCCTGTATAGCCCCATAAGCCAGGGGCATCAAATGCTTTAAAATGCATTTCCTGTAAACAGATACATACTGGGCATTTCTGTGCTAGGAGCTTCAGTTCCTCCACATGGCTTTCCACATGGGAGGGGGGCCTACCGTATGAGGTGCCTGAGCTTTGGGGCAAGATGATTGCCTCAGTCTGATATCAAGTTCCATTTGCTCCAATGAAGAATCAAGAGATACATCAGAGGGGACAAGTTCAACATCATTGGACAGTTGACTTCCTGCCTCTGTTATAGATTGATGATTTGACTCACATTTTTTGCCCTGAGTGGGCTCTGGTGCCACAACTGTGATTGCAGTAGTAGCAGCAGCACTGAATGGTGGACCAGGGTGAACCTTCAAACGGGTAGGGAGCTCAACAGCACCAGCAACCATAGTCTCGTCTGCAGTCTTGGGTGGAGGTATAGGCTTTGAAATAACTGAGGTAGAACAAGTGCACTGGCAGGCACAGGTACTAGTGCTGACACCGGCAACATCCATTTGTGTAGCAGCATAAATTTTAGAGACTGACAAGCACAAAGGAGGTAGCAAATATTGGGGGCTGCATGGCCTCCCCATATGAGATATGTTTAGTTGTATCTTCCTTTCTTAAGAAAGATAGTGCAGTCCCTACTTCAGACAGGGCAATTCCCAGAGCAGTTGACACACTTCACAGGAGATGAACATCCAACCCCCTCATGAGTGGCTTTCCCACATTTGCCACAAGTGGCTTCTCCCTTACATCTAACAATAGTGGGCTCAAAGTGCAGCTTAAAACATTGCATGAGGTTTGGGAAATAAGGCCATACACTAGGGCGAATGAAGCCAGCCTTAATGTGTTCTGGAAGCTTCGTGCTGCTGAAAGTCAGTATAAATGAGCCTGACTTCTTTAGATTGGCATCCACTCTTTTTGTAAACTTCTGCACATCAACAATGCCTTCCCAGGACCATTCAGGTTTCAATTCATGTTGGAAAATGTCAACCAGATCTCTGCATGTCACAACACCTTTGCTCTAATTCAAGGTGTTGTGCAGTTCAGTTTCAACTGCATATTCCCTGAGACAGAGAGATTTCCAAAGGTTCTTCACTTGTTGGTAACTGGCCATTTCAACCAACGGTGTCCCATTTTGCAAGCGCTTGACAGATTTTAATGATCCAGCAATGCCCTCCAATCCTTTTTGTATATAAAATATTGATTTTTTTTTCAAAACTGCTCTCTTTTCTTTTAACTATTAGAAAAACATTCTGAGAAACAGTATGTGTTCTGTTACAAACTACTGAATCAGGAGGATTGGTTACCTGAGTCCTCTTATTTGATTGGGTGTTGTTACCTACTAGCAGCTCACTGATTCCACTGGGAAGTGGAAGAGAAAACTTCAAATGATCCATCTCAGTTCCATGAGGAGCTAGGGAACTAAAAATCCACCCAAACAGAGCCCCACACACACAGGTAAGCCTTATACAACCTAGGTGCGGCAGGTTCCCCAAATTTTGCCTGCTAATAACTGTTCCACTTCAGCAGCCATGCATCCTGTCAGCATGCAACACACACTGAGATTGAGGGGTTTCTTCATACAAGTTTTTTCCTTTCTCATAATCTGGGAGGTAAAGCCCAGATCCCTGTTCCCTGGCAGCACTTACCAGTCCTCAGCTCAGGAACCCCCCATTGACCAAGCCCATACCAAGTCCCTGAGGGCATGAACACATTAAAGAATTACTCACTAATGTAGATCGTGATTTCACAGAGAAGGAATGCAAATATGTAAACAGTTAACTCTCAGAGGCTCAAGGCCATATCTTATTATTAGAATACAGAGGTGAAACCAATGATACGGTCTCCCTCAGAGGCTCAAGGCCATATCTTATTATTAGAATACAGAGTTGAAAACAATGATACAGTCTCCTCAAAGGATACACTTACCAATTTGGAGGAAAAAGTACAAGAATCAGTAGGCCAAATATTTCTGGAACAGATAGAGAACTTGAGTAGTATCAAAGTTTCTGGGGATCAGGCTACTCAACAAAAGTGGGAATTCAAATGATTATGGGATGGATTAGCAAAAATGAGAAAAGAACTTACAGAATGTCAATTTGTGGAGGAAATCCCATGACACTAATACCTAATTGGAAGAACTGCAGTTAGGAAGTAGCATGAATTTGTATAAACATTTTTCAAAATTTAAACCTGATGGCAATGTACATTCTACTTACATATTGAGTAATCTTTCCTTCTCATCCCGTCTGGTAAGTCTCCCCTGAACCGAGGTTCTGGATGACTTTTCTGAAATCTACCCCTTATCTTAAACCTCTCCAGTCCTTTTCCTTCATACTTCTTCCTTCCCCTTCAACCCTTCTGCTATGAAAGTAGTTGTTGTTGTTGTGGTCTTCAGTGCTGAGACTGGTTTCATGCTGCTGGAAGAAGGAGCCATTGGCTCTGAAAGCTTGCAAATTTAAATAGCTTTATGTAAGTTTACATAATTATAACCTTCTTTTATGTGTCTGTTCTCCTGCCGCCACTTGGTGAGTAGTTTTGTATTATCTGTCAAATTACATTACTTCTTGAGGGTATTTCCTAGGCCATTACCACAAAAGTGGGAGGATTCTGATAAGGTTGATTTTGCATTGAGTTACCTAGAAGGGAATGCAGCAGACTGAGGAAACACTCACTTGGAAGAGTTTATGTCTTGGGGAAAAATTTAAATGAAAATATTGGGCAGAAGCTACGCAGGAAAAACTACAGTTAGAATTACTAGACCCAAAATATTGTAACAGTTCATGGGGCAGTTTTAAAAAGCATATAAAGTGGCACCTTGCGCAATCTAAGTATTTTGACAACCCACTCAAGGAAATATGCTGAGCTGAGGTACTTGTTAGGTGTTTACTTATTATGTACCCAAAGAAATTTTGTATAGAGACTGATAAACAGTAAATGAATTACTCTCTTTTGTAGAAGGTTTACATACCATGCACAAAAACACAGGAAACCAAAATCAAGAAGAGAGAAATCACAACAATAGTGCACACAGAATGAGATTTTCACTCTGCAGTGGAGTGTGGGCTGATATGAAACTTCCTGGCAGATTAAAACTGTGTGCCCGACCGAGACTCGAACTCGGGACCTTTGCCTTTCGCGGGCAAGTGCTCTACCAACTGAGCTACCAAAGTACGACTCACGCCCAGTACTCACAGCTTTACTGGCAGAAGTACAGCTGTGAGTACCGGGCGTGAGTCGTGCTTCGGTAGCTCAGTTGGTAGAGCACTTGCCCGCGAAAGGCAAAGGTCCCGAGTTCGAGTCTCGGTCGGGCACACAGTTTTAATCTGCCAGGAAGTTTCAATAGTACACACAATCTGAAATTTCAGAAAATGAATGAAGTAAACTTCTGTCAAGTAAGAAAGTACACACAGGATAAGAACAAAAAAAAAAAGAAAAGAAAAAAAAACAGAATAACAGGATGAGAAATGCAAATACACACACACACACTTAGTAATACTGAAAGGAATGATAAAAATACAATATTACAACAATATACACCATCACAAGCCCCATTAGTAGTGGAAAATGGACAGCATCCTGCTCAAAGATCTAGAATCCAGGATGTGTCAATGTACGATCAGACCCATAAATAGAAAAATTAGTCACATATGCCAAAAACCTACCTGTGAAGAAAAGGTTGCTGTAGGAGGAACAGAAAGATCATACCACTGTTAAGCAATTAGAGAATAATTGTGAAATCAAGATACATTTACATTCAGAAGGCAAAATCTCTATTGTTTCTGAATCTTTATTTGAGCTATTGAAACAAAGAGCAGTGTATCCTACACTTCCTGCAACAGGAGTAAATGTTATTGGTATAACCGGGGCCAAATCCAAACCAATCAAACAAAAAGCAAGACTAGCTCTAAGAATAAACAATTTTACATCTATGTAAACATGTTTAGTATTACCTAATGTTAACATATGATAGAGTATTTGACTGTTTTCTGGAAATTGTCTTAAATGATTAATTATGTCATTTTATGCTCCAAATATGCTTTTTCACCCTCTTGAATGTCAGTATTCTTTTATAGAAATAGAAATGAAATTCAAATAATTTGAAAGCCCATTAAAATGCTCCATTTGAGTCATCTGAGGCCTGTGATGTCTCTGGCTAGCTCACTACTCCTACTGTAATAATGCTAGTTCACTGTGATGTCTTGTTTTGTAAAATGATTTACAAATGGTGTGTAACACCATACTGTACAAATACATCTATTAAAACTCCTGAAAAGTTTTTTGAGTGTTCCAGAGTTGATGAGAAGATGTGCAAAATGAAGTTGCACTGTACCAGCAAATTGCCACCACGTTGACACACTAACTTAATTAAAAATGTGTTGCACTGTGAAATTAACATTAATTTACCTCTGAGAAATGTGTTACCACTGTTACAAGGAAGGATAACATCATTCAATGAAATTTGACTCCTTACCCAGCTTCACGAAGATCATTTGGTAGCTCAGTTGTTAGACTGGAAGACTCTTGAATGTTGTAAGATGATATCCATAGATCGCTCATTTGAATCCAATCCAAACAATATTTTACCTCTTTTGTATAATGACTTGACACTCCTCTCATATGAAAACCAAATAGTTGTTATGAAACTGCACCACACCGATCAAAACCAGAATATTATTATGCTTTCCTTGCTATTTACATCCACTTACATTTGCAATTGCAGTTACACAAATCATGTTCAGAAATATATTTTATAGTTAATGTGACAACACTTTTTACTTTATTAGAAACAGTTTTCTTTTTTTTTACCTTCATACTCTATAGCTAGGATCCTTATTGTTTAAACTTTTGAAGTTTCATCACCTTACATAAAGATGAAGTAAGTCTGCTTCAGACATTGGCATTAATTTACACTCACAAACATCACAGCCCTTACGTTTGTGTTACCTACATGCTGTACATGCTAAAATATCTCTGTGTATAGAAAACCTCATCGTTAAATACCTTGCTGCACTGTGGGAGTATGCACTACTAGCAATGTTCTCCAAAAAAAGTGTTTTCTTTTTTTTCCCCAAAGTAGGTGCATTTATCCTCTGTTGTGCATTTCCCAGACTAGGGTTAATGTGAAGCTATATAAAATATGCCCCACCATAGAAACAACTACTACAATCTGTTCTTGCTAATGCAGTTTTCGTATTTTGTTTAAAACTTCTAAAAGTGTATAAACATACCAGGATTCGAACACATGACCTCTTTATCCACAGTCTGAGGCACTATTTTTTTTTACTCTCCATCAGTTTTGCTGCTGAGTGCCTCATCCATACAGCAGCCCTGCCACATGTCTTCTATGGAAGTCAGCACTAAGATTTTCCAAGAACAATTTTACTGAGCTTCGGGTCATAGTCCATGACTGACAGTCGACAATGTAGTTATAATACACTGACCCATTTGCAAAAGTTCTAGAATTCCTTAGTTTTGAGTGAGTTTAATGACATTACAGGGAGCAGGGAAAAGATAATCTGTCATTGCATACATCACTGTTCTAAATGGGTGGTGAATAAACGTATCAACTTTTGCAAGTTTTCAACTATCAGCATTCACTAATTAAAAAATTGTAGGGAGTTTTCCATCACTAAATAGCTAAACTGGTGCAGAAAGAGTACATAAAATCCTTATAACTTCAGCTAATATCCCTGTAACACGCATATAGCTTCGTTGTACTCCTAGCCTCTGATGTCACCAGAGCAGCAGCCAATAACAAAGCATTTTTGATCAAGTGATCAGATCTTGATATTTAATGATTTTTAAGTTTTAATTACATAAAAATAACAGAAATTTTGTGAGAATACTGTCCATAAATGTTTTTTTAAATGTTATAATCAATCAGAATAACAACAGTCTGAACCATATTTTTAACACAGGAAAATAGCCTAGTGTTACTTGTGATTGACAGGCTCATTACGTATAATGTAATTTTAGATATTGCTACTAAGGAACTGACATGTAGCTGTAATAGCTAGGTTTATGTGGTACTATTTAAAAATAAGAACATTGTAGACATGGGAGATTATGAAATACACTTAATTGCTACAAAAACAACAATTAGTTCGCAGGATCCAATCAACCCTAAGGTGTGCTACAGGCATAAATTAGGATTAAAGCTTATGAGGCTGATTTATTGAATGAGTCACAAAAGGAAGATTGTACAAGATAATATTAAAATATTAGAAGGTATTTTCAGATAAATCAGGTATACTTAGAGATTACATTTGTAATTTCAAGATAAAAGATGAAACACTTTACAAAAAAATAATTTTATCTGATACTTTTAAGTGTACATCCCACCGCACAAGAGGAGATCAACAAGATGATTAATGATGGTATTACAGAATATATACAACAATCCATTACTTGCAGTGCACAAGGCCACTGGTGGAGTATGTTTAATTGGTTCGTTGGCTAGTTGTTGGAGTTAAAGAGACCAAGTCACTAGGTCATCAGACCCTTCATACTACAAGTATTGAACCAGGCATAACTCTCAGAAGAAAAGGCAAATCCTGGGAAACCCGACAGTAAGCAAGATACAATAAGACTGAGATAAAATTAAGAAGAAGAAGGAGGAGGAGAGTGAGGGGGTAAGGTAGGCAAGCTGCTCTGCCCAGAATGCAGTTGGAGGTCCCTGGAGCACAGCATGCAGTGGGAGAGACACCCTCTGCATCTCACCTTAACCTGAAGAAAATGAGCAGCACAGACAAGACCATAAAACTTTAGGAAAGATAAAACTTTAAAAATGGCAAATATAATCGATAAGGAGAATAAAAAGGTAGGAAGGGTAGGGCCCAGGCCAGACCACTGAGCAAGGGCCACCATGGGATCCCTGAACCAGAGCAGCTGAGAGGTGCCACTCCAAACCTACAGGCACAGGCAGTCAATAAGGCCAAAGTGCCCCACCTCACAGAGATGAGCAGAAACCACCTTCATAGGTGAAATGTAAAACCAGATCAGCCACTTTGGCATTATCTGCTAGCACCAGAGGGAGCGTGTCAGGAAGGTTAAAAGATCGCTGCAAAGCAGCCAAATTTGGGCAATCTAGTACGATGTGGGCCACTGTCAGGCGGGCATTACAGCAGCAGTAAGGTGGCTCCTCACACCAGAGAATGTGGCTGTGGATCAGCCAAGTGTGGACAATGTGTAGCCGACAAAATGCAGTGGATTCCCTGTGAGAAGTGTGAATGGAAGACTGCCACATGGTTATGATCTCCTTTATTGCCCTAAGTTTGTTTGGGGAGTACAGGGTGAACCATTCTGAGTTCCAGACATCCAACAACTGATGGCATGGAGTCAACCAAAGGTCCAGTTCTGGGAGCCCCATTTCCAAAATTGGCATCCTGGTAGCCAACTTTGCCAAGTGGTCAACATTTACATTCCCCATGATCCCAACATGTCCAGGGTCCAAACCAAGATGAATGGCTGTCCAGCTTGATGGAAGTCAGAAGATCCTGGATAGTTGTGACTAATGTGTGACAAGGGTAGCACTGGTCTATAGACTGAAGGCTGCTCAGGGAGTTGCTACAGATTACAAGCAACTTGCCGGAGCACGAGAATGGCTAAGGGCATTTGATGGTTACCAGTTCAGTGGTGAGGACACTGTATCCATTTGGCAAGAAGCATAGTTCGCTGCACCTTGCATGTGTGTATGCAAACCCAGCTTGTCGATTGACCATTGAACTGTCAGCATATACTGCTCCTGAACCTGGAAAAGCATTGTGGACCAGAAACAAGTGGTGAGACACCATGGGGTCAACTGAATATTGTGGTCTAAAGGATAAATTGAAACAGATATAAGGTCAGGGTATACACCATAGGGTGCACACGATGCACCCTGTCAAGATGCGATAGTGGGGAAATTTGGAGTTCAGAGCACAGACACTATAGTCGAACTGCAATTGTGACACAGTTCTGGGTCTGTGTTACAGGAGGTGGACCTCCCTATTAGGATAAAAGACACGATAGTTTGGATTCTTAGGGTAACTGTGGACATGTATAGCATAACTGAGTAGCTGTTGTTGGCACCTGATCTGTAGTTCAGAGACCCCAGCCTCTGCAAAAAGGCTGTTCACAGGGATAGTTCAAAATGCTCCTGTTGCAAGTTGGACCCCTCAGTGGTGCATCAGGTCCAGTGACCACTATGCTGAGGGCAGTGCCAAACCATATTCCAGACTCCTGTAATCGATAATCAAAATGGGACAGCATCAGAGTTTTGTAAAGATGCAGAAGGGGTAGTACAGACTGCACCACAGCTGGTGTTACTAAGGCAGTGGAATGTACTAATGTGCAGCCAGCACCTTTGCTTAAGGTGATGAAGATGGGGAAGCCACATCAGGCAGGCAAAAAGACAAGCCCCAAATAGCTGTAAGTCTCCGACACATTCAGTAATTGGTCACTGAGGTAAAGTTCCGGTTGTGGATGAACAGTACAATGGTCACAGACATGCATGATGTGAGTCTTGGCAGTGGAAAACTAAAAGCCATGGGTGAGGGCCCATAACTGCATCTTTTGGGTGGTGCCCTGCAGTCGGCATTCAGCAGCACCCACACTAGATGAACAATAGTAAAAGCAAAAATCTTCAAAATAGGAAGAGGATGACACTGAAGATCCCATAGCTGCTGCTACACTGTTGATGAGCACTAAAAAGAGAGGCACTTTTGCAAAAACAGACATAATGTCTGATGGGATACCGCAACCACTGGTTGTACAATGTTACTTATAATTCATCTTGATTGCAAAAATGTTTATTCACATGACCAGTTTCGGTTCCTCTAGAACCATCTTCAGATATGAAAAGATAATGATACTAATTTACTATTTCACAAATGCAAAACTTTTTTCGTCCTATCCGATCAACATCAAATGTACCAGAACATACCTGTAATTACGGTTACAGGAGTAACCGATCCACACACAGCACCTTCACATACTGCATCACATAAAACTGGTAAGCAGAATGCATGTCATTTATATTCATTATAAAAAAATTAGAGACGAGTATGTTCACAAAAAATTTCATTCTCCTTCTGCAAAATATAAAAAAAAATAGAAACAACTGTGCATATCTTTTTGAATGCTCTTTGTATTTTGACCAAAGTTCAGTGATACAAATATGTATGTCACATCTCCAGTGCTTGTTGTAGTTGGCCGAAGAAATCAGCTGCATTGTAATCTCTTGGATATTGTAGGATACAACTTATACATCACCACTTTATTGTCATCTTTCATTCTCTTGCATACTTCACAAATTTGATAACTGTTAAGATTTTCTTACTTTTGTTCTTAAAGAAATAGAATTTCACCAAATGCTTTAGTCACTTGCTCATCCCAAAATGTCCGTAACCATTGTGAATAAACTGAATAAGATCTAATTCGACTGTGCGAGTGTACACAACCTTCACTTGATCTTATTTTCTTCACTCTCCAGACTAGTGCCCCTCTCAGAACAGTCCATTTAGATGTGTTACCATCCAAAGCTAATCCCTTTTGGGTGTTAACCATTTGTCTTTATGGGTCATCCATTATATCTTGTTTAATACTTTAGAAGAGGTTCTGCAATTTGTTATTGGTGTAGCTCAATGCTAAGAAATTTATATTAAAAGTAGCTCCAGGACCTTTTCTCTGTACCATATCATTCATTCCTCATGAAGATGTGATAATGCATCAGGAACCACATTTGGTGAACTTTTTATGTAAATAATCTCAGTATGGTACTCCTGCAAGAATTGTGTGCAATGAATCAATCTATGTGCAGCAACCAGCTTTCCATGAGGAATGCTAGTGCCTGGTGATCTATTTATATGATAATTTTAGACCCCCAGATCTGAGTTTGAAACTTTTGTATACTCAACACTATAGCTAATAACACCCTTTCTCTGGCTGTATAGTTCTATTCGTGTTTGCTTAAAGCTCTACTGGTATAGCTAATGTGTTGCACTCCCCTATACCAGGGTCCCATTCACTTTGAAATAGTCCACAAGCTGTCCCATACCCTGAAGGACCATTACTTAGTGTAAATGGTTTATCAATACACGCATGTTTTTAAATGGGTACACTCACCCATGCCAACTTAATGTTGTTTAAGGCTTCCAATTCTTCCTGTCACTCAATCCATTTTTTTTTGCTTCAAAAGCTTTCATAGACATGGATCAATCATAGATTGACCACAGACATAGCGGCAGCAGAACCCCATTAACCCTAAAAATGACTTCAATTGCTTTGTATTCTTATGTTCTGGACAATCTTTAATTGCCTTAATTCATTCTGGATCTGGTTTGACCTCATTTATTCCTACCAGTTGTCCTAAATATTTTAGCTCCTCTCTACCAATGTATGACACTGAAAGCTTGATTATAATACTTTTTGCATAAAGCCTTTCCATAGATTTTTGTTAATAAACCACTACGTTCTTCGCAATTTTTGGATACTAAAGTACATTATCAACATAAGTGATTAAGTGGGCAACATCTAAAGCTCAAATAAATACAGATACTGAGATGTTCAATCCCAATGGCAACACTTTAAAGCGACATGACTTACTCTCACATAAAAAATGCTGTGAATTTCTGATGATGCCTCATCCCATTGCACTTGCCAGTATACGGCAGTCGCATCCATTGAGATAAAGTATTCAGTTTGTTCAAACTTAGCTAATACTTCATTTATACAAATAGGTCTATCTGTCTCACATTCTATGTGCTTATTTAACATGCGAGCATCAAACACTCCCCCCAGAGGGCTCAGAACTCTTTCGTTAGTACATGCTTGGCTTCGACGAGACCCAGCCTTTGCAGCACTACTTTCCTTTCTGTGCTGCAAGCCTGTACTTCCACTGCCCTTTTCCTCTTCTCCCCTTCCACTGAACGGTCGTTTTGGTATAGACCCTACTTAGACCACCAGGACCCTAGTTTTCCATTTCACTTGCAGTGCTGTCTACACCTTCTCATTAACAATTTCATGATCCCTGTTGTTGGGACTTACATGCCATCACTTCTCCAAATTTTTCAGAAGTGCAGATCATGCAGTGAAGGTCACCCAGAGTGATGTCTGTTCCTCCTTTGTGCCCTTCAATCTTAGCACCTTTCCTTTTCACTAAGGTATTACATTTGAACCCAGCATGGCGGCCATCCCATTGTGTGGGTATCATCTAGTATCTGCACAGCTGTAGCCCCCGACCATGTGGGGATCGCACAATTTGCACCCGAGCTGAAACCTCCCCATGTATGCCAAGGAGTACGTGCCCTCTGTGATTGGGGCATGGGGATTCCACGCAGTGGATTACTGACCAGGTAGCCATTGCTGACCCCATGAAAAGAGCCCCCTTTTGGGGACAGGTGACACCATGGCAGATGATTTGCATATGAAGCAGATGCAGCTTTCTACTGCTGGTAGTTACACAGCCACAGAAATTTGTTCAGAAGGAGAGAACTTGTTCGAGACAGAGAAATATGACCCCAAAATGGGAGGAACGTTGGGCTAAGTTACAAGCAGAGAAATACTCCCCAAACACCTGGTTTGTACAAGAACAGATGGGGATTCTTTTTTGCACAAAGCCTTCATTCTTTAGAAATATTCTTTAGAAAGGCTATGGAGAACAAGTGCTGTCTACATCTTCTCATTAATAATTTCATGATCCCTGTTGTCTACAAAATGAAGAGTGTGCAAAACTTTTTGAATGCCCTTTGTATGTGAAACTTTATCCTATTAAGCATGCAAATACAGAAATAGTAAAACAATGTCTAAGAGAATACTCCATAAATATAGGAAAACCTCATAGATTACTGACAGATATTGGGCCACAGTCTATCAATCAGGTGTTTAATGAATTTTTAGCATGGGAAAATATAAAACACGTTGAAGTAACACCCTCAACATAACCCACGTGAAAGTGTAATGAAGGAAACTCCATGTCTTTGCAGAACATCTTGCTCTACAAAACATGCATCTTGGGCTCATCTGATCCCATATTCAGGTAGTGATGAATGAACTGCCACACATGACAACAGAGTTATCATCAGTGGAGGTAATTGATAAGCCATTTACAAGAGAATCATTACTGAAAGTGTTTAGTTGGGCTCAAAGCACAGTATTAATGGTAGAAGAACTACAGCAATTAGTAATGAGAAGCATAAAAGATAGTACAAAACAAGGAGTGGAGCAATGCAGTACTCATGCACATGTATCTGAATTTCAGGCTGATGACTTAGTTTTAAATCTTGACCATCATGTAAGTTCAAATAATAAAGAGAAGATGAGTAATTTTTTGCTAAAAATGTACGACCATATACAATTAGCAGTATTCCGCACCCAAAAGCATTATTCTTGGCAGGACCAACTACTGGAAAGGAAAAAAAACTATATAATGATTTAAATCCAAAGAGTAACCAGAGGAGATAACGAATATAATGTTATCTTAAATAGTTTAAGTGCTACTTATTCGAGAAAAATGTTCAATGAAACATCTAGTCAGATTGAAGACACAGCTGGACATGGCATTTGGTCTTATCTTGCATTGTTATCTACCTCTGCAAAGACAAGTTAATAGCATTGTTCTAATCTTGACTTACATGAAATTGATACAATAAATACATTAAGAATTAAGTGTGACGTGAGAATTTTGTAACTTCTATGAGTAATAAAGAAGTGGTTGGATTTATATATGATTTTATATGGGAGGTTTAGAATAGGGATCGGGGTTCAGTTTACACACACTGAACGAGACACAGGCCTTAACACTAAGTGGTATTAATTACTCTTTATAGTTATGCCATAGCAGAGTGTTGCATTCACTTTTCATTATCCCTTCAGGAGAAGTCAGGGCAAGTCCGTTCTGTAGAGCATGCAACCATTCTGAATCCTCCGCATCCTGATGATGCACCTGGTAGGAAGAGTGTCCTGGGATAGGGAGTTAGAAGGGATTCAGCCTTTGGGGTCTATCATTTTTTTCTTCCTTGGGTCCAACTTCTCAGCTTCTGAGGACTGGTTCTAATTCCTTCTTTACAGATACACACATTTATGAGGACGAAACCCTTTCTTTTCTCCGATTCAATAGTTGACTGTAAATTGTCATCACTAATTGACTATAAAGTCTATTTTCATAGGTTATTTGAGTAGGTGAAGGATGTGGTGTGCCTTGTTGGTAGAGAGTAAGGAAGTTCATGTGTAAGCTACTACATAGAAGGGAACTTATACCAGGATTGAGTGGACCTACAAAAAAACGATTACTCCAACCATGTTTATATTAGGGAAAGAAGGAGGTAAGGATGTACATCACATCAAAAAGGGAGTAAAAAAAAAGAAAGAGCATTCATCCCTATAAATAAAACAATGGAAAATCCAGGATGGAATGTAACAATATTATGAAAATGTTAGCTGCTACTCAGCAGCTCTGGTATATGGTGAGTAGTAACTATCCTTTTCATAATATTGTTACATCTCTAGAAATATTGAGAATGAATACTGAAGTTTCCTCCACACCATGTAAAAAACAGAATAATTACAAATTTTGTGTGACTTATCTGTTTCAAACTTAATGATTAAGTACCTTTGTGTTCTGGAATTTGATTCTTAGGACAAGGTCTTATCTAATAGGGATTATACAAGGATAAATATGACAGCAAAGGCACCTTAGACACAAAGACCTTCCACTGTTGTAAGTGCAAAAATGTGAAAGTCTGTATGTCTAACCCTATATTTATGTGAAATGTGGTATTCTCAGAGGTGTTTGAGATGTTTTTGTAGTTAGATCAAGAATTAAGCTCTCTTTAAAGGTATTCCTTAAATGTTTGCATAAGAGGGCCTGATCACAGCACAAAGAAGAAGACAGACTGGAACTGAATAGCAGGGCCAGCTGTGGATTCTGAAATATAGATTATAGGCAATCGTATATTCAATAAAATTGTGTCGGGGAACGATACATGGATTTCAGGGAGTAAAAGAACTTTGACAGCCTGATGTGTGAACTGGATACAAATGTGTCCAGTCTGCAGACAAGCTAAGACCCAAACCAAGTGAAAACAGCGCAGTGTGTTATAACGACTCTAATATATCTTGGTTTTGTTCTTGGAACTTTGAATTCTTTTGGTGTAGTATACAGTTTTTGTTTTTTGAAGAAAAGGTGAGGAACGTTGCAGTATTACTTGTAGCATATCTTTAAATCTTGATTAGAATTATTCTTCTCCATTACGTAAAACTCTCTTGTCCTGGCACAAGCTATCTTGAACCCAAGCAACCACCCTTTTACTCATGTTCCATTATAACTGTCCCTGAGCTACTGTACACAAAATCTGTGTTCATAGAGCTATCATAACATTTTTAGAAAATAATTAAATTTCCCTTCAGCTGTATGCCTTCGATAATTTTTTCCAGTTTTTCACCCACTGAAAGTCTCTCTAAAATGATGAGTGTCCGCCCCGGTAGCTGAGTGGTCAGCGTGACAGACTGTCAATCCCAAGGGCCCGGGTTCGATTCCCGGCTGGGTCGGAAATTTTCTCCGCCCAGGGACTGGGTGTTGTGTTGTCCTAATCATCATCATTTCATCCCCATCGACGTGCAGGTCGCCGAAGTGGCGTCAAATCGAAAGACCTGCACCAGGCGAATGGTCTACCCGACGGGAGGCCCTAGACACACGACATTTCCATTTAAAATGATGAGTATGCTTTCGTTCTGCCATTTGTATCACAGTCCCGGACAATCTCTTTATTATGAGACTTATATCTATTTAATGCAAGACAGATGAACATAGGAAAAAAAATTACCAATTTCTGCTGCACTACATCCTATTTTTGTTGGCAATGTTACAGTGTGACATAAGTAACTGTAGGTATCTTCAATCACTACCATTAAAAATGAAATCAAAATTGAAATTTCCACATGCAACGATTTTCTAGTTATTTCTCCAAGGCTTATTAACACTCTCCCTAATTGTTTAATGAACGATAAAAGATCTCCTGTCAGGGACTTGAAGACTGTCAGAGCTGCTGTCTTGTACATTTCCATGTCTGTTGCTGCAGTGCAACAATCAAAGAACTGTTCAATTGAATATTCATTTAGGTTTGTGGCCTGTGATACTATTTAAATTTGTATATCTAAAAACAGAGATGATGTGACTTACCAAATGAAAGTGCTGGCAGGTCGACAGACACACAAACAAACACAAACATACACACAAAATTCAAGCTTTCGCAACAAACTGTTGCCTCATCAGGAAACAGGGAAGGAGAGGGAAAAGACGAAAGGATGTGGGTTTTAAGGGAGAGGGTAAGGAGTCATTCCAATCCCGGGAGTGGAAAGACTTACCTTAGGGGGAAAAAAGGACGGGTATACACTCGCACACACACACATATCCATCCACACATATACAGACACAAGCAGACATATTTAAAGACAAAGAGTTTGGGCAGAGATATCAGTCGAGGCGGAAGTGCAGAGGCAAAGATGTTGTTGAATGACAGGTGAGGTATGAGTGGCGGCAACTTGAAATTAGCGGAGATTGAGGCCTGGTGGATATGGGGAAGAGAGGATATATTGAAGAGCAAGTTCCCATATCCGGAGTTCGGATAGGTTGGTGTTAGTGGGAAGTATCCAGATAACCCGGACGGTGTGACACTGTGCCAAGATGTGCTGGCCGTGCACCAAGGCATGTTTAGCCACAGGGTGATCCTCATTACCAACAAACACTGTCTGCCTGTGTCCATTCATGCGAATGGACAGTTTGTTGCTGGTCATTCCCACATAGAGTGCGTCACAGTGTAGGCAGGTCAGTTGGTAGATCACGTGGGTGCTTTCACATGTGGCTCTGCCTTTGATCGTGTACACCTTCCGGGTTACAGGACTGGAGTAGGTGGTGGTGGGAGGGTGCATGGGACAGGTTTTACACCGGGGGCGGTTACAAGGATAGGAGCCAGAGGGTAGGGAAGGTGGTTTGGGGATTTCATAGGGATGAACTAAGAGGTTACGAAGGTTAGGTGGACGGCGGAAAGACACTCTTGGTGGAGTGGGGAGGATTTCATGAAGGATGGATCTCATTTCAGGGAAGTCGTATCCCTGCTGGAGAGCCACATTCAGAATCTGATCCAGTCCCGGAAAGTATCCTGTCACAAGTGGGGCACTTTTGTGGTTCTTCTGTGGGAGGTTCTGGGTTTGAGAGGATGAGGAAGTGGCTCTGGTTATTTGCTTCTGTACCAGGTAGGGAGGGTAGTTGCGTGATGCGAAAGCTGTTGTCAGGTTGTTGGTGTAATGCTTCAGGGATTCCGGACTGGAGCAGATTCGTTTGTCACGAAGACCTAGGCTGTAGGGAAGGGACCGTTTGATGTGGAATGGGTGGCAGCTGTCATAATGGAGGTACTGTTGCTTGTTGGTGGGTTTGATGTGGACGGACGTGTGAAGCTGGCCATTGGACAGGTGGAGGTCAACATCAAGGAAAGTGGCATGGGATTTGGAGTAGGACCAGGTGAATCTGATGGAACAAAAGTAGTTGAGGTTGGAGAGGAAATTCTGGAGTTCTTCCTCACTGTGAGTCCAGATCATGGAGATGTCATCAATAAATCTGTACCAAACTTTGGGTTGGCAGGCCTGGGTAACCAAGAAGGCTTCCTCTAAGCGACCCATGAATAGGTTGGCATACGAAGGGGCCATCCTGGTATCCATGGCTGTTCCCTTTAATTGTTGGTATGTCTGGCCTTCAAAAGTGAAGAAGTTGTGGGTCAGGATGAAGCTGGCTAAGGTAATGAGGAAAGAGGTTTTAGGTAGGGTGGCAGGTGATCGGCGTGAAAGGAAGTGCTCCATCGCAGCGAGGCCCTGGACGTGCGGGATATTTGTGTATAAGGAAGTGGCATCAATGGTTACAAGGATGGTTTCTGGGGGTAACGGATTGGGTAAGGATTCCAGGCGTTCGAGAAAGTGGTTTGTGTCTTTGATGAAGAATGGGAGACTGCACGTAATGGGTTGAAGGTGTTGATCTACGTAGGCAGAGATACGTTCTGTGGGGGCTTGGTAACCAGCTACAATGGGGCGGCCGGGATGATTGGGTTTGTGAATTTTAGGAAGAAGGTAGAAGGTAGGGGTGTCGGTGGGGTCAGGAGGTTGATGGAGTCATGTGAAAGGTTTTGTAGGGGGCCTAAGGTTCTGAGGATTCCTTGAAGCTCCGCCTGGACATCAGGAATGGGATTACCTTGGCAAACTTTGTATGTGGTGTTGTCTGAAAGCTGACGCAGTCCCTCAGCCACATACTCCCGACGATCAAGTACCACGGTCGTGGAACCCTTGTCCACCGGAAGGATAATGATGGACCGGTCAGCCTTCAGATCACGGATAGCCCGGGCTTCAGCAGTGGTGATGTTGGGAGTAGGATTAAGGTTTTTTAAGAAGGATTGAGAGGCAAGGCTGGAGGTCAGAAATTCCTGGAAGGTTTGGAGAGGGTGATTTTGAGGAAGAGGAGGTGGGTCCCGCTGTGACGGAGGACGGAACTGTTCCAGGCAGGGTTCAATTTGGATAGTGTCTTGGGGAGTTGGATCATTAGGGGTAGGATTAGGATCATTTTTCTTCATGGCAAAGTGATACTTCCAGCAGAGAGTACGAGTGTAGGACAGTAAATCTTTGACGAGGGCTGTTTTGTTGAATCTGGGAGTGGGGCTGAAGGTGAGGCCTTTGGATAGGACAGAGGTTTCGGATTGGGAGAGAGGTTTGGAGGAAAGGTTAACTACAGAATTAGGGTGTTGTGGTGCCAGATTGTGTTGCTTGGAATTTTGAGGTTTTGGAGGGAGTGGAGCTGGAAGTGGGAGACTGAGTAGATGGGACAGACTGGGTTTGTGTGCAATGAGAGGTGGTTGAGGTTTGCTGGAAAGGTTGTGAAGGGTGAGTGAGTTGCCTTTCCGGAGGTGGGAAACCAGGAGATTGGATAGTTTTTTGAGGTGAAGGGTGGCATGCTGTTCTAATTTGCGGTTGGCCTGTAGGAGGATGCTCTGAATAGCCGGTGTGGATGTGGGAGAGGAAAGATTGAGGACTTTTATTAAGGATAGGAGTTGACGGGTGTGTTCATTGGCTGAGTTGATGTGTAGGTGAAGGATTAGGTGGGTGAGGGCAATGGATTGTTCAGTTTGGAACTGGTATAGGGACTGATGGAAAGAAGGGTTGCAGCCAGAGATGGGAACTTTAAGTGTGAGGCCTTTGGGGGTTATGCCAAATGTCAGACAAGCCTGAGAAAATAAAATATGCGAGCGTAATCTGGCTAGGTTGAAGGCATGTTTGCGGAGGGAATGTAAATAAAACTTAATGGGGTCGTTGTGGGGGTGTTGTGAGGGTGACATGGTTTAGAAGGTGGAAAGTGTAACATGAGGTTGAAATGAAAATGAAAGATAAAAAAATCCTAATTTCCTAGAGTCTTTAAATATGTCTGCTTGTGTCTGTATATGTGTGGATGGATATGTGTGTGTGTGCGAGTGTATACCCGTCCTTTTTTCCCCCTAAGGTAAGTCTTTCCGCTCCTGGGATTGGAATGACTCCTTACCCTCTCCCTTAAAACCCACATCCTTTTGTCTTTTCCCTCTCCTTCCCTCTTTCCTGATGAGGCAACAGTTTGTTGTGAAAGCTTGAATTTTGTGTGTATGTTTGTGTTTGTTTGTGTGTCTGTCGACCTGCCAGCACTTTCATTTTGTAAGTCACATCATCTTTGTTTTTAGATATTTCCTACGTGGAATGTGTCCCTCTATTATAACCATATTTAAATTTGTATGTATACAAGTAATCTCTTTTCTTATATTTTTCCTAGAGTCATCTGACAGTAACTTGTATCCATTCAGTTTCTGTGATTTTAATGCTATTCTGTAATGAATACCATACCTGTAGAATGGACTGAATTGTGGACCAAAACATAGGTCATTAATCCCTCCCTCCTAGTAGTGTCAAATCAATCAAATCCTTGTAAAAGGAACAACAGGGATGGCCATAACATGCATTAGTATTTTAATTTGGGATGTAAAAAATACAAGGGGAGGTTAAAACTGGCAATAAATGAAAGAAAGTACTATAAGTTGGAGGGAAGTATGCCTGACAAAAACAGCCATAGGTGCTCCGGAGTAGATCAAACAGCGAGAGAGACCCCTTCATCATCTGACCAGCAGGCTCCCTATCATTATAAAAGACTGATTACACACATCAATAAAATGATAGGAATAAATAAGGTAATACCTTTAGATTAAAACAATGAGAAATGAAGAAGAATACTGAATTAAAATATGGGGTGGAACGAATCCACCAGCTAGGGGGCCTTCGGGGCTGAGACTGGAGTGGAAAGAGACCAGCTATCCCAGCTTAAGGCTGGCAATGCTGTATTGTCTGATGTAAAAAGCAATATACACACGTCAAAAAAGTTTTGCATCACCCCAGTTCCAAGAACTCCTGAAGACAGTGGATATTGTATCACAGACACAGTCCCTTTGGCTGCTCACAGATGTCACTAAACCTGCCCAAAGATGTAAGCAACTATGCACAAGCAGCACCTATAGACAGAGGGTGGTCTGACAGCTGATCAGTTCCAGTCATTCCAGTCATTCCACCAGTCATTCCAGGCTCGTGTTGTCTGTAGTTCAGCCATGCCTAGACAGCCAATACTGTGGTTCGATCAAGTCCGCATTGTTACTTTGTGCCAGAAAGGGCTCTCAACAATGGAAATGTCCAGGTACCTTGGAGTGAACCAAAGCGATGTTGCTCAACATGGAGGAGATACAGAGAGACAGAAACTGTCGATGATGTGCCTCACTCAGGCCACCCAAGGGCTATGACTGCAGTGGATGACCGCTATCTACACATTATGGCTCGGAGGAACCCTGACAGCAATGCCATCATGTTGAATAATGCTTTTCGTGCAGCCACAGGATATTGTGTTACGACTCAAACTGTGCACATTAGGCTGCATAATACGCAACTTCACTCCGGACGTCCATGGTGAGGTCCATCTTCGCAACTATGATACCATGTGGTGCGGTACAGAAGGCCCAACAACATACCGAATGGACTGCTCGGGATTGGCATCACGTTCTCTCCACCAATGAGTGCTGCATATGCCATCAACCAGACAATTGTCGGAGATGTGCTTGCAGGCAACCTGGTCAGGCTGAATGCCGTAGACACACTGTCTAGCGAGCACAGCAAGGTGGAGGTTCCCTCTGTTTTGGGGTGGCATTATGTGGTGCCAACATATCCCACTGGTGGACATGGAAGGTGCCGTAATGACTGTACGATACGTGAATGCCATCCTCCGACCAATAGTGCAACCATATTGGCAGCATATTGGCAAGGCATTCATCTTCATAGATGATAGTTCGTACCCCCATCGGGCACATCTTGCGAATGACTTCCTTCAGGATAATGAAATCCCTCGACTAGAGTGGCCAGAATGTTCTCCAGGCATGAACCCTATCGAACATGCCTGGGATTAAAAAGGGCTGTTTATGGACAACGTGACCCACCAACCACTCTGAGGGATCTACACCAAATCGCCATCGAGGAGTGGGACAATCTGGACCAACAGAGCCTTGATGAACTTGTGGATAGTATGGCGCGACAAATAAAGGCATGAGTCAATGCAAGAGGATGGGCTACTGGGTATTAGAGGTACTAGTGTGTACAGCAATCTAGACCACCACCTCTGAAGGTCTCACTGTATGGTGGTACAACATGCAATGTGTGGTTTTCATGAGCAATAAAAAGGATTGAAATGATGTTTATGTTGATCTCTATTCCAATTTTCTGTACAGGTTACGAAACCCTCGGAATCGAGGCGATGCAAAACTTTTTTTGATATGTGTGATAGGATAAAGTGTAAAACTAGTTTTGCTGGTTGGGCAGCATTGATGGTACTTGCCTTATTGTGTTTGCCTTATTGTAATGAAAGTGGTGTACTCTATTACAGTGTGTGCCATTGATGAAAGAGCACTACTGCTGCAGTAAGGTGGAGTGATTTGTTTAAAAATGAGGACTTATTTGGACTACTCTCAAGACTGATGAATGTTTATCAGAATTTCAGTGTGGATTTTTGGAGGGCCAGTCTACCAGTAACTACTGAATTTGCATGGAATCTATCAGCATGATTCTCACGTGCAATCAATATCTCATTGCTGTTATGTCTGACCTACAAAAAGTGTCTGGCACCATGTGGTGGTTTCATATTTTTATATTCTTCATATGTGCAACACTAGAGGTGCCCTCCTGATTTTTATCTGTAATTTTTTACCTCCTCTCTCTCTCTCTCTCTCTCTCTCTCTCTCTCTCTCTCTCTCTCTCTCTCTCTCTCTCTAGCAGAGTAGGGGTCAGGGACGTAAAGTGCTGCTGGGAGTGTTCAACGATTGGGTGTTGTCGGGAGGTGAGGTTAGAGCGACGGCTCGGGGAGCGGAGGAGGGAAGGGTGGTTGTGGAAAAGGAGACAAGTAAAAAGACTGGTTGCATTGGTGGAATAGAGCGCTGTTTAGTGCTGTAATGGGAACAGGGAAGGCACCACATGACTAACGAAGGTTGAGGCCAAGAGGGTTATGGGAACGTAGGGTATACTGCAGCGAGAGTTCCGTCTGCACAGTTCAGAAAAGCTGGTGTTGGTGGGAGGGATCCGTATGGCATAGGTTGTGAAGCAGTCACTGAAATGAAGGACATTGTATTGGGTGGTGTGTTCAGCAACAGGATGGTCCACTTGTTTCTTGGCCACAGTTTGTGGGTGGCCATTCATGCAGACAAACTGTTTGTTGGTTGTTATGCCCACGTAGAATGCAGCCCAATGGTTGCATCTTAGTGTGTAGGTCACATGACTTGTTTCACAGGTAGCCGTGCCTTTGATAGAATAGGTGATGCTTGCGACAAGACTGGAGTAGGTGGTGGTGGGAGGATGTATGGGACAGGTCTGGCATCTAGGTGTATTACATGAATATGAGCCATGAGGCAAGGGGCTGGGAGCAGGGGTTGTAGAGGGATGGATGAGGATATTGTGTAGGTTCAGTGTGTGGCGGAATACCATTGATGGAGCAGTTGGAAGGATAGTGGGTAGGACATTTCTCATTTCAGGGCACAATGAGTGGTGGTAGAAACACTGCTGGAGAATGTAATTCAGTTGCTCCAGTCCTGGGTGGTACTGAGTCATGAGGGGAATACTCTCCTCTGTGGTTGGACTGGAGCATGGGAAGGTGTTGGGTAACTGGAAAGATAACACATGGGAGATCTGTTTTTGTATAAGGTTGGGAGGGTAATTACGATCTGTAAAGGCCTCAGTGAGATCCTTGGTATATTTGGAGAGGGACAGCTCATCACTACAGATGTAACGGCAATGGGTGACTAAGCTATATGAAAGGGACATCATGGTATGGAATAGGTAGCAGCTGTCGAAGTGGAGGTATTGCTGGTGATTGGTAGGCTTGATATGGACAGAGGTACTGATATAGATATATTTGCAGTGGAGGTCAACATTGAGGAAGGTGGCTTGATGGGTTGTGCAAGAGCAGCTAAAGCAAATGGGGGAGAAGGTGCTGAGGTTCTGGAGAAATGTGGATAGGGTGTCCTCAAAGTCAATCCAGATCATGAAGATGTCATCAACGAATATCAATGAGGTGAGTGGTCTGGGATTCTGGGTGTTTAGGAAAGATTCCTCTAGATGGCCCAAGAATGGGCTGATATAGAATGGTGCCCAGTAGGTGCCGGGTGCCCATAGTCGTACGCTGGATTTGTTTGTAGGTAAAGCCTTCAAAAAAGAAGAAATTGTAGGTGAGGATATAGTTGGCCATGGTGACTAGGAAAGAGGTTGTTGGTTTGGAATCCATCGGGCACTGCGAAAGGTAGTGTTCAATACCAGTAAGGCCATGAACATTAGGGATGTTAGTGCAAAGGGAGGTGGTATCAATAGTGATGATAAGGGCACTGTGTGGTAAAGGGACAGGAACTGTGGAGAGCCAGTAGAGGAAATGGCTGGTATCTTTTATATAGGAGGGCAGGTTCTGGGTAATAGGTTCAAGGTGTTGATCTACTAGAACAGAGGTTCTCTCAATGGGGGCACAGTAACTGGCCACAATGGGGCATCCTGGGTGGTTGAGTTGATGGACTTTAGGAAACATTTAGAAGGTAGGAAAGTGGGGAGTTCTAGGGGTGAGCACAGAGATGGACTTCCAGGAGAGTTTCTGGGATGGGCCTAAGGATTTGAGGAGTGACTGGAGATCCTACTGGATTTCTGAAATAGAGTCACTGTGGCAAGGCTTCTAAGTGGAAGTATCTGACAGCTGGCAGAGTCCTTCTGCCAGTTCAAAACAACAGTGGTGGAGCCTTTGTCCGCAGGTGCAGAACAATTTGAAGTGGAATGATCATATAAAATTAATTGTTGGTAAGGCGGGTACCAGGTTGAGATTCATTGGGAGAGTCCTTAGAAAATGTAGCCCAACAACAAAGGAGGTGGCTTACAAAACACTTGTTCGACCTATACTTAAGTATTGCTCACCAGTGTGGGATCTGTACAAGATCGGGTTGACGGAGGAGATAGGGAAGATCCTAAGAAGAGCGGCACGTTTCATCACAGGGTTATTTGGTAAGCGTGATAGCGTTACGGAGATGTTTAGCAAACTCAAGTGGCAGACTCTGCAAGAGAGGCGCTCTGCATCGTGGTGTAGCTTGCTGTCCAGGTTTCGAGAGGGTGCGTTTCTGGATGAGGTATCGAATATACTGCTTCCCCCTGCTTATACCTCCCGAGGAGATCATGAATTTAAAATTAGAGAGATTCGAACACGCATGGAGGCTTTCCAGCAGTCGTTCTTCCCGCAAACCATACGCGACTGGAACAGGAAAGGGAGGTAATGACAGTGGCACGTAAAGTGCCCTCCACCACACATCGTTGGGTGGCTTGCGGAGTATAAATGTAGATGTAGATGCAGATGTAGGTAGGATTACAAGGTTGGCATCTGTTTTACATGGTGGATTGTGGTTCTTTCTGTGAATGTAAGGTTAGTTTACATGTTGAGGGATTTGGGAAGTGATGGTAAGGCAAGGTTGAAGGTTAAGAAATTCTGGAAAGCTAACAGGGGGTGATTTGGGTGCAGAGCGAGTGGATCATGGTTGGATGGAGGAGCAACCTGAGTTAGGGAAGGGTCAACGTTGGTCTTTGATTGAGTCTGATTGGTAGGGCTGATGGCAAAAAGTGTTTCCACTACAGGGACCAGGAGAAGGAGAGAAGGTCTTTAACAAGTCCTGCACGACTGAATTTGGGAGTGGGGCAAAGGAAGAGGCCGTTGGAAACAACTGATATTTCTGTGGGGCTAAGGTTTCTGGAAGGAAGGTTCATGACTGTGTTACGGGTCTGTTTAAGTTCTGGATTTGGTGTGGTGGTGGGAGAGAGTTTTGAAGAGTGGGGTAAGTGTAGTAGGTCTATGAGACAGCACTTGAAATTTGTAAGGGGACATGGGGGAGGTTTGGAGGTCATTGTAGAGATAGTGGATAGTGGTTCACAAGGCGGGAGTAGGAAATGAGCAGGGTGAGTTTTTTGAGGTAGTGTTGTGCATGTTGCTCTAGTTCCTGGAGGGCACTTGTTTCAATGTGTGTTATGAGATCCAGGAATTTGGGATTGCATAGCAGCAGAATTTTATGGATGGAAAGAAGTATTGCAAGTTTCGGCTAGTAACAGGTTAAGCCGTGCTGGCCCCAGCTTATGCGTTGGTTTAAACCTTGTCTGTTACTTTGCGTTTGGTTTCCCACGGTTATGCCGTGGTTCTTGCTCTTTCTATGTGTGGCAACAGCGGTGTGTATCGATATTCACACCTTGTACTACCTTTGGCCTGGTGCTTATAGCTTCTGGCTAGCAGTGTCTGTTTACATTGTGTCGTTGGTTTTCATGGTTGGCTGTAGGGGGTATTCCCATGAACAACAGCGAGTGTTGTTAAGGCGCTCAGTCCGGAACCGCGCGACTGCTACGGTCGCAGGTTCGAGTCCTGCCTCGGGCATGGATGTGTGTGATGTCCTTAGGTTAGTTAGGTTTAAGTAGTTCTAAGTTCTAGGGGACTGATGACCACAGAAGTTAAGTCCCATAGTGCTCAGAGCCATTTGAACCATTTTGAACAGCGAGTGTTCGATTTGGCGAAAGCTTGGCCACCATTTGGTGGAGTTTAACTGTATTTTGGTTATTTGAGGTCCAAGTGTACCAGCAGAATTTTCTGCCTTGTAGCCGTTAGTGTTCCGGTTACCTGCCCTGGCTCCTGACGTAAAATTCAGGCAGTGTCCTTTCCTCACCGTGTTGTTGCTGTCTAACATCTGTGTGTAGTTTTGACAGCTTATGCATACTTGGTTGTGGGCAGCTACACCTTTTACATTTTGGCATTGGAGTTCCTTGTGTACTGGTCAGGTGGAAAGCAAGTCGTCTTGTCGTGAGGAGGTGGGGGTGGGGGGGTGCATTGACTGTCTCTTGGTTGGGTTGCCGGCAGATCGGATATAGTTCGGCTGCCTACCTGTCTCCCCTAATATTTGAAGTGCAGACAGACCTCTGGAAACTTCTGAGTGCTGCTGGCTGTACTGCCTTTTCTTACTGGTGTTTGACTGTGTATTTTAATGGCTCATAGCCGACGGTTTGAATTTGTATGCTTTTAGTTGGATTTTAAATAATAGGCCTTCAGCCATTTTAAAATTGAAAGTTCCTTACTTGTCAAGTCTTGCATTGTTTGGGCCTTCAGCCTCATTTAATTTTATTTTTATTTTCTTGGATAAAGCTTTGTGCCTTCTGCCTTTTGAAAATTTATTGCAGCTGTGTTTTTTCAATCATGGGCCTTCAGCCATCTTAAAATTAAAATTCCTTACTTGCTAAGTCTTAGATTGTTCGGGTTTCAGCCTCATTTTAAAAAAAAAATTATTTAAGGATAAAGTCTTGGGCTTTCTGCCTTGTAAAGATTTATTGTAGTTGTGTTTTAAATAATGAGCCTTCAGCCGTTTTAAAAATTAAAGAGTTTGTGTCCCTAAGCCATAAGATTGTGTGACATATTCAGTCGACAGTTAAGCTCAGAAATTTGCGCTGTAATGTTGGGGCAACTAAATAAAGTTATAAGTGTTCAAGTGTAACTGATAGCCGCTCATTTTTGGTCCCTTTCCACAATTCCAACTATCTGTTCTGACCTGCAGATTTAACCAGGCGTTTCACAGGTGCTATAGTTTTGCCGCAGTTGATGGATGCACTATTTCAAGATGTAAAGTTTAGAGTTGTTTACTGTTATTTGGGTGACTTAATAATATACAGTAGCCATACAATGGAAACTCCAGGTAGGAATATCAACAATGTAGGAAAAGATAGAGTGCTACTTCCCATAAAGATAGCATGCTAAGCTGCAGACAGGCACAACTAAAAGACAGTTAGATATAAACTTTCGGCCACAGCCTTCACTGGAAAAAGATAAATACACACCATTCATTCATGCAAGCAAGCATACCTCACACACACGACACACATGACCACCAACTCCGGCAGCTTGGGCCAGAATGCAACTATCATGCGGGATGGAAGCAGCAATCTGGAGGGGGCAGGAAGGGAAAGGGCCGTAGGGTGTATACGTGGACAAGGAAAAAAAAATTCCCGGATTTTTTCCAGATTTCACAGTTAAAAATACACTTTCTCCCGGGTGACAGTATATTTTCCCTATCAATCCTTTGAATAGTTACGGTTTTATACACAGGCGTAAAATTTCCCACACTTTAGAAAACGAAACTTCGATGCGCTTTTGTAAGCCGCTCGTAGCTCATGTCACATGATCTCGCCAGCCGATAACAGTGGATATTCAGAGCATAGGACACGTGATGTAGTCAGCCAACAGTAACATCATCTTTAAGTAGCAGGAACACACAAACAGGGAAAGTTAATAGTTTAAATTAATATACATAGTGTTGCTACAAGAAAAGCAAAGCTTTCACATATAATATTGTTCTCAAGCTGCAAGAGAAGCTAAGCTTTCGATTATACTGTTGATCTTTTTTGCGCGTGTTACACTTTAAGATATATCACACAAATGAGCCAGTAAAATTTTTAGTAATGACATAAATGTCTGAACTTTAGGGTTCGAAATTCATCTAAAAGAGTTGATTTTTAAATGAGAGTCAAACGCTCTGTGACTTAATAAATTCATGGTACATTCTTGCACATAGTTCAACTTACGTAAAAGGATATTTACTTTTAAAGTAACGCTTTTCAAACCACTATTTGCAATATTTTCCCGCGACCTGTTAGAAATAGGTTCGTTTCAGCAGTTGCCAGAAAGCGCAGATAACAGGCTATCATGACGTACGAAGCCCGTATGTACGTACGTATAAAACATTGAAAGTTCATACATTATGTCATAAAAGAAACAAGACATCAGAGGATACTGCAAAAGTGTCGGAATTTTGTGAACCATAATAAAACGTGCACATTCAAAGTGCATACTTAAAGTGGACATTCGTATGTCCAGATTCTCAATGAAGTAGATCTTGAGCTGATATTGAGCTTTTCAATGTTGTTTTGGGGATGTAAATTTTCTTGGAGCACCAGTACTCTATTATATCATGTTTGATTCTTTATTATGGCATAATGCCATACGTGCTAGAAAATGAAAATGTGCACTTGAAATGCAGCAAACAGTTGAAACTAGCCAGTACTGTGGAATTAAACATTTCGTTTCAAATACATTGACTGCCTCTGCGCATCAGGTTAACAAAGTCAAGTTGCGATTAACGCTTGACTGTCAGAAAGGTGGAAATAAAATCTGAAACTATGTGAATGTATTTTAATTCACTTGATAGTTCCCGGCCACAGATATCCGTTTTGTTTTCATTTGACGTGAGAGTAAACGATGGGGAAGCAGCAAAATCACTAAATGTAAACACGGGTCATGTGGAGACTCCCCACTAACTCAGACTGCTCTGCGCATCAGCCCCGGATCTACGACATTTGCGAACCGGGTCAATACTAAAAAAAAAAATCGAATTTTCAAAATATGTTCATCTTGTAGCGCACATCTTTCCGAAAAGTCTGAAACATAAAACATATGTATTCGAGGAAATGTAAGACATATTATTTGGTCTTAAGTATGTCAAAGTGCAGTGCCACGCCTCTTCATAAAGCATTTTTCTACCGCACGTCCAAACTATATTCAGGAGAGTGGAAATTGAAATGTCCTGTAGTGCCTCTCCTTCTCCCAGTCGGCCGGTTTGACCCCTGCCCCTCTTTAAAAAAATCTTACACTTATTAGCGGATGGGATTATTTGTAATCGAGAGAACAAGAACTCTTCGGAAAAAATTGAACTCTTTATTGCGTATTAGTTAATAACTTGCTGTTTTGTGTGGCATAAAATTAAATATAGGATATATAAAACCAATACTGACAAGAGATAAGAAATTACACATTTCTTCAAATCTTAGTTCCTAGCATTTCTTTCTCTCTAATCTTGCTACAGCTTTACATGGCGTGCTTTCCTTTCTGCGAAAGAATCTATTACCTCGTCAAAGTTCGTCAAACGTTTTGCTACATGAAAAATCGAAATGTCATTATCTAATACTGAAAAAGCTGTTAATACAAGTAATACCCAAGACTGATGTGGTTTCTCGATCTGATTCCGTCTGTTTTGTCACTATCTACTAGATAAAACAAAATAGGCCTTTCTAATATGGTAGCAATTTTGTAACACACCAAATAAACGAGACTGTTTTGGCACAAATGGCCATTTTTATAACATGACAGAACATAATCCATGAAGTACCAGTAACAAATGCCTATTAGGCCTACTACAAGCAAAAAGCTTTATGTTAGGAAATAGTTTCACATTTCATTCATACGCACCAGCTTCCCAAGCATGAGATCGAAAAGAAGTATTACGAAATTTTTATATAAATTTGGAATCGTCTTATTCTTCTTTGTGATGCCCCCGTTTCTTCTCCTTCCTCGTTGTAACAATCTTGTCATCATCACCAATTCCGTAGCTATTGCTGCCATTGTCAAAATTTGTTCGCCTCTTAACTTCACTAACCCTGCCAGAATCACAGGTTTACTTATCCCGCGATTATCTTCCGGTTAGGCGTTATTACGTGTTCGAGCAACACGTTTTCCGCGTTACTTCCAGAGTAGAACTTAAGCGGCTGCTAGCCGGGGACTGTACTACTGGTCCTTACTAGTGCAGCGACCTGCCCAAAAATTTTCCGCCAAAATTTCATTTTCTTGGATATACCGAGAAGATAATACGTAATCTTTCTCACCTGTTATTCCTGTCAGTCGTTTATTTCCACTCTGGTAGTCTGAATGTATGGATTTCGCTAGTAATTATAACCAATATGCTGATCATTCGCAAACCCAATCAACCACATAATCAGACAGCGATTGGCATTCATCCGTTCGGCTATACTCCCTCAGCCCGTCCCCTTTTGTCCTTATTTCTAGATGCGACGAGGATTCTCCTGACAAACATCACGTACACTATGCATGCATTCAAAAGTCAACTTATGATTCGTTCAGAAATTAACCTAAAATGTGTTCAAAAATCAACAGGGAAGCGTTTCAAAATCATATGAATAATCGATAGACAAAATTGCACTGGATGCTAGGCGCATTGTGAAACAAGTCTTTTTCCTCAAGAATATGAATTTGGCGCCTTTTCCCGGTAGCATCTAGGTGCGACTGCTTGCACAGCCAACAGCCACATTCCTGTAGCCAGAAGCGAGAGAATCCACTACTCAAACGCGACTCAACTGCGAATGCGCATGAGCCCCCTCGTAACTGCTAAAACGAATCTAATATAAAACCCTTTGACACATTTTGATATTGGCAGACGCTTGCATGAGCACTGTGTGTCGTCGTTGTATATGGCGCGATTCCTTTGCAATTTAAGTTATTTTAGTTTTTTCTCTCATTTATGTTTTGTTGTTGAAGTATTATTCTGCAGTAGCGGGATACAGTAATATCCTTTGTTAGAGCATCGGTTCTTACTAGTCAAAATTACAAAAATTTAACTGAAAACTAAAACAATGAAAAATTCCTGGAATTCTAAAAATATCCCGGGTTTTTCCCGGTTTTCTCCCGGATGAAAAAATTCCCGGGTTTTTACCGGTTGTCCCGGGTCATATACACCCTGAGGGGAAGGGGAGGGGATAGCATTGTACTGGCAGGGAAACTGAGGAGTACTGTCTGGTGGAGTGTGCATGGACTAGAAAGCCAACAGGCATAGCATCAAGAGTTTGTGAGGCAGGGAGGCGGGGAAAATGGAGAAAAAAAGGAGAGGAGCAGGCAAAGATTAGTAGGTGCGTTGGCAGAGGGTGGCAAAGAAAGAGTGTAGGAGATGAGAATGGGGAGGAGGTAATGGGACAGAGGGGGTGGAAACTGTTGGATGGAGGGTGTAGGACAGTATGTTACCATAATTTGAGACCAGGTGGCTTCTGTAGTGAAGCAGCCACTGAAATCAAGTGTGTTGTGTTCAGCCGCATGTTGTGCCACAGAATGGTCTACTTTGCTCTTGGCCACAGTTTGGTGGTGGCTGGTTGTGTTCAGCCACATGTTGTGCCACGGAATGGTCTACTTTGATCTTGGCCACAGTTTGGTGGTGGCTGTGTATACTGTTGGACAGCTGGTTGGTAGTCTATCAATATAAAAAGCTGTGCAGGTCACTCGGCCTCTTATGGGGTTGGATAAACATGTGACAGGCTGGAATAGAAAGTGCTGGGAGAGTCGATTGAACAGGTCTTGCATCTGGGTCTTGTACAGGGATACGGTCCTTGTGGCAAGGGTGGGTTGTTTTAGGGAAGGAGACCAGACAGCAAGGTCATTGGTCTCATCGGATTAGAGAAGGACGGGGAAGGAAGTCGGCCGTGTCCTTTCAAAGGAACCATCCCAGCATTTGCCTGAACGATTTAGGGAAATCACGGAAAACCTGAATCAGGATGGCCGGACGTGGAATTGAACCATCATCCTCCCGAATGCGAGTCCAGTGTGCTAGCCACTGCGCCACCTCGCTCGGTCCTTGTGGCAATGGACTGGGACTGGTAGTGGCATAGGGATGGACTAGGATATTGTGGTTGATGGGTGGGTGACTTAACACTACTTTAGGAGAGATGGGAAGGATCTCATGTAGGATGTCCATCATTTCAGGGCAGGATGAGAGAAAATCAAAGCAGGGGTGAAGTATGTGGTTTGGTTCTATCAGTCCAGGATGGTAATGCATGACGAAGAGGCCACTCCTTTATGACTTGTTTTTGGGGTTGTGGGGTGACTGAGGGGTGAGTAAAAATAGCACAGGAGATCTGTTTGCGGACTAGGTCTGGGGCATAGTGCCTGTCTGCGAAGGCCTTGGTGAGACCTTCAGTATAATGGGCAAGGGAGTTCCTGTCGTTGATACACCCATCTCTGGATGGCCAGGCTGTATGGGAGAGACTTTTGGTGTGAAAGGGATGACAGCTGTCAAAATGCTGGTACTGTTGGTGATTGGTGGGTTAGATGTGGGCAGAGGTGTGGATGGAGGCATCAGAGAGGAGTTGGTCAACGTCTAGGAAAGTGGCACACTGGGTTGGAGGAGGACCACGTGAAGTGGATGGGAGGGACATCATTGAGGTCTTGAAGGAATAAAGATAGTGTGTCTTGGCCCTGAGTCCATATCGTGAAGATATCATCAGTGAACATGAACCAGGCTAGGGGTTAGGCATTTTAGGAGACTGGGAAGTTCTCCTCTAGATGGCCCATAAGCAGATTGGCATACATGGGTGCCCATGGCTGTGCCACAGCTTTGTTTGTATACCAGTCTGTGCACATTCTGCCAGACAGCACTCCTCTCTTTCCCCACCCATACACTGCTATCCCTTCCCATTCCCCACCCCCTCCAGAATGCTGCCTCCATCCCACATGATATTTGAATTCTGACCCAAGCTGATGGTGTGGGTGGCCACACGTGTTGTGTGCATTAGGTGTGCTTGCTTGTGTGAATGAATGGTGTGTATTTCTCTTTTCCCAATGAAGGCTGTGGCTGAAAACTTATGTGTAAGTGTCTTTTAATTGTGCCTGTCTGCAACTTAGTGTGTTATCTTTACAGTAACTAGCATTGTATCTTTTCCTACATTGTTAATATACAGCTGTTCTATTGAAGAACAGCTGTTGCACCTAAAGGAAGTATTTGAATGGTTACAAAAAGCAGGCCTCACAATAAATCCCCAAAAAGTTGTCCTTGCCTGTACTTCAATTAAATTTTTATGATATATAGTCTATGGAGAAGGAATCTGCATTGATCCTGATAGAATAGATACTATTAATCAGTTCCCAAGACCACACAATGTTAAACAAGTTTCCAAATTCATAAGCACGGCAAATTATTCAAGAAAATTTCTTGAAGGGTTTGCTGAAAACGTGAAACTGCTCAGTCAATTATGCTGTAAAGGATGTAGATTCAGTTGGGGTCATTCTCAGGAAGTTGTGTTTCATGTACTAAAACAAGCATTGCAGTCAGTGCCAGTGCTAGTCATCCTAATTTCAATGATGAGTTTATTCTACAAACTGACAGCAGTCCAAGGAATAGTAGTGATTCTATTGAAAGAAAAAGTGGACAATAGGAAGGCAAGTGACTACGCTTCTAGGGGATTGAATGAGCTGGAGAAGAAATATTCCATTTATGAATGAGAAACTCTTGTTGTATTGTCTATAATGGAAAAGTTCAGATATTATCTCAAATACAGAAGGTTTATTTTAGAAACTGTTAATCAGCTGCATGTTGGCTAGGCCCTGCAAAACTGGGTGCATTGCTAGACAAGCAACAAGAATTCTGAATTTCAAGTTCGATGTATGTAACATTAACAGCTCTCAAAATGTGCCAGTGAATGTATTAAGCTGCATGTTCAGTATCACTTCCACCCTTTCCCAGATCACTACTTTGCTCCAGGACCTTAGAGTGTTCCAAGACCATCACCAACGCATTTACAAATTAAGCAAACGCTTCAGCAACACACCTGTTCCATTGTTACTTCATTATTTCATGAGCCTCCTATGGGAGGCCACTTCGGTGTCTACAAGAGTCATGAAAAAATCTGACAACTTGTATGGACCAGAATGGATAGTGAAATTTGCAAGGGGGTGGCAAATTGTGGGGTTTGGCAGATTAGCAAACCTGCTCAGAGTAACAGGATATGGTACTTGGCTTTTAAACCTTTCTACAGACCATTCCAATGTATGTATACTGATTTTGTAGGCCCACTGCCAAGACCAAAAGAAGGCAACATATGTATTGTAGTTCAAGTTGATGTGCTCGCTATGTTTGTACAATTGCTGCCCATGAGGAGCAGGATGGCTGGTACTGTTTGCTTTACTTGTTTACAATGGCTTTTAACACTAATTGCCCTGAGACTCATAAATCGACACTGGCCAAGTTACATCTTGGGTATCAGGTGGCCACTCCACTTTGCAATTAATGGTCAATAGAGACATCCTGCCTGAAGACAAGTGGAGATTTGCCAAGAAAAACATTCGAGAGGCTCACAGAAAGGAAGCGATGTGATATAATAAAGTGCACTAGCCAAGTTCTAACTGAGTCGGAGACGAGATCTGCATTAAGAACTTTCAGGGTGTCAGCAGAGCCTCTGAAGCAGTTACTAGAAAATTGTTACCCAGATATAAAGGTGCCATTCAAATAATAAAATTTCTTACTTCCATTAGTGCTGTTCAGTGGCTTACAGATGCAGAACTATTTACATAATAAATTAGTTTTTGATGCTAAGTTATATAGCTGCTTCATATATTCAAACTGAAACAAGGTCCAGACAAAACATAATGTACTTCACTGCCCCAGGAACATTTCCTGTGGCTTCACCCTTTTGTGACTTTATAAAGCTCTCACACTGCCTTGGGTTAGGCTCTGACTTCAATACATCACTGTGGGATTCAACTTGCAACCAGCATATTTCAGATGAGTACCACAGACAGCTTCTTGACAAAGGTGGGGAATTCTCTCCTTACGGATTCATCAGTTCCAACTATTAATTACTCTGTCCATGTACGTAGACTCAAAAACCCTCCAAACCTCCATGTTCTCTTCCCAGGTAGAACACGGCCTCCCGCAAAACACATCCGGTCTCGTGTCCCATTATCAACGTGTCTACAATTCACCCCCTCTGAAGTGCAGGTGACCTTTGTAAACACTGTGTCAGGATCATTCTCAAAAGCACTCCCTTGCAAGGTTCCTTGCTCCAGCTTCATGTAGATCTACTTTTTCGAGCCAAGAGATATAACAGACCCATCTATTCTTCAAAGACTGCTTTTTGTTGGTGATCGAATTACAGAATTAAAAAATGATTTATACTGCTGGATCATGGGCTGATGGCCAAATGGTCAACGCCTTCCTACGTACAGGTAGCAGTTATCAACACTCCCTGCCACAGGAGTCAAGCGTCTTTACTGCAGAACTGGTAGTCATTATGCAAGCTATTAAATACATCCTGCTCACAAGAGTGTTCTGTAATTTCCAGTGAAACACTTAACTATTTACAAGCCTTAACTCACTACCACCTTTAACTTTCCCAGTGTATCAGATTTTCAGAGTATCAAATTCATGGCTTTTTCCATTGCCTTTTTTTAGTTTTATTCACCACCTCTCAAAAACATGCATGGTACAATCAAAAATGCTTTTTTTATGAACCTGAAAGCTGGTTGAAATGAAAACTGAATATAATAATTCTTATATCACATAAAGTATGCCACCATGAATAATCTAACTATGTACGACTTGTAGTATATCATTCATCAAATGCTATAAAAACATTACACTCTCACATAGGATGGGGTATAACTCTTTTCAAATATATTTATCATTACGTCAACTAAAATACAAATTGTTTTAACATAGTAATGTAGACAAAAGTTACCATTTTTCTTAAGACTGTGTAATAATTTTAAAGGCAAAAAATTTGTCACAGTAAAAGATTCAGTGTTTAAGTTTCTTACCTACAACTTGAAATTTTGACAGCTAAAACTTCAGTTTCTTCTTTTGTCTCTTCAGTAATCATACTATTTTTTCGAGCTCTTTTATTTTTGAACCGGTCGTCTTTTAAAACTGGCTATTTAATTTTCATCATATTTCTTCTTTTTGAAGGCTTCTACTCTTTTTGATGAAACAGTCTTCACAGCTGCTATTACCAATTTTGTAACGTTCTCATTCAGTTGTTTCTCACAGTTAATAAAACCACCTAACGATTGTAATGCACCGTAAACACTTCTTTCAGCAACACTTGCATCTTCTTCTATATTTTCAACTGAAACTTGTTTGTTAGCAGAAAAGCCTCTTTCAACTGCAGCATTTCCATGGAATATGCATAACAGCTTCTGCACAAACTTGACCAAGTCCTGGTTCACACTTCGCTGTAAATTCATCAGAAAAGGATCAAATTTGTCCTCCTTAGGATTGAACTGTTTCACTCTTTTTTTTTTCCAGAATATTCACAAAATCCAAACGAACTTCTATTTCTCCAGGATTACACAAGGCCTCAAACAAGTCTCCACACCCAAGAGGATCTCGCAAAACTTCACTGTACTGTTCCTCCTCATCCGCTATACAGTCTGGATCTCGCACCTTCCAGCTTCCATCTGTTTATATATATCTAAAAACAATGATGATGTGACTTACCAAATGAAAGTGCTGGCAGGTCGACAGACACACAAACAAACACAAACACAAAATTCAAGCTTTCGCAACAAACTGTTGCCTCATCAGGAAAGAGGGAAGGAGAGGGAAAGACGAAAGGATGTGGGTTTTAAGGGAGAGGGTAAGGAGTCATTCCAATCCCGGGAGCGGAAAGACTTACCTTAGGGGGAAAAAAGGACGGGTATACACTCGCACACACACACATATCCATCCACACATATACAGACACAAGCAGACATATTTAAAGACTCTAGGAAATTAGGATTTTTTTATCTTTCATTTTCATTTCAACCTCATGTTACACTTTCCACCTTCTAAACCATGTCACCCTCACAACACCCCCACAACGACCCCACTAAGTTTTATTTACATTCCCTCCGCAAACATGCCTTCAACCTAGCCAGATTACGCTCGCATATTTTATTTTCTCAGGCTTGTCTGACATTTGGCATATACAGTGTCTGTATATGTGTGGATGGATATGTGTGTGTGTGCGAGTGTATACCCGTCCTCTTTTCCCCCTAAGGTAAGTCTTTCCGCTTCCGGGATTGGAATGACTCCTTACCCTCTCCCTTAAAACCCACATCCTTTCGCCTTTCCCTCCCCTTCCCTCTTTCCTGATGAGGCAACAGTTTGTTGCGAAAGCTTGAATTTCATGTGCATGTTTGTGTGTCTATCGATCTGCCAGCACTTTCGTTCGGTAAGTCACATCATCTGTGATTTTAGATACATTTTTCCCACGCGCTGGCTGGTCGATAGAAACACAAACAGACAAATACATACACACAAAATTCAAGCTTTCGCAACAAACTGTTGCCTCATCAGGAACGAGGGAAGGAGAGGGAAAGACGAAAGGAAGTGGGTTTTAAGGGAGAGGGTAAGGAGTCATTCCAATCCTGGGAGCAGAAAGACTTACCTTAGGGGGAAAAAAGGACGGGTATACACTCGCATACACACACATATCCATCCACACATATACCGACACAAGATGATGTGACTTACCAAACGAAAGCGCTGGCACGACGATAGAAACACAAACAAACACAAACATACACACAAAATACTAAGTTTCGCAACCAACGGTTGCTTCGTCAGGAAAGAGGGAACGAGAGGGAAAGATGAAAGGATTTGGGTTTTAGGGAGGAGTCATTGCAATTCCGGGAGCGGAAAGACTTACCTTAGGGGGAAAAAAGGACGGGTATACACTCGCACACACACACACACACACACACACACACACACACACACACACACACACACACACACACACACATCCATCCACACATATACACACACAAGCAGACATATTTAAAGACAAAGAGTTTGGGCAGAGATGTCAGTCGAGGTCTTTGCCTCTTCACTTCCGCCTCGACTGACATTTCTGCCCAAACTCTTTGTCTTTAAATATGTTTGCTTGTGTCTGTATATGTGTGGATGGATATGTGTGTGTGTGTGCGCGCGAGTGTATACCCATCCTTTTTTTCCCCTAAGGTAAGTCTTTCCACTCCCGGGATTGGAATGACTCCTTACCCTCTCCCTTAAAACCCACTTCCTTTCGTCTTTCCCTCTCCTTCCCTCTTTCCTGATGAGTCAACAGTTTGTTGCGAAAGCTTGAATTGTGTGTGTATGTTTGTGTTTGTTTGTGTGTCTATCGACCTGCCAGCACTTTCGTTCGGTAAATCACATCATCTTTGTTTTTAGATATATATGCCACTTCCCTATATATAATTATTATATATAATTTTTTATATATAACCGCCCCCGGTGTAAAACCTGTCCCATGCACCCTCCCACCACCACCTACTCCAGTCCTGTAACCCGGAAGGTGTACACGATCAAAGGCAGAGCCACGTGTGAAAGCACCCACGTGATTTACCAACTGATCTGCCTACACTGTGAAGCTTTCCATGTGGGAATGACCAGCAACAAACTGTCCATTCGCATGAATGGACACAGGCAGGGTACTATTTTATATATATATATATATATATATATATATATATATATATATATATATATATATATATATATATATATATATATATATAGAAAATATCATCAGTGGGCATATGTTACAAATGCATTGGAAACATTGTACGAGATGTACTTGACATGCACAAGGTCTCATATCGATAGGTTCGAAGACTGTTGACATCAGAAAACAAATGCCAGACACACATAATGTCAAAACTTAACCCTTCTTCAGGCAGATCCTCTGACATTTCTTAAATGTTTTGCCACAATGGATGAAGCATGGGTTCACCACTTTCAACCTGAATCCAAAGTTCAATCATAACAGTGGAAACACCCCTCCTCACTCACCCCCAAGAAGTTCAAGTCAGTCACACCAGCTGGAAAGACGTTGGTCTCTGTGGATGTCTTGAGGAGTGTTATCCTGATTAAATACATAAAAAAAGGTGAAACAGTGAACAAAGCATACTATGCTGCTCAACTAATGCGTTTGAAGGAGGCCACCAAAGTGAGAAGCGTCAGGATGTTGACAAAATGAGTACTCTTTCATCAGGGCAACGTGACTTTGCACATATCTGTCAATCCGTCATTGAAATGTCTGCCATCACACCATGTGGCTTCAAACTGCTTTGGCACCCACCTTATTCAACCAGGTTGATCCCCCCGACTCATCTCTTCCCTAGGCTTAAGAGGTAACTAGCTGGAACCAATATTTGATCATATGATGACATCATGGCTGTGGTGTAGGCCTTTTCTGCCATGCAGCAAGAAATGTTCTACAAGGAGGGTATAATGTGCCTACAGCACCAGTGGAAAAAGCGTGTGGCCCTAACAGGGTACTACATTGAAATATAGCCACAAACATTTGGACTACTGACAACCTTTACTGGTTGGGCTCAGAATTTTTCAGTCATCATGCCCCCCCCCCCAATATGTCTTTCTTAGTTATCTCGTATATTTTTCCTACTTTTAGTTAAAGGGCACGATGCGTATACTTTCCGTATGGTCTATTTTAGTTGCCACAATGTTGAGAATGAAATGTGGACAAGATACCTAAATTTCATATAAAATTTACTGTATAACAATATCTCATTTAAGTACCACATAGGTGTCATATGTAATATTGAGAAATATTCCGTCTTTCGCGACTGTAACAAAAGTTTTATTTACACTGAGCACGTTTGGCTTTATTTTAAAGCACTTCAATCAATCAAAAGGAAGTAGACAAAATACATTAAACAAAACTGTGGACTTACAAAAGCATTAGGACTTGAATGTACCGTTTATCAGTGAAGTGCTCTGAGCTATGTCAAATATAATTTTTGTGTGTGGCACACACAAACATCATTTATTTGCTAAAACACTGATCAGCCAACAAACGTTGAATATTGTGTTACTGCAGCACAAAACTACGAAAGGTGACTTGGCAATGGAGGAGACAAAATACTGTCCACTGAAGATGCTTCAAAAGAGAAAAACGCGTCTGGTCTAAATAAGTCGCTTATTACAGTTGCAAAAGAGGAATATATTTCAGTACCATTGGTAAAACTGCGACTGTGGAACAAAAAAAAGAAAGAGAACATGAGTACCATTTTGTATGTGCCATACCTTTCATTGATTGAAGTGCTTTAAAATAAAGCCAAACGCGTCCGGTGTAAATAAAACTTTTATTACAGTCGCGAAAGACGGAATATATCTCAATATTACATACGACACCTATGTGGTACTTAAACTAAATGAGATATCGTTATACAGTAAATTTTATATGAAATTTAGGTATCTTGTCCATATTTCATTCTCAACATTGTGGCTACTAAAATCGACCATACGGAAAGTATACGCTATGGACTTCTACCTCTGCAAACTCTTCAAAATTTCGTGCAATGGTTTACTACATTTAATGCTGCATAATAACTACGTTGAACATAGAAACAAAATTAAGTCATTTATGGGGGAAGGTATCAGTCAAGAAGACGTGTAAAAATCTAATTTTTGGGCCAAATAGTTTTTGTGAAATCGAATGATAAGCGTGTCAAAGCAGTGGGAACACCATGTGTCTGCACAGGCGAGCAGTGCAGTGATGACAAAATCGCCCACAGCGCGGAATGCGGGGAGCACGTGTCTATAGCAGCGAAAGGGTTAATGAAGAGACAAAGCACTAGAAATTTCAAAAAATTGCATTCAAACTAATATAATACGTGAAGTAACGCACTTCGATATTGTTTTTAAATAATGAAAATATGACGCACCACACAAGGTTTGAACTCATAACCTTTCACATACAAGCCAAACACCTTAACCGTTACGCTATCGCGGCTCGTCTGCCTACAGGATGCCATGAGGACTATAACACGTCACGCAAAATACTGACAAACACTGTTGGTATAACTATGAATTACTCACGCTTCGTCGAAGTACAATAGGAAATAAACTGTTACCGCTGCTCTTTATTGCGAAAAAGCAGTATAAAAGAAAGTCTGCTATCAAGACATTGTTTTTGTTCTATTACTTTATTTATGACTGAACGTTTCTAAAACTGAAGACACTTGTCCATGCTCTGCACTGCAGTCGAGATCTGGCAACGTCGCTCTCTGTTCATTGGCTGACTGTGTTTTGTGACGTCAGATGCGCAGAACGAACCTAAACTCGGCCGCCAACATAAATGACGCGCACTTTAGAGTAGTAAAATATTTGTGAGTAACACTGATGGTAGTTAAAGTCTGATGATGGCCTTTTAAGCTGATAACTCGTTAATTAAATAAATTAATACTGTAGAACCACTCAATATTGTGCTTTAAATTGACAATAATGAAGTTGTTCTATCATGAAGCAACAAAATAATCAGTTAACACAAGAATGGTTGCGTATACAAGAAGGATTCATCTGTCCAAGAGCAGACCAGGTATTGGGGAGTATATTTTCTCTCCTTCCTAATTAGATTGATAGGAATAGGAAAATTTCTTGTAAATGGTAATATGAAAAGTAATGTGAAAGTGGTGTTTTTAGCAACAGTGCAAAATTGGCTATTTTTTTACAAAATCTGGCATATTCTCTATTACCATGGAAAATACTGTAAAAATACTTATACTGGTAAATGATAATTATTGATGATGAAAATGGATGTTGACCTTTTTTTCTCAACAATGGGAATTGCGTATAATCTTTAATTGACATTTCATTTCCTGCTTCAAAAACTGTGGTTCTAGATGTGACCCTTAAAAAAAAAAAAAATGCTCAACTTCCAATGAACTACATTCCAGTAACAGTTTTCCTTGCCAACACAGCACTCTCAGACATGTTTGCAAAAAACCTAACTACTGTAGCTGTATCGTCATTCAATCGACCTAAATTGTGTCTCCTATTATAATGGACCAACTTTGTTTCGATTTGGAGGTGCGGCCTAAAACTTTTCTCTCCCCTTGAATTTTGAGTCTCAAATTTCAGGTGCAGCTTAGATTCGAGTAAATACGGTAATTGGTTTTCTGCAGATGGGCTTGCTCTAAACTTTGAAAAAAACTCAGTACATCCAATTTTCTGCTGCAAAAAGTACAATTCCTTCAACAAATATAACACATCAACAGAAGTCAATAGACAGTGTAGAGCACACTAAGTTTTTGGGTGTACATATAGATGAGAATCTTAATTGGAAAACTCATATTTTGGATCTCCTAAAGCAACTAGGTGCAGCAACTTTTGTGATCAGAATAATTGCCAATTCATAGTAATTAGTAAGCTAACATACTTTGTATACTTTCACTCTCTGATGTCATACAGAATAATATTTTGGGGAAACTCAACATTTAGACAAAAAGTATTCACTGCTCAAATGAAAGTGGTTAGAATAATGTGTGGGGTTCATAGTCGCACATCTTGTAGGCATCTTTTAAAAAGATTGGGAATTCTTACAACAGCCTCACAATACATCTAAACACTAATGAAATTTGTTCTCAACAACATGGACTAGTTTAAAAACAACAGTGACATTCATGATTATAATACCATGAAAAAAGAAAGACTTACACTATCCTTTGATCAACCTATCTTTGGCACAGAAAGGGGTAAAATATGCTTCTATAAAATTTTTTGACAAATTAACATATGAAATAAGGTGTCTGACAGACAGCAGTAATAGCTTCAAAAATAAACTGAAATCGTATCTCTTTGACAACTCCTTCTATACCATAGATGAATTCTTGAATAGGAATAAATAAATCTATAAATATAGTACATGCATTTTGTGCCATTTAAGGGAATGGGGTAAATAACAGAAGTATTAATCTTTGTCTCTGTATTGTAATATATGTATATATTAAAAAAATTTTGTTTCATATGTGCATTTCTTGTGCACTTGACACGTTCCACATCATAACGGCTACCCTACCGTGCGATTGATCAATGGAACACGCAACCAACCAACCAACCAACGAAGGGCTGCTCTACAAATTGACTCCTGGAGGTATGTAATGGCCAGGTATTGTTTCATTATTTTATTAGTCTGATGTCACTTACCAATTCCATAATGTAGATATATTTTGAAAGCATGCAGTAACACAATTTGTGAACAAATGCACCATTGTGTCATGCTTTACTAACTAAGGAGCCAGTTCAGTACGTTTCTTTTAGAGACAGTTCACAATAGAGATGTCTGACCAAAGGAAGTACTATTAGAAATTTCTAAGTAACATGAATTGTTGCAACTCACCCTTGTGAATGGATTAAAAAGTATCCTGTAACAGAGATTCAACGGAACTATTCATAGGAATACTGTAACACATTGGATGGAATGTAGATGGTTCTTTTGTTATGTACCTCACATGTTGCTGTCAGCTGACAGAAAGCTTCCTCATACAGATACTTAGCTGTTATGTTTCTGTGCCTAACTCACGGCAATCCCTTCAGCCCATTTGCAACACGTCTTATCATGCATACTTCCTTCATCTCTCCCCTAATCTAGTTTGCTCCACTTCAGACTTAAGTAAACCCCACATCTACTTTTCTTCCGTACTTTTATTCACACAGAAGGAAACTGCACGTGGTCCCACATTTATAATTCACCTCTCATCCTCTGTTCTACTACAGCCTTTCTTTTCTTCCACCATTTTACAATCTTCTCCCTCCCCTCTCCCACTACTATATGTTCCTTTTCTTGTCTGATCCCCTTCACCCTGTCTCAGTCTTCAAATGTTGCTTCTTTTGAAGTACTCATTTTTTGTCACTGTGTGATTCTCATCTTAATTATTTACTTGTTCATTGTTTTCCAAATCCTTATTCTTCACTTTCAAGCACTTCAAGCATACAGGAAGTAGCTTGTTCTCATAAACAAGTCTAGTGTGTCACGAGCCTATGAATGGCTACAACTAAAATGGAAATTAATGTAATTTAGTGGGAAGCTCAGAACCAAGCACTGACCTAACTAAATTTCTACAATACACGGAAAGGATAGGCTGGTAGTCACTATAAAGATGGCACACTGAGTTGCAGATAGGCACAACAAAAAGACTGTCTCAATTTAGCTTTTGGTCAAAGCCTTCTTCAGAAACTAAACAAACATTCATTCATATAAGCAAGCACATTTCATCTACATATGACCGCTGCAGCTCAGACCACAGCTGCCGAATATCATGATCACGTGTATGTCAGGTGTGCATGCTTGTGTGAATGTGTGTGTGTGCGTGTGTGTGTGTGTGTGTGTGTGTGTGTGTGTGTGTGTGTGTGTGTGTGGAGGCGGCTTTGGCTAAAAGCTAAATTGAGACAGTCTTTCCATTGTGCCTGTCTGCAACTCAATGTGTCATCCTCATGGTGACTAGCTGTCTACCCTTTTTCTTATATTGTTGATATTCCAACCTGGAGTTTCCATTGTCTAACTAAATTTCTGTAAGACAAATGACAATCCTAGGCAACACAACTATAATGTACTAACATAAAAATAAAACTGTTCAGCATGTTGCAGAGGAATGAAAAATAGTACAGACATAAACCGCCCTAATTCAGTGGAACAGGAGAGCACACTACTGACAAAAGTGAAGGGTTATTTGTGTCACAAACTGACATCACAATAGTCCCAGGTATGCAATATCTTAACAGTTTTCAGTCATTAAGTGGTAGTGCAGCATATTTTCCTTTGTTGTGCCAAGGCAGAATCCTGTAAGAATCTTGCCAACAGAATTCACACTATACAGATTTCTTTTTTAAAAAAAAAGGGTGTTAATGTATTTTAAAATTTTGATATCATACAATACCTTAACAAAATCACAGCTGCCAGCAGCATTTCACAAACAAAGAAATATGTACATAGTTCACAAATAGTGAATAGTGAATTAGAAAAAGTCTTCTTGGACGAAACAACACAAAGTTGGTGTGAACATGCTTTCGCATATACATAAAAAAAAATCTTAGAAGAAAAAAATTATATCTTAGTACTATTACAGGGAAGCTCAATGTAAGCTATTACAAAATACTGTAAGATTTAAAAATATACGAATACAGGTATAAAATGTGACAACAGGTACTAGCAAATAGTTGAAGTACAGCAATGAAATGATATAATTTGTAAAAAATCTTTGCAGTAGTTTGACCAGAATACACACAAGCTCATGGGAGAAAGTGCAATGGTTCATGCGTGAAAGATGCACTCTATGAATTGTATGATTACTAAAATTTTACAACAAATTGAGCAGAAAATTTTAATGCATTTTGTTGAAAATGTTTCATGACGATGTTACTAATTACTATTTTAACCTCACAAGATCAATTAAATTTAGTCGCACTGTCCCATTTCCCAGTCTGAATCATCAGACTGAACAGTTTTCATTCTTTTAGGCTCTTGGAATCTCTTTGCTTTCTTTGTTTTGGTTTTAGCTGTCTCTTTAACAGGGCCAAAATCATATCTCGCTTTTAATCGTTCTCTTATAAGAAGACCTTTTATCAATCGCCTCCAGTTTCCATAGATCCGTTTTAACCTCTTCTCCTCATAGCGCCTATCTGCCTCCTCTTCTTCCTTAAAACAACAAAAAATAATTATAATACACAAATAAAAAATAAAAAATATTATCTATAAACATTACAGATGTAAAAGGGCAGATGTTTTCAGCAATGAAGTGAATCAAAATTCTGTACAGGAAATATGTAAAAAAATATGCTGTAATTAAAATAAGAATGCTGAAATCTGTAGAAAGCTGGGATACACGGAAAGTGCCTTCATTCTAAACGTGTTAAGAACAGTGGCATCACGAAACACATTACAAAGGGAGAAAGTACACAGCTGAACAAAACAAAGCAGAGGCAGGGTAAGGAAATGATGAGATAAAGGAAAAAGAGGGGGAACAGAACAGAAAGTGAAGGAAAACATTACAGTAGTTATCCTACCACACATTCAGAACATCTATTAAAAGATATATTTCGCATTTCATAATATTAGAGGAAATATTTCTAGGTAATAGCAGCAAAAAAACTAAAGTCAGCAAGTAAGGAGTCCCCAGAAATTAATTCACTTTTTATCTGTTGCCATAAGTACACTGGAGTCAAAAGTCAAAGATCCCACTTACACACATATGTACCGGGTACTTATAATTAGAGTGCAGTTCCTCACGGAGATCCAGTGTAGGCTGTAGTTATCGTATGGAGTGAAACTTGGTAGATATGCTAATGCATTAATGCAGGACAGATTTACAACGGAAAAATTTAGTTCCAACTTTGGCCACCAGGTGCAAATCTGGTGCTGTACCCTGTTTGTATAACAGTATGCATCCACACTGTCATTTAACAAGCCGTAACATGAGTGGACTTTATGGCTACTGAGAAGAGAGACTGTGTGCTGTTAGTGAAACTGTTTTATGAGGATATCTGCGATTAAACTGCCGCACTGAGAATGTGTAACTAACTGAAGGCTCTGAGGAGAGGCCCATGGTATTAAATGTTTTAAAAAAGGTGGTAATGATATTTGAAAACAGAGGTGAGCTTGGTATGGCACCTGGAAATTACTGACAATGTTGCTGTTGCCGCAACTAACCATGTGGCACGTGCTCCGGCTAGTACTAATGCTTGTGCAGTATGACAAGGCACTTTTTACACTATAGGGTGCAGTGAATACACAGTACTACCAAATTTGGGGTACTGTTAAACTGTGTGTTGTGCACAAAAAGACACTGCACTCATCATATGAGGCTGTGTGGTGTGGATTCACAAGCACCTTTACTCTCGGCCCGTTCTTCTTTGAAGAGGAAACAGAGCCTGTCAGGTGTACTGTGACATCTGCATGTTATCGAGACGACCTTTTACAGTACGTGATTCCTGCTTAGGAAGAGCACAACCACGTGGAAACCACAGTTTTCACGCAAGATGGAGCAACATCTCATGTCACTTGCCCAATGAGAGAACTGCTTAATGAACCTTCCACGAACATGTTATCCAGAGGTTTTCCAGATGTGTGGCCTGCAATATCACCTGACCTGAATCCATGCAACTTTTTAGCTCTGCCTCTGGGCAGTCTAAAGAACATGTTTAACCAGAGACATGTTCTGTGTCGACCTGATTTGAAGGCCAGTATACAAGGGCATGTTGCTCAGATTCCACCAGAACTGTTGTGAGCAACTGTTGATCACGTCATTTTTATGGATACAGCATCTCTTTCTGAGCAACTGTTGATCACGTCATTTTTATGGATACAGCATCTCTTTCATGTCTCCATTGCTCATATTTAACAGAATGTGTAAAAAGTGGCCCATAATAAAATCAATATTATGCTTTTCTCATTTGACATTTTCTTCCCGCATCCCATTCCCAATCCATTACACAGGGAAACATTTCTGTACATCTTTATTGCATTCACAGCACCAGACTTGTCCCTGATAGCCAAAATCTAAACCCCCCTTTTTTTTCATGGTATATCATTTCTGCGTTAAAACATTAGAACATCAACAAGGTTTCACTGCCATACAATAATTACAGCCCACACTGGATCTTTATGAGAGCTGCTCTTTAATTATAACCACTTGGTACGACTGACTCTGAAAGCTTGTAAACTTAAATACCTTCATATACGTGTTCTTGGTGAGAATATTCTTACACTATATTTTCAAAAACTGGTTACTTTTGTTCATACAGCAGGCAATATTATGTCTCAGTCTTTCTGTTCGACGTGAGTATGCATCCAGAGTACATCTGCCAATGGCTTATTAAAATGGTCCACAAGCCCGTTCATCAGTGGCTGCTAGGTGTGGTCTCTCTATGCACAATGTAATTACCTCTGACAACAGTCTTGACTCCAATACATGGTGTCCATAAATTATCTTTACATTTTTAAGACTTTGATTACGAAATGCAATTCAATGCTTTTGGACATAGTGCGAAGGGAACCACATCGGAACCAACTACCTGGGCTTGGCATATGGTATTGCAACGGGAAGTGTTCTCCATAAACATGGGGAGGTCACCCACCTGTTTCAGATGTCAATATGGACAACATATAGCAGGCATTTGTCAGGAGACTGGCAAAATCAATGTGTATAGCAGACAGAGTTGGAAATGCCATGATCAACAGTGCACAAAGTCTTCGACGAGACGTTACATCTTTATGTCAACAAGGGGCAGCAGCCAAAGCTGGCTAACACAGCTCAACATGAACAGTTTGCAGTGGGTATACCAGTAAAGTTGGACACTATGATATTTGGAAAAGATTTGTCACTTCAGTAAATCATCCTTTCATGTATCCGGAATACTGCCCATCACAACATCTGTATATAGCATGGACACCTATGGTGGGCAATACTGCATGCGAGCACAATGTACGGCATGCATGCAGTCTGGGGCTCAGCCTGTCTCGGAACAACTTGCTACGCCACAACGTTTCATTTAATGATGTGATATGATCGTTTTTCTTATGGCATGTGGTGCGGTATTTTTCGGTTAGCAGGTTCTCTTCTATTCACGGCCATAGCAGTGTTTATCCATGGCTAATTGCTCTTGGTATGAAGGAAATTCGAAGGTTCTGTGGCTGTTGCAACAGGGCATACATTCAGAAAGGGGCAGCCTAGTGACCTACAAAAACTAAGAGGAAACACAGGGTCAATCTTTTTTCTGAAAAGAGGGATGTGAATTTGTAATGTTTATTATGCAGCTGCAAAATAGCCAGATGCTGCAAATTTGCTGTAGAATGACTTTACGATACCATGCACAACGAATCTGAAGATTAAGCTATCAACGAAAGAGCAAAAAGTAATCATTATCAACAGACGATTCGTATGGGATTAATTAATTTGTACATAATGAACCACTTTGTGCTAAATTTGCAGGCATGGTGCAGGTGACGAAATAGATATTAAAATAGTACATTTTCCAAAATTGCAATAATTTTTGATAGAACTGTATGAAGAGTATGATGGCACTATATATTACAGTGACATTCATTGGATAAGTCTAGGGAGCAAGAATAACTTTTCCATTTAAAACAAACTACTGAATAAAAATGAACTCAGGATCTATAATCAGACTGGGAATGGATTGCAGACATCTCATTTCTAGTGGACACTCTGCACCCTTGAACATCCTCTGAAAAACACTGAAAGACTACGAGAAATTTACTTAATATTTTATGGGGAAAGTGGAAGCATTTAAAAAAAAAAAAAAAAAAAAAAAAAAATTTGGAAATGACAATTTTTGAAAAAACACACTGGCCATTTCCTTTAGCTCTTTGGCATCAAAGAAATGTGAATTTTGAAGAACTCAGTGCAGTGCTTCAAGAATTAAAGGAACAGCTTTCAAAATGTTTTCTCAGAACAGAAAATCTCACATCCGTCTTTGAGCTACTTTTGAGACACTTTGCTGTTTCACTTGAAAGTGCCCCAGTGCAGATGGAACTGAAGGACCTGCAGTGTAAATTTGGTTTAAAATACACATTCTTTTACATTAAAACTGTCCACAAGTTCTATAAAGTTTTCCTCTCAAGAGTTCTCATGTCTCCATAATGAGGCTGCAAAAGTAATATCAGTGTTTCAATCAACATGTGTGTGAAAGTTTGCTTTCAAATGTTTCGTGGTGATTGAACGTAAAATGTGATTCATCTGAAAAGGTCACCTGTCACAATTCCAGCCTATGTCATTGATGAACAGCAATCAGCACAGGTACATGAGCCATGCGCCTGTTGCGGAGACCCGTACACATCGACATTCCCTGAATGGCCACTGAAGAAACACTGCTGGTAGCCCCCTTGGTTCATCTGGTTGATCAGCTGATAAACACTTACATGTCATTTCACCCGTACACGACTCTCCAGCTATCACTCACAGGTCATCTATGGCCTGGGTGCACCACAAATGCCTCGTTGTCACTTTTATATAGCGCTATTTTTCCATGCATGGTACCCTTTAACCATGATGATGCGCAAATTACAAACTTAGCAGTTTTGGAAATACTGCCAGCCTTGGCATGAAAGGCAAAGATCATTCCCTTTTCGACGCCCAATAAATTGCTGTTTCCAGATTACCACATTGACTGCACTGTTTTCCATGTCCCATGGACACGTTTTATATACCCTCCACTGCTAGTGCTGCCACCTGCCATCGGTTAATGGTTTTTGCTTGTTGACATCAAACAGACGGTTGTCACATTACTGTGACTGGACAGTGTATATCTAAGTTTAAAAGTTTTAAGCATTCCATAAGGAACAATGTGGCATGCACAACACTACTGGTGTAATGCAGTTGCAAACCAGCTTAATGTATTCTTTTGTGCTATCCACTGGTAACTGTTCATCAGGATAAGCTGCACAGAGCTTTAGACTTTCAAATTTTCTACTATAGTATAATATGAAGCCAAGGCGCATGAAAGCATTTAATGTTCCTTGTGCGACTGCCCTCAAATGCAGTACATTCGCAGTTTCCTCATCTTCCCACACAGACAGTGAGGCTTGGTAGTGGGGGAAGTGTGCAATCTGCCATGAGATCCACATGCATCTGAGAGCTCTACACATGTGCAGAATTCTTGGCCATTTCCCGTAGACAGGCATCAAAGTGTTTTCATGTTACATATGAAACGGAAAGAGAGGGAGAGTCCCAAGAGCAATGTGTGATGCGGAGTTGTGCACAACTGCATCAATGATGCAGTCTCTTTCGAGAATCTACTGTCATCAATAATGTTTACCTGGGCACATCACAAGAGTTTGCTGTGTCACAGTTGGAGCATACCTGCATCATATTCCAAAAGGACAGAAAAGGATGGGACACCATCTCACTGGTCCCTAAACACTCGGAAATTTCTGGATTGAAAAGTTTATGGGTAGGTGGAGGACGAAGAGGTCTGTCCCACTGCTTGCCATGGTCACTTGATCTTACATCAGTAGACCTCATCCTACGGGATCAGGTGTCCTGAACCAAAGTCGCAGACCTACAGGACTTCATGACATGCATTCACAATGCATTTCAACATGACCAACCTCCATCCCTCCAAGTTCCTGAAAACTGAATAAGGACTGGATGTTGTATGTGCCACTATCGAGTGCACACATTGATGTGTATGAATGAGGAAACAAAACTTTATGAGTTACCTTGTAACATGTTCAAAATCAGTTATTATCTAGAACAGTTTTAAAGATATTGAAGTCTAAAGCTGTAAATTTTCAGATGCATTTTACTTTTCCATGACGACTTGATGCTCAATGATTAAAATTGTGTCTTCTGAAAGAGACTGTTGCTTTCTGAAACCTCAGCAGTTACACCGTCTTGATGACAACACATGATGTGAGATAGTGAGTGCTGCTTTTCATCATTTTTTTTCCCAACCGTTAACTTGGGAAACCACCCTCAAAGGTCAATTTCAAAATGCTGAAATGGAGCAAATGCAGGACGAATTGGTACCAGATATCCTGGGGCTTCTGAGTCACATGCTTCTATTACTGTCATTCTGTACATCAGTAGAGATCTGGCCAACAATTCTATCAATGATATTCGCAAATTCCATATGACTTGACAAAAGATTGTTATGACAATACTTCAGTATTACTGACCACGAATGACCAGGGATAATGAGCAACTATTTCCATGGCATTTGTTCATTATTTTCTCTCCATATATTAATCTGAGTTTTGTCTTGACAACTGCTTCCTTCTCTAACGCCTATACAATCTTCTGTAATGCTGTATTTTCTGCTTGTTCAGCTGCAAAGTTCACTAATGCAGTTATGTGTAGGATACCACCTGTGCTGTAATATTACAACAACGGATTCCGTGAAGGGTAATCTACACCCTTGCATGTGTGTCCAGTTTTGCATATTACGAGGGGTAGCCATAAAGTTTTAGTTATTACTGTGGGGAAAAAAATAAAAAATAAAAATAATTAGGCAGCTAAAGAAGTCATCTGGATTAATCTGACACAGCTGCAGTGTTTCCTCTGTTGCAGCGTTGTTCCCCTCCAAATGAAGATAACTAATTACTACCTGATACTCAACTAAATGAGCTATGTCATTCTAATTTGGCTTCATTAGTGGCATGATACAATACTGTGGCATCGGAATCTCATGTGCACCCAGACTGCGGACAAACAATAAATGTCTGAAGGGATTGGGAGAAGACAGTGTTAATCCTTCCAGAGCGTCGTTTTCAATTAAGACACATCATATGTGGGTGAAATTCAAAGACAAGGACATAAATATAACAGGGCAAAACAATTTACAATGCAGGCAGTTCTTTCTAGTGGTATACACGGAACTACTTGGTACCAACATGCTGTACGCTTGAAAACAGAACAGATTGTGTGATAAGACAAATCTTCACTGAATTTTGGGTTAGCACTTTTCTTCAATCAACCGTTCAATTACACAAATTTATTTTTCGAAGTTATAATTTACTGAATATCTCTCAAACTGTGAAGGCATATTCCTAAGGCCTCAGTACCCATCTTGCCAATCACCCTGATGGTCCCTTCAAACTTGTTAGCCTGCAGTGTTGATGGTCAAAGAGTGGTTGGTCTGCCATATAAATAGAATTGAAATGTACTGATTGCCCAGACAACTGCAACTATTTTTCAATCAAAGAGTTATTCTTTTGTGTACTTAGAGTATTCTGGAAGTGAGAGCAATCGCTTTTTCAACACCTTCCTTGATATGTATTTGCAAAACACACTAATCCCACAACCACTAGTGTCAATATGTAATTCCACCTTGGCATTCTCTTCCAAAATTGAAAGCACTGGTGTAAATGTCATCTCCTCCTCAAGGCTACAAACAGGCCTTTCTGGCCACTCACTGTAGTAATAATAATAATGATGATAATAAATTAAAACACAAAGAGGTGACTTCTTGCAGTAGTTCCTGCAGAGACGAGCTTTACAAGCGATATCGTTTTAAAGCATCTATAGTATGAGCCAATTCCAAAGAAGTTTCTCACATGAGCAATATAGTGAGTGACAGCTACTGGGACACATTGACATGTTTACCAGAAGTCAGCTGTAGTTACGTGCAATTTCCTGCTGTGTACAAAATGACCCTGTTTGACATCTTGTGGCATATATTCATCACATACAATTTCTCCATCTTTACAGTGGCACACACTGTGTCCAGGAAATAATGCAAAGCTGTCCTCAGTACACCAAATGCCCATTTTTCTGGATGGCAATGGAACTGGTTACGGAACTGACAAACTTAGTGTTGCATGATAGTTGTGACATAAATGTGGGGATTCTAACTTCACTTCTCAGTGTTGGTATGCCTATTAAGAGATCAGTGCCAACGAATAACAAATCTCTTCTAAAATTAGTGATACTATCAGCTCCTGACTGGGCTCAAAACTGAAAGCTGCTACTTCTGGCTGTCTCTGTTTGACATTAAAATATGGTTTTCCCACATTAGCGTTGTAAGGTGTTTATGATCTTCCATGAGTACCATCAGTATGGCATGCAGAAGCTTGTCAAACTCTTTATCATAATGTTTTCTGGTGCAATGACTGTGTATGCTACCACCAACTGATGAAGACTTCTGTTGTGGTGAGATCCTTCAAACGAAGCACTTGATACTCATCTCCTGTCATACACCATGTCCTTCATTAGAAACGTTTTCGGCTTCTAGTATAATCATGTTCACCGTGTGATACAGCACCAAAACATACATACACAGATTACTTATCAATGGCTAATCTGTCATTGGCACTGTCTATAGTTGTTTGGCAGTGTGGAGTTGCTGCCAGGTGTCGCCAAACATGGTATTAATTTTTTACTGAATCTGTTAAGCCATTTTGTCAGATTCTGTCCAGCAACTTTGAATGGATGCCTGATAAGCATATGTCACATTAATGTTTTAGTATCATACATTGACAATCCTATGAGAAATGCACTGTTTGTACTTGGGTTCCTGCCCATTTAAGGGATAGCTTTTGTGTAGCCCCATCATACTCACAGTGATGTTGTTGTTTGAAATACCTGGTGTCACCACCAAATTAACACAGAATCTGGAATCGAGTTCCAGTTATGAGAGCAGAGTTGTCAACACGCTTTCACACAGGAAGTATGTTTACTGATTGCACACAAAACTGACTTGCCTGCCTCAGTAGAGGCATAACATAACATTCAACGTAAATAAAATATTTTAGCAAATTTCAATAATCCATGAATAATTAAGACCCAGAACCTTCCAAAAATTATAAACGTTGAAAATAATTTCAGGAGGCAGGAATCAAGCTAGTGACATGCACATTACCAACCATCAACTGTAATCAGTACATTATGGCAGGCAATGAATAGTTCAGTACAATGCCATGTACTGGGCATCATGAAAACATTTGGGAAATTTGGGCTTGAGGGTGTCACACATGGCCCAGCAACTTACAGAGTGAAGATGTATATATAGATCCACCCTTCCCCCACCGTAATGACACAGAAGGATTCGACAAACAACAAAACTATTAGTGACCTGTCATCACATGAGATCACTGTTTTAAGAATGATGAAATATGGGACTTGCATAGTAATAGATGCAGAGATCACTCTGCAATAACCATCAAGGACATAATAGCACTATTTTATACATTTTGGTCAATCTGATGAAAATTTAAAATATATTCAAAATTAATTACAATACTTTTGAAGATTGACACCTAGATAATAGCAGTCTTTGCAAAAAGTCCATAATAATATTCTGGAAAATAATTTTAATATATTGGACTCACTGCTTGCCATGCTTCAGCCAGCACATCTTTGTACTCTTCGCAGACTACGAATCCGTCATAAACAGGATGACTTGCTCCACAGTGGAAATCAAAACCAATTACTGCTGGAGCACAATCTATCTGCAATTTTCTGGCTACGCGATTCAAACCTGGAACTGAGATGTTAATTTTGTTAGATCTCTAGATTTACTAAACAAATTAAAAAGATAAAACCTGCTTGCATAGTGGAACACATTACACTGTATCACATGTGCACACAAGCTTCAGAGTAACATTCTGTACATGAACTCAATTTAAGCATAAAATATTAGAATTTTGTATGTAACCTTCACTATATAATGGCGTTTTCAATGAAATTAACTTGTGTGAAAAATCAGACCAGTGTGACTGACATGCAGATCTTTGCTGTCCATAGTAACGCTTCCACAACAGAGACCAGAAAAGGATAAGTAGAGAACAAAGAAGCACGCAGTGTTAATCTGTCAGGAATGTTTGTGTAAGTTCCTGATGATTTCAGAAAAGATGAGAAGGCTGTATTGTTTATTATGACTTAAAATACTCTTTATACCTCTCTACTGCAGTGTCTTGCAACATGTGTAAGAGCGACTGTTCATCAAACTTACTTTTTTCAAGCAAACAAACACAGTTACTGTGTTTCTACCTTGTATATTTTACTCTCAAGAGTCTATTCAGACAATGTCTGTTCCACATGACAGCTCCTTTTTTGATCTTCTTCTACACAGATACTCCGCAATGAACTGTACAGTGCATGGCAGAGAGAACACCATACACTACAAGTCATTTCCTTTCCCATTACACTTGCAATTACAACTAGAAAAAAACAACTGTCTATAAGCCTCTGTATGAGCTCTAATTTCTTATATCTTCGTGGCCCTTACACGCAATCCTTGTTGTAGGCAGTAGAATCACTCTACTCTCAGCTTCAAATACTGGCTCGCTAAATTTTCCCAATAGTGCTACTAATAGTGCTACTTTTATTTTGGTGTGGGCCTATCACTGAGTTACTTCGCAAACTATTTGTTATTTCCTAAAACTGATTTATCATCGTCAATCATTTTCAATTAAAATGGCAAGAGAAAGTCATTTATAGAGCAAAATTTACAGAATTTCATAAGATGAGAGTGAAGCAGATGATTCTGACTTCAAAATAAACAGTGATCATGACAGTAATACTGAAATATGTGGTGGCGAAGATAAAGATGTTCAGCCTTCTGCCAGCACCGATGCCCCTAGTGTTGGTGACTCAAGTACAATTCCTGTGATCGACTCGTGAACATCACCCAAGCACTTTTATAAAGGAAGGAAAGGAGCAACTAAATGGAGAAAAACTTGTTTCCAACAAAGCATTCGAACAAGACATCACAAAATAGTTATTGTGCATTGGCCTGGAAGTATACGAGCTGTCACAAGTGCACACTATGTGATCAAAAAGTATCCGAACACCTGGCTGAAAATTACTTACAAGTTTGTGGCGCCCTCCATCGGTAATGCTGGAATTCAATATGGTGTTGGCCCACCCTCAGCCTCGATGACAGCTTCCACTCTTGCAGGCATACGTTCAATCGGGTGCTGGAAGGTTTCTTGGGGAATGGCAGCCCATTCTTCACAAAGCGCTGATGTCGGTCGGTGAGGCCTGGTACAAAGTTGGCGTTCCAAAACATCCAAAGGTGTTCTATAGGATTCAGGTCAGGACTCTGTGCAGGCCAGTCCATTACAGGGATGTTGCTATCGTGTAACCAATCCGCCACAGGCCGTACATTATAAACAGATGCTGAACTGTGTTGAAAGATGTAACTGCCATCCCCGAATTGCTCTTCAACAGTGGGAAGCAAAAAGTTGCTCAAAACATCAATCTAGGCCTGTGCTGCGATAGTGCCACGCAAAACAACAAGGAGTGTAAGTCCCCTCCATGAAAAACACATCCACACCATACCACCACCACCTCCGAATTTTACTGTTGGCACTACACACGCTGGCATATGACGTTCACCGAGCATTCGCCATACCCACACTTAGCCATCGGATCACTACACTGTGTGCCGTGACTGTTCACTCCACACAACCTTTTTCCACTGTTCAATTGTCCAATGTTTACGCTCCTTACACCAAGTGAGGCGGCGTTTGGCATTTACTGGCGTGATGTATGGCTTTTGAGCAGCCGCTTGACCATGACATCCAAGTTTTCTCACCTCCTGCATAACTGTCACAGTACTTGCAGTGGATCCTGATGCAGTTTGGAATTCCTGTGTGAAGTCTGCCTATTACACATTACAGCCCTCTTCAATTGTCGGCAGTCTCTGTCAGTCAACAGATGATGTTGGACTGTACACTTTTGTGCTGTACGCGCTCTGCAAGTTTCTACTTTACTATCACATTGGAAACAGTGGACCAACGAATGTTTGGGAGTGTGGAAATCTCACGTACAGACGCATGACACAAGTGACAACCAATCACCTAACCGCATTCGAAGTCTGCGAGTTCCACGGAGCGCCCCACTCTGCTCTCTCACAATGTCTAATGACTACTGGGGTCGCTGATATGGAGTACCTGGCAGTAGGTGGCAGCACAATGCACTTAATATGAAAAACATATGTTTTTGGTGGTGTCCGGATACTTTTGATCACATAGTGTACATCCACTGTTAGAATAATGGCAGGTATTTTTTAGCAATCCACTGATTGATTTAGTTCTTGAATGAGCCAATACCTATACTGATTCAGTTCAAAGCAAATATACCAGTGACCCAAATATGGCTAGACCTACAATTTTTGATCAACTGAGGGCATATTTTGGCTTGCTTTACTTAGCTGGAACATTGCATGGTGATAAAAAGAATATTGAAGACTTTTGGAATACAGATGGTACCAGAATAGAAATTTTTACAAGCAATTATGTCTCTGAAAAGGTTCAGAATTTTGTATCATTGTATCAGTTGTAACAATATTCATACATGGGAAGAAAGAAAAGCACATAATACTCTTGCTGCCATAAAATCAATTCTTGATATGTTTATCTCAAACGGCAATGCATATTTTGCTCTGTCAGGAAATACTGCTTTGGATGAAATACTCACTCCATACAGAGGCAGGTGCAGGTTCAGAATGTGTATCCCAAATAAATCTGCCAAGCAGGGGATCAAAGTTTTCATCCTTGCTTGTTCTAAAATGTAATATGTAAAATATTTAGAAGTCTATGCAGGTGCACAACCACAAGGATCGTACAAGGTCAGTAATAAGGCAGACACTGTTGTTTTGCATCTTTTAGACACACAACACCAACAACAACAAAAAGGCCTGCAAGAAATCTGACAACAGACAACTGGTTTACATCTTACCCAACCGTCAAAAAAGTACTACAAGAAAAGAATATTACTGTTGTTGGTATGTTTAAAAGAAGCTGAAATTTCAGTTGAGTTTTTACCCAAAAATTCTAAAAAGGGTACTCAAGTAAGTTTGGATTTCAGGAAGACGTCACATTACTTTCATATGTACCAAAATGAAACAAATCCGTACTGCTTATTTCCTCAATGCATCATGATGATGAAACAAAGTGACAGCAGCAGTAGTGGAGGGGGGGGGGGGGGTGAAGGACACATATCTAACAACATACTACAACAAAACAAAGGGCCGAGTAGAGGATGTTGATGCTATGTGTGGTGCGTAAACTGTTGCTAGAGGGGCAATACAGTGGCCTCTCCTTTCAGTTGTTGAACACTGCATCTCTCAGTGGTTACATTGTATTCAAGGCAAACAAATGTTTTAGTTGGAAGACAATACCTCAGAACACCACACTTGACAATACAACCAGTGAAAAGGGGAAGATGCTACAAATGCTAGAACAGCAAAACTAAATACTTTCGCAAAGTCTGCAAGGTGTGGTTATGCTTGGTGCACACTGAAATGGTCTGTGGCAACTGTTTTGAAAAATGATGTTTTAGAGGACAGTATCTCAAAAACTGTTCATTATATTCACAATTTCTATTTACATAATGAAAATTCAACATTTTTTATTCTTAGTTCTTATTCTCATTTATATAGTATTTCAATCAAATTTACTTGTATTTCCAGTATTATTATTTAGTGTATGGCTAATACAGACATATCATGAAATTAAATTATATATACATATGTACATATTGACACACAAGAAACTTAAGTTTGTCTTTACAACTGAATATCCAGTCCTTCAATCCAGCGCACTGCATCTGGAGTTGCTAGCAGGAAGTCCTCTTTGGCGCCGTAATAGGCTCGAATCCTTCGTTCACTGACAATGTGGTGAACAGTCTGGTATGTAGCCCCACAGTCACAGGCTGGATCAGGCAGCTTCTTCCACTTTTTAAAGAGAGCATCCCTGCACTGGCCATGGCCGGTACGGATTCTGTTGAGAGTAGTCCAGGTCTTGCGTGGTAGGTCGAATCCACTTGGAAGTTTAGCACCCGAGAAGATGTTATGCAGATGCACATCTGTCACTGCTTCCCACCGACCTTTCCATTCTTCAAGAGGCTTGAAATCCTTAGCAACCATGTCAGCAGCATCGCATGGAGTTGGATAGCGTGATTTCAGTCTCTTACGATTTAAAAGTGGCAGGTCGCTATGCACAGGTAGGTTAGAATTCCTGGAGATCTTGTGGTATTTTCTCATAAGAGCAGTACATCTACGTAGATCGGGAGGCATCATACCGGTTAACAGTGGAAGCCAATAAACTGGATCTGACTGTGCCAGATATTATGCACATTGTCGTATTCAGCAGGGTATCAACAAGCCTTTTATGTCCAAACAGGTGCACAATACTCAGCACTTGAGTACACCAAGCCCAGAGCTGAAGATGTCACGGTGGTTGCTGGAGATCCCTAGGCAGTTCCGCTTAGCTTACTGAGGACGTTGTTTCGAGTCCTCAACTTTTGAGCTAAGTTAAGAAGGTGTTGTTTGAAGCATAGAGTACAATCCAAGATTAACAAGAAACATTGGACCAACTATCAGAGTCCTTCAACTGAATGTATTTCCAGTTACTTATATTTAGTACTACACAGAAGTAAGTTTTTCAGGATTTGTTTTGACAATTATTGTACAATTCAAAAAATTAAAATAATGTCACTATAGCACTTAGTACTGCCTGAACAAAATAAAAATTCATCATTTGATGTAAATATACTGTCTGTCACTTGTTTTAAGTGTTTTATTTATTGGGTCCCACACACCCAGCCCAACCGTTCTTGAAACTATTTTCTGCCTGACCATTCTAGAGTCAAACAATGTGACTGTGCCAAGCAGGACACTACTAGTGTTGTATTCACACATTACAGGTTTGTTTTTCCAATTTATCCACATTGACACTCATTTTTCTACATTTAGAGCCATCTGCCATCCATCACAACTAGAAATTTTATCCAACTCATCTTGTATCTCCATAGAATCACTGCAAACAACCACAGATTGCTGCCCACCCTACCTGCCAAATCATTTCCGTATACAGAGAATAATACCAGTTTAATCACATTTCACTGGAACACTCCTGACAATACCCTTGTCTCTGATGAACACTTGTCGTTGAGGACAAGATACTGGGTTCTATTATTTAAGAAGTCTCCCAGCTACGCACATACCTGTGAACCTATTCCATATGCTCGTACCTTCTTTAACAGCCTGCAAGGGGGTACTGTGTCAAACACTCTCTGGAAATCTAGAATTATGGAATCTGCCTGTTGCCTTTCATCTGTGGTTCACTTAATTTGATTGATGTTTTGTTATACTATCTGGAGTATGCCCTTTGAAAGGATTTTGTGAAGAACAGGCAACAGAAAAATTCCTCTGTGCTGATGACAGTTAGATCCACCTTCCCTGCCACTGAATCAGATGGTACTACCAGCTATACCAGGCATCAAAATTATTATAAGTTGTTCATGGAGTTCTCATTTCTTGCACAGTACCATCTAGCAATTGGAATTAAATGGCTCCTAGTACTTCATAGGGCATAACACAATGGAAGCAACACATTCACAATTTATTTAATGTCACACTCACCCGTAATAACTGCTGTAGGTTTGTTGTTTCTCTGTTCTCAGACAAAAACACCGTATAAAACATTCAAATATTAAGGTGCATTATTTATATTCATTGGGTTGGTCGATTTTAAAAGGAATATTTTCATTCCCTAAGGAATATTTTCATTCCCTCTATATCAATCCTTGAAGTGATAAGTTAAGACTTATTTTACACTGCCACAGCAATGATATCTTTATTTTTACACTAGCTTTTTACCTGTGACTTTGCCAGTGTACTCTTGTGCCACATATATCGCACACATATAAGTGGTCTTTCCTTTTATCTACCTCCCCTTCTGTTTTTCTCCCTCCTCTTCCATTAGCTTCATTACACAACCCCCACTTTTCACCTTCCCACTACCCCTACCTATCTTCCACCCACCTTCTACTCTCTATTTTCCTTGTCCATTCATTCCTCCCCTTCTCCTTGTCTATCCCCTGCTCTCCCTTTTCCTGTCAATCCCCTCCTCTCTGTTTCTCCATCTTCACCTTCATCTATCTCCTCAATTGCACTACCACTCTGTTGAACTCCTACGTCACTCCATTTTCAACTGCGACCCCACCGCAATAGGAAGCAAGTGGTTCTTACTACACTGTATTTCTTTCCAGACAGTAAGTGATGTGTGTACCAAGTATAGTTGAAATCAATTCAGAGGCTGAAGAAGAGATGTGGAACATACTGTAGCAAAGCAGCAAGTACCAAATTTGTCATAAAAGTCTGTAAATTACTCAACTGATAGTATTTTCCAGTAAAGGTATTTCATTCATTCCAAGCAATTTTGAATTCATGACATCATCATCCAGACATGAGTTGACAGTAATCTGAATCCATTTTAGCAGACTAATAATTTCTTTCATGGGATAAAATTTTATTGATTATGAAAAACAAGTTCTTGAAGTTTATTTAGAATAGAAAATGTTTAGTTAGTAATTGCATGCCATAATTTATCTGTTTAATATAAAGGTGTTTTGATTTTTGTAATCACGTAAAAAGTGTGAATTTATGTGCAGCTTTTACTCTTAGTCGAGTCACCACTTAGAGTGCTAAAAGTGCGCGTTTACAGTTTGCTGATCGGTGCGGTGAATTTCATTTTGTGATTTTGAGCCGAATAGACACAAATCCAGTTTTATTTAGACTCTACGCGAGATAGACACATCACGTTATTACAAAAAGTCATTTAGCCCACCAGGGAAAATTGAAACCTGCGTGCTCAATTCGAAATACACTAGCGCGTGATTGAGCTTTCCATTAAATCGCGTATAATAACTGCAATGCATGAAGTTTGAAATCACTTTTCAAGACAAATACTGATTTTTGATAAAAAGAACCGAAAATTTATTCAAAATATCGAGGTTCTGTTTTAATTAGGACACATATCACCTTGTTTATCACGTTGCTTAGCAACACTGTACTGCAAATCAATTCATTCATTAGGACGATTTGCAACATAATAAGTCCCATTACACATACAAACTGTTACAAGGAATTTGCTGATCGAATGAGAGTGAAGTGCGTTCTTTTCCAGAAATGCCAATAAACCAGCGGTTTCAAAGTTAAATTACCAACTGTTGTGTGACTTCATTGATACCTACCATCCCTCTCTGTCAATCCCCCCCACACCCCATCCATCTGTTCCTCGCCCCTCTCTCTGCCCATCGTCTATCTGTCATTCTGCTTGTCACATACGTTTTATAGTGGTTTATGTTTATGTCACTGTAGTGTCCATAAGGTTGATATGAGCAATAAATAGCATTTTGTCTACATAATTTTTTCAGCATCGAGTCAGATGCCGAATCTGTACTTGTTCATTGAGCAATCCCCAGTACTGTCAGTTGCCCAACAGAGAAAACAATATGATCATGTTGTGTGAGAAATGAGAGGGGGCAGAGGGAGAGGGGGAGGGGGAGGGAGTGAGGGGGAGGGGAGGGGGGGGGGGGGGGAGAGAGAGAGAGAGAGAGAGAGAGAGAGAGAGCACCACAACATATTCCTAGCATTATTCGGCAACCCTGTTGTGTGTACATTGCATTAGTATAAACAGGATATAACTCCAGTATAATGCCCCGCATGAATTATTATGTCTGCTAAAATTTGTCTGAATTACTATTAGTGTTAGGCACTAAATATTTCCTGGCAATTTCTGGGTGTGTTTAACTTACTTACTTTGCATGTGGACAGTGCCTCCAGGCAGCATACTTGGTTTGAACAGTTCCACATTGCCATATGCATTCCTTGGAACCTTGCCATCAACCGCAGTTGGTGGGACATAGTCTTCAACTTGCCACGGCCCAAAGATTTCAAGTGGGATATCTTTGACCACTTTACCACTCATCTAATAACAAACAGATGACAATGAAATATTAGAAAAATGATCTTGAACTGTAAAACTACGACTAGAAACAAGTATATCATCAACTATTCCACAGCATTGTATTAGTATTACAAGCAACAGACAACTGCTGTAACTACATCAACATGAAATCTAGTACAGATCTCAAATTCTTAAAATGACATAGACAAAAAATATGATAACACTAGTTCTACGAGGGCAGTTCAATAAGTAATGCAACACATTTTTTTTCTCGGCCAATTTTGGTTGAAAAAACCGGAAATTTCTTGTGGAATATTTTCAAACATTCCCGCTTCGTCTCGTATAGTTTCATTGACTTCCGACAAGTGGCAGCGCTGTACGGAGCTGTTAAAATGGCGTCTGTAACGGATGTGCGTTGCAAACAACGGGCAGTGATCGAGTTTCTTTTGGCGGAAAACCAGGGCATCTCAGATATTCATAGGCGCTTGCAGAATGTCTACGGTGATCTGGCAGTGGACAAAAGCACGGTGAGTCGTTGGGCAAAGCGTGTGTCATCATTGCCGCAAGGTCAAGCAAGACTGTCTGATCTCCCGCGTGTGGGCCGGCCATGCACAGCTGTGACTCCTGCAATGGCGGAGCGTGCGAACACACTCGTTCGAGATGATCGACGGATCACTATCAATCAACTCAGTACTCAACTTGACATCTCTGTTGGTAGTGCTGTCACAATTGTTCACCAGTTGGGATATTCAAAGGTTTGTTCCCGCTGGGTCCCTCGTTGTCTAACCGACCAGTGGAATGGTACCGTGCAGGCATACAGGCCCTCATTTCAAGGTGGCGTAAGGCCGTAGCATTGAATGGAGATTACGTTGAAAAATAGTGTTGTGTAGCTAAAAGATTGGGGAATAACCTGGTGTATTTCAATGCTGAATAAAACAACCCCTGTTTCAGAAAAAAAATGTATTGCATTACTTATTGAACTGCCCTCGTAACTTTCAGAAAACCCGGGACTGGAGCAACTGAATCACATTCCCTGCCTGGGCTCTGACGATTTCTCGTTCTCTGAAATGAGAAATATCCTCCCACCACACCCACTCCAGTAGTACGCCACCTACCCAACCTCTACAATCTTCTCCTATTCCTACTCCTATTTCACATCTACTTACAACAACTTGCCCCATGGCACGGACCACTCCAATAGACCTATATGCAAGACCTGTTCCATACAGCCTTCCATTATCACCTACTCCAGTCCTGACAAAGGCATCTCCTATCTCACCAAATGCAGGACCACCTTTATGGTATACCAAATAATCTGCAACACTGCGCAGCCTTCTGTGAGGCAAGACCACTAACAAGCTGTCTGTCCACATGAATGGCCTCTGAGAAGTTGTGGCCAAGATACAGCTAGACCACCCAGTTGCTGAGCATACAACACAACGCGGTGCGCACGGCTTACGTAGTCCTTTCCCCTTCTCTGGTTAGCTCCTTATCCCCCCCCCCCCCCTTGCACCCTGCACAGCCATCCTACCATACAGCTACACCACATCCCTCAACACTCTCACAGGTGGCACTACCTCATCTTCCCCTTCACCCCTACCCTACCATCCATCTCCTTCTCCACACTACACTCTTCTCTAGCCCCTCAATACCCACCCCAGTTGAGATTGTTGCTCATTGTAGATGGGTGTTAGCACTAAGAGATTACAGTGGTCACGTGCACAAGTACACATGTACGTGTGTGTGTGTGTGTGTGTGTGTGTGTGTGTGTGTGTCTGCACATGCCCGTGCACTTGTGTTCATTCTATAGCTTTAGAAGAATTCTGTCATATATACATACATATATATATTTAAAAACAAAGATGATGTGACTTACCATACGAAAGCGCTGGCAGGTCGATAGAAACACAAACACACACATACATACACACAAAATTCAAGCTTTTGCAACAAACTGTTGCCTCATCAGGAAAGAGGGAAGGAGAGAGAAAGACGAAATGAAGTGGGTTTTAAGGGAGAGGGTAAGGAGTCATTCCAATCCCGGGAGCGGAAAGACTTACCTTAGGGGGAAAAAAGGACGGGTATACACTCGCACACGCACGCGCGCACACACACACACACACACACACACACACACACACACACACACATATCCATCCACACATATACAGACACAAGCAGACATATTTAAAGACAAAGAGTTTGGGCAGAGATGTCAGTCGAGGCGGAAGTGCAGAGGCAAAGATGATGTTGAATGACAGGTGAGGTATGAGTGGCGACAACTTGAAATTAGCGGAGATTGAGGCCTAGTGGGTAACGGGAAGAGAGGATATACTGAAGAGCAAGTTTCCCATCTCCGGAGTTCGGATAGGTTGGTGTTGGTGGGAAGTATCCAGATAACCCGGACGGTGTAACACTGTGCCAAGATGTGCTGGCCGTGCACCAAGGCATGTTTAGCCACAGGGTGATCCTCATTACCAACAAACACTGTCTGCCTGTGTCCATTCATGTGAATGGACAGTTTGTTGCTGGTCATTCCCACATAGAATGCATCACAGTGTAGGCAGGTCAGTTGGTAAATCACGTGGGTGCTTTCACATGTGGCTCTGCCTTTGATCGTGTACACCTTCTGGGTTACAGGACTGGAGTAGGTGGTGGTGGGGGGGGTGCATGGGACAGGTTTTACACCGGGGGCAGTTACAAGGATAGGAGCCAGAGGGTGGGGAAGGTGGTTTGGGGATTTCATAGGGATGAACTAACAGGTTACGAAGGTTAGGTGGACGGCGGAAAGACACTATTGGTGGAGTGGGGAGGATTTCATGAAGGATGGATCTCATTTCAGGGCAGGATTTGAGGAAGTCGTATCCCTGCTGGAGAGCCACATTCAGAGTCTGGTCCAGTCCCGGAAAGTATCCTGTCACAAGTGGGGCACTTTTGTAGTTCTTCTGTGGGGGATTCTGGGTTTGAGGGGATGAGGAAGTGGCTCTGGTTATTTGCTTCTGTATCAGGTCGGGAGGGTAGTTGCGGGATGCGAAAGCTGTTGTTAGGTTGTTGGTGTAATGGTTCAGGGATTCCGGACTGGAGTAGATTCGTTTGCCACGAAGACCTAGGCTGTAGGGAAGGGACCGTTTGATGTGGAATGGGTGGCAGCTGTCATAATGGAGGTACTGTTGCTTGTTGGTGGGTTTGATGTGGACGGACGTGTGAAGCTGGCCATTGGACAGGTGGAGGTCAACGTCAAGGAAAGTGGCATGGGATTTGGAGTAGGACCAGGTGAATCTGATGGAACCAAAGGAGTTGAGGTTGGAGAGGAAATTCTGGAGTTCTTCACTGTGAGTCCAGATCATGAAGATGTCATCAATAAATCTGTACCAAACTTTGGGTTGGCAGGCCTGGGTAACCAAGAAGGCTTCCTCTAAGCGACCCATGAATAGGTTGGCGTACGAGGGGGCCATCCTGGTACCCATGGCTGTTCCCTTTAATTGTTGGTATGTCTGGCCTTCAAAAGTGAAGAAGTTCTGGGTCAGGATGAAGCTGGCTAAGGTGATGAGGAAAGAAGTTTTAGGTAGGGTGGCAGGTGATCGGCGTGAAAGGAAATGCTCCATCGCAGCGAGGCCCTGGACGTGCGGAATATTTGTGTATAAGGAAGTGGCATCAATGGTTACAAGGATGGTTTCCAGGGGTAACACATTGGGTAAGGATTCCAGGCGTTCGAGAAAGTGGTTGGTGTCTTTGATGAACGATGGGAGACTGCATGTAATGGGTTGAAGGTGTTGATCCACGTAGGCAGAGATACGTTCTGTGGGGGCTTGGTAACCAGCTACAATGGGGCGGCCGGGATGATTGGGTTTGTGGAATTTAGGAAGAAGGAAGAAGGTAGAAGGTAGGGGTGCGGGGTGTCGGTGGGGTCAGGAGGTTGATGGAGTCAGGTGAAAGGTTTTGCAGGGGGCCTAAGGTTCTGAGGATTCCTTGAAGCTCCGCCTGGACATCGGGAATGGGGTTACCTTGGCAAACTTTGTATGTGGTGTTGTCTGAAAGCTGACACAGTCCCTCAGCCACATACTCCCGATGATCAAGTACCACGGTCGTGGAACCCTTGTCCGCCGGAAGAATGACGATGGATCGGTCAGCCTTCAGATCACGGATAGCCTGGGCTTCAGCAGTGGTGATTCAGGAGTAGGATTAGAATCATTTTTCTTCATGGCAAAGTGATATTTCCAGCAGAGTACGAGGATAGGACAGTAAATCTTTTTGACGAGGGCTGTTTGGTTGAATCTGGGAGTGGGGCTGAAGGTGAGGCCTTTGGATAGGACAGAGGTTTCGGATTGGGAGAGAGGTTTGGAGGAAAGGTTAACTACTGAATTAGGGTGTTGTGGTTCCAGATTGTGTTGATTGGAATTTTGAGGTTTTGGAGGGAGTGGAGCTGGAAGTGGGAGATTGCGTAGATGGGACAGACTGGGTTTGTGTGCAATGAGAGGAGGTTGAGGTTTGCTGGAAAGGTTGTGAAGGGTGAGTGAGTTGCCTTTCCGGAGGTGGGAAACCAGGAGACTGGATAGTTTTTTGAGGTGGAGGGTGGTATGCTGTTCTAATTTACGGTTGGCCTGTAGGAGGATGCTCTGAACAGCCGGTGTGGATGTGGGAGAGGAAAGATTAAGGACTTTTATTAAGGATAGGAGTTGACGGTTGTGTTCATTGGCTGAGTTGATGTGTAGGTGAAGGATTAGGTGGGTGAGGGCAATCGATTGTTCAGTTTGGAACTGGTATAAAGACTGATGGAAAGAAGGGGTGCAGCCAGAGATGGGAACTTTTAAGTGTGAGGCCTTTGGGGGTAATGCCAAATGTCACACAAGCCTGAGAAAATAAAATATGGGAGCGTAATCTGGCTAGGGCGAAGGCATGTTTGCGGAGGGAATGTAAATAAAACTTAATGGGGTCGTTGTGGGGGTGTTGTGAGGGTGACATGGTATTAGAAGGTTGAAAGTGTAACATGAGGAAATGAAAATGAAAATAAAAATATATGGGGAGGGATAAAAGTGGACTGGAAAGTAACTGGAGATCTGGTGTGAAAAAAGGCGAAAAGGTGTTGGTTACAGATGGGCTATGTTGGACTTGGGTTGGTAGACAACGATGTGCACAAAGGTTAGGTGGTTGTGTTGCCGCCAAAACACGTTAGAGGACGGAGAAATCCGGGAAAATTTCGAAAAAACTGCGTGTAATATATTAAAAGGAGTGGTTTTGTGGTGGCAGATTATGAAAATGAGGCTAACAATTGTCTGATGAAGAAATAATGACGTTAAAACCTGTGGGAACCGGCTAAAAATTATCAGTGATGTGGGAAAAACGGACATGGAAATAAAGCGAAAGTTATTAGAACTAGCTGAAATGGTTGTTTAAAGGGTGAAAGGAACTGTTTGTGAACTAGAAATGGTGGATTTTATAGCGGCGGTAGTGTTGAAAGCGGCAAAAAAAAATTTTTTTTTTGTTATGGTTTGGAAGTGGGTTACGTATTATTGAGTATATGTAGGCGGGATAAAGTTGTATAGCAGATTACGGTAAAAAGGAGAAGGTGAATACAAAGTGAAACTACTGGCAAAAACAGAAGAGAAAATAAGACGACAGAAAAGATTTCGAAATGCAACAGTGACAATAACAAACGTAATTGTTGGGTTCAAATTAATGATATCAATATAATAGAGGGAAACATTCCACGCGGGAAAAATATATTTAAAAACGAAGATGATGTGACTTACCATACGAAAGCGGCGGCAGGTCGATAGAAACACAAACAGACACATACATACACACAAAATTTAAGCTTTCGCAACAAACTGTTGCCTCATCAGGAAAGAGGGAAGGAGAGAGAAAGACGAAATGAAGTGGGTTTTAAGGGAGAGGGTAAGGAGTCATTCCAATCCCGGGAGCGGAAAGACTTACCTTAGGGGGAAAAAAGGACGGGTATACTCTCGCGTGCACACACACACATATCCATCCACACATATACAGACACAAGCAGACATATTTAAAGACAAAGAGTTTGGGCAGAGATGTCAGTCGAGGCGGAAGTGCAGAGGCAAAAATGATGTTGAATGACAGGTGAGGTATGAGTGGCGGCAACTTGAAATTAGCGGAGATTGAGGCCTGGTGGGTAACGGGAAGAGAGGATATATTGAAGAGCAAGTTCCCATCTCCGGAGTTCGGATAGGTTGGTGTTGGTGGGAAGTATCCACATAACCTGGGCGGTGTAACACTGTGCCAAGATGTGCTGGCCGTGCACCAAGGCATGTTTAGCCACAGGGTGATCCTCATTACCAACAAACACTGTCTGCCTGTGTCCATTCATGCGAATGGACAGTTTGTTGCTGGTCATTCCCACATAGAATGCGTCACAGTGTAGGCAGGTCAGTTGGTAAATCACGTGGGTGCTTTCACATGTGGCTCTGCCTTTGATCGTGTACACCTTCCGGGTTACAGGACTGGAGTAGGTGGTGGTGGGAGGGTGCATGGGACAGGTTTTACACCGGGGGCGGTTACAAGGATAGGAGCCAGAGGGTAGGGAAGGTGGTTTGGGGATTGCATAGGGATGAACTAACAGGTTATGAAGGTTAGGTGGATGGTGGAAAGACACTCTTGGTGGATTGGGGAGGATTTCATGAAGTATGGATCTCATTTCAGGGCAGGATTTGAGGAAGTCGTATCCCTGCTGGAGAGCCACATTCAGAGTCTGGTCCAGTCCAGTCCCAGCAACAAACTGTCCATTTGCATGAATGGACACAGGCAGACAGTGTTTGTTGGTAATGGGGATCACCCTGTGGCTAAACATGCCTTGGTGCACGGCCAGCACATCTTGGCACAGTGTTACACCATCCGGGTTATCAGGATACTTCCCACAAACACCAACCTATTCGAACTCCGGAGATGGGAACTTGCTCTTCAATATATCCTCTCTTCCCGTTACCCACCAGGCCTCAATCTCCGCTAATTTCAAGTTGCTGCCACTCATACCTCACCTGTCATTCAACATCATTTTTGCCTCTGCACTTCCGCCTCGACTGACATCTCTGCCCAAACTCTTTGTCTTTAAATATGTCTGCTTGTGTCTGTATATGTGTGGATGGATATGTGTGTGTGTGCGCGCGAGAGTATACCCGTCCTTTTTTCCCCCCTAAGGTAAGTCTTTCCGCTCCTGGGATTGGAATGACTCCTTACCCTCTCCCTTAAAACCCACTTCCTTTCGCCTTTCCCTCTCCTTCCCTCTTTCCTGATGAGGCAACAGTTTGTTGCGAAAGCTTGAATTTTGTGTGTATGTATGTGTCTGTGTTTCTATCGACCTGCCAGCGCTTTCGTATGGTAATTCACATCATCTTTGTTTTTAGATATATTTTTCCCACGTGGAATATTTCCCTCTATATATATAAATCAAAATCATCGCCATGCTCCCCCCACCCTTCACGTCACACCCCTTTTCTACCTGTATGTCTGAAATGATCTAAGGAACTACTCTAGGGATGGATTATGGTACAATTTTCACTAATAGACAGACTGATTCACAAGAAAGGTTTGTGGGCACAGGAGACAGCAGTAAGGCTGACCGATTGCAGTGCCTCTCTGATGTGAAATACCACTACCAGGAGCCTGGTGCAGGTTACCACCCAGTACCTAGACAACCTGTAATGCAGGACATTTCAGATATTAAACTAATAAGAATAGCCTTTTTGGTACAGAGATTATGTTCATGGGGTGTAAAGGGAAATTTGGGAAAAGGTCACGAAGCTAATGTAGCTCACTCCAGAAAGGAGTTGCAGTATGGTATCCTGTATGCTACAGTAGCTCCCTCCAAACACAGTTGCAGTTTGGTGGATGGTGCTATACTGGCACAGCAATCGTGTGGCTACAAGTGGGAATAGTTCACACCAAACTGGTGCCGCAGTATGGTAGGCTGGGTGGCACAATAGTTCACAAATCCTATCATTGTCATGAAACGTCACTCATAAAGCCAATTAAACATGGAACAATAACAATCATGTCTCCTGGCAGCTTTCCTGGAGTGTGCTGCTTGAATAATTCAAATTATCTTGGTTTCAGAATTTTAATCATAACTCTAGGCAGTGGCCTGCAAACAAAATTACTTTTGCACCAGACAAGTCAGCCACCAGTAAATACTTAGTGCTAACAATGTGAAGCCCGGACAGGTTGCCAGTAAGATCTAACAGACTTCTTTCGAAGTGCCTATTTACGTCTCAATAGCGTATGTATCAATCTCTCCTATTTCATATTATTGTTATTCCAACCCAGTCTTTCAACTGTTTGAAAAGGGAAATTGACAGTAAAGTAAAGGGTTATCTGCAGCAAACAGAAAGGATAAAATTTATATAATTCTGTTGAATCTTCCACTCATTTTCACAATCTTTCATTGACAAAACTCGACCATCTGGAGAGCAAGATGTATGAGACAGGTGAAGTACCCTCAGACATCAAAAAGAATATTATAATCCCAATCCCAAAGAAAGCAGGTGTTGGCAGGTGCAAAAATTACAGAACTATCAGTTTAATAAGTCATGGCTGCAAAATACTATCACAAATACTTTACAGACGAATGGAAAAATTGATAGAAGCCAACCTTGCGGAGGATCAGTTTGGATTCCGTAGAAATACTGGAACTCGTGAGGCAATTCTCGACCTACAACTTATCTTAGAAGATAGATTAAGGAAAGGCAAACCTACATTTCTAGCATTTGTAGACTTGGAGAAAGCTTTTGACAATGTTGACTAGAATACTTTCTTAAAATTCTGAAGGTGGCAGGGATAAAATAAAGAGAGCGAAGGCTATTTACAATTTGTACAGAAACCAGACAGCAGTTATAAGAGTCAAGGGGCAGAAAGGGAAGCAGTGTTTGGGAAGGGTGTCAGACAGGGTTGTAGCGTATCCCTGATATTATTCAATCTATACTATTGATCAAGCTGTAAAGGAAACAAAAGGAAAATTTGGAGTAGGAGTTAAAATCCATGGAGAAGAAACTTGAACTTAAAGGTTTGCTGATGACATTGTAATTCTGTCAGAGACAGGAAAGGACCTGGAAGAGCATTTGAACAGAATGGACAGTGTCTTGAAAGGAGGATATAAGATGAACATCAACAAAAGCAAAATGAGGATAATGGAATGTAGTTGAATTAAATCAGATGATGCCAGATTAGGAAATGAGACACTTAAGGCAGTAGATGAGTTCTGCTACTTGGGGAGCAAAATAACTGATGATTGTCAAAGCAGAGAGGACATAAAATGTAGACTGGCAATAGCAAGGAAAACATCTTTTAAGAAGAGAAATTTGTTAACATCAAGTATAGATTTAAGTGTCAGGAAGTCTTTTCTGAAAGTATTTGTATGGAGTGCAGCCATGTATGGAAGTGAAACATGGACGATAAAAAGTTTAGACAAGAAGAGAATAGAGGCTTTCGAAATGTGGTGCTACAGAAGAATGCTGAAGATTAGATGGATAGATCACGTAACTAATGGGGGCGTACAGAACAGAATTGTGGAGAAGAGGTGTTTGTGGCAAAACTAGACTAGAAGAAGGGATTGGTTGGTAGGGCATGTACTGAGGCATCAAAGGATCACCAATTTAGTATTGGAGGGCAGTGTGGAGGGTGAAAATCGTAGAGGGAGACCAAGAGATAAATACACTAAGCAGATTCAGAAGGATGTAGGTAGCAATAGGTACTTTGAGATGAAGAAGCTTGCACCGGTTATGGTAGCATGGAGAGCTGCATCAAACCAGTCTTTGGACTGAAGACCACAACAACAACAACATTGACTGTAGCTTTCCATCTACACCTAATGGAATGCTTTATCCTGAAGGCTGTTTGTTCATCATAATCTACATTTTAAAAATGGAAAGTCCTTTGTGGAATACTTGAGGCAAGTTCAGAAAGTAAGTTTACTGTGTCCATAATGGCCTGTGTTTTCTTGAGCGTTAGCAACCCTGAGTAGTATAGGAAGATGCCCTGACCAGAGTGAGCATCGCAGGAAAACAGCACTATGTAAACTCATGTTGGGGTGTCCAGTTGATCAAGTATGTCAGTAAGAAATACCACCAAGTGTGAACAATGTGCTGTGATCCGCTTCCTACTCATAGGAGGAATACCACCTATCGAAATGTTTTCGCAAATCAAAACTGTTTATGGTGAAGGTGTTATTTCCAGAACTCTCTTTTATATGAGATACTCACAGAAACACTGGGATACTGGAAACTGAACACAATATGGGTCACAGAAAAGCTGACAAAACAGCACAAGAAAAATCTTGTCAGTAGGGCTCCAAGTTTCTTGAGCAATTTGAATTGGACGTGAGGATTTTCTGACTTCTACTGTGCCTGGAGATGGAATGTGGATGGCTAATTACACACCTGAGACAAAAAGACACTCACCACAGCTGTGTCACATCAACTCCCCATATGCCAAAGAATTCAAAGACCATAATTTTTAGAAAAAAATTACAGCCTCAGTGTTTTGGGATCAAAAAGGCATCATTTTGGTCGAATTTCTGCCTAAGGAGGAGACCATCAATGTATGACAACAACGTGGCATTCAAAACTAAAGGAGGGGAACGAGGTTTTGAAGTGAGGGAAGGAGCTTGGGGGGGAGCTCAAGGAGGACATAAAGGAATTTTGTGTCTTTGTTTACCATATGCATTGAAATGTATGGCAATTATGTGGAAAAATAGTCAACAAACACACCAAAAATATCCTATAATTTTTTCAAGTACACTTTTTCCAAAAAGTATAAAAATCTAGCACATTTAGTTTCTGAACATGCCTCATAACTAATGGAAGGAGTAAAGGTTGAGGCATTGAACTGTTGACAGGCCCATAAGCAAGACAGAGAATGAAGGTAAAAATCTCTTAAATTATTATGTTGTGTCATGTTACTTTCTAACAATCAATGTTTTTAAATGAAACAACAAGTTTACTGTTACCAGTCACCGTTTTATTTATTTCCACGACGCGTTTCAAAGGTTTAAACCTCCATCATCGGGAGGATTTACATTAGTTAGTATGACATTTGTGTGTGTGTTGTGTTACGATTTTTTGGAGGAACTTGTGGCACTGCCTAGTGGAGAAACAAGACACTATTTCAGAACATAGTTTTGGATTTCTTCTGACAAAAAATTAAACTGATATCTAATAGTAAACATAAAATAAGTAAACTAGAGTACCTCCAGTGGTCACAGGTTCCTTTCGTTGTTGTAACACATCACATGTATACTGTCACATTTGTAAACAAATATGACGTCTGGAATCTGCTGGGTGCAAGGTTCGTAGCAGAAGAGAAGACATAATCGCAAAGTGCAAAGAATATACATCGTAACAACATTATTACAGAATGATTGTTTAAAGCATTTCGAGGTGATGTCGAGGAGGTGTAGTTGATGTACATACAGTTTCAAGCTGACAAGGGGTACAAGCTGTTGGCGTGATGAATTATCTGTAAATGATGTCAATCTCTTGTACTCTTGGCAGCTGTCAATATTTAAGGTGGGTGTGTGTGTGTGTGTGTGTGTGTGTGTGTGTGTGTGTGTGTGTGTGTGTGTGTGCGCATTTCAAGACTGTAGGCAGTTGCTGAAAACAGAGATGATACTATTGTAAATATTGTCATTTTTGTCATTTAAGATGGATTCCGGTTTTTTCGTTTGGTGTTTGTAGATTTGGAGTGTTTTGAGGATTTTGTCAAAGGAAATCCAAAACCATGTTCTGAAATAGTGTTTTGTTTCTCCACTAGGCAGTGCCACAAGTTCCTCCAAAAAATCGTAACACAACACACACACAAATGTCATACTAACTAATGTAAATCCACCCGATGATGGAGGTTTAAACCTTTGAAACGCATCGTGGAAATAAATAAAACGATGACTGGTAACAGTAAACTTGTTGTTTCATTTAATGTCAATAACAGTCACGGTAAAGGCTAACCTAAAATATTCACATTTAAAATCAATGTTTTGACCCTTCTGCTGGGGTCTTCTGATGTTGCAGGTTAGTTGAATACTGTCAAAGACCGATGTTGTGTTCACTTATAAAAGGGAGTTTTTCCGCACTCACAAGTGAATGTGACCACTCTTTGACAGTGTTCAGATAATTGGGAACACTAGAGGATCATGAAGAAGATCCCAGAAAAGGGGTCAAACCACTGAATATTTAGAAGAAACTGAAGAGGAACATGATGTGGCCAAACAACATAGAAGATTTTACTTTATATGACAATGGCCAGAAAAGCCTACAGATTTACATGAAACAAAGAATTTTGCCAGATTTCAAATGAATCCTCCATCAGAGCAAAGAAGGAATTGTCCAAAAGCTAGAACATACCTCATCAAACATAAATTTTCATGTAGTAAAAGCCGCTTCTGATGTGTCGTAACGTAACTTTCAGCTAGAACTTAAAACGAACTACCTCTTTCCATACCAACAATTTCACTTATACACTAATCATCATTAAAAAATGCACCCAAAAGAACTCAACAGATCCACTGCAAACTGGGTGGTAATGTTGCATATCATTAGCTACACCAATGATTACTTCTGCACGGTCGGCCACCACGGAGGAGCTTGGGCTGATGTGGCTGTCAGTTTACACAAGATGGCCCAAAACTACCTCACCTGTCAGTATGACAGTGGGTAACATCACTAAAGCATCATCTGAATGAGCACTATGCCAAAGAGATGTGTTTGACAGCGCATTTCCCAGGCAGCAGAGTTCACGAGGAGCCTCACCATGGGGCTGCAGCGGCTGGGTGGTTCTATCATTGTACTGCGCATCGCACTGGTATTACATACATCAGCACTGCAAGTTGTTGGTGGCAATGGATACAGGAAGACAAGCATGCATGATGTGTGGGATATGGACGTCCGACACACACCGCAAGGAACGAGGATCAACAGATTGTCCAACAAACGCAGACAGATCCAACAGCAATGATAAGGGCATTCAGTGAGCTGTCCTGCCTTCTAAACAATATCCTGTAAGTGCTACTACCACAGGCAGGTGTATATGAAACACAGGGCTTGCCACGCATCTGGACAACTGATGCGACATAATCTCTGCACTGACTCATTTACGTGTCTTTCAACAGCCCAGCGCCTCTCCTATTCGGTGAGTTATTAACTTTTTCCTTGAAGTTGTTTATATTCCAGCAAGAGCTTCCATTGGAAAATATAGTTAAATCTCCCAGTGATAATGAAATTAAATGTATATACCCAGCAATACTCATGTAGAAAACCTGTCAGTCACATGCAGAAGTCAATGAAATTTCAATAGGAACACAATATTTTATATATGTTAAACATGATAGGATTCTTATCATGACTGAACTTGAAATGCGGCTGTCACTGGAGAGAATCAATAGGAAATAATTTGAGTGGTCAGTCTTTCAAAAGCAAAATTAGAAGGGAGGAGTATTAATAGAATTGTCTGCTGCACTCAGGTTAATTATAATGAATACAATTTTTGAGAAATCAACATATGTGGGTGATGTTTGGGGGAAGGGGGTGTGCGCAAAAAACAATAACAGATTTATTATATTATAGTAAAATAAAGATTCACAAATCAAATTAATGACTGCAAAGGTCTGGTCCTGAAACCAATAGTGACTGTAACCCAGTATTAATTAATTGTCAGTTGAAATTCAGTAAGTTAGAGAGAGGGGGGATGCGGGGTGGGAGGCAGGGGGGGGGGGGGGCAGGGGGGGGAGGGAGGGAGGGAGGGAGGGAGGGAGAGAGTTCGACCACAGACAAGATGAAAGCACAAAAAACTAAAACTACTTTGCAAAAACATGATTCCTCAAAGAGCTATAAATGTGTAAAACATAAAAGAGGTGTTTTAAATGCCAAATCAAAGGTATTAAGATTATGTTGGGTCAACATCTTTCCTAGTGGACTTCAACATCAATGGGCCGACTGGCCAACGTATCCACTTCAAAATTTCAATGTATGGGCTGGAAAAGTGCAGAATATTGACTCTGTTTATGTGTTCCTTTTCTGTAATGATTTCACTTTGCAGTGGCCTCTCGGTTAGTGATTGCACGCAGTTGTAGGGCGTGGTCAATCTGTGAGGCATCAAAACTAGATTGAGCTACAGACCGCCTATCTAAATTTTTAAAAGATTGCAAACAAAGAGCAAAAATATGCATTATCACTGGTTTTCAGTTAAAATATGCAATAACTGATGAAAAGGAGCCAAATATGCAAATGCATATGCAACATGCAAATGCATATAATCCTGTCTCTAGTCTTAACAGAACACGGCTGAGCAAGTATAAGTACTGTTCGCTCAAGCCCAGTGGTATTTCTTTGACTGTTGTGTATGTTGAGAACTGCTTCACAACAGTCTTCATCCCTATGTGGGTCACACAGCCTCATCTGTAACTAGCCTGATGCCACTGGAGCTTAAATGGGCACCCATCCAGATGGGGCCTTCTTCAGGCTGCCACAGGTCAACCTCTGGATGTCTCCGGGACTTTGTTTCACAATTCATGCCTTGATGCATCACACACAGAGCCCCACTGCAAGCTGTGGGCTGACCATCCCACTCAAATTCTGCTGTGGGTGGGATGCCAAATGCCCCTCTGGACACTGACACTGCACCGCTGCTGTAGCCACCTCCCTGCCTGGCACCCTCCACTGGCCACTGCCAAGTGTTCTCCTGAGGCGAGCTCCAGCACCCAGGGTCCCGCACGCCATCGAGGCACCATCTCAGCAGCTGTACAAGATCTTGCTGAATAAGGTATAATGTTGATACTTCTGAATTTCTAATTCCAAGACTTCAAACCATCCTGGAATATTACCCTGCCATTTACAGGGTTGATACCTGTCAGTCCTGGCACCATAGTAATTAAAAACAGCCTAAAGAGGGCAGCTGTGGATAACAGAAGTGATACCAGGATGAAGAAGAAATCATTTGGCGGAAAAAAAAAGAAAAGGAGGCAAAAGTTGCTCAGAAATTTAATTAACGGGATATATAGAAAATCCAAACAACAACAGTTCAAGCACAAAAGTCATTAAATATACAAAAAAATCAAAAAATTGTAACATATATGCAGCACCAAGACAAAACTTTAGGGAGTACAGAACAAGAAAAAAAGAAAATTATAGATGAAAAACTCAACAGGTTAATGGGAGGAGAAAGAAAGGACAGAAAAAGGAAACAAATAATTGGAAAAGCTTTGTAACTGCCCAGAAGAAACTGGGCAGCTTAGAAATGACACAGGGCATAGTGAAGACTAGGGAGTTTACATTCTTATATCTGTATTTCCAGACACTTGACTACAGAGTACAGTAAATCATATGCAATAGTCTTCCACACCAAAACACTATTTCAGAGATAAACCCCATCAAGACCATTAATATTATGATCAGCACACTTCTCACAGCAAACACGTCAACAAATCTATTACTATTATTGTATCAAGGAGATGTGACAAAGGGACATTACAACAAGAGATTGTGTCTTAACTCTGTAATATCATACTCTGAATATACAACTATATTTGGACAGAGATCACATGATATTGGATCAGAATGAGCTCCACAAACAATGAGATAATCTGCTCACCTGCTACACTGCTAGCAATTTCCACAAATTCCCTAGAACTATCTTACATCATATTCCCACTGCTCCCAATAATAGACAGAAAGTATAATTGCAGCAACCCAAATAGCAGCTAATTTTCCTGAACAGCAAGCCTATCTCATTTTGTTATACAGTTACTTTCTTTTGTGACAAACACAGTGCTATCAATATATCACCAAATTTTCCTTGTCAGTAACACTGCTTATTCGGGAAGAAAATATAATATTCTCAGCATATTTTTTATACAACTCCCACCTCTTGTCCCCACTAAGTTTTCATTTTTAAAAGTTATATATATATATATAATAGAGGGAAACATTCCACGTAGGAAATATATATCTAAAAACAAAGATGATGTGACTTACCAAATGAAAGTGCTGGCAGGTCGACAGACACACAAACAAACACAAACATACACACAAAATTCAAGCTTTCGCAACAAACTGTTGCCTCATCAGGAAAGAGGGAAGGAGAGGGAAAGACGAAAGGAAGTGGGTTTTAAGGGAGAGGGTAAGGAGTCATTCCAATCCCGGGAGCGGAAAGACTTACCTTAGGGGGAAAAAAGGACGGGTATACACTCGCACACACACACATATCCATCCACACATATACAGACACAAGCAGACGTATTAAATATGTCTGCTTGTGTCTGTATATGTGTGGATGGATATGTGTGTGTGTGTGCGCGAGTGTATACCCGTCCTTTTTTCCCCCTAAGGTAAGTCTTTCCGCTCCCGGGATTGGAATGACTCCTTACCCTCTCCCTTAAAACCCACTTCCTTTCGTCTTTCCCTCTCCTTCCCTCTTTCCTGATGAGGCAACAGTTTGTTGCGAAAGCTTGAATTTTGTGTGTATGTTTGTGTGTCTGTCGACCTGCCAGCACTTTCATTTGGTAAGTCACATCATCTTTGTTTTTAGATTATATATATATATATATATATATATATATATATATATATATATATAAACAAAGATCAATGCCTGTTTGCAGCTAGGGTGTCCATTTAATTATCATTTCAAGAATACTAGTCCTTGCTGCAACTTCTGAAAATGTCCCAGACTGATGTATTTAAACAAAGGGGTGGTCATGCAGATCTAATTCCTTCATTTATTCTTTTACTGTTTTATAAGTAAAACCAAATCTTACTTTATGACAAAAATATTAATATGATTAAATGTCAAATTATGATAGATAAATTTAAAGTTCTTACACGGTCCCACTTTGGACGTGCTTTTACTATCTTGTATGGTGTTTCTCCAAGCCTGACTACTTTTGCCTCTTTCAGCCATATTTCCCTGGAGTGCAATGTGTGGACACATTCCCTAGCGTAAACAGGGTGACCACGAACAAAGCCAAGTGTAGGCGCATCTGGAGGATATATGGCTTGGAACTTAAGCAGGTCCTTCTTCAAAACATAGAGGGGATGGTTTTTATACCTGGAACAAGAATTTAAAAAAATTATTGCTACCAATGAGACCATTTGTCATGTTTTCTCACCATATATATTCCTCTCTCTCTCTCTCTCTCTCTCTCTCTCTCTCTCTCTCTCTCTCTCTCACACACACACACACACACACACACACACACACACACACACACATTACAAATGACAATGTTTTCAGTTCAAATGAAAGAAAATTTTTTTTAGAGCTACAGGAGACAAAGTGATCACACCTGTGGAGAATAAAATTATACACAATGTTGGAAATGTTTAGAAAGAAATTCGTTCTAATTTGAAGTGTGAATGTTGTGGAAAACTCTTGTACAATGTAAATATTTAGAATTACAGGAGACCACTCACCAATAAGCAGAAGCATTGAATTGCTGATAGGCGCACACAAAAGAAGGAAAATTTGCTAGCTTTTAGAGTGTTTCACTGATGCGCTTAAAAACACACACACACACACACACACACACCTGTACGTAGTGCCAGCTAGACTGGCAGTGCCAATGATATTTTGAGGCAGATGGACTGGTTGTGGTGGCAGCAGTGTTGCGTGGGGTGGATAGATGGGGAGGGATATGGAAGGCAGGGAGAGGGACTGTAGGTGAGTGGTTAGCAGCTCGGAGGGAGGCCAGTTTTCAGACTAGGAACGCAGGGAGAGGGGGGGGGGGGGGGGGGAGGGGGCGGTAGTATCAGGTACATGGGCTTACATATTTGCAGCTGCCGGTGCGAAGCAACACACTGAGGATGATGTGGGGATGTGAATTAGGAGGGAATGATAGGGTGGAGGAAGGAAAAACTGTTGGTGGAGGGTCCAGGGGTAGTGGGCTACCTGAGACTGAGTCCAGAATGATCGCAGGAGCAAAGGAGAAGAGGATCCAGATGGCTTGTGCTGTGAAGCGGCGATTGAAATTGAACATGTTGTGCTCATCTGCATGCTGTACTACCAGGTGTCATTCATCCTTGTGGACAGCTGGTTGGTTGTCATGCCAAAATAAAAGGCTTTGCAATGTCTGCAGCAGAGTTGGTATATAACATGGCTACTTTTACAGAGCTTCTTGTGGGGTACAATAAGCCTGTGACAGGACTAAAGTAAGAGGTGCAGTGTGGGTGGATTGGATAGGTATTGCATCTTGGTCACCACAGGGATCATATCCCTATGGCAAGGAGTTAGGAGTGCAAGTGGCATAGGGATGGGAATGGGCAAGGATGTTGTGTAGGTCGGCTGGCTCATTTCAGGGCAGGTGAGAGAGAATCAAATTTGTGACCAAGGGTACAGTTCAATTCTTACCAGTACAGGGAGATACTGGTGGCAGGAGGTGGGGTTCCTTTTAGCTGATTCTTGCAGGGTGGTGGGAAGATTGGGGTTGTGTGAGGATGTGGCATGGGAAATCTGTTTGTGGATCAGGTTATCTGTCTGTGAAGACCTTTGTCAGGCCTTCTGCATACTGAGCAAGGTAGTTCTCATCACTGTAGATACACTGTACATTGGTGGCTAGGCTATATGGGAGCAATTTTTTGGTGTGAAATGGATGGCGGCTGTCAAAATACAGGAACTGTTTGCTACTTAGTTTAATGTGGATGAAGATGTGAGTAGAGCCATCTGTAAGATGAAGGTCAGCATCCAGGAAGGTGGCATGTTGGGTGGAGGAGACCAGGTGAAACAGATGGGAGAAAAGGTGTTGAGGTTTTGAATTAATGTGGATAGGGTGTTTAAGCCCTGAGTCCAGATCATGAAGATATCATCGAAGAGCCTGAACCATACCAGGGGTTGGGAGTTTTGGGAGGCTAGGAAGGCTTCCTCTAGATGGCCCATGGCACAAGAGGGTGCCATGCAGGTGCCCTGGGCTGTGCCACAGATTTATTTGTAAACCTTCCCTTCAAAGGAAAAGTAGTCATGGGTCAAGATATGGTTGGTAAGACGTATAAGGATTGAGGTGGTGGGTTTAGAGTCTGGAGGACGTAGGGAGAAGTAGTGTTTGATAGAACCAAGGCCATGGGCATGAGGGACGTTGGTGTCTATGGAGATGGCATCAACAGTAGCAAGTAGAGATCCAAGAAGTAAATGTGCAGATGTGGTAGAAAGTCAGTGAAGGAAGTGCATGCACACTTTGTGTGTGTGTGTAGCTTATCACAGGGTAACTCCGAAAGAGGACAAGTTTTCAGTCTTTTGTGTGTATCTATCGACAAATCAATGCTTCTGCTTTTTGGTGAGTGCTTTCCTTTAATCTTAAAAGTAATTTGAAGTATGACAAGTTATGGAAACTTTCACACTGCTATACTTTCCGTGTAAGCTAATACAGGTGACATAAGGTGGTAGTAATTTAATATGTATGTAGAAGAATTTTTCTGAGCTTAAATGATTCCAATTTCATAATAAGATATTTTATATTCCATAAATCTTTTGTTTTTCCGTTCCGTGTCAAGACCACGAGCAGCACAGCATGTCGACAGCAGAATTTGTTGCAGTGAGCTAAAATGCTAAGCTACATTTTAGTTAAAAGCCAGAGTGTGCAAGAAGACCACCCGTTTATTGCTGCCTGGTTCTGATACCATTATGAATGACAATAATACACTGTACTTTAAAAAAAGAAATAAAATGTGTACCCGTAATGTAACAGATTGTAATCTTCATTTGTGTTTGAATCTTTATGAAGAACACACACAATGAAATTACATGTCTTTGTATATAATATTCATATTGGTGATACAAATAAATTATACTGTACGGAGAATTACATCACATGAAAATGAAATTACTTTTACCTACTGAATGCTACAATTGTCAAATTGAGATAATTTTGCATCTACATTCGTTCGCAAATGATTAGATGTACAAATTTAAAACATTGTCACATTACATACCTGAAGTCAAAATATGAATGCTTTGACATTGTGGCAACTGCGGAGCTTTTTGACTGAAATGTTTGGTTTTGCAAAAACTTCAACAGTTTTTTTCCCCGGAAAATATATTTGAGTGTTTTCTTATTTTGGACCTATTTCAGATTTCAATACATGATTATTTCTGTTGAGACGATGCAGCATTGTATCTCCACAGAACAGAGTGTTTCTTTTATTTAAGATGTTCCTCGACATTACTTTCCTTTTCCTAACCAATCTGATAATTTCAAAATCTGCAGAATAAGATTTCAACTTATCATGGGCTGTGTGACCCATACCTGACAAAAACTAACTATTCACACACTAGGGAGGAATTTCAGTATGGTCAAAATCTGTTGGCAGAGTTCGATTTCTGGTTGCTATAGTGCAGTTTGCAGACATTATAAACTAGCTGTCAGCCACAAGTGTAAAGAATCTAGAATTATGACTGCCAGAGGGGAGAGGTGTAGTGTGGGGATACAAGTCCCACCTCTCTCTTGCAAGGCAGCCAGCCAACATCTGTGTTCTGTCTTTCTACCAAAACAGAACTGACACAGGGTCTCAGTGATTACTCGCCCCTTCTGGGATTGTGAGGCTTGTAATCAAACTCAATGCTGGACCACGATTAGTATTTTCACTCATTTAAAAATATGAAAATAAAACAAGCAACCCTCTACACAAAGCATTCCTTAATGGCTACCGCCCAATTACATGCCGAGGTTGGCACTGTCATAAACGAGGTAGTTTTGCAGACCATTCTACAATCAATAATTAGCATGGAACTGGGAGATCAAACATACTGATACATTATCGTGTTTGTGTGCTTTTTGTTCCGCAGACATGATCATGCCCGCATTATCTTTCTAATTAGAGCTTTGCCAGACGGTGTGCAATATAAATAACAAAAAAATTGGTTACGTTTTTTATACTTATAAGCAGAAAATAATGCTCTTTCAATCTATCACTCATAAAATAGTTCATGTGAATACAATTTGCCATGAAATACCATTTGCTAGATAATTTTGCAATTTTTCATTTTGAAGTAGAATTTTCATTTATTGCAAATGTGAATTTTTCAGGTCCCTAACCATAGGGCAATTAAAAAATTTGTGGAGGCAGCTATGATTTACATGTGAAACAAACCTGCAAATAAAAAGAAAATATTTCTCTTTACTCAAAAATTAAAGGATTAATGTGGCTCACACTAGGATGGATAAAGATCATTCCAAGCATGGTCAAATTAGCAAAATAGTCTTGGGAACCATATCATAAAAGCCCAATTTGTAACAGCAAATGTTGCTGGTAAACTTGCTTCTCGTATGACTGATACTTTTTTCTCCATATGAGAGAATTCCTGATGTAACAGCTAAAAGCATACCAAGAACTTGGGGAATCGTTCTGAAAGTGGCTCACTGTGTGGCCCCATATTCTAAAATTACATGGTAAATGTGTTCTGGACTTGGATAATTGAACAAGAAACCCAACAGCCTAGAAAACTTTTCATTGAAAATCATGAATTTCATATGATTTTATGCATGCCTCAGTTCTGTTCGGAGGCTGGTACAGAACTTATTGCATTATTCCATCACTTTACATACATTTATGTATCAAAAGTACCATAGAATTATTTACAATTCTTTACGTATATGTTGAGCTACCTGTCAGTGACTTGTTCATATGAGTGTGAATGACTGGTACACAAGAAAATCTTGAATGTCAAAGACTGATGCTACTGATCTGGATTAGACAATAATTTTTTGTTTATTTTTTTTATTTTAGGCAGTGCAAACAATTTAAGGTGAAAAGTTGCTCAGGGTGTTCAGTAAAACTCTAAGGGAGATATTTTTAAGCACAGAGTTGCAACATTATAAGAAATACACAAGTCTGATCACTATACTTCAAAGACTGGTGCATCTACCTTAGATGGTTCACAAACATGTAATCAGAATATTACTATTTCTTTCATTATTTAACAACTGTCACCACCTTTTTACATTCTACGACCTGATGTATAAGACTGTTTAAGAAACTCACTCTGCAAGACTGGTAGGCAGGGGCCGATCCTGCAGCTGACGGTCCAAGTCCTCATCCTCTTGGTCATCACGAGCTGTCCTTCGGCCTATAAATGGTTTGAGAGACTCATTCCACCATTCCTCATCAACACGATGCTTACGTGTCACATTATGCCACTGAGAGCAATATCGGCGAGTCACGTCCCTTATGGTACCGTCATCCTGCCATGCCAGTACGTAATGCACTGGCTGGCTGGCACGAGACTGAAAATAAATTTATCATTAGTTCACTGTATTGAATTAGGTAGGTGTTCACATGTAACAAGAGCAATAGTTTGCAATCTGAAGGCAATTACCCCCTAGAGGTTAAATTAAATTTTCTGATAAGTAAAAATGGAAAGGGTTTGATTACGATTTTGCTACGTCATTTAAAAAAAAATAATGCTATTGCAACTATTTTGCTGGATTTAAATATTCATTAGGTCAGCACCACCAGTTTTCATCATCAGTCTTCTGACATCCACTGTTTAGCAAAGTCTCCTTTACACTTTTCTGTGGATTAGTCAGTGATACGCATCCACATCACTCCTGCATATTTTCTAATGTGATTTATGTACTTTCTATTATGTCACTATCTCAATCTTGTCATATCTCTTGGAATGCAACAAAGAACTCTCTTGGTCCACCTACCATCCATTCACCTGGGTAGATGTTCCACCATCCTCCATTTCATTTTCATTGCTGTCGTAATTATATCTCACAGTTCAGTTTGTTTCTGATTCATTTGCTTATTTTCTTGTCTCCTATTAATTCCCATCAGGCATCTCTTCACTGCTCACCAAGTAACCATATGAAGTGACTGGTTTCCAATCATAAAGTTCATGCCTAGGTCCCATAAGACAATTGGTAAAACATGCTCATTGTAAACTTTGTAGTGTTAAATATCACTTTGGTAAAGTTATGCACAACCCTATGTTTACCCACTACACAAATGACAGTGTCATCTTTAAGCGCTGTAGCAATTTAATAAGTAAAAGTATTTTTGCATATAACAAGTGTACAGAGGGCAATTGCATGTCTTCTAGGTAGGGCTGTGACCACACGATCTCCACGATATTTAGTAACAGTGTAGTCTTTGTGGGTACTCTATGGAGCGACACCCCAGATTGGAGTAATTCTGCAAGCCCAAACTAAATGTCCATAGTGTAACATGCAAAACTAAAGTGGAATAGGGACACTGATTACTCATTCATGTAACAAACTGTCAAAGTGTCACATACAGATTTATATGATGTTTACTATGTAGTCAAGTAGTGTTTAAAAGAAGTTTTTGTATTTTATGGAATAATATACACAGTTGGTTACAGAAGAAACTATTTGTTTATTTAGATGAGTTCTACATATCTCAAAGCATTTCAATTCAAATGTTATACAAGACTGCAACACCATCTACGAAGTCCAATAATCCTGCACCCTCATTCATACATAAATTATATTGGAAGTTCAGAAGGTTAACACAATGAGAAATAAATTAAGTCAAATTTGAGGACATACACATTTAAACGGGGAACGTCACATTCTGGTGGCCTACTGACAGAACCCTGAACAATAATTGCTAGGAGTTTAACAATAACAAAGAGAAGAAAGGAAGAAATTAAACAACAGAAATTGAAGATTTCAATTCAAGATTGACAATTATCAATGTTGATAATTAACAACCAAGTAAACAGAACATTATGAGGTGCATGGGGAAATACAAACACAAAAGAAAAAGAATTTAAGAAGTACATTTGTGATAAATTAAAATTAAACTATCAACAATACATATGGGGCAGAAGATTTTATAAATTCCACGAGTTGGAAGAATGGTGGCCAACTGCATTCATGTCCCCGTTACGACACAGCAACTGGTTATATCAACATCAGCTGCTCACCAACCTACAGCAACCCTAGTCCACATAGTGCAGTGACCCAGTTTCTCACCAGCATTGTGTGACAGCAAGGTGTGTGAGACCAACTACAGTGAGCTGTTCTAAAACCACGTTGTTTGTTTCAGGCTTTTTGTTAGTGGTGTTTGTTTTGATCTAGTAGATGCTACTTTTGCGTCCTCAGGAAAACTTATTACCATTTTGACTGTTTCCCTAGTAACTAGATTAGAAATATGGAGGAAATGAATTACAAGTTAATTTTAGACGTTCTTCATTATGTAAGTGCTAGAATAGAACAATTAGTACAAGACACCACAGATTTGAAAGTGTAGATAATAAAAAACTACGCAAATGTAAAATGTGAATTTAATACCATAAATGAAAAATTAGAAGCCCAAGGCGAGGAATTAAAAGTGAGGTAGATGCCTGGAATGTTAGACTGGAAGTAGTTCTTACTGAATTACGAACAGTTAGGATGAAAATAAATCATCAAAACCATATGCTAGATGAATGTAACAAGGAATCCCATCAGGGAGGCACAGAAATAGAATTCCTTCTTGAGCCCAGGTTTATGAATTGAAGATCTCTTCCATGACTGCAGAAAACAGTTTTGGTGAAATGGAGTTGCCTTGTCACACATGCTTTCTTGATCCTGAAGGTTTTTGGTCTCTCTATGTAATCAAATGGAAGCTCAGACTTCTTGTACGTATTCTTTAACAGACTGATGAAGATCTGTTTCTATTCCTCAGTTCAAGTACTGACAGTACAGTACACTGCACACAAAGTTGTGCTCAGAGAAATAAGCAACAACTACTACAACAACTCTTACATATAATCCGATTTGAACCCATGTTTGTTCATCAATTGAGTTTAAATCTTTTTCCAGTGTTGTTGATTTTTCTACCAGTGCTGTTCCTCAATATTGTCTTAACAGGCTGTCTTACAGTCTCCCTGTTATTCACACATCAGCTCGTTTGTATGTATATTTTTCTCTTTCCATGGGCCACACCATATGGAAAGTCAGCATGTTTATCATTCAGCTCCAAGAGCACGAACAATATTTGAACTATAGACAGTAACAACACATTGTATTTGCATTGAAGTAGTTTTAACTTCTTGGAATAGGTACTGATAGAACCAAAGTCAGTGCTGTAAAGACTGACCTTGCTGTGAACGCTGATGACCAATCTTTATGCTGTTGAGTATATAACAGTAGTGTCCAAAGACCAGAATGCTGATGAACAATTTTTATGCTATTAAGTATACAATGGAGTAATGTCCAAAGACCAATTAAAGCATAACTGTCCTGAACCCAAAGATTGAATTGCATACTTCTTCACTTGGCATGATCCTACAGGACAGCTGCCCTCAGAGCGTGGTGGTGGTGGTGGTGGTGGTGGTGTTGGGGCAGAGAGTAGGAGATGGGAATGCTGGCTTTCATAGAAATATTTGTAATTCATATTCTGTAAGAAAGAGTCTTCCAGTGAACAAATATTGATAGTTTCAGATTCTCATTTCCATGAACCAAGTTAGGAAGCTGGCCCATCATTAATTTGCTATCATACTTCACAAGAACTGACCAGCAGATCTTGTCAGCAGGAATGGTAAGGAAAGTCACGAATCTCACAATTATTTCATCACACAGCCTGTCCCCAATCACCTGCTGGGTTACCTACTTACCAAACATTTAACAGCCATTAAGGACAATAAGCCAACAATGCGACTGCCATTTCCTTGCACCACTGGGTACAAGAATAAGTTGTTAACCACAGCCATTCTGACCGCCCACCCGACTTCAGCCAGGCTTCTAGAGTCAGGTTGAATGTAGTGAATTAGCTACAAGTTGAGTTCTAGTGTATTTCAGTGGTAGTAGTTAACTAGATTTAAAATAAAGTGATACAAGTTCTGCAATTCCCACGGATAAGTGGCTGATCTGCAGTGGTACCAAGAGATCCCATGGAAGTCATTCCCCAAGTGTGTCTGCTTCTTGGAAATTATGTAGTTCTAATAAGGAAAAAGATTCAAATTTAATCAAAATACACTTTTCTTTCACATCTTCCTCTGTTCCTATCAGCAACATTAGTCCTAAACACAAAATCAAAGTATGTAAATATTTAGGTTTTGAATAATGAGAAACGACCAAATGTTTTCTTTGTCTGGAGATTTTAGCAAACGACAGCTTCAAGCCCATAAAACTAGACGCACCCACAGACAAAACAGCCAGACCATGTAAGTAAACCCCATCTAATTTTTTAAATGTCACGAGCAACAACTAAAAGGAAGTATCAGTTGCTAAAAAAGCCCTCAGAGGTCTCCTGTAAAAATCACATAGTACAAGATGTAATGGGGATATTGGCTTCTAGAGTTGTACAACCACAAATCTATTAAGTGCTGAATGATGCAGTCAGTGTTGTGAATTTTGTAAAAGCCCAAGCTTTAAACAGTAAGCTACTTCTCATTCTTTGCAGGGAGGTGGGTTCTATTCATGATTAGCTTGTATTGCACATGTAGGTACATTGGTTGTCTTGTGGTAAAGTTTTTCATTGCATATCGGAGCTGAAGAATAAATGCATTATGGTGCTGAAGGATGAATTTCATGTTTTCCAAATGAATAACAGTCTTACACTTTTGGCTCCTAATATATGCTACCTGGCCTATGTTTTGAGAAACTGAATAATTTTAACATATTTCTTTAAGGCATATAAACTTGGACAGCTAGAAGCATAACTACAAGATGTTTTCTTATCTGAATGGTTTCGAGGAGGAAAATGAGGTGAATGTAGGTAAAATTAATAAAATTGGCATAGTACATCTCGAAAACCTTCGGCAACAATCTGAGGACAAATTTCCAGAACATTCATTTGGGTATTACTGGATCCACAATCCATTTGATACGATCATCACACACCACTTTTCAACAGTAGAACAAGTGGTGGTAACTGTTCTCTCAAGTGACGTAACACTTTGAAATGAATTTAAATCTAAGTCTCTTGGGTGCAGACTCAGAACAAATATCCCAACTTTGCAAGAACCCTTTGGATCATCTTATAAATGTGAATGAACATTTAAGGCAATGACATTAATCAAGACAAAACACCCATTTTGACTGCAGACAGGAGGGTATCTATGAGTTGCTATTTCAAAGATCCAACCAGGACTGAGTCTGCTTTCTCCATATATTCAGGCACAAACAACACACTACATGTGCAAACATAAAAAATACGACTTTGGAACTGCGTGCATTTTTACTCTTGTTCATTTTCTTTTTAGATGATCAATTTGAAATTCAGCAGTTTTTAGATTGGCATTTAAATGTTAAATATTATTCTAGCATTATTTGTATGTCATGATCTTTCAAATATTACAACTTTCTGACTTTATTAACACTGTTACAGATGGAAACAAATTTTAACTAACTACTGGATTTGTGAACTAATTTGGGAAAAAATGTAGTGAAATATGCATATTTGCTGAATTCCAATTACTGTACTCGCAGTCATGGTTACTTATATATTAGTTGTAGTTGTCATCTTGCACCATCTTTGAATAATACAAATAAAATTTATGATAATTTAAAATAAAACGTTTACCTCTGATGTGCTTTAACAACATTATTATTACTTCTTTACTTTCTCAGACGTTAAGTCTGGTTAAAAATGGAAAGTGACGCGGACCTTGATCAAGCGTCACTTCCTTTTAACTGTACGGTATATGTTATATTGCATTTAGGAACTTTCGGGTAATTGAACATGTATCAATAATTACAGATTTCTGATATGAATATAATAGAGGGAAACATTCCACGTGGGAAAAATATATCTAAAAAGAAAGATGATGAAACTTACCAAACAAAAGCGCTGGCAGGTCGATAGACACACAAACATAAGTTTGGTAAGTTTCATCATCTTTCTTTTTAGATATAATTACAGATTTCTGTAGTTGTACATATAAGTTAGGATGTAGCTGTATTGCATTGAGGTACTGGTGGATATTGTGTGGTATGACTCCTGTAGTTGATAGTATAATTGGTATAATGTCAACTTTATCCTGATGCCACATGTCCTTGACTTCCTCAGCCAGTTGGATGTATTTTTCAATTTTTTCTCCCGTTTTCTTTTGCATATTTGTTGTATTGGGTATGGATATTTCGATTAGTTGTGTTAATTTCTTCTTTTTACTGGTGAGTATGATGTCAGGTTTGTTATGTGGTGTTGTTTTATCTGTTATAATGGTTCTGTTCCAGTATAATTTGAATTCATCATTCTCCAGTACACTTTGTGGTGCATACTTGTATGTGGGAACGTGTTGTTTTATAAGTTTATGTTGTAAGGCAAACTGTTGATGTATTATTTTTGCTACATTGTCATGTCTTCTGGGGTCTTCTGTATTTGCTAGTATTGTACATTCGCTTGTGATGTGATCCACTGTTTCTATTTGTTGTTTGCAAAGTCTGCATTTATCTGTTGTGGTATTGGGATCTTTAATAATATGCTTGCTGTAATATCTGGTGTTTATTGTTTGATCCTGTATTGCAATCATGAATCCTTCCGTCTCACTGTATATATTGCCTTTTCTTAGCCATGTGTTGGATGCATCTTGATCGATGTGTGGCTGTGTTAGATGATACAGGTGCTTGCCATGTAGTGTTTTCTTTTTCCAATTTACTTTCTTCGTATCTGTTGATGTTATGTGATCTAAAGGGTTGTAGAGGTGGTTATGAAATTGCAGTGGTGTAGCCGATGTATTTATATGAGTGATTGCTTTGTGTATTTTGCTAGTTTCTGCTCGTTCTAGAAAGAATTTTCTTAAATTGTCTACCTGTCCATAATGTAGGTTTTTTATATCGATAAATCCCCTTCCTCCTTCCTTTCTGCTTAATGTGAATCTTTCTGTTGCTGAATGTATGTGATGTATTCTATATTTGTGGCATTGTGATCGTGTAAGTGTATTGAGTGCTTCTAGGTCTGTGTTACTCCATTTCAATACTCCAAATGAGTAGGTCAATATTGGAATAGCGTAAGTATTTATAGCTTTTGTGTCGTTTCTTGCTGTCAATTCTGTTTTCAGTATTTTTGTTAGTCTTTGTCTATATTTTTCTTTTAGTTGTTCTTTAATATTTGTATTATCTATTCCTATTTTTTGTCTGTATCCTAGATATTTATAGGCATCTGTTTTTTCCATCGCTCCTATGCAGTTGCTGTGGTTATCCAATATGTAATCTTGTTGTTTAGTGTGTTTTCCCTTGACAATGCTATTTTTCTTACATTTGTCTGTTCCAAAGGCCATATTTATATCATTGCTGAATATTTCTGTTATCTTTAGTAATTGGTTGAGTTGTTGATTTGTTGCTGCCAGTAGTTTTAGATCATCCATGTATAGCAAATGTGTGATTTTGTGTGGGTATGTTCCAGTAATATTGTATCCATAATTTGTATTATTTAGCATGTTGGATAGTGGGTTCAGAGCAAGGCAGAACCAGAAAGGACTTAATGAGTCTCCTTGGTATATTCCACGCTTAATCTGTATTGGCTGTGATGTGATATTATTTGAATTTGTTTGGATATTAAGTGTGGTTTTCCAATTTTTCATTACTATGTTTAGGAACTGTATCAATTTAGGATCTACTTTGTATATTTCCAATATTTGTAGTAACCATGAGTGGGGTATACTATCAAAAGCTTTTTGGTAATCAATGTATGCGTAGTGCAGCGACCTTTGTTTAGTTTTAGCTTGATATGTCACCTCTGCATCTATCATCAGTTGCTCTTTACATCCTCGTGCTCCTTTGCAACAGCCTTTTTGTTCTTCATTTATAATTTTGTTCTGTGTTGTATGTGTCATTAATTTCTGTGTAATGACTGAAGTTAATATTTTGTATACTGTTGGTAGGCATGTTATGGGGCGATATTTAGCTGGGTTTGCTGTGTCTGCTTGATCTTTAGGTTTCAGATAAGTTATTCCATGTGTAAGTGTATTAGGGAATGTGTATGGGTCTGCAATGTACCTGTTAAATAATTTGGTTAGATGTGAATGTGTTGAGGTGAACTTCTTTAGCCAGAAATTTGCTATTTTATCTTTTCCAGGGGCTTTCCAATTGTGAGTAGAATTAATTGCTTGGGTGACTTCATGTTGCAAAATTATCACTTCAGGCATTTGTGGTATCATCTTGTATGTGTCTGTTTCTGCTTGTATCCACCGTGCATGCCTGTTATGTTGTACCAGGTTTGACCACATGTTGCTCCAGAAGTGTCCCATGTCTGTTATGTTTGGTGGATTGTCTATTTTAATGTGTGTGTTATCTATTGTCTGGTAAAATTTCTTTTGGTTTGTGTTGAATGTTCGGTTTTGTTTCCTTCTATTTTCACTTTTTTTGTATCTTCTAAGTCGTTTGGCCAATGCTTGTAATTTCTGCTTCTTTTCATCTAATTGCTCTATCGCTTCTTGTTGTGAGATTTTACCTAACCTTTTCGTTTTTTTTCTGACATTTCATTTCTTATAAATTGTGTTAGCTGTCCGATGTCTTTTCTCAGTTTTTCTATTCTGATCTGTAGCCTGTGTTGCCATGCTGGTTTTGTGGGTTTCTTCTGTGTGTTGGTTGGTTCTGATCTCTGCCTAGTGTGTATATTTAGTGTAGTGAGTGCTCCTATATAAACCAGTAGTTGTAACTCTTCCATAGTTGTGTTTTCATTAATTTTGTTGTGTATGATTGTGTTGATAGTTTTTATTGTTGTTTCGACTTGTGGGTTATTTGGCGGTCTATGCAAGAATGGTCTAATGTCTGTATTTGTGTCTTTGTATTCTATATATGTCAGCTGAAATTTTTCTTCTATATCTAACATGTGTGTCACTTCGTGTTCTATTTGTGCTTGTTCTGGTGGCTGTCTTAAGTTGTCGTTTTCCTCTGATTGTTTAATTGATGTGTGTTGTTCTTTGTTTGTTTGCTCTGGGATGTTTGAGTCCATTTCTGTATTTTCTTCTTATTCTGATTGCACATTATTTTGTTCCAGTATTTGTTGTACTTCTTGTTTGATGTTTTCTAATTCTGACTGAGGTATCCTGTTATTTTTGATTATTATACGGATCTGATCAGCTAGTCGTTGTTCTGTTAAAAATTTTAATTCTGGGTATCTGTTAATAAATGTTGTGTATACTTGTGATCTGTATCCAGTTGTGTTGGTTCCTAGGTTTGTTGCTTGGTAATAACAGAACATGAGGTGTCGATTAACTTCATCTGACCATCTCATCCTCTGTCTTTGTTTTCCTTCTAGGGTGGTTGCAGGAAGCATATCCTGCAAAACACCTCTATTTGGATTTAAATCATTTTCCAGTTGGCTAGCAGTGTCGTTACCATTGTGGGTGGGCATAGGGTTCAAGCGTCGTCCCCAACCATGATGGCGCTTGTCCGAGGCTTCTTTAGTTCTGTCCTGAACCAACTAATCACACTAAAAGGGGGGTTAGCCCTATTAGTGGTTTGTTCTTTTCGTCGCCTTTTACGACTGGCAAAACATACCGGAGGCCTATTCTTTTCCCAGGCCTCCACTATTATTATTATTATTATTATTATTATTATTATTGTTATTGCAATAACTGATAGTTGCAGTGATTAGATGGAAGTAAACAGATACCATGGGCCATTTCTGTGCCAAGTATAAGAAGTGCTGAGGAAGGAAAGCAAAATAATGGTGAGAGGGGGGAAAGTTTCAGAAGGGGCGGTGGGGGGGGGCTCAACAGGGAAAGTTCAGAATCCCTGACTTTGAACTGACCTATCCAACCAGTTAGAGGGAAAACTACAATTCTAGAACATGATGCAACTTGGCATTTTTCATGTACAACAAATATTGTGTCGCCTCATCATCACTACAGGTGGGTCCTTCTCATTCCGTGATCTAAATGATGTGCCCTTCCCCCTCAACCTTCCCAGACCTGTCCAATTCTCCTCCCTGATGAAAAATCTATTAGTTCTGAAAACAGGGATGGTGTGTGTCTTTTCATTTTGTAGGTGTATCAGCAGTGCTCCACATATCGTTCAGTGAAGGTAACTACTGCCCAACAATTCTGTCTCATAATTTATTAGAAACAGTCTAGGATCGATCGAGGACTGAATCAGGCAACTTTGAATGAACTGGTATTTATCTCCCAAATAAAACAAAACAAAATAACTATATAAAATAAATACACTATTAATTATAAATAAAATGTAATAAAACAAATGAAACCTCACGTTAGAGTACAAACAATATTATGAAAAGGGTATGATTGCTACTGACTATAAAGATGACTAGTTGAGTTGCAGATACAGACAATGAAAAGACTGTAACACATTATAGTTTTCCACCACAGCAAAGAAAACACACACACACACACACACACACACACACACACACACACACACACACAAAAGGCAAGTACACATGCACACATGACCGTTAACATTGGCAGCTCCAGCTGGAATGCGACTGTCACATGAATAGAAAATCTGGAGTGGGGCAAGGAAGGAGGTGGTTTAGTAGGGAACATATGGGAGGAGAAAAGAATGCTGCCTGGCGGGGCATGCAGGGACTAGATGGCAGTCTCGTCAGGCAGCCACGTGCAGCATTGGGAGCTGGGGTGTGGGGCACACAAGTGGGGAGAATGGAGTGAAACAGGAGAGGAGCGGGGACAGATAGGTGGGTACATTGGCAGAGCATGGCACACAATGAGGATGGGCGACATGAACGGGGAAGAGGTGATAGGACATAGGGGATGGAAAAAAAGAGTGTGGAGGATGAGGGGATGGAAATTACAGAGTGTGGAGGATGAGGGGACAGTAGGTTACCATAGTTGAAGCGAAGATAATTTTGAGAGCAAAGAATGTGTAACTCCTATGTCCGCAGTTCAGAGAAGTTGGTGGTGGAGGGGAGGATACAGATAACCCTAGTTTTGAAGCAGCCATTGAAATCAAGCATTTTATGTTCAGTTGCATGTTGTGCCACATGGTGGTCAACTTTGTTCTTGGCCACAGTCCAACAGTGGCTGTTCATCCTGGTGGACAGCAGGGCGGTAGTCACACCAATACATAAAGTTCTGCAGTGGTCACAGCAGAGCTGGTATATGACATGGCTGCTTTTCTAAGTGGCCTAGCCTTTGACAGAGTAAGATAAACCTGCAACATGATTGCAATAGGAAGTGCTTGGCGGATGGTTTGGGCAGGTCTTGCACCTGGGTCTGCCACAGGGATTAGGAGTGGTTGTGTTGAGGTTGGGTGAGCAACAGGATACCACATTAGAAGAGGTGGGAAGGATCTTGGTAGGATGTCCCTTATTTCAGTGCAGGATGAGAGAGACTCAAAGCCACGATTAAGGTTATGGTTCAGTTGCTCCAGACCAGGTTGTGGGAGGATTTGGGATGTGTGATGATATTGCATGGGAAATCTGTTTGTGGACTAGGTTAGGGGGTTTTGTCTGTCTGTGAAGGCCTCTGTGAGGCCTTCAGCATTCTGGGAAAGGGAGTTCTTGTCATTGCAGATAGGCCATCCCCGGGCGGTCAAGCTCTATGGGAGGGATTTTCTGGATTTTGCAAGAGTTCCTATACTTTAAGTATAAGCAAATGTGCAAAGTTTTGTAAAAATCTGAGATAGAGGGTTACAAATCCTAGAATTATTGCATGTTTTGATGTGGAATTACCCCGTCACCACTTACAGGTTTTCTACCAGCCCTCATCATACTATAAATGTACGAATGCAACACACTGAGTTGTCAGATCTTCATACTAAGTGCTCCCATGTGTCTAGCGAATTCGAACAATGGAGTGGACAGAAGCAAAACTATGGAAATGTGTCAGACGTCATCTGACATCAGAGCCGTAGCGGAAAATTGTAATGTTGGACACAGTCTGACAAGGGGTCAGAAAGGGTTAAGTTAAATAGATCACAACAGGTGTAGGCCATTTCAACACTCTGTTAAATCTGAGAAATGAAGGAGGAGCAGACACTGGAAGTGACCACCACATAGTTTTGGCAGAGCTGAGATTGAAGACAGTTGCAAATAGAACCAAGATCAATCACAGGAGAAAAAATGGATGTGGTATGATTAAAAGACAAACAGATCAAATAAATATTTCCCCACAAATTACAAAATAGATTTCAAAAAATGTGAATAGTGAAATGGACTGACAAAATAACAATGAAGAAGCACTTCCAAGAATAGCAGAGGAAACAAAACTAGTGGAAATGACAATGATAAGATATTGCTTAGGACACGAACTATGAAGAAATTTTCTGCAACAATGAAACTGAACAGAAGAGACAGAGAGCAGGAAGAATAGTTGGATTTCTGAATGACATTAGAAATAGTTGAAGTCACAAGCAGATTAAAGAAGCAGCCCAGAACATAGGAAAGTGAAGAGGATCAAGTTGCCACTTGTCTTCAGATATACCTCAAAGAAGAAGATAACTTCGCTATGCCTGGGATCTCATCATGCAGGAGATGAGGAAGGAGGCGGGGAGGAGTAACAACCTCACGTAAAAAAAAAAAAAAAAAAACAACAACAACAACAACTCACCTGGGCCAGGTGATAGCACCCTGTGAAGACTCTGTGCTGGGATTGGGATTACAGTGGAGACTTCCACAGCAGCAAAGGGAGAAAGAATGGACTTGCAATGGCAATATTAGCAGAACAATCAATGTGGCAAAGCAGTCAATGTCCATTCACCAAAGCTGCTGCAGCAAACATATTCCTCAGCATTTATTTATCTCCACAACACTTTTCAAAGGTTTAAACCTCCATGATCAGGTGGATTTACATTTGTTAGTATGGCGCGCGCGCGCGCGCGCGCGCGCGCGCGCGCGCGCGCGCGCGCGCGCGCGCGCGCGCGCGCGCGCGCGCGCGCGCGCGCGCGCGCGCGCGTGTGTGTGTGTGTGTGTGTGTGTGTGTGTGTGTGTGTGTGTGTGTGTGTGTGTGTGTGTGTGTGTGTGTGTGTGTGTGTAACAGTGGGAGGGAGGAGGAGAGAGGGGGGAGAGGGAGAGGGAGAGAGAGAGAGAGAGAGAGAGAGAGAGAGAGAGAGAGAGAGAGGATTTTCGGAGGAACTTTCAGCACTGTCTAGTGGGAGAAACAAAACAATCTTTCAGATCATGGTTAAGGGTTTCTTTTGACAAAAAACTAAACGTATAGCTAACGGTAAAAATAAAATATGTAAAATAGAGTACCTCCAGTTCCTTTCACCACTGTAACATGTTACATGTGTACTGTCATATTTTGTAAACAAATATGGCGTTGGGAAACTATTAGGTGCAAGGATCCCATGACAGAAGAGAAACATTATCACAAATTACAAAGAATATACATCCCAACAACATTATTACAGTATAAATTTTAAAGAATTTTGATCTTTGTTTTGAGGTGTGAAATACATGTGTTGGAATAAATATTTCAGGTGGTATATTAATCCGATTTTGTCAAGTTCATATAGCTTAAACTTCATATTTGTTTATATAATAAGGTGAGATGTTGCAATCTTTAAGTGCAATAATTATGTTGGCTACAGTGGTAAAATTATACACAGATACAAGAAGAGCAGTTGAAAGGAATGGACACTGTCTTAAAAGGAGGATATAAGATTAACATCAACAAAAGCAAAATGAGGATAATGGAATGTAGTCGAATTAAGTCGGGTGATGCTGAGGGAATTAGATTACGAAATGAGACAAAGTAGTAAAGGAGTTTTGCTATTTGGGGAGCAAAATAACTCATGATGGTCGAAGTAGAGAGGATATAAAATGTAGACTGGCAATGGCAAGGAAAGCGTTTCTGAAGAAGAGAAATTTGTTAACATCGAGTATAGATTTAAGTGCCAGGAAGTCGTTCTGAAAGTATTTGTATGGAGTGTAGCCATGTATGGAAGTGAAACATGGAAGACAAATAGTTTGGACAAGAAGAGAATACAAGCTTTCGAAATGTGGTGCTACAGAACAATGCTGAAGATTAGATGGGTAGATCACATAACTAATGAGGAGGTATTGAATAGAATTGGGGAGACGAGGAGTTTGTGGCACAACTTGGCAAGAAGAAGGGACTGGTTGATAGGACATGTTCTGAGGCATCAAGGGATCACAAATTTAGCATTGGAGGGCAGCATGGAGGGTAAATATCGTAGAGGGAGACCAAGAGATGAATACACTAAGCAGATTCAGAAGGATGTAGGCTGTAGTAAGTACTGGGAGATGAAGAAGCTTGCACAGGATAGAGTAGCATGGAGAGCTGCATCAAACCAGTCTCAGGACTAGAGACGACGACGACGACGACGACGACGACAACAACAACAACAATTTTGGTTGGGATTGACAGGTAGAAAAGAAAGGCTGGATGCAGAGCGAGAGGAAAAGAAAGTGAAAAGGAGAGAGAGGGTGGAAGGACTGATTGGATGAGAGCAAACTTTCCAAAGGAGGGGTTCTTAGGATTATATCTGTTAGGCCCACAAGTAATAACTGCCTAAAAGTTAGTGTAATACATTGGTTAATACTTTAAAATATGCAGATGGGTATAGTTAGCGTCATTAGTTGATGTACATATAGTTTCATGCTGACAGGGGTGCAAGCTGTTGGTGTGATGATATATTTGTAAATGAAGTCAATTCCTTTTACATTCTGGGGATGTCATGGTAACATAACTAAATATGTATGGTAAATATTAAGGGGTGTGTGTGTGTGTGTGTGTGTGTGTGTGTGTGTGTGTGTGTGTGTGTGTGTGCGCGTGCGTGCGCGCACACGCGCGCACGTATTCACACGTGCATGCACACACATACTCGTAAGATTTGGAGAGTTTGCTCTCATCCAATCACTACTTCCAATCTCTCTCTCTCTCTCGCTCTCTCACTTTCTCTCTCTCTTCCTCTAGCTTTGCTTCCAGCCTTTCTTTTCTATCTGTCATTCCCAACCAAAGTTGTTATTTGTGCATAATTTTACCACTGTAGTGAACATAATTATTGTACTTAAAGGTTGCAACATGTCACTTCATTATATAAATGAATATGCAGTTTAAGCTATATTAACTTGACAAAACTGGATTAATGTACCATCTGAAATATTTATACTAACACATGTATTCACCGCCTCAAACCAAAGATCTCCAAAATCCTTTAAAATTTATTCTATAACAATGCTGTTACAATGTATATTATTTATACTTTGTGATAATGTTTCTCTTCTGTTATACATTCCTTGCAACTAACAGTTTCCCGACACCATACTTGTTCACAAAATATGACAGTATACATGTGATGTGTTACCACAGTGAAAGGAATCTGTGACCACTGAAGGTACTCTATTTTACTTATTTTATTTTTACCATTAAATAAATGTTTGGTTTTTTGTTAGGCCTAAAAGAAACCCATAACCATGTTCTGAAATAGTGTTTTGTTTCTCCCACTAGACAGTGCCACAAATTTCTCCAAAAAATCTTCACACACACACACACACACACACACACACACACACACACACACACACAGAGAGAGAGAGAGAGAGAGAGAGAGAGAGAGAGAGAGAGAGGTGTCATATTAACAAATGTAAATCTACCTGATGCTGGAGGTTTAAACCTTTCAAACACACCGTGGAGATAAACAAACAGTGACTGGTAATAATAAACTTGTTGTTTCATTTAATGTCAACAGCAGTCACGGTAAAGCCTAACCTAAAATGTTTACATTGAAAGACATTCCTCAGAGCTAACAACCCTGTGTAGTATCTTCACAGAACTTGTCCCTGAAACTCATCAAACAGTCAGCACTGGAGATGCACTCTGTATGAAATTTTACCCCGTAGAGTATCAAATCCCCCATTTATAAGGAAATGGAAAGTAGCCATTCAGATTCAAAGGGCCTGTACGATGTAAACAACCTTGTGCAAAGAATGAGTTTGAGCATTCAGAAACCTATTTTAAAAAAGACACAAATTACCCAGATTTACTAATGAAGATCTACATCTACATGGATACTCTACAAATCACATTTAAGTGCCTGGCAGAGGGTTCATCGAACCACCTTCACAATTCCCTATTATGCCAATCTCGTATAGCGTGTGGAAAGAATGAACACCTATATCTTTCCGTACGAGCTCTGATTTCCCTTATTTTATCGTCATGATCGTTCCTCCCTATGTAGGTCGGTGTCAACAAAATATTTTCGCATTCGGAGGAGAAAGTTGGTGATTAGAATTTGGTGAGAAAATTTCGTCACAACGAAAAATGCTTTTCTTTTAATGATGTCCAACCCAAAGCCTGTATCATTTCTGTGACACTCCCTCCCATATTTCCCAATAATACAAAACGTGCTGCTTTTCTTTGGACTTTTTCGATGTACTCCGTCAGTCCTATCTGGTAAGAATCCCACACCGCGCAGCAGTATTCTAAAATAGGACGGACAAGCATAGTGTAGGCAGTCTCCTTAGTAGGTTTGTTACATTTTCAAAGTGTCCTGCCAATAAAATGCAGTCTTTGGTTAGCCTTCCCCACAACATTCTCTGTGTGCTCCTTCCAATTTAAGTTGTTAGTAATTGTAATACCTAGGTATTTAGTTGAATTTATGGCTTTTAGATTAGAATGATTTATCGTGTAACCAAAGTTTAACGAATTCCTTTTAGCACTCATGTGTATGACCTCTCACTTTTCGTTATTTAGGGTCAACAGCCACTTTTCGCACCATTCAGATATCTTTTCAAAATTCAGATTAATTAATGGAAGATTTCCCATACCAACATTTAAATCATCAAAGTTTACACTGTTTTAAATACACAGACACCAACAAACAAGAAAAACAGAACACAGAAACAGCAAAAACAATTTTTTTGGTAAACTGGGTCAAACACCTTAGATCACATTCCATTGAAAAACGCAGTACTACTACTTGGAGACATCAAAGCACCAATTGGCAAGGAACATCAGCACATCTATAGTTATAAAATTTGTTGCACGTAAATGAACCAATGCAATCAGCATAACATAGTACCCAAGTCTACACTACAAATCAGTAAGCTGTCACATTTTGCATATTTTCATTGAATAATGTAACATGGAATGATGTTCTGGGATACCTCATATAGGCTATATGACAGGAAGTCTTCATTGTGCAAAATTGTTCTGCAAGAATAATATGTGGTGCTCAGCAATGATTATCTTGTACACATATGTTTAAGGAGTTGGGCATTTTGACTATTTGTTCACAGTATATTTATTCCATCATGAAGTTAAATAATCAATTAAAGTTCAAAAGCAATAATGATGTACATAATTACAATACCAGCAGGGTAAATGACATTCATCACTCCATATTAAGGTCATCTTCAGTGCAAAAAGGGGTGCACAATGCTGCAACAAGAGTTTCTGATCACTTACCCAGAGACATAAAATGTCTGACAGACAGAAAAGTAAAATTCAAGAGCAAAATGGAAATGTTTTTCCTTGACAACTTCTTCAATTTTCAATTCCGCAGAAGAATTTCTATTACTGTAATGTGTAAAAGGTGGTAAGGTGGTGGGTAGGAATTTTCTAACTCACATCTGTGTGTGTGTGTGTGTGTGTGTGTGTGTGTGTGTGTGTGTATTTTATATATACATAAACCTTACAAATGCTCAGAATATAACTGTACATACAAATTAATTTGTGCTGTGATTGTAAAATGATTCATTAAGATCTATCATACAAAATGATCCATGGAACACGTAACTTAACTAACTTCCTACAAAAAAACTTGGGTGCAACAAAATTCAATTTGTGGTCAAAACAGCTCTATCATGTTGGTGTAAGTAGACACTCTGCAATGGAAGTCCTCAACATAATAGTTGCCGAACACATCATCTTATTTTAAAACCACTACTTATCTTTCATTAAATTCAAGATTAGACCAATATTCAGAAGAAAGAACTAACACCAACCCAAGAAGTTTGACATAGCTATAGAAGTTATCTAGAAAAAATGATCACAAAATGCAGTTGGAAAAAAGAATAGCCACATATTATGCACACTGCAAAAGAAACTATTCCTCTTAAAAAGAGATGGAAACATGCCTGGTACAATGGTGTTTGTGGTGAGTTAATTATAAAGATATAACGAGCTTGGAGTATCTGGAGAACAAATAAAAACCATAAGAAAAGTAAAAATTTTGCAGGAGCAAGGAAACATGCATAAAAAAAATCTCAAAAATCAGAATACAACATATAGAAGATCAGGTAATGTCAACCAAGTCACACTTTAACCAATACGAGGAACTTTTATAAAACATTCAAAAAAAGTTTAAAGAAATACACATCACCAAGGTTACAGTTTACAGATCCAAAAACACAGACGACTGCATATAATAACACCCAGAACTGCAGAATACTTGTGGACTACCTCAAAGAACTACACAACTGCTATCCACTACCTCAAAGAACTGCACAATATCCACCAAAAGAAAAATTTCATTTTCATAATGTAATCTAAATACAGCCAGATTCAAAGCCACCAACAATAGTGGAAACCAGAAAAATCATAAAACAATTTAAAAAGAAACCATTAATGAAATTCGGACAACAAACAGCTTGACTTCAGGAAGGAAACTGGCATTAATAGATTCACTACATAAAAACAGAAGGCAAACTGATCCTCACAATTACAGAGGGATCTCCCTCTTACCAGTGACATATCACATCTTGTCGATGGCACTTTTAAAGAGAGTTGAAGGAATACTTGACCCACAACTGAGAGAGTATCAAGCACAATTTAGGAAGGGAAGGTCTTGAGCAGAACAAATACTAAAACTATAGAACATAATGGGAATGAGGAAAATCAGATACCTGAGGGAATGGAGAAACTCCATCAATACTAACAAAAAGAGGTCCCCAGCAATGGGATCAACTTTTAAAAAATCATCTATGTTGTGATGTAGGTTAAGGTCCCAGGTATCACACCCTGCAGCCATTCATTCTGGTGGGCTCTCTCTTGCAGAAGCGTCCGATCTCACGCGTCGGCTTTGACCCGTGACGTAAGGGTGTTGTGGTGTGTGACGTCATTACGGCGTGGAGTTTGGTTTGTGAGTGTGGCGTGTTTGTAGATGTCGTCGTGTTGTGGTTTGTTGTGCCCTCTGGTGGTATGTTCAGGGTTTTCGTTTGTTTGGTGTATTGGACTCAGTTTGATGTTGCGCTGTGGCGAGTGCTGCTTGCGTATTTTTGAAGCGGAATTTGTATCAGTGAGTTAACGGTTTTGTGTGAAGGTTAATATAGTGATGATTGCTGTACGGCGGGTGGTTTTGTTATTAAGTTTAATTGGTTGTGGTTTTTTATTCAGGAATGGATACGAAAGACAAGATCAATAGTTCTCGGTTGAGGGCTATGATGGGGGACACAGCTTTAGAGCTGATTAAGTTCCTACAGCTTTTCGGCTTAATTGCCAAGGTGGTGAAGTGCGGTGTGTGCCGTGAACCAATGAGATTGGTTAAAGTTCCGGCCTCTCGGACCAGGGACGGCGCTGTCGCAAAGACGATATATGGCATTCCATACGCCGCGGTACATGGTTCGAGAAGTCTAGGTTGGGCATGCGCGAGATTGTGCCTGTTACATATTATTTTTGTTATCGATCCCCACAGAGTTTTTGCGCGCACGAGACTGGTGTGAGTGAGAGGAGCGTTTTAGATGGGTATTCCTTTTGTCGTGAAGTGTGTTCGGAATTTATTAAGTACAGGGGTAAGTTGGGGAGGCATGGGGTTGTTGTGGAGGTGGACGAGTCACAGTTTGGGAAAAGGAAGTATGGGAGGGGGAAGTCTGTGGCTGGTCTTTGGGTGTGGGGGGCTGTTGTTCCGGGGGGTGGGGGTTCGGAATGTGTTTTTAGGGTTGTGGAAGAGAGGTCCAAGGCTGAATTAGTGGGGTTAATTGAGGAATATATAGAGCCAGGGTCCACAATAGTTCCTGATGCTTTTTCTTCTTATAGGGGGTTGGGTGAGAGGGGAGTTAATCATTTAGTAGTGAACCATAGTTTAGAGTTTAAGAATTATGAGACCGGGGCTTGTACTAATACAATAGAGGGGATGTGGGGGGCGGTTAAGTCAGTTCTTGGGAGGGGGAAGAGGCGCTCTTCCAACCTTCAGTCTCATTTAGATGAGTACTGTTGGCGGAAGAGTGTCCCAGAGGGCTATTGTATTGTTCGGGTTTTCTTAAGGGCTGTGGGTAAAATGTATAGGCCGAAAGTTGTTAGTTATGGTGGTCTTTGTAGGTGGATGGATGGCTGTGGCTCAGGGTCGGGTGGGTGGTTTATTTTGTTGTATAGTATTTGTTAAGAGGGGGGGGGGGGGGGGGGGGGGGGGAGAGGAGTGTTTTTTATGTTGCATTTGGTTTTTGTTTGTGTGGTTTTTATTTTGGGGTTGGGGTGGGGGGGGGGGGGGTTGGGGTGTGGGGGGGTTGAGGTGTGGGTGCGTTGGGTTTTTCTTTTGGTTTAGTATTTTTTCGTTGGTTGGTGTGTGTGTGTGTGTGTGTGTGTGTGTGTGTGTGTGTGTGTGTGTGTGTGAGATTGTGGTGGCCAATCTAGTTTGTGGGGCTGGAACTTTCTTGTGGTAAGTTCTCATTCTTTTGTTTTTGGCGTACGTGTTGTGTATTGGGGTATAGGGAAGTGTTTCATTGAAATTTGTGGCTGTGAAGGTTGGTATTGTTATTGGGAGATGTTTTTGAGTTACACAGGTCAAGGGTGGTGGTCGATCTTAATTTATGGGATCGGGAGCTGCTGTAGATCTGTGTAGGTCAAGGGAAGTGTTTGGTCGTAATGTTTGGCGGTGCATTTTGATTTTTGTATTGGGAGATGGGATCGGGAGTTGCTGTTGAGCTATATAGGTCAAGGGAAGTGTTCGATCCCAATTTATGGGATCGGGAGCTGCTGTAGATCTAAATAGGTCAAGGGAAGTGTCAGATTCCAGATAATAGTGTGTTTTGTGGTATTTAGTGAGTTTTGTGATGTCGATTTTTTTCGTCATTTTGCGTGGTTTTGTATGGGGGTGGGTGGCTAAATTTGTTTATATTTAGTTTCTCCCCACCCAAAAACCCCCAATTTCCCACACTTGTCCCGTTAGAGTCATTAGGCTTTTTGTGAAACGTGCGTGTGTGTGTGTGTTTTTCGATGTATTTTCGTCTTTATGATACGTATGAAATGATTTTATATCCGCCATATTGGAACTGTCGTTTATGGTCGTTTCCGCCATATTTGTGACGTCATGGGTCCAAGCGGACGGGTGGGATCGGACACTTCCGTATTTCCGATAAAAATGATTTTGGAATTTTTCATGATGCTCTACAGTTTTAAGAAAGGGTCATTTAGCAGACTAGTTCCTCAGCATAATTGTTAATGTATAGGCTACACATGATACAGGTTGTAGGTTGAAACCTCACAGGGTGCTTTGAAAATTTTTATTTTTTTTATTTTTTATCTTTATCAAAATGACTGTGGCTGTTATTGTAACTCAATTTATTGGTTTAAAAGAAATACTTCTCATTTCTATCACTTTGTCACATCATTTTAATAACCCTATTAATTTCAATTTAAATTCTTCCATTTTATCATTCTTTTACTGCCCCCCACCCCCTCCCCCTAATGTGATTGCATTTATTACCTCCATTCCTTATTTTGCTTGAATACGATTTTATTTGTAATCCCTTCTTTCCTACAAATTTTCATCTGTTTTACTTTATCCACATAGAAATAAGAATTTATGTTTTAAATGTTTGCCAGTTACCATAAAGAAGACACATTAAGCTGTGCACAGATACAATTAAAAGACACTTACATAGAGCTTTCGGCTACAGCCTTCATCAGCACAAGATAAACACACACCATTCATACATACAAGCAAGCACACCTCATGCACAAATGACCGCAACCTCCAGCATCTCAGGCCAGAATCCTACTCGGAGTTTCCACTGTTTGTTTTACAGGTTTTTATGATGATTACCAGCCAAAACAATTACTTCTTGTATTTAAAAATACATTTTTGACACCACTGCATGGTCAACGGTAAACAGATTGCTTCCTCTTCTTCTGTTCTTGACTGATTCACTGACTTATGACTAATAAATAAAAAGAACTAATTCACACGCACAAAGATTCAAAGTGAACATAGAATGAAGAAAAACACAGAGCAACTGAAAAAGTTAAAACAGTTACCAAAATGATGTGACAAAGGAACAGACATAGAAAAGTTACATTTAAGCAATTAACTGAATAAAATTAATGACTAAAGTCATTTCAATAAAGATGTAAAAATAAGCAATTCCAAAGTACCTCACACGATATGAACCAACAACCTTTTGTGCATGAGACCTGTACCTTTACAGTTATGCTGCAGAACCAGTCTGTTGAATATCCCTTATTTAAAAGTTGTTGAGTGACACGCGATGCCCCCCCCCCCCCCCCAGCGATTACTTGTAAACGAGGGTCCACCAGGTAGAATGGCTGCAAGGTGTGATACTTGGGACCTTAACTTACATCACCACACAGATTATTTCAAAAAGTTGATCCCACCACTGGAGACCTCTCCTTGTAAGTGTGTTCAACTAGGAAGAAACACAAATAAAATCACCACAGATTGTCTAGTTTTTGCAGATGACATGGCATTAATTACTGACTCAATGGATAGTGCCACAGAACAAATCACAGAATTACATAAAGAAGCAGACAAAACAGGACTAAAACTTCATTTGAAAAAACAACTTCATGACAATTATTATCAATGAAGCCCTTCAAAATCTTAAAATTCATTACAGTACAATACCTAAAACAAACTGTTAAGTATCTAGGAGAATGATGATGAACATAGGCCTACCTAACAAAGGAACTTTGTCCTGTGACACTAAATTGACGCTATCAATAGGCCTGAAACACTGTATGCGGCAGAAATCTTAAAAAACTAGAAAAAGTTGAAAGAAGTACTTCAAGGAAAATACTAGGACCTATAAGTAATAGTAATGTTGAATACAAATTAAGATCAGACATGGAGCTCTATTTGAAAATGGAAAAGCTAGCTGATGTAATGAGAAAAATAAGACTAAAATTTATGGACACACATACAGAATGGACAACAACAGACTAACCAAGGAGTTCTTCAACTTGCACTTGAAAGAATTATACAGAATGGATAACAACAGACTAACCATGCTGGTCTTCAACTTACACTCAGATTTTTTTCTGCCAAGCAGGGTGAAGGAACTTCCAAGGTGAGCAACTTTTCAAATCTAGGGGTCAACCCCTTAGCTGTGGTGTATCAAACTGTGTGAGCTGGAAGTCCTTTTAAATTGTAATCTTAACAAGGTATCTGTATTGTGTATTAATGAGCACTGGTTATGAGAAATCCAGATTTGTGTAGCAAAAATCACAGACTTTGACCAGATAAGAAGCTCTAGCAGGGAACTTATAAATGTAGAGGTGTATGCTTATATGTTAGGAGTGGTGTTACATCTATTGAGGTAAAACTTAGGAAGCTGAAATGTGCAGAAAGTTTTTTTTAATATTTTATATGTGAACTGAAAGGCTGTCAAATTATCCCTGCTTGCATCCACAGGTTCCACTTAGGTGATTTTACCTTATTTTTACATTACATTGACGATCTTCTAACTGAACTGAGAAGTAGGTCAAAATAGTGCTTGGTGACTATCATTAATTTTAACAGAAGTACTTGGAAAACAGTGCAATTATTAAGACTGTTTAGCTCATACAACAAGCAGCCACCTGTGAGGAAAACTACCAGGTATGGGGTCGGTCCAAACAACACTTGATGAGAGACTTACTAACAAACAGGACTGTGACTATAATATTAAAGTAACATACATCAGCTTCTCTGATCATATGGCTTTAAAATCATAAGGAATGGGAACAAGAAAAATCTACACTCACTGAAAAATATGTACAGAGAAGACTTGTTAATGATAACATAACGATTTTCAATAGTACGCTAAAAATGGTGCACTGGGTCAGAGAACAAACTGATGATGTAGACAAGAAGTATGAAACATTTTTCACTGATTATAAATATTATTATGATATGGCATTGCCATTAGCAAGAATTCAAGTCAAAAAAGTCAAATACATTTGTACCACAAGATATTAAGAAATCAGCAATCACCCCCTAGAAATCTTAGCAGACACAAGAATAAAACCATACTATCCAAAATATCGAAGGTTCTAAAGGAAAGCATTACACACAGCAAAAAGGCTAAGCAATGTATTATATATCAACCACGGAAGCAATAAATCAAAACTGATGGGGAATGTTATAAAAACTAGCATTGGGGAATCGAAAACTAAAACACAATTTCAAAATCAAAAGTGAGGGTAACGTGATAGAAGACTTTCAACACATACATAGCACCAAACGTAATTAAAAGTATGTGCAATTCAAGAAATAAAGAAATAAAACTTGTGAAAAGACAATACTTCTGTACACAGTAACAGAAGCTGAGGAGAGAAATGTTATTAATAAATTTAAAAAATGTCCAGTGGTATTGAGAGATTTTCAGACAACGTAATCAAACAGTTCCATCAGTATGGATTCTTAGCTATCTGACATCATTAACTCTTCTTTCAGGACTGGGGTATTTCCATCACAATTAAAGTTATCCATAATAAAGCCACTCTAAAAAAGGATAGTACACTAACATAAATAATTATAGATCACTGTCAGGTTTTTTAAGTAACTGAAGGAGTAAAGTATGAAAGGCTAGCTGAATTCCTAAATAAAAATACTGACTAATGCTCAAAAATAGGTTTAGGAAGAACAAACTGACAGAAGCAGCAATCTTTCAATTCATGAAAATGATCCTAAATGCCTTGGATAGGAATGAATTAGGCTGCGGAATATTCTTAGATTTATCCACAGCATCTGGTCTAATCTGCCATGATTTACTGCTTATTAAATTAGATTGTTATGGGGTCTGGGACGATGATGATGTTTGGTTTGTGTGGCGCTCAACTGTGTGGTTATCAGCACCCATACAAATCCTCAACCTTCGCTCAGCCCAGTCTCGCCACATTCATGAATGATGATGAAATGATGAGGACAACACAAACACCCATTCATCTTGAGGCAGGTGAAAATCCCTGACCCCGACAGGAATCGAACCTGGGACCCAGTGCTCAGGAAGTGTCAACGCGACTGTGAGACCACGAGCTGCGGACAGGGGTCTGGGAACTGGCCTTCAAATGTTTCAAACCTTATCTCTCTGCTAAGCGGCCCCTAGACAGTCAGCAATATTGCGCAATATTTCCTGAAGCACAATGACACTGGACATACAGGTGTGAGATTGAGAAAGTGGGCAGTAATACTGAGAACATCAAAAACTTATATTTTGCACTGTCCAGTAATATTACGCCACCTGTGGGCAGTATTGCACAACATCCTTGACAGCCTCTTGCATGCTACAGACACTGGATATCTTTGTCTTCACTGTTCATTGCTGTTATGATGTTGAAAATGAGTTCAAAAGTAGAAGAAAGTGCATTATGATTAAGCGCATTGAAATGTATAAATTGCCAGCATTGAAAAATGTCAGGGCAGATGAGTGCAGAAACACAAATGTTACGAATGAATTGTATGACTTGTCCCTTAGAAAATACAAAGAAAAAACACAAACGACAATTTAAAAAATTAATTAATGTAAAAATTATAAATAAGGTGTGTGTGTGTGTGTGTGTGTGTGTGTGTGTGTGTGTGTCCATTGCCTACCCATAAATAATTGTTTCGTGCACAGTGACTGATACATTTCTATAACAATGTATTAAATACTTTTAAGATAACACTGCACATGTAAATTTAAAGTATTCCATAGAATTCCCAGTGGCAAGGTGGTGTAGCATAATAGATGTACGCTGACTAGGTGGAATTATGTCTTTCATTAGAGTATTTTGGTTTTTGATCATGGCTATCTGAGTGTCTGCAGAAATTTAACAGGGGTTGGGTAGTGCCAGACTCAAATTTATAGTTTTGATGGAAATGATTTGGTCAGTTTTGACACACAAACATTTTATCGCAGGGAACTGATGGTCATCCTCTCAGTATTTGTTATATGAAAATTACTTCAATGTCATATTTAGAATAAGAAACATATGGTTATAGAGCAATTGCTAAAGCCATAGTACTGTCTCACTGAGATTAGCCATGCAGCGCCACATTTAGCTAAATGAAAGGTTTAGCAGAATCACAGGAAATCACTTCTAGAAGTGTACAAGTATTTTATGATGAATAAAAACACCATGCATCAGATTCCAAGATAACAAATTAGAGAATTATCATGGCAACAGCATCTTTAATTAATAGTCTGAACCTAAATATTATTGCACAATATTATTGACCAGTGTAGGGAGAACATCAATAATATTGCACAATATTATTGTGCAGTAGTACTGACCGTCTGGGACCTGCTATAGTGGCTATGGAGTGTCCCAGGCTTCTGTAACAGGTACTTTGTTATTCATGATACACACATATAAATGATTTGACAAACCAACTAAGAGCCGTAAGCACAGTGATGTTTGCACACAAGCATTTTTATAAGAGGATGTGCAGAGGACGACCTATGACAATAAATGATGCGGGAAAATGGTTTAGAGATAGCACTTTGGTCATAAACAAAAAACGATACGGATGAATTTCATTAATAATATAAGTACAGCTAGAAGCAGCATAGTAGTTGAGTTAGGTAATAATGCTCCTGCACCAGCTCCATCGAAAAAAATTTATCATGTGGGTAGATGAGCACTTGAGATGGGGGAAGCATCTAGCATTTTTGGATAAAAACAAAGTAAATGCCGTTATGTGCTAAGAATGCCTTAAGACTGTTGCAGCACTGAATTATTGCTATGTGCCTATTATATGAACAGCTTACACAGATATGGGGTTATCCTCAGGGGAAACACGTGTGGCTGAACAAACTTCAAAAAAGGGCTGTCAGAACAATGAAAGTAGTTCCCTGTATAGAGCTATTAAGGGAAATACTTGAAGAATTTAAAATACTGACGCTCCCTGACTTGAATGTTAATGTATGTACATATGTGCTTTCTGGAAACTCAGCAGGAATTTTCAACACTGAACAACATTGAATAACTACAAAACAAGAGACAGATGATTTTCGCACAGACATTCACAAAAAACAAAAACCCTTAAACAACAAGGCATACATTATCAACCCAGCCTATCTTTTAGTCCATTGCCAGATACAAGAAAGAAAATTGTAGATCTCCATAAATACAAAGTAGAGCTAAAACAAATCTGTGTCAACGGAAGTGCTCGATTCCTCCCGTCTGCTTTGACTCATGGTGTAAGAGTGGTGGTGTGTGTGACGTCATTACAGTGCGGAGTTTATGAGTTGGTTGGTTGTAGGTGTCACCTTGTTGTGTTTGATGGTGCCCTCTGGTGGTGATGCGTGTATGTGCTGAATCTAATATTTTTTATTAGGTTCATCTGAGCTTTTGTGTTGTATGTGTGAAGTCGTTGGCAGCATTTGTAGTTGGGGATGTAAGGATTGGAAGTTTTTTCAGCAAGTTATCAATTACTTTTTGCTGTTTACGTGTTTGGCGTTTTCACTATGTGTTATTGGTTCACTGTTTGGGGTGTGGTAAGACTTTCAATTTGCTGTGTGGCTTCTATTGTTAGGTAAGGATTTGATGATGAAAAACAGTACTATGTTGTGGTCGGTTATGGGGGAGGACATGTCCATTATTACATTCCTCCAGTTATTTGGACTGATTGCTGAGGTTGTGAAGTGTATTATTTGCCATGGGAACATGAGGTTGACCAGAGTTCTTGCGTCTAGGATTAGGGATGTGTACATGTGGCAGTGTAGGTATGATAATGTCTGGTGCTCCATTAGACGTGCTATCTGGTCCAGGAAATCTAGGTTGGCTGTGAGAGACATTGTTTTGCTGACATACTATTTCTGTTATAGGTCCTCGAGTAGTTTTTGCGCACATTAGACTGATTATGCTGTAGAGGACTTTTTTTGTAGCAGTTGTTGATTTGTAAGCTGTGTTTTTGTTTATTTTGTGGTTTTTATTTGTTGGGTGACAGCTTTTTTTGGGAGGAGGGGGGGAGTTAGTGACAGGAGTGGTTTGGGGTTGGTATGTTGTGGGTGGTTTCGGTGTGTGTGTGTGTGTGTGTGTGTGTGTGTGTGTGTGGACTTTGTTGGTGGTAAAGAATTGTTTTTTAGGGTCTATTCTTGAGTTGTGACGTTTTGTATATTTATGGTGTACTGATTGTGTTTTAATTTATGTATATATGTTCAATTTTTGGGTTTTTGAACTGTTGTGGTTTTGGTTCTATATTTTGTAGTTATAGGTGTTGGCTTTTTGCATCAATAGTTGTGGTTGAACTATATAGGTGAGGAGAGATGTTCGATTCTATTTTTCATACTTGATGGTGTTTGCATTTTGGTATCAACAGCTGCAGTTGACCTATGCAGATCAAGGCAAATGTCCAATTCCAATTTTTTTAGTTTTAGGTGTTGTTTCTGTGGTATCGACAGTTGTGGTTGACCTATATACGTCAAGAGAACAGTCAGCTTCCTGTGGATTTTGTAGGTGTAGCAGAATGTTTTAATTCTTTTTTGTGCATCGTTTTGTGTGTTTTGGGATCATAGCTTGTTTTTTTACTGTTATATTTAGCTTGGCCACACCCTAAAACCTCCAATTTCCCGCAGTTGTCCTGCTAGTTTGATTGTATTTTTGGAGGGCGATGTTACTGTCTTATTTAAAGGTACTTTTGAGTTTGCAGGCGTGTGTATATAGACAACATATTTTTAATAATGCCTAGCTTTTATAGCTTTTACAACATATCTGAATATGACAGAGTAAAATTATTTACATTTACTGATGCAAGGCGATTGCCTTCGTGTTATTTGTAAATAAACAGAAATTTTTTTACTGTAACTTGCCTTGGTTATGAATTGACTACATCCATACAACATATACTGTTAATGATAAATAAAGGCATTGAACTGCATTGACTTAACAGTTTCAAATTCAAACCTACACAGTTTGCCAAAACTGACACAGATATGAAAAACCATGGACTTGAATGGACATAATAGATAACAGGAAGGATTTCAGGAAAGAAGGACGTCTGCATGAAATCTACTAGCCACGAAATTCAACACAAAGAAGGAAAACCAAAGGTGATTTACTGAACCCGCCATAGGAGTTATTTGAATAAATAAACAGAGAACATGCTACTTTTCAACAAACTATATACAGTACAAACACCAAGCACAAAAGCCAGTCAATAATCCCTTATACAAGAATGGTATATTGAAAATAACTATCTTTTTCCACATTTCCTTATTTATTTCCATCATTTTAGTCAATTTCATGTGGTTTCCAAGTTTCTCGGTGAGAAATACTTTCAATTCATTTGGGAATGCCTTTAAATTTCAATGTCATACTTTTTATCGTCTGTCACTTGTTAAATATTTTCATCAGAGGGCTCACGAAATAATCTCATATATTTTTGTGGAAATTATGTTTGTTTATTGTATGATACTTTGCAGATTTCCTAAGTATGTTGTATGTACTGCACAGATCAAAATCAGTCTCTGAACAGTAGGCCTGTCTATTGACACCAAGCGAGGTGTCACAGTGGTTAACACACTGACCCCGCTTTCGGGAGGATGACAATTCGAACCAGTGTCCGGCCAACCTGATTTAGGTTCTCCGTGATTTCCCTAAATTGCTTCAAGAAAATGTCAGCATGGTTCTTTTGAAAGAGCATGGCAGACTTACTTCCTGATCCTTTCCTAATCCGATCGTACGAATGACCTTGCTGTTTGGTCCCTTCCCCAGAATCAACCAACCTGTCTACTGACAGCTGCTAAGGATATGAGCAAAAAAAAAAAAAAAAGGGGGGGGGGGGGGGGAGGGGGTATAATAAAACAAGAAAATGACATGTTGACATCCAAAAAAATAAATAAATAAAACTTTTACCATAGCAAAAACCATCCACTAAATAGCTTATAACAACATCCAACCTTTCACTTGTGCATATACATTGAGAGGTAAAAGAAAACAAGAAGCAAAACATTTGAAAAATACACCACATAAGAAATTCCAAGCCATCAGAGACAACAAGAGATGATGCTAAGACACTGTCCAGCTGAAGAATAGTAAGCCACTGCAAAAAATAGTATTATATAACACTTTTATGCTACATCCTGACATAAATCTCTTTTTCTTTCTCTTTTCTCATCAAAATGAGTTGCTGTGTTAAAAATCTGTATTTACAACAGCAGAAACGAAAGTTTTCATATGGGCTACAACTGCTTGCAGGAGAAATGAGTTACTTACCGAAAGTTCTTGCACACAGTGAATCTGTCTGTGATATACATCCACGCAGATCCATTTCTCTTCAGATTCCAAAAACACCTCTAACCATACGTCACATCGGTCTTTCTTCTTCTTGGTGTCTGCCCTACATGCTTCATCAGATACTGAATCAGACGACAATACCCTACGGTCAGTTCTAACTTTCCTAATTTTCTTCTCTTTAAATTCTGCAGTATAATCACTTTCACTTCCAGAAGAATGTGTTACTGTACAAGTGGTGCTTGCTTTATCCCTCTTTGTATTTTTCACAGTTATTTTTTCAGTATTGGTACTGACCTTTTTCTTGGAACCTGAGGAATTTGTATTAACTGTTTTTGTTTCCTTGTCACTTTCTCGATCACACTGAACTTTTTCATCATCGTCTGTGGTGTCACGATCATCTACATACTTCTTCACAGACTTTCTGTCTCTCAAAGATCGACATAAATCACCTGCGGATTGAGACTTTATATTTTTTTTATTGCCTACAGAACTTTCATTGTTTTTTTTCTGATCTGACTTCTCGGCTTGTTCAACTTTCTTTGCAGCTGCTTCTTTAATTCGCTTCACAGCTTCTTCCTTAGTCATGACATCTCGTCTTTTCCGTACGACATCTTTTGAAGTATCTGATGCACCCTTTTTTCTCCCAGATTGTGCCTTCTTTTGCTGCTCCCCCTTTATTTTCTTTCCTTTCGAAGTTGATGGTTTCTTTGAAGTTAAGTTACTTATTTCTGAGAGTGGTGGCTTTAATGGCAGGGGCTGCAGTGATATTACAAGCCTTGTGTTGATTCCCAAAGAGCGCAACACACACACAAACATTAGTACCATGTCCCTTCTTGATTTTGCAACCTTCTTTTGAAACTGAACCTGCAATGAACTTAACAGATCTTCTTTGTCATCAACATTCTCTTGAACTTCCACAGTTTTTGAAAACCACTGAACAATTTGTTGCAAATAGGCAAGATCTGTATGTTTGTCAGGATAACAGTGCTTGGAAGGTATCAAGGATAATGACAATCCCATAAGAATTTCTGAATTCAGAATTTTATTCACATAATTTCCATGAGCCATCCAACACAACAAATGTGCCTTATGCATAAGGACTTGAATATCTCGCCGCACCCTATTCATTCTACGTTTTACGTATGCTGCCATATCAAAACCTTTCTTCTTCTTTTTCTGGTGAATGTTGGGAACCTGCACAGTAACAGCAATACCTTCTTTAGGAATGTTGTGTTTGATATGCTGTTCTTCAAAATTACCAGTATCTACTTCTTCCCAATCACTAATTCCTTCCTCTTCACTCTCCACGTTCTTCTTCGAGACATTTTTTCTTTTTGTTTTAGAGACAGCTTTAGGTTTATAGTTAGGATCCTGACCTTCTCCCAAAGCTAGCAGTTGTGACACATCCAATTTACTTACATCAGGGGTAAAGGCTTCCACTTTGACTTTTTGAAGCTGCTTCCTGCCAGTTCCCTGTGTTTTGACCTTTTGTATACTGCCATCGTTTTCCGCTTTGTTATGACTGGACTTCACCAATGTCTTACCTTGCTGACTTTGCTTTTGTTTGCCATTCTTATCAGAAGACTTTCGCTGCTTTGCATTAAGCGTCTTCTTTCCACTTTGAACTAAACTTGGTTTAATGTCACTAACATCCTCCACCTTTATGTTTACTGGTCCTGCAGAACAATGTTCTGGCTTGATCGTCTTATTTTCTTTTTCCAGTCCTGGGTTGCACGTTATTCTCTCTATTTCGATGGGTTTCGAATCTTGCACATCATCTGAGTCTTCAGATTCACTTAACCTGTTTACGTCAGCAAAAATACTATTTTCTATTGCTGTGAAATCGGAAACTGGTTTTTTTTCAATCTTGAAGAAATCTGAGTTTAAGTCAAGTGACTGTGTCGGCACTAGAAAGTCATCGGAACTACTGTCTGATGATTCATCAGCCGCGTCTTCACTCTTGCGTTTTTTGCCAGACAGAACTCCAGAATCTGAGGCTTTTGTTGCTTCCCTTCTTTGCCAGTCAGTATCATCTTCGCACGAACTACCACCGTAACCTTTGTCTGAGAACGTTATACTGTCATTTTTAATTGATTTTGCCTTTTCTCCAACACCTTTCTGTATTGTTGACACTCTTTTTATCTTCTCCGGCGATTCGTCACTTTCAGGAGTATGTGCACGCAATGAAGTCCTTTTACTAGAATTCCTTGTCCTCATATTTGAAACTAATTTCGTATAAATGAAGGTGGAATGTGTGCTGTCCTGAGTTCCTCTACAGCTCAACTAGGATAAAGCACATAAAAGGTAACGAAATCCACAAACATAACAAGATTAAATGGAAAGTGCCCTTTCTTTTTCTATCCCAATTCCCTGATTGTAATGCTTAATAATGAAACTAGAAATGAGAAACTTTGAAAGATAGTCAGATAATAATTGAACGTGCAGTAGCTGGCATCTACTAATAATATATGCACTATTTGATCGTCTCGTTTAACTCTGGCACACAACAAAGAACTATATACCGATCTTACATAACACAATATAATTACATCAGACGACACACTCTCTTCTGTATTCCGTCTCAGTTTACAGTAGATATTTAAAACACAACGCTGTCAGAACTGTTAATTACGGATTTCAAGCTGTCAAACACAAAATTTTCTATATATTACGCTCGTCTAGAATTACCGCCATTTCACAAACATCTTCGTAAGGCAGACATTCCATTGGCAAGTATATTTTAAATCAATGTATCATTGAATCGATATGAACTCACACACACAGGTTTTACTTATAACTACTGGAATTTTGTACATTAGCTCTAATCATTATTGTGGGACATTTAACAGAAAGGGAACCCTCAATTGATGAGAATCATTTCTGCCCAGGGATTATAACCTGGTTTTCCTTTAGATACTTTAAAATCAGGTGAAAGCTCTGGTGAACTATTTTATTTATAACATATATCTCATTTCAGTTTATGTGGCATTCAGTTTACTAAAAACCGCTTTGTTGACTAAAAGTAACAGGAATTTGGTTACATATACACTACTACGCAAGCAAGGTTGCAAAAACTGATACCGAGAAAGCTCAACTAATGACTGTTATGATAACGCCACTTATCGTAAGCTTCAGAGAATTTTTAATTTACTTCTGTATGCCTCTTGATCTGAATGTGATGACCAAATAACAAACAACCACTGAAAACAACCACTGCAGTTCTTTCTGTTGTCCCAAGGAAATCAGAAGGAGCTTCAAACTCACAAAGAAAACAAATAATGAAATTCAATATGTAGGAAATCGATGGTATCGAGTATCCACAATAACACCCATGAACGAGGGAATGAAATTGCGATACTTGATTACAAATAGTGCAGACAGTCGTACAGATACGGTAGCATAAAGCCGTCCTTAGATGGAGCGAGACAGCTAACGTTGACGGGGATCCGGATGGGATAATCAGTCTCACGAGACACAGCACCTACGTCACATGGGATGTGCTAGTTAACGTGATTTGCGAGTGTAGCACTCTCTAGTATTCAGTGGCATCTGTCGGTTTTATCTGGCACAATGTTTTTGCACAAACTGAGGCGTATAAAACTCCTATGTTAGCACTATTAAAATGCAATTTCCTCCCTTGTCCATAAGATAGTCACATTGTTCTACGTAAATAGAAAAATTATAGCGATCCTGCTTAGTTTTATTCCATTTACAGACAAAATGATAAGCTTCCAGAAGCTATAATTAATTAGTTTTGTCATTGCAATACAAAATTCAAGATAAAGCGGCAAACACTATGAACAAAGGAATAAACGAACTCTCAAAGAACAATGGAACTGCTGCTTCATGAGTTCCAAGGAATAAACTGGCAACGTGTGCTGCGTGCACTATCCTCGCTTGACGCCGACTCCACAGTAGAGCAAAGCTCTGCGGACGCATGGGAATTTGTAGGTTATTCTTTGGCCCGCCCTGGAATACGTCGTTGGAGTCGGTGTCTTCTCCCTCTAGCTCGCCTCTCGTGCTAGACTTGGTGGGCTATCATTTTGTGTCGTCACCTCCTCTTATCTTTGTTGCTGAACGGGGGCCATCTCATTTTGTTGTTCATGCTCTTTGTCGTCTTCTGGAAAAAGCATGCGTACTGGTTTCACTCTGTCTTGTGAGACGCTTGCTGTTTTCCATTGGTACTGTATGTTTGCCTCTTGTCAATACTTCATGCAGACCAGAGTACGGTCGTTGCAATGGCAGTCATACTGCATCTGTCTGCAACCAGACACGAGAGCAAGAACCTAGTTCTTTGTGTATGAACGGTTTGCCTATGCCATGCTGAAAACTCTGTACTGGGCGGAGCTTAGCCTTATGTTCATGCATCTGGTGTAGGATGTATGGCATGTCGCTCAGTGGTACAGTGAAAAACTCTGCCAGCACTCGTAGCGCTTCTCCATAAATTAACTCTGCCGTGGAAGCTTTTAACTCTAGTTTACAAGCAGTCCTGAGGCCAGCAATGCTGAAGTTCAGTTCTCATCATGGCACTTAGTGCAGCCTTTAAAGTCCTATGCCACTTCTGAATCATGCTGTTACTCGCTGGGTGGTAGGCAGTCATGCAGTGATGTCTGAATCTGTGCAGTTTTGGCCTTGGTCAGTGGTCACATGCAACCAACACTCGAACTGTGCAATCTGTGTAGGTAAGAATACTCATGCCTCTGTATCAGCCAATATATATTCCAGTGGCACTGCTTCTACCCATCTAATACGACGGTCTAAAGCCATCAATAAATAATGATACCCCTCTGACGGCGTCAATGGTCCTACGATGTCCAAGTGGACGGGTGTGAATTGTCCTGTAGTCTGCATGAAGTCTCCTAGTGGTTTGTGAATGTGCTAAGCAACCTTACATTTCTGGCATGCCAAGCATGCCTTTGCACAACCTCTTAATCTTTGGCCACACAAAGCAGTCCGTTATAAGTTCCATGGTGGGATTTGTACTTGGGTGAGCTAGTCCATGAACACTATCAAAGACAGTCTTCTGTAATTCCTCAGGAACGAAAGGACTATGTTTGCCTAGTGATACATCATACCACGTGCTGATTTTTGGCCCTGCCGACCATACCTGCCGAATCTGCAGTGCAGCAGTGTTGTCCTGCCTGAACTGTTGTATTTGTTGGCCTGTGGCCTGTGCTGTTGCCAGTTCTTCATAATCGGTAGTGTGGGAAATCGTTTCTACTCTGGATTCAAAATCGACACGACGTTTCCAGCCCCTTTGATATGGTGAAAGTCTATTTTAAATTGGCTATAAAATCCAACTTTTGGAAGTGCCATGGGAAACAGTTGTCCTTCAGTTTACCGAAACGCAAACGTTATCGGTTTGTGGTTGGTTTAAATTGTAAAAGTCCTGGTTTCTATGTAAGGATGAAAATATTTCATAGTCTCATAAATTGCTAGGAACTACCTGCCATATGCACTCCACTTTCCTGCTGTGAGTTTACATGAATTAAAAAATCCAAAGGTTGCCACTGCTAATTCGCATATTGATGGAGTGCTACCCCTAATGCTCATTGGCTAGCGTCGACCACTGTAGACAATTGTGTGTGTGGTACTGTGTGTACCAACATGCTAACAGAACTGCCATTTGTGAGTCTGTCTTCACCTGATCGAATGCTTTCTGTATTTCTGTGGTCCACTGTAGGTGCAGTTGGCTGCTCATGTTCTTTCCAGTGCCGCTGATGACAGTGCTTGGATATCAGCTGCTCTTGGCTGGTGTTGGCGGTAGAAATTTACCATCCCTAAAAATCTTCTAAGCTGTCAATAACACTTTTGCTGTGATAGTTCAGCTTCGGTCCCAGAAATGTCACTTACTGTTGTTGAAACATGCATTTCACCACATTGATCACTATGACAAAATTTATTAATTCGCTCGAAAACGGCCTTGAGGTGCTCTTCATGCAGCTCGTTTGAGCCAAAGAACACCAAGATGTCATCCAAGTAAGCAAAACAATACTCCCACTCTCTTAGTACCTCATTTATAAACTTCTGTCATGTCTGTACCTCATTCTTGAGGCAAAATGTCATCCAGATGTATTCAACTAACCAAAATGTTGTTATGATAACTGTCTTTGGTACACCTCCTTCTGTGAGTGGTATGGCTTTTGCAGCCATGCCACTAAATACTATGTCAACAGCTAGCTTATGTGGGAAATCTCTGATATTGGGTACTGGGTAACGATGTGGGACTTTGGGTATTTAGCATCCAATAGTTACCACAAGCGGTCTATGTACCATCTTTATTTTTCACCAAGTGCAACAGAGATTCCCATGGGCTGTTAGATCGGCTTTAAGCAGATCCTCAAATTCAGCCTTGACTGCTAAAAAACGACCGCCGGCTGCGCTGGCCGAGCGGTTCTAGGCGCTTCAGTCCGGAAGCGCGCTGCTGCTACCGTCGCAGGTTCGAATCCTGCTCCAGCATGGATTTGTGTGATGTCCTTAGGTTGGTTAAGTTTAAGTAGTTCTAAGTTCTAGGGGCCTCATGACCTCAGATGTTATCCCATAGTGCTCAAAGCCATTTGAACCATTTTTGAAATGGCTGTTTAGGTTTTTTTATTGGTAACGCCACCTCTGTATAAAAATCACTGGCTGTGCTGTGTGCAGTCTGTGTCTAGTTTGCATTGTTGTCTGCCATTGTAGTGTTGGGCAGCGGCAGCAGGATGTGAACAGCGCATAGTGTTGCGCAGTTGGAGGTGAGCCGCCAGCAGTAGTGGATGTGGGGAGAGAGATGGCGGAGTTTTGTAATTTGTCATGAACTGCTATATATATTATGACTATTAAGGTAAATACATTGTTTGTTCTGTATTAAAATCTTTCATTTGCTAACTATCCCTATCAGTAGTTAGTGCCTTCCGTAGTTTGAATCTTTTATTTAGCTGGCAGTAGTGGTGCTCGCTGTATTGCAGTAGTTCGAGTAACCAAGATTTTTGTGAGGTAAGTGATTTGTGAAACGTATAGGTTAATGTTAGTCAGGGCCATTCTTTTGTAGGGATTTTCGAAAGTCAGATTGCGTTGCGCAAAAAAAAATTGTGTATCAGTTTAAGCACAGTCATGTGCAATTGTTGAAAGGGGACGTTTCATATGGCGACCCTGCCAGGATACCTCACTGGAATCTTCTGATTTTTTCCTTGTAGTTTGTGTAATTAGCGTAGATTTTGTTTATTGCTAGCGCGTAATTGTAGAGAGAATCTCCTTTGTAGTTGCAGTCTTTCATTGTTGTACAATAAAACAGTTGTGACATGCATGTAGATTTGCACCAAGTGTTTAAGTAGACATTATTTCCATTTCTATGTTAATGTGTTATCTTATTTTGCTCTTCAAATTGTGCTTTTCTGTGTTATCGTGTGAAATATTGTGACAATAATGGCGTGTGAAAAACGTAACACTAGGCTCCAAAGTAAACTGAGAAATAATAGTGACGACGAGCGTAGCATATCAGCGCCCCCGAGTAATGAATTTACTAATGTTCAAAGTAGTAATTTGGTAACTGTGCATAGGAAAATGGAGCGGGCGTCAAATAATGGTGTAGACAGTGAAACAGGTAGTGAACAGGGAAGCATTATCGATCGATCGGTCGGCAACAGCTCGCCTCAGGAATCGGGAATGACAGAACACAATATTGCAAATACTGTAGACTCAGGTTTTGGGTTCTCACCGCTTTCTCAAATGAGTCAAGACACATTTTCCGCTTGTCAAAATGTGAATGTTGCCGGTGCAAATTCACTGCCGAAAAGCACTGAGAAACATGTTTCAGACACCAATGCATTGTTTTTACAATTAATGCAACAAATGGGACAAAAGCTTGAAAAGTTAGACACAATGGAACAACACCTGAGACAAACACAGCAACAGTTAGACACAGTGGAACAAAATCTTAAAAAGTTAGACACAGTGGAACAAAATCTTAAAAAGTTAGACTCATTGGAACAAACTCTTGAACAAACACGTGAAGATTTAACTACTGAGTTACATAACATTGAATCGAAATGTCAAAAAGTCTGTAATGACGTAAAAACTCAAATTTGTGAGCATTTTCAACCTATTTTTTCGCGGCATGAAAATGCATTACAGAATCACGAAGCAGCCATAAAAGAACTGCAAACTATTGTTCATGAAAATCATGAGACCTTGCAAGCTAAATTTGACTCAGTTGCATCTACCGATTCGGTTACACAACTTGCAAAAACTCAGGAAAACTTAAAGGACACAGTAGATACTCTGAAACTTGGTTCAGAAAAACACACTGAGGAAATAAGTACACTATAGGAAAAAGTAGCCGAACTTTCGGATCAGTTCACTAACTTATGTGCAAAGGTAGATGATGATCTGAATGAAACAAGACCTGTAGCCATCACTGACACAGAAGAGTATGAACAAATTAAGAAATTGAAACAAAATCAGAATCAAATTAATACGCAATACAAAGGAGAAATCCGGGAAGTACAAGATCAGTTGGCACAAGTAATACAAAAATTACAAATGTCAGAGGACACTCGCGCTCCAACATGGGAAGAGGGACTTAGAAATACGGAAAAGACGCAAAATAATAACACAGGGCATTTCGGAAGTTATGAAAGAAACTGGCAATGTGCACCGAATTTTGAGATGGAACCACCCACACGACCTAACAATGACCGATATGCGACTCGCCGACACGATGATTTTGACTATAAGCTGTTCATTACTACACGTAAATTCAAAACATTTAAGAATTCTGGCAACGACATTCATCCACAAGCGTGGCTTCATCAATTCTCTCATTGTTTTCCTCCCAACTGGTCATTGGAGCACAGGTTAGAATTTATGTGTGGCTACTTGGAGAATGAACCAGCTGTAAGAATGCGATCGGTCATTCACGATTGTCACAGTGAAGGAGATTTTTATCATGCCTTCCTCTCAGCATATTGGTCTCAAGCCACACAAGACCGAGTAAAACATGGCATCATAATGGTGAAACATTTCGAACAATCTGAATTTTCCAGTCTTGTGAAATATTTTGAAGACATGTTGGCAAGAATCAGTACCTGTCAAACCCATACAGCCCCTCAGAACTCATCCGCATTTGCTTAATCAAATTGCCTGAACGTTTACGACATATTATTTTGGCAGGACGTTGCAAAGACGACATTGAAGCTTTTCAGGGACTCTTACAAGAATTGGAAATTGACACTGACAATCGCGGAACGCGGAAACAGGAACATAACAATTACAGGTCACATCCGTCACAATTCCGCGATGAAAGAAATAATAACTGGACACGTCAAGGCTATTCCTGCAACGTAAATCGTGACCAAAACAGACACCACCCGTATGACAACCACTGGCAGAGTAATAGTTACAGAGAAAGTTCGCATTTCCGTAGTAATGAATATGACAGAGACAATCATAGAAACAGACAATATGCTAACCAGAACTATTATTATCAAGGGAGACAGAATAACTTTAGATGCAATGGTCCAGCGCGCAGTTACGATTCAGGGAGAAATTCTCCACCACATGACCGACAAACAAGAAACTATGTAAACTACCGACAAAACGGCAGACGTGAATTTCATCAGAGCTGGCGGGATTCTAACAGAGCTGGGCCCTCTCGGCAAGGCAAATTTGTAGAAGTTAGGTCTCCTAATCCCAATAACGACGCGCGCCAACAAAGGAACAGACAATGACTCGCACCACAGGCAGCCACGTGCGCCGGCTGGCTCAGAGAAAAATAACATAGACACTAACTTTGAGAAAAATTTTAGCATTATTTACCGACATATACCGCATAATTGCGTTCAAGTTGATTTACCTCGTACTGAGGAAAGGTAAAGGATTACACCACATTTCACATGTAAAACCGTTTATTGAGAGATAATTCGCGTTTTAACTTTGTCTTTGCTATAAAATTTTTTACTTTACATTTCTAGTATGCTTTTTCAGACTTAGGATCTGTTAACATGCAACAATGTTTGAAGTTAAATATCCAGTCAAGAACCAAGAGAACTTATTTAGACAGAAATTACGAATGCATTGTTATAGTGAACAGACGTCACAGTGTTATTGTGTGTGTACATTCTTGCTTGTTAGTTGCACGATTACGTAACGACTATAAGACTTACATACTTAGAACATATACTGGTACTGCTAATGAGATTTTCATGCAACATTTTGGTTTACTTGAAAAGACATTCTTTATTTGAAGTACTTTCTGTGGGATTAAAGATGACTTAGCACTTGGTTTCTTTGACAGCTACACAATTATATCACGACGCTACCAATGTGTGACACAATTTACATTATTGCTTTTGTGCTGTATCTGCTTTATATCTGCACAGTTTTTCTTAATTCTTCTGGAAAGTAAAACATGTTTAATAGTGACTTTGTGGTATAGCTACAATAAGACAGCCTTTTTTTTATTAGCACAACAATATGTTACAGTGTAGTACTTTCTTGATCACGGTACTGTACGTAATAACTACGATATCTATACGCAAAGCATTTCACTTTTGTTTATCATGAGGTAAGTACATTGGCTTTTGCAGAACTTAGCTTTCGGAGGACAATAACTACGACACATTTTTACAGAGATTATCTTACAGCAAGACGCACATTTAGCGCTACAGGACACGTATTTGAGTGATTAATTTTGTACTTAAATCATTTATTTTGAAAGATATTTGAAGTACAATGATACAAAGGTTTTCCGTGATACATTTCATTTCATTGCTGTAATCTGTAACACCTGAGGGTATAATTACATTAATCCTCAGGGGGGTACACGCCTACTTTGGGTACCATGTGTGTGGCAAGCACAAGGAGCCCTAGCTAATATGGTATTTGCTTATACAACTTTACACATCGGTACCATATTTCTCTAACACAGAATTACACAGCTATCTGATCATTTAACTGAGAGAGACAAATATTTATTTTACTACATCAGTGACAGATGTTTACGTAATTACACAGTTGGGTAACTACACACTTACGAAATCGTATTTTGTCTGTACTTTGTGAACTGTTCATATTTTTTCGGAACCATTGTGATACTATGAGAGCTTTGAATGATGTATTTGGTATGGGATTATGATTTTTAAAGTACGTTTGAGGGAGATGACACTTTTGACATGAGGAGAGAATTTTTTTAGGTTTTGACATTATTGCAGAAAGCTATGACGATTTTGAGATTTGACTGAGGTGTTATGATGTTATTATTACGACGACGATGTGTATTATGTTGTTGAGGAATGTTTATTATGCTACGTATTTCTCATGATGAAATATTGAAGAAGTGTCGATGAATATGTATATGTATAATGAGGTAAGGAATAATGAGTAATGGTTAGGGACTCTGATTTGTGGAACAGGATGTTGGAAACCAAGAATCGTACTTTAAGAGTTATGAAATGTGTGTAAATGCTTGAATGTACCACAATGCCGACGAAAATTTTTTGGACACTGTTATATTTACAGGATTTTGTTTCTACACATTTGTAACGTAAATTTTCGACCTGTGAGACTGTCACTGTGGCGGAAACTGCAGTAGTAAATATTTCAGCAAGAAAGGTAAGTTACCTTGGCGTAATGCGTTTTGGGCGCCCAGCTGAGAGGTAGACGTCTGACAAAAAAAACCATTAGGTGCAAAAAAAAAAAAAAAAAAAAAAGGAGGCCATCATCCTCGCTATTGACATTCCTTTGTAGAAAGCATCGCAAATACGACACGCTCGAACTTGAAAACATATGATTACACTGTGGAGCTCTTAATTTATGATATTTACGGAAATGAAATGATGAGAAACATTTTATGTCTATTGTCTTGCTAGTTGAAAGATTGTTTACTGCATTATGAAATGCCATATGGCTAGTGAATGCTGTTTGACGCCTTGCTTTGCCCATTTTGTTTAATATCTAGTTTCTAGCGGCACTGCAGCATTGGTTAAAATAAAATTTTATAGATGTACTAATATAAATATTTTCTGTCTACAGATCGAGTAAACAATAATTTTTTTAAAAAAATGAGGGAGCACAAAAAGACATTTACCTTCACAGGAACTGCATTCATAATTTTCTTTTCAAGTACTTGGTAATTTCTTTTGTAGAAATAGTTGTGGTGCACCACTTTAATTACTTAGACATTAAGATGTGATTATACATTTCCCTTATCTGCATTGTTATCTTTAGTGTACTATTTTTTCTGCTTGAGCTTTGTCATGTTTAGATATAATTTATTACCTTTGCTTCTGCTGCTGGTTGCCAGGCATAGTGCTACTGAATTTTAATTTGTGTTACTCTGCTGAGCCAGATTTATTTTTCTTGTTTGCTGCGCATTGCCTCATATTAGTTGTAATGTTGAATTGCTTGGTAATTTAGATTTACTGTAGCTTGCTTTGCAAATTTCCATTTTTTCATTGCTGTTTGTGTTAATTGTTTCGTGCTGCTGCATTGCCTCGCCCCTTAATTTAACATCTGAGCTCAGTAGATTTAAGTTAGCTTAAGAGGGGGTAGACTATATAAGAGAATGAGTTGCGATGAATTGGAAGAAACGCATTGAGAAGATATAAGCAACAGATTTGGCAAAAATGAGTATTGTGCACTGAGAAATAATTATTTTGAAAGAAATATGAAGAGAATACAGAAAGCAGGTATAGATAGGACTTTTTGGGAGTAATGATGAATGAAGGGAGATCGCCAGGAAGTAAAGAAAGTTTTGTTTGCAAAATACTGCAGTAAAACAAACCCTGTCCTTTCCTTTTGTATTATTATGCTATGTGTTTGTGTACCCTTGTGTATTTCTTCTCTTCCTGTCTCTGTGTACTGTTTCACAGAAATTTTTTTCTGTTCTAGTACTAAGCTACATTCACTATGATGAGGAATACTGTTATCCTCAAATATAATTTGCATTTATAATATGTTATTTTCTTTGTAAAGATGTTTAGACATTATTTATTCTGGTCTGTTTTAATGCTCATGTGTGAAGTTGATGTTTCAAAAGTTATTCTGATCTTTTATGTATTTACTTATGTCATAATTCCTGTAACACTGATGTATATATCTATTTCTATTCTTTTGTAAAGCCTGTATTACTACAAATGTTATCTGTATTATTATGTCTTTAATGATGTATTTTGTACCTTTGTTATTGTTTTCTTATGTTATAAAATTGTAATTCACACCAGTTCTTCAAATTAAGTATCATTTCACTGCACACGTTTCTGTTAATCATAGTATATGGACAATATGTGAGAAGTAGGGACTGTTAGTGTTTGCACGTGTGTTAATGATTCAGCAAGGGACTGGATAACAGCATTGCTGGTTGTAAGGACAATTCCAGAAACTTTGTGAGTGCACAAGTGGTGGTTTATGGACTTGCTATATTGTCCGCAAGACTCTTCGATGGTGATTGTGTACCTGCACATTTGCAACAGATGGCTGCTGGCCGTCTCTACAAGGACTACAGTGGGTCTGCACCTTTGATGACCCACCAATACCATTATTTCTACAAGGACTACAGTGGGTCTACACCTTTGCTGACTCACCAGTACCATTATTTCTACAAGGACTGCAGTGGGTCTGCACTTCTGGTGGCCCACCAATACCATAATCTCTACCAGGACTACAGTGGGTCTACTCTGTGATGACCTACCTACCAATATTCTTAAACTTCGACTGACTCTGTGGTGGGTTTGCTCTGTTGTGGCCCATTACCTGTCTGCATATCAAGAGTCGGCACTGTCTTTCCGTTGGAAGGACAACACTACTTATTCAAGACTGCATGGAAATCCACTCCTTCCGTGTGCATTCTCTTTTACTGCTCAGACTTTGAGAAAAACACTGCTATTTTCCTGTGATGAATGATCAGGGCTGTCTTTATCACTGCGAGAAAATTTTAGCTTTTGACCAACATTGTATCAATAAGTGTGTGCATTATCTTTGTTATTGTAATTATGAAAAATTTTATCAAATCATTATTGGCCACTGCCCAAAAGAATTTGTAAAATTTTTTGTAGAGAGCATGGGGCTATGTAAGTAGGCTGTTTAGGTTTTTTTGTAATTTGTCATGAACTGCTATATATATTATGACTATTAAGTTAAATACATTGTTTGTTCTGTATTAAAATCTTTCATTTGCTAACTATCCCTATCAGTAGTTAGTGCCTTCCGTAGTTTGAATCTTTTATTTAGCTGGCAGTAGTGGTGCTCGCTGTATTGCAGTAGTTCGAGTAACCAAGATTTTTGTGAGGTAAGTGATTTGTGAAACGTATAGGTTAATGTTAGTCAGGGCCATTCTTTTGTAGGGATTTTCGAAAGTCAGATTGCGTTGTGCAAAAAAAAATTGTGTATCAGTTTAAGCACAGTCATGTACAATTGTTGAAAGGGGACGTTTCATATGACCTGTGCTTAATCTCTGAGATCATTGCGATACCGACTGACTGGGCACAGTATGAATGTGGTGCACTGTGTTGTGCAAAACATTTGGCGTAAGTACCGCTGTGCTGCCTTTTTTTGCCCTGTGTCACACCATTGTACATGAGGTCCATGCTGGAATATGTGTTTTGTCCAAGTGTACCTATAACTACTTCACAGTCTTTTTTAACCCGTACCTTGCTAATATTTACTTCAATCTTCATGTGTCACAAGAAATCCATACCTAACATGGCCCCTGATATCTCTGCCAGCACAAAATTCCTCTTGAAACTATTTTGGGACCCCATACCTACCTCCAAATTATCAATAAGAATTTCTTGGTGACTTATTTGCTGCTATTGGATGCGTTCACAGACATGCAGCTGCAGTCTCACAGCCCCTGAAAGGCAGTGCACTAATGTCTCATCCTGTGTCGATTAACTAGTAGTGGCCTGATCTCACGTACTTGACGTACAATCTCTGTGATGGAATAAGTAAACTGGTCAAATTACTTAATGTACTGTGTCCCTCAGTGATCTTACATCCCAACTAAAGGCGCTCTTCTCGTGTATTGCAGCCTGCTGCGCTTACTGCCACCTGTTGCTACCATTTGGGTATGCACATGGTGCTCTACCACAGAACTGCCAGTGATATCAACACATCCATTCTTATTGGCTAACTTCGGTAATATCATTGTTTCTTGGCTTCTGTCCAAATAATTTCCTCTTGCTCTCCAATAACTGCAACACATGCCTTCGCAATGTAGTAAGTTGCCCCATAATCTCTTGCAGTTGTTTTGTCAAATCTACCTGTTGTCCTTTCTGTACTGATGCTGTTTCTTATTGCACTTGACCATGCACTACCGTCGTTACACATGCTGCTCGCGTATTGTCTAGTATTGCGTAAACTATGTCAGCCATTGTTGTTAACGCTTGGACATCCTGTTCTTTGACAGTCACCAGATGCTGTCAGACAGGCGGATGATTAAAGAAGAGAAAAAAAAGACCAGCGTGCATTCTTATATAGGACAAAATACAGATGATAATGATACACTGATCTCATTATTCTGGGCATACATACTCGCTGACTTGCAGCACAGTTCATAGACTCAGCGGTTAAATTATATCTTTAAACCCTAATATTCTGATAGAAAAAGAAAATAGTATGTTATTATGTTGCAGGCAGGGCACAATATTATACCGCCCCATGGACAGGAATTTAAAAACTATTTACAATATTTTTGAAATTATCATTCATTTTTGTAATAGTAGATTCTATGGTTAGTCATAGACAGATATCGGTTATTTGAATTGATCATAGGGTTTAATTCCCTTTACAATGGCTTTCTATCACTGATATGTGTATTATCACATTTTGACTACAGTTTTGTTAAATTTCGACAGGCTCGCCAATTCAGCAGTGGAGGGTCCAGGGGAAACAAAACCGTTTAAAACAAAATCGACCCCATGAGCCGAGGTTTGTGCATGTCTACTAGTGATACTACAATCAGGTGTTCATGATGTTTAAAATAGTAGTTAGACACTGCATAATTATTGATGGTTTCAATAAAATTCCATTTACACTGGCATTCACTAATTTTTAGTTTGCACTATTTGGAAGTTATGCTTTTGTAGAATATTAACAGATAGTAAATATTTAAAGTCAAGACATTCAACTAGTGTTCTACCATGTTGATATCTTATGAATTCTTAAATATTTAACTTAAATCTCAATTAATTACATTATCATAGTACAATAATATACTTTTTGTTATTAACGTCATATTAGTACAGAAAAGGATATTCCTCTGGATTATGATTAACAATACATCATAAATTGAAAAAAGGAAAAATCTTAAATAATTCACAATATATTTGCATAAAAATTTGTATTACTGTGAATTAACCAGGTTTCAATAGTACTTTACTGTGTGTGAGTAGTGTATTATTGTGGGTATTTTACTTTTCATGATATCTTTCTATTTAAATCTTCATCTGGTGTAATGATGAATGACTTGATTGAAACGTTGGTTGAGGTGACGAAAAAATCGAAAACAAAATTGTGTCGCTTGGAACGGCGGCCGGTGGGGACTGTCAGGTACAGTTCTCGCCCCCCGTCAGTAGGTATTAGGTCCAGATGGACCTGCTGCGATTCACTGATGGCTGCTGGCTGCGATTTTCATTCTTCCTGCCTCTTGAGCAGGGGCACTTGCATTTCTCTGGATCGCTGCCTGTTATGGACGGATGGCAGCTCGGTGTAGGTGGTATTGAAAAAACAAAGTACATGTTATAATAGCTGTATTTGTAGATGCTAGCTTATCGCCCTGTAAGGTAAGTTGTTTTATTAGGCAGGTGCCGATTCCTGAATCTGCCATTCTTTCATAATATTTCACTGAATGTGGACTGGCCGTAGTGGCCAAGTGGTTCTAGGCGCTTCAGTCTGGAACCGCGCGTCCACTACAGTCGCAGGTTCGAATCCTGCCTCGGGCATGGATGTGTGTGATGTCCTTAGGTTAGTTAGGTTTAAGTAGTTATAAGTCTAGGGGACTGATGACCTCAGATGTCAAATCCCGTAGTGCTCAGAGCCATTTTGATCTGAACACGAAGTGCACTTAATAGCCGTTGCGTCCGAAGTCTCTCTACAGGCAGTTCGGCAAACATTCGCCGCCTTCGCACGGCGCTGCATAAACTTTTTCAACGATGGTTCAGACGACGCTAGTGCGGCTGGCGATGAAACGTTCATGCCAATGCAAGAACGTTGACACAATGTTCTGACAACACATACGAATCATTGTCTTTAACAAATTGATAAGGTTTTCAGTTCCTGGGCTGATTCTGTCCTATTGATCACACTTGTTTTTCGTTTTGGTTGCAGCACAAAATGCGGAGATCACTTTCTGTCTGATCGCAGTTTATGGTCACTGAATGAAACACTTCACACAGTTTATATGCATTGATGTACCTGACATGGTATCACTGTTCTTCAAATAAGATTATTTTACACACAGTATGTTGTGACAACCTTCAGTTTTAATATTTACTACTGGCCCTTAAAATTGCTACTCCAAGAAGAAATGCAGATGATAAACGGGTATTCATTGGACAAATATATTATACTAGAACTGACATTTTCACGCAATTTGGGTGAATGGATCCTGAGAAATCAATACACAGAACAACCACCTCTGGCCGTAATAATGGCCTTGATACGCCTGGGCATTGAGTCAAACAAAGTTTGGATGGCAGGTACAGGTACAGTTGCCCATGCAGCTTCAACACAATACCACAGTTCATCAAGAATAGTGACTGGCGTATTGTCACAAGCCAGTTGCTCGGCTACCATTGACCAGACGTTTTCAATTAGTGAGAGCTCTGGAGAATGGGCTGGCCAGGGTAGCAGTCGAACATTTTCTGTATCCAGAATGGCCCGTACAGGACCTGTAACATGTGGTCGTGCATTATTTTGCTGAAGTGTAGGGTTTCGCAGGGATCGAATGAAGGGTAGAGCCACGGGTCGTAACACATTGGGATCCAGCACAGCGTTCCGTATTACCCTCCTGAACCCACCGATTCCATATTTTGCTAACAGTCATTGGATCTCGACCAACGCGAGCAGCAATGTCGCGAGACGACAAACCGCAATCGCGATAGGCTGCAATCCGACATTTATCAAAGTCGGAAACGTGATGGTACGCATTTCTCGTCCTTACATGAGGCATCACAACAATGTTTCATCAGGCAACGTCGGTCAACTGCTGTTTGTGTATGAGAAATCGGTTGGAAACTTTCCTCATGTCACCACATTGTAGGTGTTGCCACCGGCGCCAACCTTGTGTGAATGCTCTGAAAATCTAATCATTTGCATATCACAGCATCTTCTTCCTGTTGGTTAAATTTTACGTCTGTAGAATGAAATCTTCATGGTGTACCAATTTTAATGGCCAGTAGTGTATGTTCCAGTAAATGACAACACTGTTCAGTGAAAAATACGATGACGCTTTATTTTAAAAGTCTCAATCAACGTATTCACCATGGACAAGTTTTATAGTTCCAATATCTAAGCATTCTTTGAAACACAGTTCTGTGAAAGTTCATTGCTGTCTGTGTACATTTATTTATACTCGCATTTATACTCGCGTTGGAGGTCCATATACTGAATTTCACAGTAATGGTCACTGACCAGGAGATCATCATCACTGTTCATAAAGAATTACAATGAAATTAGAAGTATAAACTACTCATAATTCAGTTACTCGTAACCATTTACATATTCACAGGAAAGAAAGCATAACTTCCTTTCTCATTCAAATGATACTCGTTGCTTGGCCAAGTAGAGAAAATCTCGCGATTCCGCGTCCTACTTACGATTTTAAAATTGCACGAAATTTATCCAAAAGGCTACCACATATGCATCAGAAGGATGTATAATCTAATGGTTTAAGCAAGGTAACACCTTTGATTCTCTAGAGACCGTCTATATTAGGGTTTTATATACATACATTGCAAATAACACCTTAGCACAAAAATCTAAATTATTTGATAAGTAATTGGAAAAATGGAATTTACTCTTCGTCAAGCAATTCGAAGTTTGAGTTTACTCATTGACTTCGTAAAGAAAGTTCAAATGATTTTTTCAACTTTATTTATGAAATCACTAGTTATTCATCATATCCATTGAAGCAATAAATAATGTTTGAAAAAGTTCTGTTCGAAAAATTATCCTTGATTATTAAATGAAGATATCTGCTTAACTAACTCAGAAAGGAAAACGTATAAGCTAAATACAGAAAGAAAAAAATTCACATTTGTTATACATAAATCATGAAATCTATGTACAGATCACATATTTGGTAAGGTTGCTCACATACAAATACTTATACTCCTTAAATAAAGGTCATTGCTTCAAGTGGGTAAGTAGTACTTTGTCTACTAATGTATAATCATTCATAATAGTTTTTAAATCTATCTCATTGTATAGTCCCTTGACTTTGTCACTGAATGATATTTTCAATAAATAGATTCCTTCATGTGGAATTTCTGCTATTACGAAATGTGCAATGTATAATCTCTCCCATTTTTGATTCAGTTTCTTAAGGAGTGGTGATTTACCACTTAACTAGAACTTTCTCACCAATTTGGAATTTGATAACAATGTGCACACACGAATCATGATATTTCTAATGTTGTATGAAATGTTTTTGTAAGTTTTTCAAAGCTTCACTAATTTTATCTTCATGAGATACCCTTGGACGGTGAATTACTGATTTTATCCAGTGCTCGTCTGGAGGTTCAGTAAGCATCAATTCATGTGGCATAAAATGCGTCGATGAGTGTGGTATGTGATTATATATTTGCTCAAAGGGTTTTACGTAATCTATCCATTTGATAGATGTTGATGTGGGATGTAGGTTCTTATATATTTGTTAAATTCTCGTAAAATTCGTTCCACCAGATTGGATTGTGGGTGGTAAAAAGATATAAGGGTATGGTTAATTCCGTTTTCCTGTAAGGAATTTTTCCAGTAGAACGACATAAAATACGTGGCATTATCAGAAACTATGGTGTTGGGTTTGCTAGCATTGGGAATGTAATCATTTGCTATTTTTGTGCTGATCGTCTTCGAGGTTGAAGTTCGAACAGGATACAGTTTTAAATATTTCGAAAAAATATCATATAAAACAGGATACAGTTTTAAATATTTCGAAAAAATATGATATAAAGCAATAAGATATTTAACACCTCCCCTACCAGTAGGTAGAGGGCATGTAACATCCAGTGAGACGGTTTGTAATGGTTTAGAAGGTATGATAAGTTGCAGTAACATCTGATTGCTTATGTTGCTTGGTTTGCACTTTTGACATGTTGCACATTTTTTCAAAATGTCCAAGGCAACATGATGTAAATTTGGATAATAATAATAAATTTGGAGCTTTCTGGCATACTTTTTGGCTCTGTAATGTCCCCAGACGCTGTGAGTATTCCAAATTTGATCTACTATATGACTGTCAGGTATATGCCAGTCATTAGAATTTTCATCATTGCAGTGATAAAGGAAGTCAATTCATACAGAGAAGAGGTTATTAAAACCATTATTTGGAGTTTTTTGAAAAGTTTGCAGTTTCTCTCTGCACTGGGGGTTGGAATCCTGTAATGTTCTTATATTTTTACAGAGATGGAGAAACTGGTTGTGATAATGTTTCACATCTATTTTTAAGATTCTAAATTCCTCGGCTGTTTCAATCCAATTGGAAAGTTCATTAAGGCCTTGTGAAAGTTTTGACAAAGCATCTGCAATCACGTTTTTGTTGCCTTTAACATGCATTATTTCCAGGCGATACTCTTGTAAAACTAGCGCCCACCAGGTGAGTCGAGCATGTAACAATCTACATGATAGCAGAAAGCTAAGGGCCTGATGGTCGCAATGTATTCGTATGTTTCCCATGTACTCAATAGTGAAACTTCTTTAAGCCTCTTTAAGCCTCAAGTTCAGTTACCGTGTATGCCCTTTCGCATGCTGACAAACTTCTGCTCGCAAATGCAGTTATTTTTATATTGGTCTTTTCTTCGGTTTTAGTGATTTGGAACAGACACGTCCCCAAACTCCAAAAAGAAGTGTCAGTTGCAATCCAAAAATCGTGAAGCGTGTCCGGATGATACAATAACTTCACATTTACAAATGCTGCTTTTATCTTGTCGAATGCAGTTTGTCATTGATCATTCCAGATCCAAGCAAAGGTTTTCATCATTCAATAATTGATTCTGTATGAACCATAGGAAAAACGAAACGGCTTCGAGAATAGATTTTAGCTGTTTTTTGGTTGTTGGTACAGCGAGGTGTTCAATAGTATCTAATTTTCCTGGCTCAGGTATGATTCCTTCAGGCAAGATAATGTGCCCAAGAAATTTTATCTCCAACCTCGCAAATTTGGATTTGGCAAGGTTGGTAGTTATTCCTGCTTTGTTGAATTTTCGAAAAATTGTCTGCAGTATCTCAACATGTTCACCTCACGAGCAGTGGCTATTAACAAATCGTCTACATATGCTGTGACTTTGTCAAGTAGTGTGGGGCCCAGAACCTTGTGTAATGCTGCAATGAAAACTCCTACGCTGACGTTCAAGCCTAAGGGCAGAACACGGAATTGATAACTGAGTCCAGAAAAAAGAATACTGTGTATTTTCTTGACTTTTCACTCAATAGGAATTGCCAGTACGATGATCAGAGGTCAAGGCTTGAGAGGACATAAGTGCGATGAAAATGTTGCAAAAGTTCTTCTAAATTTTCCGGTCCGATTTGGACTGGTATGATAATTTTGTTTATGTTCCGGGCATCAAGCACTAACCTTATCTTGCCCCCAGTTTGGATACTGCTAAAAGAGGACTAGAATATGGGGAGTCTGATGGTTCGATTATTCCCCAGTCTAACATCTTACGTATTTCTGTCTTTACAGCTTCCTTTTTTACTCCACGGAATGTCATATGATTGCCTACAAAAAGTATCGTGTGGGGCAAGATCCATATTATACACAAAATCCTTTATGATGCCAGGTTTATTAGCATATATTGGCATATAATTTTCAATGAGAGTTGCCAGTCCTACCTTCTGTGTTTGGTTTGGATAGGTAGACTCTGATACTTTTGCTGCAATTGATGCCGAATTGTTCAGTACTGCTGCATTATTATCTTGCAAGTGCAGAAATTCTGACATCTCGGAATCCTTAGAAATGTGGAGTGTTCTTGGGCCTACCAATTTAACATTACAACAGTATCCTAATTAACAGTAGTGCATTTCTTTTGGCTTTGTTTGTAACCATACATTTTCCCACAGGTAGTTCAGTCTTTGCATTTCTACCACGAAAATCCCATCCCAGGATGCAAGGAAGTGATAAATTTTTAATTAGTAAGAAGTGGCACGTAAGTTGCTCGTTTTCTACATAGAGATCGGCCTGCACTTGTTGCTGAACTATCTGTGCGGCAGCGCCTAATGCACCAGAAACGTGGCAGTTTTGCATGGGCAATAAAGGTAATCTCTTTATGTGATTAATTTGGTCGAACAAGGTCTGATTTATGACACTTGTAGAGGCATCAGTATCAATGATTGCTTCCACACTAACACCATTAATAGTGACCATAATTGCAGTTTGCACCATGTATTCATCGTCATGTTTACAGACATTAGCTTCTTCTAATAATTCGTCCCTGATGTCGGCAACGTAGTGCATTGAGTTTGATTGTGGGGTTGCCTCCACTTATAGATCCGACTGTGCTCGGGAGGCCGTTCAATTGTTCTCCGACTTCACATACTCGCTCCGCAGTAGAAGGACTAATGTCAATATGATTTTGATTGTTCGTGTTTGGAATGATCGGCACAGCTTGCATTATATTCGGCGTCTGGTTACCAAACCATAAAATTGGTTATTGGTTTGACCATTGATTGCCGTTATTACTACTCGAATATTGGTTCTTGTTCAGTTCATTTGTGTTTGACTGATTTGGAGGATTGTTGTTGTTACTCCATTGATTTCCATTCCGCCTTTTCCACTGTGCCTTTTCATCGTGGTTAGCGTCATGGTAATTATTTCCATCTCCAACTTGTGCTTAGGATTCGTAGTGTTTCCAGAGTTACTGTCGCCATTGTTCTATTTACTGGCTACATAACCAGTATTCGCGTCATTCGAAGCATGGTTTGGATTATTATTGTAACCAGAGACATTCGTTTTGTCGTATTGACCTTTTCTGTGCTGATTTCGTTTACTCTGTCCATTACTACTCGGATTATCAACACTGTGACAATTGTTACTGCTATTCGTGAATGCTTGGTAGGATTTTGCGTCATCTTGGCTTAGGTCTAAGGAGTCGATCACCGAAAGGAAATGCTCCAAATCTTCATCTGGTACATTTATTAACTTCTCCCTAAGTTTGATCGGTGATTTTGTCTTTAATATACGTAGTATTTCTTTGTGTGAGATAGGCTCAGACTAGTATCTCGTTTTCGCAATGTATCGTTCAAAATACTTACGCAAGCACCCTTTTTCGGATTGCACAGTTCCGGGGTATAAACTTCTTTCCGCAAACATTCTTGGATTCCTGTGGACCAGTATTTTGCAAGGAAAGCTTTCTCGAATTTAGCGAGCGTATTACATAGTTCGGAGGTTTCGCTGGCCCATATGGCCGCGTCACCATTGATGTGTGACATTATGAACTGAATTTTTTGACATTCAGACCAGTATCTGGGTATGACATTCCTGAATGAAAGTCTAAATACAATTGGATGAATGGACTTCCTGTCCTCCTCAAATGTTTGAAAACGGCGATGCTTGAGTAGACTTTGCTCGATTTTCGCTAATTCATTATACGCTCGTCTTCATAATTACATTATGCTGGCGACAAGTCGGGCGTTTGGAAAATGCTTTCATTCACGAATGTCGTCTTTCGTGCATTGTCGTCGTTCGGTGGATGCATAGGAAAATTCGATTCCTTTCTGCTGTCCGTCGAAAGGGCTTCTCCAAATTTCGGATAAGAGCGTTCATTTCCCGCCTCCGCATTGTGCACGGCGCCTGAATTCGCTTGTATGGCAGAACATATTTCTTCTCACACGCAACGTTGTCGATGGTAACATTAATTTTTGCATCCAGTCCCGTCACTTCAGTGATTATCCGATTGGGTATTCCAATATTTATTTGCCTCTTGTGAGATTCTAGCTGTTCATCCAAAATCTCTCCGTTATTTATTTTGAGATTCGTAACTGCTGTTGTTTAAGTCTTCCACATCCGACTTTACTGCGGAATGCGAAGTTTTTAGGTTTTCAGTATCACTGTCCAGTTTAGTGACTTGGCTCAAAATTGGTACATGCGCTTGCTTCATATTCATTAGCTCGGACCTGCTGTTGTCTAATTCCGTTTTTATTTCATTTTTTAATTCTTTGTCTCTTTTTTCCTGTTTCTTTTCCCAGTGATCACGTGTGTTATCGGGTAATGTTTCCCTCTCTTTTTCCCGATGATCGCGTTCGCGATCGCGTAATTCCAAATTTTTCAGAAAAGCAGTAAGTGGGTCAAGCGCAATACTGTCTTCCGTGGTCCCATTAAATTGATCGGTACCCGCTGCAGACTTATTAATTGCAGTGGACGGACGACCATTTTCGTTATATTGTGGGATCTCCGAATTTGCGGTGGACATGTTCAAGTCCGGAGTTTGATTTCCTAACTTATTTGCAGTCAAATCTATGAGTGATTCATTTATATTTACCGCTTCATTTTCTCTATCTTCACACGCAAAACAATGTTACATCGATTTTTGCAAAATTAGATTTTTCTTAATACACCCTTTCAAAATCACTGAGCTAAACTACAACTAACAACGTTTTTACATTTGGTAGAGAATCAAAGGAAAAAAATGCTATAGAAGAAAGTTACGATACTGACAGAGCAAAAAAATTCATTTGAATGAGTTTTTACCTTAGAGATGTACAATTTGTCGTCAACAGGATTGGTTAACCTTTATCCACATCGTGGTATAGTACATCGGATGGATAGATGAAATAGAAATACAAATCTTATATTAGAAATTGGAATTAAATTTTTTTTACATACACTTATTCTTACGTTGCGGCCACTCGTTTTGAGCGCCAAATATAATGAATCTTTTTGACTACGCCCATGAACCATGGACCTTGCTGTTGGTGGGGAGGCTTCCGTGCCTCAGCGATACAGAGGGCCGTACCGTAGGTGCAACCACAATGGAGGGGTATCTGTTGAGAGGCCAGACAAACGTGTGGTTCCTCAATAGGGGCGGCAGCCTTTTCAGTAGTTGCAGGGGCAACAGTCTGGACGATTGACTGATCTGGCCTTGTAACACTAACCAAAACGGCCTTGCTGTACTGGTACTGTGAATGGCTGAAAGCATGGGGAAACTACAGCCGTAATTTTTTCCGAGGGCATGCAGCTTTACTGTATGATTAAATGATGATGGCATCCACTTGGGTAAAATAATCGGGAGGTAAAATAGTCCCCTATTCGGATCTCCGGGCGGGGACTACTCAAGAGGACATCGTTATCAGGAAAAAGAAAACTGGCGTTCTATGGGTCAGAGCGTGGAATGTCAGATCCCTTAATCGGCCAGGTAGGTTAGAAAATTTAAAAAGGGAAATGGATAGGTTAAAGTTAGATATAGTGGGAATTAGCGAAGTTGGTGGGAAGAGGAACAAGACTTTTGGTCAGGTGAATACAGGGCTATAAATACAATATCAAATATGGGTAATGCAGGAGTAGGTGTACTAATGAATAAAAAAATAGGAGTGCGGGTAAGCTGCTACAAACAGCATAGTGAATGCATTATTGTGGCCAAGATAGACATGAAGCCCATGCCTACTACAGTAGTACAAGTTTATATGCCAACTAGCTCTGGAGATGATGAAGAAATAGATGAAATGTATGATGAGATAAAATAAATTATTCAGGTAGTGAAGGGAGACGAAAATTTAATAGTCATGGATGACTGGAATTCGAGAGTAGGAAAAGGGAGAGAAGGAAACATAGTAGGTGAATATGGATTGGGGGTACAAAATGAAAGAGGAAGCCGTCTGGTAGAATTTTGCACAGAGCATAACTGAATCATAGCTAACACTTGGTTCAAGAATCATAAAAGAAGGCTGATAACATGGAAGAATCCTGGAGATACTAAAAGGTATCAGATCGATTATATAATGGTAAGACAGAGATTTAGGGACCAGGTTTTAAATTGCAAGACATTTCCAGGGGCAGAGGTGGACTCTGACCACAATCTATTGCTTATGAAGTGTAGATTAAAACTGAAGAAACTGCAAAAAGGTAGTAATTTAAGGAGATGGGACCTTGATAAACTAACTAAACCAGAGGTTGTAGAGAGTTTCAGGGAGAGCATAAGGGAACAATTGTCAGGAATGGGGGAAAGATGTACAGTAGAAGAAGAATGGGTAGCTCTGAGGGATGAAGTAGTGAAGACAGCGGAGGATCAAGTAGGTAAAAAGACGAGGGCTAGTAGAAGCCCTTGGTTAACAGAAGAAATATTGAATTTATTGATGAAAGGAGAAAATACAAAAATGCAGTAAATGAAGAAGGCAAAAAGGGAATACGAATGCCTCAAAAATGAGATCGACAGGAAGTGCAAAATGACTAAGCAGGGATGGCTACAGGACAACTGTAAGGATGTAGAGGCTTATCTCACTAGGGTAAGGTAGATACTGCTTAAAGGAAAGTTAAAAAGACCTTTGGAGAAAAGAGAGCGACTTGTATGAATATCAAGAGCACAGGTGGAAACCCAGTTGTAAGCAAAGAAGGGAAAGCAGAAAGGTGGAAGGAGTATATAGAGGGTCTATACAAGGGCGATGTACTTGAGAACAATATTATGGAAATGGAAAAGGATGTAGATGAAGATGAAATGACAGATATGATACTGCGTGAAGAGTTTGACAGAGCACTGAAAGACGTGAGTCGAAATAAGGCCCCGGGAGTAGACAATATTCCATTAGAACTACTGACGGCCTTGGGAGGGCCAGTCCTGACAAAACTCTACCATCTGGTGAGCAAGATGTATGAGACAGACGAAACACCCTCAGACTTCAAGAATAATATAATAATTCCAATCCCAAGGAAAGCAGGTGTTGACAGATGTGAAAATTACCGAACTATCAGTTTAATAAGTCACAGCTGCAAAATACTAACGCGAATTCTTTGCAGACGAACGTAAAAACTGGTAGAAGCCGACCTTGGGGAAGTTCAGGTTGGATTCCGTAGAAATGTAGGAACACGTGAGCCAATACTGACCTTACAACTTATCTTAGAAGAAAGATTAAGGAAAGGCAAACCTACGTTTCTAGCATTTGTAGACTTAGAGAAATCTTTTGACAATGTTGAATGGAACACTCTCTTTCAAATTCTAAAGGTGGCAGGGGTAAAATACAGGGAGCGAAAGGCTATTTACAATTTGTACAGAAACCCCATGGCGGTTATAAGAGTCGAGGGGCATTAAAGGGAAGCAGTGGTTGGGAAGGGAGCGAGACAGGGTTGTAGCCTCTCCCCGATATTATTCAATCTGTATATTGAGCAAGCAGTAAAGGAAACAAAAGAAAAATTCGGAGGAGGTATTAAAATCCATGGAGAAGAAATAAAGACTTTGGGTTCGCCGATGACATTGTAATTCTGTCAGAGACAGCAAAGGACTTGGAAAAGCAGTTGAACGGAATGGACAGTGTTTTAAAAGGAGGGTATAAGATGAAGATCTACAAAAGCAAAATGAGGATAATGGAATGTAGTGGAACTAAGTCGGGTGTTGCTGAGGGAATTAGATTAGGAAATGAGACACTTAAAGTAGTAAAGGCGTTTTGCTATTTGGGGAGCAAAATAACTCATGATGGTCTAAGTAGAGAGGATATAAAATGTAGACCGGCTATGGCAAGGATAGCGTTACTGAAGAAGAGAAATTTGTTAACATCGAGTATAGATTTAAGTGTCAGGAAGTCGTTCTGAAAGTATTTGTATGGAGTGTAGCCATGTATGGAAGTGAAACATGGACAATAAATAGTTTGGACAAGAAGAGAATAGAAGCATTCTAAATGTGGTGCTACAGAAGAATGCTGAAGATTATATGGGTAGATCACATAACTAATGAGGAGGTATTGAATAGAATTGGGGAGAAGAGGAGTTTGTGGCACAACTTGACAAGAAGAAGGGACCGGTTGGTAGGACATGTTCTGAGGTATCCAGGGATCACAAATATAGCATTGGAGGGCAGCGTGGAGGGTAAAAATCGTAGAGGGAGACCAAGAGATGAATACACTAAGCGGATTCAGGAGGATGTAGGTTGCAGTAAGTACTGGATGATGAAGAGGCTTACACAGAATAGAGTAGCATGGAGAGCTGCATCAAACCAGTCTCAGGACTGAAGACCACAACAACAACAACAACATATTTTGTAAATATTGATGAATGTTATTATGGAATTGGTACAAATGGGGCTGGATCAGTTCACCAATGTGTGAATGTAATCAAGAATGCTGTGCACTTCATTCATAACCTGGAATTCCTGATGACTTGTTCACTCTCACACCCAGCTTAATTAACTAGTTAAAAAACATGGACTTTAAGGTCTAAGCTTGTCTTATATCATATGCACCTTGTATAAAATCATTTGCCATATATCCGGTAACTGAATAACTGTTAAGCAAAATTTCTTCAGATTCAATGCATCCCAATTAAATTTTACTTTGCACTGTTATTTAAATATATGCATGAGACTAGTTGCCTTTAATACTTGAATATTCACACACAACTGTTAGTACATGGAATAATTACTTATCCTTAATTAAAAGTAAATGAATTAGATATTTCACACACATGCCACTTCTTTTGACTTTATAATAAAAATTATTTTTATCAGAAAATGCACACAATACTATTGAATGCACAATATTATCACTTCACTTATTAATTTATTTTACTTTTTTTACCTTTTTCACTTGAAGTGAAGATCAGTAGGTAAGCAGAATGCTGAAAAACGGTTAATTTGTGTTTTTTGTCATCTCAGGGTAATTTCTAACTGTCTTCTCGCCTCGTGAGAAGTTCAGAATAAAGTGATTTAATCTAGTGAATATCGCGTTCGCACTGTAAGAAAAAAATGTAGTAAAGAAATATCTATAACATTTATAAATTGAAAATTTGAGACTGCTGTTACAAAATGAAAGCAGGAATGTTAAACTAAACAAGTATTGAAACTTCCGCTGCAGAGTGAAAATCTCATTCTGGAAACATCCCCCAGGCTGTAGCTAAGCCATGTCTCCACAATATCCTTTCTTTCAGGAGTGCTAGTTCTGCAAGGTTCGCAGGAGAGCTTCTGTAAAGTTTGGAAGGTAGGAGAGGAGGTACTGGCAGAAGTAAAGCTGTGAGTAGGGTCATGAGTCATGCTTCGGTAGCTCAGTTGGTAGAGCGCTTGCCCGCGAAAGGCAAAGGCCCCGAGTTCGAGTCTCGGTCGGGCACACAGTTTTAATCTGCCAGGAAGTTTCATATCAGCGCACACTGCGCTGCAGAGTGAAAATCTCATTCTGTAAACAATTATTATTTAACGAAGTAAATAATTTGTACAGAAATCTAACATTGTGTGAATAATTCTGACAGTTTTGAACATAACAAAAAATTGTGCCGTATTTCGATGAAATACTTGGAAATTACAATAATCCTAGCTCAACTCTGGAGCAAAAGAAGAAAGCATTCATAATAAGGTTATATTAGTACTCGCAATTGGCGATAATAATAGAATTATTAAATAAATTCCCAGCAGGAACACAAGTTTAGTTCATTCGATGAAAATGGAAGAAAAGGGGAGTCTAATACTAAGATGCTGTCGGACAGGCGCGCGATTAAAGAAGAGAAACAAAGACGTGCGCTCTTTCTTATATAGAACAAAATAGAGATGATAAAGATACCCCACTCTCTTTACTCTGGGCATACTTATTCGCTGACTTGCAGCGCAGTTCATTTACTCATTGGTTACTTTGGATATTTAAACTTTAATATTCCGATAAAAAAAGAAAATAGTATGTTTTTACGTCGAGGGCAAGGCACAATATTATACCTCCAAGTACAAATCGTTAAAAGTTGATACAATTCAGAACACGTCGTTTTGACTCTTGTCTGCTTTAATTTGCTGCCTTCATCAATAACGCTGGAATTGTGACACTGTAATTGCCCAACAAAATGCCATCTTCGTGAGAGGATAATTAACTGCACAATAACACTAATTGTACTTATATTTAAATCCATGATGCAAGATGAGGCACGATCAAAACGTTTACTAAATATTTTGAATGTCTTTTCCTTCTACTCATTGCATTGTACTACAACAGTCTTAATTTTATTTCATACTCTTTGCTACAAATATGTGCCATATTTGAAGATGATCAATTCTATAACGGATATTAACGAATCCATGTTACATCCACATCAAAATTTATATCACAGCAGCTGATCGACTGATCATGCAAGCCTGTGAATTGTCAGTAGTGTAAGACAAACAATTTAACATTCCCCCCTTCGCATCTTTGAACCCCACCATGGCTGCATTACTTTCCCCTCTGTCCCTGACTTGAGTGGGCAGCTTTGCTTAGCTTATGGCGGAATTCATCAACGTCAGTAAAATTAAGTACATCTTAAATTATTGCAGTCTCTGTAAGTATTTTTGTTCCTTGCTGAGCAGGAGGCTCTTAAAGTGCTCAACAAAGGTGTGTGGGTGCAGTAAGAATATTGCCGAACTGGTGAGGAGGTGGGGGGGGGGGGGGGGGGGGAGGGTAGATGGACCCTTGGGCCATTTCATTCATTCACACATGTGTTAATCTTTCACGATCAAGCCAGAGGAGGTCGCTAATCAAGCAGGCTGAAAAGGCATAAACACACTTTGCAGCTTTGGATCACGTTCATATTTCGCCGAATGATTGTGGACGGCCCCTAACAGTCCACCCCATGTAGCAGAGCAAAAGCTGTAGTAGCACTGCAGTCCAAAGGCGTCAGGTAACGTTCAGTGGGGTTGCAGTCCCACAGTGTCCTTAGAGAAGGTTTCAGTTGTCGAGGTGGTGTGAGAAGTGTCAAACCTTGTCAAGAACGTCGTCCTGCTGCTCGTCGTACTTCGAGCTGTAGTTTTTGACCTCGAAAAGCGTGGGATTCCGCACCACAAGGCACGGGCTGGTTTAAATGGAGACCTTATGCCACCTCCTGAGGTCTTGTCGTGTCAGTTCTGAGCTGTGGTGTGTCAGAAATGTTTCTCTCGGCCACTCTTAAGAAAACCGCTTGGTTTCAACGCTGGGTGTCGCAGTGCTGACCTCCATCGCAGGGGTGTAACAAGAAGGGATGGCATACGTGTAAGGGGGAGTGTGACGACCTTCCCATCGTGTTATACGTCTATGGTGACACTGAGCAGAACTGTGGTGCAATATGGTGCCAATGTGACATCATTAACCACCCTTCACCTTACACGAAATTCTCAACTGTGGCCTTTTTTCGCATGTGTCCACACCTTGCTGTCTGAATAGTCGCTGGGCTCGAGGATGGCGTCGCAGGGCGCCATGATTTTGCACCTTTACACGTAAGAGCTGTATGCACGTCTGAGCCAAATTTCAAACTTAGGGGTCGGGTTGGGAGACAAGTACGGGGTCTCAAACGGGTGGTACGTTTTTTCTTTTCTTTCTTCTATTTTGCGCAGTATAAAGTTCCCTGCCCACCTCTCTCTCTATGTACAGGCTAATCTCTAAAAGTGTTGTAGAGATTTTGTTCTGGTTTTGACTGATAAGACGGATTCAAGATAAAAGTTCATGAATATAATTTATAAGTATTTCGTGGAAATTCACTGAACCCCGTCACTGCTGCGAAAACGACAGCACTGTGATCATCCACCAAAACGTCTGACAGCAGCGAAGCTTGAAGAGAATTCGAGGACTGAGAAATAAAATTAATTAATTAACTATCTGCATAGATGAATTAGAGTCTTCAAACCCAGCTGACATAATCTGCCTCTCTGAACATCATGTGACCACTGGTATAGAACTTTTAAGTGTTACAGGGTTTAGGATAGCATCTCACTACTTTTGTAGATCTGAAATGGAGGAGTTGCCACATTCATCAGGAACTGTCATAAAGTTAAGAATACAGACATTCATAAATTTTGCCTAGAACAGCATATGGAAGCATGTGCAACAAAAGTAGAATTTCACAAAAAATCCTTCATAATATTAAGTGTATATCGAGCACCTGCAGGTAACTTTAATCTGTTTGTAAACGGCCTTGAAGCTGTACTGGCCCATTTAACAACCAAAAACAAAGAAATAGTGGTTGCTGGTGATTTCAATGTAGATTTCCTTATAGACTCTTCCAATAAGAACTTATTTGAGTTAGTAACACTATCATTCAACTTAATTCCCACTGTAAAGTTCTGCACTAGGATAGCCAATTGCTCACAAACAGCCATTGATAATATCTTTATAAAAAAGTCCAATGAACAAAATTATATTACAAAACCAATAGTCAATGGCCTCTCAGACCATGACATACAGTTCCTTCTGTTAAATGTTAATACTGAACACGATATAGAATCTGTTAAATCTGAGCTCAAGAGGGTAATCAATAAGCCAAAAATTGATTATTTTAGGACACTCCTCAGAGACATTCACTGGACTGATGTTTACAGTGCTCATGGCATGAATGAAAAATATAACACTTTTGCTAATAAAGTGCTTACCAAGGTTAGAGCAAAGTCTACAAAGAAGCCATGGATTACTCATGGAATAGGGGTACCTTGTAAAACAAAAAGAAAACTGTATCTGTCAATCTGAAACAGTTCCAATGTTGATGCTATAGCACATTACAAGAAATACTGCAAAATATTAAAGACTGTAATACAGATGTCAAAGCAAATATATTACAAGGAAAAGATAGTCATATAAGATAGCAAAATAAAGACAATATGGGACATTGTGAAGGAGGAGACCAGTAGAACCAGACATGAAGAGGAACAAATAGCATCAAGAGTAAATGATACATTGGTGACAGATGTGTATAGTGTTGCAGAAAATTTTAACAAACATTTTGTAACTGTTACTGAAAAGACGGGGTTGTCAGGTTCGGTAGATGCTGCTATGGAATACCTCAGACCAGACATTTCAAGTAACTTCCATAATATGAATTTGATCCTCACTACCCCAACAGAAATAATATCCATCATAAAATCTTTAAAATCAAAAACATCTAGTGGGTATGATGAAATATCAGCAAAGTTAATTAAAGAATGTGATTCTGAGCTAAGTAACAGATTAAGATATATGCGTAACCAGTCGTTTATCAGTGGAATATTTCCTGAATGGTGGAAATATGCTGAAGTTAAGCCTCTGTTTAAGAAGGGAGATAAAGAAATAGCATCAAATTTCCGTCCAATTTCACTGTTGCCAGCATACTCAAAAATTTTAGAAAAAGTAATGTACAATCGGCTTTATAACCATCTTATCTCAAATAAAATACTGTCAATGTCACAGTTTGGATTTCTAGAAGGTTCTGATATTGAGAAGGCTATCTACGTTACAGTGAAAATGTGCTTAATTCATTAGACAAAAAATTACAGACAGCTGGTATATTTTGTGATCTGTCAAAGGCATTTGACTGCATAATCACAATATCCTTTTAAGTAAATTAGAATATTATAGAGTAACAGGAAATGCCGCAAAATGGTTCAAACCGTATATCTCTGGCAGGAAACAAAGGGTGTTATTAGGAAAGAGACATGTATCAAGCTATCAGGCATCATCCAACTGGGAACTAATTACATGTGGGGTCCCACAAGGTTCCATTTTGGGGCCCTTACTTTTTCTTGTGTATATCAATGACCTTTCATCAGTAACATTACCAGATTCCAAGTTCGTTTTGTTTGTCGATGATACAAACATTGCAATAAATCAAGTGTAGTCTTAGAAAGATCAGCTAATAAAATATTTGTGGACATTAATCACTGGTTCTTAGCCAATTCCTTGTCACTAAACTTTGAAAAAAAACACTACATGCAGTTCAGAACTTGTAAGGGGTGTCCCACTAGCATATATCTAACATACAATGACAAGAAGATAGAAGAAGTGGACAGTGTTAAATTCTTGGGATTATAGCTAGATAATAAAATCAACTGGGAGGAGCACACCACAGAACTGCCGAAGCGTCTTAACAAATCTCTGTTTGCAATGCGAATTTTGTCAGACATAGGGGATATAAAACTGAAAAGGCTGGCATACTATGCTTACTTTCATAACATAATGTCATATGGGATTATTTTTTGGGGTAATTCATCAAGCCAAGCTAAAGTTTTCTGGCCACAAAAACGTGCAGTAAGAGTTATATGTGGTGCAAACTCAAGAACATCCTGCAAAAGCCTGTTTAGGGAACTAGAGATACTAACTACTGCTTCCCAATATATTTATTCCTTAATGAAATTTGTCATTAAAAATATATCACTTTTTCAAACCAACAGCTTAATTCATGGAATCAATGCTAGAAATAAGAATAATCTTCACAAGGATTTAAAGTCACTTAGTCTTGTACAAAAAGTGTGCATTATTCAGGAACAAACGTTTTTAATAACTTGCCAGCAGCCATAAAAAGCTTAACAACCAATTACATTCACTTTAAGAGAAGCCTAAAGGATTTATTGGTGGCCAACTCCTTCTACTCCATTGATGAATGAAGTTTTACACCCTATATATATATATATATATATATATATATATATATATATACATACCATACTTGCTCCGGACACTGCGAGAGGGCTGTACAAGCAATGATCACACGCACGGCACAGCGGACACACCAGGAACCGCGGTGTTGGCCGTCGAATGGCGCTAGCTGCGCAGCATTTGTGCACCGCCGCCGTCAGTGTCAGCCAGTTTGCCGTGGCATACGGAGCTCCATCGCAGTCTTTAACACTGGTAGCATGCCGCGACAGCGTGGACGTGAACCGTATGTGCAGTTGACGGACTTTGAGCGAGGGCGTATAGTGGGCATGCGGGAGGCCGGGTGGGCGTACCGCCGAATTGCTCAACACGTGGGGCGTGAGGCCTCCACAGTACATCGATGTTGTCGCCAGTGGTCGGCGGAAGGTGCACGTGCCCGTCGACCAGGGACTGGACCGCAGCGACGCACAGATGCACGCCAAGACCGTAGGATCCTATGCAGTGCCGTAGGGGACCGCACCGCCACTTCCCAGCAAATTAGGGACACTGTTGCTCCTGGGGTATCGGCGAGGACCATTCGCAACCGTCTCCATGAAGCTGGGCTACGGTCCCGCACACTGTTAGGCCGTCTTCCGCTCACGCCCCAACATTGTGCAGCCCGCCTCCAGTGGTGTCGCGACAGGCGTGAATGGAGGGGCGAATGGAGACGTGTCGTCTTCAGCGATGAGAGTCGCTTCTGCCTTGGTGCCAATGATGGTCGTATGCGTGTTTGGCGCCGTGCAGGTGAGCGCCACAATCAGGACTGCATACGACCGAGGCACACAGGGCCAACACCCGGCATCATGGTGTGGGGAGCGATCTCCTACACTGGCCGTACACCACTGGTGATCGTCGAGGGGACACTGAATAGTGCACGGTACATCCAAACCGTCATCGAACCCATCGTTCTACCATTCCTAGACTGGCAAGGGAACTTGCTGTTCCAACAGGACAATGCACGTCCGCATGTATCCCGTGCCACCCAACGTGCTCTAGAAGGTGTAAGTCAACTACCCTGGCCAGCAAGATCTCCGGATCTGTCCTCCATTGAGCATGTTTGGGACTGGATGAAGCGTCGTCTCACGCGGTCTGCACGTCCAGCACGAACGCTGGTCCAACTGAGGCGCCAGGTGGAAATGGCATGGCAAGCCGTTCCACAGGACTACATCCAGCATCTCTACGATCGTCTCCATGGGAGAATAGCAGCCTGCATTGCTGCAAAAGGTGGATATACACTGTACTAGTGCCGACGTTGTACATGCTCTGTTGCCTGTGTCTATGTGCCTGTGGTTCTGTCAGTGTGATCATGTGATGTATCTGACCCCAGGAATGTGTCAATAAAGTTTCCCCTTCCTGGGACAATGAATTCACGGTGTTCTTATTTCAATTTCCAGGAGTGTATATATATATAGGGTGTTACAAAAAGGTACGACCAAACTTTCAGGAAACATTCCTGACACACAAAGAAAGAAAATATGTTATGTGGACATGTGTCCGGAAACGCTTACTTTCCATGTTGGAGCTCATTTTATTACTTCTCTTCAAATAACATTAATCATGGAATGGAAACACACAGCAACAGAATGTACCAGCGTGACTTCAAACACTTTGTTACAGGAAATGTGCAAAATGTCCTCCATTAGCGAGGATACATGCATCCACCCTCCGTCGTATGGAATCCCTGATGTGCTGATGCAGCCCTGGAGAATGGCATATTGTATCACAGCCGTCCACAATACGAGCACGAAGAGTCTCTACATTTGGTACCGGGGTTGCGTAGACAACAGCTTTCAAATGCCCCCATAAATGAAAGTCAAGAGGGTTGAGGTCAGGAGAGCGTGGCCATGGAATTCGTCCGCCTCTACCAATCCATCAGTCACCGAATCTGTTGTTGAGAAGCGTACGAACACTTCGTGCAGGAGCTCCATTGTGCATGAACCACATGTTGTGTCGTACTTATAAAGGCACATGTTCTAACAGCACAGGTAATCCCCTATGAAATCATGATAATGTGCTCCATTGAGCGTAGATGGAAGAACATGGGGTCCAATCAAGACATCACCAACAATGCCTGCCCAAACGTTCACAGAAAATCTGTGTTGATGACGTGATTGCACAATTGCGTGCGTATTCTCGTCAGCCCACACATGTTGATTGTGAAAATTTACAATTTGATCACGTTGGAATGAAGCCTCATCCGTAAAATGAACATTTGTACTGAAATGAGGATTGACACATTGTTGGATGAACCATTCGCAGTAGTGTACCCGTGGAGGCCAATCAGCTGCTGATAGTGCCCGCACACGCTGTACATGGTACGGAAACAACTGGTTCTCCCGTAGCACTCTCCATACAGTGACGTGGCCAACGTTACCTTGTACAGCAGCAACTTCTCTGACGCTGACATTAGGGTTATCGTCAACTGCACGAAGAATTGCCTCGTCCATTGCAGGTGTCCTCGTCATTCTAGGTCTTCCCCAGTCGCGAAATGTTCCGTCGTGCTCCCTAAGATGCCGATCAATTGCTTCGAACGTCTTCCTGTCGGGACACCTTCGTTCTGGAAATCTGTCTCGATACAAACGTACCGCGCCACAGCTATTGCCCCATGCTAATCCATACATCAAATGGGGATCTGCCAACTCCGCATTTGTAAACATTGCACTGACTGCAAAACCACGTTCGTGATGAACACTAACCTGTTGATGCTACGTACTGATGTGCTTGATGCTAGTACTGTAGAGCAATGAGTCGCATGTCAACACAAGCACTGAAGTCAACATTAGCTTCCTTCAATTGGGCCAAATGGCGGGGAATCAAGGAAGTACAGTACATACTGACGAAACTAAAATGAGCTCTAACATGGGAATTAAGCGTTTCTGGGGACACATGTCCACATAACATCTTTTCTTTATTTGTGTGTGAGGAATGTTTCCTGAAAGTTTGGCCATACCTTTTTGTAACACCCTATATATATATATATATATATATATATATATATATATATATATATATATATATATATATATATATATATATATATGACTTCTGCACAATTTCAGTGCAGTAATGTGTTCATTGTAAATAAGTGTTATAGTAGTTGTATTACATGTTTATTACCTTATAAATAAATAAACTTTTTAATTTAAAATTCAGTGCATTAGCATTTGTAAAATGACTCTTTCATATAGTGTTCATTAAAAAATGACGATCATTCCACTTGGGACCTGTAGAATGGTACATTAGCTTATTTGTTTTAGTTGTAAATATTTGTCATGTATTGTTTTTCTGGCATGTTTCACATCCTGGAGGACCTCCTCACTACGGATCAATTAGAATGAAAGTAAATCTAACCTAATCTAGGGCCTGATGCTCTAGCACGTGCCTGACAACCGTAACATTGTGGGATCGAATCTTGGTCGGGCCTGTATTTCAGCCTCTCAAATACCTCTTAGTGATGGTGGAGATTCGCCAGAAACGAAACATATTGCGGATTCCACGTTCAGCTGTACGTCGTCTGTACCCTTTTGCATAACTGGATACATAGACGTAAGTTTCAGAACTGATGTACGACTGAGACACTTGCGAAAGGACGTCGAGAAACACGATGTTATTATTATTGTTATTACTAGAAAAATACAAATATACATACAATCTCTTTCTATACATACTAATAAATTGAAATCCGCCGCCACGTTTTTCTTTCTGTATAAGTTTCGATTTGGATGCTAGTTGCTAGATGCATTTTTCCCCACCTCGACATATATAAACTGAAGTTGCCTGCCCGCTTCTCTCTATATGTACAGGATAATCTAAGGAACTTCTGTAGGGCTGTTGATACTCGCGACAGACTGGCGTGATCGCCCGGCCAACAAGTGAGAGTGGAAGCGCCGCGGACCAGGGAAACAGTCACTTTTTTTCCGACGAGGCAGCATTCTACTGTATGTCTATTGAGGTAACAGTGGTACTGTGATAAACCTTTTGCATTTCCTTTATGTTTTCGTCTTCCTTAAAGGCAAAGAGACAAGATGAAGCGGTAGCCCATCATAGAGCCTATGCCTACCGTCATGTATTTTTTGACTTTCAGTTGTTAATAAACAGAGGATTTTTTCTGGTACCGGGAGGAGGAAGGAGGGATTCGCGCTCAGCTAGTGAAAGAGTGAGAAGCACGTCAATTTTTTAGCGAGTAATTGTAGACCGCCATTTTGGGGTCGCTATGAATAAGTGAGGAGTGTGGATTTCATATGTGCACCGTTTAGAAAAATACAGTATTGTTTTATTAACAGAAAGGTCGTGTGAGTTGTTATTTCAAATAGTACAATAATTACAATAACTGAAGCCCACCTGTGTACTTTGGAAAATTACGAAGATCCGATAAGCTTAATAGGAACACGGTCAAGACTTCAAAGGTGAACGCGGCGACCAAACGTAGTATTATAAAGAATGGTAAGCACAAATCTACAGCGGAGAAAGAAACTGCTCCGCCCTGCAAAATAATATGAACTAATACGGACTTATTTCCAGGCATAGCTCAGCTTATTGTGCTTGTCATTCACGCCGAAAAATTAATCTCATTAATTCAATACATTTTAAAAAGCCACGCATTTTATTATCATCTATTCCATTATTTTATTATACTATAAAGTGGCGACAGGTGACAGGCACGATACGCAGTGGGCAAAACTGTGAGTACTAGTATTGTTAGGAAAATGAATATACATGTATGTTAACGATTTCTTTATGTTCCATGTACGCTGATGATGTGACGGAGACGATGATGTGGTACTGAAGAAATGCTATAAAAAGGAAATAATAAATAAATTAGAAGGAAAAAAGGCGACAATACCAAGAGCACACAACAAAGCACAATAGAGGAAGTACGATTTACAAGACAACAATCAGGTAGGACTGCGCAATGCATATAGAGAATGCGTTCCCAGTAGACCTATTAGAAAATCCATCCACCTATTTCCTAAATTCCAGAACCTAAAGCTTCAGATATTAACGCTATTGTAGTCAAGTGGAGATAATGACATTTCTTTATTAGTATAGAAAGTATATTGACTAAAGAATAGCTGAGACTATAATTACATACAACTGTATATGCATTTTTTTTTCGCGTGAGAAGTAGCGCGGAAGTAAAATCTTAAAAAAGAAAATTTTTATTTTGATAACTGCAGTGGTATAATGATTTCTATAATGGAGGGTCAAAACAATAAGGAAATGTCATTCGAAAATCATAATACGAATGTAGTGGATGTTCATTTGCAAAATGCAACAATGTGTGGTTTGGAACTGTTTAACGGTGATTATTTGGATGCTGGGCGCGACATGCCATTGTTGCATTCGACGCCCGTGAATACAGAACATTTAATTACAAGCAATACGTTAATTACAGTAGACGTAACTAATGGCACCTCGAGGCCAGAGAATATTTTAAATGAGAGCAGTACGCGTAGTACGGACACAGATACTGACAGGCGTAGGCCGGAAGTGAATACGGAAGATATGCAAGCCTTATTTCGAGCCTTAACAGAATCCATACAAACAAGCATGCATGCAATGAAAGCAGACATAAATTCAAAAATGTCGGGCTTAGAGACTAAAATGTCAAGTTTACAAACGATACAAGCAGACATGACCACAGTAAAGTCCGAGATTGAGAAGGTTAATACAAGCATGACACACATTTCAGACGTCGTAAAAAATTTGCGCACAGAACTCAATAGTCTGGACACGAAGTTCACACAGCAGATTTCACAAATCTCCACGGAGGTGGATAGTAAAATTAATGAACAAGTACAAATTTCGGTTCAGGATATGGGTGAGAAATTAAAAGGCATAGTGGGCGAAAAATTTGAAACACTAACACACACGTATCGACAGGAGCTATCCGGAATTAGAGAAACCCAAGAGAATTTACAGGCAATGCAAAAGAATACGCAGGTCAACTTAGACAATGTACAATCAGATGTAGCGAAACTACATTCTTTCTGTAACGACTTGCCAGAAAATGTAGAAAAAATCACATTGGAGGTAGGATTACTCAAGTTAGAACACAAGAGGATCAACTCAGACATTGTGCACCTTTATGAATCGGTAAAGAGCAATGCAAAGGACGACAATACAACGTTCGCAGAAAAATGCGTACGTGAACAGCGTACCTATGTGGAAGCGGTAAAGGAAGTAATGGGGGACAAGGAAGAAGAAATCTTAAAACGCGTAGAACATGATATCAGGCAGTTAGAACAAAGGTTAAGAGACGAAATGGTTAACAAACAAAGTACGGTAATATCATCGCCTGGGGCGGTAAGCGGAGCGATAAACAGCCATCCGCCAGTGGGAGGAATCAGTGGCGCGGACAACAATGCCCAACCCACGCCGCGCGACCGCATGTCGACGCGCGACGCGAGCAGCGGGCAAAACTTTGCTGAAACAAATATACCATCACCGCAGGGAAATGCTGTTCCGCCGTGCTGGACAGCGTTGTTAATGGATGAGAGCTTAATAAAACATCGACAGTTTCCCGTATTCTCAAATGAGAAAAAGCGAACGCACCCAGTAGTGTTTGTCCGAGCCTTTAGAAACGTACTGCCCAGGACTTGGACAGAAGCTCAAAAAATTAAATATATAGTAGGACACACCGAGGGTGATGCCCTTTTGTGGGCTACGGAGATGTCAGAACTTTGCGAGACATATGAGCAGTTTGAGAATGCATTTTTAGATAAAATACTGGTCAACAGCTATCCAGGAGAGGTTAAGACGAGAGGTATTTAACCCAGTACCATATCATTCAAAATTCGGGGGGCTAAGAAGCTATTTTGAAAAATACCTAAACAAGACCCGTTACTGGAATAATCCGATATCTCATGTCGATGTACTGAAAATCTTAAAGAACAAGTTACCTGCAAATGTTAGGGAAAAAATTAATAACTGTTACCGAATATGATCTCGAGTATTTTCTTTCAGTGCTCGACTCAATAGATCTGATTCATGAGGATGGGCAAGCCACACCTAGTTATCGTAATGGTAATGGGCACAACCCAAACGGGAAGAACTACGGTAACGGCAACGGCTTTGGAAATTATAACGGTCGTGTGCGTATGAATGAATGGCATCCGTATGTACCGCCGCGCCACAACGGAAATCCGTACAATCGGTCTACCTACCAGCCACAGAGTGGCCGAGGGTCGTACGAAACTAAATATCAGCCCTATAGGTACGGTAATGGCAGAGACAATAGAAACTCGAGGGAAAACTTCGACAATGGGCGACAAGGAAATGCAAATTACCAGGAACGGAATATGCAACACAGGGATCCGAGAGATAACAGGCAGCCCGTACAGTCAAATCGAAACAACCGGGACACGAACTGGCGAGCACGCGAACATACAGTAAACATAGTAGAAGTGACGGCAGAAAATGAAACAATACCTTTACCGGCCCCAGGAAATAATAATCGAGCGTGACTAGAGGAAGAAGGTAATGAACTGTCAGTGTGCCACAGTACTAATATGAGCGACTTAAACACTAAAGCGAACAGGAACGGAAAGGAGGAAGCAGACACTGAAACAAACCTACACATACAGCATATCCGGAATCTATTTTTAAGGTATGATAAGGGCGCAGAAATGAAAGAAGACTTGTTTACCGAAGAGAAAGAAACAACACGCAAGGTAAGTGAAATTATTCAAGCAATAATAAAGGTAAAGGTGGGAAACATAGATGTACTAGTTGTTTTGGATACTGGCGCGTCGACAAGCCTGATGTCTACTAGCTTGTTCAAAGAGATAGCGAGGGAAGTAAATGTTCCCACACTACCTGTAGAGAACTGTAAGATCGTAACGGCGACGGGAAGTAAATCTAAAGTTATAAAATTACAGGCCAGCATACCCATTAGCATATGTGGCGTAATTTTGCAGTGTACTTTCTTGTTGGTAGACAAACTTATAGTGAACTGTATGCTTGGTATGGAGGTGTTCAGAAGATATGGGATAAAAATAGATATTGGCAGCGGGGAATGCCAGTTTCATGTAGGGGAGCGCACGCTGACTATGGACTTAATAAGAACTACAATGACAAATCAGGTTAGGCCGATACCAGACATTAATGTTAAATTTGTCTACCCTCAACCCATAATGGTAAAGGAGATGGAACTTGATGACTCTGGTAGGGAGATCCTCGATGAGCAAATAGTAGGCAGTAAAATAAATAAATCCACTTGTCTTAAAAATGAACAGCGAAGTGAACTGACAAAATTACTCTTCAAATATCATAACATTTTTCGTAAACAACCTAGTGTTATTAAGGGATATGAATATAAAATGGAAGTATACCCGCATGAAACTTATTGTAGAACGTCTTATGGCACCCCTTGGGCAAAGAAAGAGGCAGTAAGAAAGGAAATAGAGCGTGTGATTAGTTGGAGGGTTATTGAAACATCGCACTCACCTTACTGCAGTCCGATTCTCGCAGTTGGTAAAACTGACGGAACGGTGCGGTTGGTGTTAGACGCGAGGGAAATAAACAAAATCATCGTTCCTCTAAGAACAAGGCCAGAGAATCTAGAAGAGCAGTTATTAAAGTTCCATGGCGTTAAGTATTTAACATCCCTTGATTTGAAAGCTTCGTACTGGCAAATTTTATTACATGAAGAGAGTAGAAAGTATACAGCTTTCATAAATGCCGGGAGGAGCTACCAATTTAGGGTGCTGCCTTTCGGATTAAATGTGAGCGCTGGTGTATTTATTGAAGCATTAGACAGGGTTCTTGGACCGGAACTGCTTAGCCAGGTTACACTCTACGTTGATGATTTATTAATTCCAACTCAAACATGGGATGAACATGTAAGTATTTTGGAAAGGATTTTGCAAAAATTTGATGAATACAATGTCACAGTTAACTTTAAAAAGTCTGAATTCGGAAAGGAAAAAATAAAATTCTTAGGGCATATTATTTCACCAGTAGGAATTCTACCTGACCCCAGTAAACTAGATGCGATACGGAATTTCCCAACACCCTATACTAAGAAACAATTAAAAGGTTTTCTAGGTATGGCCTCGTTTTTCAGGAAGTTCCTGCCACAACAATTGTTGAACAGTAGTTCACTAATAAACTTACTGCGTAAAAACCACAGTTGGTTGTGGACTAAAGAATGTGAAAATGATTTTCAGCAGATTAAGCAGGCGCTGATTAACGCGCCTATCCTGAAACACCCAAATATGGAATTGGATTTTTGTTTAAGCACGGATGCTAGTTATCAGGGGCTCGGTGCGTGCCTGTTTCAAATAATAACAAAGGATGGTAAGGAAGAAGTCAATGTAATCAGTTTTGCCAGTAGAACCCTCACAGAATGTGAAAGATCTTATTCCGTAACTGAGCTAGAGGCATTAGCAGTAGTTTGGGCGTTTCGTAAATTTCAATATTACCTTTGGGGAAAACATACCAAAGTTTACTGTGATCATCAATTCTTGTCTTTTCTTCTGACGTGCAAGTTGTTACATAAGAGAATAGCGAGGTGGTGCCTGTATGTCCAGGAGTTTGATTTTGAGATAGTGTACATAAAAGGGGAACAGAATGTTTTGGCAGATGCACTATCACGGTTACCCCAAGGTCTTACCGATTTCCACGAGTTAGAGGAACAAACATCAGACTTCAAGGTCCTTTTAATAGAGGATGGAACTTTTAAACCATATTATATTAAAATGTGCAAAAACATGCAACGTTTACAGGAAGACGACCCGAGATGGAGCAAGGTAAGGAAAAAATTGCAAGCTAGAACACACGAACGTTTAGAGCAGTATTACATTATACATAATGGCGTCCTCTTTCACAGAAGAGATCGACGAATGGATAAGTGGTGTGTGTGCATACCTCAGGAATACGTGGAAAACTTAATTCAACACACGCACCGCACATGGGGGCACTATGGAGTGCTGAAGTGTGCCGCCAAAATTTCTACGTATTGTTATTTCCCTAATATGAGGCGACGTATAGAGCAAGTAATCAGACGCTGTGCGGTGTGTCAAAAGGTCAAACATCAGAATAGGACCTGTCTTAACGCACTAAACCCAATAATACCAAAGCAACCAAGAGATCTTGTATCTATTGACACCGCAGGTCCTTATCCCCAAGCCCGCGGCGGAGTTAAATACATCGTAGCCCTGTATGACGTTTTTAGTAAGTATCTCCAGCTGTACGCAGTCAAAACAGTTAGGTCAGGGCCAATTATAAGGCGAATTCTGGAAGACTACATACCACGCATCGGGAAACCACAGGCAGTCCTAACTGATAACGCCTCAAATTTTACATGTGACCAATGGAAATCATTTTTAAAATCACAAAACATACGTCATATTTTAGTATCCAAGTTCCACCCGGAAGCAAGTCCCGTCGAACGGTGCTTCCGTGAATTTAATAGGTTTATCCGCACATATATACCACAGAACCAAAGGAAATGGATAGAATACCTGGGTCCGTTTCAGCACATAGTAAATCACCTACCACACACATCCACAGGGCACACACCGGCCGAACTAATGTTTGAAAAGATGGAGCTAGATGAATGGGCAAAACCGACACCTAAATTAAGGCACAAAGACGTAATCTTAGAAGAGAAAGTACGGCGAGCGCTAATAACATTGGAAGAGCAAGCTCAGATAAGGAAAGGAATTTACGACAGGAAATTGAAAAACGTAACAGAATTCCAGATTGGACAGGAGGTACTACTAAGAACGCATCCGAAATCATCGAAATTAAAGGCATTGAATAGAAAATGGCAATTGTTATATGTTGGTCCGTATATCATTGTTGACAAGCCACATCCGGGGTGCTACTTGATAAGAAATATAAAAAATGGTAAAATAAAAGGCATGTATCCACATAAAGATTTGCGGAAATTTATTAAATGAAAATTCAAATCTCATTCTGTCCTTATCTGTTGCATCAGTAAAACGCAAGAAGGTAGGAGGTTTGTCGCTCTTTGACGAATAAACCGACTGGCGCTCGGTTCCTCTCCAGCTAGGGGGTACAATATTTATATTTCCGGTGCCCTCTCCCTCTTCTACTATCCTGCTTAATCAAGAAGGAATGTTCAATCTTCTTTTACTATCTAACATGCAGAGAGTGAGATTCAGCCTAGTGAAAACAAACTTTTCTTGTATTTTGATATTGTACTTTCTTAAGACTTAATTCACAGCGCGCGAGCTTTAAGCGAGAGGCAAGAGCGATGGGGTATACTGAGCCGTGCTGCCGCGCTTAAAGCAGAGCGTACTTCAACAATTATATACGGAGCGGCTTAACAGCTGATCGTAGGGGCCAAGTAGGCAAAAAGCAAGGTTGAGCTCAGTGTCCCCTGTACGATGCGCAAAGACACACTGCGCACCGCGACGGAAACCATTCTAGCGATCTGAAAAGCCTATATACATTTTTTACGACCTCAACCTCATCTGCTGTTTGTGATCATTCTCAATCAACCATCGCCTATGACCAAGTGGATATATCGCAGGAACTCTGATGTGGCATCGAGACAGAATGCGTTACAAATACTGGAGGAACATCTAGCGGCAGCATGAATGGCTGCAAATAACGACTTCATACCGCGTTTTTGCCGAATCACTTTCTAAATTCGGTGATTTTATAACGAGCTTACACCGTCGGCGACGTGTAACCTCACTTTTGGTCTGTTAATATACACTCCCGCGATCACTGTCTATATTCAGTGTCACAGTATTTGCCTGGAAAAACAACTTCATTCGGAGGAATGAAATACCTTGTTTTATAAAGAAAGCATAGCTTTTAACATGGATACCTGTGAGCACCTGTAGAACCAAGACCGCTTGTGACAGTAACATGGTCGTTGCGATCATGTTTTTTTGACATCTGGCGACTCTCTTTCCTAGACATAGTTTCGCCCCTCGCAGGAAAAACGTATGAAACATGACAACCTATCGCTGATTTTCGCTCAGTATTGTTTCGTGCCACCAGCAATCAGTTATTGGTGAAGTATTATACTTAGCAGTAAGGGATGTATGATAGGTTCGCCTTGAGCATTAGGCTTTTAAAGTGTGCGTGTGTGTTCCGACATGTGCAAAGAAAATGACTATGTCCAATCGCAAGAGAAAGTATGGATTTGACGTCCAATACAGTGAAAGCAAAGGGAAATGTATGTCAAGTCATAAGAAAGGTGCAGATATTTATATTTCCAGAGCCAGAGCCATCGGCAGGATGTATTAACGATGCTTCACATATTGTCGAATGTCATCCAATGGAGACCGCGATCGTAATATTTAATTGTAAGTATGGTGATAAAATATGTATATGTAGCCGGTTTCCTAGGACGATTCCGTCTGGGGGTGCGTAGTGTATGGGGGCGATGACTTGTGGCTGGAATGATTCACATTTCCGGCTAACTACAGGAGCTGTCCGAATGGAAAGGCCTGTTGGGATGCAGGAATGTACCTGACCTAACTGTATCGTCGTCTAGCCAGCTGAACAGCAAACTAATACTATGTGTTGGGCAGCTTTCATAATCACGTGTGTTCTCGGTGGAAATCTGAGAAGATTCAATATGGACGTGTGTTTGCGCTGGACCATTATTTCCTCCCATGTAAATTGTCCAGTTGACTGCTTCTGCACATTTCCCGTCTTTATTTGGTTGAGAGAACATCGATTGTGGTGTGTGTTGTGTGCATCTAGCAGGTGAAGGATGATTGGAAGACATGTTTGCTGATTCTCAAGACATGAAAAAAAACCTTATTTGGCTTACTAAATTATAAGGATGATTTGGAATTTGATATATCAGCGACATCGGTATTCGCGAGTGTAAATGTCAGTCTCCTCTATTTATTTCGAGGTTTCACTTAAAGGTCTTCGCAGACGAGCTCAGTTTCTAGTTACTCCACCTCGCTACAGTTTAGAGTTTCTAGAGAAATAATTTCCAGTCTACATCTTCGGAATTATACTGCGCAAGCAATACTGCTATGCAAGCGATATTGCTATGTGCTTGATATCGAGAAGTATCGCGAAAATGGTATGATATTCTGGCAAACCATGTGAAATTAAATATGTTTTTGTAATCCCAGAGTCTGGAGATGGGTGCAGAAAGCAAGCAAGGTAGCAGGACAGGACCAGAAACAGTTACGCCTTTGTGCCGAGGGGAACCGACCCTGACTTTGTACAACACTTCGGAGAGTGACTTCAGTCAACTGAGGGTGCTCCGGTTACGCATTGGGAAATATCTAGTGCTGCTAGGAGTATATACAATGTATGTGCTTATGCTGTCTGTCTCCGCTGTATATGTACGAGTGTCTGGCGGTTTTGCATGGTGGAGAATGCGAATTGTATGTATGCTACATCGACATGGTACACGGTGATACATTGCTGGGTTGAAGATGAGTTGCATGCTGTAATATTCAAGCTTTCGTCCTCAGCGGCAGAACAGTGTAATTCAGCAAGTGTCTTTTCTTATTTGACGATCTATAGACCACTTTCGAAAGGTTTAATTGTCAGTGCAATATGGCGATCTGTACAAAACCGTTTTGCTGCTGAAATTCTCATGGCGGACAGTGCTCCCGCGCCAGCAGCAGCAGCAATTTGGCAGGTAAATTCAGTAACAGCCAATCAGAATGCTCCATTCAGTCACAAGACATCCTTTGTGCTGGGACAATGGAGCCCCTACATAGCAGTGAGAACGTGTGCCACTTCTGAGATATATGTTGAAAGCAGGACATAACGATTTCCAGGAAGGGTAGCACAGGATGTCTTGTTAGCACAATCAGAAAGAATCCATACAGTATTATTCTTAGCTATTTTCGTACAGTTCCTGTTAGAGCAAGAATTTCCATGCAGACAAGTTGAGACAGCACAAAAGCTCGTACAACAACAACAAAAGCGACCGTTAACTATTTTTGCAACACTTTACGATTTCCGTGAGAGGTTGATATGTGATGGACAGGCTCTACCATTAGGTGCATCGGGGAGAATGCATTCGATGTTATTCTGGACTATTTTTGTTAACAGTTTCTGAAAGCATTGCGGATGATTTCTATAGTGCATCCAGAGGGAGACTTAATAGTTATTTACATAGACATGAGACATCATTATAACAATGACAACCTTTTAGCTGCAGACATCTCTCACTTGGCAATTAGCCCTGTGGTGGACCAGCAGGTACGTATGGAGGCATCTTGCATGTCCTGTTAGGATCGATAGGGAGAATGCACCCAATAGATTTCTATAGCGCATTCAGAGGGAGACTTGGCTGCTATTTACATAGACATGTGGCGTCAGTATAACATTGAGAACCTTTTAGCTGCATCTTTGAGGTTGAGCTGCTATGCAAACATCTCTCTCAGCACTGGACCCGCAGCTATGTGTCAGCAAGAGTGGTTTGGTGAACACGTCCAGAGGGAGACTTGGCTCTTATTTACATAGACATGTGACTTCAGTACAACTCTCGAAGAATTCTAACTATTTACCCGAAAATAGAGCCGACCTTCATCTGCTTGCCACAGGCAGCAGTTGCATAAGAGCAGTTGTTCGCGCCCTGGCGTTTGTCTCTCCGGCACTGGCTTGTTTCTGGTTGGCCCTGCAAAGCGCGTGTGCAGAGTCGGCGGCGTTGGCGTGTGAGCACGTTAGGGAACAGTTTGCTGATACGTCGCGGTCGAATTTCTTAACGATAGCTCGAAAGCGATTTCACGTACAATGAATGTTTGTGCACTGCCTTATTTTTAGCTGCTTAAGCGTTGTGGGTGTGTTGGCAGAGTGTCATATGCATTATTTTGTCAATTTTATGTGTAGTGAATGTGTCTGTTTAATTATTTTGTGAACAGGTCTGTGGGCTGTGCTATTCATTATTTTGGTAATATACAAGTTGTTTGTGTGCCTGTACATCAGTTTACTGCATTATTTCGATAATTTACGAGTAGTTTGCAGGTCTGTTGGCTGTGTACTATGACGCCAAGCATGTCAGAGAGTGTTTTGTATCACTAATAAATAAACTACATGCAATCTGTCCCTAAATAAACTGTTCCAAAATAAATGAAGTACAGTCCTTCCTCTCCAGCAGTCCAGCACAGGCTGAGTCCTTTCCCCATCAATTCCAAGGAAGAGGTGGCGGTCGGATGGAGGTAGCCCAAGTGACCTTTTTCCCACCATTTTCTTAGGTTAGTGGAGGTAACCCAATTGACCTATTTTCATGCTAAAATTTCAACTGCCGCCATTTTCTGGAAGAGGGAAGGGGGGGAGGGTGTTAGGTTAGTGGAGGTAGTCCAATTTACCTAATTTCCCGCCAAAAGTTGATCTTCCCGCTGTGATATCATTGCGACATTGCCGCATCTATCGCCACCATCTTGGATTCGCCATCTTGAATACATTTGGCAACAATGCCACATGTGGCCACATCGGTTTTGTCCCCCTACTTCCGCTCACGCATTTAGGTGCTGTAGTACACCTGCAAGTGACATTTACTGGTTAAATCGTTTAATTTATAATATGACAGTGATAATATTCAGTTACCTAACGTTCTTCCCTGAATTTTAACCATAACTCTGCAAACAGAATTGTGGCTATGGCTGACATTTCGTCTTGAAGTAGATACTTAGTGCTACCCATGTGAAACTGGGGTGGGTTGCTAGTATTATTATAAAATACAGCTGAGAACCGTGGTCCTCATGTGGCCATGGGCCGCAGTTTGGCGACCACTGTACTAGACGAATTGCCAGGGGTTTTCATAGGTAACTTGTTCGCACCTTGGGGAAATGTGTAGGTTTGTTTCGTAAAAACTGGATCACTGGAAAAGAAAGTATCATGATTTAAAGTTTTATCTAAAACCTTGTATCTGTCTGTTTGAATACTCTAATCTCCAAACCTAACAGACGAAACTTTAAGAGGTTTTCACAGGTGGATTGAGCATAGCATGGGGCAAAATTGAATCATGGAAAAAAGATATAGTTTGAAGTTTTAACTAAAATCGTCTCCTCAGTTTAGTAGTTCAGATGTGTAATCATCATGACGTAGTACATCTAAGAACAAATGGATGATGCTGTTAGTTTCATAGTACACCAAAGAACCAACAGATAGTGCTGTTAGCTTTTTTTTTTAACTTGGTAGGTTTTCTTTGTGATTTGGGTGCTTTTCGTTGCATGTTGATTTCGTTTTGTTTACGAATGAAATGCCTAGAAAACGGCTGGGGGTTTCTGAATACACCAGAACGACTAAAATACTGAAGAGTATGTGGTCTCCATAATCCAGTGAAGGTCGTGAGGTGTGACTTGCTGCAGCTCGAAACCATCAACTCACTCTATGGAAACACCTACCAAAAGCGATGTGTGATGTAACTGTTCGACAGCGTCATGCATTATCTCATTACTGAAAACCCTTCAAAGTTGTTTCTCTCCTATGTAACACAGAAGCTGAAATTTTGATGGGAACTGGAGCATGTGAGCGCGTTTTTATACCACGAATCCTGCTTATCCCTAAAAATTTACTTTAAACGCTTACAATTCTGGGTGAACTTTTATAATGCCATGATCACAAACAAAGCACAAGGCCATACAGTTCATGTTGCCTAAGTGGACCATAGAGTCAGTTGCTCCTTACACAGCCAGCTCTCTCCCATGTCAAAAAAATGGCTCTGAGCACTATGGGACTTAACATCTATGGTCATCAGTCCCCTAGAACTTAGAACTACTTAAACCTAACTAACCTGAGGACAGCACACAACACCCAGTCATCACGAGGCAGAGAAAATCCCTGACCCCGCCGGGAATCGAACCCGGGAACCCGGGCGTGGGAAGCGAGAACGCTACCGCACGACCTCTCCCATGTCAGTCAAGCAATCAATGTCTTCGTTCATATCATTCTACCATTATCTTCCTTCGTCGTCGGCGTTGTCGTTGTTGCCGTGAGGCACCGTTATACCAAGTGGAAAGGCGCGTCGATCTTAGAACATGAGATATGGTAACCTTAAGTCGTTGACAACACACAACGGTCACGGTAGCACCTGATTCCAGAATAGCTGCAGTAGTTAGGATCTACGAACTATCCCCTCTTGACCAGGTCCCCAAAACTTAACTCGTAACGAGATCCCTTCGAAGCAAATTGTCATAACGATCGTCAATAAAGGCTTCGTACAACGATAAGAAATGTTACAGTTTATGGAATAATAACAGATACGACCAAACTGTCTTGTTTCTTCTGTTTTATTCACCGTAACTTTGTTTACAGTTTTATTTCGCATTCACCACTCATTCACACTCTGGTGTGGAGTATATGCGAGTGCCTGAACCCTAACTCCCAAGTTCTATCGAAACCCTTTGATGAACAGATTTGGTTGCTCGACACCAACAGTCAATGATAATGATACAGTATTTTGTAATTGACTCTTCTAGTTTAGCCACCGCCTCCACGAATGTTTGTTAGGCGTAAGACAATTACACACTTTTCTCTCCAATCCGCAATAATTAAGTGTTCGCGTCAAAGTTAACGCTTTTCTCCTTTTCATAAATTGGAGCCCGCTCTCCGCGATATAATTAAAGAAAACGGTCTCAATACCGCGTCCCTCGTGAGATGCGTATGGATTTATCCCGGAATTGACCGCCCTGTAGGTAAACTCAATTTAATGACCACACTTCGCTATCCACGATTTCGTGTAACTAAATGTCCTTTTGTTACTCTGATCGTATACCGTAGTTATTTAAAGCTCGCCCCTATATTTTTTTACAACACAATTAGCACTTCTTTACTTGTTTATTTCTAAGAGTAAACGAAAAAATGACGCTGTATCATCAGCTTCATCGATATAAAGCAAAACACCTCAATATGCCCAATTTTACCTCTTCTTATAGGATCGGCTACCTTACTCATTAATTTACTACATATTATTTCCAATAACACTAAACAAGTATCGCCGTTATATTTTAATTGTATTCAAAAGCATGTTGTTATTATTATTATGACCGACCAAATCGTAACAAATCGCGCGGCGTGCGTTTTTAACGATAGCTTTACACTCGCCCAGCCTTTATTCATGCAATATTATACATAAAATATACAGACAGGACCGAAAGATCGATCTCTCTACCGTAACCAATAGAGGCAAATATGCTATTAAAATTCCGTTACATCTATCTTGACTCGTATTGTTACATCATTGTACCTCAAATGCTGTATACAAAGGAGCTTCACAAGTCAAAAGTAAATTCCGTGCACGTGAAGTCTTGGGCACAGCGATCAATAAATACTTATAAAATGCTGGGTTTCTTAGTAATTTAACAGGAAAGCCCTACAACCACCTAAAAAACACATAAGTGAAATAAAGAAAGGAATATAGCAATACACGAATTTGACACACATTATTTCACTACTTTGCACCTTTGCCAACTTCGAAGCTTAACTTCTGCAATAATTAACGCACTATTTTATTTTACAATCTTTTGAATGTTTTAGTCGTCTATGTGTTATTAACTGACTTTTAAATTAACAAACACGTTAGCACAAAGTCGTCCTCAGACTGGAAGAGGCAGCTAACGATGACGTGATTTCAACCTCGTGAGTCACACTGTCCACATCACATCAGACATGATAGTTAACGAAGCATTTTTGTTGAATCTTCAGTGTTCCATTGCCTTAAAATGGTACATTTTCACAACATGTAAGCTATTACAGAAAAATGACTAAATTACGAAAATTCTTGAACTATCAATACGTCGTTTCTCGTCGCTTTATTACTACAAATAGTACCAATAACGCCGCGTTTTCAAGAGACTCTCAATATGATGGTGCTTAGGAACAGCATATGTTCATGGGTGTAAGTTATAATATGAAATCCATCAAATATGGGTTTCAGCTGAAAACGACAAATACAACATGGCATGTCACAAGCTCTGTGTTGTAGACAGCGTTCTTGCCTATTATTGGTTCAACACTTTGCAACAAATTGCTGAAATGTCATAACTTATTATGTATTTCACACAAGGAATGGCTCCTCAACTTGAAATAACAGGAAGTGACATCACAAAAGTCGTACAGGTCCACGTCAATGCAAGCTAAGTGACCCGTATGAGGACGGCTTCAGAGGGATACAAATAACAGACTAAATCACTCTTTCATAGCAAAGAGGAAACATCACACCCAGGAAAACTAGTTACTCTATGGTAGATGTGTAAAAATGAAATGAAATAATCGTATGGCATTGCTGGCCGGGAAGCCCCTTTCGGAGAAGTTCGGCCGTCGTGTTACAAGTCTTATTGCATGTGACCCCACATGGGGCGACTTGCACGTCGATGAGAATGAGATGATGATGGGGACGACACAACACCCAGTCCACGGGCTGAGAAAATCTCGCAACCCAGCCGGGAATCGAACCTGGGCCCGCTCATGGTAGGCAAGCATGTTACCACTCACCTAAGCAGGCAGACTGGTAGATGTGTGTGCAGTCGATACTGATCAGTACGAAGTCCCCACAGAGACTCCCTTTCAGTGCAGGCACTCGTGGGCAGGCTTGTCAGAAGCAGCAGTGCTTTCCAATCAGATTGTGCATCACGACCAACTCTGATGATACAGACAGCCAAGCAGAGCATGGATAGGCTGTTTCTGTGTGGTTGACTCTGTGGTGGTACCCCTAAAACCTTAGATACTCACTCAGATAGGGCAGGACTCTAAAAGCTGACTGTAGTGACAGCGAGGGCCATAGTTATGAGAGTGACGTTGCAATGTCGACGATTTCTGTGGAAAGCGATTGGTGTTCAAACTCAGAGGGGAGGGGGAGCGGGGGCTGCACGTGAAAACTGAACTCTGGTGGAGCAGCGTGTAACCTGTCTGGTTGCAGCCCCTGGCCTTGTGGAAGACAGATCTTGGTGCAGTATTGATTTTATGTACGGTTTTGTCTCCGACACCTCTCATTTCCAAACAGGTCGTTAAAAACAGAGCATGGTAACACCAGTAGCTGGGAGCTTGTACATAAGTCATTGTCACTAGTCTGAGCTGCCTCAGCTATCCCTTGAAGTTCGAAAGTGAGACGCTGTGAGAAACTTCAATGTTTCTCCGCTCCATTACCAACAACTAGTGACTCCAGCCGATTGCTATCAAAGAGCATCCTTGTTCTCTTATTTCACTTCCTTTGTGTGGGAACCACTAAGGTCGTTCGGCAAACGCTGCAGCTTTTCCACATGCGGTAATAGTGCCTGAATGTGGACGATTGGAGCTGGTAGCGATTCTGCAGGGCACATTGTGTTTACCGTTACTTCGAACAGTTGTTGCTTAATATCTTCAAACTCATTTTCTGTGGCTGTCAATGACGGGTGTAGAACTCGATATTCTTCAGATAAATTTATACGTTTTGCCATACTGCCTCCATATTTATTGGTCCTGTCAGCCATGTTTGCTTTCAACAAATAGTAAGTACCCTGTAACTGTTTTACTGCTAGACTGTGGGAAACTGCCGTGTCTGGGTTTGAATAAGCGGGCGGTGGAAAGTGAAAATGCCGCAAAAAGTTCGTAGCCAGCCCTGCCAATGATGAACTCCCAAGTGGAGGGTGTACATACACCAAAATCCACTCTACAAACAGTTGTGCCATTCAGCTGTATCACTGGTGGGTCATAGTAGAAGAGATTTCGAAATGTCTGAAGAAGTTATTGTCTTCGGGATTGTGCTCTCCCTAAGCCAGTGTCGACAAGAAGATAGTGATTCGTATTTTCGTTGAGAACCAGCGGCTATTCTGAGAGATTGGAGCAAAGTTAGTTTGACTCACTTATTCGGGTTGCAGGTGCCTTGGAATGTGTCATTTAATGACTTTCGGAGACCAGTGGCGAAACGTGGCACTTTTTGTAGGGTAGCCTGTGAATAACGAAACTCTAAAAAAAGTCTTAAAACAAAAACTTGTAAAATAGAAGCACTGCAAAAAAAAAACAACTTAGTTACATAATTCTACAAAGACAAACTACTACAAAAATTGTTATAAATAAAAACATAAAAATGTTTAACATCTACACATTAATAGAAACATAATACGTAGTAACTCACTGTTACATCCTTTTATAAATTAGTTCTATCCTCCTGGGCGTAAACATAGTTAACACGACATCTGAACTTCTGCCGTCTGGTTGAAGATTTCGTACTTCCCTTCTCTACAGCCACAATCCCTAAGTTTGATAGTCTGTCGTTTGTCATTGTGTTGCGAAAGCAGAATTTTAACGCGTTTTAACGTACTCATGTGTCTTTCGGAAGATGCGGTGGTTGCTGGAATTGCAAGACCCAACGACAGTAATTTCACACGTTCAGAGAACACGTTTTTTAAATCCATTGTTTATAATGGATAGAAGGAGGTCCTGAGGCTGCCGACGTTTATCTTCAATGCTGCAAATAAAAGTAAGTCTTGTTTCCGTTTCTTACTGTCAATGAAAGGATATATTTTGAGCAGATTTTCAGCTTCACGTACAGGTAAATTGTTTGGCCTTGCATAACCCGAGAACTTTTTCTCATTCACAGGTTCTGTCAAATCTGTTTCATGAAAGTCCTAGAATCTAGTCTCCATGTTTACTATTGCTGTGTCAATGATTTCGAATGCTAACCTTATCAGTTTCTGAATACTTGCTTCTATTCCACTAAAATTAATTTCAGATACATCTGTTTAGCTTCCAAGACGTATTTCAGAATAATTTCCTCACATCTTAGTCTTTTACCCGTTTTAATGCAGTTTTCAATTTCGAACTTACTACATCTTACGCCTACAGTTTTAGTTTCCAAGATGTCAAACAAGAACATCCCACAGCCTGTGGCTAAGCCATGTCTTCGCTATATCCTTTCTTTCAGGAGTGCTACTTCTGCAAGGTCTGCAGGAGAGCTTCTGTTAAGTTTGGAAAGTAGGAGACAAGGTACTCGCGGAAGTAAAGCTGTGAGGACGAGGCGTGAGTCGTGCTTGGGTAGCTCAGTTGGTAGAGCACTTGCCCGCGAAAGGCAAAGGTCCCGAGTTCGAGTCTCGGTCGGGCACACAGTTTTAATCTACCAGGAAGTTTCCTATCAGCGCACACTCCGCTGCAGAGTGAAAATCTCATTCAAGATACTTGTACATTGTAAAATCGAATTGTACAGCTGCAGAAGAAAAGAAAAGTTTGATCATCCTGATGGCTCTCGATCTTCCACCATAATCAAGTCCCTCAACATGAGGTGGCAAATATGAGGTGGCCAAGGAGGTGGAAACGTGGGTTCTACTATGCCAAGACTGCTTGGTAGCTACAACAGGAAAGCGCAATTAATGCTGTAGTCCATGATCAGGTGGTTGACAATTATAGAAGCGACTAGACTAAGCATCTTTAGAATGATATAATTTACAAGTGACGAATCTTGCAGTGACGAATTAATCTCTCGTAATCTTGAATGTCGAATCCTGTGAATCTGAAGACTAACTTAGAACGGAGCTACAAAGACTTGATGGCAGCAGTGACTGAGCTGCAGACGACATAGGCGCTGGGTGACCACTGAGAGCGGCTACGAATTGTAGACTGTCACAACTGAACTACTCTCCTGCTGCACATGAACTGGCCTAGCGGCGCCTCACGGCGAGCATAAGTACTGCGACTGGCTGTGTACTTTTTGGTTGACACAGCCGTTTTTCTGTTCCGTTTATCGAGATAATCGTATCTGGTGGGTCGATGTCTCAGGCGGTAGTGTGGTCGTATGACTGACATCATACTCCTCCCCCCCCCCCCCCAAAACGACGCACCTCCGTCGAACAATGTGTGTTACGGTGACTACGACGAGGACGGGGAGAAGGTGTGGGTGAGACGTTAGTGATGGGACCGGGGGTTGCTCTGGCCCTCGACTCTGGCCCCGGTCTGCCTCCCGGCCGGTGCCCTGCGCTCCACACATAAACGAGGGAAGTGTGCGGAAGAAGGCAACAGTCCACCCACAACCGCGGCGTCCACAATAGGTGGGTTCGCCATCGGGCTGTCCGTGGGCGGCAGTGAATCCATCATACCCGTCAGGGTAGTGAACTCGGGAGACGTGGGCGGCGGCGGCGGCTCCAGCGGCGGCGGCCTGGCAACTGGCGGTAGCCAATCCACGGTTTCTATGTCGGCAGACCCAGAGCGATGAGGCACGCCGTGTGAGTGCGGATGTCCTCCGGCCGTCTGCGACGCGGCGAACAGACGAGCAGCGGCAGGAGAAGGCCCAGGACGAGGGTGCAGCTGAGACAAATGACATTTGAAACGACGGCATTGGGGGTCCCGATGAAGGAACATGACAGACCCCAACGGCCGGATGATGCAACCTTCGCCCCAATGCCGTGAACCAGAGTAGTTTCCAAAGAAGACAACGTCGCCTGTGCGGAAACGATTCTGCACAGGAAGCGAAGGCGTAAGGTGCGTAGGGGTATGCAGCAGCTGCAGAAGGGTACGGTGGCGACGACCGTGGAGGAGCTCTGCTGGCGATGGACCATCTCGCGATTGAGAGCGGTACGTTGACAAGAACAGCAGGAGCGCTTGTTCACAGGTGCAGTGAGGATGTAAACGAGCCCTGTGTTCTTTGAAAGCACGAACGAAGCGTTCCGCTTCTCCATTAGACTGGGGATGGAAAGAAGCGTTCGAGAGGTGACGGATGCCATTGGCGCGACAGAAGCCTTCGAACTCTGGGCCATGGTCACTAACTAACAGTTCTGGGAGACCTGCAAGGCAAAAGATGCATCGAAGAGACCGAAGCGTCGATCTAGTCGTCGTGGACGACATAGGAATGACAAACGGGAACTTGTTGTACGCATCAACGACGATTAACCACCTCGTATTCCAGAAAGTTCCAGCAAAGTCAAGATGGGCACATTGCCAAGGGCCCGAGGCTTTTGGCCAATCTGGAACTCGTGACGGGGTGCTCGCCTGATTTTCAGCACAAACTCTACACTTGGAGGTCATCTGTTCAATGTCACTGCCTACACCGATCCAAGGACAATGTCTACGAGTGAGTTGCCTGGTGCGAACAACACCTCAATGGCCCTGATGAAGTAGCTTTAACACGTGCAATTGAAGAACCTGTTAGGTTGTTCGCAGATGATGCTGTAATTTACCGTCTAGTAAGGTCATCCGAAGACCAGTATCAGTTGCAAAGCGATTTTGAAAAAAATTGCTGTATGGTGTGGCAGGTGGCAGTTGACGCTAAATAACGAAAAGTGTGAGGTGATCCACATGAGTTCCAAAAGAAATCCGTTGGAATTCGATTACTCGATAATTAGTACAATTCTCAAGGCTGTCAATTCAACTAAGTACCTGGGTGTTAAAATTACGAACAACTTCAGTTGGAAAGACCACATAGATAATATTGTGGGGAAGGCGAGCCAAAGGTTGCGTTACATTGGCAGCACTCTTAGAAGATGCAACAAGTCCACTAAAGAGACAGCTTACACTACACTCGTTCGTCCTCTGTTAGAATATTGCTGCGCGGTGTGGGATCCTTACCAGGTGGAATTGACGGAGGACATCGAAAGGGTGCAAAAAAGGGCAGCTCGTTTGGTATTATCACGTAATAGGGGAGAGAGTGTGGCAGATATGATACGCGAATTGGGATGGAAGTCATTAAAGCAAAGACGTTTTTCGTCGCGGCGAGATCTATTTACGAAATATCAGTCACCAACTTTCTCTTCCGAATGCGAAAATATTTTGTTGAGCCCAACCTACATAGGTAGGAATGATCATCAAAATAAAATAAGAGAAATCAGAGCTCGAACAGAAAGGTTTAGGTTTTCGTTTTTCCCGCGCGCTGTTCGGGAGTGGAATGGTAGAGAGATAGTATGATTGTGGTTCGATGAACCCTCTACCAAGCACTTAAATGTGAATTGCAGAGTAGTCATGTAGATGTTGCATGGGGGCTTAATTAAATAAAATGCAAATATTTTTAGTAGCTGTATGTCCGATTACGCTGTGTCTCGTAAACGGTTGGCCCTGACTAGTATTATTACGCAATCTGACTGCATAGAACAACAACAAAGAATGAAATGAAAATTTTCGTTAACACAATTAATTAATTAAGTCCCCAGCAACTATAAAATCTACGAAACCAAAGCACAAGTATAACTGTTCTGTGTGTGGAAGTATGACTCAACGTACACATCTGGCACGGTTCTTCTTCAATAAGACAAGAAATTTCAAATACCATTTATACTGACGTGATTAAAAAATAGAATTACTACAATTGTGTAAGGAAAGCAGAATTACACTCTAATACAAGAACACAAGCCAGATGTTTTGTTGACTGAACCTGTAATGACGCATTATTTAAGACATTGAGATAATAAAAAGAAAAGGAAATATTTTTTTCTTTTACCTTCATATATTGACGAAAAGCACTCTAATCATTACAATATATCTCCACACCGACTCGGTACTACCACATCTCAACAAGAACTCCCTACTGCCACATCTCGACAAGCACTCTTCACTACGACATCTCAGCACTGACTGCCTACTACGAGTTCTCAACAAGCAATGCCCTCCGCTACTTCTCATTAATCACTGCCAGTGGAGGCGGCGAAACAAAACTCTCTGGCGCTGTGGCTCAGTGTAGCCACCTTTCAATGTAGATGTAGAATCACCACACGGGAAGTGTCTGTATCCGTTTGAAGTAAAATAATGCCACGTTGAGCTGCTTTTGGAATAAATTTGATATAATATCATAATAATTTGATATAATATCATAAAAATAATAATATATCATCTTTCCAAGTACCGACTGAAGTTCGGACAAATTTGTGGGCGTTTTAAGCTGACTGATAGCCTGGAGATGAGACTGCAACGGGTGAACACCTTGAGAGTTCGTGACATGGCCTAAGTACTCAAGTTCAGTCTTGAAAAATACACATTTGTCCTTATTACACTTAAGGCCAGCTTGTAAAAGCACTTGAAACAGGGCACGAGGATTAGACCAATGTTCTTCCGCGGTACCACCCGAGACCACGATATCGTCGAGATAGTTGCCACAACACGGCACTGTAGCTGTAAGATGTTCAAGGTATCGTTGAAATATTGCAGGAGAAGATACACTACCGAACGGTAGCACCAAAAATTTAAACAAACCCATGTGCGTATTAAGCACAAATACCTGCTGGGACACGTCATCCAACGGAATTTGCAGGTAGGCATCGCGGAAGTCTATTTTGGAAAAATAGCGACCAGTACCTAACTTGTCCAGAAGTTCTTCCGGTCGTGGCAGCGGGTAAGTGTCTATCACAGTCTGTGGATTTACTGCTGCCTTGAAATCTGCACATAAACGCAATTTACCTGTCGGTTTCTTCACGACAACTAACGGTGAAGCCCACTGGGAAGCAGAAATGGGAGCTAACACGCCATTTGCTTGCCAAAGTTTTAACTTGTCTGCTACTTGGTGACGCAGTGCGTACAGCACATTGCGGGCATGGGAAAAGCGTGGTTGAGCATTTTCCTTCAATGTGACATGTGCAATGAAATTATTGGCCAGACCTAAACTTTCACTAAACAAATCTGCAAATTCGTCGCACAGCAACTTAACTCTACGTTCAAAACTCACGGAGTTCACTTGCAAAACCTGATTGTGGATAGACGGATTGAAAATATTAAATAAGTCCATGCCGAAGATGTTTGCACACGACTTAGAGCGGACAGTATGAAACAGAACAGACTTCGTCGCATTGAGATATGTAGCAGGCAAAACACAAGAACCAAAAGTTTTAATCTCGTCTCCACTGCAGGTAGTCAGCACTGTCTGAGATTTCTCAAACTTACAACAACCTAAGTACAGATATGTAGAATAATTGAGCAATGAAACGGTAGTACCTGTGTCCAGCTGAAGCTGAACAGCTTTATCACAAACAGTTAGGCAAATGTACAATTTTCTAGGACTAGGGCACACGGCAGAGACATTGTCCTGTGTGCGTGTGGACACATTACCGGAGTCTGAAACACTATGCAGTGTGTCTTGGGAGCGAGCGGTAGCTCGACGTCTACGTCTTGGGCGGCCTTGAACATTAGTGGGCGCCTGTGCCCGGGGAGCACGTTCACAGTTCGCACAGTTCGCTGTGCACCGTGCAAAGGTGTCGGTGCCTGTTATAATGTTACTCTGGTTACACGACTTACGTGTGTTCTTACGGGGAATGCGAGCACAGGTCGGCGACCTAGAAGCCTGCAAGCAGATCGTGGCAATATGGCCCAGTTTGCCACATGTAAAGCAAGTCTCATCGCGACAAGGACAATTAGTGCGAGAATCAGCAATAAAGCAACGAGGACAAGACTAATTTTTGTTCCTACTGTGGGAGCTGAAATCGCCAACTGACCGAGGCGAGCGGGTCTCCTTAGCACGTGAGAGCCGTTTACATCTAGGTGCGGCGGCTTGGGAAATACGCCGGGCCGTGCGCTGAGGCTGTTTCCTGGTCGTAGCAGCGGCGGAATTGAAAACATCGCCGACTGCACAAACACCGTTTGGTCTGAAATTATCATTCGCCAAATCCGCGGAATCTTGTGCCTCAACAATTTGCACAACTTGCATTAACGTAGGGTCGGGGTGACGGAGAATTTGGTCGCGAAGTTTCGCACTTTGAATGTTTTGCGTGACGGTGTCACGAATCATGCTATCATTGTAATACTCTCCACACGAGCACCGTAAATTGCACTCGCGTGTCAACCCCTGGAGCTCAGCGATCCACTGTTTGAAAGTCTGGACGCTTTGCCACAGCGAAAAAATTTAAACCGAGCTGCCGCAACATGCATGCGGGCAGCATAATGGGCGTCAAGGGCCTGCAAAATGTCTGTGTGAGGGACTTTATCCGGAGCAGTGGTAGGGTAGAGCTTCGCGATGATGCGAAACACTCCCGTACCTGCCGCCGCTGGAAAATAATTGGCGAGCACTGAGCCGTGTATTCCGTATGCGGCGGTATGGACGGCATACTGGCAGCGCCACTCATCCCACTGTTCGCGCCAAGCCAGCATCTCGTGGTCGTGCGGTAGCGCTCTCGCTTCCCACGCCCGGGTTCCCGGGTTCGATTCCCGGCGGGGTCAGGGATTTTCTCTGCCTCGTGATGACTGGGTGTTGTGTGCTGTCCTTATGTTAGTTAGGTTTAAGTAGTTCTAAGTTCTAGGGGACTGATGACCGTAGCAGTTAAGTCCCATAGTGCTCAGAGCCATTTGAACCATTTTGTTCGCGCCACTCGTCGAACGCCTGGAACGGTGGAACTGGTGCAGGCAGGGCTTCGGCGACACGGGCAGCGGCTTGCGGGGCCGTGGTTGCTGCGCTCAAGAACTCCGATATGGAGTGCGTCAGCTGATTCGTCTGCTCCAGCTGAAACTGACAGAATTGGCCTACAGCAACTGAGTGCTGCGGGGGCACATGTGCGGCAAGCGGCACATTTGGCATTGCCTGCATAGCAGCCGTGGTAACAGCAAGCAAAGGCATACTAAATATGCACTAGAACACAAGCAAACACCGAATATGACTGGAAAGACCGAAAAAACACACTTGCTCAATTGTATACGAACTGATGCATACAAAGGCACTTTCAAAAAGTCACAGTCAAACAAAAGGCGCAGGAACAGAATCCAAGCACGAATAAACTGAAAACGTTCAGAAAATATTTTATCACACACAAAAACATTCGCTGGGAAACCTTGGCATATGTAAAATGGCTTGATTCCATACAGTAGCAAGCATCTCAAAGCCATACAAGGAGGACCAGCTTCAGAGCCAGACTCGTCGCCATCTGATGGCTCTCGATCTTCCACCATAATCGAGTCCATCAACATGAGGTGGAAAAGTGGGTTCTACTATGCCAAGACTGCTTGGCAGCTACAACAGTAAAACACAATTAATTAGTATTTATTACTTAACTTTGCTGTAGTCCATGATCAGTTGTGTGATGTCATTAGGTTAGTTAGGTTTAAGTAGTTCTAAGTTCTAGGGGACTGATGAGCGTAGATGTTAAGTCCCACAGTGCTCAGAACCATTTGAACCATGATCAGTTGGTTGACAATTATAGAAGACACGACTAGACTAAGCGTCTGTAGAAAGACATAACTTACAAGTCACAAATCTTGCAGAGACGAATTAATCTCTCGTAATCTTGAATGTCGAAATCTGGTGAATTTGAAGACTAACTTGGAACGGAGCTGAAAAGACTTGATGGTAGCAATGACTGAGCTGCTGACGGTGACTAACATCGGCGCTGGCTGACCACTGGGCGCTGCTACGAACTGTAGACTGGCACAGCTGCACTACTCTCCTGCTGCACATCAAGTGCCCTCGCGGCAACCGTAAAAGTACTGCGACTGGCTGTGTACTCTTCGGCTAACACAGCCGTTCTTCAGTTCCGTTTATCGAGAGAATCGCATCCGGAGGGTCGATCTCTCGGGCGGCACTGTGGTCATATGACTGACAACATCACACATCCCAGTATAATATTTGGCCCAATTGCTTGATGTAAAGAATTATCGTCCCACCCTTCATTGTTTATCGAATCAGTAGGTGCCGCTCTCAAGTCTGTACAGTGAAGACTAATGTTTTGTACAGCATGTCAATGAAAATTCCACCTTGTATCACAAGTACTTGGTATTTTAAAGCCCGTTTACCTCAGAAGTTAATTTCTTTTACTGGAATGGCTAAAATCCTGATAGATTCGCCACAAAAAGTTTTACTTGTGTAACATTTTTACAAACACAGAGGAGGACTTGATTCAATTGATGTGCATGGCAGAGGCAGGTCCGGATCTACGGGTAAACCTTGAGGGGTGGGGGGCAAACTGGCGTACCTGCCCTGGGCGGCAATTTCAGCTGATTTCTGAATGAATCATAAGTTGATTTTTGAATGATGCATGCATAGGGTACGTAATGTCTCTGCCACGGGAATCCCCGAGGCATCCAGAAATAAAAATCTTTCCTGCAGACAAAATAGGATGGGGATACACAAGCTGAGCCGAGTAAACTCGAACGGATGGGTGCCAATCGATGTTTGTTTATGTGTTTATGTGCTTGTTTGGGTGTGCGAATGATCAGCATTGTTATAATTATTAGCGAAATCCATAGATTCAGACTACCAGAATGTAATTAAATGACTAACAGGAATAACTGGTAAGAAAGATTACATATTAACTTCTTCGTGTATCCAAGGAAATGAAATTTTGGCAGAAAATTTTTGTGAGATCGTTACACTACTAAGGACCAGTTGTACACACTGAGCGAGGTGGCGCAGTGGTTAGACACTGGACTCGCATTCGGAAGGACGGCGGTTCAATCCCGCGTCCGGCCATCCTGATTTAGGTTTTCCGTGATTTCCCTAACTCGCTCCAGGCAAATGCCGGGATGGTTCCTTTCAAAGGGCACGGCCGACTTCCTTCCCCATCCTTCCCTAATCTGATGAGACCGATGACCTCGCTGTCTGGTCTCCTTCCCCCAACAAACCAACCAACCAACCAGTTGTACAGTCCCCAGTTAGCAGCTACTTTCCTTGTGTTCTATTCGTGGAATAGTGCGTAAAACGCGCTGCATGAACACGTAATAACGCCTAACCGGAAAATAAACATTGGATAACTTAACTGGTGATTCTGGCAGTGTTAGTGAATTTAACCGGGTTCGTAAAATACTCCATAGGATGCTGAATGATCGATTATGGTTCTTCTTCTGCCAAGGAGTCCAAAAGTTCTAAATAATTTCCTTTATTTACTAACACCTCAGATTCGTCATGATGTCGAAGAACTAACTCTTGCCGTGCTAAAACGCAGGCAGTCGAAATAAGTCTTTTTATTATACATCTGTTTGGACCAACCTTCTCATTATGTTTGAAAGCTTCCAGGCGTTATGTTTCTGAAATAGCATGGTCAGTTCTTACTGTACCTATAACTGTGTATAACAGTTGCTGTGATATGTGAAATGGAACATTCATGCTTTTTAGTTTACCATTCCAGATAGCTAGCATACACTGAGAACAGTCAAGTTTCTGCCTTACAAGGTTGCCACTTATCCACGGTTTTCAATTGTACCATTGTGTTTGGAATCGTCTTATAAATTTTTCGTAAAATTTTTTAATAGGCACATTTGACGTCCGCTTTCGTTCTTTCACCAGGAGTTTATCTTCCAGAGAAAGACAAGAGAAGAATACAAGTTCTTCAGCTAAAAAATGCAGTGGATCTTGAGATGAAATATACGCGTTCATGTTAGTTTGAGGTAGTCAGGAATACTAGACAACTTACAGCTTTCCTTTCGATAACACAATGACAAGACAAATTGACGGTGACACCTCGCACGTGACAGGGCTTCACTAATTAGTTAATTACTAACACTACATACTAAAAGGAAACAAAAGAAAAATTCGGAGTAGGTATTAAAATTCATGGAGAAGAAGTAAAAACTTTGAGGTTCGCCGATGACGTTGTAATTCTGTCAGAGACAGCAAAGGACTTGGAAGAGCAGTTGAACGGAATGGACAGTGTCTTGAAAGGAGGATATAAGATGAACATCAACAAAAGCAAAACGAGGATAATGGAATGTAGTCAAATTAAATCGGGTGATGCTGAGGGAATTAGATTAGGAAATGAGACACTTAAAGTAGTAAAGGAGTTTTGCTATTTGGGGAGCAAAATAACTGATGATGGTCGAAGTAGAGAGGATATCAAATGTAGACTGGCAATGGCAAGGAAATCGTTTCTGAAGAAGAGAAATTTGTTAACATCGAGTATAGATTTAAGTATCAGGAAGTCGTTTCTGAAAGTATTTGTATGAAGTGTAGCCATGTATGGAAGTGAAACATGGACGATAACTAGTTTGGACAAGAAGAGAATAGAAGCTTTCGAAATGTGGTGCTACAGAAGAATGCTGAAGATAAGGTGGGTAGATCACGTAACTAATGAGGAGGTATTGAACAGGATTGGGGAGAAGAGAAGTTTGTGGCACAACTTGACTAGAAGAAGGGATCGGTTGGTAGGACATGTTTTGAGGCATCAAGGGATCACAAATTTAGCATTGGATGGCAGCATGGAGGGTAAAAATCGTAGAGGGAGACCAAGAGATGAATACACTAAGCAGATTCAGAAGGATGTAGGTTGCAGTAGGTACTGGGAGATGAAGAAGCTTGCACAGGATAGAGTAGCATGGAGAGCTGCATCAAACCAGTCTCAGGTCTGAAGACCACAACAACAACAACATACTAAATTTTAACTACGGAATTCATGTTTTAGGTTTTACCACAAGCACGTGTCGTACTACTGATATGAAAACCTACATAAAAGCTACGGAACTATTAACGTTCGAAATAAGTAAGGCTACTAAATTTTGATCTTGCTACTCGAGTGCCAGACGATGGGAAGTAACGCTATCTTTTAGGGAACTGCTGAATGAGTTGTAATTCCCAGTCCGCCACACGCAAGAAACGGGCTTACTGCGCATGCTTCTAACAAGTACGGAATTTCGAGTTGCTATCGGTTGCAAAGCTAGAGGAATAACGCATTATACTAGCGGAGGCTTATACGAAATTCAAACTTAAATGTTTGAAAAAATTTACGAGGATACGTGATCAGATCGCATTAAATTCAGTTTGAACGAATTATTTTGAAGTTTTTTGGGTAGGCTCACCCTTAGAGCCTTAGAGGACGCTTCGCCACTGTTGGTGACTCCCAAAACATGTGTGTAACCAGCACCAGTATTCTGTCTTTCAGCTGTAATTAAAACTGATTCTTGTCGGCTGTGAGCTGGCCTGCCGCGAACAGCCGGTAACTGAGATTCCCTCGTACAGTGTTTCAGGGACCAGTGGCGATGCTGTCGGGCTCCTCCGCGGCCGCTCAGCATTCTTCCGGTACAAGATGCCGCTTAACGGCCGCCATTGCGGGCCACCATCGTAGAAATGCCGCTGCTAAGAAAGTGCGAAGATCCGATCCGCCGTCAACAAACCGTTGTCTCGTGTATCGCCTTCACGAGAAATCAAGGAAGCTTGTACATTTGTATGCAATTTACGTGACTGTATAAAAAAGTGTATAGTGCGGCATTAAGTGTTGCAGTTCAGGAGATATGTATAAGCACTGTAGTAAAGCAGCATTTGCTGTGTAAAATTTTCCCGTGGCTGGAGGCGATTGAATCATTTTCGATGATTAGAATTGCATAGTTACCAACGCTGTTTAATAAAGTGGTAAATTTTTACGCATCATTTACGACAGAATAGTCTCTGTAATAGCAAACTATGTCTGCGCATGTTCCGGTTGGGTAGCATTCATCTCACGCTAGTCGCTAGGTGAGGAGAACCCCACGTCATAGTGACGTAACACTACGTCATCGGACGTAAATAACCTAAATCGACTACATGAGTGCATATATCGATCTTTGCGGTTGTACCGATAACGTCAAAGCTAAATGTAAATACATGTGTACAAACGAAGTGACAGGAGTTATCTGTTACGCTCATCCCAGTTGAATTAATTATTAAGTTGTAATCCCAACAATTTGGGATGGTATTATGTGTTTCAGGAACATAATGAATGTCTGAACGAAGGAACCATAACGAAACTAAAAAAATAAAAGCTTTTAGTCAATTTTTTTTTTTAAGTCCGATGAATCGTGCATAAATCGTGTGGATAGAAACGTGAAATAATTAATAATTAAGCTGCAATCCAAAGAATGTGGGATGTTACTGTGTGTTTGATGAACATGACGAATATCTAAATGAAGGAATCATAACCATAACGAAAGGGTCTTGTTATTTTTCTAGCCTGAAATGAATGCTACCCCATTAAAAAAAAAAAAATCCGATGAATCGTGTCTAAATCCTGTGGATAGAAACATGAAATAATTGATTATTAAGCTGCAATCCAAAGAATATGGGATGTTATTGTGTGTTTCATGAACATTACGAATATCTGAATGAAGGAATCATAACTATAACGAAAGTGTCTAGACATTTTTTAGTCCGATTAATCGTGCATAAATCATGTGGATAAAAACGTGAAATAGGGAGAAATGAAAGTGTTTCGTATTTTTATAAAAGCCAAAGCATTGTGGGCAGAAACGTTAAACTGAGAAACTGAAGTTGGAAGTAATTCCGAATGTTGCTGGAAATATTAAACCATCTAGTTCCATTTAATTTTGCCTTCATCTTGTGAATCAACTAAGAACAGTGCAGATTCAAGACGCACACAACAGTCGATGTATACAGAATGCACACAACAGTCGATAGGACAACTCGTGAAACTCATGTTGACGCGTGCCTACGTCACGTTGACGAAGTCTCTCCTCACCGTGAATTGAATGCTACCCGTTCCGGTTGGATGGAAGGTAACTTTGGTGGCAGACCTCATGGTGCTGAAACGTCACGGAAAATGTGTTCATATGGTGCTAGATTACGTGATTCATGGGGCGGTGTTGTCATACAGGGCCCATTGATCATGTGCGGTGTAGGAGAAAAACCAAAATTCTTCTCACGTAACATAGCCACCTGGGCTTGACATGGTGGGAAAAGTGGATTTGACTGCTTTGTTCTCAGCGTGGCAGTACAAAGGACCAGATGTGGAACACTCTCACGATGCTGTGAAGCCAAACTAAAACCGGAGTTGGTCACATGAACATTGTTGTTTTCGGTTAATCTGTTCAGTATTGGTTGAGAAGTCAATGAGATTAACAGGGTGTGGTATCAGCACGTGCAGTAGGTGAAACATAGTCACTTCCAGATAGTCCTAGGTACATTGTTCATTATCATTAACTACAAGCAGAGATCCATTACAAATATCACCTTTTTGGCAAAATGGTCCAAGCATACTTTGTTCGATGTAACAATCCATTGTTCCAGTGGAACGCATTACATTGTGTGTTAATTGGATGTAACCGATAAAACAGTGTGCTTGTCGTGGGTCACCACTGCAGGAAACTGGCAGGATCGAATATACAAAATAACACTTGTGGGTGAGGGAATAAAATTGGGGTACATTATTACAATAGCACAGACAATCATACAGACATTTTAACATAAGCCAGATTCAAAGAAGACTAAATCACACTTTAATTGGAAAGATTCAACATCACAACATAGGAAAAAAGTCATTCTAAGTCAATACATGCATGGTAGATACTTATCAGTACCAAGTCCCCACAAGTGCAAGTGTTCAGAGCAAGTGTTGCAGCTATGACAATAGCAGCACTAAGGAAAATAGATAGATAAATGTGGCTATCAGAAACTCCTCCCAGACACTTAAATTTCTCAGTTCTAGTCCACATTACCTAGATTACTATCATAGGTATAAAAATATATACAGGAAGGTATTGCTTGCTATAAAAAAAATCATTCAGTGACAAGATATTACACAAGGCAAAAAGTAAAAGCAAAGTCTTGTGGGATATTATAAAACATGACACTGGAAAAAGAAGACACAAGTATAACAACATACCAATAAAAGACAGAGGGCAGAATAATAGAAAATCTTGAGGAATTAGCAAGTTTTGCATATGACTATTTTTCTGGTATTGCAAAGAAGTTGCAACAAAATCTTCCTCAAATACATGTAGCTCCCACAGTGAGAGAGTACTTACCAGGAAGAATTGAATAACATACTACTTCATTCCACGTATGAGAAGATTCGAGACATTAAATGTATCACAAAGGCTTACTAACAATTATTCTTTCTATGTGCCATTCATGAACGGAACAGGCACGCCCCACACCGTCAGGTGGCCTGCTTTGTATGATGTAGATGTTTATGTAGACTTACACAGCAAGCATGGTGGTGATGTTTCCCACAACAGAGCTTGAAGTCAGGAAGACAATACAGCAATTAAAGAAATAAGAAGCCAGCAGACACAGATGAGGTTCCAATCTCTGTTCGGATGGTGTGCATACAGCATACGAGCCCGAATATCAAATATAATAAATGAATGCTTTAGTTCAGGTATTTTTCCACATGACCAAAAACACACAGAGTTGTGTCCTGGCTAAAAAGAGACAATGGGGAGAGTATTGAAAACTACAGGTCAGTTTCACTACTGCCTGCATTCTCAAAAACAACTGAACCAGTTATGAAAGACAGAATAATGAGTTACACAAATAAATACATTTTCAATGAAGTGCTGTTTGATTTCAAAAGTGGAAGAAGCACAATACCAGCCATTACAGAGTTAAAAAAAGTGGTGCTTGAAGCTACTGACAAGGATGACTGTGTTACTGACGTATTCTTAGACTTGACAAAGGCTTTTAACGCTTTTTGGCATAATACACTACTAAACAAGATAGAAGCACTAAGTGTGAAAGAAATGTCAAATGAGTGATTCCAATCTTACCTGGAAAATAGGATTCAGATGTTAGAGATAGTTCACACACAAGGTGACGATTAAGTTTTAGTCAACAGTTATATGAATGGATGGTGTCTGTTCTTGTGGACATGTCTGAAAGAACAGACACCACGTGAAATCCGCAGTTGTGATATATTATATGTAAATTGAAGGTGGAGGAGGGGAGAAAGGAAAGAAAAGATAAGGTATTACTCATGTCATCTGGATCGGGCCATTACGCGGAATCAGGGGTGACGAGTGTAAATCTGTACTGGACCAGAGTTTGAATCCAATATCTCCTGCTTGCTAGGCAGTTGCGTCAACCACTGCGCCATTCAGGACACGGTGCTATTGCAACTGAATGGCCTTTCTTGGCACACATGTATCCATTAAAGAACAACACAGTGTACAAGGAAGTTGTAACACTAAAACAGCTGGAAAACAAAACCCCAGACAGAACTTATTAGTATTGAGTAAAAACTTGATGGCAACAAGGTAAGGAGGACATTAGTGTTGTCAACAGCAGGTATTGTGAGTGTGCGGACACAGGACACACGATGCATACCACTGACATTTGCACTGTTGTACAGTTTTTTCAGTGCAATACAATAGAGAGCTAATTCGGATAAGAAATCAAATGAAATGCAATAACTCTGTAACAAACTGCCAGAGACCTTGAGTCTCTTATACCAAAATACTCAGAAGGTATCCCTGAACACCATCTGAAAGTTCGTCAGTGGAGTTTTGGTTCATCCTTTATACCAATGGCTTTCCGGACAGTATAAGACGCAGAGAAAATTCACAGACAGATACACATCCTACTGGATGCATATTACCGTAAAACCCAGTCTTGCGGTCACCATGAGGTCATCAATAAGTGGCAACATATCCACATACGATTTGCCGATAAAGGGGTTAACCAACTGGCATCAGATGAATCTAATGAAGGTGCAGCCAAACAGAGAGAAGCCATACCCTTTCTCTCCTATCTCATAGCAGCTACCTACCTATGCATATCAGTGTCATGTGTTGTATAGTCGTCACATAAGGGAATCAGATAGTTACCATACAACACATCCCAGTGCAGCCTCGAGCCTGTGGAATAACATTATTTGTAGGAAAACACAGTAGCAGTTTTATAATCTTCCTTCATGGCAATATTTCACCAAATACCACATTTTTAACACATATATTAGAATATATTGCACTAGGGTATGCCATCATACAGCCACGAGGACATTGAAAAGTAGCTGATATTAAGTTGAGGATGCTGAAGAGGTAAATGTGTTATGCATTTAGTATGAAACTACCGAGTAACTGTATCTGAAAGAAAAAAAAAATGCAATGCTAAAAATAATTAATTCAGAGTAATGAAATTTCAGAATACGTTTGTCTAGATAAGATATTTAACTGATTAACATTGCAAGACTGTACATTAATGTAAGTGCGAGGTAAGCCTTTACAAATGTGAAATGCTCGTACATTAATAACCGGTGTAACCACCAGAGTGTTGAATGCAAACTTGCATTTATTGCATTGTACACATGCTGGATGTCAGTTTGTGTGAGTTGGAGTTCTACGCCTGTTGCACTTGTTTGGTCAATACAGGGGCTCTTAATGCCACTTGTGATGATGCTAGAGTTGTCGTCCAATAACGTCCTATATGTGCTCGAGTGTAGAAAGATATTGTGATTGAGCAGGCCAAGGCACACTTTGACATGCAGTAGAACATGTGATACAAGTGTGGTATGTGGGTGAGCATTGTTCTGTTGCAAACACTCTCTGGAATGCTGTTCATGAAAGACAGCACAACAGATCTAATCACCAGACTGACACATAGTGAGGAAGCGTGGGATACCCACGAGAGTGCTACTGTTGTCACACGAAATTGCACTGCAGTTCATAACTACAGGTGTAGATCCAGTGTGTCTGGGCCACAAACAGGTCGGTTGCAGGTGCTTGCCTGGTCTCCTCCTAACCAATACATGGCCATCAGTGGTTCTGAAGCAGAGCCATATTTCATCACAAATAGTGTTGGTTTGGTGTCCGTGGAATGCGAACTTCAAGGCATCTGGCTCAGAGTTGTCATTAGAGTACCCAATATGTAACAGTTCGCTGTGTCACTGTTGTGCCAACTGCTGCTCAAATTGCTGCTGAAGATGCAGTTACAATGTACCAGAACCATATGCCGAACATTATAGTCTCTCGGTAGTGCCACGTGGCCGTTTGGAATCTGTCTTTTTGCAACTGTACATTCTTGTGATCATTTATAGGGGCTACATTACTGCAGAGTCTTTCTGCAATAACGCAGAAGGGACATCCAGCTTGTCGTAACCCTGTAACGTGACCTTGTTCAAACTCAGTGAGATGGTGTTAATAGCATCTTTTATCGCCTTAAACCCACTTTTGGTTAACATCAGCTCACCATGTCCAAACTCGAAGGTAACTAACTTGCCTTATTCAAGGTAAACCTGATTTGCATACTCATAGTGGCACTGTCATTGCCACTCTTATGCTTCTGGTACGAAATTTAAATAGTGGTCATCTTTCATATGTAAAAACGTGTCTACCAAATTCCGTTTATGTCACACAACTGCTCTTGGTGTTGCAATTTTTTTTCCTACAGTGTATTTAGCTCAGTAGATGGAACCAACCCGTACGACTATATCTGCTGATTTAATTCACTTATTGAAGTTGCGAACTCTGTATTTTTGTTCGCTAACTGATCCACTGTCGGTATGCATACCTATGTGGAAAAAAATTGTCATCTCAAGTCACACGACATATCCGTGACATTCTCTCCACTATTTAGGGATAATACAGTGACAGCAAGAGGCATAAAATATTATGCTGCACTTGCTCAAAATGAAACATTTAATACACAGGGAACACTATTTTATTGATTGGTTGCTTGTCGTTGTGTTTTATTAATACACAAAAAGTATAGGTTTATGGACTTTTGGTAATGGGTTTGCTTAGAAAATAACTTTTCTACTGCTATCAGTCATGATTTTCTTTTCTTAATTGCGGTGTGTGTTTCAATAGGCCAGTACTGATCGTGATGCACACTGTCTTCTTCGAATACAGGTTCTTGAACTTTACCTTACATGGCTTCACAAGAACTACACCGTCTTCACGCATAAGTGCTACCCAAATAAATTTTGTAATTCAATACAGATTTTCTTAAGTGTTATAGATCGTTTTTAGAAGTATCTGTTTGTTCACTCTGGCTGCAGCACCACATGCTAGTGGAGTGCTGGTTGGGGACACGTCTAATGGTGATATATCAACATCTCTCTGGACTCCACTAACTCCAGATGACAGAATGGTGCCTGGCTAATGACTCACAAGTCTGGTGGCTGTGGGACACTGTGCAATGTGGCGTGTGTTCCACAAACAGAATGCACGAGTGGCGACATCTAAACAGTCTTGTCCTGAATACACATAGCAGTGGCATTTATTCTGAGACCATATAGGCTACAGCAGTGACCTACATAGTTTTAAACTTAGGTCAGGTGAATAACATAGGATACACCAGAGGGCTCCCCACCATGCTAAACATAGGATGTTTGATTTTTTTCTAATTTCCCACCATTTTTGCACGTTCACTGTAAGATCATAGTGTTTGATTTACTATGGGCTGGTATATTAGGTAGTGACTTAATAGTGGGTGAATTAATTGTGGTAGCTAATACTATCTCAGACAAAAAAGCTTATGGTAGCCATATTGTGTCATAAGTTACAATGATAAAGATAAGGGTGCATTAGGACACGAGTTCAAATATAGTAAATGTGACAAATTATATTGGAACAACTATTATTGAGGCAAAAATCCTTGGCAGCCATTTTTGGATCATAAATTACAGACGGGATGTGGTTGATAGTGACTTATACTAATTGGGGATAAATCCAGCACACATGCAAGCTAAGTTTTTTTCCTCCAGCCAAATCTAATAACCATGAATGCTGCACTAACTTTCACAACCAATAGGACAATGCCCCTTTGAATTTTCTGTCAAATGACAGCCGTCTTGCAAAAATCTGGCAACCATGCAGGCTGCACCAGCTTTCCTGCCATTTGTGGTTGTAAATCATAGAGGGGGGGGGAGTGACAGGTCATCAGTTATGATAACTGGGTAATAAATCACAGAGTGTGCATGACATTTCACCAGGTATGCGAAATGGGGATAAAAATTGCAACCATGCAGGCTGCGGCAGCTTTCTCTATCATTAGGAACGCTCATTTTTGAATTTCCTGCCGTTTCTAATTCACCCAATTGGTCTAAAGTAGTGAGGGAGTGGTGACCTTGACCTTGCCCATCCTTCTCCTCCTGTAATAGGACCAGCTCTATCCCATTACTCACAATTAGTCTGATACTGTAATTGTTATTGTTTAACACTGTGGTGTTTCATTTCATTGATAAGTAATCTGTAGTAATGATTATGACAACTCACTTCATAGCATAGCTCCTGATCTGACACAATAAGTATCAATTATACACTGTAAGAAGACTCTAGGAGCAATGGCTGATGGGAGCATAGAAGTCAAAAGACAGTGAATGACTGATATTCCCTTGTTCATGGCCGCTATCAGTCTTAGATTTCAATATTGTGTGAAAATAGTATTTTCATTTACTTAACAATACATTTAAATTATTTAAAATGCAATTACATATAAAATTTCTGGGATCTTTATTTGCCTGTTATGTCTGCATGTCGCATTATCTGCTAGCTAAATTTAACTAAATGATTCACATATCCGTACATCAGAATGATTTCCAAAACAATTTTTAATTACTTTAATATAGGGAATGACTCCACATCACTAATCAGTTGTTTTCCTTATTTTTTCCTATTTTTTTGCACTAGGTGTTCCTCATATTCAGGTTGCCACAGCCTAATTAATACCTCTGTCAATTACTCACAACAGTGGCTGACATAAATGTGTACATACCTGTGTATGTATGTATGTACCGGGTGATCAAAAAGTCAGTATAAATTTGAAAACTGAATAAATCACGGAATAATGTAGATAGAGAGGTACAAATTGGCACACATACTTGGAATGACATGGGGTTTTATTAGAACCAAAAAAATACAAAAGTTCAAAAAATGTCCGACAGATGGCGCTTCATCTGATCAGAATAGCAATAATTAGCATAACAAAGTAAGACAAAGCAAAGGTGATGTTCTTTACAGGAAATGCTCAATATGTCCGCCATCATTCCTCAACAATAGCTGTAGTCGAGGAATAATGTTTTGAACAGCACTGTAAAGCATGTCTGGAGTTATGGTGAGGCATTGGCGTCGGATGTTGTCTTTCAGCATCCCTAGAGATGTTGGTCGAACATGATACACTTGCGACTTCAGGTAACCCCAAAGCCAATAATCGCACGGACTGAGGTCTGGGGACCTGGGAGGCCAAGCATGACGAAAGTGGCGGCTGAGCACACGATCATCATCAAACGACGCGCGCAAGAGATCTTTCACACGTCTAGCAATATGGGGCGGTTCTAATAAAACCCCATGTCATTCCAAGCATGTGTGTCAATTTTTACCTCTCTATCTACATTATTCCGTGGTTTATTAAGTTTTCAAATTTACACTGACTTTTTGATCACCCGGTATGTGTGTATGTATGCATGTATGTGTGTGTGTGATATTCAAGGATAAGTCGTTTCAAATACCAGTGGAAGATAGATTGTAGATGAAGGCACTCAAATTTTGCTCAAAAAGAATGTAAAATGATAGTGCTGTGAAGCACCCTTGGTAAAACTGGTTGATCAGAATATAATAGTTTCAATTCATCTTCAGTGATTTCAGAACAGGAATACTTAAATGTTATTATATAAACATATATGTCTATTATATGCTGTAAACAATTCTTCTCAGAAAATAGAAACAAACCAAGCATAATAGTGATGTTGTATGGATAAAAGGCTGAAAGTGACAGAATGTTAGCTTGTGTAATGGTAGCTTCTGTGGATAGCGTAATCAAATTAACAGTCTTAACATACCTGTGATAAACTTCTTAAATGTTTATTTTTGATATGATATTTTGTTCACCACTATTAAACATTATATTTCCAGACAAATTTAATGATGACAAGTTTAAATGTAGTCTAGATGAACTGGTCTGATTTATGGAAATATATTAGTATAATGCCATATAGGTATTAATTCTACAAAACGTGGAATTGAATAGGAGGATAGCTTGCTAATGACCACATTAAATAAAAAAATATAATGACTATTTTGTATTGAGTATAGTGCTTATGAAAGATAGGTGACAGTTGCTGCCATTTAATGTATTGTGAAAAGTCTGCAGAACAGAATGTCTTCAAGAATGCTTGTGATACACTGGTTTAGGTAGCATTAACTGACTAATTTCTCATGTATGTGAAAAAAATTTATGCATATCTAAATCAACAGACACATTTGTGAATTTTGTGTCTCATTATTGGGAGGTCATGTATCTTATTGGGTTACCAGCGTATTTATTTAATTTATGAAGACTATATAATTACTATCAAACTTCACATACCCATCCCAGCCCTTCTAAGTCCTGCAATATGGAAAGTTGTCAGCCTGGCAGTCAATGACAATGTTTTTGATGCAAAAAAGCTGTTGTTTTCAACAGTCTCCATTTAGCTCAAAGCACTTCATTCAGGTTATTCCAGAGAGTGGATGCACTCATTCTGTAAGGTTTCTTTTTTCTTTAAAAAAGAACAAATAAGCATGGGCATATGGGTGCCCTGATCTCTTCATTGGAATCAAAACATTATCCAGCCACTAATTCATGTAAAATTGGGAATAGGTGACAGGGTGACAGTGAGAGGGTGCCAAATCTAGTGACTGTGATGGATATATGGTAGTCCTGGTATAGCGACTCCTACAGTGTCTTTGTGACTACATATGTGTATTGTGTCGATTGATGATTTATGTGCCTTTGTCATTTTTCAGTGTGTTCATCCAGAACATTTTTGTAGTATTCGTCATTTGTAGTTTTAACCTTTCAGAGTGAATCAGTATGTATAATCCCTTTTGCTTTGCGGCAAGAACTGTCCATAAGCTTACTAATACTTAAAATAGACTTAGCCTATTTCTAGTGTAGGGTCAACAGCTCCAGTATAAGGCTTTGATTGCAGTTTTGTTTATAGCTAGAAGTGATAAATCTATACATCCTCAGCAATAACAAATCATATAAAAGTAGTTGGGCTCTTTGTAAAGCAGTGCAACTATTGTGAAAACCTCTTCTTCATATTAGTTTTTACAGTTGGTAGTCATAAAGTTATCACCTAAATAATAAAATTAAAAAAAAAATAATAATAACAAAGCTGTGACCATGGAACTTGATGATACATATTACTACAATGTCACATTTTTCCCAACGATGAATGGATTGAGGGAGACTTTGGTTGTACAAGTTTTCTGTTATGGTTGTTGAGGAATGTTCCCCCTCAAAAATAATGTTGTCATGAAATGGTTTCTTCATCTGAGGAAAGAGGGAGATGTCACAGGATACTATGTCAGTATAATGCGGGAGTTGGGGCAAAATTTTACAGCATATGTAACTGTGTCCTGCGCAGAATGAGTGCAGTTGTTTCAGCATGGAGAAAACCACCAAGCACACCGTACTGCTATGTTTCATTTCGACAGTCTCCCTAACTTTGTCAGAATATTTAGGTATTGATGTGTAGATTTTGTACTCCATCACACATGCTATACAGCTTCAAGTGCAGAGCGTGCCACCAGACATGGTCATAGTTACTATCATCTGCCACAAGTGCCACACGTGCATAAGACATTAAAATTGTACATCTTTACATTGATATTTATGTGTGACATCACAGGGAGCACTGAAATCATGGCCTTTTGCCAAATCTATGTCATTCACCAGAGATGGCTGGGTAGACTGTGCCAAAATAACTGCCTATTATAATTATATACATTACAAGTTTTTTAACAGTTTAAGCGTTTTACTACAGATCCATTCAATCTAGTTTTAGTTCTCTGGCAGATTGGCTAATTTTGGAGACAGTTCAGTAAATCCATTCATTTTCTTCCTGCATGGAGTATAGTGGATGTAGTTTTAAGTCTCTTAAATTTTGTTCTTGAACCACTCCAGTGGCAAAACCTGCACTTCCATAGGTAGTGAGCTAAACATTCTGAGGGCAATGCCTGGAAAGCTGTCTCTTGTTTTGGACAGTCAACAAGTTGATACATTTATGCTATCATTAGAGTGCGTGTTGTGGTCATGTGTCTCATGCTGAAGGATTCCAGATTTTCAATATCATGAAGGAAGCACAAAAATATATGAACAATCATTATTCCCAATTTTGCAAATAATGGCCTACAATGCTCCCATCTCTTACTCAATGTTAAGATTTTTAGTGCTTTTTTTTGTTTTCAAGTAATAGTGGTTTCTTGCAGCCTGTAGAGTAACCTCATAGTAAGAGTGATATGGTTGTGGAACAATGAATAATGTACAGTCGTGGACAAAACGAGCGAGACCCCTCGCCTTTTCGTTATGCTGATCCGCACGGCTTTAAAGTCTGCTACACAGCATAACAAGTAAGGCGACGAAGTGCTACCAACATACTATGCACAGGCGTGAAATTGACAAACTATCTGAACGTTTTTAGGCTGTTTTCAATAATTTGTAAGAGTATATTAATGCTGATTAGTGTGTTAAATATGACATGTAAATATAAGACAGAACTGAAAGAAGAAACGCTAATTGGTATGAACTGTACCAATAAAAATGAATTTCAACTTATCGAGATAACATAACTGTTTTAGTAAGACAAAGAACCCCCCCCCCCCCAGATCCTTACGAATTAGCAAAATATTATCCGCATTCGGCCGCGAAACGGTCTGTGTCAACGTTGAGACCAGTCATACTGGATTACCGTTGCTGACCTACCATGAAAGTGTGCAAATTTAGCAATGCGTGAAGATTCATAACGAAATTCAGTTAAAAATCATTCAGTGCTATACTTAAGTCAATTCCATTATTGACAGAAGCGGAAAAAGTAGGCAGTAAAATGTATGAAGGTGAAAGACGAAAGTGAAAAGGCTGGTCTTATGCTGAATGTGAAGAAAACGAAAATTATGGCAACTACACCTACCAATTCGTGGGATATAGCAGGAGAAACCATGGAGGTAGTGACCACATTCAGTTATCTCGGTTCCCAGATCTCTGCTGACGGTGACTGCAGCCATGAAATCCGGAGACGCCTGTTGCTCGGTAGACAGGCGATGTCAAACCTTGACAAGGTTATAAGGTCCAGAGATATAACACTAGCAACAAAGATCCGTATTGTGAGGGCTATGGTCTTTCCAGTTGTGATGTATGGATGTGAGACCTGGACCATTAGAAAGGCTGAACGGCGAAGAATTGACTCCTTCGAATTGTGGTGTTCGAGGAAACTTCTTAGAGTTCCATGGACTGCAAAGAGAACCAACAGATCAATATTGGAGCAAATTAAACCAGATTTCTCCCTGGAAGGTCTAATCTTAAAACAAAAGCTGACCTACTTTGGACACACAATGCGAAGGCATGCCTCGCTGGAAAAAATTAATGCTGGGGAAGATTGAAGGAACTAGAAGAAGAGGACGTCAGAGGATGAGATGGATCGATGGCACTACAGAAGCAATGTGTTCCAACCTGGAAGCTCTACGGGAGAAAGTGCAAGACAGGAAAAAGTGGCGTGATTTGCTTCATGGGGTCACGAAGAGTCGGAACCGACTAAACGAATAGAGAGAACATGTATGAACATGTATGAAATTCTACAAGAGTGTCATATTGACATCCACAGGGCGCCAGTAGAGAATAAAGGTAACGATAAAACGTATTGGGGGCGCGATAATATCTTAAGATTACTTTACTGATATTCTACCTGCCTCCATCGAGATTAGAACCGAAAACAAACCAGACCTTCCTTTCACTACGCTAGCAGACAACCCAGGCAAACAGCCCTCTATTATTACCCCAGACATGAATAAGCCGGCAATTTCGCAATAAAAATGGCAAAATGATCTGTAGTTACTGTTGCATAGAGCTTTCTGGACTCAAAAACATGAATTTTCTTCCTTTATGTCACCGCTGATGTGACAATCATTCGGGATGTGTATCGAAATAACAAAATACTGTTGTTAGAGAGTAAATTTAGTAGGATAATTCTGCACCACCCCAGGAAATAAACGGCTACATAGCTGCCAAACGTATTCTATACCGTTTCGAAATCTCCACTAGATGCGCCACAGCCAGAAAACGTTCATTAGCCGAATTGTCTCTTAAGCTAGCTAGAAATGGGAATGTTCGCACTTCTAAGACGCAGTGGCATTAATACTGGGATGTGAATTACCACGTGTATAGGCAAATGGATTCTACTTGCATTCCTGTAAACGTGATTTGGATCGAAAGCGTAGCTACGATTAATATGCTGATGTATCGACTGCAACTAGCACATTTCGAATAAAGAGTAGGGGGTGTTATTTATGCCGCCCTCATCTTCAGTAGCTGTCGTAGCTGTTTTCGTTGTTAGGATTTCGTCACATAAACCGGTAAAAACGGAACCCTACTAGTCTCACTTTCTTGACCGTCTATCGGTCTACCCAAACCTTAAAACCCGTTTACCTCCAGAACGGGTAGACATAATAAGCGGAAATGTATCGCACTTCTTGCGGTAACCGGTCCCTTGGTGGTGTAAAAAAGTGAGATTCTATGTCAACGCAATCTAAAGATACGGCCGTTTATGTAAAGAAAATTTACGCGAAAGGTCAAAAAATGGCTTCAAGAACTATGCGACCGAACTGCTTAGATCATCAGCCCCTAGACCTAGAACTACTTAAACCTAGCTAGCCTAAGGACATCACAGACATCTATGCCCGATGTAGGATTCCAACCTGCGACTGAAGCAGCCGTGCGGTTCGTGACAGAAGCGCTTGGAACCGCTCGGCCACCGCACCCGGCGAAACGCTATTCACCTCATGTATAATGATAATATATACTGTCTAGTGAGGATAAACTGTATTCGCCAGCAACTCAGATCGTTTGATCACGGAACTTTTACGAAGCTACATTCAAACTTTGTTCGAAGTCGTCTGCAATATCCATTTATAAACACCCTAGGAACGTCGTATGCGATATCCACTTCTGAAGACGCTGGCAGATACTGCAGTACCATAACAAGTAGGTAAGAATTTATTCTTATTGGTCCATGCATGACACTTTATTTCAATATCAATTGAACGCGCCTGGGTGTTCGTATATGGCTGAAACTAATGAACAAAAAGCAAATAAACAGCAAACAACTTCGATGTTCAAATCAAATGAAAGTCACATGTCGCAATTGCAACATCATTTCGTTGTTACATCTACATGACTACATCAACAGGATTTCTTTGTAATCCAGACTTACGTGCCTGGCAGAAGGTTCGGACAAGTTCTCCACCGTCCCACTCATTAACAGTGTGCGGGAAAAAGGACCACTTAAATCTTTTCTTGCGAGCCTTGAATTACAATATTACTACGGAATGAGATTTTCACTCTGCAGCGGAGTGTGCGCTGATATGAAACTTCCTGGCAGATTAAAACTGTGTGCCCGACCGAGACTCGAACTCGGGACCTTTGCCTTTCGCGGGCAAGTGCTCTACCAACTGAGCTACCGAAGCACGACTCACGCCCGGTACTCACAGCTTTACTTCTGCCAGTACCTCGTCTCCTACCTTCCAAACTTTACAGAAGCTCTCCTGCGAACCTTGCAGAACTAGCAGAAGTTCCCGAGGAAATAATGTTTTAGCATTCAGAACAGATGTTGGTGATTGAAATTTCGTGAAAAGACCTCGCGGCAACGAGAAAAACTTTTGGTTTCATGAAAGTTACCTCAACTCGATTATCAAATCTGGGACCCTGTCTCTCCTATTTCGTGACGTTACAAATCGTGCTACCGTTCCTTGGACGTTTTTGCGTGCACAGTCAATCACGTCTGTCAACTATATTATAGCAGTGGAGGGACAAACGTAGTGTACTCAGTGTTTTCAGTTAGCCTGTTGCGTATTCTTAGTGTGCGGCCAATAAAACGCAGTCATTCGTTTGCTTTCCCCACAAAAGTATGTTTTCGATCGTTCCAGTTTAAGTTTTAGTGGGTATTGAGGTTTTGTCATGTAACCGAAAGTTAATTATTGTTATTGGACGCAGCTTTCGTGTTTAATGTATTCCTCATTCAACAGAGTACACTCCTCGTACACCACACATAATTGTTTCAAAGTATTAAATTGTTACTGATGTTACCAAGTTGCAGTGGTCATCTAAACGTGCCGTTTTGAAACAAAGGAAAATATTATAGCGAAATGTAGCAACTAAGAAGCGGAGTATCCAAATAAACATACATTTCCTGTTTAACTAGTTGCAGTAGGTCTACTACACAGTAACGTAAATTAGGAGCAAAGTCCATTAGTAGATCGTTATCAGGAAAACCAGTCCCCATAATGCAAAGTGCCACTACAAGAAAGAAAGTTTCCAAACATGTCAATGAGTAGTCGAGGAAATTGGACGCATTCTGTCTACTGAATCCTAACTCACGCCACTTACGAGGGGACACGCCAAGTGTCGTACCCCGATCTTGCTGAAACTTCGCTCAGTGAAAGAGGGGACAAAATAAGCGAACACGTGTCTCGGCTTATCTGCTTACACTCTACCGCTTCTGAGAAAACGACGGTCAGTGTTTTCATGTGCTGTTGCTATAGTGTAGATACCTCTTAGCGGGTAAGGATTCAACTGAAGTGGTGGCTCTGCGGCTACCATAGCGACTTCGGAACTTTGCGCTGCGAGTTCGAAACCCAATTTACGCTGAAACACTGTTGTCGTTATTCGTCAGTTAATTTACTGTGTAAAGAAATAAATTAAAAACGGAACACATAGTGCGTAGTGGGGCGATCACTCTGTTGTAGAAATAATTCAGAAGCCAAGATCGCTTAAATACTGTTTACCGGATAACCGGTTTCAACACACTAAAGGTGCCATCATCGGATCTGAATGTAGATTAACATTTATAATCCATTTGGATATAACGATACATGAGGCAGACCACATGATTTTAGATCAGCTTGTCTCATTCGTTTATTATTTTTTTAATTCATTAATTGCACATAAAGTTAATTTGCGAATAATGACAACATTATTTCAACTTAAATTAGAAAAAAAACAATCGTAGATTATTCTGATAGAGAGGCAGGAAAAAATAATAAAAAAAGAACAATATGGTCTCGAACACGGGAATCAAAGTTAAGAAGGAACGAGGTAGCCACTGAGTCACCGCTTCAATTGCGTTCTTGGTTGCGGAAGGTAACTACACTATAGCAACAGCGCGTTGATAACTTTGACCGTCGTTTTCTCGGAAACGGTCGTGTGTCTGCAGATAAGTCGAAACACATGTTCGCTTATTTTGTCCTCTCCTTCACTGAGCAAAGTTTCCGGACAATCAGCCTATGACACCTGGCGAGTTCCCCTCGTTAGTCGAGTCGCTTCTTACGCCCGGCGAGAATTATGTATGCCTCAGAGTAAACTGCGCCACTTGGAAACACGGCGAGCGGGTATAAACACGTTTTCCTTCTTATAAGGCAACCTTCTACAGCTAAAATTCACGGAGTGTTCTTCAGGTTGCCTCAGATATTTCAGAAATGTTTCTTGCGTTAGGCCTGCCGCATATGCAAAGCGTAAACATTTCATTTCATGTAATATTTATCAGGATAAGACATGACAAGAGTGGACCAGTCCCTTCTGAGAAAAATTACAGATTCTAAGTTGCTCCACTATGTAATGACACGGGTACGGGCTTGCGATCTCTCGTTTATGCCATCGATATCCGTGTTACACATACTTGGCCACTGCGTTGTGGCTGCCATCGTGGAGGAGGCAGTCTGTTTCCTGCTAGCGCTGTTTCCATGGCAGATATTAACCGCGACGAATCATTCAGTCAACGCTAAATGGCCCATCTGGCTGAGGCAGACAAGGGCGCTATAATAGCACTCCATGCAGAGCAGAGAGATCTTCAAATGGCTATATAGCAAGAACTATGGGTCTTCACAAGTCGACGGTAGCCAGGTGGATCGGACGAAAGGAAGAGAGTGGTAACGTGAATGGGAGGCCTCATGGCCGTCGCCGCAAAACAACAGCAGCTCAGGATCAGCAGATACGCCGTTTCAGTGAGAAACACCCATTTGTCAACGCACGACAAATTCAGGAGACTTTGGGTCTCAATGTTAGCAGTAAGACCGTCACTCGTCGTCTAAGGGAAGGTGGACTGAGAGCAAGAAGCGCTGCTGTGAAAGAGACATTGACTGTTTCCCACAGAGAAGCTCGCCTTGCTTTTGCTGCTGAAAATGTCGACAAACCTCTCCAGTTTTGGAGGCGAGTGATTTTCATGGACGAAAAAGTTTTCTCTACAGCATCAACCGGAAAAGTACTTGTTTACCGGCCTAAAGGTGCTAGGTATAATCGAAAATATATTTACAGTTGCCGAAGGAGTGGCAGGGAGTCGGTAACGGTATGAGCATGGATATCGGCCGAAGGGTGTGGGCTCCTGTGGGAAGTGGAAGGAAGATTCGATGCGCGCAGTTACATATCAATTCTGGAGAACGTGATGTTGCCTTCTGTGACAGCAAGATTTGGCGATGATCAGATGATGTTCCAACAAGATCGCTCGCCTATTCATATGGCACGTGTGGTTAGGAGGTGGTTCGACGACCATAGTAATATTACTGTAATGGAATGGCCACCTAAAGGAGCTGACATGAATCCCATTGAGAATATTTGGGCAGAAATGGTCAGAGTAATACGAGAAAAGGGGCAGTCACCGTCGACTCGCCGACAGCTTTCTGATGTGATTCATGACGCTTGGGATGAGTTAACTTGAATCTCCTTGTTATGTGGCTCGAGTTGTGGGCTCAATGCCCAACAGACTTCGAGCTGTTGTGGAAGCCGAAGGAGGCTATACGCGATACTGAGCAGCATCAGCAGAGGTGTTTTACTTTTTTTTTAACCCTTCACCAATCTGCTGCAACAGCTGTTTCAAGTTTTTTTTTCTTTTTTCCTTTTTTTTTACAGACGTATATTTTATATAATTTCAAGGAAACGCAGTAAGTGGAATGTGGATAAACAAATTAATTCACAGAAAGATATGAAATATTTAATTTGATTTAATTTGATAAGAGAAGAAATACTCACCTTATATATTCATGCAGCCTCTAAAAATACATGACACACGTGTATATGCAAGAAGGGTACAAAACAATTCAGCGCAAATGAAAAATATTGAGGAGAAGCTCGCCGATGAAGGCGTAAATGGAGAACAAAGGTTAGGCAAAAAGGAGAGGTAAGGAGGCCCGAAAAAGCAGAGAAAAATCAAATACCCAATAGACTTTGAGTCGTTGTCGCAGCAGAGGGCGGTTGGTATATGCGAAACGGAGCAACAGTAGAAGATTAGTTGTATTTACTGATTTTTGAGGCTTTATTTTGTGACGGCTAAACAGTGCTGCATCATGAGACCCACTATTTGTCCACATGTGGCTAAACATCAGAGGTGTAAAAAATTTTGAAAGGTGCCGAAATTCTCTGGAAGAGTAACGTGTTTTAGACAAGAAGATGATTTTTAGTTCATTTCATTTTAACCATTCACACTATGCTTTGACATTCTAATCTTTGATTTCATTTTATTATTTTGTATCTTTTCTTCAGTGAAAGTCAACGGTAGGAAGTTTCAAGATATGAAGAATAACTGGAAGTTTTTAATTTGTGGAATAGCGTATTAAACAGTTAATGTTTTCAACAAATCTGTAGTTATAGGACATATTAAGAAGCATGTCAAAAATGGCATTGTGGAAAGATCAGGTTGGTCTCTAAAGGGTAACGACGGTAAAATAGCAAATATGAAACTATGGCTAACAACTATTGTTGATGGTGAGGAGCCATAATCGATATGCCATTATTCTGTAATTGTATTTCTGAAGTTTATCGTCAAACCTAGGACTGGAACCGATACTCTGTTTTACGTAAAGAATATAACCTTCAAAATTTTTTTAGCAGCGCAGAATATTAATTCATAGTTTATAGATCAGGAACCTAATCCAACTGCCTTTGATTCTATTCTCACGGATGACATTGAGACAGTAAATAACAAGAGAAATAACAAGACTCTCAGAATCAATATAGAGAATTCAAGTGTCCAGTGGATTCAAAAGTTTGCTACAATAGCGAATAATTGCTTTTACTGACTCCTTCATGCCTACGTTTTCTGTCAGACAATGTTTGAAACTAGGACTAGCAAGATAAACAATTTTTCCACAAACTGTCAAGTTGGAAGTCGGAGAGCCAGTTACATAAATTACGATGACAACAAACGTTTTTCAAGTAAACTGATCACAGGAGGCATCCAACCCATTTATTGTGTGTTACATGCACAGTATGTAAAGTGGCAACGCCACCAACACACAATACCACTAACAAGGGAACATCCCCATCGCTGCATCTCGTGGTCGTGCGGTAGCGTTCTCGCTTCCCACGCCCGGGTTCCCGGGTTCGATTCCCGGCGGGGTCAGGGATTTTCTCTGCCTCGTGATGGCTGGGTGTTGTGTGCTGTCCTTAGGTTAGTTAGGTTTAAGTAGTTCTAAGTTCTAGGGGACTGATGACCGTAGCAGTTAAGTCCCATAGTGCTCAGAGCCATTTGAACCATCCCCATCGCACCCCCCTCAGATTTAGTTATAAGTTGGCAGAGTGGATAGGCCTTGAAAAACTGAACACAGATCAATCGAGAAACGAGGAAGAAGTTGTGTGCAACTATGAAAAAAATAAGCAAAATATACAAAGTGAGTAGTCCATGCGCAAGATAAGGAACATCAAGGAGATTCTGAGCTCGGGAGCGTCGTGATCCCGTGGTTAGCGTGATCGACTGCGGAACGAGAGGTCTGTGGTTCAAGTCTTCCCTCGAGTGAAAAGTTTTTATTTTCAGACAATTATTATCTGTCAGTCCGCCCGTCCGATGCGAGGTAACTGCGCTGTAGTATGATGACGCTACACCTAAACAAACACCGAAACACATGGCGTCAGTCGGCTACAGCGCACGGAAGAGAGGGTATTCCTGCTAACGAGGCTCCCTGGCTGGCAGTTGACTGTTCGCTTCTTTGGACGAGAGTGCATTAAATACGTGAGATGCATTCCGTGGGCAATATGACTCCAGCAAATATAGCTCGCGACTTCAATAACAATGTCAATGAATATTTTCCGAACTGTAAGGCATCGGAAAGTTCCTTAAGGGATCGAACGATTGTCGAACATTTGTATGATTATTTCCTACATTTGTTGATAAACAGTACGTGTGGTGATGGTTGTCTGAAAATAAAAAATTAATCTACACACTTGAAGGAAGGCTTGAATCAAGGGCCTCTCGTTCCGCAGCTGCTCACGATAACCAAGCGACCACTGCGCCCCCGAGCTCACACTATCCTTGATGTTGCTTATCTTACGCATAGACTACTCAGTTTGTATATTTTGCTTATTTCTTTCATAGTTACACAGAACTTCTTCCTGTTTTCTGGATTGATCTGTGTTCAGTTTTTCAAGGCCTATCCACCGTGCCAACTTACAACTAAATCTGCGGAGGATGCGATGGGGAGGTTCCCTTGTTAGCTATGAAACAACTGTAGCAAAATGGAGAATCCTTGTTATCCATGTGATGGATAAGACGACTAATTCGCAACATAAATGTCAATGTAAGCATCAATTTCTGTTGGAACGTGCTTCCTGAACCAAATAACATACATATCCTACGTCTTCAATGCGAATCATGTAGCAAATGTAATATAAAGGACATAAAAATATCGAGTGAATTTACTAACATAATTATGAACCACTCACGAACATAAATCGATGGTCACATAGTTGTCAAAAGTATTCTACAGTATTGCCATTGTCCATCACACTAGCAGCAGGAAGAAAACGTTCGCTCAGCTGTGCTGAGATATCTTGCACTGACGAAGCTCGCGCTTCGAAGACGCCACAGCACCGTCTGCCACCATTTCATGGGAAACGAAATATCTCTTACTTCTTAGACATTAAAATCTGACCGCCGGCCGGCCGCCACAGAGACCAAGTCCGAGTCGTTCACTTAATGTGGCCTATAAAACTGACCGCCCCTGACAACTCTAAGTCCGGCCATCTGCACAATCTGGCAACAATCTTAGAAGTGTTAGGAGGATGTGTTGTCTACTTCCGAGATGTTTCTCGGATTGTGTCAGCTCATGGTCTAATGTATGCCGGCACGGTAGCTCAGTCGCTATTCACAAATTTACATTTGCCGGCACGGTAGCTCAGCGTGTTCGGTCAGAGAGCCGGTTGGCCTCTGTAATAAAAAAAACTGAGTGGAAGGATCAACCACCGAACTTGAACAGGATGTCTTGCGACGTCCGCAACGACCAAACACAGCGATCAAAAACGAACAAAATGCAAAAAAAAAAAAAGCGTTTTCGGTCAGAGGGCTTCTCGCCCTATGTAATAAAAAAACTGAGGAAAGGAATCAAGGGTCACCTTGAACGGATGTCTTGTGACGTCCGCCGAGACCAAACACAACGAATAATACCGAACAAAATGAAGAGCGAGAAAAAAAAGTGGTAATCTTCGTCCATTCTAAACTTATGGTCGCCTGTTCGCGTCCAACCTTTTTTTTTTTTTTTTTTTTTTACCACATTTCGGTCTAAAGTTATGAGTCTGATTGAGAATCGAAGATAATTCGCTTAACATTCTACCCACCAGCAATAACAAGTATTCCAGAAACAGCTCCGCACGGCAGCTCGTGGCTGCGTCGCGATCAGAACAGCTTACGCTCGAGCGTTTCCTCGCGCTGCAGCGGCTACCGGCCACCGGCCAGACGCCGCCTGAAATCCGGCGCCGCCCATGTGAACGCGGCGCCACGCTGTCAGTGTATGTATCAACTGTCATTTTCGAATTTGAAGTTCTAGTTATCATCTTACAGCTAAGCATTGGATTTTGCGTACTTGAACTACAGTTAATCATTGTAAAATTGAGTCGCAAGTGGAAAAAGGTTCAAAAATGGCTCTGAGCACTATGGGACTTAACTGCTCAGGTCATCAGTCCCCTAGAACTTAGAACTACTTAAACCTAACTAACCTAAGGACATCACACACATCCATGCCCGAGGCAGGATTCGAACCCGCGACCGTAGGGGTCGCGCGGTTCCAGACTGTAGCGCCTAGAACCGCTCGACCACTCCGGCCGGCTCGAAAAAGGTGAAACACCTGCAACACAACGTTTACTTTTCGTATAACAGAGGGGTGAATGCAGAGGAGGCAGCTAGAAAGATTTGAACCGTGTTTGGAACCAGTGCTTTTAGGAAAAATACGCCAGAAAAAGATAGTCGTGTTTCAACAAAGAGCGTTCTGGCATGAATGATTTTCCACATTAAGGGAGTCTCGACTACTGATATATGTGATAGATTACCATTTTACCATCATGCGACATTTGCATTCAACAGGCAAAGTTCAGAAGTCTGGTGTGGGAGTACTGCATGCTCTAATTCTAAACAACAAAAATCAACGGAGTGACTATCATTGAACGTCATCAGGTCACTCATCGAGCATTCCTATGCAGTACTGTTACTGGTGACGTGTTGTGATGCCTTTATCGTTAAGTTCCTAAGAAGAAATGAAAGGCTGAGCCCCACCAAAAGACGTAAACTCGAGGAAAGAGTAGTGTGAACATAATATTTTACATCTGATAAATCCAAAACTGTGTTTTGGGCTACGAGTTCTGCCCCCAGGGCGTGTGCAACACAGCTGGAATTTGTTGCCAACAACTGAGACACCTTTCGGTCGCAGTGTAAGAAAATCGAGCAACAAAACTACATCACCTGTGCTACTGCATGATAACGCACTATGTTGATTTGAGAAACAAAACTATCCAGTAGATTGATAGGAAAGTCGTCTCTCAGGCACTTGTCCTTCTCGTCATATATTTGTAAAAATTTTACCTTTCCCGCTCTTGATCGATCAACTGTCAAGGCAATTCATTTCTAGACGAAAATACTCTTAAAACTACTCTGGTTTAATGACATCGTTAGAACCAGTAGGTTTCTACAGACGTAGAATTTGTAAACAACTTTAGCATTGTCAGATCGTTTTAGATATCGTGAAAGAAAATTCTGCTGCTGATTAATTTATCTTTGACAATTACTGTTGCGTTTAGTAAACTAATGGAAAATGCAATTAAAATATTCACTGTACTAATACAAATTAAATTCAGCTTACTACAGAAACATCACGACGGCAGTCTATCTTAATAAAGCATTAAGCGTCTGTGAGACGATTGAGCCTATTTTAACACGAATTAGTAGGATATTATCGACTTTTGACTTCGAAAAGATCTGTATTTATTTCATTTCCTGTACCATTCGTAAGTATTACGAAAATGTGACATTTTATAAATAAAATTATGTATTCACAACAACAAAAAATATGTCGGCAGAAAACAAAAGTGGCATTATGAATTTGGCAGTACCGTAAGGTTTTCGCTCTGACACTAAGGGTTACTGAAAGTAGCGAGACGAATTTTCCTCGAGCGTTGTCTTACGAATCCCTTACTGAGTTTTTATCTGCCTGTTTGTAGCTGTGCAACAAAAGAATTAAAAGAGAGTCTCGAAAGGCGAACGAAAGCAGCTTGCACCTGGTAGCTAAGCATGTTACGTGGGAACTAGTTTTTTCCTAAAGTGGGGAGACATCCTTATGTGGTTGAATTGTTGGCAAATGTCAGTCAGACGTGTGCCGTTGGTCTAAGCGTATCGGTGTGTTGAATTTGTACCAATGATTTTTCTACAGGTTTTTTCTGTCCCAAATAGAGAGTTGAAGTCTCCCATTAGTATTTTCACGACATCTTGGTGAATTTTGCTCATAGTATTTTCGAGTGTGTTCCAGAATTTTTCGACATTTTCGCTGTTTTTCTTATTTTCGATGTTGGTGGGGACACGTGCATTTATGAGTGTATATTTTTTACTGGGGCTCTGAATGAGCGTAGTCATAAGTCGCTTGTTGATGGGCCGGCCGCGGTGGCCGAGCGGTTCTAGGCGCTTCAGTCCGGAACCGCGCGACTACTGCGGTCGCAGGTTCGAATCCAGCCTCGGCATGGATGTGTGTGATATCCTTAGGTTAGTTAGGTTTAAGTAGTTCTAGGGGACTGATGACCTCCGCTGTTAAGTCCCATTGTGCTCAGAGCCATTTGAACCTTTTGATTGTTGATGGGTGTGATTTCTTTGACAGAGTTGATGATAGATCTGTGTTCGAGAAATGCAATGCCGAATATTGGTACGCCTTTCGCTACCTTTTGTTGTATTTTGCTCTTGAAGATGCAATGGTTTCCCTAATGCAAGGTTTCGTTGTCAGATAGTCGTGGTTCTTGAAGAGCAAGGCTGGGAATTTTTTGTCGGTCGATTTCTTTTGTGAGATTATGTAGTTTTCGTGTCTGGATCAATGTATCGATGTTTACTTTTAAATTCATGTTTTTTGTTTGTAGGGAAATTTACCAGAAATCTTCGATATTCTCTGCCGTGCTAACCTGGACTCCCCAGAATCCGAAAATCCAACTGCCGCCTGTCGACAGCCGGGTTATGTACCACCTGGGGTAAAGTAGACTTTGCTTGCATAGTTCATGTTTGCTTGTGTTTCATTGGTTTGTCTTTGGTGATACTAGGACCGGACAGGACCAGAGGGTGTTGAAGCCTTTGAAAGCAAATATTTGCAGCCAAGCTCATTGAGCTAACAGACGGTGACCAGAGTAGCGGTGATTTTCACTCAGACGTGTCTGGATTTTGGGTTCAACGGATTGAGGAGCCGTTCAGGATTGTGTTAGTATTTGGTTCACCCCTAGTATTTGATTTCCTCGGTACCACCCATATGGGGGAGGGTTTCCCCTATCCGCCACACGCGATTATTATTATTATTATTATTGTCATTATGTCATCAGCAAATCCGATATGGTGTATCTTCCCACCACTGAAATAGATGGGTATTGTTCGATTCAGTATTTCCATCACATAAATGTGGGTTATAATTACGTTAATTTGCTGCTAGTAGACATATTTCTCACTTTTTCTTAGACAGTTGCTACGTGTTACTCCATCATAGGAATTTATGTGCGCAGCATTGTTGCAATACAGACGTTCAAATTATCCGATTTCTGTAATTTCATTTCGATACCAGATCGTCCTAATCTGATTCAGACAGGCAGTCTTAATGTGGATATCCGACTACGACTCTCATCATATGATAGACTGGGTAAACCACATTCTTAATCCGACTGTTGAATATAGATCACTTATCTATGACAGGGCCTGAATTCTTAAACATCGTGGAATATAATAATCCAATGTGCTTATTACAAATACGTTATTTAAATATAAATATATGAACTAACGAGATAACAGTTTATTTACAGGAGCAGAGCCCCATCCATCATAGCGGAGCATTGCGAGATTGGTTTCAGGGCCAAGAGAAGATAAAGCTGTTGCCGTTTGTTTCACGATCACCAAACATCAACCAGATAGAGAATATGTGGGCAGAGGTAACAAGGCCATTGCCACGTGGATCTACAAAAGCAAGCGACCTTTGGACAAATTTAGAAAACATATGTTGGGCAGTAAACCATCACGCTACACTGTCGACGACTTAATGAAATCAAATCCCCTACGCCTTCGAGAAATCTTACGTAATGATCGTGGGTGGGTTGGTTACTAAAAGTACAAAAAAATGTTCAAATGTGTGTGAAATCTTATGGGACTTAACTGCTAAGGTCATCAGTACTTAAGCTTACACACTTCTTAACCTAAATTATCCTAAGGACAAACACAAACACCCATGACCGAGGGAGGACTCGAACCTCTGCCGGGATCAGCCACGCAGCCCATGACTGCAGCGCCCGAGACCGCTCGGCTAATCCCGCGCGGCTACAAGAGTATACTCGTCCACAAAACCCATATGGACAATTATCTGATAATCGGTCAAGCTTTGCTTTGTCGCAGCTCTTTAGCATACAAGTCCATTTACTTTCAGTCTCCTCCTTACAATTCTTGCAATGCAAGGTAACTGAAAAAACTCATCCACTCGACGCCAACTGAGGAACTGACTGGCACACAGTAGTTGTCACCCACACTGGAATCAATGACGGTGTGTGTGTGTGTGTGTGTGTGTGTGTGTGTGTGTGTGTGTGTTTTCGTGTTCATGCACAATGTGAATCAATACTATTAACATTAGAGAGATAGCCAACAATAAATATTTCATCAAATAGGACTGTAAAGTATTTTAATGCGATGGGAAGTTACAAACAGAATTTTCACCCAACCCACATCCTGCATATTACGTTAAGTAAGATATATTAACTCCATAGTATCGTTGGCAGAGACAGTGCGCTCTTGTTGTCGAGGCTTGCGACAAGTGCAGCGATCAGCAGTGCCCAATGCCGCAGCGATTTGTTTATGTTGGCTGAGCGTGGACGCTGCAGCAGACGCATCGCCATAAACAGAAAGAAATCACCTTGGCTCTGACTGCACGTGAGCGGATATCACTGCCTGCGTGTTCTTATAGTAACCAACGTGAGACTCTACTCAAATGTGCCATGGAGCAACTGCAACGGGTATCATGTCATTAGTCATCAGCATATTAACCAGTGATGAAATGTCCACTATTTGAATCCCAAGAAAATAGGAACCTTCTCACAAAGGAATGTGAGGTGATATCAAAATTTATCCAACATACAAAAATTAACCGCAGCGCTTTCATGTAAGCAGTAGTAGCACACAAGGAAATATTATGTCTTGAAAGAGTATATTTCATTTCCTCTTCTCATATTAACGCCCTTGTTTTAGAATGAAGTGGGAAAATAAACACGAAAAACTTAAGTTCCTGAGAAGCATATAAGTCATTTCCTCTTCTCATATCATAACTTTTGTTTTAGTAAGAGGTAAAAAAATAAACAGTTTAGGGTTCTGAAACATAATATGACACCAGATTCTTATCGTAGGCGCTATCGGAAACGCAAAAAGCAGGGAATTATCCACTCTTTTGTCCAAACGTCTGTTTCCTTTCATGCATTACTCACGCTAGGAGATTCTTATTTAAGGACTTGTGGGCATCAAGTTCTTCAGCAGAACAAGCCTTATGTTATTGTGCTAATTACGGTATGGAAAAAATGCAACAAAGACGAGTTCCCCTGGAGCAGTGAGGATATTTGCACATGTCTGTATTCAGCAATGACTGCCAGCTGCCACAACACTTCACAGAATCCTTGCGGCAGGCAACACAACTGTGCGTGCACTTCAGACTTCATTCAGTAAGACGTCAGGAGATGTATGGAAACGTCAAATTAACGTTGCTTTCCGAGTCGTATTCAATCCAGAATGAGGTGTTATTAAGGTAGTTGAACGTTCTAGCAATTACACTTCTATAATTCCCATATGAGTATTCCGATAGCCAAAAGAACACGTTAGTGTGAAACCATCTGGAACTGCATTAACATCAAACTGCAAGAACTTGAGACAATACGTGGACTCTTCTCTTCGCTAGGTGACCTATTACTGATATTTAGGATTCTCTCCGTCCTAGGCGTAATGGAAATGGAACTTCAGAGGCGCTTTCCGCTATTCTTGACAAACATGAGAAACTTGTAATCACTGCGAGTTACAACTGCGTGATGATAATGGTTCAGGTTGTCAGTAGTTGTGTTGGTGTTATGCTTTCAAACTGCTTACAGCAACGTTAATGGTGGCGCACATAATTTAGCGCTGACTACCTACTTAAGTAAAGATAGTGTTGTGGCGTCGTCGCTTGTCTTTATTTGGACTCAGCTTGAGTAATCCGATTTAACGAACATAGTACTACATTCGCGGGCTGCTCGGATTGTGATTAAGGGCGTATCCCAAGCGCATGCCCACGAACAATTGGGAGCGGAAACTTAATGTCATCGGAACCCTGTTGAAGGACCATGACTTGCGATCGTTAGACTGACTTCTGAAAGTTCAGTTTATAAATACATACAAACTTAGCAAAATTTATCTTGGGTGTTTGTGTTTGTCCTTAGGATAATTTAGGTTAAGAAGTGTGTAAGCTTAGGTACTGATGAACTTAGCAGTTAAGTCCCATAAGATTTCACACACATTTGAACATTTTTTTATACTTTTAGTAAACAACCGATATGGACTACTCAGTTTGTATATTTTGCTTATTTTTTCATAGTTCCACACAACTTCTTCCTGGTTTCTCGATTGATCTGTGTTCAGTTTTTCAAGGCCTATCCACTGTGCCAACTTATAACTAAATCTGAGATGGGTGCGATGGGGATGTCCCCTTGTTAGTGGTATTGTGTGTTGGTGGCGTTGCCATTTTACATACTGTGCATGTAACACACAATAAATTCGTTGGATGCCTCCTGTGATCAGTTTACTTGAAAAACGTTTGTTGTCATCGTAATTTATGTAACTGGCTCTCCAGTCGGCCGAAGTGGCCGTGCGGTTCTAGGCGCTGCAGTCTGGAACCGCAAGACCGCTACGGTCGCAGGTTCGAATCCTGCCTCGGGCATGGATGTTTGTGATGTCCTTAGGTTAGTTAGGTTTAACTAGTTCTAAGTTCTACGGGACTAATGACCTGAGAAGTTGAGTCCCATAGTGCTCAGAGCCATTTGAACCATTTAACTGGCTCTCCGACTTCCAACTTGACAGTTTGTGGAAAAATTGTTTACCTTGCTAGTCCTAGTTTCAAACATTGTCTGACAGAAAACGTAGGCATGAAGGAGTCAGTAAAAGCAATTATTCGCTATTATAGCAAACTTTTGAATCCACTGGACACTTGAATTCTCTATATTGATTCTGAGAGTCTTGTTATTTCTCTTGTTATTTACTGTCTCAATGTCATCCGTGAGAATAGAATTAAAGGCAGTTGGATTAGGTTCCTGATCTATAAACTATGATTTAATATTCTGCGCTGCTAAAAAAATTTTGAAGGTTATATTCTTTACGTAAAACAGAGTATCGGTTTCAGTCCTAGGATTGACGATGAACTTCAGAAATACAATTACAGAATAATGGCATATCGACTATGGCTCCTCACCATCAACAGTAGTTGTTAGCCATAGTTTCATATATGCCATTTTACCGTCGTTACCCCTTAGAGACCAACCTGATCTTTCCACAATGCCATTTTTGACTTGCTTCTTAATATGTCCTATAACTACAGATTTGTTGAAAACATTAACTGTTAAATACGCTATTCCACAAATTAAAAATTTCCAGTTATTCTTCATATCTTGAAACTTCCTACCGTTGACTTTCACTGAAGAAAAGATACACAATAATAAAATGAAATCAAAGATTTGACTGTCAAAGCATAGTGTGAATGGTTAAAATGAAATGAACTAAAATTCATCTTCTTGTCTAAATCACGTTACTCTTCCAGAGAACTTCAGCACCTCTCAAAATTTTTTACACCTCTGATGTTTAGCCACATGTGGACAAATACTGGGTCTCATGATGCAGCACTGTTTAGCCGTCACAAAATAAAGCCTCAAATCTAAGATCATAAATAAAGAGAGGGAAATGAATTAGGCGTCCTTCGTCTTCCGTAGCATCAAATATATTTTAGTTATTCTATCTTATATGAACTGCGCTGAAAATCATTCACCAAAAGTAAATAACTTGTTAGCAACGTCAGATGATATTAACAGCTTGGCGGCGCGGGTTAGCCGTGCTTTCAACGGCGTCATATCGCGGATCGCACGGCTGCTTGCGCCGTCAGTTCGAATCCTTCCCCGGGCATGGATGTGTGTTAGGTTAGGTTGGTTTAAATAGTTCTAGGTCTAGGGGCTGATGACATGAGCAGTTTGGTCGCATAGTTCTTGGAGCCATTTTTTGACCTTTCACGTAAATTTTCTTTACATAAACGGCCGTATCTTTAGATTGCGTTGACATAGAATCTCACTTTTTTACACCACCAAGGGACCGGTTACCGCAAGAAGTGCGATACATTTCTGCTTATTATGTCTACCCGTTCTGGAGGTAAACGAGTTTTAAGGTTTGGGTAGACCGATAGACGATCAAGAAAGTGAGACTAGTAGGGTTCCGTTTTTACCGGTTTAGGTGACGAAATCCTAACAACGAAAACAGCTACGACAGCTACTGAAGATGAGGGCGGCATAAATAACATCCGCTACTCTTTGTTCGAATTGTGCTAGTTGCAGTCGATACATCAGCATATTAATCGTAGATACGCTTTCGATCCAAATCACGTTTACAGGAATGCAAATAGAATCCATTTGCCTATACACGTGGTAATTCACATCCCAGAATTAATGCCACCGCGTTTTAGAAGTGCGAACATTCCCATTGCTAGCTTAAGAAACACTTCGGCTAATGAAAGTTTTCTGGCTGTGGCGAGTTGGCGAGTCTAGTGGAGAATTCGATACAGTGTAGAATACGTTTGGCAGCTATGTAGCCGTTTATTTCCTGGGGTGGTGCAGAATTATCCTACTAAATTTACTCTCTAACAACAGTATTTTGTTATTTCGATAAACATCCCGAATGATTGTCACATAAGCGGTGACATAAAGGAAGAAAATTCATGTTTTTGAGTCCAGAAAGCTCTATGCAACAGTAACTGCAGATCATTTTGCCATTTTCATTGCGAAATTGCCGGCTTATTCATGTTTGAGGTAATAATAGAGGGCTGTTTGCCTGGGTTGTCTGCTAGCGTAGTGAAAGGAAGGTCTGGCTTGTTTTCGGTTCTAATCTCGATGGAGGCAGGTAGAATATCAGTAAAGCAATTTTAAGAAATTATCGCGCCCCCAATACGTTTTATCGTTACCTTTATTCTGTACTGGCGCCCTGTGGATGTCAACATGACACTCTTGTAGCCGGCCGCGGTGGCCGTGTGGTTTTAGGCACTGCAGTCTGGAGCCGCGGGACTGCTACGGTCGCAGGTTCGAATCCTGCCTCGGGCATGGATGTGTGTGATGTCCTTAGGTTAGTTAGGTTTAAGTAGTTCTAAGTTCTAGGGGACTGATGACCTAAGATGTTAAGTCCCATAGTGCTCAGAGCCATTTGAACCATTTGAACACTCCTGTAGAATTTCATACATGTTACTGCCTACTTTTTCCGCTTCTATCAATAATGGAATTGACTTAAGTGTAGCACTGAATGATTTTTAACTGAATTTCGTTATGAATCTTCACGCATTGCTAAATTTGCACACTCTCATTGTAAGTCTGCAACGGCAATCCAGTATGACTGGTCTGAACGTTGACACAGACCGTTTCGCTGCCGAATGCGGATAATATTTTGCTAATTCGTAACGATCTGGGTGGGGGGGGGGGGGGGGGTTCTTTGTCTTACTAAAACATGTTATCTCGATAAGTTGAAATTCATTTTTATTGGTACAGTTCATACCAATTAGCGTTTCTTCTTTCAGTTCTGCCTTATATGTACGTGTTACATTTAACACACTAATCAGCATTAATGTACTCTTACAAATTATTGAAAACAGCCTAAAAACGTTCAGATAGTTTGTCAATTTCACGCCTGTGCATAGTATGTTGGTAGCACTTCGTCGCCTTACTTGTTATGCTGTGTAGCAGACTTTAAAGCCGTGCGGATCAGCATAACGAAAAGGCGAGGGGTGTCGCTCGTTTTGTTCACGACTGTACAATTAGGAGGGACTGAGCAGTTACCACATTTCAGTTTTGTCAGGAGGTATACGACTCATTACAGTTTGTCACACATATCAGTGTTTTCTTGCCAAGTGCTTTTGCTGTCGACAATAAACCCTTGAAGTTTCAGAATCCCTACACAGTTCAGGTACCTTTTGTTACTGATGTTACATACCAGTTTCTGCATAGTTCCTTCACTGATTTCCATTTTGTTTGTTGCAAACCATTTTTTTGTGTCACATCAAACAATGCGTCTGCTTCTTCTTGAGGCTTGCTGAGACCGACGACTTTTGAGTACAATATTGTGCCATCTACAAATTGCAACAACTGTCTGTGAGAGTGTAAGTAATTTACAAAAACTAAGAACAAGAGGGGGCCCATTACTGCTCCCTGAGGCATGTAATATTCCAACTTCCGTTCATGTAACAGTGCCCCTTGGCCTGATACAATCTGCTTTCTGTTTTACAGATAAGATTTGAGGTTTATCGGAACAGTGCCCCCAACTCCATACTCACTGAGCTTATTTAGAATGTCCTTATGAGTAATGTATTCAAACACCTTACTAAGGTCAGAAAGTGTCACTGATAAAAATTCTTTTTCTTCAAAACTATGCTTTATCCTAGTAACCAGATCTAGTTCTGCTGTTGTTTTCGATTTACCTTTTCAGAAACAATGCTGTGCATCTGAGAAGAGTTCGTTAATTGCCTACATCTGCCAAAAACGTTGCAGATGAAAATTCATCCGTCATCAAAAGTGACCACACGCTTTCACTCATATTTGCTATCAATGAACAACCATCGGATAGTAAATGTTGAGTGTCAAAGTGGCTATCAATTACTGAGTATAAGTTACAATGAGTCTAACACAGGGTGAATACACGGACAAGGAAAAAAAATTCCAGATATCCCAGTTAAAAACAGAATTTCTTCCGGATGAAAACACGCTTTTTCCATGTTAAATGACTGCAGATTTTTCCCTCGGAATTGTAAAACTTATCAATCCATTGAATGGTTATGTTTTTATACACGGTGTAGAATTTCCTGGCACTTTAGAAAACTAAACTGAGGGAAAAAAACATGTTTTGGAAAGATCTTTGATGGGCAGCAACATGTATGCTGCATATTTTCGTATTATAGAGTATAAATTCGAATTCCATCAAACACCGCATGTTACTTTCCGAACCATTGAAATCGCGATTGCGATGCGCTTTTCTAATCCAGTCATAGCTCATGTCACGTGATCTCGCCAGCCGATGACAGCGGATGTACAGACCATAGGACACGTGATGTTCTCAGCCAATACAAACATCACTGTTAAGTAGCGCGAATCCACAAACAGGAAAAGTTAAAGTTTTAAATTAACATACGTAGTGTTGCTACTAGAAAAGTAAAGCTCTCACATACTCCAAGAGAAGCTAAGCTTTCATATATAATGTTGACCTTTTTTGCGCTTGTTATACTTTCGGATTTATAACATAAATGTGCCAGCAAAATTTTTAGCCGAGTCCAGTGACTTGTCCTCGAAGTTTTCCACAAATAAATTAGTTACCAGAGAGGAGAGTGGACATCCCGTAGTACTAAATCAATTTCCTCATAATAACGACATAGATGTCTGATCTTCTGGGCTCGAAATTCCTCTAAACGGCTCGTCACCAAAGAGTTGATTTTTAAATGAGAGTCAAATGCTCTGTGATTTAAGAAATTCATTGTACATTCTCGCACATAGTCCAACTTGCATAAAAGGAAACTTTCTTTTAAATTAACGCTTTTCAAACCACCATTCGCAATATTTTCCCGCGACATCTTAGAAACAGGTTCGTTCCAGTAGTTGCCAGTGAGCGCCAGATAACAGGCGTCATCGTGCTTGCTCAGCTACGATGACTCAGTAAGCCCGCATGTTCGTAAGTGTAAAACATTAAAAGATCATACATTATGTCATAAAAGAAACAAGACATCAGAGGATACTCCAAAAGCATCAGAATTTCGTGAACCATACTGAAATGTGCACATTTAAATTGCATACTTAAAGATCACATTCGTATGTCCAGATTCCCAATGAAATAGGCCCCGACCTGATATTGAGCTTTTCAGTGTAATTTTCGGGATGTAATTAATTTTCTTGTAGTACCAGTACTGTATTGTCTCATGTTTGGTTCTTTACTATGGCATAATGTCATACATACTAGAAGATGACAACGTGCACTTGAAATGCAGCGTGCAGTTGAAACTAGCTAATAGTGTGAAATTAAACACTTCGTTTCAAATACATTGACTGCCTCAGCGGGAAAGATTAATAAAAGGCAAATTTCTTTAGCAAGCCAACAAAAATAACTTCACTGTTCTGCAAACTCGATAAACGCTTGACTGTCAGAAAGGTGGAAATAAAATAAAATCTAAAACTAATACAATATTTTAGCCTTCCGTAATTATGTGAATGTATTTTAATTCACTCGATAGCTCCCGGCCACAGAAATCCGCTTTGTTTTCATTTCACGAGAGAGCAGTAAACGAAGAGGAAACGGCAAAACCACTAAATGTAAACACGGATCACGTGGATACTACACACCCCCTACAACAATTCAGACTGCTCTGGCGCGTCAGCTCCGAATCTACGACCCTTTCCTGTTGCGTTTTATAATCCTCAAGCACAATAATTTGTTTTCCCAGTGTGGCATCGGCTTAATGGGGTGCAACAGACAAATTAATAGCGTGTGAATCACAAGCGTTTCATTCACTGGTTTGATTTCATGAACAACTTCCCCATAAAGCATGATCACGCTAGATTCTCTCGTTAAGTCCTTCCTCATAACTTGTGTGCTGGCTGCTCATTTCCGCACCTGGGCAATACTAGATAGTGCTCACCCTCCTCCATCAAGCGTTTGAGTTAAATGTAAAAAATAAAAAAAAAAGAATTTTCAAAAATATGCTCATTTTTCAGCGCACATCTTTCTGAAGAGTCTGATACATAAAACATATGTGTTCGAGGAAATATAAGGTATGTTATTTGGTATTACGTGTGCCAAAGTGCAGTGCCACGCTTCTTCACACAGGATTCTTCTATCGCACGTCACTGGATTTCGCTCTGTGGAATTGAAACGCGTATATTTTGTAATGGATGCCATCAAACTATATTCAGGACAGTGGAAATTAAATTTTTAGAAAAAAAGTACCGTTATCAAATGCCTATAAGGCCTACTACAAGCAAAAAGCTTTATGTTAGGAAATAGTTTGACATTTCATTCATACGCTCCAGTTTCTCAAGCATGAAATCGAAACGTAGTAGTAATAGTACGAAATTTTTATATAAATTTGGAATCGCCATATTCTTCCATAACTTGTGTGATGTCCCTGTTTCTTCTCCTTCCTCATTCTATCAAACAATCTTGTCATCACTAATTCCGGAACTATTTCTGCCACTGTCAAAACTTATTCGCTGGTTAACTTCACTTACCCTACCAGAATCACCGGTTTAGTTATCGCGCGATTATTCTCCGGTTAGGCGTTTTTACATGTTCGTACAACGCGTTTCCGCGCTACTTCCAGAATAGAACTTAAGCGACTGCTAACTGGCGACTGTGCAGCTGACCCTTACTAGTGTAGCGATCTGACCAAAAATGTTCTGTCAAAATTTCTTTCTCTTGGATATACCGAGCAGATAATATGTAATCTTTATTAGCTGTTAGTCGCTTATTTCCACTCTGGTAGTCTGAATCTTACAACGCTGGTCATTCGCAAACCCAATCAGCCACATAATCAGACACCGATCGGCATTCACTCGTTCGGCTCTACTCCACTCAGCTCCTACAGCCCCATCCCCTTTTGCCTGCAGGAAAGTTTATTTCTAGATACTACGATGATTCCCCTGACATAGACATCACGTACACTATGCACGCATTCAAAAATCAACTAATTATTCATTCAGAAATAAGCTTAGAATGTGTTCAAAAACCAACAGGGATGCGTTTCAAAACCACATGAGTAATCGATAGACCAACGTGCGATGGATGCTATGCGCTTTGTGAAACAAGGTGTTTTTGTTCAAGAATTTGAATCCCCCCCACCATAGATCCAGGAGGGATGCGCATGCGTGAATCTGGCAGATTGCGCTCGCCAGTAAAATTTTTCCCGGTTGCATCTAGCTGCTTGCTGCGACTGCTTACACAGCCAACTACTACATATCTGTAGCCAGAAGCGGGAGAAGGTACTACTCATCCGCCACTCAACTGCGCATGCGCATGAGCCCGCTTGTAACAGCTAAAACAAATCTAAATGTAAACAGTTGTGACGTCACGCTCATCTGAGGCAATTTTTTTGTTATGAAGCGTTGCATAGTCTCCCTAAGGCCTTTGACATATTTTGCTGTTGGCAGACACTTGTATGAGAACTGTGTTTTGTTGTTGATGACGCATTAACTTTGCAATTTAAGTTTTATTTTCGTTTTTTTTTCTCTAGTTCATGTTTTATAGGTGCAGTATTATTCTGCAGTACCGGGATACACTAACATCCTTTGTTAGAGTATCGGTTCTTACCAGTCAAAATTACAAAAAATTAACTGAAAACCAAAACAATAAAAAATTCCTGGAATTCTAAAAAATTCCTAGACATTTCCGTTTTCTTCCAGATGAAAAAATTTCCGGGTTTGTCCCGGATCGTATACACCTTGTAACAGCAGTCCAGACTGAACAATTAATATATTAGACATAACTGAGCCAGTTTAGATTAGTTTTCAAATATTTTACTGCAGTGCCACTCCCGTTTATCATCAAACTAAAGATGAGTTTTATCTTTTACATTATTTCAATACATGATTATTAATGATTTTGTATTGTGTTACCCATCTTATTGGTTACAGTAGTATCCATGTTGTGATGAGATTAGTTGCAAATGTGCCAGCGATCCACTACAGAACAGCAACTATTTAGGACTTGTTCCTGCTATATTTTACGTTGGGCACCAAACTAATTATGTGAGTGCAACGGAAAGTATGCTGCTGTGATGGTTTGCCCCTTACGAGTGTAGCTTGTTAGCAATACAGCAGAGCAGTTGCAATGTACACTCAGGATCACTTGGCCCCTGTAGTGGTTGTGCCTTCGCCTTTCTCAGCAATGATGAAACCACACATTTCTGTTGTCTCCTTTGCCTCTGGGACACAATAGTACACCCAGTACTGATCCATGTTCGTTAAGTTGATAAAGAAATTTGACAAAAATGTAACATTTTCACTGCTGCCACAGTCCAGTGGCCTTTTATAACGACTGTAGCTAGTTGCAAGGCACAATGTGCAAGCGACCTATATCATGTTCAAAATGTCGTGCAAGATGTAGAAAACTTATTCAAGACTGATTTGGACATTTTTCAATATCGCCTCAATTGTAATACATTGGTCTTTGAGAACAAGGGCCTGGGCCTCCTCATCTCTTACGATTCCTGGTTCTTCACAGAGAGATGGTCTGCAAGTTTGATCATCGTCATCTAGACTTGTTTGACTACATTCACACATCCATTTTTATAATGTCTATGGATGTCATTACAGGTCTCGAAACAGCAGTTCATTTATAACAAAGATGACAATTTTAACACTTTGCTCCATCCCACTTCCCAAATCGAAAAATTCCTGTGGATGTCAATACATAACATATCTGCAAACAAGTGAAAAATTAATTACTTTTATTTTTTGAGGCTCTATGATTTTTGGTACAGTGTCCGTGGTAAACAACGAATGGCAACTCCAGATCTCAACCTAGCATCCAGAAACCTGTTCTGACGGTTCGAGGTGACACACTGCCTGTAATCTCTTCCCAAATTTCAGCTACTATCATTAGAACCAGTCACACAATCCTAGAGCCTTCGCTTAGAGTATTTTTCTGGAAGGACCCAGGGCCAATATTGTTGCCACGCGGTTGTCCTAAGTCCATCTCATCAGCCATTCGTTCTGAGGTCATTGCTCTGCAGTCAGCTGCCCATGGAATCTGTTGGTATGTGCCCCCCCCTCCCCCCATATCCCTCATGCCATTGCTCAGTTTCCAAAACAAGACGAAAAGCTGACAACGCCCGTCCTCTGGGTGTGCTGTGTTATGATCTTTGCCTAAAAAGTTCCAGTAACATTATACAAACCCAACAGCCATCAGGTACTCAACACCCCAAGGGTGGGGCTGGGTGGACCCCCGGGTCCATGGCCCGCAGGCCAGACCAGACCAACACAATTAAATTTTTTAATTATTGTAATGAAATACAATCTAGGAAAGATATTTTGAATATTTTTTACCCAATGAAATGTTAGAAGATTCTACAGCTAATTATAGCTTAACATTTTAAACCATTTATCATAAACATTAAAAAAATTGTTGCTGGTAGTTACTGTCATTGTGTGTGTTGATGTGTTGTGTGGAACTGTATGTGCTTTTTATGGCAGCAGTAAGGCTGCCTTGCAACAGGAAATAGCACAGTCAAGCTCCCTACAAAAGAATTTACAGGCTGTTACAGATGCATGGAAAAAGCTCTGAGCATTGAAAACAATAGAAAATGCTTCCAACACTATTGAAAGGACATGGTGCTGACAGTAACATTTGTCAAGATATTGACTCACTTAAATGTACCTGGCTGGCACAGAGTGGATGATCTTTGGACGGAGTGAGAAGAACGACAGTGCCTTCTCAACTAGTGTTCGATGTAGATGTATCTAAAGCTGCTCTCTCGAATGAAGTGTACCTCACATTAACCAAAATTGGTGACATCAATGTCTCATATTCTGCTTACTTTGGCTACTTGCATTCAGTTATGTGTTATGGAATAATCTTCAGGGGCAATTAACCACTTAGGTGTAAAATACACAAGCATAAAAATCTTCAATGCACTCCCAAGTGATATTAAGTGTCTAAGAGGTAATAATGTACTTTTTAAAAGTAAGCTAAAAAGTTCTTGCTTGAAAAAAGTTTCTATTCTCTACAAGAATTCTATAGCAGAGATAGCTAAGATTATTTGCCATGTATTATTGTGTTTCCTGATTCATTATATCTTGCTGCTTTAATTAGATTAGTTGGTGATCTGTAAGTCAAGAAAATCATCACTTTTACTCTGTAAAAATTGTTTGGATAGGAAATTGTATCTTAACCTCTGTTTGTGAGCGTAACTAGAACTTACTGGTTGTGCCTCTTTATTTTTATTTTCAATTTGTATTCTTAATCTTTGTTTATTGTCCTGATGGGAACAAATGTAATAAAGAATTAAAATGTTTTGACTTGTTCGACATCCATGCTTTACCATGCAAAAATGGATCTATGGAATACATATTGCAATAAATAAATACATAAATAACCATGTCAAGTAGTATTGGAAGTAGTTCCTACAGTACTGAGGTTCACTCTTGCTACACTGGTAACACTGTGTCTGTCATGAAACATGCATTAAATTCGCTACCCGTGTTAATCCCGTCAAGTGTATCATGCCATGACAGTATGGCCATTACGCAATGCACTGAACAAGACATCATTCCGTATTACAGTGCCAACATGGTTGCAGTGAAGGATATGCAGTGTCATAATTGTGCAAATGCAGTGGTGGAAACTGAGTGTATCGATATTCCACACCTCGTACCTACGGACAACACTGGTCTGACTACACTTCAACAATTGGCAGCTGAAAAAGAATCTGTTTCTGGACTTTGAGGACAATGCTACCACAGACTGTAGTTTTAACCAATGAAGTTTGCAACATAATCATAATGCCACTTTCACATTTTCTGAGCCTTCAGTGCAGCGAATTGGATACGAGCAACTGGCTACTACGTCTTCACAACTAGTTTTGTGCCATGAAAATCGCCAGCCGTGCTGCCTTACTACACCAAACAATGCTGCAATTCTCTTTTCAGCCTCACCTCAAAGGTTCAGCTCACACCTCAAACTACCACAGTTGACTCTACTCACTCAGCTTTGTGTTTCGCAACAGTCGACAGCATTTTCAAAGCAACTGGCATTTCAGACGATGATTCGCCTGCCATCTGGCAAGATAAGCCAAACTACTTATTCTGTTGTTGCCGCATGAAAACAAGTGCAGCACAGCAAAGACTGTTTTCTTGCAGAGACTTTCTTGAACCCTGGAATAATAGATGCAAGAGGTTATCTAGGCACAACATACTCATGACAACACGTCCTCACAACTTCGGCATCACCTCTGCACAACTACTGATTGCACTCTCATGCCAGATATGACCTTGTGGATCCTATGGATCATCAAGTTACTGACGGTGTTGCAACTGGCAATGATGGCACAATTCCAACTCTCAAGAAAAGCACAATTCCAACTCTCAAGAAAAATAACTCGCACTAGCAGATTGCATGTTCTCGGTGATACACCACTGGCGAATATTAAAAAGCCAGATGGACACCACCCCACGCAGTGCTACACCAATGACATCGTGTGTGGCACCTGTTCCCAGACAAGGCACCTCGACACAACACAAGGGTTAAGTTACGTCTCTGCAGCAGCCAACGGCATGCCATAACCCAATCATTTTGCCTGCACCATGGAGTAACAATGCACCTGAAGTCACAGATGGCTCACGGCCATGATCTGCTGATTCCAAAATCAATTTGGACAAGCTGCATGCAACTTTTGTTTCCTGTGAGTTCCCAAGACACTTCAGCTTACCTCAATGGGCAAAGTTGCCTAACCTAGCCATGTATAGCGCGAACTCATGTTGCCACTATGATGACCCAACAAGGCTGCTTCTTCGTCTTGGGATTGTAATGATGTAATTTTTCAGTGAGACTGCTGGGGGCATACAGCCACAAGCTTGGGATAGTTTAAGTCTCTTTATTGTGAATCATTTGTCCTTGGTGCCACCCACTCTTCCCATCAGCACCTCCCTGCTGCTGCAAACAGATACCTGTCATTGGTAACCTCTGTATTAAGTCCCCTTGTCTTACCTATAACAAACACAGATCCTAGAGCATTTATGGGAGGTTGACAACACAGGCACTGTCACTGCAATCCCTTCATGATCAGTGAGACACAGCTCTACAGGTTGTTCATAAGCCCCTCGTGACAGACTGGCACTTTGCGTGTTATCACACGGACCAGGTGAGAAAGGTGGAAATTCACATCTGCTGGGATGGTTGCAGGCTGTGCAGCAGGAAAGCTTGTCTTTCACAAACATTTACCCTAACAAACATCTAGTGAAGATATTTGACTCAGAAGTTGGATGGGCAACATAATGGTTTCACTGTGTGTCCAGTCAGCAACTAACCATTTATTACAAATATTCAAAAACTTTTTAGGCAGTTTATTTCCATTTAATGACAACTGCAGTTATCAATATTTTTCTATGCTTGCTTATACGATCTTTGTGTAAATATTTGGGTAGGCTGTGGATGTTGCTCTATGTTTCCCCTGTCATGTCTGTTGCTGACAGTGCTAATTGTTCCTTGTTTCTCATTGCAAACACATGAGCTGAAATTTGTGAACACAGAGTGCTGCTATTGCAGGTCAAGCAGTTAGCAATGTTACATCTTGATAAATAGGGTAACAGAATGAACACTGCCCTTAATGGTCCTGGTGTTCAGTAAGTGATGTTCTTAACCCTTATCTCATGTCCTTTGATTTTGTTTGCTAATATAATTTTCATTTGTTTTAGAGTCATAGGTCTTGGCCATTATATGAATATGACTTTTTTGCATTTATTGTATACACATTTATAAATTTACCTGTCACTTGATAATGGATAGTTTCCAAACTTGTCCCATCTTAAAAGAAAATTTAGAATCCAGCCATTGTGGTCTGTGGGACCTCCTTTCTTACTTTTTTGGCTGCCACATCTACAATGCCAGATTACAACTCTCTGCATTCAAGTCACCACCTCTTTGGAAGGTAGTCAAGACAAAGACACCATCTTGTTTACATTATTTTCATGTACAGTTCCTACCCCTCAGTCTACGGTCTGAATAACCGGCCATGGCAATCACCCCCTTTTCTGCTCCTGCAAATATCCCTTCTTTTCTTCACGAAGTATGAACATGTAAGGTCTGAAAAGTGGGATTGCTATTCTGTTTTAATAATGAAAACAATCAATTTTTGATAATATGATGTAATTGGATAAACAAAAATTCGGCTCACCAAGTGGCAGCAGAACACACACACAAAGGATTATAATTAGGAAAGCTTTTGGAGCCAGTGGCTCTTTCTTCAGGCAGAAGGGTTGAAGGGGAAGGAAGAGAAGCGAAGGAAAAGGACTGGAGAGGTCTAGGAAAAGGGATAAAGGGGTGGATTTTAGAAAAATCACCCAGAACCAAGGGTCTGGGGAGACTTACGGGACAGGATGAGAAGGAAGGATTGATTGTCGGGAACTGCACCGGACGAGAATTGGAAACCTTAAAACTTACAGGTGGAAGACAAAGTAATATGCAAGACAGATTGATTGATCAATTAATTGAGAGGGATTATGGGACCAAATGGCAAGGTTATCAGTCCTGCAATTCCGAAGTCAGTCGTGCTAAAAGTGGACGGATCCAGTCAGGGGAGTCAAATTATAAAATAATGAAGATTAAACACAAACAATAAAAGACATAAAAGGTGAGACCAAATCTATAAACTGGAGGAAAAGAAGAGGGCCGATCCTTCCATGGGGGAGTGGTCGTGGGGTCCCAGACTGAGAAGAGTGGAAAAGAGGCCCCAACCACAACCAACCTGCCCCTGCTCTAAGACTAAAGGAGAACCTTATATCTGGAAATAAAAACCACTTTCACGGAGGAAACTGAGGACCAGTTCAACAATCTGTGAATCGTCTGCTAACATTAAATTTAAGTTATCGGGAAGACTATACTTAGCACAAAGGGCCAAAAGAAGGGGACATTCCACCAATATGTGGGATACTGTCAGTCTGGCTCCACAACCACACTGTGGGGGTGGGTCATTATGTAGGAGTAAACGATGGGTGAGGCTGGTATGATCAATGCATAGGCAGCATGAAACAGTGGACTCCCTCCAAGAGGAGTGGAAGGAAGAGTGCCAAATTGCAGTAGAATCCTTGATTGTATGGAGTTTATTACTATGAGTAGTAGTGCACCAGACGTCATTCCATTTTTGAGCAAAGAGCGATTTGACATAGATCCGCATACCTGCAGCTGGTATCATGAAAGAAAATGGGGGATAAGTACCTCCTTCTCTAGCAAAACGGTCAACCAGTTCATTCCCTGGGATGCCCACATGACTTGGGACCCAGAGAAAGACAACTGAACAGGCAGCACAGACAAGGGCAGAGAGAAGGTCATGGATAGCAGAGACCAAAGAATGATGAGAGTACCGTCGGTCAATAGCCTGCAGGTTGCTCATTGAGTCTGAACACATTAAAACACTGTGGAAGGAGGCCTGAGAAACAAAAAAAGAGGGCTCTGTGAATGGCTAGAAGCTCCACTGTGAACACACTTCATGATCCCGGCAATAAATGGTGTTCTAAGCCAGTAGAAGACGTAGAAGTGTATCCTACGTTATCGATTGTCTTAGAACCATCAGTGTAAAAGATAGTGGCACCCTGGAACTCTGCAAAGATAGTGCATAAGCGATGCCACACAACCATAGGGGTGACAGAGATCTTAGGACCCTGGAACAGATTGATCCTAATCCGGCACCATTCAAGGGACGGGGGGAGGGGGGTATGGGAGGAAAGACACGGGGTGCATTACAGTGAGTGGAGATGGAGATTCCAACAGAGGGAAGTGAAACGCATATGCCAACCAGCAATTCCATCCATGGGTGGGTGTCAGGAGGGAGACATCCCTAATTGGCAAAGAGGATAGGGTACAAGGGATGGTCAGGAAATTGGCAGTTGGTGATTGCGTAAGAAACTAGGAGTTGGCTCCATCATATATGCAGAGGAGGAATCCTCTGCTTCTGTGAGGAGACTATCAATGGGAATAGTGCTAAAGGCACCAATAGCCAGATGCACCCCACAATGGTGAACAGGGTCAAACAGTTTCAAAGTGGAACGAACTTGTGAGCCATAAACCTGAGAACCATCATCTAGTCTGGACAAGACCAGAGCATGGTAAAGATGGAGAAGAGTGGTACAGTCTGCACTCCAAGATGTGTTGGGTAGGAGGCAGAGAGCATTAAGCTTCTGCATACATGTAGTCTGTAGGTGGCGAATGTGAGGTGGCCATGTCAGCTTGTTAACAAAAATAAGGCCCAAGAAATGGGACAGTGCTACAACATCGAGGAACTGGTCGCCTAAATAAAGTTCTGGATCGGGGTGTACTGTGGGTTGAAGACAAAAATGTATAACCTGCATTTTTGAGGGAGAAAACTGGGAGATGGCCCACACAGAGGACCTTCGGATGTTGCCTTGGAGCTGGCACTCAGCAGATGGTACTGAGTGGGAGCTGCACCAGATGCAAAAATCATCGACGTACCACACTGGGGTAACCATTGTCCCAACAGAAGTCACCGCCCATCGATGGCAAAGAGGGCGAGTGACACACACAGCACAGAACCCTGTGGGATACCGTCCTCCTGAATTGGAGGGGCACTGAGTGAAGTGCCAAAGCGAACCCAGAAGAGCCAGCGAGATAAAAATTCATGGATAAAAATCTGAAGAGGACCACAGAAGCCCCAGTCATGGAGGTAACTAAAATGTGATGGCGCCAAGCCATGTCATATGCCTTATGTAGGTCAAAAAGACTGCGACAAGGTGCTGGCAGTGAGTAAAAGCCTGTCTGATGGCTGTTTCCAATTTGAGTGAATGGTCAGGTGGGGATCGTCCTGCCCAGAAACCACTGATACGGGGACAAAAGGCCCCGAGACTCAAGTACCCAACATAATCTGAAGCTAACCATCCTCTCGAGCAGTTTACAAAGTACATTCATCAGGCTACTTGGGAGGTAGCTGTCGAGAGACATTGGGTTCTTCCCAGGCTTGAGGGTGGAGATAACTATACTGTCTCACCATTGCGATGCGATGGAAAAGCACCCGTGAGCCAAATGGGGTTGAAGACCCAGAGGAGATGTTGCCTCTGGGAAATGTCGAAGTGTTGGACCATCTGGTTGTGGATAATTAAATCACTGAAGACTAAGGACTCTCATGAATATGATGGAGTGCCTAGCAGAATGATAAAGTACTGTGCTGCACTTGTTAGACCTGTATTTAGCCACATTTGTAATTTTTCCTTTAGGAATGGTCAGTTTCCTGAATGATTAAAGTACTCAGTAGTAAAGCTGCTTTATAAAAAAGGAGAAAGGGGTAATGCAGACAATTTTAGATCTATTTCTATGCCATCAGTGTTTGCCAAAGTTATTGAAAAGGCTGTGTATGTGAGGATAATTGATCATTTTATAGTGCACGATCTGCTGTCAAATGTACAGTTCGCCTTTACAAGTCGTTTAACAACTGAAAATGCTATATTCTCTTTTTACCGTTTCTAACAAAACCTGCCGTTATATGATTAGTGAACTGAACACTTGTGATGTTACAAAATAAAAGTGATGTTGTTATTCAATGGAAAGTTGGAAATTAAGATTTAGCTTACTGTTTTATCAATCACAATTGGCGTAAGAATCATGGATTGACCATCGTCATAAAATATTGCATATTGAGATGTGATTAGTTTTTACTTGCAGTTTCGCGTGGCTTGAGGCAATCTCAACTAGCGTGCTATTGATTAAGAAATTGCGTTATCGTCTTTCTAATTACTTCATGATCGTAGATACGGTCATCATGATTGACCATTGTCATAAAATATTGCATTATGAGATGTGAATAGTTTTTACTTGCGGTTTCGCGTGGCTTGAGGCAGTCTCAACTAGCGTGCTATTGATTAAGAAATTGCGTTATCGTCTTTCTAATTACTTCATGATCGTAGATACGATCATACCCGGTTGTGAAGTTATTGTTATGACAAAATAATTTCCTAAGGGACCAGAAAGTTCTTAAGGGCGCAAAAACAACTGTAACATCACACTTGGCGCCCGAACAGGGACTTGACCAAAAATTAGTTCAAATTCTTGGAAAATTTTCTATGTGCTTGTGTTAATAAATGTTCTGTCGTTTCATGTACACATCGTCTCTCTGTGAGAATAACGGTCAATAATGCAGTTTAATTACCGAGAGAAAAGAAAAGAAAAGAGACGTGAATTTGCTGAGACAACATAGCGGTATTCAAGCCATCAAAAAGTAAGTCAGAATTTTGCATACGCAGTGTAGTGCTTCAGTAGCAACGTTGATTTTCCAAGTCGATCCACATCCTTTCTATCTCCTTCCCGCTATAGAAAATCTGCTTTATTTTATCTTTCAAAGTAAAATTATTCGTAGTCTGATAATAGAAATTATTTCTCCCCATTGTTAGTATAGCTGTATTACATTTTCAACATGGTGGATAGTGTGTGCAATTTGCAGTGAAGAGCATCTTCATTCATTTGTCTGAAACGTTTAGATTCCATCTTGTCTTCTCGCCAGATAGAATTTCATTTGTTGCTCACGCGAGAGCGGTGCTCTTAGCGGACTCACCACGTCACTGACAAACGACGAAAGCCTTACGTAGCACGTGATTTACTAACGAAAATGGCAGATAGTAAACAGAGACAGGTGACAACAGGAGACGGGAGTGAAGACGTTAATAGTATTCCATACCCTTTACGATCGCGAACGGTAGGTTCCCGTGTGGAAACCGAACTAACCATGTCTGTAACAGGGGAAAGTGACCCTAAAGTCCAAATTCTTCCCGCTGCAGCTACAAATGACCTCGGTGCGTTAATGGAAATGCTGAAACAACAGTTTGACGCAGTAAATGAGACTATAAAAACACAAAATGAGACTGTTAATGCCCGATTAGATGCTGTAAGCGAATCAGTAAAAACACAAAATGAGACTATAAAAACACAAAATGAGACTGTTAACGCCCGATTAGATGCTGTAAGCGAATCATTAAAAACACAGCTAGGCACAATCAAAACAGATCTGCATAAAGAAATTACGGCTGAATTAAATACCCATTTGGGTGAGGTGCAAACTAAGATCAGTGATCAAATTCAGAAAATGCAGAAACAGGTGAAAAGTGAAATAGCTGAAGTATCTGGAACATTAAACACAAAAATTCAGGCATCTACCAAAGAAATAAACTCAGTTAGAAATGCAGTATCTGACATTGAAGGTGTAGTGGAGGATCTGTCGAGGCAGATAGACTCAATCAATATTGAAGAACAGGTTAAGAGCACCGTGAAAGCACACGCGGAGGCATTGTCGGAACACTACAGTGAATGGATAAAGGGTAAAGATATTTTTATCGAAAAGAAGGTCAGGGAGGAGCTTAGGGAGACTGTCAAGGATGTAACTTATGAAATCTTAGCTGCTCCTGGTAAGTCTGGAGACACAGTGGTTTCTGAATTGGGACAGATTCGGAGGACACTTACACGGGATCTTCCCGAGTGGAAGCAGCAAGTAGTGGACGAAGTCAGAATGCTGAGAAACTGGGTAGAAAATCCGCACACGCATACGCAAACTATAGGGAACAACTCTTTAGACGGTGACGAATGTCAGTCAACTCCTTATTGTTCACCGCCTGATTACATGCAAAACAACAGTCCTGTTGAGTCCCGAGTAGGGAAACTAAATGATCCGCCCACAATCGTGAGTTTAATGCAAGAGGAAAGTGTGATTAAGCATCGCACTTTTCCTGTTTTTCATCCGCAGAAGCGAGAAATACACCCCATCGTGTTCCTAAAGAATTTTTCCGGCATATTTCCCAGGAGCTGGACAGACAGACAGCGTATTCAGTTCGTCACTGGCTTTATTTCTGGTGATGCAGCATTATGGGGAACGGAAATGGTAGACACGTGTAGGAATTATGAAGAGTTTGAGAAAATGTTCTTGGCAAAATTTTGGAGTAATGGGGTACAGCAAATTTTAAGGAAGGAGGTGTATGGTGCGGAAATTTTCAATGAGAAGCATGGAAGTCTCCGGCGATACTTTGAGAAGTATCTAGCAAAAATTAAATTCTGGGATTCTCCGATTTCTTCCAAGGACGTAATTATGATTCTCAAAAGCAAACTCCCTGTGTCTATTAGAGAGAAATTAGTAAATGTGTCCGAAGAAGACACGGATGTATTCCTTTCTGTGCTGGATTCCTTAGATTTAATTAGCGAGGATGTGCGCTCCAAGGTTGGCAGAGGCAAATTCTTCCCTGGCAGCCAGCAGAATGCATCGCACGCGGACAACAATGCGCCCAAGGAGAGAGCGAGCTACTGCGACCGCTGTTACCAACCTGCCAGCGGTTATCAAAACGCAAACGGCAATAACTTTAAACGGAAGCAGAAAACCAATTACAGTAATCAGCAGAGATACCACCCAATTTACAACCACCAGGAACAACATCAGTACGGAAACCCACCCTTTAATTCTGCGCCTGAGCAGTATGGAAATTCTCCACAAACTAGTGGTAATTTTTCAAATGGGCCAGTGTACAATCAAAGTTATAGGTCGAAATATAGCAAGTGGCATGGGCAAGGCGGAGGCCACCCAGCACAACATAAGAACAACTATTCACAGGATAGAGGTCCGCGGAACAATTTTCAAATGGCACCAAATGCGAACTTTCCTTCACAAGGAAATGGTTTTGCCGGCAACCAAAAGATCGGGCGACATCAGCCTTCTCAAGTATTCTATTCACAAGTGAATGCACCCAGTGGATTTGCCCCTTTACACCGGCATTTGTACCACATAACCAGCACCAATATGAAACGGAACAAACACTTAAGGCCATGAATGACAAACAGGTTAAACATCCTGCGGAAAATTAGAGGCAGCGCCTTTCAGCCTCCTAGAGGTCGCTGCCGGTTCCAGTGGGGGTACTAACGAATACTCTGATTCTGAGTATGTTAATGCGATACGGTACGACCATGAGACCGACTTACGAGATGACCTTGCACCTGACCTAGAAGCTCAAGACATTAATGACATTTATGATGAACAGGTCCAGGCTTCGATTAAGATTTCTATTGCCAACATTCCTTTCACAGCCGTTGTTGATACAGGACCAAACATCAATGTGATGTCATCATGTCTCTTCAGACAGGTGTCTTCTGTTTCAAAAGTTTTATCATTGCCGATTCAGGGCTGCTCCATATCAGGAGCGATTGGTCCATTGAAACAGAGAGTTAGTTTACAGACACAGCCTCAACTGCAGATAGAATCTGTTTCGGTTTCTTACCTCCTACGTACTGGAAATTTCCTTGTGTGAACTGTTAATGACAGGTATTGTGTTGAACAGCGCATTGACTACATGGTAACGGCTACTACATGTAAACTTTAAGTATTAAATGCTATGTATGGAAAAATTGTTTATAGTGATGGACATGAACTGATATTTCTTCAACAAGCTGAAGCAGGAAATTGAGGTTGCACCAAGAATTTCAATTTAATTTTAAGTTAGTAATAAGAAAAAAAGTGCTTGCGAGGTGATTGCCCGGAGCTAAATAAAATATGTAAAGGTGAGAAATGGAGGAGGATGCGTAAATAAGCACTTCTCTCAAGGTACAAGAATATTTATAGATTTATTTTTAGTAATGTAAGTACTTGAAGTTCTGTAGTAAAAGCCCAAATTACCTGCTTAAAAAAAAGGGTACATGTTCAAACAGTCCAGACAGTGGACAGGAGTAGAAGAAATAGCTTAAAGTTCAGTTAAAGCGTGCTGTTAAATGGAAAAACAAGTGGTAACCCGCATGTGTTCACGCAAGGAGACAATAAGCTGTAGTAAACTAAGTAAGGTGAAATACAGTACAAATGGAGGCAAACCATGAAGCATCAATAATGTAGCGTAAGTACTCCACGAGGCCACTAATTGCTATGAAAGTAAACTATTTCCCTGTGATCTGAGCCCAATGTAAAGAGTATATGAGGAATGTTAGCTGACGAATTGATTTCAGTAGAATCGAGGTACTAAATAACCACACAGCAAGCCCCCTGTATCATAAATAAGTCCAAGTAAAGATCTTCAGAAGATTTGTAGTGTAATCCAGCGACCATCAATACCCTAATTGAAGGCTAATCTAAAGAACAAGCAATGCAGTGATATTTAAACTTAATACTGACTATAACCAGAGTAAGACGTAGAAGTAGCAAAGCATGCTGTAATGAAAGAGGTTGAAATTTATATATGTGCCTATGTTTATTACGATAATTTTATTTACATGCAGATTTTATTGCAAAAATGTCTCCTAAGACACTCCTCTTATGAAATCCATTTTCCTTGTGCCCGTTCCTTTTGATCCTGGTTCATTAACCCAGACCAAGGGTCGACTTGTAAAAGGCACGTGTGCTTCGGGGCAAAGCAGTGCTTATGAGAAATGAGACACGTAGCGTGATGAACTTCGCTAGCTTTGGTAATGTTTGTTATGGACCGGTTGCGTAAACCCAGTGAACTGTCGGTAATTCCATTCATGCAAAAAAAAATAGTAGACACGCGTTACCCTATTTTTTTTAACAGAGAACGATTGCTGAGTACATGAAGCGAAGAGGGAGACCTATTGTTATCCAGTCTGCCCTCAAATTTATAAAATAAAAAATAAAAAAAAAAAAAGATTCAGCGTTAAATGCGTACTCGTTATGTAGTAGATATGCTGCGTGGCAGTAGAAAATGATCTTGGGTGCACTAAAGAATAAATGCAACGAGTGTTGCGAAGCCTGTAGTTCTCATAATGAGGAGATGAGCCCTTAAAAGAAAGTTTGAAAGAATATTTTTAGGTTCACTAGTGAAAGTAAACCTTGAGATATAAAGAGTCCATTCATAAAGCAGTTGTTCACTGGACTTAACAAAAGGAGTGACCATTAATTGTAAATATTAGCTCGTAAGTGATATTTTGTAAATAGTAGAATATAAGTCTTTCTATACCAGTGGAGGAAACGTGCAAAATTGATTGTTTTGTAAATGAACTCTATCGGCGAAGGAACTAAGCACGAATGCTGTGTGAAGATGCACACTAAAGTGCGACGTGCATAATAAAAATAACTGTTCACTGTATATTAGTGGTAGTGTTGTACTGCAAGTGTAAAAAGAAGTCAAGGCTACGACAACAGGTGCAACGCAAAGTTCAGTGTTGTTCTAAGTGCAGCGACAGCTAAAACATTCGTCGTCACTTACCTGTGAGCCTCATGGGAGGCAGTTGACAGGGAAGTTGGAGGCAGCGTCAGTGTCCAGCTCCTCCGATGGAAAACGCGCGCGAGGTGTTTGTATCGATGCACTCGTGTGATACGAAGTTCACAAAAAAAAGGAGCAATCTACGACCAGCAGCTCTGTTACAGCCTTAGCGCGAACGGATACTGAGTATTGGAGCTCACGCAACACTGTGCAGCCGCTGTGAGTGGCTGACGTGTGGGTGACGAAACAATCCAAACTTTAAACTGCTAACCGCCATGACTTCCATCGTACATGCTGGAGGAAAGACATTTGTACACTTGTGTGACTACATTTTCATATGTAAATTAAGCAATTTTCTTGAGTTGAAGTTAAGATGAGTGAGAAGTAGATTGATAGATTACTCAGGCCTTAAAGCCATTAATACCGGCACTCCTGAACACTGCTAAAATGAATTATAACCCTGTCTCTTGATGGACAAAGAAAATGAATGTGCACTATAGGAAGACCCTAAACTCCAGACCAGTCCCGATCCTTAACAAATGTATCCAATAGGTTGTAAGTTATACTAACAATTTTCCACTTCTTCTGTTTCATATTGTAAATAAAAACCCGGGAAACCACTTGAATTCCTGGCATCACAGTGGAAAGGACAGATGTACTGCATGATGAACGCCGTAGACAGCTAACACAGAAAGTGAAAGCATCACGAAGTGTAGTGCTACGTTATTAAACTGTAATTGAACCACAATGAGTCAACAGATGCTCGAACATTGTCCACTCTAGTTTAGTGAAAATAAGCACTCACTGTACTCATGTATTAGTTGTTAAGCTCAAGAGAAAGTAATTTCTGAATTCTATCCCCTGCAGAGCGAAATGAACGTTCACTTATTGTTATAAGCAAATATGGACCAAACTTAAAAATGCACATAAATGTTAGTCTTGGTATTATGGAATGAAGTGACTGATGAACAAAGAATGAAAAACTTTATTTTGAAAAATGATAAATATCTGATATATGTTTATAAATGTAATTTCAATTTAAGTACATGGTACGCCAGTAACATTATGTAAATGTCACACCAAAAATCACGAATATCTCATGAGGACATGAGGATCGAGGTAATCCTTCGGCATTCCCTCTCTCCTCATGGGAGGCAATGAGATATTCGCTATTTTTGACTTCATTAAAACAGCAAATACGAGTAGTTAATACTTTCAGCCAGAAGGCAAATACTTGTTTGTAAATAATGATTAGTGTATAATGAGGCGTCGCATGGCGACGGTGGAATTTTCTAAATAATGTAATTCGTCGTCTTTGGGCGGCAATATAAACAGAAAAATACGGATAGATATGCGATCTTTCACTATTTTGTTCGCTGGAGAACAAATGAAGCCTTGAGCGCTAAGAAGACTTTTACTGTTATTCTCGAGTAAGACGGACGCAGATTTGTGGCGGTCTGATCTAATTATTTTTACTAAATAAATAAAAATGTGTTCCGTCTAAGTTTTGAGTGAAGTGTAGGAAGAAGAACTGTTGTAACTTACCGTGACGAAGCACGAGCGACTCAAGAGGACAATGGCTATATAAAAGAGCGCTCAATGGACATGATATGGACATAAAAATCTACCGTCATTGTTGTATTAAGCTTAAGACTCCAAGATCAGCAGTCCAATGTGCGTGTTACCTTGATAAAAAGAAAACTGTTTTATCGTCTTCTTGCATCAGCTTTAATATTGAATTTCTCTTTTGTGTGATGTTACAGTTGTTTTTGCGCCCTTAAGAACTTTCTGGTCCCTTAGGAAATTTTTTTGTCATAACAATAACTTCACAACCGGGTATGATCGTATCTACGATCATGAAGTAATTAGAAAGACGATAACGCAACTTCTTAATCAATAGCACGCTAGTTGTGATTGCTTCAAGCCACGCGAAACCGCAAGTAAAAACTATTCACATCTCATAATGCAATATTTTATGACAATGGTCAATCCATGATTCTTACGCCAATTGTGATTGATAAAACAGTTAGTTAAATCTCAATTTCCAACTTTCCATTGAATAGCAACATCACTTCTATTTTGTAACATCACACTGGCTTGAGGCAGTCTCAACTAGCGTGCTATTGATTAAGAAATTGCGTTATCGTCTTTCTAATTACTTCATGATCGTAGATACGATCATACCCGGTTGTGAAGTTATTGTTATGACAAAACAATTTCCTAAGGGACCAGAAAGTTCTTAAGGGCGCAAAAACAACTGTAACATCACACAAAAGAGAAATTCAATATTAAAGCTGATGCAAGAAGACGATAAAACAGTTTTCTTTTTATCAATGTAACACGCACATTAGACTGCTGATCTTGGTGTCTGTAATATTAGCAAAATGCATAATTAAAATGAAAATAATACTGAGGAGATAATAGGAATGAGCACTGCTAAATGATTCAGTATTCCCAGAACAAATATTTATTATAACTAAAACATATATCGTACCTTAAGCTTAATACAACAATGACGGTAGATTTTTATGTCCGTATCATGTCCATTTAGCGCTCTTTTATATAGCCATTGTCTTCTTTGAGTCGCTCGTGCGTCGTCACGGTAAGTTATAACAGTTCTTTACACTTCACTCAACTCAGACATACACGTTTTTATACATTTAGTAAAAATTAGATCAGACTGCCACAGATCTGCGTCCGTCTTACTTGAGAAAAACAGTACAAGTCTTCTTAGCGCCCCAGGCTTCATTTGTTCTCCCTCGAACAAAATAGTGAAGGATCGCATATCCATCCGTACTTTTCTGTTTATATTGCCGCCCAAAGACGACGAATTACATTACTAGAAAATTCCACCGTCGCCATGCGACGCCTCATTATACATTAATCATTATTTACAAACAAGTATTTGCCTTCTGGCTGAAAGTATTAACTACTCGTATTTGCTGTTTTAATGAAGTCAAAAATAGCGAATATCTCACACTTCAAAATTCTAGATGTTCAGGTAGATAGTAAACAGTCATGGAAAGCCCACATTCAGGATCTTGTTCAAAGACTTAATGCTGCCATTTTTACTATTCAAAAGGTATCTAAAGTGAGTGATTGTTTGACACGAAAATTAGTCTACTTTGCTTATTTTCATTTGCTTTTGTCATATGATATTATATTTTGGGGTAACTCTTCCCATTCTAAAAGGATATTTTTCACTCAGAAACAATAAGTGGTGCAAGTTCACGAACCTCTTGTCAACCCATTCATGAGTCTGGGTATTTTGATATTGGCCTCTCAATATATATACCCCTTACTGTCATTTCTTGTTAACGATATTACCTTATTCTTGGGAATAAGCAACTTTCACTCAGTTAATACTTGGCGGCAATCAAACCTGCATCTGGATCGGAGTTCCGTAACTCTTGTACAGAAAGGCATGCAATATTTTGCTGCATCCGTTTTCAATAAGCTACCACTCGAATTCAAAAATCTTAGCAGTAATCCACTTTCAAATCAAAACTGAATAGTTTCCTCATGGGTCACTCCTTCTATTCTGTCAAGGGGTTCCTTTAAAAATTAAGCTGATTCTTGTTGTGTTGTTAATTGCATTTACTTAAACTTATGGATTGACTATTTTCGGGTTCATAAACATTTTATTTTTATCTGCTATTACTTTTGTGTTGTAATTTCATGTACTGACATGTTAAATGACCTTGGAGATTTGCTCCTCAATTTGGTCCCATAGAACTTGATGTGTAAATAAAATAAAAAATAAATGGAAATACAGACCTGGGACTGTGTCTCGTGAAGAGGTAAGAACCTGCATTCATTGAAAGGCTCATTATAGGGCTGCATTTCTACCGGAGAAAGGTAGCAGTATAGGAAGAGGATGCCCACGCCGTAGCAAAGTGTGTCGCGAGGTGTTCTGCGAGGACCAATGGTCCAGTGCACAGAGCACCTTGGAGGTTAATACCCCGGACAGTTGACTGTTGCTGGCGGCCAAGAGGGCTATGGAGCTTGGACCAAACCTGCGATGAAGAGGCATACATCCCCTGGGAGGAAACATAGTGCTCCCAGAATTCCTTTTTACTTTGCTTGGTAAGGTAAGACTCAGCATGGAGACGCTTAAAAGTGAAGAGGCTGGTCTGTCAAGGGTGTCACTTAAATTGCTGCATATAAAGGCCAATTGACCCTGCGGAATGCCCATCGTGGGGGCTTGTCTGCTTGGGAGCAGCAGGGAAATGATAGAATCACTGGAAAGTGGTCACTATCACAAAGGTCATCATGGGATGACCATCGTAGGGAAGCCACAAGGGCAGGGGAGGAGATTGTAGATCGATAGCAGTAAAGGTGCCATGAGCGGCACTGAAGTGGGTAAGGGAACCATCATTGATGTGACACAAATCAAGGTCCATAATAAGTTAGTCAATTAGGAGACACCCACCTGTTGAAGTGGCAGTCCCTCACACTGGTGGTGGGCATCGAAGTCCCCAGGGAGGAGAAATGGGGGTGGGAGTTGCTGGATTAAGGTAGACAGTGCAACGTAAGGAAGTGGCCTACCTGGAGGGAGCTAGACATTGAAAATGGTGGTTGCCAGTCATTTGCACTCAAACCACTATTGCTTCTATGTTGGTAAGTACGGGAATCCAAAGTGCAGACCCCACCAGATGCTACCCCAGAGCCAGCACGGTTCAGACATAATGCCCAATAACCATGAAATGTTGTAGAGTGGTCATCACGGATATTATCTTGAAGAACAAGGCAGAACGCATAGGAGGGGACACAACATTTAATTTCTGGTAGATGACAACAGTATCCATTGCAATTCCACTGGATGCTTGTGTGATGAGAGTCCAGGTTAGACAGAAAGTAGCTGAGAGGAGGTTATGTCACTCGGTCAGTAGCTGTCATCGACAAGGATGGGGTGACATCCATAAATAAGATGTCAGACTCAGGTAACAAGGGAGAGATGGCACCTCCGGGGGCACCAGGAGGGTCTTGTCTTGGGATTTATGTTACTTCTTCTTCTCCTCATTCAGAGGTGGAGGAGGGCAGGGCACAGAGGGAGTACAGGCGTCTGCAACATCTGCAACCCAAAGAGCGCGGGTGACGGTGGGGAGCACAGATGATGCATCTTGAGGCCGAGTCGTGGTAAGAGTCTTATGGCCTGAGAGACGCCAGGGGGAGGGGTCCCGGGAGGGAGCTCAATTACTGGCAGGTTCCGAAGATGGAGGGCACTTTTTTGGTCAGGGAGGGGGAGTGGCTCCTGGACGGGAGGTCGTGGGAACTGCAGCGGAGGGGGAGGGGAGACAGGGCTGGGGTAAGGAAGAGGTAGGAGGAGGAAATGAAATGACAGAGGCAAATGTTGAAAATAGTGACACTAGATGGGGTCTCTCATTTTTTGGCGAGCCACAGTATAAGACAGTGATCCAGGGCTGGTATTCTTGGATCTTCTTCTCTCTCTTATAAGACAGGCAAACTGTCATGTGCAGGAAGTGACGGTCAGCACAATTTACACACACAGGTGGCGGAACACAGGGACTTCTGTCATGGTGTGGGTGTCCGCAATCACCACACAGAGTGTCCACCGTACAGCAGGAAGACATATGCCCAAAATGCAAGCACCAAAAGCAACACATAGGTGAATGGACGTACGGCTAAGTCGTATCTGCAGCCCATAAATTTGACCTTCTCAGGGAGGGTATCCTCCCCAAAAGCCAGAATGAAGGCACCAGTATTTGTGCGGTTGTCTTTGTGACTCTTTTTCACATGTCGAACAAAATGAGCACCGCACGGCTTAAGATTAGCCCGGAGTTCCTCATCAGTTTGCAGGATGAGGTCCCTATGAAAAATCACTCCCTGGACCATATTCAGAGATTGGTGAGGAGTAATAGACACTGGGACATTGCCAACATGAACACAAGCATGAAGAGCTGTGGGCTGGGCGGCAGAAGGAGCTTTGATCAACAGGGAGCCCGACTACATCTTACTAAGGGACTCCACTTCACCTACATCTACATACATACTCTGCAATCCACCATACGGTGCGTGGCAGAGGGTACCTCGTACCACAACTAGCATCTTCTCTCCCTGTTCCACTCCCAAACAGAACGATGGAAAAATGACTGCCTATATGCCTCTGTACGAGCCCTAATCTCTCTTATCTTTCTGGTCTTTCCGTGAAATATAAGTTGGCGGCAGTAAAATTGTACTGCAGTCAGCCTCAAATGCTGGTTCTCTAAATTTCCTCAGTAGCGATTCGCGAAAAGAACACCTCCTTTCCTCCAGAGACTCCCACCCGAGTTCCTGAAGCATTTCCGTAACACTCGCATGATGATCAAACCTACCAGTAACAAATCTAGCAGCCCACCTCTGAATTGCTTCTATGTCCTCCCTCAATCCGACCTGATAGGGATCCCAAACACTCAAGCAGTCCTCAAGAACAGGTCGTATTAGTTTTATAAGCAGACTCCTTTACAGATGAACCACATCTTTCCAAAATTCTACCAATGAACCGAAGACGACTATCCGCCTTCCCCACAACTGCCATTACATGCTTTTCCCACTTCATATCGCTCTGCAATGTTACGCCCAAATATTTAATCGACGTGACTGTGTCAAGTGCTACACTACTAATGGAGTATTCAAACATTACGGGATTCTTTTTCCTATTCATCTGAATTAATTTACATTTATCTATATTTAGAGTTAGCTGCCATTCTTTACACCAATCACAAATCCTGTCCAAGTCATCTTGTATCCTCCTACAGTCACTCAACGAGGACACCTTCCCGTACACCACAGTATCATCAGCAAACAGCTGCACATTACTATCCACCAAACTTGATCTCGATATTTCCCAGAAAAAACAATGGCTTTGTGGTGGTGAATGTGTCCCCATCCGTCCTAGTACAAACTAGGTACCGGGGAAAGTGTTTCATCCCAAGACGGCAAGCCTGGCCCTCCTCCCATAGTGTAGCCAGGCAAGGGAAGGTTGCAGGGTCACATGAAGCAGCATTCAATGATCCTTCACCATTTGAAGAGACACCCAGTTGAGAGTGGCCAGAATTTTGCAGCTTGATATACTTCATGCGCCAAGCATCTGCTCTGATATCCCCCACTCCAACCAGGGCTCTCCCCATGGGCACCACCCAGTCCCAGCCAGGAGTTCCGATGCTTCAAGAAGACAAGCAACCATTCCTTGGTATACATGACAAGGCAACAGTTCAGGTATCAATAGTGTGATCCCTGTGTTGTCAGGGGGCTCAGCGATATGAGTACATAACAGCCCCATAACACGGACTGGCTGCACGTGCTGGTGACCTAGCAGGGTGGAAGAGGGCTACAGTGCAGAAGGGAGAGGGGAAGGAAGGGGCAGGAATCCACACTGTAGATGCTGGGGGGGGGGGGGGGGGGTTCTTCCCCAAATGGCTCACACGAAAAACAATGAATTTTGAAGTGAAGATCAAACCTCAAGCGAGGACCTAAACGACAAAAAGGATGAAAGAACAGGCAGAAGCAACAAAACTGCATGCAATATAGGAAACCAGGTGGATGGCCAGGTCAATATAAATTGGAACACGGACAGGGAGGAGGAGAGGCAAATGGGGAAGGAGCGAGGATAGGGAGGGAGAGCAGGGTGAAGGAAACGCAGCCAGGGAAGGAAGAATTGGCTGCAGTATCTTAGGGCGCCACGCACGGACTCACGAGAAAACCGTGAGCCCTCTGGGGATATGCAACACAGAGATTACTGCTAACACATCGTGTACGCGTTAATAACAGTGAAAAGTTAAGTACACTGCATGTAACAGAGGTGGGAGGGGGATGACGAAAAATAGACAGGTAAGAAAATGAAATATGTAGAAAAGTAAAACTGAGTTCTGCAACAGGATATTGTGTGTTGCCAGTATACACCTTCTGCCTATGCCCATTAATCATAACTGATATTTTGGTGGTAGTCGTGCCAACGTAAAAGGCTGAACACTGTTTATACAACAGTTGGTATATGATACGTCATTTCACAGGTGGCTCTCCTTTTGACAGTACATCAGAGTTGTCTCAAATTTCCCCAAGTGAAATTCCCTGATTTCCAGACAAGTTTTAGCATTTTTCCCTGACAAATTTTGAGATCTCAAGGGTAAGTTAAGACGCAAGTTGACAATCTGTCTTTGCAGCTATGGTACAAGAAAAAATATTGCAAATGAGGAAACATTAAAAAAAACTTGCAAGCAGATAGCATTTCCTGACATGAGTAAAAATCCTAAGTACTAACATCAGCATCTTTTGTAATGAACTGTTTTTAGATGGAAGATGCAAGCCAAATGGTACATGTGTTTCATGAAGACCACTGATGTTACTTAATTTCAACGAAACAAAACAACATTTGGTGACAAAAATAACTTTTGCTTGGAGTCACAAGATGCATTTAAAATACCTTCACTGATTTCAGAAATAACCTCAGAAAAAAGTAGGCCTCTTGAGAAGAAATGTATAAAGCAGGGAAGAATGGTGTAAACCAACACTGTAGTTGACCACCAATAAAATGTTGGTTCTAATATGTTCTTTATTCTTGGCTATTACCCACCGTGTTATGTCTGTTATCTTACAGGTATTGTGAGATTTTTCTTTCGAGACATATGTGAGTACATAACAGCAGAAACTGCCAGAAACTGTCATAATTTTCTTCCTCTTATCGTCCATACTTTCTGCTAACATATAAACTACTTTTGAAGAGCCAACATGCTCTCGAGCAAATAAAATGTCTATAAAATGCCACACTGTACAACGTACTTGCGGTGGGACAGTCGCATTCCTGAAACCCATCGCCCATGGCCTCTGGCCTGCCGGGGAGCACCGCAGTCCTGGGTCCACTGCATTACAAAACACACACACACACACACACACACACACACACACACACACAGACTCGGCCTGCAGGCAGGTAGGTTGGTGAGACTACATTTGATGGGTAGGACCTGCACTTTAGTGGGAAATGGAGGGCTTCAGATCGGCAGATACCCACAGAAATAGCCTGCAGATTTGGCCTTTCATGGAAGTCCACTCGTGTGACCAGCTTTTTAAATGTCACAGACACCATGTTGCTGAATTGAGCAGAGGTAATCAATACTTACATCAAATAACTTCTTCAAATACTCTGAGAATCAATAATAATGAGGATAGGTAGCAACTCGCCGAAAAGATTGCTGCGTTGCAGACAGGCACATAGAAAAGACAATTACACTCTCACAACTAAATTTTCGGCCATAGCTTTTATCAGAAAATGAGCTCACACACATTCACACAATCACTCAGACACAACTCATACACTCATGACCGCCTTCTCTGGCTGCTGCGTCAATTGTTTCTGAGAATCAGATCCAAACGAACCACTCCTCATGCCTCCCTGCCTCGCGTTGGCAGCTGTTAGGCTAGCAGCAAGAAGTGGTGGCAGCACTGATTGCAAGCTGAGGGGAGTGGTATGAAGTGGAGAAGCAGTAGGAATGAGGGAGTAGGGAAGTGGTGCATCCTGTCAGCGACGATGCAGGACACTTCAGTAAACAAACCATTTCATCTACTGAGACAAAAACGCGATATTTGAGTTTTTTCTTTTTTTCAAATTTCCCTGATGAGTTTGAAATTCATGATTTTCAGAATCTGTGGCAACCCTGTATATGTTTTGTCAGTTACAGGTGGTGGTAGCAGGGCGCACAGCGGAAGTCTTGCAGCATGTGGTCTGACAAGAGTATTGTGAAGAGCATGCTCTAAAACATGACAATCGTGACCTCAGTGCTTGTTTCACCACGCGCATATCTGGACTCTTCCCCCAGACACCAGTTTTTCAGAACTCCGCAGGTGGGAACTAGTGTCTTTGGTTCTGACCATCCACCTGGTCTTAATTTATATTAATTTCTTCCGTCTCAGCATTTCTTCACAGTAACTACTAGTTTCTTCACTCCCACCTCTGTTACAAACAATGCACTTAGCTTTCCAGTCTTAATAACTTATACAAGATGTTTTAGCAGTAATCTCTGTCTTGCATATTACCCTGTCTTCCACCTTTAAGCTGTAAGGTTTTCAAATCTTGTCCGCTGCAGTCCCCAAGAATGTTTTTACTTCTCAACCTGTCCAACGAGTCTCTCCTGACCCGCAGTTCTTGGTGAATTTTCCACATTTGCCCCTTTTCCTAAATCTCACCAGTCCTTTTCCTTCACCCCTCTTCCTTCCCCTTCAACTCTTCTGCCTGAAGATGGAGCCACTGGCTCCAAAAGCTTGCCTAATTATGACCTTTTATGTGTGTGTTCTGCCATTGCTAGGTGAGTAGATTTTTTATCTGTCCAGTTACATTAAATTTTCTGTTTTTTGTGCTTCTATTGGCAGTTGTATGATCTTGACTCCTAGAGCTCAGTACTGGCCAGGTATTGTTTCATAATTTTATCTGTCTGATGTCACTCACCAATTTGATAATGCAAAGATATTTTTGAGTCCCAACTGTTAAGAAACACAATGTTGGAACAAATGCACCAAATTATGTCATATTGAACTGATGCCTCAATTGGGACAGTAAGTTTCCTTTTGCACACAGTTAACAATAGAGCAGAGGTTTCCCAACATTTCCTCTGAGGGAACACTTTCAGAATCCTCGTACTTTGATGGAAGACCTTGCTTATTTTGTAGGTCAATAAAATTTAAAAAAGGACCGCCACATTCTTAAGAGTTTTTCACAGAGCACTTATTCCCTTCCCGCAGAACATAATTTGTGGAACCATGCAACAGAGTTGTTTACATGAGGAAGTGTTATTAAAAGTTTCTCAGTAATATGAATTACTACAACTATTTCACTAAAACATGGCTAAAGCAATATTGTAGAGCAGTGAGTCCCAATATCAGTGAGTACTGGTTGCAAAAGTTTAGTTGTGAAATGCCCACTTTGGCAAAGCAGTGACTCTTGTGGTTGGATGAAGATGGATCCTGCATTCAGGGAACCAATGGTGCTGACCATAGGTACACTACTGCACAATGTATCAGATGTAGATGCTTGTTTCGTTGAATACCTTAAATGCTGCTGTCAATTTACAGGAAGTTTCCTCATACAGATATTTACAGTGATTCCTTCAGCATACTTGCCACACATGTTGCATATGATTTCCTTCACCCTGTCTCAATCATTTCTTTTTGAGAACACATTTTTTAAATTTTTCACTGTCTTTCTTGTCTTAATTATTTTGCTCCAAGTATTCTGTGTTCACAACTTTTGAAAGACTTATCCTTTACTTCCTTGCACTAAATCCACATCAGTTAACTAGCACAGTACAAACAGAAAGCAGACTACATTTACAACCAAGTCTAGCATGTCATGAGGCCATGAATGGGCCAGCAGAAAAACAACTACAAAAACTGAAGTTGGAGTTATTGTAACTTAATGGGCAGCTCAGAACCCTGAACTGAACCTAACTAAATTAACTGAAGACAAGTTACAGTTTTAGTTGACAGCCATACTATAATTTCCTAGCACAGAAATAAAACTGTTCAGCATGCTGCAGGAGTAATGGAAGGAATTACCCGTAGATGTCATCCACCACAATTCAGTGGAACAGGAGAGTACACAACTGACAGAGGTGAAGTGTTACTTGTATCGTGCTGACCCCATAATAGTTCCAAGTATGTAGTTTCTTAACAGCTTTCAGTCTTTCAATGGCAGTATAGCACATTTTCCATCGCTGCATCAGGGAAGAAATATGTAAGAATCTTGTCAAAAGCAGTTACACTATGTAGATTAGTTTTTTTTTAAAATGCATTAATATATTTTAAAATTTGGATAACAAACAATATCTTTACAAAATTACAGCTGCCAGCAGCATTTCATATACAAAGAAGTATTTATACAATTCATAAATAGTGAATTAGATAAACTCTACTTCAAACAAACAACACAAAGCTGGCGCAAACATGCTTTCACACATAAATTGTGTAAATGATAACTGTTTACACTGTACCATGGTGCATCAAAGTGGGAAACACCCTCAAATTGTCCTACAAAAGCCACCCTCTTGTCCTCTTATGTCACTGGCTCAGTAAGTTATTTCGTAAACATTATTATTTTGAACTTTCCTGTGAGGGTACTGAGGAAAGAAGACTTTTGCTAATGTTATGCAAAAATTAATTATTTTTACAATTGTATCTACACTTAACCCTTACAACTACAGTGTTTTTTTTTTTTTTTTTTTTTTTTTAGTAAGAAGGGTACACAAACAAAACAATTTAATTGTCAATTTTATGCTGCAAAATTCACAATAATTTAAGGTAAAATTCACACAATTATCATTTTACAAGTGCAAGAGAAAGTGGATTTTTAATATTCAAGGACGATTTTAACCAAAATGTCACTTGGCACTAGTACGCTGTAATGCAGTTGGCTTTTGTAGGCCAATTTGAAGCTGCTTCCCAGCTTGATTCACAACAAGTGTCCTGAATCGATCTGTACACCTTGATTTTATCCACAGCACTGTGGTGCATTGTAAACAATTATTGTTTACACACTTTATATAAACAAAAAACAGACAAATGTTACTTTCAAGGGGAAACATAAAATAAAAATTTAGTTTTCAAAAGTACTATTACACAAAAGCTCAACATAAGCCATCAAAAAGCTACTGAAAGATTCAAAACTATACAAATACTGGTCATAAAATGTAACAATACATACTAGCAAATAGAAATGTAACAACACATAATAGCAAATAGTGGAAGTAGAGAAATTAAATGATGAAATAATAACTGTCATAAAAGCTCTTTGCAGTACTTTGACCAGAATATTCACAAACTCATGGAAATAAATGCAATGTTTCATGAGTGAAATAATTCTATGACTTATACATTTACCAAACGTTTACAACAAATTAAGAAGAAAATCTTAGAGCAGTTTGTTTCAAATGTTACCAATTACTAGTTCAACCTTAAAAAAATAGTTAAATTTAGTCACACACTCCCATTTCCCAATCTGAATCATCAGAATCAACAGTTTTCATTCTTTTGGACTTTAGGAATCTCTTTGCTGTCTTTGTTTTGGTAATAGTTATCTCTTTGACAGGGCCAAAATTATATCTTGCTTTTAATCGTTCTCTTATGAAGAGACCTTTGATTAATCGTCTCCAGTTTCCATAGATCCGTTTTAACCTCTTCTCTTCATAGCGCGTCTCTGCTGCCTCTTCTTCCTTGAAACAACAAAAATGATTACACTATGCAAACTGAAATCCAGAAGTAATGTCTATAAAAATTATATATGTTAAAGGACAGCAATATTAATGGTGTGAAACAAAATTTTATACAGGAGGTGTGCAAAAGTACATGATGTAATTCAACCAAAGTAAAATGTAGGAATCTATAGAACGCTGGAGTGAATGGGGAGATTCATCATCCCAAACTTTTGAAACTTCCTGGCAGATTAAAATTGTGTGCCAGACCAAGACTCGAACTTGGGACCTTTGCCTTTTGCGGGTAAGTGCTCTACCAACTGAGCTATCCAAGTAAGACTCACGAACTGTCCTCACAGCTTTAATTCCACCAGTACCTTGTCTCCTACCTTCCAAACTTCACAGAGGCTCTTCTGCGAAACTTGCAGAACTAGAACTCCTGGAAGAAAAGATACTGTGGAGACATGGCTTAGCCACAGCTTGGGGGATGTTTCCAGACTGAGATTTTCACTCTGCAGTGGAGTGTGCACTGATATGAAACTTTCTGGCAGATTAAAACTGTGTGCCGGACTGAAACTCGAACTTGGGACCTTTGATTTCACGGGCAAGTGCTCTACCTAACTTTTGTTTAAAAAGAGGGGCATAGTGAAACATGTTACAAAGTGAGAATATACACAGCTGAACAAATCAAAAGCTGATATAGGGTAAGGAATAGGATGAGATAAAAAGGACGATGACTGAAAGTTGACAGAAACAATTACATCAGCTACCCTAGTACAAGTTCAAAAAGCCTATTAAAAGATTCGCTTTTTATTTCATAATATTACATGAAATCTTATCTGTAGTACTGTCAACAAGTCAAAATCATGCACTCAGTTGCTCACTGATCATACTACCTCCAAAATAGGAGGTGACAAAATAATGGATGATACTCTAAATCCCGTCTTTCTAAACTTTTTCACTGCAAAACATCAAAGAACAATTCCTCCTTGCACCTTTTACACAGATAAAAAAAAAATATATATATAGACATAAAAAGGTAGAGTGCAGTCTAAAAGTAATTGAAGTCAGTCTACAGAGAGGTCACTGGACCTGCTGTGGTACTATTTGTTAGTCTTAATGCCTGTTAATCACATGAGGTGGTAATTCCTCTAGTAGCAGTCTGTCATAGATCTCTGGTGGTGCAACAGAGGACTCTTCCCCCCCCCCCCCCCCCCCCCCCCCCCCTCCGACTTGAAAAAGGTGTGGACTGTTCCAGTGATCAAGAAAGTTAATGGGGCACATATACAAAACTAAATCACTAACACGAGTCTGTTGCAAAATTATGGTACATCTTCCATTCTCACTTCTGATGATTTTATATAAAGTCTATAAAGTCTACATAGAATTCACAAGCACTAATCTTTCAGAATACAGCTCACTCTGTCTAATCACAAGAGCCTGGAGACGTCACCTAGTGAAGCTCAAGGGTTGCCGCTCTGTTTCTTTACTTCTGGAAGACCTTTAACACAGTTATGTACTGAGCAAGGGAATGATGCCTGCTGCATTTAGGAAGAGTGGGTGACCTACACAGCAAGAAGTAGAAATGGCAACACTTGTCTAAACAAGAGTATTTACTTACCACAGAGTCGATCCATGAAGCAAGACACTGCTGAAATTAATTTTAAGGGAAAGTGCCTTATTTTACTGTGTTACATGTGAGCAATGTGAGAGAGGGTGACAGCTGTCATAATCTAGTGTTTTAGGTATCACACGTATTGGTCCTACATACTGGCCATAAAATGAAGTCACACCTTCAGGCATTATGGCCTTTACCTTTATCTACGTCTACATACATACTCCACAAGGCACCACATGGTGCACGGCGGACGGTACTTCATACCACTACTAGTCAGCCCTTTTCCTATTCTACTTGGAAATGGAGCAAGGGAAAAATGCTTTCTGCATGGCTCCAGATGATCCCTACATTCTTATTATCATGTGTTCATGGTCTGTTTGTTGGCAGCAGTACATCATTTCGCTCTCAGCCACAAATGCCAATTCTCTAAATTTTCTCAATAGTGTTTCACAAAAAGAATGTCGTCTTTCCTCCAGAGATTCTCATTCGAGTTCATGGAGCATCTCCATAATACAGTTGATCAAGCCCACTGGTAACAAATCCGCTAGCACACCTTTGAACTGCTTCAATTTCTTTCTTTAACTAAATGTGGTGGGACCCCAAACACTTCAGAACTACTCAAGAATGGGCCACACCAGCATTATATATGTGGTCTCCTTTGTAGATGACTACACTTTTCTTGATTTCTCCTAATAAAACTAAGTTGATCATTCATCTTTCCTCACGCTGGTCTTAACAGCTTGTTCCATTTCATAAAGCTTTCCAACATTACACTTGGGTAATTAATCAATGTGACTGTGTCAAGTAGCACACCACTAATACTGTATTAGAATATTATAGGATTGTTTTTCTACTCATCCACATTAACTTACATTCTTCTACATTTAGAGCAAGCTGCCATTCATTACACCAAATACAAATTCTGTCTATGTCATCCTCAATCCTCCTCTAGTCACTTTCCTGTACACCACAGCATCTTCTGTAAAACAGTTACGGATCTCTGCTCACTCTGTCAGATCATTTATGTACATACAGAACAAGATGAAAGTATCATTCTTCCCTGGAGCACTCCTGGTGATTCCCCTTTTCTGATGAATACCCGCCATTGTAGTGGGACACGAAATTGAAGCGTCACTCATCCACCAGTGTCAGCCCAGTTTGCAGGTGAATATAAGTTTAATTTAGTGTTTTGTTTTCGTATTTTGTAATATTTGTGAATTATCTAAAGTTTTGTATTTATTTTTATGTTTCATGTACGGAGAGGATGGCGCAACGAACGGAGACAGCATCTTCACTGCCGGGACCAGAGAGAAAATTGCTGGCCACTATACATCGCGGGTCGACAGCCAAAGAGCAACAGAAGATCCTGAAACCGGGTTGTTGCATCGTGCTTCTAAAAACTGAAAAAATAACAATTTGTAATGTTTCTACAACAATGATGTCATAGAAAGTTTAATCATGTTGTAAATGTTGAGTCCTATCTTGTCAAGGCTCATGTTCACGTCTATATGTAGTATATATGAGGATAATAAACTAGTGTATACTACAAAAGTTTAAATACGTGTTCCGAGAATTTATTTATGAAGAATTATATTGAGGAAGAAGTATTACTGATTTATTTGACAAGATTATTAATTTTTGACAACGTTCATCGTGAGTTTGAGTCTTAAAAGTTTATTCAATGTGGTTTTAATATTTATTAAGGCAGATAACTTGCATTAATATAATTTCTGAGAAGAACAAACGACATCTAAATTGAAAAAAGTTTGCGCAAATCAATTGGACTGAGTGACATAATTCTGTGCATACGACTCAAATGATGATGTTTTAATTACAGTTTCGTTCAAAAACCATTCAGAGACAACTTTAAAAAGAATTTAAATAATTTTTAAGTGTTTTGTAACTGACGTAGGTGACGAAGTCTGCACATGGTCATACGTCAAAAGAAAATCATTTATACAAAACTTACGTCGTTACACTACACCATCCAGAACAGCGTACAACTGTTACTTTGTGCCACTCTCATATCTGCGATATGCTCAGACCTTTGTTAACGATCTCCTGTGAGACACTGTGTCATACACTTCCTAGAAATCTGATAATATGGAATCTGCCTGTTGCCCTTCATCCATGTCACTGGTGCATTACTGCAGCTATCTCAATCAGTGCGCAGGGAGGGGAGATCAATTATTTTAGGAAGCCTTAAGATGGTATTTTGTGCTTCAGAAGCAACAGACCTGAAGAACTGTAAAACTTTGTACTGAATCATACAGAATAAAGGTACTGTTTATGTTCCTGTGTGCGACTATCTTATATTTCAAATAATAATGACATACTAAGGAAGACAGTGATTTTTAAGGATTTGGAGCAGCATATTCACAGTTCAAACCAACACAGAGAGAAGGAAGAAGAAAATGGAAGGAATTTTCTTTCAAGCAGAATAAGGTTTATTAATACCTAGAGAAAAGATTTTATTGATTACCACAGCAATAAAATGCCATATTAATAAAAGGTATGTTTGTTTTCAGTTAACAATTAGTGTACTCACAGAACTGATGCCTCTCACTTATCTAGAGGTAAAAATGAGAAGTACACAATTACAATAATTCGTCAGAATTTAATGGAAAAATATGTTGTAGCCTAGTGAACAAAATACACACCTATAGTATACCAGACCCACTATGTTACTGGACTGAAGACTTAGCAGAGAGTACATATCCTTAACACCCACAAGGTCTAGCAGCTTTAAGTCGCAGGGCAAACCGCTGTGAGAACAGTTTGCAGTGGGTGTGCTAGTCAGAACTGACGCAAAAAATGACATTTCAAAAAGTTTTATTTCTCTACTGAGTCAACTTTTCATGTATCTGTAAACTGAACCATTATCACATTTGTATATATGAACCAGTGTTTTCATGTTGCACATGAAATGGAAAGAGACAGTCTCACTGTCAATGTGTGCTGCAGACTTATGGACTACGGCATTAACAGCTCAGTCTTTTTTAGTGAAACTCCCATCAATAGTAATTTGCCTAGATGTGTTGGAGAGTTTGCTGTGCTACCAGCTGGAACATCTGCAACCTGCCATCATACCTGCACAGGATGGGGCACCAGCCAGCTGACAACTAAACGTCTGGTTTCAAAAGTTTCTATAGTTCAATTCTTTTATCTTGGCGGCTCGCGCATGCCCGCCCAGACTCTGGAGATTGCTGCGTTGCCAGTTGCACACGACGCACGCGCCAATAGAAGCAGCGCCATAGTATAGCATAGTTCGCAAGCTTACGTGTAGGGGGGAGCGCGCAGTTCATGAAGTAAAGCCACCACGGCCGCATTAACCCTTTTGCTGCTACAAAGACGTGCTCCCTGCATTCCGCGCTGTGCGCGATTTTGTCACTGCACTGCTCGCCTGTGCAGACACATTGTGTTCCGACTGCTTTGACACTCTTTATCATTCGATTCCACAAAAACTATTTGGCTCAAAAATTAGATTTTTACCTATCTTCTTGACTGATACCTTCCCCCCATAAATGACTTAATTTTGTTTCGATGTTCAACGCAGTTATTATGCAGCATTAAATATAGTAAACCATTGCACGAAATTTTGAAGAGTTTGCAGAGGTACAAGTCCATAGAGTATACTTTCCGTATGGTCGATTTTAGTTGCCACAATGTTGAGAATGAAATGTGGACAAGATACCTATATATTTCATTTAATTTAAGTACCACATAAGTGTCGTATGTAATATTGAGAAATATTCCACCTTTCGCGACTGTAACAAAAGTTTTACTTACACTGGGCACGTTTGGCTTTATTTTAAAGCACTTCAATCAATCAAAAGGAAGTAGACAAAATACATTAAACAAAACTGTGGACTTACAAAAACATTAGGACTTGAATATACCGTCTGTCAGTGAAGTGCTCAGAGCTATGTCAAATATAATTTTGTGTGTGGCACACACAAACAGCATTTATTTGCTAAAACACTGATGAGCCAACACAAACGTTGAATATTGTGCTACCGCAGCACAAAACTACGAAAGGTGACTTGGCAATGGAGGACACAAAATACAGTCCTCTTATGATGCTTCAAAAGAGAGAAACGCGTCTGGTCTAAATAAGTCGCTTATTACAGTTGCAGAAGAGGGATATATTTCAATACCATTGGTAAAACTGCGACTGTGGAACAAAAACAAGAAATAGAACATGAATACCATTGTGTATGTGCCATACCTTTCATCGATGGAAGTGCTTTAAAATAAAGCCAAACGCGCTGTGTGTATATAAAACTTTTATTACAGTCGCGAAAGACGGAATATTTCTCAATATTACATACGACACCCATGTGGTACTTAAATTAAATGAGATATTGTTATACAGCAAATATTATATGAAATTTAGGTATCTTGTCCACATTTCATTCTCAACATTGTGGCAACTAAAATCGACCATACGGAAAGTATACGCTATGGACTTTTACCTCTGCAAACTCTTTAAAATTTCGTGCAATGGTTTACTACATTTAATGCTGCACATCAAAACAAAATTAAGTCATTTATGGGGGGAAGGTAACAGGCAAGAAGACGTGTAAAAATCAAATTTTTTGGCCAAATAGTTTTTGTGAAATCGAATGATAAGTGTGTCAAAGCAGTGGGAACACCATGTGTCTGCACAGGCGAGAAGTGCAGTGATGACAAAATCGCGCACAGCGGGGAGCATGTGTCTGCAGCAGCGAAAAAGTTAATGAAGAGGCAAAGCACTAGAAATTTCATTCAAACGAATAAAATTCGTGAAGTAAGTTACTCCAATATTGATTTTAAATAAAGTAAATATTAAGCACCGCACAAGGTTTGAACTCTTAACCTTTCACTTGGCAGCCCAACACCTTAACCGTTCCGCTACCTCTGCTCATCGAACAGTGTAACTCCATAATGACTCTAACACCTCACGCAACTACTTATAAACACTGTTGGTATGACTATGAATTACACACGCTTCGTCGAAGTACAATAGGAAATAAACAATTACTGCTGTTCTTTATTGCGAAAAAGCAGTTCGTAAGATTGAAACAAACACCTTTCCTTGCTATCGCCTGAATTAGGAATCTTATTGCTTGTTTGGTTTAATTAATTAATAGAATATGAAGCAATTGGTATAAAGAATGCTTTTTCCAAACTTTCTGTAAAAGAAAGTCTGCTATCAAGACATTGCTTTTGTTCTATTACTTTATTTATGACTGAACGTTTCTAAAACTGAAGACACTCGTCCGTGCTCTGCACTGCTGTCGAGATGTGGCAACGTCGTTCTCTGTTCATTGGCTGACTGTGTTTTGTGACGTCAGATGCGCAGAACGAACCTAAACTCGGCCGCCAAGATATATGACGTGCACTTTAGTTAGATGGACTGGACAAGAAGGTACTATTCAGTAGTCACATCGATAAACTGAACTCACATCGCTAGATTTCTTGTCATCGGGTTGGTAATGGATTAGGTGTTCTAGACCGAGGTTACAGACATACAGGACTTTAAGAAATAAATTTGCAGTGCATTTGAACAGATCATGGAGGATTTTCTGAAAATTGAATTATAAAATTTTTTTTATTTTATATGTCTAGTTCTGCAGGACAAAGTTGGGGAGCAAATTTCCTCCACGATCATGGAATGAGTCAGCACATGAAATTAACATAAGAAAAGTTAATAACAGATAACATAAAATTTATACAAATCCTATGCAAACAACAAGCTGTTGAGTATATACTAGCATAATCAACAATACAAGACAGGAATTAGCTGAAATCTTTTCCAGGAACCCTCCGACTGAATAGAAGGAGTAAGTCATGAGGTAATTCTTCAATTTGGACTTAATAGCGTGACAATTATTATTGAAGTTTTTTAAGGTACCTTATTGAAAATGGATGCTACAAAATATCGCATGCCTTTTTGCACCCGAGTCAAGGAGATGCAAACCAAATTCAGATTGTTCAAATCCACGTGCAACCATCATGATTAAGGTTTCCTATGATTTCTCTAAATTGCTCCAGGCAAATGCAAGCTTGATTCCTTTGAAAGGGCATGGCCGATCTCCTTCCCCATCCTTGACACAATCTGAGCTTGTGCTACGTCTCTAATGACCTCAATGTCAATAGATGTTAATCCTAATCTTCCTTCCTTCTTCCAAATTCAGACGGTTTTCTGCTTAGTACAAAATGAGTGGAAGCTGCTAATTCTTGGGAATAAGCTCATACTGTTAACCAAAAATGACACTTAAAAAAATGATGGCAAAAATTTTTTCGGAAATGCATTTGTCTAGGTAATATATTTAAGTGATTAACATTGCAAGATCACTGGTTAATGTAAGCATGAGACAAAGCCATTGCAATGGTGAAATGCTGGTATATTAATAACTGGTGTAATGGCCAAAATGTTAAATGCAAGCATGATAATGTGCATGCACTGTGCTGTGCAGGTGCCAGATGTCAGTTCGTGGGATGGGGTTCCATGCCTGTTGCACTTGGTCAGTCAATACAGGGGCGGTTAATGCTGTTTGTGGATGACACTGGAGTTGTCGTCTGATGATATCCCATATTTGCTCAATTGGAGATAGATCTGGTGATTGAGCAATATGTGGGTGAGCGCTATCCTGTTGGAAAACATCCACTGGAATGCTGTTCATGAATGGCAGCACAACAGGTCAAATCACCAAACTGACATACAAATTTGCAGTCAGGGTGCATGGAATAAGCACAAGAGTGCTCCTGCTGTCATACAATATCAGACCCCACACCATAACTCCAGATGTAGGTCCAGTGTGTCTAGCACATAGACAGGTTGGTTGCAAGCCCTCAACCAACTGGTCTCCTCTTGATCAACACATGGCCATCATTGGTACCAAGGCAGAACCAAGCTTCATGACAGAACAGATGTTCACCCCACCCTCCAATGAACTCTCTCTTTTGACACTACTGAAGTCGCAAATGGTGCCATTGGTTTGGGGTCAGTGGAATGCATGCTACAGAGTGGCTGGCTCAGAGCTGCTCTTGAGTAACTGAATTGTAACAGTTCATTGTGTGACTGTAATGCCAACTGCTGCTTAAATTGCTGATGCAGATGCAACAGGACGCGCCACAGACCCATGCCGAACATAACGGTCTTCCATCTCAGTAGTGCCACATGGTCATCCAGAGTCCAGTCCTCTTGCAATAGTATATTCTCGGGACCACTGCTGCCAACAGTCATGTACCGTGGCTACATTCCTGTCAAGTCTTTCTGCAGTACTGCAGAAGGAACATCCAGCTTCTCGTAGCCCTATTGCATGGCCTTGTTCAAACACACTGAGGTGTTGATAATGGCATTTTTTATTGCCATAATGGGATTCTTGAGTAACAACTCGCCACATCTAATCTCAAGGGTAACTAACGCTCACGACCACTATAGTGTGTATTTAAAACAAATTTGATTTGCATCCACATAGTGGTGCCACTATTATGAGACTGGTGTGAAGTTTTAATAGATATCATTTTTCAGATGTAAAAACACACCTACCAACTTTTGTTTATGTTGCACAACTCCTCCTTGGTGTTGTGACTTTTTTCCTTATCAGTTTATATTGAGAGGCTAATGTGAGAATCCCCAGACTTCTGAACCGAAGTCAAAAAGAGGTTTGTGAACTTACACCACATATTGCTCAAACTGTCTGTAGGAGCCAAAAACACACTTTGTGAATGGGAGAGTTAGCCAGAATATGCCATGTCATAAGCGAAGTTGAATCATTTTTGTGTTGGGCTATCACTTATTGGAGATACTGTTGTAATGATAGATAAAGCAGTATTCAATTTTCAGACCGTGTATAGAACATTCCATATTTGCTTACCATCTACCTGAATACCTTGGAATTTGGATTGTTCAGGCTCACTTATCATATGCACATTCTGTGTAATCAGTTGCTGAATTGTGTGTCAGAGACCATAAAAACTGAATCTTACAATGATTTAGAATTGATATATTTTCTACAAACCATGGACATATGTCTTCAACCGTGTTATTCAATATGCCTATGCTGCACTCAATGTCCTTCACTAGCAAGCTAGTATCATCAGTAAACAGAAATATCACGGGGAGAAACAGTAGTGGTCACAACACTGACCCCTCCCTCCAACTTCACAGAGCCCCAATCAAATGCCACACCATAGCCATTCTCATTACTGCAGAAAGCACCTTCTTTAGGAAACTGACCATTCCTGAAGGAAGAATTACAAATGTGGCGAATTACTGGGGTAACATATGCAGCACAGGGCTTTAGTATACTGTTAGATACCCCATCATATCCATGGGAGTCCTGTCTTCTGTGATTTAATTACTGTCTCAGTCTCCCTCTTGGCAGTATCACAGAAGTGTATTTCAGCTAGCAGTCTTGGAAAGCCATTTTCTAAGGGAGTTATATGAGTCCCCATAGAAATAAAGTTTATATTTGATTCACCTGTTATATTCAGAAAGTGTTTGTTAAATGCTACATATATATTTGACTTAACAATATTATTATTATTTCTTTAAATATCACATTTTCTTCATATCTTCGAATTGTGCTACTGGCTAGACACTTCCTTCATGACTGATCATATGCTTTTAATTTTACCCTCAGATTTAGGTATTCTATTTGCATACCATATGCTTTTTGCCTCTGCAATGACTTTTAAGAACCTTATTATACTGCTTGTGTACTGCAATTTCCTGATTGCGGCCATTTTCGCACATGCAAGCGCGCGTGTGTGTGTGTGTGTGTGTGTGTGTGTGTGTGTGTGTGTGCACCCAAATTCACAAATTCCTTTTAGTTAAAATTTATACATCATGGTGTAAACTTCATTCTCGTCTTTCCTCCTATCTTTATCACTATATATAGGGACCAGAAAAATGTAGCATCTAGTTTTTGTTTGTAAATGGTTAGATGCACAAATTTAAAAAGTTGTCATGCTACACAAGTGAAGTTTTAGTTCTTTCAAACTGACTGTTTAAAACAGAAAAAGTATTGACTGGGAATGAATGCTTTTATTCGAATGTTTGGTTTTGCAAGAACTTCAACAGTTTTTTTTCCTGAAATGGCCTTAGTTGTCTTTGTTTACTTGTATTTAAGCTTTCAATAGACGATTGTTCTATTGAAAAGAGTGGAATTTCCTGTCACAGTAAACATCCACCACCTAATTTGCAACGTTAGTGTCCACATTATACAAATTTTTGAACTTAAGGTAACAAGCACACACATGCATTTCTTTGTTATAAAATGCTAGGTCCCATGGCTGAGTACTACACTGCGTTCCACAGTTTGTATTTTAAATAAAACATTCAATCGCCCACAACCGTCACAGAAACAGAGCTACACGTGCATTGATACAGTTTCTCACCCACATTATCTTTCCAAATTGGTCTTCGCCAGACGATGTACGATACCAGGAACTGAAAATTGTTACTTTTTCAATATTTATACGCAGAAAATAAAGCTATATCAAGCTATCTCTGAGCAAGTAGTTCATTTGGACAATTTTCTATGAAATAGTATCTATTAGGTAATTTTGTATTTTTGCATTTTGAGGCAGAATTCGCATCTACTTCAGATTCAAAGCAAAATGTGAACCTAGCTTCTGTCTGTATGTTTATGATAATCTCGGGATTTTCATACGCTTTTATCTAATAGAGAGAGCGATTCACAGGGAAGGTTTGTGTAGATATTTCATGAAAATTGACTGTGAAAACGATGGTATTGCCATTTAGCGGAACAGCTGCTGCAACTCCAGACAGCAGTAAATCTTAAGCAGACTCCAAGTTGGGACCTGTTGTCTAGCAATAAAGAGTGTGCCTGAAAACCGAAAGGTCACGACATCGAATCTGGGTCAGACCATGGATTTTTTTACTGTCTTTTAACTTAGCTTTCACATCTCAATGATGTGAAAATTCATCAGAAATGAAACCTGTTTTGGACCCCACATTGAACTCTAGGTCACCTTTTCCTGATTGGATAACTGGCAAGAGAGACAGAAGTGACATCCAACTGGAAGATTTGCACCAGGACATTAAGCCATGCAATGTCATTATTACTAGAATCTCTACATATATATACATACAGTCTTCTTCTCCACATGTTATAAATCAAAGTCCTTTGTATCCATCTTGGTATGTCTGCAGTCAGTGTGTTTGATTGCCAGGTGAATGAGCCCGGTTTCAATTCCTGATCGGGATGGAGATATTCTCTGCTCGGGGACTGGGTGTTTTGTTGTCTTACATTCGTATAATCATAAATGACATTTCATTGTTGAGGTGGTCGAATGGGCACCTCCCAAAACCTAGTAAAACAAAAGGTCCTCTGCTGTCTTTTTCAGCTTACATATGAAGAATAATCACAGGCATTTTTTTTTTGTGAATCGATACAGTGCTACACAAGGAAGCTTCGTGTAAATAATTTATAAATCTGGCGCAAACTAGCTGCACTGTGATGAATTAAAATCCCTAGTCACGTTTTTCTGTCTTTCTCTCAATAACTACTGTAGGAACTTTGACACTTGCACTGGACTGGCTTGGCTGCCCTGCTGACGAACTTGCAGTGCTGTGCATTTCATGCATGGCTCACATTATTAATGGTTTATGGTCGGGCAGACCACTCTCTCCTTTATTAGCTGCAGTACGGAAGCAAAACGCATGTGTTGCTTACAACATTTTACCTATTGTTCTTTGATTTTTAATCATAACTCTACGCAGTGCCCATTGAACAAAATGACTGCTATTGGCACATTGTCTGGCATAAATACTTAATTCTACTACCTATTCAAAGCCAGGACGGGTCACTAGTCCCTTATAAAATTAATATTGGTCACCAAATTCTATTAATTTTTGGTACTTTCTGTGAAATGAACCAAGAACTCTCTCTAGCTGGAAAAGAAATATCCTGAAATTAGAGTTAAGGGATCTATACAGGGTGTTACAAAAAGGTATGGCCAAATTTTCTGGAAACATTCCTCACACACAAAGAAAGAAAATATGTTATGTGGACATGTGTCCGGAAATGCTTACTTTCCATGTTAGAGCTCATTTTATTACTTCTCTTCAAATCACATTAATCATGGGATGGAAACACACAGCAACAGAACGTACCAGCGTGACTTTAAACACTTTGTTACAGGAAATGTTCAAAATGTCCTCTGTTAGCGAGGATACATGCATCCACCCTCCGTCGCATGGAATCCCTAATGCGCTGATGCAGACCTGGAGAATGGCATATTGTATCACAGCTGTCCACAATACGAGCACGAAGAGTCTTTACATTTGGTACTGGGGTTGCGTAGACAAGAGCTTTCAAATGCCTCCATAAATGAAAGTCAAGAGGGTTGAGGTCAGGAGAGCGTGGAGGCCGTGGAATTGGTCCGCCTCTACCGATCCATCGGTCACCGAATCTGTTGTTGAGAAGCGTACGAACACTTGGACTGAAATGTGCAGGAGCTCCATCGTGCATGAACCACATGTTGTGTCGTACTTGTAAAGGCACATGTTCTAGCAGCACAGGTAGAGTATCCCGTATGAAATCATGATAACGTGCTCCATTGAGTGTAGGTGGAAGAACATGGGGCCCAATCAAGACATCACCAACAATGCCTGCCCAAAGGTTCACAGAAAATCTGTGTTGATGACGTGATTGCACAATTGCGTGCGGATTCTCGTCAGCCCACACATGTTGATTGTGAAAATTTACAATTTGATCACGTTGGAATGAAGCCTCATCTGTAAAGAGAACATTTGCACTGAAATCAGGATTGACACATTGTTGGATGAACCATTCACAGAACTGTACCCGTGGAGGCCAATCAGCTGCTGATAGTGCCTGCACACGCTGTACATGGTACGGAAACAACTGGTTCTCCCGTAGCACTCTCCATACAGTGACGTGGTCAACGTTACCTTGTACAGCACCAACTTCTCTGATGCTGACATTAGGGTTATTGTCAACTGCACGAAAAATTGCCTAGTCCATTGCAGGTGTCCTCGTCGTTCTAGGTCTTCCCCAGTCACGAGTCATAGGCTGGAAAGTTCTGTGCTCCCTAAGACGCTGATCAATTGCTTCGAATGTCTTCCTGTCGGGACACCTTCGTTCTGGAAATCTGTCTCGATACAAACGTATCGCGCCACGACTATTGCCCCGTGCTAATCCATACATCAAATGGGCATCTGCCTACTCCGCATTTGTAAACATTGCACTGACTGCAAAACCACGTTCGTGATGAACACTAACCTGCTGATGCTACGTACTGATGTGCTTGATGCTAGTACTGTAGAGCAATGAGTCGCATGTCAACACAAGCACCGAAGTCAACTTTACCTTCCTTCAATTGGGCCAACTGGCGGTGAATCGAGTAAGTACAGTACATACTGACGAAACTAAAATGAGCTCTAACATGGAAATTAAGCGTTTCCGGACACATGTCCACATAACATGTTTTCTTTATTTGTGTGTGAGGAATGTTTCCTGAAAGTTTGGCCATACCTTTTTGTAACACCCTGTATATGACTGTAGTTAGAAGTTTGTGGAGTCACTAAATTCAACTGCTCCTGCATAATACTCAGAGACCTGTTCAATGCAGTGTTCTGATACATCAACAGATTCTAATGTAAAGAGCTACTTTAAAAATACCCAGCTAATCTGTATCCATTTGTAGGAAGGCTCTGAATAGTTATTGTTTAAGTGGTGCTCTGGTATACCACAAATGTCACAAACAGTTCACTTACTTTATCTCTAACACCACTTATATTTTGATGAAATGTGCTAACTACTACATTACTCAGATATCTGACCTTTTTTGAAGGTGGTTCCTTTGTTAGAGACACTTCCCTTAAGCAGGGACACCTATCAGCAAAGTCTACAGGAATTAGCTCACCTTCAACTACATTGCCACTTACAAGCAAACCACCCATTCACATTCCTATTCAGGTGCACGTCGTGCCTAGTGAAATATAATTTATAGTAAGGCTCAACTGGCACCACTGAATGTGAGTCATACCTTCCATCATCAGTGCTTTCGCCAGCCCAATATTAAATGTGTGTGCCTAATAGCTGTATTAACATCAGGCCTATCATGACACTGAAACAGCTGCACGAGGTGAACATACTAGCCACCAGTTAGAGTAGCTACCTATTCCATGTCACCACCTATGTCATACTTCCTGTCTCTATCAAGACTATTCCCAGCACCAGCCATAATCATTATCTGACGCTCATTTGTAAAATTCCTACATAGCTCCCCAATGTTATCAGTCACCTGCACTTGGCTTCACAATTTTGGTGTCCTGGTACTCATGCCCCAACACTTCCTGCAACTGTTAATCTACACTTCTGCCATGAGAACTACCTAACAACAGAACTTGTTTCTTTCTTTTTGAATTTATGACTGACTTAGGCTTCGGAACTGTTGAGGTCCGCTGCTAGCTTCTTAAACATACGGCTACAATAGAATCCTTCCCACTAAACTCAGACAGTTGGTCAAACCTAATGGTGATACATGATTTGATATTGTCTGAACCTGTCCTTCTCCTAGCACCCTTCTTATCACCTACATCTACACCTATATTCTGCAAACTGCCATGAGGTGCATGGCAGTAGGTACATTCCACTGTACCAGTTATTAGGGTTCCTTCCCGTTCCATTCACGTATGGAGTGCGGGAAGAACGATTGTTTGAACACCTCCGGGCGTGCTGTAATTATTCTAATCTTATCCTCACAATCCTTATGTCACCGATACATATGGGATTGTAGTATATTCCCAGAATCATCATTTAAAGCCAGTTTTTCAAATTTTGTTAACAGACTTTCTCGCGATAGTTTACATCTATTTTCAATAGTCTGCCAGTTCAGTTTCTTCAGTATCTCTGTGCTGCTCTCCCACGGACCAAAAAGCCTCTGACCATTCATGCTGCCCTTCCCTGCACATGTTCAATATCCCCTGTGAGTCATATTTTGTATTGGTCCCACACACTTGAGCAATATTCTAGAAAGCCAATCACACAAGTGATCTGTAAACAATTTCCTTTGTAGACTGATTGCACTTCCCCAGTATTCTACCAATAAACTGAAGTCTACCACCTGCTTTATCCACGACTGAGCCTATGTGATCATTCCATTTCATATCCCAATGAAGTAAGACATATAGATTACATATAGGTACTTGTTTGAGTTGGCCGATTCCAACAGGGACTCATAGATCACAGTCACACTATACCAAATATTTTTGTTTTTTGAAGTGTACAATTTTACATTTCTGAACATTTGAGGCAAGTTGCCGATCTTTGCATCACTTTGAAATATTACTGAGATCTGACTGAATATTTATGCAGCTTCTTGCAGGTAGTACTTCATAATGGATAACTACATCACCTGCAAAAAGTCTGAGGTTACTGTTAATATTGTCAGTAAGGTCATCACTATACTACATCAACAGAAAGGGTGCCATTGCTTTTCCCTAGCTGAACTTCTACATCTGATGATGACTCTCCATCAAAGATAATACGCTGTATCCTTCCTAACAAAAAGGCCTCAATCCAGTCAAAAATTTCACTTTATACCTCATATGACTATACTTTTGATAATAAGCATAAGTGTAGGCATGGCACTGAGTCAAATGCTTTTTGAAAATCAAGAACTGCATCTATATGATTACTTTGATCCAGAGCTTTCAGTACGTCACGTGAGAAAAGTGAGAGTTGGGTTTCACATAATAGATACTTTCAGAATCCATGGTAGTTGGCATGAGGAGGTCATTCTGTTCGAGATACGCTAATATGTTTGAGCTCAGAATATGCTCCGAGATTCTACAACAAATCAATGTCAAGGATTTGGACAGTAGTTTTGTAAATCACTTCTATAAGGGGCACCCAAAAAGAAATGAACTGGAGTCTGGAATGCGCAAACCGGTGACAGGAGGGTAATATAGTGGCATGTGTAACGAGGTGTGGTTCTGACCAGAGTGTGGAAGTTCACAGCCCGTCACTAGATGGCACGCGATTAAACAGAACTAGTTAGAAGAGGAGCTAACTCAGCCACAAATTCAGTATAGAATTTGGCACGGATTCCTTGGACCCTGAGGCTTTGTTTATTTTTAACAATTTCAGCTGTTTCTGAACACCACTTACACTAATCCACTATGATTGCATAATGAACCATTGTGCACAGAGAAAATAGACTGTAAGGAAGGAGAGACACACAGCAATCAGTCACAATCCCATTAATTTTTATTATTCTTGCAAAACTAGATTTTGGCTGTAAACGGTCGTTTTTGCTGAATTTCAGTCACGGCAGTACGTCACCCTGTTCCTTCTGGCTATACATCTGTAAGAACGTATGGTGATATGTACTGGCAAAAATCTGTTGAATTATAACTCAAATGCATCGAAGATGGCTATTTATAGCTGAAATATAGATCTGCAAGAATAATAAAAACTAATGGGATTGTGACTGATTGCTATGTGCCTCTCCTTCCTTATTTACACTAATGCTTATTTCATTCATCTTTTCAGTGGTACATGGATTAAATTGGGGCAATTCTCCTGGATTTTCCTTTGTTCACGGTGTGGGTTCCTGTTGTCATGTCCTAGTTCATGAACCACGGGCAATGTATGAGTGGCCAAGTAAGTGGTCCCGACAGTCGGGATACCAGTTACTTTGGAATAAGACTGGGCATCTCGGACATATTCTGAGTCGTGGTCACCTTTGTGCTCATACGGCAAAGACTACCAAATCCACCGGTTAGACCCTCAACCGTTAGGGGTAAAACTCAATGGAACTCGGGGGAAGTAAGGCTAGCAACCTGCTTCCTTGGTACTTTAAATATGATGCTGGCAACAATCAGAGCAAAATGCCTCGGACCTTTGGAGGTGATGGAGTCCCATCTCTAACTGACAATCCAGGGACTTCTAAGATACGACTTGGCAAACAAATGGTAATGAGATGGGGAGCTATTAATATCAATGGGGGCTACTTCTGGGAAGAAGGTAGAGCTGGCAGAGGCTGCAAGTAACATTCGGGTAAGGGGTGAGAAAGAAGAGGAAGTGGGAGAATACGAGGTCTACCTGTCAGGAGTCAAAGCAGGAATAGCACAATGGGGTGTAGGGCTTTACATCAGGAAAGAAATGGAACCCAGCGTAGTTGTAATAAGGTATGTAAACGAACAACTGATGTGGATAGATTTGACAGTGTCTAGCAAGAAAATTAGGATTGTGTCAGTATATTCGCATTGTGAAGGGACAGATCAAGATAAGATGGATAGTTTTTATGATGCACTCAGTGATGTAGTTGTTAGAGTAAAGGACAAGGACAGTGTTCTGCTCATGGGTGATTTTAATGCCAGGATTGGAAATCGAACAGAAGGGTATGAAAAGGTTATGGGTAAATTTGGAGAGGATATGGAGGCCAACAGGAACGGGAAACAACTCTTGGATTTCTGTGCCAGTATGGGCTTAGTAATCACAAATTCCTTTTTTAAACATAAGAACATTCACAAGTATACTTGGGAAGGCAGGGGAACCAGATCTGTCATTGACTATATAATAACAGATCAGGAATTCAGGAAGGCTGTGAGGGACACACGTGTATTCAGGGGATTCTTTGATGACACTGATCATTATTTAATCTGCAGTGAAATTGGTATTGTGAGGCCGAAAGTGCAGGAGGTCAGGTCCATGTGTAGGAGGATAAGAGTCGAGAAACTTCAGGATAAGGAAATCAGACACAAGTACATAACAATGATGTCAGAAAGGTACCAGTTAGTTGAATGTAGTCAATTACAGTCATTGGAAAAGGAATGGACAAGGTACAGGGACATAGTACTAGAAGTGGCTAAAGAATGTCTTGGAACAGTAGTGTGTAAAGGTAGGATGAAGCAAACAGCTTGGTGGAATGATACAGTCAAGGCAGCCTGTAAAAGGAAAAAGAAGGCATATCAAAAATGGCTACATACTAGAACTCAGGTAGACAGAGAAAGTTATGTTGAAGAAAGAAACAAAGCCAAACAGATAATTGCAGCATCCAAGAAGAAATCTTGGGAAGACTTTGGAAACAGATTGGAGACTTTGGGTCAAGCTGCTGGAAAACCATTCTGGAGTGTAATTAGCAGTCTTCGAAAGGGAGGTAAGAAGGAAATGACAAGTATTTTGGACAGGTCAGGAAAACTGCTGGTGAATCCTGTGGATTCCTTGGGCAGATGGAGGGAATATTTTGAAGAGTTGCTCAATGTAGGTGAAAATACGATCAGTAATGTTTCAGATTTCGATGTACAATGGGATAGGAATGATGATGGAGATAGGATCACATTTGAGGAAGTGGAGAAAATGGTCAATAGATTGCAGTGCAATAAAGCAGCTGGGGTGGATGAAATTAAGTCAGAATTCATCAAATACAGTGGAATGTCAGGTCTTAAATGGCTACACAGGATAATTGAAATGGCCTGGGAGTTGGGACAGGTTCCATCAGACTGGACAAAAGCAGTAATCACACCAATCTTTAAACATGGAAACATAAAAGATTGTAACAACTACAGAGGTATCTCTTTAATCAGTGTTGTGGGTAAAATCTTCTCAGGTATTGTTGAAAGGAAAGTGCGAGTATTAGCTGAGGACCAATTGGATGAAAATCAGTGTGGGTTTAGGCCTCTTAGAGGTTGTCAGGACCAGATCTTTAGCTTACGGCAAATAATGGAGAAGTGTTACGAGTGGAACAGGGAATTGTATCTATGCTTTATAGATCTAGAAGAGGCATATGACCGGGTTCCTAGGAGGAAGTTATTGTCTGTTCTACGAGATTATGGAATAGGAGGCAAACTTTTGCAAGCAATTAAAGGTCTTTACATGGATAGTCAGGCAGCAGTTAGAGTTGACGGTAAATTGAACTCATGGTTCAGAGTAGTTTCAGGGGTAAGACAAGGCTGCAACCTGTCTCCACTGTTGTTCATATTATTTATGGATCATATGTTGAAAACAATAGACTGGCTGGGTGAGATTAAGATATGTGAACACAAAATAAGCAGTCTTGTATATGCCGATGACTTAGTTGTGATGGCAGATTCGATTGAAAGTTTGCAAAGTAATATTTCAGAGCTAGATCAGAAATGTAAGGACTATGGTATGAAGAATAGCATCTCCAAAACGAAAGTAATGTCAGTGGGAATGAGATATAAACGGATTGAGTGCCAAATACGAGGAACAAAGTTAGAACAGGTGGATGGTTTCAAGTACTTAGGATGCATATTCCCACAGGATGGCAACATAGTGAAAGAACTGGAAGCGAGGTGTAGCAAAGCCAATGCAGTGAGTGCTCAGCTACGATCTACTCTCTTCTGCAAGAAGGAAGTCAGTACCAAGACTAAGTTACCTGTGCACCGTTCAATCTTTTGACCAACTTTGTTGTATGGGAGCGAAAGCTGGGTGGATTCAGGTTACCTTATCAATAAGGTTGAGGTTACGGATATGAAAGTAGCTAGGATGATTGCAGGTACTAGTAGATGGGAACAATGGCAGGAGGGTGTCCACAATGAGGAAATCAAAGAAAAACTGGGAATGAACTCTATAGATGTAGCAGTCAGGGCAAACAGGCTTAGATGGTGGGGTCATGATACACACTTGGGAGAAGCAAGGTTACCCAAGAGACTCATAGGTTCAGCAGTAGAGGGTGGGAGGAGTCGGGGCAGACCAAGGAGAAGGTACCTGGATTGGGTTAAGAATGATTTTGAAGTAATAGGCTTAACATCAGAAGAGGCACCAATGTTAGCACTGAATAGGGGATCATGGAGGAGTTTTATAAGGGGGGACTATGCTCCAGACTGAACGCTGAAAGGCATAATCAGTCTTAAATGATGATGATGATTTCCTTTGTAATGGAACATTAACACAGAGGTATGCATTTCAAATTTTGCTTTGCGCCCCTCAATTTCACATCCTGTCTCATTCACTAGGGACTGGACACTAACTTTGGTGCCACTAACAGCTTTTACATATGTCCAGAACTTCTATGGGTTTTGTGAAATATCATTTGACAATATTTTGCTACAGTAGTGATTGAATGGATCAAGCATTACTCTCTTGACAGTCAATGGCGTTTCATTCAGCATCTCTTTATAGATAGCCCTAAGCTTTGTTTTACACCTATTATGCAGCAATCTCTATTTCTTTAAAAGTTTCTTTACAGTGACTGTATACAATGGAGGTTCCTTCCCCTGCAAGCTGTTCTGCTGTGTACATATCTATCCAGTGCATGGATGAGCCATAGTTCTTCTACATGCTCCTGCCCGGTGCTGAAAGTTTCAAGTTTCTCATTGACACTACTGATTTTTTATCTATTTTACTGAACATATATATCTTTCTGCTTGTTTTAACTGTCCTTTGTACTTTGTTAATCATTGTTGCCACAATCACATCATGGTCACTGTTAACAGTTTTGATGTGGATATCCTCAAAGAGGTCAGATCTATTTGATGCTTTTAGATCCAATATATTGCCATCATGAATGGGTTTCCTATTACCCATTCTACGTAGTTTCCAGAGAATGCATTTAATATTGTTTCACAGAATGTCTTATCATGCTCACCACTAACAAAAATGTAATTTTTCCAGTTAATTGTTGGCTGATTAAAGTCTCCACAGACGATTACTGTGTGATTGGGGAACTTATGTACAAGTGAACTAAGGTTTTCTCTAAAGTTTTCAGTTACATCAGGAGATAAGTCTGGTGGGTGATAGAAGGATCCAATTATCATTTTATGTCCGTTCCAGATACTAAGTCTTGCCCAAGCCATCTCACATTCAACCTTCAATTTCTATCTCAGTGGATTTGAGTTTCTTGTCTACTGCATAAAATACACGACCTCCATTTCCCATTTGCCTATCCTTTTGGTATACACTTAAATTTCTCCCCAAAATCTTACTGCTATCAACTTCAGGTTTCAACCAGTTTCTCGACTTAATATTATGTGAGCTCCACTGTTTTTTATGAGTCCTTCAAACTCTGACACTTTCCATTAGAATTTTAATAATTTGTGGGAAGCATTTCTTTTGATCTTACACTGATATTTCCAGGTTTTGCACAGCTATATTATGTGAACTGGGTGAAGTCACCTAGCCAAAAAAAAAAAAAAAAAACATTGTGTGCACCCCACACACAATCAGCTACCTGAGTAGCAGCCTTTGATCTGTAGAGCACACCTGACTAATTTAGAGGGACCCTACAGTTCTCAACTCTAGAGCGCAAGTCCAGGAAGTTGGTCAAGTCCTTCCACTTACTCAAAACCAAAGGGCGATGATCAGTTCTGGGAACAATGCTGCAAAGGTCTTCTCAACCTTCTCTGCCAGTCACTGGAATGATGCAAGTGTGAACTCAGAGGCCAGGCAACAGGCATAATTTGTTCCAATGTGTGCCAAAATCTATGGCTGGTTGCACCCTGTTTCCTCAATGGCTGCTGAATAGCTCATTCAACATGCTGAATGAGGCCCCCAGGCATAAGCACTGAGTGCATCTGGTGTCCAATCCTGTCTTTTGCTGCCATTTCCATAAGGGTTACTATAATTTGCTGTTCATACATATGAAGTGCTGACGATTAATAGACCCTCCTACCCTTTCATGTTTGCCTCTTTAACACTGGACAAAATACGTTTCCCAAAACAGGTGAAGTTAGTTTCACTGGCTCAGTTTCAGTTTCAGTGAAAGACAGCATGTCAAACTTGTTAGTTAGGGGGATTGGTACAACACTCTGAGTACTCCCTGGTCCCCATTCACCCTGTACAGGGCACCTAGATCTACCATTGACACGCCTCTTGCAGTCAAGTGGATGGGTAATTACAGATCACGTACTTTCCGCAGAGGAGACAGAATCCACAGGAGAGGACAGTACTTGAAGTACCTCTGGTACAGGTATCACAGGTATAACTCTAGATAGCTCTTCCAACACATCGATTCGAAGCAGCTACCAATCGTTTGGCAGTAGTCTAATATGAACATCAACCAACTCATCCTGTGTTCGAAAACAGCACTCACAGTGGGTTTGCATTTTGGCTGTTACAGTGTATTACAAGACAGTGAACAAATAACTTTAAATTCAGCCTGCTGATTATCTTTAATCTGTTTAGCTAAAATGTTACTGACTCCCTACAAGAACTGAAGCAAATACATAAAAGGAGGTTTCTATTAACGTAACACAAAAACCTGTGGTAAAAATTACTAGTTTCCTAACACATTAGCAAACTCGAAAATGAAGTTAACTTATGGTAAATGCAAATAATTTATTGGGCCACTTCTTTTTAAGGGAAAACTAGATGTAACACAATATGTTACTTAGAATAACTGCTACAGTAGCTAAATCACAAACATTCATTTACTACAAATTGCTCGTAGATTATGCAAAGGTAGCTTCCAAAAACACTCAAAAATGCAAGTTTATTTGCACCACATACAATGAAATTCAGGGGTGATGTATTCTTTGCAGAACTGTTAAACACAAATGCTGATCTACTAAGAAATAAGTTAGGTGTCCAAAACACTCGTACCAGTAACTTACGAAAATATAGTTTTGTAAGTGTCTGAAAACTTTCAAAAGTAATCTATTTCTCATGTAATTGTGCAATGCAATTAGAGAACAATTGCTTCGAATAAGAATAGGCCAAATGTCCTTAAAAATTTTCAACGAGCACAGTTAAGTTTAGACTATAATTGACAAAAACAGGATGAGTTTCTCATGGCACTCTCAATGTTCTAAATTTCACAATAGATCAAAAAACAAATGAGTATTGATACAAACAGTGAAAGATTATGTAGAAGTGACACAAATAGAAAAAAAGTGAAACTAGAACTTCAGAATTTCCCTTGTGTGAGACCATGTGTACAAGATTCGTGTGTTGATTTGAAGTCGGCTTTTACATCAAAATGAATGTGCATATTGCACAGATTTTTCTCTTAGCTGTTTCTGTGCATACTTCTACACTGGCATACTGAAGAACACTGCAGTGTGTGTCTTGGTTAAAATCGCTAAAATGTGCAGCACCAACAAAGCACATCTTCTGCCTGTTGCAGCTAACAATGCAATTCCATTACCAGTCCCCTTCACCCTCCTCGTCCTATCCAGTTCCTCCCTTGCATTTTCCAACTACACTTGAAGAGCACAGATTTTACACCCCTGCTAGTCTATCAACTTATTTTTGCTACATATCTTGCAATTCCACAATTCCAGGTGAGGATCTCACTAGAATGTCCAATGTGCCCCCCCCTCCAATGAAAACACCTTTCACAAATCTCGCACCCTAATCAACTAATCATAAACCTGCATCAAAGCCTACACTTCTCTAGTGTGTGTGTGTGTGTGTGTGTGTGTGTGTGTGTGGGTGGGTGGGTGTGGGGGAGGGGGGGGGGAGGAACGAAATTGTCGAGAACACTATACTTCTACATTATCTAAGTTATGCCACTACAATAAAACTATTTTATGAACTGACTGCAGCGATTTCAAATTTCTCTCTCTATAAATAATGTATTTATTGCTATTAACACTACTACCCTACAACTAATACTGCACATGATTACTTCTATCTATTAAAATAAATAAATAAGTAAATTATTTATGCATCCACTGGCACAGTAAGGGAAAATTGAACACTACACAGTGAGAAAACTTCCAAAAGTTTTTCTACAGTTAATTCACAAGAAACAGAAAGAAATACTGTTAGAAAACTGTTAAAATTAATTGAGTACAATGCACAAATAAATTTATCAGTTCTTAGCTTTCAGATCTGTGGCAACCCCTAACTGCTCACTAGGAAATGTAAACACACTCATCTGAGAGACTTCAACACAAGAAGTAAACATGTGCACGGACAACAGATCTTTTGATGCAATAATAGCAGAAGATAGTCAAAACTGAATGTGAATCAACCAATAAATTACTTTCAGAGCAAATATCACAAATAATTGTCAAAAAAAGTATTTGAAATGCAAAACTATTTAAAAAACTGGAAAGCAATTTGGATAGGAGAACTGCGATCTCACGCCAAAGATATATGGGTGTTGTCTGTGGCACTAGGGGTGCACACATTGACATTTATGAATGAGGAAACAAAACTTTATGAGTTATTCTCTAATATGTTGAAAACCAGTTGCTGTTATCTAGCATACAGGGGCTGGACAAAAATATGGAAACACTGTGAGAAATGCATGCTCAAACATAAATACAGATGGTAGCCAAGCCTGCAAATTGCGCTGTTGTATTTGACAACGAATGACACCTGAGCAATTCTATGCTGTAAATGTCAGTCAGAATTAGAACTGTGATCTGTGTAGTTGTGAGTGAATTATGTCAGAAGGCAGTACATTCAAACATGGGCAAATTGTTGGTGTTAGTATGGTGGGTGCTTCTGTAATCAAAGTAACTGAAGTATTTGGTGTTTCAAGCAGCACCTTGTTGAGGATTTATACTGTGTACAGGCAAACAGATAAAACATTATCAGCTAAGTCACAATATGTGTGTTGAGTAATCGTGACTGACAATTGATGAAAAGGACTGTGAAGAAAAGTAAGAAGTAAACAGCTGCAAAAGTAACTGCAGAACTGAATGTCACACCTGCGAACCCTGTCAGCTCCAAAACAACACAAGGGTCACTCTCAAAGGTCAATTTCAGTATGGTGAAATGGAGCAACTGAAGCAGTAATTGGTACCAGAGCCCTGGTGGTGAGCCACGTTTCTGTCAATGAGGTTCCGAAAAACGGTAGGGATCTCGCCATCAACTGTATCAACAATATTTGCAAATTCCACACTGCCTGATGTCAGATTTTTCATGATAGTACTTCAGGGAAATGATCAATCATTTCCACTGCATTTGGTTGTAATTTCTTTTATACAATGTTCAATCAATTAATCTGAATTCTCCCTTCTCAAAGGCCTGTATAATCTTCTGTAATTCTGTGCATTCCTTTTGTTTGGCTGCAAGATTCAGTAAAGCACACACTGTGGCGTACAAGCAATGCTATAATGTTCATTCAATGGATTCCACGAAAGGTAATCTGCATCCTTCTGTTTGTATACAATTTTGCATACTATGAGGGGTAGTCATAAAGTTTAAATTATCACTTCGAAAAAAATTAAGCTATGACCATGAAACTTGTTAATGGTATTAGTCACTCACTACAAATTCAACCATCACTGGAACATATTTTTTCCAATGACAAATGTCTTGGCAGATACTTTCGTTGTAGAAGTCTGCATTTCTGCTTTTCAGAAAATGTTCGACATTCCATCCATAGATGGATAACTGCAGCTATTAGAAAATCATTTCAGACACTTACATTTCTCAGATCTTTATAAAAGCACTGCAATAATCCACAGTGCCTTGATTACTATCACAGGTATAAAAAAATATGCAGGTGGGTGGAAAAAGCAGTCACAAAGGTAACATATAAATAAAAGGTGGGATTAGAATAAAAGTGAGTCCTCAGGAATTAGAACATTTTTTTAAATGACTATTCCTCTGATGGGGCAGAGCAGTTGCAGCAAAATCTTCCTAAAACGTATGTAGTACCTGCAATGACTTACACAGGAAGCACAATAATGTTGTCTTCTTCAACAGAGCTTTAAGTTAAGAAGACAATATAACAATTCAAAAGTAAGAAGTCAGCATGCACAGATGAGGTTCGTCTCTGTTCTGAAGGTGTGCATATACAACATAAAAGTTCCTTAAACAAACATAAGACATGAGTCCTTTGGTTCAGCTATTTTTCCAGAGTATTTAAAGCATGCATAAGTTGTGCCCTCATTAAATAGAGGTAATCCACAAAACTGAAAACTACTGGCCAATTTCACTACTGTCTTCATTCTAAAAAGTACCTGAATCAAGCATGGAAAGACAGACTAAGAAATTACATGAATAAATACAACTTTTTTAATAAACAACAGTTTTTCTTTTGAGTGAGAGAAGTACAATTTTGGCCATTACAGAATTAATGAAAGAGGTACTTTAAGATCTTGACAAGGATGACTGTGTTACAGACATATTAAAGGAAGGAAAATCCAGGATGGAATAACAACAATAGATTGCTACTCATCATATAGAGGAGATGTTGAGTCACAGACAGGTGCAGCAAGACTGCTAAACATGTAAGCTTTCAGCCACAAGGCATTCTTCTAAACTATTCAACACACACACTTTTTCACATGCACAACCCAAACACACATGACCACTGTCTCTGGTCACTGAGGCCGGACCCTCAGTGGCCAGAGACAGTAATCACACATGTGAGTTGTGCATGCAGGAAAGTGTGTGTGTTGCCTACTTTAGGAGAAGGCCTTTTGGCTGAAAGCTCACATGTTTAGTAGTCTTAAAGACATATTCTTAGACTTGTCCAAGGGATCTGACACTGCTGACAAAAACTACTACTACACAAGCTACAAGCATTACGCATAAGAGGAACAGCAAACAAATGGTTCCTGTCTTACCTGGAAAACAAGGAGAAAAAAGTAAATATAGTTCAAACATCTGCTGACAATAAATTTTTACTAAAAAAATTGTCAGATAAGGAACACATGAATACAGGTGTTTCTCAGGGTACTGCACTGAGTTCAATTATGTTTTTAAGATACTTGTACGTCAGTGACTTTCCAGACAGTATAAGATATGGTGAAAAAGTTCTCTTTCTGGTGACAGCAACATCAGAGAAAGCAAACACAACCCTCAGGAATGTTTATGACTGGGCAGTATGTAATAAATTAACATTCAATAAAACAAAAACCAAACAGTATAGAGGGGAAAAACACTATCAGGTTAAGTGAAAATGATGAACCTGTACATTGTGTAACAAACACGAAGTCTTTAAGGATGAACATTAATTATCAAATAATATGGAATGAACACACAAAGATATTGGAAAAAAGAATATCATCAGCATTTTATACTCTTAGGATTCTATCTTCAGTTTGTAACAGCGAGTGTCTTGTGGTGACATTGCTTCCTTGGTATCAGTGGCACAAAACAGGGACACAGTTTTCAAACTGGCTATAAGAATGATAACTTGAAGTAGTAGTTGTGCTCAATGTAAAGAGCTATTTAAAAAATTGGGCATCATTACTGCACCAAGTGAGTACATCTAGCAAACTGTGGTACACATAAGGGAAAACATTTCTAAGTATTCCACTGATAGTTCTATACATAATCAAGGAAAACAAGGATACTTTAACTTACCAAATGAGAAAGGGCTGGTATGTTGATAGACACAATAAAATAAAAAACACACACACACAGATATTCAAGCTTTCGCAACCCATGGTTGCTTCATCAAGAAAGAGGGAAGGAAAGGGTAAGACGAAAGGATGTGGGTTTTAAGGGAGGGGGTAAGGAGTCATTCCAATCCCGGGAGCGGAAAGACTTACCTTAGGGGTAAGAAAGGACAGTTATACACTGGCGTGCACGCACACACACACATCCATCCGCACATATACAGACATAGGCAGACATATGTAAATACAAAGAAGTTGGGCAGAGATGTCAGTCGAGGCGGAAGTACAGAGACAAAGATGTTTTGGAATGACAGGTGAGGTACGAGGGGCGGCAACTTGAAATTAGCGGAGGTTGGGGCCTGGTGGGTAATGAAAAGAGAGAATATATTGAAGGACAAGTTCCCATCTCTGGAGTTCTGATAGGTTGGTGTTAGTGGGAAGTATCCAGATAACCCGGACGGTGTAACACTGTGCCAAGATGTGCTGGCCGTGCACCAAGGCATGTTTAGCCCCAGGGTTATCCTCATTACCAACAAACACTGTCTGCCTGTGTCCATTCATGCGAATTGACAGTATGTTGCTGGTCAGTCCCACATAGAAGGCTTCACATTGTAGGCATGTCAGTTGGTAAATCACGTGGGTGCTTTCACACGTGGCTCTGCCTTTGATCGTGTACACCTTCCGGGTTACAGGACTGGAGTAGGTGGTGGTGGGAGGGTGCATGGGACAGGTTTTACACTGGGGGAGGTTACAAGGGTAGGAGCCAGAAAGTAGGGAAGGTTGTTTGGGGATTTCATAGGGATGTACCAAGAGGTTACGAAGGTTAGGTGGACGGCTGAAAGACACTCTTGGTGGAGTGGGGAGGATTTCAAGGAGGATGGATCTCATTTCAGGGCAGGATTTGAGGAAGTTGTATCCCTGCTGGAGAGCCACATTCAGAGTCTGATCCAGTCACGGAAAGTATCCTGTCACAAGTGGGGCACTTTTGGGGTGGTTCTGTGAGAGGTTCTGGGTTTGAGGGGATGAGGAAGTGGCTCTAGCTATTTGCTTCTGTACCAGATCGGGAGAGTAGTTGTGGGATGCGAAAGCCGTTTTCAGGTTATTGGTGTAATGGTTCAGAGATTCAGGACTAGAGCAGATTTGTTTGCCACGAAGACCTAGGCTGTAGGGAAGGGACCGTTTGATATCGAATGGGTGGCAGCTGTCACAATGGAGGTACTGTTGCTTGTTAGTGGGTTTGATGTGGACGGATGTGTGAAGCTGGCCATTGGACAGATTGAGGTCAACCTCAAGGAAAGTGGCATGGGATTTGGAGTAGGGCCACGTGAATCTGATGGAACCAAAGGAGTTGAGGTTGGAGAGGAAATCCTGGAGTTGTTCTTCACTGTGAGTCCTGATCATGAAGATGTCATCAATAAATCTGTACCAAACTTTGGGTTGGCAGGCTTGGGTAACCAAGAAGGCTTCCTCTAAGCGACCCATAAATAGGTTGGCATACGAGGGGGCCATCCTGGTACCAGTGGCTGTTCCCTTTAATTGTTGGTATGTCTGGCCTTCAAAGGTGAAGAAGTTGTGGGTTAGGATGAAGCTAGCTAAGGTAATGAGGAAAGAGGTTTTAGGTAGGGTAGCAGGTGATCGGCGTGAAAGGAAGCGCTCCATCGCAGCAAGGTCCTGGACGTGCGGAATATTTGTGTATAAGGAAGTGGCATCAATGGTTACAAGGATGGTTTCCGGGGGTAACAGATTGGGTAAGGATTCCAGGCATTCGAGAAAGTGGTTCGTGTCTTTGACGAAGGATGGGAGACTACATATAATGGGTTGAAGGTGTTGCTCTACGTAGGCAGAGATACATTCTGCGGAGGCTTGGTAACCAGCTACAATATGGCGGCCGGGATGTTTTGGTTTGTGAATTTTAGGAAGTAGGTAGAAGGTAGGTGTGCGGGTGGGGTCAGGAGGTTGTTGGAGTCAGGTGACAGGTTTTGTAGGGGGCCTACAGTTCTGAGGATTCCTTGAAGCTCTGCCTGGCCATCAGGAATGGGATTACCTTGGCATACTTTGTATGTAGTGTTGTCTGAAAGCTGATGCAGTCCCTCAGCCACATACTCCCGACGATCAAGTAAAATGGTCATGGAACCCACGTCAGTCGGAAGAATGACGATGGATCGGTCAGCCTTCAGATTACAGATAGCCTGGGCTTCAGCTGTGGTGATGTTGGGAGTAGGATTAAGGTTTTTCAAGAAAGATTGAGAGGCAAGGCTGGAAGTGAGAAATTACTGGAAGGTTTGCAGAGGGTGATTTTGAGGAAGAGGAGGTGGGTCCTGCTGTGATGGAGGACGGAACTGTTCCAGGCAGGGTTCAATTTGGATAGTGTCTTGAGGAGTTGGATCATTAGGACTAGAATTAGGATTATTTTTCTTCGTGGCAAAGTGATATTTCCAGCAGAGAGTGCGAGTGTAGGACAGTAAATCTTTGACGAGGGCTGTTTGGTTGAATCTGGGAGTGGGGCTCAAGGTGAAGCCTTTGGATAGGACAGAGGTTTCAGATTGAAAGTGAGGTTTGGAGGAAAGGTTAACTACTGAATTAGGGCGTTGTGGTTCCAGATTGTGTTGATTAGAATTTTGAGTTTTTGGGGAGAGTGGAGCTGGAAGTGGGAGATTGAGTAGATGGGAGAGACTGGGTCTGTGTGCAATGAGAGGAGGTTGAGGTTTTTCGGAAAGGTTGTGGAGGGTGAGTGAGTTGCCTTTCCGCAGGTGGGAAACCAGGAGATTGGATAGTTCTTTGAGGTGGAGGGTGGCATGCTGTTCTAATTTGCGGTTGGCCTGTAGGAGGATGCTCTGAATAGACGGTGTGGATGTGGGAGAGGAAAGATTGAGGACTTTGATTAGGGATAGGAGGAGCTGACGGGTGTGTTCATTGGCTGAGTTGATGTGTAGGTGAAGGATTAGGCGGGTGAGGGCTATGGATTGTTCGGTTTGGAACTGGTATAGGGACTGATGGAAAGGAGGGTTACAGCCAGAGATGGGAACTTTAAGTGTGAGGCCTTTGGGGCTAATGCCAAATGTCAGACAAGCGTGAGTAAATAAAATATGGGAGCGTAAACTGGCTAGGGCAAAGGCATGTTTGCAGAGGGAATGTAAATAAAACTTGATGGGGTCGTTGTGGGGATGTTGTGAGGGTGACATGGTATTTAGAAGGTGGAAAGTGTAAGATGAGGCTAAAATGAAAATGAAAATAAAAATATATGGGGAGAGATAAAGGTGAACTAGAAAGCAACTGGAGTTCTGGTGTGAAAAAAGTTGAAAAAGTGTTGGTTGAAGCTGAGATATGTTCATCCTGTGGTGAACTTAGGTTGGTACACAACGATGTGCTTCAGATTCTGAATGTGGCTCTCCAGCAGGGATACAATTTCCTCAAATCCTGCCCTGAAATGAATCCATCCTTCATGAAATCCTCCCCACTCCACCAAGAGTGTCTTTCCGCCATCCACCTAACCTTCGTAACCTGTTAGTTCATCCCTATGAAATCCCCAAACAACCTTCCCTATTTTCTGGCTCCTACCCTTGTAACCTCCCCCGGTGTAAAACCTGTCCCATGCACCCTCCCACCACCACCTACTCCAACCTTGTAACCCGGAAGGTGTACACGATCAAAGGCAGCGCCACGTGTGAAAGCACCAACGTGATTTACCAACTGACATGCCTACACTGTGAAGCCTTCTATGTGGGACTGACCAGCAACAAACTGTCCATTCGCATGAATGGACACAGGCAGACAGTGTTTGTTGGTAATGAGGATCACCCTGAGGCTAAACATGCCTTGGTGCACGGCCAGCACATCTTGGCACAATGTTACACCATCCCAGTTATCTGGATACTTCCCACTGACACCAACCTATCAGAACTCCAGAGATGGGAATTTGTCCTTCAATATATTCTCTCTTCCTGTTACCCATCAGGCCTCAACCTCCGCTAATTTCAAGTTGCCGCCCCTCGTACCTCACCTGTCATTCAACAACATCTTTGCCTTTGTACTTCCGCCTCGACCGACATCTCTGCCCAACCTCTTTGCATTTACATATGTCTGCCTATGTCTGTATATGTGCGGATGGATGTGTGTGTGTGTGTGTGTGTGTGTGTGTGTGTGTGTGTGTGTGTGTGTGTGTGTGTGTGTGTGTGTGTGTGCGCGCGCGCGTGCGAGTGTATACCTGTCCTTTCTTCCCCCTAAGGTAAGTCTTTCCACTCCCAGGATTGGAATGACTCCTTACCCCCTCCCTTAAAACCCACATCCTTTCGTCTTACCCTCTCCTTCCCTCTTTCTTGATGAAGCAACCATGGGTTGCAAAAGCTTGAATATCTGTGTGTGTGTTTTTTATTTTATTGTGTCTATCAACATACCAGCGCTTTCTCGTTTGGTAAGTTAAAGCATCTTTGTTTTTTTTATATACTTTTCCCATGTTGAATGTTTCCCTATATATATGGCGAGCACAAAGTCTTGCCATTGTAACAGAATAACCGTTTGACATAATAGAAAATCCAGGATGGAATGTAACAATACCAGAGAAGTAAAGTTCTACTCACTATATAGCGGAGATGCTGAGTCACGATAGGCACAATAAAAAGATTCCCACAATCATAGCTTTCGGCCATTAGGGCCTTTGTCAGCAGTAGACACACACACATACACACACACACACACACACACACACACACACACACACGTCTGCAGTCTCAGAAAGCTGGTAGTTTCATTGTCATTATGAAAATGCCTGCCACGCGATGATTCCTTCATCCAAGGAAAAAGTTACTAGATGCCATGTTGGGAGAATATGGGATGGTGAGGTAAAATTTTATAGTTCAAGGAAGCAGCAAGTTTGACTATGTCCAGCAGAATGAATGGCCATGGAACAAAAACACCTCCCTGGACAGCTTCCAGTGACACTTCATCTTGATAGCCACCAAAAAACCTGCCAGGAGATTTTGGTAGTAACCCCCTTACAAGCATAACTGTTAGCACCACAGCATAGCATCAGTTTGCCAAATGATGGTAGGATCTGTATTTTTTGGAGGTGGTTAACCCATTTAATTCCACTGCTTGCTTTGCTCCTTTAACATGGAGTCACAGTTTTACATCCAGCACTCATCCACAGTAATTAGGCAGGAAAAGAAGACATATGGACTGACCTGATATAGCTGCAACATTTCTGCTGCAGCAGTATTGCTCCCCTCTAGATGCAGAAAACGAATTACTGCCTGACACTGCACTTTATCAATGGCCTGTGTCTTTTGAATTTGTTCCTCTAGTGCTGTTATACATGATGATTAGTGTTTTAGGGCGCACAACAGCGAGGTTATCAGCGCCCACTGTTATATATGTGGTATGGGGACTACATACAAAAATTAACTCAAAGGACCAGCAGAAGAAAGTGCTAACACAGCAGAGCATCATTTTCAATTATTACATGTTGCATGTTGGCGAAATTCAAAGACAAGGGCATAAATATAACAAGACAAAACAATTTACACAACACGTAGCAATTTCTAATGGTACAAGTGGAACTACTTGTTACCAGAATATGGTGCACTCAAAAACAGAACAGATCATGTGATAAGATAAATCCTAACTAAATTGCGGGTTAGCACTTTTCTTGTATCAACCCCTTTGATTACACAACTTTATCTTTTCGAGGTTATACTTCACATTTTATGATTGCCCCTCACACTGTGAAGCTGTATTCCTAAAGCTTTAGTAGCCATCCAGCCAATCACCCTGTAGCCCCTTAAGGGGCTCCAGAACGCCCTATACTTGCAATGTTAAAACAAAGCTTATAAATTACATCTTTCCTCACAAAGTATTTGAGGTAGGAAGTTGAACTTTTTACAGATTATTTATTGGAATATGGGCTACAACTTAACACAGGGATTTTACAAAATTTTAGTTCAGTTATTAAAGATGATTTTTTTTCAATTGTAATGAAAATTCACAACATTTTTTTGCAATTTTTTATTTATATATTCAAAAATATACAGTTTTTTGGAAAAAAGGCTGTGTTAAATTATGCAGAAGGTACTGTGTAACATTTACTGAAAGTTTGAAACAAATATGTTTGGAAGATCCTTAGAAAACATGTAATTAGTACGAGAAAATAAAAGTTTTGAGAATCGAGGGACAAAGATTGGATTAACTTTTTAGTGCATTCCAGGTCTATAGGATGGATTATCTTCATCCTCTGCAAACTCCTCCTCCAGCTTCCTCTTGTTCCTCCTCCTGTTTACTCTTGCTTGTATTTCTAGACTCTTTACAGCCCTGTCTGCAGCCCGAAGGCGTTCCTTGTCTAAAGCAAGCATCGCTCGTTGTTATGTTCGTAGATTTTGCTACCATTTTCTTCAGTTGCAGTTACTGCAACACTGTTCCAAAAGGTGGTCATGTATGAACACTTATCACATTTCAGTTGTATTTCACTAGCAAGTCCTACGTGCTTTATTATGGAGAGTTCCAGACCAACTTCACTACAATGAATACATCTTACACAGTTTGAAAAAATTCCTTTGAGAACCGACATTTCAAATATTTCATTCACATCCGATTCGCCCATAAAACATTCATAGTTTTCACTCATTGAACCAAGCTTCTTCTGTGAAGTATTTTCTTTCCCACTTTGACTGCTATGGGCAGGTGTACTTGAGAGGTTAGGTTCACTCACTTGGTTATCGTCTTTATTGTTTACAGTAATAACACATACCTTTGGCTTTCCAACATTTCTCCTTTTCTTAAAAGCCTTCAGAGGATTTCTAATAACTTTACTTTTACTCATTATTATACTTCAACAAAACAGAGACTCAAGAAACAGAATTAATTACGAATATTCTCGAGATAACGACAGAGTAAATAAACATGAAACAATCGACAATCACACCAGCGATATATATTGAACTATCACAGGTTAGCCACAACACATACTTTATCTCACATCACTAAAATGTACCTGATGAACACGGACGTTAATAATAACACCATTTGACAGCAGTTTAACAGCGCCACAGTGGGTCACGCCCATGTAGAACACATTTCAAAAAAAATTTAAAAATAGTTGTAGTCTTCAGAATTGAATAAATTATATATCTATTAAAAGGTAATAGTCTGCAGATTCAGAAAACGCAAAAAAGTAAAAATTGAACTTTTCATGATTTTGAGCCTTTCCGGAGCCCCTTAAGGCTTGTCAGCCTACATTGACGCTTTCCACATCCCAGGGATCCATGGATATGTAATGAGAATGATGGTCAACTACTGGTTGTCTGCCATAGAAATAGAACTGACAACTGCAACACATTCTTTCTCAGTCAAAGAGTAATTCCTTTGTCGATTCTGAGATTACTCAACAGGCAAAAGCAATTACTTTTTCAACATCTTCCTTGATTTGCTCCTGCAATGCACATATTCCATAATCCATAGTGACAATGCATGGTTCAGACATGACACTCTCTTCAAAAATTGGCAGGTCTGGTGTAGATGTCAACTCCTCATTAAAGTTACAGATTGGTCTTTCTGGCTCTTCATTTCAATAAAATTTGGTGTCTGTGCAGCAGTTCCTGCAGAGTCAGTGCTTTACAAGTGAAATTATTTGTAAAGTGTCTGTAGTAGGAGCAGATTCCAAGGAAGTTTCTCACGTGACCAGTATACTGAGCAACACCTACTGGGTCACACTGGTGTGTTACAGACCAGACGTCAGCTGTAGATATCTGCAATTTCCTCGTGTGCACAGAATGGCTCTGTTGTTTGGCATCTTATAGCATATATTCATCAAATACAATTTTTTTCTTTCTTACAATAACACACATTTTGCCCAGAACAGAACGATGGAAAGTTGTCCTCAGTTCACCAAATGGCCATTTTTCTGGCTGACAGTTGAATTGGAAAGAGAGCTGATTGTATCTGTGTCATTTAGAACCTGGTGGTAGTGGCACAAATTTAGGGTTTCTGACTCCAATTATAAATGTTAGTCTGCCTTGCAGAGATCAGTGCCACTGAACAATAAACCTCTTCTAGAATAAGTGATGCTACCTACCAGATGGACTCAAAGCTGAATGTCACTACAGTGCAACTTCGATTTTGCACTTTTAGCGATTCTATACCGTAAATTCGTAGCCCCTGTGAAAAACCTGTAAGATCAGAGCTAAAAATTCTCCGATTTTACATTCCTTCCTGGTAAGGTTTACTTCGATTCAGAGTTCTTACTCGATGTCTCGCTTGACTTCGTCCTGTCTTTTTCCTATTGGCATTTGATGTGATTGAATGAGTTGTAAGCGGCATAAAAGACAGATAGTTTGCACCACAGGCGGTGGTGATGGGGTTAAGGGAAATTTTAAGTCGTTGTAGAGAGGTGAGATATGACAGGAAATTCTGTTGCAATCCAAGATCGGTGTTGCCAACACACATTGCAACATTTAGCTTCACTGTGCAGTTATGATACAACTACTGCTAGGTTGCAGCGCTAATGGTAAAACAAGACAGTCGACGCAAAGTGTTCCGGACAGAGCCAATATGTGACGAAAGGGCCCAGCCACCACCTTTTCCTGTACCTCTTATAACTCAATCTCAATTTTTTTGCATGTATTTCCAATGTATTGTATTCAGCAAAAATATCAACTGTCAACATTTTAAATTCAAACACAGAGTCTCAAAGAATACGCTCGATCCTCATCGAGGAAATGTTGCCCATTTCCAGCTAGTGAACTCATATTGGCCGGTGACTTGTTAAGTTACCCAATAGCCAGCACAGCCACCACACCACACTAACACACATAAAATGAACTCACCTACTGGATGTGTGAAGAGGGGGGTGGCCCTACAACGATGGGAGTGTAGGTAGGGATGAAAGCACTTCGTGAAGTACTGAAAATATACTTTTCGTGCATATGATGTGCTATGACAGATGTCACATGGATGTGGACCAAGGGTTTTGCGACGTTGTTGTTGTTGTTGTGCTCTTCAGTCCTGAAATTGGTTTGATGCAGCTCTCCATGCTACTCTATCCTGTGCAAGCTTCTTCATCTCCCAGTACCTACTGCAACCTACATCCTTCTGAATCTGCTTGGTGTATTCATCTCTTGGTCTCCCTCTATGATTTTTACCGTCCACGTTGCCCTCCAATACTAAATTGGTGATCCCTTGAAGCCTCAGAACATGTCCTACCAACTGATCCCTTCTTCTAGTCAAGTTTTACCACAAGCTTCTCTTCTCCCCAATCCTATTCAACACCTCCTCATTAGTTATGTGATCTACCCATGTAATCTTCAGCATTCTTCTCTAGCACCACATTTCGAAAGCTTATATTCTCTTCTTATCTAAACTATTTATTGTCCATGTTTCACTTCCATACATGGCTACACTCCATATAAATACTTTCAGAAATGACTTCCTGACATTTAAATCTATACTCGATGTTAACAAATTTCTCTTCTTCAGAAACGCTTTCCTTCCCATTGCCACTCTACATTTTATATCCTCTCTACTTCGACCATCATCAGTTATTTTGCTCCCCAAATAGCAAAACTCCTTTACTAATTTAAGTGTCTCATTTCCTAATCTAATACCCTCAACATCATCCGACTTAATTCGACTACATTCCATTATCCTCGTTTTGCTTTTGCTGATGTTCATCTTATATCCTCCTTTCAAGACACTATCCATTCTGTTCAACTGCTCTTCCAAGTCCTTTGCTGTCTCTGACAGAATTACAATGTCATCGGCGAACCTCAAAGTTTTTATTTCTTCTCCATGGATTTTAATACCTACTCCGAATTTTTCTTTTGTTTCTTTTACTGCTTGCTCAATATACAGATTGAACAACATCAGGGAGAGGCTACAACCCTGTCTCACTCCCTTCCCAACCACTGCTTCCCTTTCATGTCCCTCGACTCTTATCACTGCCATCTGGTTTCTGTACAAATTGTAAATAGCCTTTCGCTCCCTGTATTTTACACCTGCCACCTTCAGAATTTGAAAGAGAGTATTCCAGTCAACATTGTCAAAAGCTTTCTCTAAGTCTACAAATGCTAGAAACATAGGTTTGCCTTTCCTTAATCTAGCTTCTAAATAAGCCGTAGGGTCAGTATTGCCTCACGTGTTCCAATATTTCTACGGAATCAAAACATCTCCCCCAAGGTCGGCTTCTACTAGTTTTTCCATTCGTCTGTAAGGAATTCGTGTTAGTATTTTGCAGCCGTGACTTATTAAACTGATAGTTCGGTAATTTTCACATCTGTCAACACCTGCTTTCTTTGGGATTGGAATTATTATATTCTTCTTGAAGTCTGAGGGTATTTCGCCTGTCTCACACATCTTGCTCACCAGATGGTAGAGTTTTGTCAGGACTGGCTCTCACGGCCGTCAGTAGTTCTACTGGAATGTTGTCTACTCCCGGGGCCTTGTTTCGACTTAGGTCTTTCAGTGCTCTGTCAAACTCTTCACGCAGTATCGTATCTCCCATTTCATCTTCATCTACATCCTCTTCCATTTCCATAATATTGTCCTCAAGTACATCGCCCTTGTATAGACCCTCTATATACTCCTTCCACCTTTCTGCTTTCCCTTCTTTGCTTAGAACTGGGTTTCCATCTGAGCTCTTTATATTCATACAAGTGGTTCTCTTTTCTCCAAAGATCTCTTTTATTTTCCTGTAGGCAGTATCTATCTTGCCCCTAGTGAGATAAGCCTCTACATCCTTACATTTATCCTCTAGCCATCCCTGCTTAGCCATTTTGCACTTACTGCCGATCTCATTTTTGAGACGTTTGTATTCCTTTTTGCCTGCTTCAAATACTGCATTTTTATATTTTCTCCTTTCATCAATTAAATTCAATATTTCTTCTGTTACCCAAAGATTTCTACTAGCCCTCGTCTTTTTACCTACTTGATCCTCGGCTGCCTTCACTACTTTATCCCTCACAGCTACCCAATCTTCTTCTACTGTATTTCTTTCCCCCATTCCTGACATTTGTTCCCTTACGCTCTCCCTGAAACTCTGTACAACCTCTGGTTCTTTCAGTTTATCCAGGTCGCATCTCCTTATATTCCCACCTTTTTGCAGTTTCTTCAGTTTCAATCTACAGTCCATAACCAATAGATTGTGGTCAGAGTCCACATCTGCTCCTGGAAATGTCTTACAATTTAAAACCTGGTTCCTAAATCTCTGTCTTACCATTAAACAATCTATCTGAAATCTGCCAGTATCTCCAGGCTTCTTCCATGTATACAACCTTCTTTTATAATTCTTGAACCAAGTGTTAGCTATGATTAAGTTGCGCTCTGTGCAAAATTCTACCAAGTGGCTTCCTCTTTCATTTCTTACCCCCAACCCATATTCACCCACTACGTTTCCTTCTCTCCCTTTTCCTACTACCGAATTCCAGTCACCCACGACTATTAAATTTTCGTCTCCCTTCACTATCTGAATAATTTCTTTTATTTCATCATACATTTCTTCAATTTCTTCATCATCTGCAGAGCTAGTTGCCATATAAACTTGTACTACTGTAGTAGGCATGGGCTTCGTGTCTATCTTGGCCACAATAATGCGTTCACTATGCTGTTTGCAGTAGCTTACCCGCACTCCTATTTTTTTATTCATTATTAAACCTACTCCTGCATTACCCCTATTTGACTTTGTATTTATAACCCTGTATCCACCTGACCAAAAGTCTTGTTCCTCCTGCCAACGAACTTCACTAATTCCCACTATATCTAACTTTAACCTACCCATTTCCCTTTTTAAATTTTCTAACCTGCCTGCCCGATTAAGGGATCTGACATTCTACACTCCGATACGTAGAACGCCAGTTTTCTTTCTCCTGATAACGACGTCCTCCTGAGTAGTCCCCGCCCGGAGATCCGAATGGGGGACTATTTTACCTCCAGAATATTTAACCCAAGAGGACGCCATCATCATTAACCATACAGTAAAGCTGCATGCCCTCGGGAAAAATTACGGCTGTAGTTTCCCCTTGCTTTCAACCGTTCGCAGTACCAGCACAGCATGGCCGTTTTGGTTAGTGTTACAAGGCCAGATCAGTCAATTATCCAGACTGTTGCCCCTGCAACTACTGAAAAGGCTGCTGCCCCTCTTCAGGAACCACGCGTTTGTATGGCCTCTCAACAGATACCCCTCCATTGCGGTTGGACTTACGGTACGGCTATCTGTATCGCTGAGGCACGCAAGCCTCCCCACCAACAGCAAGGTCCATGGTTCATGGGGGGGTTTTGCGATAGCACATTTTAAAGGCTTTGTGTTCAAATCTGACACAACACAATTGCAACAACTACCCCCACTATTCACATACATACTTTGCACCGCCACACCACACAATCTACATCATAAAGATTGCCAGCAGTGATAAAGGACACAAAGTGAAACTGCAGCACCTGAGCTTTCTTTCAAATTTACATTTCACACAGTGTACAGAAATTCAGTCAGCTAACTTCTAATAAATTTGTAATGTCAAGTGGGGAAGTAAACTCATTTCTTCAAGTCTCTGTTTCTCTCATCAAGCCTAAAATAACACTTTAACAGTGGTGAGCATATGAAGTGCAGCTCGTTAGAAAAGCATTCAACAACAACAGCGATGCTGAAGAAGTTTGTCATTTATGTTTTGCGGATTTCTGCATTAATGCTTATGGTTCAGCCACTTAGCTGCTGCGATGTTTTGGTTTAATTCAATGTGTTCATCACTTTGCTTTTTTCTGGGTGAGCACAGAGGATGCCGGCCACTGTGGCCATGCGGTTCTAGGCGCTTCAGTCTGGAACCACGTGACCGCTACGGTCACAAGTTCGAATCCTGCCTCGGGCATGGATGTGTGTGATATCCTTAGGTTAGTTAGGTTTACGTAGTTCTAAGTTCTAGGGGACTGATGCCCTCCAATGTTAAGTCACATAGTGCACAGAGCCATTTGAACCAGCACAGAGGATGAGCTCTCAAAAACATGTGTTTTGAACATATAACTTTTGATTGTAGCTTGTCAGAAAATAGCTCTATTACCATGTACCCAGATACCACTCTCAATTTTTTGATGAGTTTTTACTTGCTGTTACACATCTGTGATTTTTTAAGAACTGATGAAATTCATTATCACAAATTACTGTATAACAATGTTTTGTACATTTAATTTCCTTCACTTACAGGTTTTATACAAAGTATTGGAGTGGATTGCAATTTTTAATCATATATGCCAATTACACATGCTTTTGCATGTATTTTGAGGGTTTTAACATTTTCATTGATTCTGTATTTTCCTTAATTTTGAGTTTTTTAAAGTCTGGACTGCATGAAAACGTAAAATGGGGTTCCACTGTACTTCCAGTTGTCTGGATTCAACATTAAAAGATGTTAATCTCTTCTCTTACTATTTCTCACTCTAGCATGTGAGGCCCTTATGGTCTTCCATGACTACCACGGGTACAGCATCCAGAAGCCTGTTGAACATCTTTCAGCATACTGCTTTCTGGTGCACTACCTCTGTGTGTTATTACCGACTGATGAAGACTTCTCTTGTGATATCATCTTTCACACAGAGCACTTGATACTCATCATCTGCCATATGTCACGTCTCTCATTAGGAACTTTGTCAGCTTCTGGGATATTCAGATTCACTGTGACACACGACACCAAAAAACAAACACACACACACACACACACACACACACACACACACACACACACACAAAACGCAGCTACCACTGGAACTGTTTACATTGTTGTTGGGCTATATGGACTTGCTGCTGGATGTTGCCAAATTTTTTTTTTAAATTTTCCTCCGGAGTTAGTTAAACCATTTTGTCAGATCCTGTCCAGCATTATCTGGAAACATAGCTGGATGCTGATGTGCATCTGACTCACCAATGCTGTTGAATCATACCTGTTTGCCCTAGAGGGAGCCTGAAACCCCTAGAGAGCGCGTCCTTAGATGGTGGATTGGGGAATGCCTCCCAGATATGAGTGGTACACCCCGCAGGTCAACAGCCAGCTGCAGTGTCTGACTCGAGAGTGAGTGATTGCAAGCAGCGTCTGGCCCAAAATGGGTGGCTGGTATCATACGTGGAAAGCAACGGGAAGCTACCACACTACTATTCCCAAGGCACACTTGACATGGCCCTCTTTGTGCAAAATAATGATTCCGGAGCTGAAACATCCCCTCACTCTGATCTTCAGCAGGGGAGTACACTGAGGCTAATTGAAAGTGTAAAGATAAAGAAAAGGAAAAGCTATGGATTGGAACATTGAAAGTTCGCATCCTCTTACAATCTGGCAAATTGAAAAATACGAAAAAAGAGATGGAGCACAACAATATAGATATTTTTGGAATGTGCAAGGTGAGATGAGAAGGCAATGGTGTGTTACAGAGTGATTACTACAAACTATTTTATTCAGGCAAGGGAAAAAAAATGGAATGAATGGAGTAGCTATCATGGTAAAGAAGAAGGTAAAAACCATGATAATAGCAGATTGATGATTCTGAGGTTGAAATGTCTTAAGACAGATGTAGTTCTGATACAGGTCTACATGCTAACCAGCCGACACAGCGACGATGAGACTGAAGAGAGCTGCAGCAGAATTGGAATCTCTGGTGGAGAGAGAGAAGAAAAAGGCATGCATCACAGTAATGGGACATTGGAATGCCATGGTTGGTGAAGAGAAAGACAGAGATGTGGTTGGAAAATTTGGATTGGGTAACAGGCACAAAAGAGGTGTGAGAATAGTCAGAGTTTGTAAGGAAAACTCATTTGTAGTTGGAAACATGCTTTTTGAACATCACAAAAGAAGACGTACACATGTATGTCGAATATAGACAATAGCAGATACCAGATCGATTACATACTAATACAAAGTAGATTCCAGAAATGCATGAGAAATACCAAGGCTTATCCAGGAGCAGATATGAACTCTGACCACAACTTGGTTGTAGCAGATGTGCAGGTTAGATTGAAAAGAATGTTGGTAGGTAAAGTGAGAGTGAAATTTAACTTGGATGCTCTAAAGGAAAAAGGAATAACCAAAAAGCTTGAAGAATAGTTTCGAGACAAGTGGAAAATTAGAGAATAGACAGAGGGCATAAATGAACAGTGGAACCAGTTCAGAGACACCCTGAAAGCAACGAGAAAAGACGTCGTTGGTCTGGTGAAGTGCAAGTGGAGAAGGTTCCATGGGTTACCGATGGCATGATCTTGAAGATGGCAGAAAGGAGAAAATGGAAAAACGCAGAAACTGACGAAGGAAAAAGGCAATGCAGAAGACTGAACAATGAGCTGACAAGAGAAACTGATCAAGCCAGGGAAAAATGAAAAATAGAAATCTGCTCAGAAAGAGGGCTAGTGCGAAAAGATGTATCGAGTAGCCAAGGAAACAGTATTTCAGGGAAGGAAGAAGAAAACAAATATGGAGATAGAAGGGAAAGATGGAACTCTTAAGTGACCCACACTCTGTTCAGAATAGATGGAAAGAATATACTGAAACTCTCTATGAAGTGGATCAAAGACCTTTTGATCTGCAGATTGAGAAGGAAGAATCAGTAAATGAAGATGAAAACAGAGATTTTATCCTAAGTTCAGAAGTAAACAAGTAATTGGGAGAACTTAGAAACAACAAAGTTTGTGGTGTAGATGACATTCTGGTAGAAATCTGAGTTTAAAAGAAACAGGCAAAACTGAGTTGACCTCTCTTTGCAACTACATCTATGACAAAGGGGAATGGCCAGAAGACTTTCTAGTAAGTATAATAGTCCCAATCCCAAAGACTAATAATCCCAAAAAGTGTGAAGACCACAGGACAATCAGCCTAATATCGCAGGCAGCAAAAATAGTTCTACGAATTCTGAATAGGAGGCTATATGGAATGCTGGAAGAAACACTTGGTGAAGAACAATATGGTTTCATAAGGGGGAAAGAGAACACGAGATGCCATTGGACTTCAAAGAACCGTCGGCAAAAGATACATAGAAAAGGGCAAAGAAATGCATGCTGTCTTCATAGAATCGAAAATGCCTTTGAGAGAGTGCAGAGGGATAAGCTGTTAGGTATCTCGAAAAAGAAGGGAGTAGAGTGGAAGGAGAGAAAATGGATTGCAAATCTGTACCTGAATCAAATAGCTCGGGTACGAATAGGCAATGGGATCTCTGAAGACACCAAGATTGGGAGAGGTGTTAGGCAGGGCTGTTGTCTCTCACCTATCCTATTTAACATCTACCTGGAGAAAGTACTGGAAAGCTGTTCGGATGGGACAAGAGGCGTCAGGATAAGTGGGCGGAAAATTGAATGTATAAGATCTGCAGATGACATGGCGATCCTCGCAGAAAATCAAGAGACGCTGACTCAAATGCTAAATGACCTGAATGAAGCCTGTGTAGTATATGGTATTAAAATTAATAAAAGAAAACCAAAAGCATGGTCAAAGGCCTAAGAAAAGTGGAAATTAAGTTGGGGTCAGAAATCACAGAACACGTAAGAGCACTCAAGTATTTCGGAAGTTGGATTAAATAAGACATGGATTGACAACATCATATAAAAGTGAGAATGGCTCTGGCGAAAGAGGCATTTCAAAAGCAGAGAGGACTCCTAACTAGTTATTTAAACAAGGAATTACGGAAGTGACTGGTTAAGTGCTTAATATGGAGCATTGCATTGTATGGAGCAGAAATGTGGACATTAAGAAAGCAGAATGAGAAGAGAATTGAAGCTTGTGAAATGTGGATATGGCGTAGAATGGAGAAGATCAGCTGCACTGATAAAAGTCAGGAATGAAGAAGTAGACGCAAGTGAAGGTTTCATTCTGGGAAAGAGAGGGAAGGGCAGAAGAAGGTTCCAGATGCTGGATGATGTCATTAGGCCACAAGAAGGATACCAAAGAATGAAGAGGAACGCAGAAGACAAAAGCATGGAGGACTATGCAGTCAAAATATGCTGCAAGGCAGACAACCCAATGATGATGATACCTGTTTGGACTTGGACAATCTGAGGGATGTGCTGTTTGTAGATGTGTTCCTGTCCATTTAAGTGATGGCCTCTGTGTAGCCACCACCAAAACGTGTCACACGGAATCTAAAATTCAGTACCAGTTATGCGAGCAGTATTTTCAACAAGCCTTCACACTGAAAGTATGTTTTTTGATCATACATACGAGGGTTGACTGAAAAGTAATGCCTCCACCTTCGTAACTCTTCAGCAGTTGGCAGCATTGGTAAGCAGCAGGTACTGGCTTGTTCTGTAGCCTCTTCTCTACAGCTCCAGTTGGCGGCAAGCCTTAGCATTGAATGGTTGTGTTGCACAGTGTAAAGTATGAAACCCTGCGCAGACAGTCGGTCAATGCGATTTAAGCAACTTGCAGTCATTGAATTCTTGACAGCAGAAGGTGTCACCCCAAAGGAGATTCAACAGAAAATGAAAGAATTTTATGGTGATTGTGTTGATGTGAGTACTGTGTGTTGTTGGGCAAGTATGTTTACAGATATTGAGGCGGGAACATCTGACCTGCGTGACAAACAAAGAGTTGGGTGTCCTGCAACAGCAACCACAGTTTCACAAGCAAAATGTTGACAGATTGATTCAGGACAATTGTCGTATCACTCAAAGAGAAACTGCAAATGCAATCGGCATTCCACAAGAAAGTGTGGGTCAAATCATTGCTTTGCTTGGCTATTGGAAGAACTGTATCCGATGGGTACCCCAGATGCTGACTGCTGAAATGAAAGTGCACAGACTTGAAATTTGCCAGGAACTCCTCTTGCATTATGATAATGAAGGTGACGCCTTTCTCCATTCAACTGTGACAAGAGACGAAACGTGGGTACACCATTACGACCTGGAGATGGAATGTCAGTCTATGGAATATTGACACAAAGACTCGCTACAGAAAAAGAAATTCAATATGCAGCTCTCAGCTGAAAAAATCATGGCCACAGTGTTCTGGGATGCAGATGGTCTTATCCATGTTGATTTCCTTGATCAACAACGATAAATTTAGAGTGTTACAACACAACACTGCGAACTCTGAAACAACGGCTAACAAGGGTCCGAAAGGAAAAGGGAAATGTTTTCCTACAGCATGACAATGCCAAACCACACATTTCACATGCTGCCACAGCAGAACTTCAGAGACTGAATTTCACTGCCGTACGGCATCCTCCTTACAGTCCAGCAGCTGACTTCCACCTGTTCCTGATAGTGAAAGAAGATCCACGGGGGACATCATTATGCTTCTGATGAAGACGCTGACAGAACTGCGAGACTGTGCTTGCGGAAACAGTGTTTGATGTATTAAAAGATTCTAATCCAAATCCACTGAACGAAGGTGGAGGCATTACTTTACATTCAACCCTCATAGAATTGAACTGCCTGCCTCAGTAGTGCGTACTCCGGCTTGTACATAAATTGAATGTTCTAGGAAACTCCAGCAGTCTATCAATAATTGGAACCCAGAACCTTCCAAAAGGCATGAATGGTGAAAATAATTTAAGGCGGCAAGGATCAAACTGGTGACATGCACACTAGCAGCCAGTGATTTTAACCACTACACTATGGCAGACAACACACAGCACACTACAATGCTGTGTCAGGGGCATGGTGGTAAAATCAGAGAAGTGTGAGCTTGAGTGTCGCACATACCGTCCACTAGCTTACAGAATGAAGCTGTAAATGTAGGTCCACTCCTGCTCTCCTTGTTTTGATACTGAAGGATGAATTTCACACTGTGTGACTGGCCACAATTCAAAAGTGTTCTGGACCCCTCGCAATACGAGATCACAGCTTTAAGGGAGATGAAATACGGGGCTTGCATAATAAGATACAGCTCATTGTTTGGTGATCATAAATAGCATTGTTTTACACATTCTGGCCAATCAGATGACAATTTATAATAAATTCAAGATTGGTTAGAACAATTATGGAGATTGACATCACAACAGTCACTGCAAAAGGTCCATAATGATACTCTGAAAAATGAATTTAAAAGATTAGACTTACTGCTTGCCATGCTTCAGCCAGCACATACTTGTATTCTTCACAAATTACAAATCCATCGTAGATAGGACCCCATATTCCATTGGTATGCCCAAAGCCAGTGATTGCAGGAGCACAGTCTATCTGCAGTTTTCTGGCTACACGATTCAAACCTGGAACTATGAAGTTAATTTTGATCAGACTTTAAGATTATGTAAACACACAAAAAATAAAAACTGTCTCCAAGAGTGGAAAAGCCTAAGCTTTATTACATATGCACAAAAGCTTTAGAGTAAAACTAGCTTTTTACCCTTGACTTCACCAGCATACATGCACGACACATGTACTACACACATATATGTCTGAATCTCTGTTGTTTTACGCCATAACCCAGAGAGAGTGCACATGAGCATGTCACATACATTTCACACAAATACCAGGATATCGGAATCTCTGTTGTTTTACACCATATGATTCTAGAGAGAATGTTAAAATAACCCTGTGGCATGGTCCTCACTCCCATAACATGCAGAAAAAATACTGAATCACTGCAGTGCTCATTCTTGTTACTTGACTGACACATTAACACTGTATACAGGGTGATTCACGAAGATATTCAAATATTTTAATATGTTATTCTACAAGTAAAACTAAAGAAAAAAGTTCATATAGACATAGGTCCGCAAATGTTTAGTTACAGAGTTATGACTAATAAAAGATTTTGCCAGAAATTTAGCAACTTTGCTATTATGAAGCCACTGCAAAACTGTATGAGGTTAAAGTAAGGCATGATTTTCATTTATTCTGTTGGTATTGATCTGGTGAATCTAATAAAACATGTCTCAGATGCGATTCTGCAGTAGTTTTCCAGAAAATCCAAAGAAGCAAAAATTTAATTTTGTAAAATTTTTAATTTATTAACTACTTGGCCCAATTTGTTTTTTAAATTCCAGTCAATAGCATGCAGTTATCCAAGAGAAGTTGTAGAGAATTTAATTTTGGAAAAATGATGGTAATAACATTAACTGAAACTGTATGAATGTGCCAGGTAATCTGCTTTTATTAATATACCATAGCACATGTAAATTCATGTTAAACCAGAAAAAACAAAGCTCAGTGTTAAGTAAGTTGCACAGTGTACATAAAACTTCACAATACATTCACAACCAATGTTCAAAAATGTCTCCACCAAGTTCAATGCATTTAGCTGCACGTCTATGAACAGATTTTGTTGCTCACTTCAGTTTCACAGGATTGTTCTTAATTTTGTCTATTGCATTCATAATGGAAGCAAGCAATGCCTCATGTGTACCGACATTGTCCTCATAAACTATGTCACTCATCCATCCCCAAACACAAAAATCCATTGGTGTTAAACTGGCCGATCTGCGTGGCCACAGACGTATACCACTACGACCAATCCATTTCTCGGCAAATGTTCATTTAAATGTGTGTTAACGGCATTGATGAAATGTGAGGTACGCTGACCAGTTGAAAATACATTTGCAATTGTGTAGCAAGTGGGACATCTTTGAGTAAGCAGGGCATTTCTTCTTGAAGGAATTTTAAGTATGTCTCACAGGTTAAACGTCCTGGGAAAATGAATGGTCCAATAAAGTGTGTGTTGATTGTACCACACCACATGTTTATGCTTATGCTGCTGGAAACTACGTTGCACTATTGCATGTCGATTTGCTTCACACCATACTTCTCGCTATGTAAGTTGTTTAGACCATCTCGCGTAAAAAGTGCCTCATCAATAAATAAAATGTATTTGTGTAGCTGCCGAGCAGTGTTTAACTAGTTGCACGACTCCAAGTGAGGGGCAGGATCTCCCGAATGTAAATGATGCACTTTTTGTTAATGGTAAGGATACAGATTATTGTACTTCAGTTTACGCCATATCTTAGGTTGTGAAATACCTTATCGTTGAGAGATACGTCATGTACTGGTACCCAGGCTACGTTGAACAGCATTCATAATATCCTCATCATCTTCACGTATCGAGTGCTCATACTGATTATAAACGCTAGGTAGAGAACCTGTCTCCCGTAACATTCGAAATACTCCACTAATGGTTTGTACATTCTGAATCCTCCGAGTTGGATAATGTATGCAATATTCGTTAACTTCAGCTGTAGCATTACCGTCACATTAGCCACAAATAAACTCCGTAACTCCATATCGGCATATTCCTCTGTTGTAAATTTGAAAGGCATCCTTATTTCATAAATAATGTACAAGCTACAACAGTTACTATGTGGTTTCACTTAAATACACTGTTGTTATTATGTTCTTTCACTGAACAATACAGAAAACTAATGTGTTTCAAGGTTAGGAAATGACAAACAACTCACCAACAGTTGCCAACAATGACATAAACTTTTCTACATTCTTAACGGAAAGTAAACAAATTTAATTGTATAATAGTCTTTGCTTCTCTGGATGTTCTGGAAAACTACTGCAGATACACATCTGGGACATGTTTTATTTGATTCACCAGACCAATAATAATAAAGTAAATGGAAATCATGATTTACTCTAACCTCGTACATTTTTGATATGGCTTTATATTAGTGAAGTTGCTAAATTTCAGGCAAAATCTTTTATTAGCTGTAATCTCATAACTAAACACCTGCAGACCTATGTTTATATGAACTTTTTTTCTTTAGTTTTACTGGTAGAATAACATATTAAAATATTTCAAATCTTTGTGAATCACCCTGTATAAGAAACGAATTACAATTATCTCTCTCTCTCTCTCTCTCTCTCTCTCTCTCTCCCCCCCCCCCCCCCATCTCCTCCAACTGCCCATCTCTCTGTTCATCCCCATCAAGCACTCCTCACTCTAGCTCATCTCCTCCAACTGCCCCTTTCTATGTCCACCTCCTCCAAAAACCCCTCTCTCTGTTCATTTCCTCCAAACACTCTCTCTTTCTCTCTATCCATCACCTTCAACCCCCTCTTTCCCTGCTCATCTCCTTCAACTGCCCCCTCCCCCCTGTATCAGTCCCCCAACTCCCTCTTTCTCTGTCCATCTCCTCCAACTCCCCCCCTCTGTCCATTTACTCCAATTGTCCCTCTCTCTGTTTGTCTCCTCTAACCCTCATTTCTATGCCCATCACTCCAAACCCCTCTTTTTCTGTCCATCTTTTCCAACTGCTCCTCTCTCTTCCAGCTCCTCCAACTGCCCCTTTCTCTGTATGTCTCTTCCAACTGCCCCCCCCCCCCCCTCTCTCTCATCTCCTTGAACTACTACTATCTCTGTCCATCTCCTCCTCCTACTACTCTCTCTGTCAGTCTCCTCCTCCTCCTACTACTACTAATCTCTCTGTCTGTCTCCTCCAAACAAACCTCTGTCTGGCTCCTCCAAACAAACCTCTCTCTGTCCACATCCTTCAACACCCCTGTCTCTGTCTGTCCTCTCCTCACACTTTTCTCTGGCCATTTTCTCCTCATTCCCCCTCTCTTTGTTCATGTCCTCTGACACTCTGTCTGTTCAGCTTCTCTAACTCCCCCTCTCTCTGTACATCTCTTCCAAGTGCTCCTCTCTCTTCCATCTCTTCCAAGTGACACTCACTCTGTCCGTCTCCTCCAACCGCCCCTCTCTGTCCATCACCTCCAACTGCTCCTCTCCCTTACATCTCCTCCATCTGCCCCTTTCTCTGTCTGCCTACTCCAACTGCTCCCCTCTTTGTCCATCTCCTTCAACTGCCCCTCTCTCTGTCTGTCTTCCCGAACTGTCCCTGTCTCTGCCCGTCTCCTCCAGCTGCTCCTGTTTCTGTTTACCTCCTCCAACTTCCCGCCCATCTCTATATGTTTTGAGTCCTCCTCCCTCCTTTCTCTGTCCATCCCCTCCACTCCCTTTCTTGGTTCATGTCCTCCAACCTCCTTCCCTGTGTCTGCCTCGTCCTTCCCTTCTCACTATCCATCTTCTCTCCCTCCTCTCTCTGCTTAGCTATGCCCCTCCACACATATCCTCCTGGAAAGCATTCCAATGCTACCCGCAAACCATGCCTGTAGTGCAGGGTAGCCCAGATGTCAGCCCATTTCATCCACACCTCCACCTTTGCTGTTGGGTGTCACCACATGTATTTTTATTTTCCTTCTGAGCTAGTTAACCCATTTTGTCGTATCCTGTCCAGCTAATGTGCATCTGACTCATTAATGCTGTTGTATCAGACCTATTTGTACCTTGACAATCCAAACTGCAGGAGGAACGTGCTGTTTGTATATGTGTTCCTGCCCATTTAAGAGAAGCCTTTTGTGTAGACTCATTGTAGCCACAGTGATGTTGATGTGTGATATAATATAGTCTCTTTCTTCACTTGTGTTCCTCTGTTCAATTTATTACAATTGATGAAGGTTAGGTTTGGTGCTGAATTAACTAACCTATTTCGACTGATGTTCACTTGTGCTTATTTTTTATTCAATCCACCAATACTATGAACACACAGATGGAGTTGTGATGTGAAGCCCGTTGTCACCTATTATTGCCAATTTCTTTATGGAAGATTTCGAACACATGCCTGGGAGTGGTTGGCTGTGAAACCTGCATGTTCTTTCTGATATGTATACAGTTCGTTTGTTATTATCCTCATGGCAGTGGGAATTTGAACGACATTTTTGAACACCTGAATTCAATCCACTGAATATTTGTTTCATTATGGAAATGGAAGAGGATGGCTGCCTTCCCTTTCTTGATGTGTTTGTCAGGAGGAAGGTGGAAGTTACGTTGGGACATGCTATTAACTGGAAGCCTACTCCCTCTGACTTTTACCTCCAGAATGATAGTTGTCACTGTCAGGCTCAATGTGAAGGGGAACTTTGTACCTTGGTTCACAGGGCCCATGTCATCTCGGGCCCCGAGGGTTTTTCAGCTGAGTTGGCCCATCTCGAAGTCACCATTCGTCAGAATGGTTACATTAAAATACAGATCAGGCATGCGCTGTGCTCAACTGTGCACTGGCTGAGTGATGATAGTACCAAGGTGGCACCAAAGTCTATGGCCTTTTTGCCTTACGCAGGTAGCAACACGGTTGGTCATATTTTGTGGAAATATGATGTGAAGTGTGTTTTTCGACCACCATCTAAGATCAGGGTGAAATGTAAAGACTGCTATTGGTTTGTGTAAGGTGGATGTTTAGTGCATTCCTTGCAGTTGTGACATGTCATATATTGGCCTGACTACCAGGACTGTGACTGTCTGGTGTACAGTGTGTAAAATGGAAATGACCATATGGCGTCAGTGGCTAGGAGTTCCCAGGCGGTAAGTTCAGCTGCTAAGTGCAAGTCTTATTGAGTGTGACGCCACATTCAGTGACCTGCATGTCAACTGTACAGAGTGCAATAAGTGGCACACATGCTTACAACAGCCCCGCAAACGCGCCATTGCAGAACATTGTCTTGGCACCAGTCATCCTATCGAATATAACAACACGGAGGTACTGGAATGCACTTCCAGCTATTGGGATAGTGTTATTAAAGAAGCTGTTGAAATTAAATTAGCAAGTAACCTTAGAAATAGAGGTGGTGATTTTTGTCTAAATTCTACACGGAATCCTGCTGTCTCCAAATGATTCTAAGCACTATGGGACTTAACATCTGAGGTCATCAGTCCCACAGACTTAGAACTACTTAAACCTAACTAATCTAAGGACATCATACACATCCATGCCCGAGGCAGGATTCGAATCTGCGACCATAGCAGCAGTGTGGCTCCGGACTGAAGCGCCTAGAACTGCTCGGCCACAGGGGCCGGCAATCCTGTTGTCTCCCTTCTCAAGAAACGGAAGTACACAGTATATGCTAGCTAACCCATCGATTATTAATTTGACTATCAACAACTTCTGACATTGGTCATGTTTGATTTGTGTGTTATCCTTTCAGAGTTTCCCTGAAAACCGAGGTTCTAAATTCCCTTGCACAGCACTTACTTGCTGCAGTTTTGCCCTGAAAATGGCAGGGTGTGCTCCTATCAAAATATTGGTAGTTGTAAACAGGATCACTCTGCTACATCCCTTAAGTTGTCTGAACATTGTATACACTGGGAGAGACTCAGGTCTTTGTTTTGTCAGAAATGTTTCACCTCAATTTATTAGTGCATCATCAGTGGCCTGAAATACATACACATTATCATGTGCATTCAGCACTTTCAAATTACATATAGTACATGTAAGTTACCATCAGCTCTGATATACACACGTTCTGTTTAACATATTCTACTATTTACCTTGTGTGTTGACATTGTTCTACAAGAGCTATTGCTGTACTGAAAGTTAAGCGGCTGTTCTGTTTGTAGCTCTAAACCTCATTTTCCAGCCAGCTGCGCCAATTTTGGTGATGAGATACACCCATTTGTGGTTACTTTCTAGTGAAAGGAAATACTGTTTCCAAGAAATAGCAAGCCTTAGACAACTTCCTTGTATCCATTATCTACATGCAAGACAATGATACTGGTATACCAACCACATTTCAGACTTTAAATGTCTTCAACACAGATGGGACATGAAACTAGTTCTCTTTCCCACATCTAAGGGTATCTCTCCTTCTGAAACTTCACTGTGCTGACTATGGTAAGATCCACCTTCCCTGTCACTGAATCATATCAAGGTACCACTGGCTATACCAAAAGGGTCACTCCATCACTCCTCCTCTGTTCTGGCTTGTGAGCAGCAAAGGCAGATAGGAGATACACTGGAGTGGTTGCTTTTACACATCATTTCTTCCAACTCAACAACAGCATTTTTGAAACTTCTGACCCAGGGATTAATCATTATTTATCTTACTCCTCTTTACACCTTAAATGGGACATTCCAGTTTTAAATTCTCTGTCTCCAATATCGTCTTCTGTCTGTGTATTAGCAATGCACACTTCAATGATTCCTCCTCCACCACCATTCTGTTCTTACTTGTACACCTTGATAAATTTATTATGGTATGCATCTCAATGGTTGAAATATAGCTAAAGAAAAAGATACCAAAATTACTATATGTCTATATGTTGCTCATATAGTAATATTTCTTGCCCAACATCACCTATGTGACATACAGCTTTGGGGAGGGAGGGAGGGAGGGAGGGAGAGAGGGAGGGAGGGAGAGAGAGAGATCACTTTGGCACCACCACAAAATGTTCCCCATCTCATTCACCTGTCTTGTTATGTGTACACTGCTCTAGAATACATAGGGTATAATGACAAGACCAACACAATATCCAATGTGAATGACTACATTTGGATAATTTATCTGAACTACTACTAGTGTTAGGACATTAAATGTTTCCAGACAATTACAAGTTTTATTACTAAAACTGTACCTTCTAATGTAGCTAATGGTTTGAGAATTAATGAAAATGTTCGAAAGTAATCACTAATATAAAAGTTATATTGAACTCTGATGAAAACCCTAATTAATAAATTATAAATATACTGAATTCCTGACCTTGATGCCCAACCAATTTTGGAATTACATGATTACTTAAGTGTTTAATCTACTTACTTTGCATGTGGACAGTGCCTCCAGGAAGCATGTGTGGTTTATACAGTTCCACATTGCCATATGCACACCTTGGAACCTTGCCATCAACAGCTGTAGGTGGGACATAGTCTTCAACTTGCCAAGGCCCAAAATACTCCACTGGGACACCTCTGATGATTTTACGATTTATCTAATAACAAACAGATGACAATGGAGTATGAGGTAAGTGATCTCCAAGTGTAAAACTGAAACTGGAAACAAGGATATCACCAAATAATTATTCCACTGCAGTTTTGATTAGTAATTGAAGTAACAGACAACTGCTGTGATGACATCAATATGAAATCTAGAGAAAAAGTATAGATCTCAAACTGTGGGGAAAAATATCCAATATAAATGGGCCTTAGACAAAAACAAAAACGATAATACTAATTCTAGCTTTCAGAATATTGGTTCTCTGTACCCCCCACGAATGGAGCAACAGAATCTTGTTTTCTGCCAAGATTTTGATGACATTTCATTGTGCCCTGAGATGAGACATATCTTCCTTGTCTTAAATACAATAGTGTTCCACCACCTACCTGACGTGCACAATATCCTGGTCTGCCCCTATTCCAAATCTGCAATGTAAGCATATTGTCATATTGCTGGTTTGGTTGTGCAGTATCTTTGCGAGTAGCTGCATTCTGCAGAGTCGAGCAAGCGACACAGAGCTGTTATGTTGTGTTGTGTTGTGGATAGCTCTGAATGGGAAAAGCATTATTATGGAAGTTCAAGTACTATTGTTGTGAAGTAATGAGATATGGAAGTGGATTCAGTTAAAGTGCATAAAGAAGTAAATAAGTATGAACAGTGCCACAGACAACGTATTTTGAGTATCCACCCGTTTGCATGTCGTAATGTACAATATCAATCATCTGCGCCATGTTTGGCCTCCCACAATGAACTATTGTGAATGAGTAAAACAGTTACCACAAAGGAATGCAATCAAGTGCCAGTGTCTCGTAGCGAGCGCGAGAACTTGTGTTCGGTCATTGTGTTTCCGCATCAACAATCAGCCACGTCACGACGGTTACACCCACGTTCACACAAGTGAGAACTGTGAAATGTAAATTAACTTTTATGAACAGTTTTACATTATTACAAAGTGCCAAGAAGGACTGGTACCAGATATCTGTGTAAACGTGATGAGCTTAAGAACTTGCGTTCGACCATTTGGCTTTGCATCGTCAACAATCTCCCAAGTCATGTTGGTTACGCATATGCTCGTCGAAGTGATAATTGTGGATGGATAATCACCAAGAATGTTAATTGGCATCAACACTTATGACTTAGAATGTAATCAGTGTAACCTGCGGGTTTCTTATCTCAGAAATTAATTATTCATACCAGATGTAGGACAAGTGTTGTGTTTAGTGCTGAGTGGCTCCCCAAACCCACTTGCATATTTAAATACGTAATTTCAAGCAAGCCAGCAGCAGTGTGAAGCAGAACAATGGGACCTGCACGGGAGTATCAGGTATGTGGTGTGGACAGGGCACACATCAAAGAGAGAAACAGTTTAAGGGTCACTCACCAGCTGTACCCCAGGTGTGTTACAATCTCATTGTGCCCTGTGATCAGACATATCTTCCCTACCTTAAATACAATAGTGTTCCACCACCTACCCAACCAACCTGCACAATATGCTGGTTTGCCCCTATTTCGCATCTGCTCCTGATCCCTTGCCTGACTGCTCATCTCACTTCGGTAGACCTCGATCACACTAATAGGTATCTGCTAGTCCAAGAAGGAGCCTCCCCAAAGAAGGTGCTAAACATCATTATCATACCCCACCGTTTCCTGGGCAACAGTAATTCACTGGCTAATCTTCCAACCAGTGCTGCAACAAAACTAACATGGTCACTACACTAGTAAATTCAAATGGTCATCCTCAAGGCCCCAAAATTCTGACGATGGGCACAACCTTGCAGATCTGTGACCTGAATATCGAAGGAATTTCTAAAAACAAATGTGAATATCTCTCATGTCTATGCAGTGAGAATAATGTGGACATAATTACTCTACAAAAAATACACATAAAAGATGACAGTGATCTCCAAAGCAGATGAAAAATTCCAGGATATAGACTGGTAGATTCTCTTCACGACAAACACCATGTGTACAGGACAGTAACATATGTGAGGACAGACATAGCTGATTACAGAGTGGTTTCCAAGGACTCTACAAAAAACATTTTTATCTTGGCAGTGATGACATGCGGGACTATAATCATCAACATCTAAACTTCCAATAGTGATCTGGCACACACGCCCATTCAGACTTTTTACTGACCCTGCCATCTATGTTGGAGACTTTACTAGCCACCACCATGATTGGGGATATAAGGATATTGATATACAGGGCAACATCTTACATGATTGGCTGTCCTTGAATAACCTCTACTTGGTTTTTAGTGCAAAGGACAAAAGAACGTTCTGATCAGGAAGATGGCAGAATGATGCCTCACCAGACCTTTGCTTTATCACTACTGGTCAAGCTAATGGAAATGAACTGGCAAACAGGAAAATTGTAAAGTCTTTCCATAGAGCCAATATAGGTCTATTCTCATTGATTATGGCTTCTAGACACCATTAGTAAATTCAACTGCTAAAGCTCACTGGAATAAAAAAGAAAGAAAGAACTGACCACAACAAGCTCGACAAGATTGTTGACCTCATTCCTGTGCAAATTACGAATTATGAAAGATTTACTAAAGCTGTCAAAGAGGCAGCAAACAGAACAATACTCAGGACACAGGAAACAATACATCCCAGGATGGTCCTATGAGTGTGATGAGCTATGCGAGGAATATCAACTAGCAAATTCAACTAAAACAGCGGATGAACTACTTCAAGCTCTGAATGATCACAAAAGAAGGAAATGCGAGAAGCTATAGAGAGCCTTGACTTCACCCATTTGAATAATAAAGTGCACAGCTAATGAAGAAATTGTGTCAGATTCAAAGCCTGAGAGATGCCAACACAGCATCACACCAAAAAGAATCGCAGTTGCTGTGATTAGGTATTGCCACTAACATCTTTCATCGAAGCCAGACACCAATGCAAATTAAAGACTACAGTAGCATTTGTTGATCTCATGGCTGCATTTGACACCATACAGCACCATGGCATGCTACTTACATTTGCAGAAATCATACCATGTAAAAAGTTGGCCTCGGCAGCCAGTGACCTTGGTCATGTGCGTGAGAGTTGTGTTTGTGTTTTGTCTTATTCTGACGAAGGCCTTGTTGGCTGAAAGCTCACCTTCCGACAGTGTTTTTGTGGTGTCTATCTACGACTCAGCATCTCTGCTATATGACGAGTTACCGCTGTCCTTTTCATAATACTGCTTCATGTAGAAAGTTAGTTAATTTAATGGATAGCATGCTCAGCAACAGATGATTTCAAGTATTCCTTAGAGACAAAGGGAGCAGATGGTGAAGGCTGAATAATGGGCTACCGAAGGGCTGTGTGTTATCATCATTGCTTTTTAATCTTTATACCCGCAATATGTCCAACACTAGCACTAAAAAGATACAATCTGCTGAAGACCTAACACTACATTATTAAGCAAGAAAGCTGTAAGAGTGTGAAGGATCTTTGACCACAAATTTACACATTTTGGGCTACTATTCCAAGAACTGGAGATTGAAGCCAAATCCATATAAAATGGAGGTAAATAATGTTTATCATCTTAATAAACATGATTTTATCCATTCAGCTTGTTGCCCTCGAATGCCATAGTTGCCTAATTTTTGTATCAGCATTTCATGGTCAATTGTGTCAAATGCTTTTGAGAGATCCAGAAACATTGCAGAGACAATCTTTTTCTCATCTAAGGACTGTAAAATGTATTCTGTTAGACCGGCAACTGCTGATTCTGTAGATTTACCCTTTCTGAAACCGTGTTGTGAGGGTATGAGAATGTTATGTTTGTCCAAATAATTTTCCTGATGAAGCAACCGTTGGTTGCAAAAGCTTGAATTTTGTGTGTATGTTTGTGTGTCTATCAACCTGCCAGCGCTTTCGTTTGGTAAGTCACATCATCTTCGTTTTTAGATATAATTAACTAATCTGGTATACATAAGCATTTCTAGGATTTTCGAGAAACCTGATATCAGTGAAACTGGTCTGTCGTTGTTGGGGTCATCCTTATACCCTTTCTTGTACACTGGCACCACCTTCGTTATCTTCAGTTTTTCTGGAAAAATTGCATCTCTGAAAGAACAGTCTGCTTTGTTCAGCAGTGGTGTTATTAATCTGCTCACTTACCAGCTTTATTACATGATTTGATATTTCATCATCACCAGCTGATTTCTTGGTCTAAGTTTTCTACTACACTGATACAGTTATTATTCAGTATGTTTGCTATTTCCATACCATCTGTGACCACTGTGTTGTCTGTTTTAATTGACCTAATACCTTCTTCTTTGTTTGACCCATCTTTTTCCTTTCTTTCAGCATTGATTGCATTCCAAGCTGCCTTTGCCTTGTTTTTTGAGTTCTGGTGGTGCCAATTGCTCTTGCTTTGGTTGGCTTCTCTTGTTGTTTTTCTATACTTCTTTTTTAACATTTCATAGTTTTCAGCTTCGCCCATCAGTCTCAGATCCTGAAGCTTCCATCATTGTTCTGGTATTTCACTGGTAATCCAATGTGTTTGATCTTGCTGCCTTTCCTGTCTCTTTACTTTGGGAAATTCTACATTAAAATGGTACTTAATTGTTGAAATAAATGCACCATATTTTTCATTTACACTCTGGGCCTGTAGGGTTTCATTCCAGGTTTCCTTACTTAACATGGTTCTAAAGATGTTGATATTTTGTTCACTGATGATCCTAAATTCTTTGGTTGTTTGTTTTGGTTCTGATACTGTGTCATTACTTCTGCAAAACTGATTAGTTGTCCATGATGATCAGATATTTCTGTATGAACTACATGTGACTCATAGTTACACATATTAGTAATTATGTTATCAATAACTGTCTCACTTTGTCTTGTTGGTGCAGTTATTGTTACTTTCATGTTATGCTGTATTAACAATTCTTCAAAATCCTGTCTTATTTTTGTGTCTTTTCCCATGTCAATGTTGAAATCTCCACATATAATAAGATTTCTCTTCATATTCATTCTCAATAAGTTAGCATTCCCCCCCCCAGAAAGATGCTAATACTACCACATGGTGACCTGTACACACAAAACACTCTAAAAACCTCTGTCACTATACCAGTAACTTCAAAATCTTTTTCTCTAGCTATGGGCAATGTAGCAGCTTCACTGTTTACATTCTTTAGTAGAGTACCTGTTTTAATATATATACAAACGCCACCACCCTTATATTTAGATCTGCAGAAGTAGCTAGCTAGTTTGTAGTCCTTTACTGCAACATTACGTATTTTACTTTCAGTTAGTCCATGTTCACTTATGCATAATATGTCTTCTTACTTCACTCAGGAGTACTTCTGCTTCTAATTTTTTGTTCCCAAAGTATTGAATATTTTGATGAAGTACTTTTATGTAATTTTTCTTTTGTTGGTTTACGTGTTTTGAGGTGTATTCTGAGGCAAATTCTTTAGTATCGTCATTTTTTGTATGGTGCTTATATTTTTCTTTTCCAGCTAGAGTGTATGATTTTTCGCCCCCTTCAGGCCATATTAGTTTCCCTTGCTTCTAATGATTTTGCAGACATCTGCAAACATTCTGCTGAATGTTACAGACCCCAGTCTATTTAAATGCAAGCCATCCTACGCTACTGAGTTTTTACATAGGAATTTGTTTGGGTCTATAAAAATTGCCCCAAGACGATCACATTGTTCTTTAAGAGCACAGTTTATTTTGGCGATATATTTTTCACTCACTGACCTTCTGTTTATGATTCCGCTAAGTATCAGCTGAGATCCTGCATACATATTTCTTGCAGAACGAATCATGTTTCTGGTTTTGTTTGCAAATTCTTCCTCACTGCTGCTCCTTAATGAATTCGTTCCAACATATACAAACACCCCTTTATAATTATGTCTGGTTTTAGAATCTGGGTCTGTACTATCTTGTCTTGCATTTACCATATTTTTAAAATGTTTACAGAGTTGTTGCATTCTAATTCCAGGTCCTACATCGATCTTGCAATTGGGGACAGCGACATTCTTCAGCAGCGAATTGCCAATTACTAAAAAGTCATTTTCCTTTTGTTGCGTATCTGTCACCCTGTTTTTCCTTTTGCTGTATGTCACCACCTTCCATTTATATTTATCTTCTGGTTTTTGCCAGCAGATTCAAATCTAGAGAACCATCCTGGCCAATGTAAGATGTGCCTCTTGTATATGATGTTTGTCAAGAATGAAAAGAGGTTTGGCCGAAGTTTCCTCCAACTAATTCTCATCCTATAACTGACCCTAACAAACATATGAATGGATTTGATCTTCCCAGAAAACTACGGACACCCCTGAATTGATTGCATGCAGGGCACGGAAGATGTGGTGCCTGTTTGTATGAATGGGGGTTCAAAGATGCCCTGGTGTGGTGACTGTGGTGATACTGTGCAAACTATATGGCACCTGACTGAAGAGAGTGTCCCACGAAAATTTCCCGGTTGACTCTGCGAACTGCATAGTTTTAAGACATAGATATTCAGTTAAAATATTTTCTCTGGATTATTTGTCTGCTTGTATGTGTTACGTATATTTTTGTCTATATTTAACCTTTTACATATGACATTCCTAAGTGAGACATAAGCCATACGAATAAATAAATACCCCTATCAAAGGCAGTGTAACCTGTGAAGTCATCCATGTGGACTATCAACTTAGCTGCAACTGCAGGCACCATTGTATGTGAACATGGCCACTAACAAACTGTCTGTTCACAGGAATTGTCACTGCCGAACTGGACAAGAGACAGCTGGATCAACCAGTAGATGAGCAAGCCACTCCACATGCTCGCTTGACTTTAGTGGACTATTTGCTGCCTGTGTCATCTGCATTCCGCCCACTAATACCAACATTTACAAACTGCACAGTTGGAACCTCTTCCTAACAACGTATGCTTTGTTCCCATAAGCTCCCTGGCCTCAGTCTTTGCTATTCCCTGTCTCTACTTGCCTCTATCCCCACTCCCTGCTCCCTCTCTAACCATACACATACCTGCTCTCTCCTGAGGCCACGTGCACACTCCTTTCCACTTCTCGGTTTCTTTACTTTCCCCTTTTCTTTTCATGCACAGCCTCCCAAATCTGCACTTCGCAGCCCACCAGTCTGCCCTCCGACATCCCTGCACAAATCCTCCAGCAGCAGTATAGCACCTTCTCCCCTCTTTATCCTGCTATCCTTCTCCCTCTCCAAACCTCTTCTTATTGCCCTACTACACACTCCAGCTGAGATCGCTGCTTATTGCAGTCGGAACCTAGTGGCTGGAGATGACAGTGGCCACATGTGTTAGTTGTGTGCGTGTGATTAAACGTGTGTGTGCATGTGTTTTCTACATCTGGAGAAGGATCTTGTGTGATACCTAGTAATAAGTAACAGTCTTCTTTTAGTGTGGGAATCTGCCTGTCAATGCCTCCTCTATAAGTAGCAATCTATTGTATCTATACTGTGAAAAGGAAAGTTGCTACTCACCATACAGTGAGATGCTGAGTCACATATACACAACAGAAAGACTATCACAAATATAGCTTTCGGCCACAAAGGCCTTCTTCAAAATTAGGCGATCACATTTGTCATCTAATTTTGAAGAAGGCCTTACTCATGAAAGCTGTATTTGTGACAGTCTTTTTGTTGTGCCTATCGCAAATCGAAATCTCCACTATATAGTAAATAGCAATTTTCCTTTCCACAATATTGTTACATTCCATCTTGGATTTTCCATTGTTTAATCTATTGTATATTATATTCTCGTTATTAAATTCAAAATTTTACATTGTGTGAATAGGAAATTGGCAGTACAGTGTTGCCTGAAGGGGTTAAGTGTGATAATTTTGCTGGAACCTCCACTCATTTTCTCAATCTAGCACTAACTGCTAGCTTTTAATATACATATAATTGACTACTTCAGACTGAAGACTCTTTGTTCATCATAATCTACATTTTGGTAATGAAAAGTCTTGGGTGGAATAGAACTAATGGCTGGAATATTGTCAACAGACACATAAATAAGACAGAGAATGAAGGTATAATCTCTTCGGTTACCATGCTGCTTCATGTTTTTCTTCAATTTCTTCTACACAATTTATGTCTTGACACCTGTGCTGGAATCTTCTTCAGGATCTCCTGCTGTTCCTAGTTAGCTGAAAACTGTGGGACACTGGTCTTTGACAGCATTCACTTACCTGGGAACATCAGAAAATCCTGAAGAGGGTCTCAGCAAAGGGGCTGAAGCATTGATTGCTTACAAGGAACTGAGGGGCATTAGATATGTGAAATTAGGAGTCATGTTTTCCTTGTTTATGTGGCAGATGTCAAGGGGTATAACAAGATATCAGACTGATTATATTATGGTATAAAGACTCAGGAGTCAAGTTAAGGACTGCAAAGGTCTGCCGATGTTGAAACTGATAGTGATTAGGAGTCATCAAAGAGGGAGGCATAGGACAGGTGGCCACACATGGCAGATAAAGAGCACGTATATCTGCTGAGGAGAAAGTCACAGCAGTAGTTCGGCAGCTTCTTCATACAGACTCTCAATCGGGCTAGTGTAAAACGTGCCAGCTGCCAAATGGATGCCATGATGGTGTTCTGCATACAGAACATCAACCGGGCTAGTGTAAAAGGTGCCAGCTGCCACATGGATGCCACAATGGTGGCATACAACGGCTGCTAGGTAAGACATATGGGAGGACCCAGATATTTTCCTATCAAGCAGGAGCCTCAGGAATTTCATAGTTTCAACAAATGGAAGAGCAACTGGCCCAAGATGTAAAGATGACGGGAGAAACCAATTGAACTGCCAGAAATTCATACAAACGTTTTTGTCAGCAGAAACACGATAGCCACTGTCAATGCTCCATGAGTAACGACAATCAAGACATTGCTGAAGATGCCGCTCAATGAGACAGGACCGTGAAGAATGGCTGTGGATGGCAAAATTGTCAACAAAAAGGGAGCTGTAGATGCCCGGTAGGAGACAGGCCATTATAGGGTTAATGGTGAAAAGAGGATGACGCTCAGGATGGAACCCTGAGGCACACAGTATTCCTGGATAAAGGTGTCTGACAAGGCAGAACCTACATGTACCTCGAAAACTCTGACTTTTAAAAATTCCTCAAGGAAATGGGGCACGCGACCATGGAAGCCCCACGTGTAGAGTGCGGAGGAAAAATCTGTGATGAAATAATGGGGCTGTTTTGTGAATGAATAAAGAGAATGATCATAAGTGATATCAAACAGGTCAAATATTTCTCTATAATAGTAGGTTCTACAGTGGACATTTCACATATTGATCAATTATCTTTCGTATTAAAATATGTAATTAGAGTGGTGAGCCTGTTGGATGTTTCCTTCCATTTTTACCAAACCTGGGACACAAGTCTGAAAACTTAGCTGAGGTTGTACTGAAAGTCCCGGTCTACAAATTCCAATCATATTACTGATTGTAGAGACGAGTCATACAACAATTCAAAAACCTTGTCAGGAACATACACAGGTTTGAAGGCACGCATTAAAGAATGAAATCCGAAAGCACATTTGTTCCTTGTGCAGCACATTCTTTGTATTTAGTCAGCCCTAGTGCTACAAACTGTTATCAGGAAACATGTTTATTTTTCAATTTAGTGCAAAATGTTTATAATTTTTCCATGGTTCAACACGGTCCTGGGATCAACTTTTTTCTTTCATGAAACCAAGAAGCAGACCAGTTAAATGTTTATCACAATAATTTTGGTCGGCAAGAGAAGACGCATGTGTTAAGTCTACAAGAAAATTGGGAGAGTGTGATCAATGCTCTCACACGTTACCCAATAACACCTGTGAGGAACCATTTGCATGAAATGAGGCTTCAGCTTTACTAAATCAACTCAGTAGACCAGAAACAACAATCATGATGACAGTTTGTAAGGACATATTCCAGAGATTAATAGTGTAAATGTGAAATTGCAAAGTGTAAATACTGATACTGAAATAGTGCATGAATTATATGAATCACTTGTAGGGTTTATTAACTCTATTCGTGGTATGTTCAACTGTTGTGAAAATAAATCCACAGAGAGTACGATTGATATGGGCAATGAATGCACTTATAAAAACTCATGGAAATGTAAACTTCGTGTCGATGAAGAAGTAGACACTGAAGAAATTGTTCTAAACACTTCTCCCAATACTTGACAACTTGTAAGCTGAATTACACTGTTAGAGCCCTTTATAGATTTCAGTACACTTACAAAGGTTCACCAGACGTATTTCTGAATATGCAGTAAAACTTGTGAGATTGGTGATGTACCAGTCAAAATGAATAAATTCCTGTGAAAGGAACGAACACTGACATCGCTCTTTTAACGTTTCTATGTACAGCACTTACAACTTGTTCAGCAGAATGCTCGTTTTCAGCTCATAAAAGGCTGAAATCATGCCTGCATTTTTTCTTGTCTGGGGAGAGACTGAACATTGTGTCCATTTTCACATCAAAGCTGGCCTCCTAACTGATGACCATCTGAGCTATGAAGACATGATTAACAAGTTTGCTGCCATTAAACCCAAATGCAAACTTTCTTGACTGGTGAGTTTTGCTTATCTCTTCACATTAGTTTCAAAAATTTCAGGTTATAATGTGAGTTTTTATTATCAATTAAAACATTGATTGTGATTTAAAGACTACATAATTATTATTTATGACATATTTTTGGAAGGGAACACATATTACAGTGTGCCTAGGGTGCAAAAATTATAAATCCACCGCTGCCCTTCATGCTGTCACAGGTCATTTCTTGGACATTTCCAATGGGTTGTTGTTTCGCAGTCCATGCCTTGGAGCATCATGCACCTACCCTATTGCAAGCTGACTGTCCCACTTACACTCTGCTGCGAGTGGGGTGTGCCTTATGTAGCCATATGCTCCTCCAGATGCTGATGCTGTGCCTCTGTTGTAGGTGCATCCCTGCCTACTGGCTGCCCGTACGTGTTTTGCTGAGGCAAGCTCCACTGCCCAGTGTCAACACATGCCACCAAGATCCATCTCAGCATGTGCATGAGTACTAGCTGAATAAAATATGATGATGATATCGCAACATTTCTGATTACAAGACTGCACACCATCCTACGATATCATCCTGACATTTACAGTGTCAATACCTGCTGCACCATCTTGGTACCATAATTAAAAAAGGCCTAAAAAGGGCATCTGTGGCTAATAGAAGAGGTACCAGAAAGAACAAAGAAATGATATAAATGAAAAAATAAATAAAAAATAAACAAACCACTCAGAAATTAAATTAACTGAACATGTAGGAAACCTAAACAGGAATGGTTCCAGGATAGAGATCAAGAGATATACAAAAAAATAAAAAATAAATACTGTTACTTAGTTGCTGCACAGAGAGAAACAATAACTTTATGGGGTATATAACAAATAGAAAATTACAGCGAAAAAGATAACTTATTAATGGAAGCAGAAAGTAAGGGCAGGATAAGGAAACAAGCTTTTGGAAAAACTTGATAATTCCCCAGAAGAAATTAGGCAAGTTAGAAATGAGGACATAAAGAAAGATAATGTTTGGGGAGTTTACATTCTTACTTCTGTACTTCCAAAAGCTCAACTACATATACTGAGTGAGGTAGTATGATGGTTCAAAGCTGTGTCTGGCCATCCTGATTCAGGTTTTCCGTGATTTCCCTACATCACTTTAGGCAAATGCCAGGATCGTACCTTTGAAAGGGCATGGTCGACGTCCTCCCCATCCTTTCCTATCCGATGGGACCGATGACCTCGCTGTTTGGTCCCCTTCCCCAAAACCAACCAACCAAATACAGAGCAGTGCAAATTATATGCAATCCTGTTCCTCACCAAAACACTATTTCACTGAGATACACCACTAAAACTAATTTTATTATGAACAGGCTAACTGCCCAAAGCAAACACATCAACAAATCTATCAGTACTGTTTTGTTGACCAGATGCTACACAAGGGCATTACAAAAATGGATTTTGTTTAACACCTATCTGTGATATCGTACCATATAAAACTGTATTTGGATAGTGAGACCGAATCAGAATGAACTTCACAAATAATGACAATATAGAGGTGGCATTGATTGCGGACAGACAAAAAGGTCCTTCATCTGTTGCTACTCCACCAGGCACTTTCCATTGCTTGACTTCACAAATAATGAGATATGTGGGTCACCTATTCTCCATGACTTTCCCTGTGTTGCCATGCATCATATTTTCATTGCTCTCCATAACGGATGCACAGTATAACAGCATCCACCCCCAAATTGTAGCTAATTTTCCTGAATAGCAGGCCTATCACCTTTGGTTTAGTCCTTACCGCCGTCTGCCATGATCACACTTATTACTATACTGTTAAGTTTTCCTTGTTAGTTACATTACTTATTTAGGAGGAAAATACAATACTTTCAGTTTGTTTTTACACAATTTCCAATTATCTTCAACACTTAGTTTTCATTTTAAAAAGATTGTTTTATATCTTATTTAAAAGGAGAATTCATTTTCAGTTTCATTTTTCCTACCACTGAAACTGATAAAATCTAGAAATAAGAGTATTAATGCTTGTTGTGACTTCTGAAAATGTCTCCGACCGATGCGTTTGAACAAATGTGAAGTGACACAGTTTCAATTCCTTAATTTGTTCTTTTACTGTTTTATAAGAAAAGTTAAATCTTACTTTACAACAGAAATATTAATACAATTAAATGTAGATTTATCTTAGATAAATTTAAAGTTCTTACACGGTCCCACCTTGGACGTCCCACTATCTTGTATGGTGTTTCACCAAGCCTTACTACTTTTCCTTCTCTCAGCCATTTTTCCCTATAGTACAATGTGTGGACACATTCCCTAGCATAAACAGGGTGACCACGAACGAACCCAAGTGTAGGTGCATCTGGAGGATATATGGCTTGGAACTTGAGCAGGTCTTTCTTCAGGACATAGAGGGGATGATTTTTGTACCTGTAACAAAGAAAAACAACAATTCTTTCTAACAATGAGACTGCCTGTTACATTTTCTAACCACATATATTCCTAACTCAAGCATGCAGGGAGAGGGAGAGGGAGAGAGACATTAGCAGCAACTCCTGAAGAATGCTTAAGAGATAATAAGAGTAGTAAGAGGCATACAGGAAAAAAATGTGGGGGTGGGGGGCACACAAAGATTTCAGATGTTCATGTACATGAAATGTAAGTAACTCTTAACAAATCAAAACTAGTGTTATTTTAACAGTGTTATGCAACAAAAATAAAATTTTGCAAGGTCAACTGGCAGAATAAATGTACACTGGAATACTATGCCTGGTGTGCCAGATTTTTTATATAAATTTAAACTTCAGCCCATAGGTTACATGGTCATAGTAAAATACCATTGTAGATATGTAGGACAAGAAAACTATTGGTGTGGCAGTACTTAGTGCCACAAGGGTAGTAAATGTAAGATTTTAGAAATTGGTAGAAATTAATAACCAAAAATACTGGAGATGGGAAAGAGGAAAACACTGATGGCATTTTCATTTTGTAGTAAATGTATGTGACATCTACATTATGAGACAGTTCTGACACAATTTTAGAAAATCTGTAAACGAGAGACAATGGCAAATGTGTGATCTTAGGAATATTACACTGATAACTTAAGAGAAAACAGTGGAAAAGGCACTTCTCACTTTCAGGTAGGCACCATGAAGGGAAAAAAATACTTTAAAATTATGGGTCAAATTCTGTGAACACAATGCTATGACATGAAAATCTTGTGCACCACACCTACTGGCCAAAGGTGGATTACTGAACATCTCTAAAGGTATCCTCAAAGTGGAAAAATACATTTCTACGACCACTAGTCACCACCAAAGAATTAAGTTTACTATTGCAATGGAAGGATTAATCTTAGTCTTCTTTTCCTATGCTTGTCAGTTTTTAAAAACTGAACAGTTGATAGTGACAGCACTACCTCTATCTCCCTAGTACAAAAGGATAGTTTTCAGTATGTGTTGTAGAATGCTGCAGGCACCAGCAAGAGGTGACGCGATAAATGTTAACCCTAAATCAGATTCGCGTACTGATCCAGGTGGGTCATTCAGTACTGACCAGGCGCCATGTCATCCTCTTACAGTGGCTTCATTTAGATGTGGTACTGGGAGGCGTGGTGTCATGACACCACCCTCTTGGTTCTTGTCAACTTCCTTGACACTGGTGTAACTACTAGTCACTCAACTAGCTTCACAATTTACATCATGAGGATGATTCATTCCGTTCCAGTCCCTCCACAAAGGAAAAATCAACCAGGCACTGCACATGGCAATCAAACAGGCTGGCTACTCAGCTATAGGGTGGACAACTAGTAAGCACTTCATACATTAGAGATCTATGTTGTGAGGAATGCAACTGCAAATCTAAAAGAAAATTTTTGCATAACAAACTAACGAGAGAAACAATGAAGCAAGACTGCTTTCTGCACCACCATTAGTAGTTTGTTTTATGGGAAAACAGAGACATCCGATGAAGCACACTTTCATGTATCTGGCTGCATAAACAAACAAAACATGCAATAATGGTCACCAGTGAACCCTAAGGAACTGCATGAAAAACCCCTGCAGCCTCCTAAGATGACAGTTTGTTGTGAGATGGTGCTTTCAGAATTGTAGGCCTGTACTTCTTTGGAAATGACAATGAACAAACAGTCACCATTTATTCAGAACATTAGGTGACTATGTTGGAAGGCTTTGTTGAACAAAAGTTACAACAGCTTAGCACTGACCCGCGAAACCAAAGTTTCCAACAGGATGGAGCAACAATCCACACTGGGCAAAACAGTATGGCTGTTGTTGTTGTGGTCTTCAGTCCTGAGACTGGTTTGATGCAGCTCTCCATGCTACTCTATCCTGTGCAAGCTTCTTCATCTCCCAGTACGTACTGCAGCCTACATCCTTCTGAATCTGCTTAGTGTATTCATCTCTTGGTCTCCCTCTACGAATTTTACCCTTCACCCTGCCCTCCAATACTAAATTGGTGATCCCTTGATGTCCCAGAACATGTCCTACCAACCGATCCCTTCTTCTAGGCAAGTTGTGCCACAAACTCCTCTTCTCCCCAATTCTATTCAATACCTCCTCATTAGTTATGTGATCTATCCATCTAATCTTCAGTATTCTTCTCTAGCACCACATTTCGAAAGCTTCTGTTCTCTTCTTGTCCAAACTATTTATCGTCCATGTTTCACCTCCGTACATGGGTACACTCCATACAAATACTTTCAGAACCGACTTACAACCCTGTCTCACTCCCTTCCCAACCACTGCTTCCCTCTCATGTCCCTCGACTCTTATCACTGCCATCTGGTTTCTGTACAAATTGTAAATAGCCTTTCGCTCCCTGTATTTTACACCTGCCACCTTCAGAATTTGAAAGAGAGTATTCCAGTCAACATTGTCAAAAGCTTTCTCCAAGTCTACAAATGCTAGAAACGTAGGTTTGCCTTTTCTTAATCTAGCTTCTAAAATAAGTCGTAGGGTCAGTATTGCCTCACGTGTTCCCATATTTCTACGGAATCCAAACTGATCTTCCCCGAGGTCGGCTTCTACCAGATTTTCCATTCCTCTGTAAAGAATTCGTGTTAGTATTTTGCAGCCGTGACTTATTAAACTGATAGTTCGGTAATTTTCACATCTGTCAACACCTGCTTTCTTTGGAATTGGAATTATTATATTCTTCTTGAAGTCTGAGGGTATTTCACCTGTCTCATACATTTTGCTCACCAGATGGTAGAGTTTTGTCAGGACTGGCTCTCCTAAGGCTGTCAATAGTTCTAATGGAATGTTGTCTTCTCCCGAGACCTTATTTCGACTTAGGTCTTTCAGTGCTCTATCAAACTCTTCACGCAGTATGATATCTCCCATTTCATCTTCATCTACATCCTCTTCCATTTCTATAACATTGCCCTCAAGTACATCGCCCTTGTATAGACCCTCTATATACTCCCTCCACCTTTCAGCTTTCCCTTCACTGCCTAGAACTGGGTTTCCATCTGAGCTCTTGATATTCACACAGGTGGTTCTCCTTTCTCCAAAGGTCGCTTTAATTTTCCTGTAGGCAGTATCTATCTTACCCCTCGTGAGATAAGCCTCTACATCGTTACATTTGTCCTCTAGCCATCCCTGCTTAGCCATTTTGCACTTCCTGTCGATCTTATTTTTGAGACGTTTGTATTCCTTTTTGCCTGCTTCATTTACTGCATTTTTATATTTTCTCCTTTCGTCAATTAAATTCAATATTTCTTCTGTCACCCAAGGATTTCTACTAGCCCTCGTCTTTTTACCTACTTGATCCTCTGCTGCCTTCCCTACTTCATCACTCAAAGCTACCCATTCTTCTTCTACTGTATTTCTTTCCCTCATTCTTGTCACTTGTTCCCTTATGCTCTCCCTGAAACTCTGTACAACCTCTGGTTCTTTCAGTTTATCCAGGTCCCATCTCCTTAAATTCCCACCTTTTTGCAGTTTCTTCAGTTTTAATCTGCAGTTCATAACCAATAGATTGTAGTCGGAGTCCACATCTGCCCCCTAGAAATGTCTTACAATTTAAAACCTGGTTCCTAAATCTCGGTCTTACCATTATATAATCTATCTGATACCTTTTAGTATCTCCAGGGTTCTTCCATGTATACAACCTTCTTTCATGATTCTTGAACCAAGTGTTAGCTATGATTAAGTTGCGCTCTGTGCAAAATTCTATCAGGCGGCTTCCCCTTTCATTTCTTAGCCCCAATCCACATTCACCTACTACGTTTCCTTCTCTTCCTTTTCCTACTGTCGAATTCCAGTCACCCATGACTATTAAATTTTCGTCTCCCTTCACTATCTGAATAATTTCTTTTATGTAATCATACATTTCTTCAATTTCTTCGTCATCTGCAGAGTTAGTAGGCATATAGACTTGTACTACTGTCGTAGGCGTGGGCTTCGTGTCTATCTTGGCCACAACAATGCGTTCACTGTGCTGTTTGTAGTAGCTTACCCGCATTCCTATTGCTTTATTCATTATTAAAACTACTCCTGCATTACCCCTATTTGATTTTGTATTTATAACCCTGTATTCAGCTGACCAAAAGTCTTGTTCCTCCTGCCACCGAACTTCGCTAATTCCCACTATATCCAACATTAACCTATCAATTTCCTTTTTAAATTTTCTAACCTACCTGCCCGATTAAGGGATCTGACATTCCACGCTCTGATCCGTAGAACGCCAGTTTTCTTTCTCCTGATAACGACGTCCTCTTGAGTAGTCCTCGCCCGGAGATCCGAATGGGGGACTATTTTACCCAAGAGGACGCCATCATCATTTATCCATACAGTAAAGCTGCATGCCCTCGGGAAAAAACTACGGCCGTAGTTTCCCCTTGCTTTCAGCCGTTCGCAGTACCAGCACAGCAAGGCCGTTTTGGTTAGTGTTACAAGGCCAGATCAGTCAATCATCCAGACTGTTGCCCCTGCAACTACTGAAAAGGCTGCTGCCCCTCTTCAGGAACCATACATTTGTCTGGCCTCTCAACAGATACCCCTCCGTTGTGGTGAGGCACGCAAGCCTTCCCACCAACGGCAAGGTCTATGGTTCATGGGGGGGACAGTATGGCTGTAGTTCATAAAATGGCTGTAGTTCATAAATTGTTTGTAACTCTTATCTCTCATTTCAGCAAAATCGTTTGGCCAGCTCAGGTGCCTGACCACAGTGTACTATACTTTTGCTATGGAGGTTGCTGAAAGACCGTGTGTTCCACAGGCTTGCTGGTAACCAAGAACACAAGCAAGCCACTGGTGACAAAGTTTCAGCCACTGACGTGTATGACAACTTCAAGGAACATTTGCAGCAATGCACTTACACAAACAGAGGGCATCTTCTTTATGTACTTTTCAAAAAATTACTTTGTATTGGTGGTAAATATTTTGTATACGTGTTCATATTTATAGACACTTTTATTAATTTTCTCTTGCTTCCATGTATAACATAGGACTTGGTTAGAAATGTTTGTTTGCACCACATCACCCTACACTTACTCCAACATTATTACGTGGGAGGCATCTTTTTTCAAGTTTTTAGTAAGAAGCATTGACACGTAATATGATAAGGTAACATTGTTTTCACACAAATAATAATAAACTAATCTACCCCAGTAACGAAAGAGAACAGTTAAACAATAAAAACAATATTATTCTACATGGGCATGACAACCAACCAGCTGTCTGTCCGCACCAATGGCCACTGACAAACTCTGGTCAAGAAACAGCTGAACCATCCCTTTGCCATCTTCATCCTTCCCACCAACACCAACTTTTCTTAATTATGCACGTGGGGAATTCCCTGCAATGCATCCAACGTTTCCTGAACCCTCCTGGCCTCCACCTTTGTTAGTCATTGTCCTTACTCATCTAACCCCTTTCCTTTTCCCATTCCAGCACTACACAGCCGTCTACTCCACCAACACACCAAAAGTCTTTTTGCTTCTCTCCTGTCCCTCCCACTACCCTCCGCCCCCCTAGCTGCCCGCCGTCTAACTTCCTGACTGCACCTAGCTGCCCTACCTTCTCTCCACCTCGTACCTGTATGCTTCCACAAGCAGCACTTCACTGTCCCGCATCTCTACACTGCTATCCATCCCCCTCGCTGCCCAGCCTCCTTACACCCACCACCCGATTGACTCTCCTATCATATGCTGCTGCTTGCAGTCTGGCCTCAGAAGTCAGAGACTGCAATCACGTGTGTGTGCGTGGGGGCGGGGGAGTCATAAATATTGTTGAGAGAAACAAAGTCTCGAATACAATAAGCAGTTTCAAATGCAGGTGGATTTCAGTAGTTATGTAGAAATACAGAGGCTTTCACAGGATAGACTAGTTTGAAGAGCTTAATTAAACCAGTCCTTTGACTAAAGATGATGATGATGATGATGATGATGATGATGATGATGATGATGACAACCCATTTTCATCAGTCGTCACTATTATGTCGATAAACAGTATATTTTCTTGTGAGTTTTAGGAAATGGGGAGAGTATGGAAAATTCTGTCCTCCTCATCCCATCCACTAAGTCTCTTCTGACTGGGCTTCTGGGTGACTTTTCTGAACACTCCCAATTTCCTAGACCTCACCAATCCTTACCTTCACTTCTCTTCCTTGTCCTTCAAACATTCTGCCAGAAGAAGGAGTCACTGGTTCTATAAGCTTGCAAATTTAAATACCTTTATGTGTGTGTTCTCCTGTCTGCTCGGTGAGCGGATTTTTTGATCTATCCAGTTACATTATATTTTCAAAAACCGATTATTTTTGTTGAGAATACATTTTCTGGAACAGCAGATACACACATCCTTTCAATTCAATTTCTACAATTTTCCAAATAATAGGGAATATAAATATTGATGTTCAATGTCAGTGATCCATATAGTTTAACAGGACCCAGATTCCTGTAATACTAGCAGCTCGTATTTGCCGAGCAATGATAACTTATGGCCTTCGCTGTCATGAGTAACCATGAAGGATTTTGAATCATCATTCCTGCTGAGATACATCACACTTTTAATATACAGGGTGGACTACTTCAACCCATAACGCCAAATGGTTCGGAATACAGCAAAATGCTTTATCTAAAAGTTTTAGGTGACAAAGGGGCCCGAACATTGCTATTGATGGCTAGAACCTTGAACGTGATTTTGAAGGTGATCTGGAAGTTAGGCCCCTTTCTGAAAATGAGAATCATAATATTTGATTTAAGACTTAAAAAGAGCAGCAAGTTTTACGTGTATAATGATACACTATTCCAGGTCATGGCAAGGTTCAATGAAGGTCGAATAAGCAAATGTGTTTTGGTTGTAGTAGGGAATAGAGAGAGATACAGCAAAACACAAGGTTAGATACAAATTGGAAGCGGCATCCTGAGGGATGACATGCGAGGGGACTCACTCAATGGCTTATAAATCAATGATCTATATTTTATAATGTTTGTCTTGTCTTGCAAATGTCAAAATAAGCATTTATACATTGTCGTATATTTATTTTTCACAATAAATATGTTAATTAAAACTTAAAAGTTCAAATCTCTTTTCGGTCTTTCCAAAACCATCAATATAGGGGGTTTCCATGAAACAAAACTCAGTCTTGGATAATTAGCTTTAAGAATATGGTTATTAGTAATTGTATGTGGCCCCCTTATGCCCCTTCCAATTTGTATGTGAGATTGTATTTTGCCGGTTACTACACCTACTGCCACAACAGATGCGAGTTGGGCCACTATGGCAAGCATATTGTGTGCCGACATTCAAATGGTGCACCCCCAAGTTCCAGTCACTTGGTATGCCATGCGTGCGCACCACTACTCCATCAACAGCTGGCGGGGATAGTGTCCTTATAAGATCATGCATGGGCCTCCAGGCCCTGATGTTGATGTATTCGGTAAGTGTACACTGCTTGCATCATGTTCTTGTTGATCTCACTCCATAAATCTCACCACTTACATTGTATTTTTGTTTATGTTACTCCACAATCCAATACATTTATATTTCTTTTATGGCCATGTGTTTCCTTGTGTCCTTGTTAGAACACAAGTGGCAATGACCAAGGGTTGAAATTTTCACTTTTTTTTTTTTTTTTTTTTTAAAAAAAATTCTGTGGTTTTTCTGTGGTTCAGAGCTTCAATGGAGGCTTTAATCATGTTCCTTCTGCAATAACAGCAGGCACATATGGCTGAATTGGAATGATTGTTGGCTACATTGACCAATGCTCCGCCAGTGGTCATTCGCCCACCCCTGTTCCCACACTATGACGAATCCGCAAAAGAGTGAGACACTTACAAGAACCAGTTTCATCAACAAATTGTACGGTTCCAAGTGATTGGCATGGAGATATGTAAAGCGCTTTTCTTATTATGGATACCCCTTGTATATATCACTTAATGTGCCTCTTACCCCTTTGCAAGAACCAGAGTCTGCCTTTTTTTTTATGATACGTGTTATTTTCTATCGTTCTATCACCACAGGCAGAAGAATGTGATAATTGCCATGTGTGGAATTCTACCAATGCCGCAAACAGCTGCAGCAACTGTACTGGGCTCGGGGGTCTCAGCCGCACGGCCTCAGTCACAAGTGTAGCTTTGTCATGGTTAAGTCTTAGGAATCTTATGTGGACACCATGGTCAGAGGCACAATCCTTCATTCGGCCCCAGAGAAAGAGGTGCATCACCATTCCCTTCAGCTTGAGGACCCTATGTTGGAAGAGGTTTTGAATATCGCGCAGTCATTCTAGGTCTCTCACACAGCGGCCCGCCAATTACAGGCTTGGAGTGACACCACCATTGTTGACAGTGTGCAGCCACGGTGCACAGAACCTAGTGCACTGGGGGAAAAGGTGGCAGCTGGAGAACTAACAAACCAACTAACTGGGCTTTTTCTTTATTACTTGTCATTAGCCAACATTTGTTGAAATAGACAGTTTTGACATTACATTTGATAGTGAATCTAAAATTGGGAAACTATGTACATTCAGATAACATCACATGATGATAAAGCGTTATTCTCTACATTATAATTCCTTCACATCATAGTTACTCTCTACTACATTCCAATTCCTTAACATCATAGTTACTCTCACTCTCTACTACATTCCAATTCCTTTACATCATAGATACACTTATCAGCTAACAATTTGTGCAGCTGCTTCTTGAAGGCATCACCTTGTAGGTCTTTCAGTGATGGTGGTAACTTGTTATATAATTTTAATCCTGTTTATTTGAAGCTACTTTGGACCTTAGATAGCCTAGTAAAGTCTACATCAAGATTGTTTTTATATCTGGTATCATGTGAATGAACATCTGTTCTGGAAGGTAAGATATGTATTTGTTTTTTTTTATGGAAAGACGACACGTTTTTATACACAGAGAAGGTGATGTTAAGTTCCTCAAAGTGCTTTCGACATGATTCTTGGCTTTTAATAGCTGTGATTGCTTTCTTCTGCCACATGAACACTGTCTGAGCACCAGATGAGTTGCCCCATAATTTTATTCTGTACTGTAAGTGAAATTCAAAGAAGGCATAATAAGAAGATAAAAGTTGTTTTCCGCTAACTAATGTTTTTAGTTTCCTTAACAAAAAGACTACTCTAGATAGTCTGGTATACAACAGTTCCGTGTGTGTGTTCCATTTTAATTTCGGGTCCAGGTGGATTCCTTGAAGTCTTACAGAGTCAGACTCATTTAATTTATCCTGTAGATTGTGCAAGAAGAAATACATAGTTTCAGTCTTGCTACTGTTGAGTATCAGCTTGTTACTGTGGAGCCATGTGGCAGACTTTTCAAGCATTACTTTTGTTTGTTTCTTCACTTCCTCCAATTTGTTATCTGAGATAATCAGGGTTGTGTTGCCAGCATATATTATTGACTTGTGAAGTATGAAAGTAGGCAAGTCATTCATGTACACCAGGAAGAGAAAAGGTCCAAGCACTGAGCCTTGTGGCACGCCTCTTATAACTGGTATGGCTGATGTGGACAAACAGGTCATCAACAGCAAGGACAGCGAATGTCATTTCCTTCACGCCCCTCGTTTCGTACAGCAAATGGACTGTCCCAAGCAGTGAGACTCTTACCGTCAATGCAAAAAAACAGGTCACATAGCAGCGATATATCAATCTGTTCTTGTCCTGGTACAATTATGAGATCCACATTTCTGTCCCACACTGCAATAGGTGGGCATGGATGCTCAGTCCCAGCTTCCCATGGTCTCAGACCTCTTGTTCAACCAGAAGGGACAGCTTTATTTTTACCCAGACAGAGTTCTCTCTCCAAAACAATGCAAGAATGGGATCTCCTCCCAGTTGCTGTCACACGGGCAACAATGTCATTGGGAATAGTGCAGAACCACAATTCACTACTAAACACAATGTGATGCCATTCATCCACGCTTCCCAGTCAAGGCACCTCCACAAATGCAACTGTCAGTGTCATGGTGTTAATGGCATCTTACAAATGAAATGGCAATACCCTAGTCCGGCTGCTGCTAACCTCCGACTAATGGTATGGGATGGCACAGAACATTGCAAGGAGTCCATTTCTTGTTCACTGACAGCAGGTGTAGACGTGCAGGGGTTACAAGTGTTTGGTGCCCAATATAGTGGTCCTCCCTTGTTATGGTTAGACGTGATTTATCAGGAACTGGATGGAACATGATTGCCCTCACATTCCCATGCAGTCTTTCACTGGGGCACATTTCACATCCGAATGCCCCACAAATCTGGATACAGAAGAAATTTGACCAGCAGGCCAAATGGAGATCCACAATGAGATCTCTTTCATATTCTACAGGTGTTGATAGCATGGTCTCATACAACTATGCAGGATCAACATTTGATTGCTATTCACACCCATTATACAGAGCGTTTCAGAAGTGATGATCAATATTCAGGGATAAGACAGGTATGATTATCTGAAACAAAAAAAGTTAAGTAAACATAGCCTCTAAAACGTATGCCTTAAGAGCTATGAGCAATTATGGTCTTCAATATTGTGAAACACATTTCTTCTACTGCAAGCTCTTTGCTCCCGATATTTTGGAAAGTGGTAGTTATAGACCAACATAGGATAAGAAGTCACGTAAACGTGCGCCCTAAAATGCATTCCTTAAGAGCTATCAGCACCTGTTCATCTTCGCTACTCTAAAACACAATTCTTCTAATCAACATGTGGTCATAACTTTCAAGGTATACATTTTAGAGCAATGTTTACTGGACTTTTTTTGTCTATATTAACACTTCCCAAAATATGGAAAGCAAAATCATTGCAGTAGACGAGATTTGTTTAAAGATCAAGAATTGCTCATAGTTCTTCCAGGGGGGAGGGCAATGAGCTCTGACACCATGTTTAATCACATTGCAGATGTTTTGTTCATGTTCAGATCTGGGGAGTTGGGGGGCCAGCACATCAATTGGAACTAACCACTGTGTTCCTCAAACCACTCTGTCACACTCCTGAATTTGTGAAAGAATGCATTATCTTCTTGAAAAATGCCACTGCCATCGGGAAACATGATCATCGTGAAAGAGTGTGCGTGGTTTGCAACCAGTGTACAATACTCCTTGGGCATCATGGTGTCTTGCAAGAGTTCCACTGGACAAATGGTTGTGCTTGTGAGTATCTCCCAGCTGCTGCCAACTTGTCTCCACCCTGCTGTAAAGGTGTCAAGGAATTCTTCCCTTGGATGGCAAAGGATTTGCGCACTCCCACTGGCATGATGAAAAAGGTAACAGGATTCATCAGACCATGCAATGCTCTGCCACAGCGCCAACGGCCAGTGCTTATGATCACATGTCCGTTGCAGACGTAGCTGCCGATGTCGTGATGCTAATATTGGCATAAGCATGGGTCGTTGGCTACGGATGCCCATCGTTAGGAGTGTTCAGGGCACCGTGTGTTCAGACACTCTTGTACTCTGCCCAGCATTAAAATTTGATGTTAGTTCCACCACAGGTCACTGCCTGTCCTGTTTTACCAGTCTGCCCATCCTAGGACATCTGATGCCTGTAATGAGGGTAGTTGCCCAACCCCATGGCATCTGGACATGGTTTCACCTTGGTTTTGACACGTGTTGAAGACACTCACCACAGCAGTGGTTGAACATCTGACAAGTCATGCAGTTTACGAAATGCTTGTGTCAAGCCTCTGGGACAACACAACCTGTACTCAATCAAACTCAGATAGATTGTACACCTTCCCCATTATACACACAGACAGCACGCTCAGTGATACTACATGCACTGTGCGAGAGTCTGGCCAGCAGTCATTCCTTGCCAAGTGACGCTGCTATCACCTGGACGGGTTTATATTGATAGTACATCGTTGGTCATATGTAATGGCTGATCAGTATATGTAGATGTAGAAAACTGGAACAGAAGAGAATTGAAGTGTTTGAGATGTGATGCTACAGAAGAACATCGAAAATTCAGTTGACTATTACGATAAGAAAAGGAGGCTCTCCATAGAATTGACGAAGAAAGGAACGTATGGAAAACATGGACAATAATAAGGGAATGGATGATTGTACATGTGTTAAGACATCAGGGAATAACCTCTGTGGTACCAGAGAAAGTTGCACAGTGTAAAAACTGCAGAGGAACAGGAGATTGTAATACATCCAACAAATAAACGAGGATGTAGGGTGCTAATGTTACTCTGAGATCAACAGGTTGGCATAGGGGAGGAATTCATAGTGGGCTGCATCAAACCAGGCAGAAGATATCTCCACAAGATCTGTTGAAACACATGATTAAAGAATTAGGCCTCCTTTGTCAGACCTACAGTTACACTGAACATTCGAGGTGGGCTAAGTTAATGCCTGAACCAGAAAAAGTTTTAAACGAATTGTCACATTTTAAGAAGGGATTAGCTCTTCCAGAAATAGTGGCCACAAAGAATTAGGTGAGCCACAACTTTCATTAATAACCTGGTCTCTCACTAAACGTAATCAAATGGCAATATGAAATAAGTTAGAGCAAGATCAGTGCTAACCAGAGGATATAAGAACACACTGAAAAAGCTAGTGAACCTATGTTTCATGCTCGTGAGCTAGTAATGGCCAAAAATTATCTCAGAAGTTCAAAATTCAATGAAGAAACTGGGGAGTTTTTTCTTCTATATGGGAGACTTCCAATTATAATCGGCAAGATCCTGTATCCCAAAGCATTATTACTGAAAGCTCCTTTACAGTCACTGATGGATTACACAGTGCTGATCATGTGGCACAGTTTTGCAACCCAAGTAAATGTAAAACAAATGATATTAGTCAGCACATTCTTTTTTATTTTTGTAGGTCCTGTACTGATTAATAGCGTGCAGGGTGGTTCACGAATAGTTGACACATTTAATATTGCCACAACACTTATTTCTGAAATCAAAATTTTCAAGTTTTACACACAGGTAGCATGGTCCATAGAAATGCATTTCACTTCATCACATGTTCAATATGCGCTCCAATGCAGCAGACAACTTTACAAAGACGAGTACACATATTCCTTACCACTTTCGTGGCACAGGTCTTCATTATCTCATTGCACAGTTGCACTATACTGGCAGGCATTTCCATAATATTCTGTGCTCCCAAAGGGAACAGTTTCTCTTTCAAATACCACCTCCCACTCTCCCCCCCCACAAAAAAAGTCTTGGGTTTAAATACAGACTTGAAGGAGGCCAAAAGGATCTCCAATGGTGGCATTGTGTGTGTCAATGGGACATCACATGACTGCTGAATGTTTCCTGTAGAAGATTAAGTATGGCATTAGCTGTATGAGGTGTTGTGCTATCTTCTGTAAACCACTGTGTGTTCATCAGAAGATTCGTGGTAAGAAAATGTGGTGCAATGTCGTTTTTCAACAATGTCTTGTATCTATCAGCATTGACAGTTTCATTGAAAAACACTGGTCTGATTACACCATGACTGGCTAGAGTTTCTCACACTGTCACTTTTCCCCATGCATCGTTTTTCATGAACATGAATACTTTGCAGTTTTTCTCTATCACAACATCAAGCATTTTGTTTGTTTAATGTGCACTGAGGTGGAACCATGCGTTGAACATTGTTCTACCTTTTCCTTTTGCCCATAATGAATACTCTACATTTTTCTGTTTTGTTCTGTTGAGTCAGCTTCTGTAACACAGTCATTTTGTAAGGGAAGAGCATGAGATCACTTTGTAAAATTCTTTGTACAGAACGACAAGATATCCCCATTTTCCTTGGTGCTTGCCAGGCCAACTTGCTTGGAGTTCATTGGATGGCGACCCTAGCGCTGATATGTTTTTTGGAGAACAAACAGTCTGTATCTGAGGCAGCTTCCCTTCCAACAAACTGCCTTCTCCTTCAAATTTTTTCATTAATCGGAGAATTGGGTTCCTTGACGAAGCCCAACGCATGTAGAATATTGACCTAAATCACCTTTGCATTGGTGTGACATTTTTCAATTGGGCATAAAGGAGAACTGCCTTCACATGCTGCTGAACAGATAAACACCCACACTTGGCCATGGCGAAACGCTAACTGCGAAACAAGGGACTGGCGATATTGCAGCATCATGACCTCTACTTATACTTGCATGAAATAAAAAACATTGGAGCAAAATTTGAATAACATAAAATTACCATACAATTTTTATCCAATGTTAAAATGTATCAGCTACTCATGTGCCACCCTGTAGTAATAATATTTTTTGCTAAGAAAGGTATTATTAATTTCGAGATGGAATGACCTTATTTAATTTACAAATATGAACTATTTTTTAATATTAGGCCATCATCTAGTGCCAGATGCCTAACAAAGCATGCATAGCATACTCTTCAGCAGCCCACGAATATAATTTGAACCTCAATTGAATTCAAACTGCACAGACACCAGATATGTACAATAGCAAGGGTTGGAACCACTCTTCTGGGCTGCAGTAAGAAAGACCCAAATAACCGGTTCCGTAAGATCGACGACATCTCTACTCCAGGCTCTTGGAGCCAAGCCACACTTGCAAAGGGGATCCTACTGTAGGGGGAGTGGGGGTGGTTTATCTACCTGGGAGGGTTATCTTTCATTTCTTCGGTTGCAACTATTCAGTCTATCTTCTCTTTTCTTTTTCTTGTCACTCTGAGCAAACACTATTTTCCCATTAGGTATAACATTCTTCATCTGCTATGTTTGCCATAAGATTTTCTGAAAATCTTGAAAGGAGGGGATGCACATTAAAGTAAGTTTTTGTAAGGAGTATGCAATAAATTTTAATTCTGCAAGCTGCCAATTAATGTTTATGAAATGACGAACCAGCAAAATGGCTTATACTGCCATACAGGAATGGAAGAAAAATAACAAAGTTGTATGATGTTTCACACAGTTAAAATTCTTATTTATCTACAAAATCTATGCCAGATGTCACTACATAATTCTAAATAAATGTAGATGCATATGCAGCTATTTAGGGTAATGTGCATCCTGGCTGAGGTGGCCATGTAGAGGGGCAGGGGTGGCAGTGATTGACCAATGTTTTACTGTGCGCAGAAGCAGTTTCTTGTACCAGTATTATTTAGATACTATAGTGCCCAAAATGGAGTGAGATAATGTACTGGCTGCTGAAGCAAGTTTTCATTTCATTATTACCTGGGTTCTATTCTATGTAGTTTGCATGAAAGAGTGTACTGAAAGCTGAAGCAAGTTCACCTGTCAATATTACACATGTACTACCATACGAAGAGCAGCTGGGAGAAGGCACTCTTGGACTTGTGATATATCCCACACTTCATGTGATATTGTATAATGAATCTTATGGACCTTGCAAACAACACTGATTCAATGGGAATGTTTATAGCACCTGATTGCACTAGAATGGCTAGTATCCCAATATAAAGCTCAGTTGCTTACCAACAGCTGTTGCCCTCCAGTAGTATACATACATACTTACTGCTGTTTAATGTATGGAAATACATAGAATTGTGTAGCTCATCTGTGGGGCTAAACAGGCATGCAAAGGAATTACTGCTATGCACTTCGCACTGTAATGCACAATCACATGAAAACATGTACACAAAGATTCGCTAAGATAAAGTTTACTTGTGATCCAACAAAAGTAAGTACTGCAATACTAAACAAAACAAATATCACTGTGAGGACCCTAAGATCAAAGAATACTTGATCAAAATAAAACCATTTCTATTTTTGGTTCAGGTCAACCAACCATGCTAGCAAAGCAACACTTACCAAATTACCTGTAGAATCAGTCTAATGCCAGAATGACCAAAAGTTTCGCTTCTCTCCCCTCCTGGTGCCCCCGTGAAGAAAGTGCCCCTACACATTAGCCAGTTGAAGCTAGTGGCCTACTGACACCGCAAATGCATTAGAGGAGACTGCTGTTGGAATTCCCCCCATAAGAGAAAATTCAAAATAATCAACCACGCATCTCTACAAAGAAAGACGAATGGCTTACTGGTAACAGAAAGGCAAAGCACCACACTACTGTAAAGTCCTTCAGCCAAAAAATTCCAAATGCTACTGACAAGTCACCCACGCAAATGAGGGGAGCTTGCCTTAAAGTAGCCAGTGCCCTCAGGTGTTCAGCCTCAGAAAATTCGAAATGTAACTGACTAGGTGCCCTCGCCAAAGACCAGAGCTTGCCTGTCAGCAATGGCCAGCCTGAGTAAGCTGTCACCAGCTCTTGTGGCCCTGTCCCCAGAAAATTTCAGCTGTATGATGTAACTGGTTTTATATTAGCAAAAATCAAAATTGCTCACATATTGCCCCTACAAGGAATTCACCTAACTACTAGAAGACAAGGAGGATATGAAAGGTGTTAATTACTTTGTCTGTGCGACCTGTTCCTTTACACTGGTGAGGCAGGTGAGGTGGATATGTAGTGTAGCAAACTGACAGGATGTAGCAGTAATTTAATATATTTGTTAATGAATTTATGTGAATATAAATGATTTTACTTGTGTAACAGTGTATATTTCATAATGTTTTTGTTTTTCTGCTTCATGTTGAAAGTGCGAGTTACGCAACATGCAAACAGCAGAATCCTCATTGCAGTGCCCAAAGGTGCTGAGGTGGCCACATCTACAGCTTATGCGACAGCCAATGTATGCAAGAAGATCCTACAGTTCACTTTTAACGACCTCTGACTCCATTCTGAATGAGAATAATACACAGCAACTAAAAAAGTGAAAATGAAATATGTACCTGTAATGTAACATATAGGGTGGCAATTATTTGACTATATGGAACAAAAGTAAATTAGTAACAAACTACAGCATGCACACACTTTATTCAACACAAAATGTCACTACAGATATTCAGATTTAACTTATGGCATGTTCGATATGCCTGCCATCATTGGTGATGACGTAGCGCCAACAAATAGCGAAATTCTGCACGATCCACTGAAGCTTCGGAACATCAATGTTGTCAATGACCTCCAGAACAGCTGTTTTCAGATCAGCAATGGTTTTGGGGTTACTGTTGTACACCTTGTCTTTAATATAGCCTCACAAAAAGGAGTCGCATGTGTTCAGATCCGGAGAATAGAGCCAGAATGTGGTTCGCAAAGTGCTCCTCCATGACATCAAAGACTCTCCTGCTTTGATGGAGTCGAGCTCCATCTTGCATGAACCACATCTTGTTGAAATCAGGATCACTTTGGATAATGGGGATGAAATCAGCTTCCAAAACCTTCATGTACTGTTCAATAGTCACTGTGCCATCAAACAATATTGCACTAATCATTCCGTGACCGGACACACACCACAGAGTCACTTATTGATGGTGAAGAGACTTCTTGATTATGAAATGTGGATTCTCAGTCCCCTAAATGCACCGATTTTTCTTACTGGAGAACCCATCCAAATGAAAGTGGGCTTCTTCGCTAAACCAAACTATGCTTGTACATACTAATTCCCATCATTCCCCATGGCCAGTTGTGCAGTTTGAATGTCCTAACACGAACAGTTCAGAAATGATGGCGATTTTATTTCATATAGTTCAATAATTATCACCCTGTATCATGTTGTGATGTTCACTTATGTTCGAATCTTCACAAAGACTGTACAAAACTGAAATCACATTCCACTGTATGTAATATCTGCATTGGTGATACAAATAAATTATATTGTGTGTGTCTGTGTGTTTTTGCTTGTGGTTTATGAGAGCTCAGCAGTGAAGTTCTGAGACTTGGTAGGAACAAATGTGGTTAAAAAGGATGAAAAAGTCACAAAAGAAGGAGGAGGAAGTCCTCCATAACTATACTGCCTCTTACCCAAGTTCACTAACGGTCAGCTGCACAATCACACTATCTCAGAGCCTTCAAGATAATGTAAAGGCCATAAAATAATCTAAAACTGACAATCGAAACACAATAACACAAGAGAGCTAAAATGACTACAGAGGGAATTTTGACACTGCAGTGCCTGTGTTGATGAGAAGTATGATATAATGTTCCTGTGAACATGGACATGCAAGCATCCCCGAAGGAACATTGCATCGTACTTCAAAACAAGACAGGCACTACGATATCGTATTTATCCGCCAACACTGAGCAAGCAACTTTCGTTCCTGTATAGGAATATATGTAATGAACATATGAGTGCAGGTTATAGACACATGGTTGACAACATGTGGAAGTATGGGTCTGGCTGTGAGATGTGCACAGATATCCTAAATGCAGCTGATGGTTGTCCATATATGCAACTTCAAATAAATTTTGTGTATTTCATAACCACTGTAGTTGCCGCAGTGCCTGTTGCATCGAACTTCTGAAAACAGGCATCGCAATACTATATTTTCCAGGCATCGCAATATTATATTTTCCTGAGCAATTATTTTAGCTTTCCTCTTAAGTTACTCTGTTTTAATTGGCATTTTATGTCATTTCGCTGCTTTTACTTTATCTTGAAGGATCTGAGATAGTGCGACTGAGCAATATGTGAGGTTGGCTGAGAGTGCGTGTAGTTACACAGGACTTCCTCCTACTTCTTTTGTGACTATACAATGGAATGTCATTTCATTGTGTGCGTTCTTCATGAAGATTCAAACATAAGTGAACATTACAACATGAAGTGTTATATAACAGGTACGTGCATGCATGTCTGACGGAATGTTGTATCATGCTTCTGAACATCAAAGACACTGCAATATCGTATTTATCTGTTGACACCAGCCAAGTGACTTTCAATTAAAATGTCTCCCTGTATGGGAACATACATAATTAATGTACAAGTGCAGGTTGCAGACAAATGGTTCATAACATATGGAAGTTGGGGTCCAGCTGTAAGGGATGTTCAAATAGCATAAAGGTAAGATGACCACTCGTGATAAGTGGGAAATCTGTGTTTGAGCCACATATTTTCATTGTTGTCATTCCATTATATAGCAGATGGTTTCCACATTTGCAACGGTGAATACATTTCATAAACAGGGAAATATGACTGGGAGATCACAAAAAAAAAAAAAAAAAAAAAAAAAAAAAAAAAAAAACATAGCCACAATGACACATTAGAACCGCTCCCTAAAATTTTAGGGAACACGTCAGACATTGACGAAACCATAAAAATCATACTTTGGTTGTCATTTAGAATAGAGGGCAATGAAATTCTCTAAAACTGGTAATTAAAACACAATAATACAAGAGAAAAGCTAACATAACTACACCGGGAAGCATGACTGCCTGACCAGTTACAAAAACTAACTTCTACTCACTTGTCTGGATATAAAACACAGCCTAGTAAAATGTAGTGCACCGTGATCCACAAGTGTCACACTTTGGAGGGTCCTCTCACTGGAGCAAGACGCCATGCCTCATGGGGCTGTCCTATGCAAAAGAAAGTGAGAAGTACCTCACCCCATCTGTGTGACTAGGAGGTACACCATGGCTGAGTTGTTGACTTTACCAGATACAGCTTATTGTCTGTCACTTCCAACCACTCATCTTCCCATTGAAAGATGACTTGCACTTCAACAGCAAGGTGATGCCATGGAGGGGAATGGCACACTAACAGGGTGTATACGTGGACAAAGAAAAAAAAATTCCCGGATTTTTCCCGGAATTTCCGGTTAAAAATACACTTTTTTCGAGTTAAGTGACAGTATACTCTTCCTCAGCACTGTAAAAATCCATCAATCCTTTGAATGTTCATGGTTTTATATACCAACTTAGAATTTCCCGGCACTGCAAACAACGAAACTCCCGGGAGTGGGGGAGGGGGCAGGGGCGGGGGGCAGGGTTGGGGGGGGGGGGGGGGGGGCATGTACTCTGCATATTTTCGTATTACGAAAGTATAAATTTGAATTGCACCAAACACCGCATGTTACTTTCCGAAGCACTGAAATCGAGAGAGCGATGCGCTTTTGTAAGCAAGTTACAGCTCATGTCACTTGATCTCGCCGCTGATGACAGCATGGGACACGTGATGATGTCAGCCAATAGCAAGATCACTCTTAACTAGAGCGAATGCCGGCCAGTGTGGCTGGGCGGTTCTAGGCGCTTCAGCCTGGAACCGCGCGACCGCTACGGTCGCAGGTTCGAATCCTGCCTCAGGCATGGATGTGTGTGATGTCCTTACGTTAGTTAGGTTTAAGCAGTTCTAAGTTTTAGGGGACTGATGACCTCAGATGTTGAGTCCCATAGTGCTCAGAGCCATTTGAACCATTTGAACTAGAGCGGACACACAAATAAGAAAAGTTCATGGTTTAAATTAAGCTACATCACACAAATGTGCCAGTAAAATTTTTAATAACGACGTAAATGTCTGATCTGGGCTCGAAATTCTTCTAAATGGTTGTCCTCAAAGAGCTGATTTTTAAATGGAGTCAAACGCTTTGTGATCTAAGAAACTCATCGTACACAGTTCATCTTGCGCAAAAGGAAATTTGCTTTGAATGTAACGCTTTTCAAACCACCATTCGCAATATTTACCCGCGACCTGTTAGAAATAGGTTCGTTTCAGCGGTTGCAAGAGAGTGCCAGATAACAGGCGTCACCTCTCTTGCGCAGCTACGATGATGCAGGAAGCCCGTATGTTCGTACGTGTAAAACATTTTGATCTTACATTATGTCATAAAAGAAACAAGGCATCAGAGGGTACTGTTGTGACAGTGCCACGACATTTAACAGTGCCGCCACGACAGTACGCGCAAACGGCGATAGAGGCGCTCCGCAACTCGGCTGAGTGCGGGAGCGCCAGCTAGCTACGAACAGCGCCGGCCGCATGTCACGGCACGGCAGTCGAATGAGAGATACTGAGTTGTTATCACGTAACCAGCTATTGTTTCTAAGTGAGTGTGTTTGAATATCCACGCAATTATTGGTGATTAAAGGTTACAACACTTTTTGGTGACGAGGTCGGATATTTTCACTGTGTTGTGGATTTGTGTGTTCGTGACAGGGCAGACATGGAACAGCTTATGCAAGCGCTCATTGAACAACAAACACAGCTGACGGCTGCTATTCAGGCACAACAAACACAGCTGACGGCTGCTATTCAGGCGTTGTCGACGTTGCTTACTCATTGTCTGTCTTCCTCGTCTCCGCCTCCATTCCCTCCTTACAACGAGGCCGGTGAAGACTGGGAGGATTATGAGAAGCGTTTGCGGCAACACTTGGCTTTCGGCGTTGTCGACGCTCCTATGTGTAAGTCGTTATTTCTATCTTGGATTTCCCCACGGAGCTATCAGCTACTATCTCAGTTAGCCCCTCTGCGGGAACCTGCCTCCCTGTCCTTCCAAGAAATGTGTGACTTATTGTATAACTATTATCGCAAAAACACCCACGTCGTTTCCGCCCGCGTGGCATTCTACCGGTGTCGTAAACAGCCCCATCGATCTTACCGGGCTTGGGCGGCAGAACTACACGGTCTGAGTAGGAAATGTCAGTTTGTCACGGACACTCATCATGAGTCTTATGCTGATTCAATGGTTAGGGATGCTATTCTACGGCTTGCTCCTGATAAAGAAGTTCGGCAACGTGCCCTACAACTGCCAAACCCGTCGTTGTTGGAAGTTATAAGCATCACTCAATCCTCTGAAGTGTCTCACACTGCTGGCGCGCTAATAGACACGTGGTGTGATGTAGGCGCTGTACAGTCAACTTTCGACACGGACAATTTGCCTGTTTCACAGGAGAACGAAGGTGTGGCCGCAGTTCACTCGCGTAAACAACGTTGCGTTGGGCCGCAACGCTCGCAGCGAAAACAGCAACCACAGAAGCAGGTTCGTTCTGCACTTCCTTCTTGTCCACGCTGTTTCGTACAGCATGACAGGGCCGCATGTCCAAAATGTTGGGCCACGTGTAATTCATGTAGGAAAAAAGGCCACATTGCTTCTGTGTGTCAGTCCCCTAAAGTTCCTGTCGACGAGGACGAGGCATCGGACATGGGTGTTAACTGTATGCTTTCTCAAATAAATAAGTTATTTGTTACTGTTCATGTTCTGGATAAAGACATTTGCATGCAAGTGGACACTGGCTCTGCAGTAACTCTCATTAATTCTCGCACATATTTGGAGTTGGGCTCCCCTCCCTTGTCTCCAGTTACGCGAAATCTGAGAACTTATAATAAACAGAAAATTCCTATCATTGGCCAGTGATGCTTCCACTGCCTACAAGTCTGTTGTTAGGCCCTCACGTTTTATGTGGTGGATCATGCGGGCACTGAAAACCTGTTCAGTTATTATGCTTTCCAGTTGTTCGGGTTCTCCATTGATGATGATGTGCACCTCATATCTGAGGATATTCTATATCAACAGCTGGATGGATTGTGTTCTGAATTTTCGTCTGTGTTCTCTGCTGGTCTGGGTCGTGCCAAGGATTTTGAAGCCCACATTACTCTTAAACCTACCACTCGCCCTAAGTTTTTCCGGGCACACCCTATTCCGGTGGCGTTGCGTGCACCTGTCAAGGCTGAGATAGACAGGTTAACAGCTTCAGGGATTCTGTTACTTCCAGCGAATGGGCATCGCCAATTGTGGTGGTTTCTAAATCAAACGGGAGTCTGCGATTGTGTGGTGATTTTAAAGCCACCGTCAACGCTCAGAGCCTCATTGACACTTATCCTCTTCCCCGTCCTGAGGAGTTATTTACCAAGCTCGCTTGGGGCCAGTTCTTTTCCAAACTTGACTTATCGGAGGCGTACCATCAGTTGCCGTTGGATGCTTCTTCCAAGGAATTTCTCGTCATTAACACTCCTTGTGGGTTGTATCAGTACCAGCGGTTACCATTTGGCATCGCTAGCGCGCCAGCCATTTTTCAGCGGTTTTTGGAACAGCTCAGGGCTTCCGTTCCCGGCTGCATAAACTATCTGGATGACATTGTTGTCACGGGGGCCTCCACTGATGAGCACCTTCGCAATTTGCGTTCACTGTTTCGGGTTTTGCATTCGGCTGGGTTGAAGTGCAATCTGGACAAGTCACAGTTCTTCCAACCCTCCATTGTGTACCTTGGTTTCCACTTGTCCCATGAGGGTATACGTCCTCTACGTCAGCACGTTGCAGCCATTAACGCTCTACCCCGGTCGTCTACCGTCAAAGAACTTCAGGCGTTTCTAGGCAAGATTGCTTATTATCACAAATTCATTCCATCTGCAGCGGCGGTAGCTCATCCTCTGCATCAGCTGTTACGCAAAAACGTCCCTTTCCGTCTGAAGGCTCATTTGCAGTCGGCGCCTTGTCTAGCCACATTCCGTCCGGGTCAGCATTTGGTTCTGGCGACTGACGCGTCACAGTATGGCCTAGGGACTGTTCTCGCCCATCGGTATGAGGCTGGGTCGGAACGACCCATCGCCTATGCTTCCAAGACCCTCAACGATGTGCAACGGCGTTACTATCAAATTGAAAAGGAGGCGCTCGCTATCATTTATGCTCTAAAAAAGTTCAGCGTTTTTTTGTATGGTTCTAAGTTTCACCTCATCACCGACCACAAGCCGCTGGTCTCTCTGTTCAGCCCATTGGCGTCACTTCCGGATAAGGCAGCTCACCACCTGCAACGTTGGGCCTTATACTTGTCTCGTTTTCACTATGAGATTCACTATCGCCCCACTGCCCAGCATGCCAACGCTGACGCATTGTCGCGATTGCCGATGGGCCCCGACCCGGTTTTCGATCGTGATGAACTACTGTGTTTCCACGTTGATGAGGAAGAACATCGTGCGGTCGAGGGTTTTCCACTTACAGGTTCGCAGGTCGCGTCGGCTAATGCGCGGGACCCGGTCCTGCGTCAGGTGATCGGTTTTGTTCAACGGGGTTGGCCGGACAGGACCAAGGGCCGGGCATCGGATCCCCTTCGCAACTACCATGCCTTGCACCTTCGTCTGTCTGTTCATGATGGTGTTGTTCTTCTGGCCACGGATGGCGCATCTCCACGGGTCATGGTGCCAGCCTCTCTTCGCAAAGATGTTCTCAAACTGTCGCATGAAGGCCATTGGGGGATTTCTCGGACTAAGTCCCTGGCCCGCAGGCACGTTTATTGGCCCGGTATTGATTCGGACATCGCCCACATGGTTGCTGCGTGTGGTCAGTGTGCTCAACAACTGGCTGCACCTCGTACAATGCCCTCTCCGTGGCCTGATCCGGCGCAGCCATGGGAACGGGTGCACGCAGACTTTGCCGGCCCCTTCCTTGGTACTTATTGGCTACTGTTGATTGACGCCTTCTCGAAGTTTCCGTTAGTTGTTCGATGTCCGTCGCCCACCACTGTGGTGACGACGCTGGCTTTGTCCAAAATCTTTGCGCTAGAAGGTCTTCCATCCACGATCGTCACGGACTTTGGCCTTCAGTACTCTTCGCAGACCTTTCGTGATTTTTGTACTGGACAAGGGATTAATCATGTTACAGCACCGCCCTTCCATCTGCAATCGAATGGGGAGTTCGAGCGCCTTGTCTGCACTTTCAAAAGCCAGATGAAACAATTCCTTAGTGATTTTTCCACAAATGACGCTCAGCTGCAATTTCTGAGTTCTTATCGCTTCATGCCTCTAGGTGATCGCAGCCCTGCTGAACTCTTGCACGGCCGTGAACCGCGCACTCTACTGCACCTGCTTCACCCTGTCAAGCCTTGTGCTGTGTCCCCTAGTGCGGGAAAATACTCGGTGGGCACCAATGTGTGGGCACGAGGGTATGGATCTTGCCCTAAATGGATTCCAGGGGTGGTCAAGGCTCTTCGCGGCCGCCGGCTTTGTGAAATACGTACGGACGACAGCATGGTTGTTCGCCATTATGACCAGATGCGCCCAGGAGTGGTGGCCATGCCGGTGCCGCCGCCCCTTGCTTCGCCTCCACCAGCCAGAGAAGCCAGTCCTGTCGCTGCTGCTGATCTACCGTACGTGTCGATGCAGCCAACGTCGCTACCGCTTCCGAGTACGCCAGAACCGGCCCCTACCGCGACGCCGCGTTCTCCGGGACCCATCTCGCTGGAGCACACCCCCAGGTCCACGACACCTATGGATGCTGCTCCGGAGTTTTCACCCATCATCTCATCCAGGAGGCACATTCCACGCACGAGCTTCCGTCCTGGACATTTTCGACCATACTCTCTTGTCTCTCCGCGGGATCTTCTCGGGGCCTCACAAGAGGCCATGAATGTCTCCACACTATCCATGTCTCCAAGGAAGTGAGAGGTTTGTTTTTTTTAAGGGGGGAAAAGTGTTGGGACAGTGCCACGACATTTAACAGTGCCGCCACGACAGTACGCGCAAATGGCGATAGAGGCGCTCCGCAACTCGGCTGAGCGCCGGAGCGCTACCTAGCTACGAACGGCGCCGGCCGCAGGTCATGGCACGGCAGTCGAATGAGAAATACTGAGTTTTTGTCATGTAACCGGCTATTGTTTCTCAGTGAGTGTGTTTGAATATCCACGCAATTATTGGTGATTAAAGGTTATGACAGGTACTCCAAGAGCATCGGAAATTCGTGACACTAAAATGCATAATTTGGCTTAAAGTGCACATTCGTATGTCCATATTCGGATGTAAATTTTCTTGGAGTACCAGTGCTGTATTATCTCGTGTTTGGTTCTTTATTATGGTATAATGCCATACATGCACTTTAAATGTAGCGAACAGCTGAAACCCGCCAAGAGTGTGAAATTAAACACTTCGTTTCAAATAAATTGACTGCCTCAGCAGGAAAGATTAAAAACTAAATCTCTTTAGCAAACCGACAAAAAAAACTTCATTGTTCTGCAAGGCGATTAATGCTTGACTATCAGAAAAGTGGAAACAAAATCTGAAACTAATAACATATTTTAGCCTTCCGTTACTAAGCGAACGTATTTTAGTTCATTTGATAGTTCCCGGCCACAAAAATCCGTTTCATCATCATTTAACGTGAGAGCAATAAATGAAGATGAAACAAAATCACTGAACGTAAACACATGTCACGTGGAGACGACCCACCTCCCCACAACTCTGACTGCTCTGTGCATCAGCCCCAGATTTACTATACTTCCGAACCGGGGCAATATTAGGTAGTGGTGCCCAGCCACACTTCTGTAACCAGAAGCGGGACAAGGTATTACTCATATGCGACTAAACTGCGCATACGCAAAAGCCCGCCCGCAACTGCTCAAAAGACACTAATTTAAACAGTTGTCACGTCACTCTCATCGGAGGCAATGTGTTGTTATGAAGCATTGCATAGTCTTCCTGAGCCTTCGACGCACTGTGCTATTGGCAGACACTTGTATGAGCACTGTGTGTGTGTGTGTGTGTTTTTTTTTTTTTTTTTTTTTTTTTTGTATACGGCACATTTCCTTTGCAACTTAAGTTTTATTTTAGTTTTTTTCCCCTCATTCATGTTTTGTTGCTGCAGTGTTATTCTGCAGTAGCGGGATACAGTAATATCCTTTATTGGAGTATTGGTTCTTACCAGTCGAATTCACAAAAAAATTAACTGAAAACCAAAACAATGAAAAATTCCAGGAATTATAAACAATTCCCAGGTTTTTCCCGGTTTTACCCCGTATACACCCTGACTAAGCTATCTTATTATTCAGACTTGCTCCTTGACTGCCACATCTGTCATTTTGTTTCCCATAATACCGATGTGCCCACCGCCCTTGTCAGACTTTGTATGTGGAGAAGGGCATCTTAGATATCCGAGACTATTTTATCCACTTCGATACAAGTGTTGTAGAGAGTGAAAGACACTCAGGGAGTTGACACAGACGAGGAATTTAGCAGTTGCAAAACATCTCATCTGCTCCAGTCCCTTCAAGATTGCCTATAGTTCTGCATCAAACACAGGAAATTCTTGAGGTCACAATCAAGAAAACAACAACAACAACAACCACCATCAATGGAGGCTCTCTGTTTGGATCCATCTGTCAATACAGCTACACAGTTGTGACACTCACTTGAAATGGTGTAAAATGTGGTATTAAAAACAATATCACAGTAAAGATAAAATTATTCTAAGCCTCTTTAGGAACCACTTGGCAGTCAGTCCAACTCTGGGTTTGGGTTTGGGTTTGAACTTGCCACATAACATCAACTGACTCTAGAAGACTTTCACACGGATCCCAAAGGGCCTTATTGTTCTTGGACTATGGGAAAAAGGTATTGAATAACTGGACTGACAACAGTACGGAATGCTGGCGAACTGAGAGCAGCGAGGAATTTATATGCTTGACGCACCATGAGGAGTTGGCGCCATATCGTGAATGTGGGCCCAACCTCAGCAAAGGGAGTGGGTAAGAGGCTGGTCCTCCAAGCACCCATGACTAGTCTGATCCATTCATTGTAGATAGCATCTATGATCTTCAAATAAGAAGGATGCACTGATCTCTATAGTACACACCCATGGTCTAGTCACAATCTCATGAAATCCCCGTAAAACTGGAGAAGACATGCCCTGTCCACTACCCAAAACCTGCGGCTAAGCCACTTTGTTAAGTGATTTACGGGTCCTTGGTATTATGACCTTTAGGTGTGGTAGCCATCACAGTTTGGAATTAAAAATGAGGTTCAGAAACATCACCGAACTGAGCCTGCCATATGCCACCCACATAAATTCAAAATATGACAAGAACAACTAAAATTAAAACACACACACACACACACACACACACACACACACACACACACGCACACACACACACAAACTTATCTGTAGCTAATTTAAAACTTGTCTTTGCAGCTCACTCCTCCAATCTCTTCACTGTAAGTTGTAGCTGGCAAGTCACTGATACAGTGCTACAGGAGGAACAAAAACTGTAAAATTGTCCACAAGTAAGAAGCATTATAGAGGACTCCCCGCCATTGACATTATACTACCTATGGCTAGACAAAGATGGTAATGCTTAAAACGCTACCACGGGGAACGCCATACTCCTATTCAAAACTTCATCGCCAACTTGATAAGAAGGACTGAATGAAGATGGGGAGGTAACCAAGAAAGCCCACAGGTGGAGCTGTCCAAGAATATTGCACTTCTAAGTAGTGTCATATACCTTATTCCTGTAATAAATATCTCAATAAATATCCTAATGCAATGCTATCTACATAAGGAAGCTTGCACAGTAGTCACCTCTAGCAGGGTTAGATGGTCAACAGATGATTGACATCACCTGAATCTACACTGGCTGTGGCTAATGAGTTGCCTGGTCTCTTACGTAGAGGCCAGATTATGGTTGACCATCCGCTCTGAGGTCTTTCCCACACAACTTGTTAAGGTGGCACTCTGGTAACTAGTGGGACACATTTGGTGCTTCCTGGTTTGAGCAGAGGTCTCAAAATTTCCTCCCTCCAGAAGCTGAATGTGTCCAGTCTGCCATATCAAATTAAAACATTCAAGGAGGATTTCCTTTGATGCCATCTGCAAGAGCTGCAGCATGCTGTACTGGATTCGGTCCCACAAGGAGAAAGGGCAGTTGTAAGACTCAGCACTGTTGGACCTTATGTCCAGATCACCAATCTCCACGGTCTCATGGTAGCGGTGGAATGCTGGATCCTGAATGGCAGTGACAATAGTCGTCGTAAAATGCTTTGCCATTATCTGGGCGACGTCTCCGGGCATTATTAGGAGACACTCCTGCTTCAGCACCACTGCTATTGGTAAGCAACTGCATTAACTAGAAAGCCCTCTGAGGGTTTCCCATACTTTTCCAGAAAAAATAGATCAGTTGATAAGAGTCCAGGAACACATGTCATGACCTTTTATTGCTCTCTTTGATTGTGTGTGTCAATCTTTGCCCATTATGACTTGAAAGGCTATGAGCTTTTCTACTGTTGAGCAGCACTTCAACTGGTGCAGAGCATATGCCTGGCCCAGGTTGCTGAGTGGCATATATCAGTCCAGCAAGGTACAGGCTTCCTTCCAAGATGACCAATGGAATTCAGCAGCTTGGTGGATCACACGTGTGATGTGGTTCCCTCATTCCTGATCGGTGCCTAGGTGCTTGAACACAGCTAGCTGGCTGAACAGTGTCCAATTAGTTCTGTTGATCATCCATTACGGTAGCTTCCTTTGAAGGATTGCTCCATCTGGTAAGTTAATCCAGAGTGGAAAGTGATCACTATAAATTATAGTGCATAAAGAATAATGCCATTCAATTATTTTCACCTTGCACAAATGAAATGATTTTACCTTCTGAAAGAAAGTAACTGAATATTTCAGTTGCTAAAAGAATACTGAAAAGGAAAGAAAAATATAATTATTTATGGACTGCTCAACAAGCACAATTGATATTTTTGCAAAAATGCTATAAAATTTATTCTTCAGAAAGGAAAGAAAACAGCAAATGAATCATATCCATAACGCATATGAAAATTATATAATCTGCTGTAACTTAACTACAAGTAAAACAAACCTGCAAATAAAAAGCAAATATTCCTATTTTCTACAATAAATTGGAGGATTAATGCAGGAAGTGGAAGAATATCTTTCTGAGCACAGTCAAATTAGCAAATCTTTGGGCCCTTATTGTAATGCTCCACGTTTTAACAGCAAATGCTGCTGCTAAGTCCGCTCCTCTTATGATTTTCTTTCCCTTCCTTTTTCCAGGTGAGAGAATTGCTGATGCAATAGCTAACAGCACACCAAAAACATGGGGGCTTGGATAATCTGAAAGTGGTTGGATATGTGGTCCCACATTCTATGATTACATTGCAAATATGTTACTGTCTTGATAACTGAACAAGAAAACCAATGGTCTATGACATTTTTGATTGAAAGTCATGTATCTCGTATGACTTTACACTTGCCTCAATTCTGTTTGGCGAATGTTATGAGGCAACACACATTTCTGTATTGAAACCATCATCGAATTATTCACGATCCTTTACAACTATGTTGAGCTACCTGCCAATAACTGATTCATGTAAGTGTAAAAGACTGATACACATGAAAATCTCGCATGTCAAAGACTGATGCTACTGGCAAGCCCAACAATATAATCTTGTTCATTTTAAACAGTACAAATAATTTAAGATTAATAGTCACTCAGGGTGATCAGCAAAACTCTAAGGGAGCTCTAGATTATAAAACATATTTTTATGCAGTGAGTTGACAAACTTATAAAAAAAATATACATCTGCTCACTATACTGTCAAAGACCAGTGTGTCTACCTTTGACGGTTTTGAAGTTCAATCTTGTCAAATTTGAGATTATTTAATGAATGTCACAAACTTTTTATATTCTATAATCCAATATATAATACTGTTTTAAAAACTCACTCTGCAAGAGTGGTTGGCATGGGCTGATCCTGCAGCTGACGGTACAAGTCCTCATCCTCTTGATGATCACGAGCAGTCCTTTGGCCTGTAAATGGTTTTAGTGACTCCTTCCACCATTCCTCATCAACACGAAGCTTTTGTGTCACAATATGCCACTTAGGACAGTACCGGCGAGTCACATCTCTGATGGTACCGTCATCCTGCCATGCTACTACATAATGCACAGGCTGGCTGGCTCGAGACTGAAAATAAATTTATCATTAGTTCACTATACAAAGGTAATTACCCCCTAAGGAACAAAATTAAATTTTCTGATGGGTTATAAAAGAAAGGGTTTGAATATTGTTTATTATGATTCTAAATTGTTTCAAAAATCTCAGTTGCAACTCTTTTGCTGGACTTTAATATTTATTAGACTGCAACCATCTATGTATGGTCCACCTACTACTATCCACTAACCTGGCTACATGTTCCATGGACCTCCATTTAATTTTCACTGCAGTCACGTATTTCAGTTCAGTTTGTTCCTGATTCATTTGTTCGTTTTCTTGCCTCCTAGTAATTCTCATCAAGCATTTCTTCACTGCTCACTAGCAACCCTCAGGGCTGACTGATTTCCAACTACAAAGTCCATGCCTCACTGTCGCAAGGCACAATGGGTAAAACACACTGATTGTAAACTTTTTGTTTCAGACACATTGGGAAGCTAAGCATTGAAAATACTATCTACTCTGTGAAATGTAAACTGTCTCAGCCATAAAAATCACAATTAATAAAATGTTCCAGGCTATTCTGCCATGGCCGAAAGCATTTCACTTTAAACCCAATGTTTTGTCTGCTTATGCCTGCCAGTACTTGAGTCCTATCACACTGAATGTGGTGGTCTCCTGGGTGTAATGCATGTTCCGCAACAACTGATCTGTCAATCTATTGCGGAACATGCTTTGCAGCCAGGAGACGACCCATTCATTTTGATAGGACTCAAGTGACTGCAGTCACAAGTGGATGCAGAAAGGCCATAGAGATTGTAAAATACCAGCCAGGAATTTCAATAGGAAGGAGGAGTGCATGAAACTGAACGACATTTGGATCCCAGTACTGAAGAAGATGTGAACCAGACTCCAGCCATGGGCTGATAGCAACAACAGATGCATTGAGTTTAAATGTGAAATACATTCAACCTCGGCATAACAGCCCATAACATTTTATTAACTGTACTATCTACTTTACAAAAAACATTCCACGCCATTTTTACTCTTCTGTTCATTTCTTTTGCTTCCTACCTAGCCTTAATAATGAGCTCTCTCCACCAGTAAAGAATTCTATTTAGAACTATTGTGATTTAGAAAATAACAAGCAAATACTTGGGCTCTAAGGGCATTTCAATCAAAGTATAATTTCTTTAGCTCTGCAAAGATGACACACTGACTTGCAACATTTTGCAAAAGTTGAGTCTCAGCTATGGCAGCAGTGAAAATAAAAGCAAGAAAGCAAATTAGCTTCGAGCATTACTTACAGTGTGCACTGGCCAACAATTAAGGAGTTATAAAAAGGTAGTTAGAAACAAAGAGCACCTACTTGGTTTCGCAAAAAAGAACTTTGTAAAGACATAGGAGTCTCATTTGACTGAACATTAACTCAATATTATTTATTTTTCATGGCTTTACAATAATAGCACTGGTACCCTCCAAAAATAAATGTTTAGTTAGGTGCTCAACTTTGTTCGAGCAAAGGTCTCAGAAAGACTAGAAAGCACTGTCTTAGAATCAAAGTTGTCAACAACACTGAAAATGTATCCAAGCAGAAACAAATTGATAAAATTAAATATGCAGATGTAGCTGGTCAGTTTTGCAACAAACAGGACAAACCAGCCTCTCTTCAACATGTCAAAATTTTCGTAAAAAATGAGAGAACATCCAACTGTAACACACCATAAACTAATCCTCCGTGTCTTTTTCTTTCTGCAATTCCAACAAACCCCATTTTTTGAAACAATCACTGATGAACACATTTCTTATCATTCAAAATCACAGGCTAATTAAAAAGCTCAGTGTCACTCCTGACCAGGGCCTTGATTACTTCACATAGTGCCCTGAAATGACAAATATCCTATCCTCCCACAATGGTATTCTGTGTTCTGTCATTCTCCCAACCTACACAATGTATCGGTCAGATAGGTTGTTAAAACAGGGTGGATACAATTAAACTGATTGCATTCTGAGTGCCACAGTGTGGGCTGTATACATTGCAGGATGCAGAAACATTGTAGGTTCATTAATTGGTGCATTCACGGAGTATGCTGAAAAAATAATAGTTTCACTTTCTGCCACCAGGTGAAAGTATGGTGCTGTAAGCAGTCAAACTGTGGTGTGGATACAGGAATGGGGGAAGAATGGTCAAAAACATGGTAATGGTGGTTTTGTGACATTTATTAGGATACGGTCACAAGTTATACACTGTGTTCAATATGGACTTCTGACTCGACAATATGCTGCATCCATAATACAACATGGTCGACAGTTGCTCGCAGCATGCCTGGTGCAATCAGAGCGATATGCATCATATGCTAGCCTTCAGATCAGGAAGAGTCCGGATACATCCCCGATAGACATGATATGCATCATATGCTAGCCTTCAGATCAGGAAGAGTCCGGATACATCCCCGATAGACATGATCTTTCAGATGTCATCACAACCAGAAGTCACAAGTGTTTAGGTTGGGGAGGGGGGAGGGGAGGGGGAGTGGATCTGAAAGGCCCTAAACTTTGAAGTTGCCTAGAGATGTTGCGGTCATTACCAAAGGTTTCTCAAAGCAAATCTTTCACCTGTCAAGTGCCAGAGTCTTGCATTAAAATAGTGGTGTGGACACAGTTGTGTTCTTGCAAAGTTGGAATCACATGTTGCAGCGATGAGGTTCTTATAATGTGCAGATGTCACTGTACACTTAAAAGGTCAAAAAATGTGTCATTGCCTTAAAATAATAATAATAATAATAATAATAATAATAATAATAATAATAATAAGTCCTTTCTGGTTCTGCCTTGCTCTGAACCCACTATCCAACATGCTAAATAATACAAATTATGGATACAATTTTACTGGAACATACCCACACAAAATCACACACTCGCTATACTTGGATGATCTAAAACTACTGGCAGCAACAAATCAACAACTCAACCAATTACTAAAGATAACAGAAGTATTCAGCAATGCTATAAATATGGCTTTTGGAACAGACAAATGTAACAAAAATAGCATAGTCAAGGGAAAACACACTAAACAAGAAGATTACATATTGGATAACCACAGTAACTGCATAGAAGCGATGGAAAAAACAGATGCCTACAAATATCTAGGATACAGACAAAAAAATAGGAATAGATAATACAAATATTAAAGAACAACTAAAAGAAAAATATAGACAAAGACTAACAAAAATACTGAAAACAGAATTGACAGCAAGAAACAACACAAAAGCTATAAATACTTATGCCATACCAGTATTGACCTACTCATTTGGAGTAGTGAAATGGAGTAACACAGACCTAGAAGCACTCAATACACTTACACGATCACAATGCCACAAATATAGAATACATCACACACATTCAGCAACAGAAAGATTCACATTAAGCAGAAAGGAAGGAGGAAGGGGATTTATCGACATAAAAAACCTACATTATGGACAGGTAGACAATTTAAGAAAATTCTTTCTAGAACTAGCAGAAACTAGCAAAATATACAAAGCAATCACTCATATAAATACATCAGCTACACCAATGCAATTTCGTAACCACTTCTACAACCCTCTAGATCACAAAACATCAACAGTTACGAAGAAAGTAAATTGGAAAAAGAAAACACTACATGGCAAGCACCCGTATCATCTAACACAGCCACACATCGATCAAGACGCATCCAACACATGGCTAAGAAAAGGCAATATATACAGTGAGACGGAAGGATTCATGATTGCAATAGAGGATCAAACAATAAACACCAGATATTACAGCAAGCATATTATTAAAGATTCCAATACCACAACAGATAAATGCAGACTTTGCAAACAACAAATAGAAACAGTAGATCACATCACAAGCGAATGTACAATACTAGCAAATACAGAATACCCCAGAAGACATGACAATATAGAAAAAAATAATACATCAACAGCTTGCCTTACAACATAAACTTATAAAACAACACGTTCCCACATACAAGTATGCACCACAAAATGTACTGGAGAATGATGAATACAAATTATACTGGAACAGAACCATTATAACAGATAAAACAACACCACATAACAAACCTGGCATCATACTCACCAATAAAAAGAAGAAATTAACACAACTAATCGAAATATCCATACCCAATACAATAAATATACAAAAGAAAACAGGAGAAAAAAATTGAAAAATACATCCAACTGGCTGAGGAAGTCAAGGACATGTGGCATCAGGATAAAGTTGACATTATACCAATTATACTATCAACTACAGGAGTCATACCACACAATATCCACCAGTACATCAATGCAATAGAGCTACATCCAAACTTATATATACAACTACAGAAATCCGTAATTATTGATACATGTTCAATTACCCGAAAGTTCCTGAATGCAATATAACATATATCGTACAGTTAAAAGGAAGTCATGCTTGATCAAGGTCTGCGTCACTTTTCATTTTTGACCAGACATAATGTCTGAGAAAAGAAAGAAATAATAATAATAATTGAGAATGAACAAGCTTGCGAAATCACACTACATGTTCATATAAGGTGAGTGCAGTGGACATTTCTGTACAACATGTGACAGAATAGAACGCAATATTTGACAGTGCTCTGCATTCACGGCACCATGCAGAGTAAAATGTGCCACATCTATCCAAAGGATATTTCCCGACCACATGTCATCCATTCCCATGCATGCCAAAAAATAAAGAGCGAAGTCACAGTGTTGTAGTCTATCTTGTGGTTTCATTTGCTGCACATTCTGAATCTTGTGTAAAATGCGCTGCAGAAGCTTTTGAACGGTTGACCAGAGGACAGGCAGTTCCCGTGACACAGCTCAAGCTCTGGCTTCAGAATCTGAAGCACTTTCTACACAGTTGTCTATAGCTACAACAACTTCATGAATAACTGCCATGACAATGGGCTGCCTCACTCTTCTGATGCAACACCTAATTCACCTGCTTCTTCAAATTTTGTGATCATATTCCTTAGTCCATTCATCCCCTTAGGGATATGGCGGCTAAGGAGGGGAAGAAATTGAGTGTGCACTCCGTGTGCATTCCGGGTGGAGTCATTCCTGATGTGGAAAGGGTCCTTCCGGATGCCATGAAGAGCACAGGGTGCAGCCAGCTGCAGGTGATGGCACATGTCGGCACTAATAACGTGTGTCGCTTTGGATCTGAGGAAATTCTCTCTGGATTCCAGTGGCTATCTGATTTGGTGAAGGCTGCCAAAGTCTTGCTTACGAGATGAAGGCAGAGCTCACCATCTGCAGCATCGTTGACAGAACCGACTGCGGATCTTTGGAGCAGAGCTGGATGGAGGGTCTGAATCAGAGGCTCAGACGGTTTTGCGACCGTGTTGGCTGCAGATTCCTTGACTTGCGCCACAGGGTGGTGGTGTTTCGGGTTCCGCTGAATGGGTCAGGAGTTCACTACACTCAGCTGGCAGCTACACGGGTAGCGGAGGCTGTGTGGCATGGACTCGGCGTTTTTTTTGGTTAGAAACCCTCGGGAAAGTACGGGGCGGGCTGCAATCTCAAAGGGTGAATGGCAAATACAGGACGTGCTTGGATCAAGGAACAGTCGGAGTTGTAGTTGTAAACTGTTGTGCTGGGAAAGTCCCTGAGCTTCAAGCGCTAATAGAAAGCACAGAAGCTGAAATTGTTACAGGTACAGAAAGCTGGCTAAAGCCTGAAATAAGTTCTGCAGAAATTTTTACGAAGTCTCAGACGGTGTTCAGGAAAGACAGATTAGGCAGAATTGGTGGTAGAGTGTTTGTGTCTGTCAGTAGTGGTTTATATCGTAGTGAAGTCGAAGTAGATACTCCGTGCAAATTGGTATGGGTGGAGGTTATACTTAACAGCCGAACTAAGTTAACAATTGGCTCCTTCTACCGACCCCCAGATTCCGATGATATAGTTGCTGAACAGTTCAGAGAAAATTTGAGTCTCGTAACAAATAAATACCCCACTCATACGGTTATAGTTGGTGGGGACTTCAACCTTCCCTCGATATGTTGGCAAAAATACTTGTTCAAAACCAATGGTAGGCAGAAAACATCTTCCGAGATTGTCCTAAATGCTTTCTCCGAAAAAATTTTCGAGCAGTTAGTCCACGAACCCATGCGAATTATAAATGGTTGCGAAAACACACTTGACCTCTTAGCCACAAACAATCCAGAGCTAATAGAGAGCATCATGACTGATACAGGGATTAGTGATCACAAGGTCGTTGTAGCTACGCTCAATACCGTTTCTTCCAAATCCACCAGAAACAAACGCAAAATAATTTTATTTAAAAAAGCGGATAAAGTGTCACTAGAAGCCTTTGTAAGAGACAATCTCCATTCCTTCCGAACTGACTATGCAAATGTAGACGAGATGTGGCTCAAATTCAAAGGTATAGTAGCAACAGCAATTGAGAGATTCACACCTCATAAATTGGTAAGAGATGGAACTGATTCCCCCTGGTACACAAATAGGTCCGAACGCTGTTGCAGAGACAACGGAAAAAGCATGTGAAGTTCAGAAAAACGCGAAATCCCGAAGATTGGCTAAACTAGCTGACTAGTGGGATAAGGATATCTTGTAGAACAAAGCAGGAATTACATCACAATGTTAGAAGTAGTCGTAATCACGCTACAGTAGCCCATTACAAACAGTATTGTAAGGTGCTTAAAAATGTTATTAGGAAGGCTAAGAGTACGTGGTATGCAAACAGAATAGGTAATTCATAGGATAAAATTAAAACCACATGGTCAGGAGTGAAGGAAGTGCCTGGTCAGCAGCACAAGTTCGACGATACATGTTCGTAGTAAAAATATTTCTGTCACTGACAAATCAGATTTATGTACAGCATTTAACAATCATTTTCTGAGCATTGCTGGTGAATTAAATAAAAATTTAGTTTCTACAGGAAATCATATAACTTTCTTGGCAAATGCCTTTCCGAGACTGATGTCCAAAATACTCCTCTGTGATACAGACAAGAGGGAGATTGAGTCACTAATTAAAGACTAATGACTCTCATGGTTATGATGTAGTGTCTAGCAGAATATTAAAGTACTGTGCTGTACATGTTAGTCCTGTATTTAGCCATATCTGTAATTCTTCCTTTAGGAATGGTCTGTTCCCTGAGCGATTCAAGTACTCAGTTGTAAAGAAGCTTTATAAAAAGAGAGAAAGAGATAATGTAGATAATTTTTGACCTATTTCTATGCCATCAGTGTTTGCAAAAGTTATTGAAAAGGCTGTGTATGTAAGGATAATTGATCATTTCATATCACACAATCTGATATCGAATGTACAGTTCGGCTTTAGAAGTCGTTTAACAACTGAAAATACTATATTCTCTTTTCTCTGTGAGGTACTGGATGGGCTTAAGAAAAGGTTTTGAATGATTGGCATATTTTTTTGATTTAAGTAAGGCATTTGATTGTGTTGATCACAAAATATTTCTCCAGAAGTTGGACCATTACGGAATATGGGGAGTAGCTCACAACTGGTTTACCTCTTACTATAGCAACAGACAGCAAAAAGTCATTATTCACAATGTTGATAACAGCTGTGATGTGGGGTCTGAGTGGGGTGTTATCAAGTGGGGGGTGCCCCAGGGATCAATGTTGGAGCCACTCCTGTTCCTTATTTATATAAATGATATGCCCTTTAGTATTATGGGTAACTCTAAAATATTTCTGTTTGCTGATGACACTAACTTGGTAGCAAAGGATGTTTTGTGCAACATTGGCTCGATTTCAAATAGTGTTGTTCATGACATAAGTTCATGGCATATAGAAAATAAACTAATGCTGAATCACAGTAAGACTCAATTTTTACTGTTTCTAACACACAATTCAACAAAACCTGAAATTTTAATTTCACAGAATGGGCGTATGATTAGTGAAACTGAACAGTTCAAATTTCTAGGTGCTCAGACAGAGAGTAAACTGTCGTGGAAAGCCCACGTTCAGGATCTTGTTCAAAGACTTAATGCTGCCGTTTTTACTATTCGGATGCTATTTGAAGTGAGTGATAGTTTGACACAAAAATAAGTCTACTTTGCTTATTTTCATTCGCTTATGTTGTATGGTATTATATTTTGGGGTAACTCTTCCCATTCTAAAAGGATATTTTTGGCTCAGAAACGGGCAGTTCGGGCAGTAAGTTCACGAACCTCTTTTTGACCCCACTTCACTTCATGAGTCTGGGTATTTTGATATTGGCCTCCCAATATATAGATATTCCTTACTGTCATTTCTTATTAACAATATTAGTTATTCCCAAGAATAAGCAGCTTTCACTCGGTTAATACTCGGCAGAAATCAAACTTGTATTTGGATCGGACTTCCTTAACTCTTGTGCAAAAAGGTGTGCAGTATACCGCTGCATCCATTTTCAATAAGCTACCACTCTAATTCAAAAATCTTAGCAGTAAGCCACGCGCTTTCAAATCAAAACTGAAGAGTTTCCTCATGGGTCACTACTTCTATTCTGTTGAGGAGTTCCTTGAAAGATTAAGCTGGTTCCTATTTTATTGTTCACTGTGTTTACTTAAACTTATGGACTGACATTTTTGGGTTCATAAACATTTATTTTTATCTGTTATTACTTTTATGTTGTAATTTCATGTACCGACAAGTTCCATGACCTTGGAGATTTGCTCCTCAATTTGGTCCTACGGAACTTAACATGTAAATAAAATAAATAAATAAAAAAACAAACAAGAACAATGAACTAACAGGATTTAATATGTAAATTACACAAAAAAAATACACAAAACCTAGAACCCGTATCACTCATGTTATCTTTTAAAATAGTAGGTCAGAAAATAAAACACACTCATAGATTCCTGTGTTCTGCATGTTTCACACACTGGTGGGTACTCGGGTCATAAGAAAAAACGATATGTGAGAAGGCCATATCCGAAGCATAGCTCATGCAATACTCTGCCCTTTTCCTGCATGACATTCTGCAAACCATGGGTGAGGCAAGCAGCATGTTCCATATTCCTAGATTTCTGGAAAGCGCTTGACACCGTGTCCCACTGCACACTGTTAACAAAGATACAAGCATGTGGAATAGGTTGCCAGATACGTAAGTGGCTTGAAAACTTAACTAATAGAACCCAGTATGTTGTCTTGATGGCAAGTGTTCATCAGAGACGAAGGGTGTCATCAGGAGTGTCCCAGGGAAGTGTGATAGGACCACTCTTATTCTCTACGTACATAATAATCTGACAGGCAGGGTGAGCAGCAATCTCAGGCTGTTTTCTGATGCTGTGGGATAGATGAAGGTATCATCGTTGAGCAACATTAGTAAGATGCAACATTACTTAAACAAAATTTCTACTTGCTGAGTGGCAGCCTGCTCTAAATGTAGAAAAGTGAAAGTTCATGCAGATAAACATGGAAAACAATCCTATAACGTTCGAAAACACAGTCGTGTTGATTAAATATCTAGCCATAACACTACAGAGTTATGGAACAAACATGCAAGGACAATAGCAGGGAATGTGAATTGTCAATGTTGGTTTAGTGGAGGAATTCTAGGAAAGTGTAGCTCTTCTACTCATGAGACAGTGTATAGAACGCTAGTGTGACCCATTCTTGAGTATTGCTCAGTGTATGGGATCCCCTCCAGGTCAGATTAAAGTAGGAAACTTGAGCAATTAAGGGTTGCTGCTAGGTTTATTACTGGTAGGTTTGACAAGGACACAACCATTATGGAAACACTTCATGAACTCAAATAGGAATTCCTAATGGAAAGACAATGGGCTTTGTGAGGTACCACTGAGGAAATTTAGGGAACTAGCGTTTGAGGCTGACTGCAGAACAATTCCACTGCTGACAATGTACATTTCACATAAGGCTTGAACAAAGGCATTTAGACCATTGCTTCATTGGGAGTGGAATAGGAAAGAAAATTGCTAGTATAGGTACACAACACCCTCTGCTATGCACTGCACAGTGTAAATGTTGATGTAGAAGCTTAGCTGTGTAAGGACCACTTCTGCTCACCTTAGGCAGAAGTATGAATATATGGTCGCACTGTAGTCTCCACTGACTGCTGTTATCACCCCTCACTTCAGGCTGCTGAGTCTTGCTCACATGAAGACATGGTTCTCCTTGCCTTGTCTGTGATATTGCTTACAGAGGAACAGAATAAAGAGTAAGACAGATATGGCAAGTGCTCCTGGTGGCTGCGTCAGTGTGTCCTGGTATCTTGTAGAAACTTCTCCCCTCCTACCTTTGTAAGGGATGAAAAGTGCACTGCACCAACTTGTCTGCTGGATTGCACTTTAGATGGCAAGAGCACTTTGGGCATTGTAGCAGCAGATGAGGAGTTTCTTGCCACAATGTGGTTTCGTTTATTCCAGTACTCTCAGAATAGCAAACAACTACGCATAATGGACAGAAAACTGCTCCAGAAGTCCTGTCCTGGGGACACATTTGGAAAACACAGCTGTCTCTCAAGCAAGCAGTTACAAGCAAATAAATACTGTCAAAAACCAGATTAATCAATCATATGTAACAATTTCAACACTGTGAAACAAGGCATATTGCTACCCACCATATAGAGGACACATTGAACAGCCGACAGACAAATTTAAAAGTATACTCAGCTATTGGGCAGGGTAGCCTTTGAGATGCAGGGAATCTCTCTCTCTCTCTCTCTCTCTCTCTCTCTCTCTCTCTCTCTCTCACACACACACACACACACACACGCACACAGCATCTGTCATCTCCGGGTGTCAAGGCACACTTTTTTATTTATTTTTGCTTCAATTTAATATTAATAACTCACATTGCTGCCTAACTTATCATTGTTGTTGTTGTAACCTTGTGCTCAAAGACTGGTTTGTTGCAGCTCTCGACACTAGTGTAACCTGTGCCAGACTCTTCATCTATGCATAACAACTGCAATCTGATTCCATTTGAACCTGCTTACTGTAGCTATGCCTCGGTCTCCATCTATGTTTTTCATACTCCACAACCCCCCTCCCCCACTAGACTGATGATTCCTTGATGTCCTGAAATTTGTCCTATCAACTGATCTCCTCGTTGAGTCAAATTATGGCACAAATTTGTTCCCTTGGCAATTTGATTCAGTGCTTCTTCACTGCCAATCTGATCTACCCATTTGATCTTCAGCATTCTTCTGTAGTACCATATATCAAAAGTTTCATCCTGTCTGACCCGTTTTACATTTGCATGTTTCACTTACATGTGACATTATACCCCAGACAAACACCCCCAGAATAGACTTCCTAATATGTGATTCTTCAGACTTTTCTGTCGATCTGCTGACAAATTTAGGTGTTGGGTATTCTGCTGGATGTCGGTATTGTTCTTGCATGATATTTCAACAATGTGATTTGTTATCTTCATCATGTGCTACCTGAGACTGCTCAATGAGTGGAAGGGGTCCAGTATTTAACCTACGCTCTCTCTCTTCCATCGTCAATTCCAGGTGTTCCATCTGCAGCCCACTTCTGTTAGCAGTGTCCTTAGGTGTTCCCTCTTTGGTCCAATATATCTAAGTGCTGGCATTCTGTTTTCGGTTTGGTGTGGTCCGCTCCCACTAGAAATGTTCTTAGGCATTCCCTCCTTGATCTGGTGTGCCAGGCCAAGCACTGGTGTTTTTTCCTCAGTCCAGTGCACACATCTGCACACTGGCATTCTGATTTCGGTTTGATGGACTTCCATGTATTCTCCTTGCAGTCTGCTGCTGCTGGAAATGCCCTGCAATGTTCCATTTTCGGTTTGCTGCGCCTGGGGTTTTGTTTTCCATGTCCACTCCCTCAGTTGTTCTTTTTGTGGAGTTTTGCTGTTGTCCCCATTGAGGCACCATTTGATGATGCTCTACTGGACCTGTCCTGTCATGTACTGACCTCAACTTATTTTCTGTGTGGGGGCCAACATTACAAGCACACAGAAGTTGTAGCCATGGACAGCCTTCTGTCTACAGTGATTACCAATGTGCTCATGGAAAGATTTCGAGAGGAGCCATTAGAGGCGACTAGATACAAATCTAAATACTTCTTCAGGTATTTTCTTAATACTTCTTCAGGTATTTTTATGATACCTTTGTGATTTTCCTTAATGCTACGGGTAGGCTCAAGGTATTTTTATGATACCTTTGTGATTTGCCTTAATGCTACGGGTAGGCTCAACAAGTTTCTGCTGCGGATAGGCTCAATGAGTTTCTGCAACTCCTGAACTTACACCAGCCGCATATTAACCTCACCATGCAAATGGAAAAGGGTGGCCAGTAGCTCATTTGGCCATAGCATGTATCATAAACCTACACACACTGATTTATACCTGCAAGCCAGTAGCTGTCACCACCCAGTGCAGAAGAACAGAGTTCTGAAGACATTGGTCCACAGAGCACACACCTTGTCAGACACAGACAGTCTGGCAATCGAAACAGAGCATCTATGATCAGTGTTCTGCAAGACTGGGTATATGGCTGAACAGATTCAGGAGGCCCTTCAACCAGCCGTCACATGATCTAGACAAAGAGCAAGATGTGGGCACATCCGACTAAATCAGTCACTGAACTCCGTTATTCCATGAAATATGACGGGACGAGGGTTTTGGCACGGATTCCCAGATACTGAGACAGCATTATAACAGAATCTACGAAGATAAAGGTGATGAATAGTCACCATGGGTACCAACTCAGTAGATACTGTGATCCTGCGCTGGAGTTGCTAAAAACACAATTGGGGCAGCAGCAGAACTCCATAAAAAGAAGAACTAAGGGTGTGGACATGAGAAACAAACCCCACACACAGCACCAGCCACACCAGAATGAAGATGGAACATCACAAAGTGCTTCTAGTGGGAGCACTCGGGCTGGCGTACTGGACCAAAGATGGAACGCCTGTGGACATGTAAGCAGGAACGGACAGCACAAAGTACACTTGGAACCGCATCAGGCAGAAAATGGAATGCCAGGTCACAGACAGGCACTCCGTACCAAAGTGGTAATGTCTAAGAATACTGCTAGTGGGAGTGGACCATAGACAGAATGCCAGGAACCACCGATAGAGGGAGAGGAGTGTAGGTGGAAGTACTGGACCCCTTTCACACAATGAGCAGCTTCAGGTAGCACTTGGTGAAGATAGTCATGTTATCAAAATATCATGCAAGAACAATACTGATATCTGGCAGAATACCCAACACCTCATGACGTCAGACTTCCTAACAACTTTTCTCATTTTTTTTCAGAAAAACTTTCATTAAAAAATGAAAAGTACAACATTGCAATTAATTTATTTGTTTAACTGTGTTTTGGCTTACAAGGCCATCACAGTCAATGATTGTCAATTAAAGTCTGATGGTGATCTTGTAAGCCAAAAACCATTTAACAAAATATATTAATCACGTAGAACATAAACCATATTGCACTTTTCATTTACTATGTTGTTCTACCAACAAGCAACGGAAGAATCAGTTAACATTAACTCTTTTAATGTTATTGCAAGTCTGCATTTTGTGTGTTCTCTACTTCAGCTACAATCAGATATTTTGTAGCCCAAAAGGCAAATAATGTCCACTACTTTTGGTGCCTATTTTCCTCATTCAATTACCAACATCACCTGATTTAATTTGGCTACATTGCATTACCGTTGTTTTCTTTTGTCAATTTTTCCATATTCCCTCTTTTCAAGGCAGTGTTCATTCGGTCAATTACTCTTATAAGACCCTTACCATTTCTAATAGAATCACAATGTTGTCAAAAAGTCTCAAAATTTTTATTATTTTTCCTGAACTGCAATTTCCTTTCTAAATTTCTCCTTGGTTTCCTTTACTATTTACTCAGTGTACAGACTATACAACTGCGAAGATAGGTTACAACACTCTCTCACTTCCTTTTCAACTACTGTTTCCCTTTCATGCCTTTCACTTGTAATAACCGCAGTCTAATCTACAGATAGCCATACTGTAGGTACAACCACAACAGAGGGGTATCTGTTGAGAAGCCAGACAAACATGTGGTTCCTGAAGAGGGGCAGCAGCCTTTTCAGTACTTGCAGGGGCAACAGTCTGGATGATTGACTGGTCTGGCCTTGTAACAACAACCAAAACAGCATTTCTGTGAACAGCTGAAAGCAAGCCAAAACTACAGCCATAATTTTTCAAGAGGGCACGCAGCTCTACCATATGGGTACATGATTCCAGAGGTAAAATAGTTCCCCATTCGGATCTCCGGGCATTACTACTCAGAAGGGTGTTGTTATCAGCAGAAACAAAACTGTCATTTTACGTATTGGAGCGTGGAATGTCAGATTCCTTAATTGAGGAGGTAGGTCAGAAAATTTAAAAAGATAAATCAATAGATTAAAGTTATGTGTAGTGGGAGTCAGTGAAGTTTGGTGGCAGAAAGAACAGAACTTCTAGTCAGGTGAATACAGAGTTATAAAAAAAATAGGGGTAATGCAGGAGTAGGTTAAAAAATTATATAATGGTATGACAGAGATTTTGGAAACAGATTTTAAATTGTAAGACATTTCCTGACTCTGACTACAATTTATTAGTTATGAGCTGTCGATTAAAACTGAAGAAACTGCAATAGGGTAGGAATTAAATGAGATGGGATCTGGATGAACTGAAAGAACTAGAGGTTGTAGAGAGTTTCAGAGGAAGCACTAGCAAACGACTGACAAGAACACGGGAAAGGAATACCATAGAAGAAGAATGGTTTTTTTTTTTTTTTTTTTTTTTTTTTTTTTTTTTTTTTTTTTTTTTTTTTTTTTGTGGTTTTAGGGCGCAAAACTTCTATGGTCATTAGCGCCCAGCCCGTGACTTAGGAAACAGGAAAAAACCGAAATTTAAAACCAGCAGCAATGGGAACAAGGTCATAAAATTTGAGAAACTAAAAGCAGAAGGAATGCTTAAAAATCCACTACAGAAAGGGGTTGGTTGTCCCCAAAAAAAAGCTTCAAATAACTGAAGTCATTTCACTGTCACTAATAAACTGGAGAACGCGGTCGGCTGAGCGCGTGTCATCTGCTAAAATCGACGATAGATCAGGCGATAGCTGTAGACGAGAGCGTAACTGATTAAAATAGGGGCATTCAATTAAAAGGTGTCTGACCGTCCACAGCTGAGAGCAGTGGGGACAGAGTGGGGGAGGATCGCCGCTTAAAAGATGTCGATGGCTAAAAAGACAGTGCCCTATCCGGAGTCTAGCTAAAATTACCTCCTCCCGACGACGCGTTCGGGAGGAAGAGGTCCAAGCGCAAGGAAGGGCTTTCACTTCCCGCAATTTATTATGGGGAAGTGTTGACCAATGCGCATGCCATAAATGAGCAACTTGGCGACATAAACCGCTCCGTAGATCGGTGAAGGGAAGCGACTGAATAGCTGGGAAGAATGGGTAGTTTTAAGAGATGAAATAGTGAAGGATCAAGTAGGTAAAAAGATGAGAACTAGTAGAAATCCTTGGGTAACAGAAGAGATACCGAACTTCTTCGAAGAAAAGACAAAACATAAAAATGCAGTAAATGAAACAGCCGAAAGGGAATACAAAAGTCTAAAAAATGAGATTGACAGGAAATGCAAAATGGGTAAGCATGAATTGCTAGAGAACAAACGTAAGGATTTAGACACATATATCAGTAGGGGAAAGATAGATGCCACCCACAGGAAAATTACAGAGACCTTTGGAGAAAAGAGAACCACCTGTATTAACATGAGGGGCTTAAATGGAAAACCAGTCCTAAGCAAAGAAGGGAAAGCAGAAAGGACTCTCCAGAGGGTCTATAAAAGGGAGATGTATTTGAGGGCAATATTATGGAAATGGAAGAGGACATAGAGGAAGATGAGATGGGAGGTATGATACTGCGTGACGAATTTGACAGAATACTGACAAACGTAAGTCGAAACAAAGCCTCAGGAGTAGACAAAATTCCATTAGAAATATTGATGGTCTTGGGAGAGCCAGCTATGGCAAAACTCGTTCATCCTGTGAGCAAGATGTATGAGACAGGCAAAATACCTTCAGATCTCAAGAAAAATATAATAATTAAACAATGGAAATCCAGCATGGAATGTAACAATATTATGAAAAAAAAAAAAAAGTTGCTGCTACCCTATAGCGGAGATGCTGAGTCGCAGATAGGCACAACAAAAATGACTGTCACAAATAACTTTCAGAAGTGTGGTTTCAGCTGCCTGAGACTGCAGTCTTGTGTGTGAGTCGCACCCCTCCCCCCCCCTTTGTGTGTGTGTGTGTGTGTGTGTGTGTGTGTGTGTGTGTGTGTGTGTGTGTGTGTGTGTGCGCGCGCGTGCGTGTGTAGTCTATTTTTGATGAAGGCCTTACTGGCTTTATTTGTGACGGTCTTTTCATTGTGTGCATCTGCGACTCAGCATCTCCATTATAAGGTGAGCAGCAACTGCCCTTTTCATAATATTATTAGCATATAATATCAAGAGCTCAGATGGCAACCCAGTTCTAACCAAAGAAGGGAAGGCAGAAAGGTGGAAGGAGTATATAGAGGGTTTATACAAGGGCGATGTACTTGAGGACAATATTATGGAAATGGAAGAGGATGTAGATGAAGATGAAATGGGAGATAAGATACTGCATGAAGAGTTTGACAGAGCACTGAAAGACCTGAGTCGAAACAAGGCCCCGGGAATAGACAACATTCCATTAGAACTACTGATGGCCTTCGGAGAGCCAGTCATGACAAAACTCTACCATCTGGTGAGCAAGATGTATGAGACAGGCAAAATACCCTCAGACTTCAAGAAGAATGTAATAATTCCAATCCCAAAGAAAGCAGGTGTTGACAGATGTGAAAATCACCGAACTATCTGTTTAATAACCCACAGCTGCAAAATACTAACGCGAATTCTTTACAAACGAATGGAAAAACTGGTAGAAGCGGACCTCGGGGAAGATCAGTTTGGATTCCGTAGAAATGTTGGAACACGTGAGGCAATACTAACCTTCCGACTTATCTTAGAAGAAAGATTAAGAAAAGGCAAACCTACGTTTCTAGCATTTGTAGACTTAGAGAAAGCTTTTGACAATGTTAACTGGAATACTCTCTTTCAAATTCTGAAGGTGGCAGGGGTAAAATACAGGGAGTGAAAGGCTATTTACAATTTGTACAGAAACCAGATGGCAGTTATAAGAGTCGAGGGGCATGAAAGTGAAGCAGTGGTTGGGAAAGGAGTGAGACAGGGTTGTAGCCTCTCTCTGATGTTATTCAATCCGTATATTGAGCAAGCAGTAAAGGAAACAAAAGAAAAATTTGGAGTAGGTATTAAAATTCATGGAGAAGAAGTAAAAACTTTGAGGTTCGCCGACGACATTGTAATTCTGTCAGAGACAGCAAAGGACTTGGAAGAGCAGTTGAACGGTATGGACAGTGTCTTGAAAGGAGGATATAAGATGAACATCAACAAAAGCAAAACGAGGATAATGGAATGTAGTCAAATTAAATCGGGTGATCCTGAGGGAATTAGATTAGGAAATGAGGCACTTAAAGTAGTAAAGGAGTTTTGCTATTTAGGGAGTAAAATAACTGATGATGGTCGAAGTAGAGAGGATATAAAATGTAGACTGGCAATGGCAAGGAAATCGTTTCTGAAGAAGAGAAATTTGTTAACATCGAGTCTGCAGTCTGCAGTGTCAGGAAGTCGTTTCTGAAAGTATTTGTATGGAGTGTAGCCATGTATGGAAGTGAAACATGGACGATAACTAGTTTGGACGAGAAGAGAATAGAAGCTTTCGAAATGTGGTGCTACAGAAGAATGCTGAAGATAAGGTGGGTAGATCACGTAACTAATGAGGAGGTATTGAATAGGATTGGGGAGAAGAGAAGCTTGTGGCACAACTTGACTAGAAGAAGGGATCGGTTGGTAAGACACGTTTTGAGGCATCAAGGGATCACAAATTTAGCATTGGAGGGCAGCGTGGAGGGTAAAAATCGTAGAGGGAGACCAAGAGATGAATACACTAAGCAGATTCAGAAGGATGTAGGTTGCAGTAAGTACTGGGAGATGATGAAGCTTGCACAGGATAGAGTAGCATGGAGAGCTGCATCAAACCAGTCTCAGGACTGAAGACTACAACAACAACAATTTATGTTGAAACTGATGTAATATTAAACTCCTTGAATAAGTACTTACTGTGTAGATTTCCACTTTGAAGCATGTGGAACAGAAATTACCTCTAATGGGAGGTCAGTTATACTATTGGGAGTGCACAAAGCTCCTGCACGGCAAACGTGTATTTGCCTGAACTGCACAGAACACCTTCTGAACCACATTTGTTGACCAAAAACATAAGACAACTAAAGCTTCTTAAAGAATCATTTTATCTGAGGGCAGTAATTAAATTTCTCACTAGAATAACAAGTACCTGTTAGAGCTTAACTGACAGTACTTTCTTGGACAGAGGCAGAAGCAGCTGCATCACTGTAAGGCAAATTGTCAGTGGACTCACATGCTTACAGTAAATGACAATGACTATGTCATAAAGCTATGCATTCCTTTAAATCTTACAGGTCACTCAATAATGACAGGCTAGAAATCTTCAGCCTTTCCCTGCAGCAGATGGATTTGAGCCCTGTATATATGTAAAGGAATGTCAGTGACAAATCTAACCAGTTATCTAATGAATTTATATAATTGGGGAAAAATTAATCTTAAGAAACAATCTGCAATGCGCTAATACAAAACCCTGGATTACTAAATGAATCAGAATATCCTCTATACCAAAAAGCAATATATATGAATCCCTGAGGTTTTTTGGTGATCCAGTGAAAAGAAATATAGATTATACTGTAATATTTTAAAAAGAGCCACAAAAATCTGAAACTATGCAGGCTACATCTAATCTGAAACTGAAAACTCAAATAAAAAACCAAAAACCATTTAGCAAGTTAAAAAAGGAGGGGTGGGCAAAAAGTAGAATATATGTCTGGTATAGAAACAAGTCATCGTGGAAACATAGTAATAAACACAGAGGAAATTGCTAATATCTTCACTAGACTTACTTTTTTACTACTGCTGAGAAAATTGGCTCTAAAGTGTCGGTGAGTGATGCATCAGCACCTCTGCATAATGCTGGGAGTGCCTGAGTTGGTCAGATGCATGTAATTTCCATCACAATAAGGGTGGTAAGATCAAGAAAACAATCAAAGATATGAAAGCAAAAAATTCTTCTGGGGTTCCAGGAGGTGAGGTACTGGCAGAATTAAAGCTATGAGGATGGGCCGTGAGTCATGCTTGGGTAGCTCAGATGGTAGAGCACTTGCCTGCGAAAGGCAAAGGTCCTGAGTTTGAGTCTCGGTCTGGCACACAGTTTTAATCTGGCAGGAAGTTTCTTCTCGGATTGGTAATATTTCAATGAGGATACTTAGGCATGGTCACATTTTTAATGAACTGCAAATTCAATGTACTTTCTCACTTAGACTGAAATATGCCAATGTGAAACCACTTTTGAAAAAAGATGAAAAAAACTGTTGCATAAAATTACCACCTGTATCTTTGCTAACAAGTTTCTCCAAGGTCCTAGAGAAACAGGTCTTCAGGAGAATTGTTGATCACCTGAACAGCCATAAAATTCTATCTCAACGTCGGTTTGGTTTCTGGCAAGACTTATCAATTGATAATGCTATTTTCTCCTTCACTGATCAAATTCTGCAACCTCTTAACAGCAAACTGGCACCAATCGGAATACTGTGTGATCTATCCAAGGCTTTCGACTGCATCAACCATGAAATACCGTTAAATAAAACACACTTCTGTGGAATAACTGAGACATGAATTAAATATTATCTTAAAGATAGGACACCAAGGGTAACAATTACTTACTGTAATGGAATTCCAACTTCATCCAAAAGGCCACAGTCAAGACTGGAGTTCCATGAGCACCATTGCTGAGGCCCTTACTATTCCGGAAATACGGAAGCATCCAATTCCACCCGTCAGCTTTGACCCATGATGTCACAAATACGGCGGAAACGACCATCCACTATGATTCCAATACGTCACCTATGACGTCATTATGTAAACATGACAACAAACACAAAAATACATCGAAAAACCAACACACACAACTTCCACAAAAAACCTAATCAAACTAACGGGACAAGCTTGGGAAATTGGGGGGGGGGGGGGGGGGGGTGTTTGAATGGGGACACACTAAGTATAAACAAATTTAGACACACACCACCATTCCAAACAACTCAAAAAAACCGACAACACAAAACTCCCCAAATTCCACTAAACACTATATACTCCGGAATCGGACACTTCCCTTTACCTACATGGCTCAACCGCAATTCCCGATACTACCTTATAAACCTCCAAAAATTACACCACCACCGAAACTTTTGATACCACCAAACCAACATCTACAAAAACAAAATTGGAATCTAACACTTCCCTTGACCTATACAGCTCAACAGCAGCTACAGATACCAGAACACCCACAGCCACGACCACACATTGGAATCTTACACTTTCCTTCACCTATATAGTTCGACAACAGATCCCGATACCAGAACACACACAAACACACTTTGGAATTGAACATTTCCCTTCACCTATGTAGGTCAACAGCAGCTCCAAATGCCAAACTACCCACACCAACGACCACACTTTTGAATGTAACAGTTCCCTTCACCCACATAGGTCAACAGCGGCTTCCAATACCAAAACACCCACAGATACGACCACACATTGGAATCTAAAGCTTCCCTTCGACTACATACCCACAAACCAACACACGATACCAAATCACCAATACCACAAACCACACAACTCAGAATACCACAACAAAGTTTCAGCACAACAATCACACACAGGCACAAACACACACGCACGTACGCACACCAACAAAAAATACACAACCAAAAGACAGACTCAACCCACCCACACCCCACCCCAACCACCCACATCACCCCAAAATAAAATTAAAAAATGTAGGCTAAATCAAACACTACAAAATGGATCCTCCACAACTAAATCAACTAGATCCTCCCCTCACAAACACTACCAACAACTAAACACCCCCTCCCGCCTGAGCCGCAGCCACCCACCCACACAAACCACCCTAACCAACCACCTTCAGCCGGTACATCTCACTGATAGAAAAAAAAAAAGCCCTCAGGGACGCTCTTCTGCCAACAGTACTCGTCTAAATGAGACTGAATGTTAGAAGAGCGCCTCTTCCCCCTCCTAAGAACTGACTTAACGGCCCCACACAACCCCTCTATGGTATTCGTACAAGCCCCCGTCTCAATTTTTAAACTCTAAACTATTGTTCACTACTTTATGATTGTACTCCCTCTTACCCCAACCCCTATAAGAAGCATCAGAAACTACAGTAGAACCCGGTTCTATAAACTCCTCAATTAACCCCACTAATTCCCTCTTAGTCTGCCCCTCCAAAACCCTAAAAACACATTCCAAACATCCACCCCACGATACAACAGCCCCCCCCCCCCCCACACACCCAGACACCAACCACAGACTTACTCCTCCCATACTTCCTTTTCCCAAACTGTAACTCGTCCACCTCCACCACAACCCCACCCAACTTACCCCTGTACTTAATAAACTTCGAACACACTTCACGACAAAACAAAAGCCAGTCAAGCACGCTCCTCTCACTCACACCAGTCTCATGCACACAAAAACTTTGAGAGGATTTATAACAAAAGTAGTACGCCAACAGCACAATCTCACGCATGCCCAACCTAGACGTCTCGAACCAGGAACCGCGGCATATGGAGCGTCATAGGTCATCCATCAGACACTGTTACATATAACTGTCCCTGCTCTGAGGCGTCAGAACTTTTGCCAATTCCATGAAATGACCACAAACAGCACACTTCACGACCTCCGTCAACAAGCCAAACAGCTGCAGAAATTTTATCAGCTCCATCGGACTTAACCCCATCTCAGCATGCAAACACATACTGTTAATTTTGTCAGTCATATCCGTACCTAACAACAGCAGCAACAAATTAATTTACTCATATTAACACATGACCTACAGCTAACAGCACTACAATAACTTTCACACAACAAACACTAAATCGTTAACTCACTGAAAACAATTCCTCTCCACACACACTCAGAACAAGCAGTAACACCAAACTGAACCCAATACACCACACAACACGAAACCCCTAGACACACCACGAACAGCAACATAAAGACATCTACAATCACACCAAACTCGCTAACCAAACTCCGCGCCGTAATGATGTCACCCACCACAACAGCTTTATATCACAGGTCAAAATCGACAGGTTGGATCTACTCCTCACACTGTACCACCTCAGTGAGCACGTTAACCCTCTTTGCTGAAGATACACTTCTCTGAATAGATCAAATAGCACGAAAAAAACCTGGAAACCTCTGCTAATAATGCTTTTCATAATATTCCCATATGGTTTAACTCTTTGCATGCCGATAGAACTTATTACGTACAGTTTCATGTGACACGGAAAGAACATGAGGATATAAAATAAGTGTAATGGACAAATACAGCATGTGGACTCTGCTGAGTTCTTGGGTGAGAACCTTGACAGGAAATTAAATTGGTCCAACCGCAGCCTATATCTGGAAATAAGACTTCCATTTTGCAGCTTTCTAATATACTTATGTCTCTTTTTTCTCATCATAAGAAGTTGCTGTGTTAGCAAATTTTATTTATGATTGCAAAAACAAAATTTTCATACAGGCTGCAACTGCTTACAGGAGAAATGAGTTACTTACAGCAAGTTCTTGCACACAGTGAATCTGTCGATGATAGACATCCACGCAGATCCATTTCTCTTCAGATTCCAAAAACACCTCTAACCACACGTCACATCCGTCTTTCTTCTTCTTCTTTTTCTTCTTTGTGTCTGCTGTAGGAGTTTCATCAGATTCTGCATCAGAAGATAATACCCTACGGTCAGTTTTTCCTTTTCGTTTTTTCTGAACTTTAATCTCAGCAGTAGAATCACTTTCACTACTGAAAGAATGTGCTATTGTACAAGAGGTGCTTGCTTTATTCTCCTTTGTATCTTTTGCAATTATCTTTTCAGCATTGATACTGATGGTTTTCTTGGAACCTGTAGAATTTGTATTAGCAATTTTTGTTTCCATGATGCTTTCTTGTTCAGACTGAATTTTTTCTTCATCACTGTCTGTGGTGTCACCATCATCTGCATACTTTATAACAGATCTCCTGATTCTCAAAGATCGGCTCGAATCACTTGCAGAGTCAAACTTTAAATTTTTTCTAGTGCCTACAGGATTTTCACTGCTTGTTTTCTGATTAGACTTCCCTGACTGCGCCACTTTCTTTGCAGCTCCTTCTTTAATAAACCTCATAGCTTCTTCATCAGTCACACTCTCTCTTTCTTCTCCCATGAGACCTTTTGAAGTATTTGGTGCATCCTTTTTTCTCCCAGATTGTGCTTTCTTTTTCAACTCTCCCTTTATTTTTTTGCCTTTTGAAGTTGTTTTTTTTAAAGTTAAGTTACTTATTTCTGACCGTGGTGGCTTTAGTGGCAGGGGCTGCAGAGATATTACAAGCCTTGTGTTAATTCCTAAAGAGCGCAACACACACACGAACATCAGTACCATGTCTTTTCTTGATTTTGCGGCCTTCTTTTGAAATTGTGCCTGCAATGAAATGAAGAGGTCTTCTTTATCATCAACATTTTCTTGTACTGCCACAGTTTTTGAAAACCATTGAACAATTCGTTTCAAATTGGCAAGATCTATATGTCTGTCAGTATAACAGTACTTTGAAGGTACCAAGGACAATGACAATGCCATTAGCATTTCTGAATTCAAAATTTTATTCACATAATTTCCATGAGCAACCCAACATAACAAATGTGCCTTATGCATAAGAATTTGTATATCCCTCCGTACTCTATTTATTTGACGCCTTACATACGCTGCCACATCAACGCCTTTCTTCTTCTTTTTCTGATGCATGTTGGGAACCTGCACAGTAACAGCAATACCTTCTTTAGGAATGGTGTGTTTAATCTCCTGCCCTTTGAAAGTACTGGTATCTACTTCTTCCCATTCACTACTTCCTTCTTCTTCACTTTCCACAATATCCTTCGAAATATTCCTTTTTTTTGTTTTCCTGACAGATTTAGGTTTAGGGTCCAGACCCTCTCCCAAAGCCAACAGTTGTGAAACATCCCATTTACTTACATCAGGGGTAGAGGTTTCAACTCTAAAATGGCTGGATTTAACCAGTGCCTTTTCTTGCTGACTTTTCTCTGGTTTACTGCACTTATCAGAAGCCTTTTGCAGTTTTGCATTAAATGTCTTCTTTCGTCTTCCAACTGAAGGTGGTTTAACGCCAGTAACATCCTCCACCCTTATGCTCAGTGGTCCAGCAGAATAATGTTCATCCTTGAGCATGTCATTTCCTTTCTGCAGTCCTTGCTTGCTTGCCGCTGTTTCCATTTCATCAGCTGTCGAATCTTGCAAATCATCTGAGTCGTCAGATTCACTTAACCTGTTTATGCTAGCAAGAATACTAGTTTCTACCACACAAAGGTCCGAAGCTACCTCTTTTTTCTCAATCTTGAAGAAATCAGAGTTTAAGTCAATTGACTGTGTTGGCACAAGAAAGTCATCAGAACTACTTTCTGATGATTCATCAGGCACACCTTCACTCTTGCGTCTTTTAGCCCACAGAACTCCAGAATCTGAGGCATTCTTTTCTTCTCTTCCTTGGCAATCAGCATCATCTCCGCATGAACTACCACCGTAACCTTTGTCTGAAGAACTTAAACTGTCATTTTTAATTGCTGGCTTTCCTCTTCTATATTTCTGCCTTGATGATGCTCTTATCTCCTCCAGTGATTCCTCACTATCAGAAGAGACTACATCCAATGAAGATCTGTCATTTTTAATTGATTTTGTTTTTCCTCCTGTACCTCGTCTTGGTGACTCTCTTCTCATCTTCTCCGGCGATTCATTATTATCCGAAGAGACCACACTTCTGTCACTTCTAATAGATCTTGTTTTTCTTCCTACACCTTCCTGTCTTAATGACATTCTTCTTATCTTCTCCGGCGATTTGTCACTATCCAAAGAGACTGAACGTACTGATATGTCCTTTTTAATTGACATTGTATTTTCTCCCGTACCTTTTTGTCTTGGTGATACTCTTCTCATCTTCTCCAGTAACTCATTATTATCCGAAGAGACCACATGCAACACAGATCTGTCACTTCTAATAGATCTTGTTTTTCTTCCTATACCTGTCTGTCTTGATGACATTCTTCTTATCTTCTCTGGCGATTCGTCACTATCCAAAGAGATTGAACGTAATGAAGATCTGTCTTTTTTAACTGGCTTTGTCTTTTCTCCTGTACCTTTTTGTCTTGGTGACAATCTTCTCGTCTTCCCTGGCGACTCATTATCCGAGGGGACCACATGCAACGAAGACATCTCACTTCTAATAGATCTTGTTTTTCTTCCTATACCTTTCTGTTTTGGTGACATTCTTCGTATCATCTCTGCCGATTCTTCGCTATCGGAAGAGACTGGACACAAAGATCTGTCTTTTTTAATTGACTTTGTCTTTTCTACTGTACCTTTTTGTCTTGTTGACACTCTTATCTTCTCCAGCGCTTCATCATTATCAGAAATGACAGCACGTAAAGAAGAGGTGTCATTTTTAACAGATTTTGTTTTTCTTGCTGTACCTTTCAGCCTTAATGACATTCTTCTTATCTTCTCCGGCGATTCGTCACTTTGAGGAGAGGCTGCACGCAGCGACGATCTTTTAACAGAATTCCCCGTCCTCATATTTGAAACCACTATCGTATGGATCCTCGGTACAACGCAGTGTCTTTATTTCTTCTACGACTCAACTACGATAAAGCGTATAAAATGTAATGAAATGCACATGTAAGTAACAAGAGTAAATCGAAAGGGCCCACTTTGCTTTTCTCTAAATTCGTAGATGTTAACATCTAACACTGAGCAACCTGAATATATAGTCAGACAGTAGTTGAAGAGGCAATAGTTGACACGTACCTATTAATATTATCTTCACTATTTAATCGCATAGTTTGATTTCGGCACACAACAAAGAACCGTCTACCAATTTACATAACGCAATACAATTACATCCGACGACACAGTCTTCCCTGTATTTCACCTGAGTTTACGGTAGATATTTCAACAAAACCAGTCCCAAAACTTTAACGCATGTATGTCAAACTGTCATAAACGCACATTTGTACACTTCGCTACGTTCGTCTACAATTCCCGCCATTTCACAACATTTTATATACGAAAGACGTTTCATTATCCAAGGACAATTTAAATCGATATATCGTTAAATCGACAGACACTCGCTCGCACAGATTTTTAGTACAGGTACTGGAATTTAGCACTTATAAACCAGTGTTTAAGGTGCAGTCCTTAGGAAGGCTCCCCTTAACTTATACGAGTCCTTTATTTGCAGGAAGTTTAATGTGATGTAACTTCAAGCATTTTAAAATCAAATGAAAGTTCTGATGAAACACATTTTAGTAATGTGTTTACAAATACATTGTTATACTTGTATGATTACGAAAAATGACAATGTATTAAGGCCAGATCACACTGGCAGTAAGGGCACCGCCGCGCCACGGAGCTGTCACGTCAAGGTGCATTCACACTGTTCGTCACGCCACGGCATTTCATGTCAATTCAAGTTACGTGATCTCAACTTCCACGGTTGACCTTTTTTTATTTTTTCGCGTTATTTGCAGTCTTCTTAACATGAGTTTCAACTTTTTTACTCGCGAAGTGCACATACACAACGTGATAGCTTATATACGTGGACGCTGGAGTTCACATTTGTACGAAAATGACATTTATTGGACTCAAATGGTTTGCATCTTGCAGGGATAGCTTGCATGTTAGAGGAGGAAGACAGCATAATGTGTAGACATAGTTGCAAATCGCTCTGTTAAACATCCGAATGTAATTAACGTAAACTGAATAGTGCGTGAAAAAACGATGATAAAAGATGACCGAAATTGCATAGTGATACATTTCTGGGCTCACCTGACGAATTGGCGAATTTCAATACGATAAATTTCTCGTGTGAATGTGGTATAACAGACTATAACCGTTAAAAAATTGTGAACACGAAACTTAATGCTGGTTTGGAAGAACATGTGTTAGAAGCACTCAGTAATGAATTTTCAGTAACAGAAAATTATGTACGGGATATTAAATCAGTATTAACGCAACACAACATTGATGAATATGTACAGGACGACAGCCAACAGGAAAGATATATTAGGCCTAAGAACTCAGCTTGCTTAGTGCGAAGGACTGAGAAATTGGTGATAAAAAGGTATAACACATTTGATATTCTTCTCTAAATACGAACGAAAAGCACTACAATAAAAATTAGCGATTGTGAAAATAGTGAGAAATCTCGTACAAAAGTGGGAAAAAAGTCAGTCGTACATGTATCCATGCACAGAAGAATAATTGCAAAATACATTTTTTTTGCAGATAGCCCTGGTAGAAGAATCACCGAAATTTTGTGTAATGCTCAACAAAGACTTGACACAACTGGAACTGGAAAATGATGGGCGCCTTTATCTGAAAGTCTTTAAAAGCTGTGGAAGTTCCTTACAATCTGGGAGCAACTGTATTGCGATAGGAGATGCAAACGACGTTTACTTGATGAGAGTAGGCGAGCAATGAGGTTTTGAAAGGTAAACTTTGAAATAATACACGTACTGTGTTCTTTCTTGTGGCTATTCCATGGAGGCATGATTTAATAAAAAAAGTCGTGTGTTAATATTAAAATCACGATCACTATCAGGGAATTACAAAAAAATTGTAAATCATATCCCAATGCCACTTTCATATTTGTTGGCAACTCTGTATGAGAGCATTTTAAAGCTCATGGTCTGCAACGAAATAACAAGGGTAAAGAAGCCATGGGTGCCTAAATAATAAAAACTGTGCCCTCAACAAGTAATGTAAAAAACATCACAATTCTCCTGCCAGCAGTGGCAAGTTTAGAAGCGCCAACGATACTAGTGCAAATAATGGAAGAATCAGCAGGGGTCGCCACTATAAACTTCATGCACAGCAACAGTGATCATGGAAACTCAAAGTGCAGTGATGAAACCTATGATTACTGTACCGCTGCATTCATCAGTAGTAGTGTCAAAAACTTCAACTGTTGTTGACCCCTCATCAGTGGCTCAAGACTTTTCATCAATATTAGTCCCCCCATAATCTTCAGCAGTGCAAGACCCTTCACCTCCTGATGCATCTCCACCATCATTAGGAGTAACAGAGGCAAGCAGAAGAAGCACAAGAACCAGGAAACATACAACTCTATAGAATTTTTGTTTCCTGGCTTCAGTTCCAGGACTAACTTAGTCAAAAACTTGTGGTACACTTCCTACAATTTCTATTTACAACTTAAAACAAAACAGTGACATCAGAAAAAAAGTTTAGAAAATGACAAATTTTATACTTTTCACTGTAATATAATGAGTCTAAGAAATAAACTGGACCAGCTGCCTGTTGGATTAATGACAGTGATGCAATAAATTATGACCATATATTATGTTTTACTGAACAGCATTTAAAGGAAAGGATCGAGATGATGTAACTATATAAATACAACATAGCAGCTAATTATTTGTATAATGGTGTAGCTATAATATATGTAAAAATTATATAGTCTACAAGTCTATAGATGCGAGAAATTATTGTGTAGATCAGCATTTTGAGGCTCACTGCATTGAATTCCATGTTAATACTCTGTCTATTTGTGTGGTTACAGTTTACAGAGCTCCCTCAGGAAAGCTTAGTATAATGCTAAAGCAAGTAGAATCACTTTTAACTCGCCTGTTTTGAATAACCAAAGAAATTATCATGCCTGGTGACATTAACGTAAATTTCCCCCCCTGTAACAATGATAGACCAGAGTTTGAGAATATAATGAGCAACTTTAATCTTAGGGCAGTTGTTGACTTTTCAACAAGAGTGACAATGGACTGCACAAGACTGATTGACAATATCTTTATAGACAGTAACAGAATTGATAACATATGCGTAATACAAATCTTAGATGGTCTTTCAGATCTTGATGGGTGGCTGTTAAAACGCATGATGTAAGCCCTGCTAACAAAAGTAGTTTATCAAAAAATCGTTTAGACTAATCAACAATGAGAATCTAGAAACCCTCAGCAGACATTTGCAGCAGTTAGAATTGGACACCGTATATAAGGCTAGCAGTGTCAATGATAAATGTAATATTTTTCTGAATGAATTTGTTACCCTTTTTGGAGCTGTATATCTTAAGAGAACCTCAAGAACTACCAACCCGAGTGGTTCAATAAACAATGACTCATTAAGGGAATCAAAACATCTTGTAAAACAAAGAGAATGCTTTATGTTTCACTCAGAAATTCTAACAAACCTCAGGATAGGGAACACTACTAATTGTACTGTAGCATCCTAAAAGATGTAATTAAAAAATCCAGGCACATGTTTATCAAACCTGAAATTAACAGCTCAAATAATAAAATAAAAACTATTTGGAATGTGATCAAAGGAGAGACAGGAAAAATTTCAGAAAAAAACCAACAGTATCGAAGTGTGTCATAATGGAAGCATTGAAAATGCAGGTAATAGAGTTGCCAATTTTTCAATAACCATTTTTTGACCCTGATAGTGGATGAAACTGGTTGTAAAGGATCTATACTCGAAACTATCAATCTTCTTCAAAAAGCAGTGCCAAACAAAATCAATCAGATGCATACACCTTCTGTTACAACAGACGAGATTTTTAAGGTAATAAGCCAAATGAAAAATAAAAATTCCACTTTAGTGGATAATATGTTAATGAAAGTACTGAAGCACTGCTGCAAATTTATTCTTGAAATTCTCAGTCACTTATTTGATGAGTAGATAAATCAAGTGCTGTCCCCAATAGCCTCAAATACACAGTTTTTCAGCCACTGTTCAAAAAAGGTGATAAAGCTGAGGTTTCCAACTGCTGGGCAACTTCATTGCTAACCAGTCTTTCTAGAATTCTAGAGAAACGTATGTTCAAGAGCATCATGGATCATGTTAATAAACATAAAATCCTTAATAAAAATCAGTTTGGATTCCAAAAGCGTATTTCAATTGAACACACCATTTTCTTATTTGTCAACCATATCCTCGAAGCCGTAAATAATAAAATGTCACCAGTTGGAATGTTTTGTGATCTGTCTAAAGCATTCGACTGTACAGTGCACAAAATTCTACGTACAAAAGGCTGGGCACTATGGCTTATATGATAAAGTAGGGATGTGGCTCGAATCATATCTAGATGACAGAAGGTAGAAGATAGTATTTAATACTGCAATGGCACCAGCCTGCTCTGGATGGGGCACAGTGACATGTGTAGTACCACAGGGCTCGGTGCTTGGTTCCATACTTTTTCTAATCTTGATCAGTGACCTGCCAAGATGTGTGACACAAAAAGCACACAGCAGCCAATTTCCAGATGAGACAACCATTATGACGGAGAAAGTACCAAACTGCAGTATAGAGAAATCTACAACCAATATATTCAAAGAAGCTCTAGATTGGTTCACTTCCAGTGGTCTGTCTCCCGGTGCTAGCAAGGCTCAATTCATTCAGTTACTAACAGCAAACAAAAAATTGGAAAACATTGAAAAAAATGTGGTGACAGAGAAATATGGAGACTTGAGTCTTCCACATTCCTGGAATTACACATTAACAACACTCTAAACTGGTCAGTTTACATAACCGACTTACTTAAGAGATTGAATTCAGCAGAATTTACCATGTGCTTAAGTTTGTCTGTTTATGATGTCAAAACGATCAAAGCTGTGTACTTTGGATATTTACATTCATTTATGAAATATAGCATAATGTTCTGGGGAAACCAGTCTTGAGCAAATAAAGTCTTTATTGTACAGAAGTGAGTCATCAGAATTTTGGATAGAGTGCACCCTAGATGCTCTTGCAGAACCTTATTCAAACAACTCAGGATTCTTACCCTACCATGCCAATACATTTTTTCATTATTGTGCTTTGTGAATAATAATCAGACAACAAAAAGGACAAACAGTGAATGTCATGGTCCCGATACAAGAAGTAAAAATAATCATCACAAAAATATAAAAAATCTCAGCAGTGTACAGAAAGAAGTACATTATTCAAGCATAAAACCATATAATAAACTTCCAGTTTGTGTTAAACCAGTCATTGGAGGTAACAATAAATTTTTAAAAAAACCAGCTAAAACTTTATCTTTTGAATAGGTCTTTCTACCATTTACTGAAATTTTTTGACAATGTGTAATAATTAGCGAATATGTTTAATTTTAAGCATTTCTATAAGAAATGACTATGTAGCACTGTATATCAATTGTTAATAATATGTTTTATGTAAATGAGAATGTAAGCCTTATAATTTGTTTGTGTAACTATCATTATAATCTACGTCGTTATCTGTACACTGGAACTTCATGTATAGATTTACATATGATGTTGATTGTGAGTCTAATGACCATTTACATTTGGTTATTATTTTAATAATCTGACATTCTACATCCTAATGATACACTCATGTTAAGGATCCATAGAACTTGAAAATAAATAAATAAATAAGATAAGAATTGCAAAACAACACAAAAAAGAGTCTGGGTCCGGAAAATGTCATTACGTGGTACAAAAAGGGGTTTCACATACTATATGATGAGCTAGAGGAAGAGCAATCTTCATTTTATATTTTAGAAATTGTTATATCAAACTGTAACCAGAATTACTAAAAGGAACACAGTGTTATGCACTGCCATCATATGCCACGGAAATTATTTAAGTTTAAGCTACATTCCCATCTAGTGCATTTTTTTAAATACATGTATCTCCCTCAATACCTTTCCCTTCAATATTTATAGGTTTTCTTTACGTCTTATCTTTGGTTTTTAATAGTTCAAGTGCCTTATTTGTACTGGGTTAGCTAGTGAAACCACATAAATAATGACCACTGATACCTGTTAAAATGTTTCACACACATCCAGAGCGCTACTTAACGATAAATAAGCCTGCCACAAAATGTATCTAAACAAACAACATTTCTTTACGAAATGCTACAAATGCCTGACAAAATACAATTAAATTCTACCTACTAATCAACCTGATTCTAATCGGCATACTTTTTTCACTTCAAGTTGCAGCCATATGTTTTTTGTGGTTACTATCAGTTTTTTGATCGTTATTTGTTATAAATTATTTCACTTCGTTATTTATTTGGTTGAAATTTATAATAAATGATGAAAGATTAATTGAAGCAGTGAGGCAGCAATATGAACTGTACAACATAAGCGTACCAAACTACTTGCCCTCTATTACATTTATAAAGTGGGTTTTATACATAGTTTTACAGTACTTAATATTTTACAATAAAATGCATTAATTGCGAAATATGAACTAGGGCTGGTTGTACAAACTCATATTGTATAGAATCAGACAGTAATGATCAGATTTTGGAAATTATTCATCAGATTGAAGAGGTACAAGAAAATGAGACATTGACATAGTTATTACTATGAATATATTGACTTGAATATTACAATTAGACTTAGTCTGTCGAAGGAAGCTATAAAGCCAATTCACATTAGCCATAACATCAAATCCTGTCTTGTCAAAACATTCTGCCATGCATTTCAAACGCTGGCCATGGTGGCTGAGCGGTTGTAGGCGCTACAGTCTGGAAACGCGCGACCGCTACAGTCGCAGGTTCAAATCTTGCCTCAGGCATGCATGTGTGTGATGTCCTTAGGTTAGTTAGGTTTAAGTAGTTCTAAGTTCTAGGGGACTGATGACCTCAGAAGTTAAGTCCCACAGTGCTCAGAGCCATTTGAACCATTTTGCATTTCAAACACCAGCATCAATATTGGCTGTCCCATCCCATCAGTCATTTCACAGCACCATCAAGTTTTCTTGGGAAGAAAGTTGCAACAGTTGATGTCATCCATCTGTTGTTGGTCATGTGACCCCAAAGCTCATTTCCTTCCAAAATATAGCCATGCACAGATCTCTATATTTCGTTTTATTGTGGTTTTTGTGGCTGGTATGAGTTGTTTGTTGTTCATTATTCATAGTTAATTATTTTGTTTTGTTAGTTCTTCTGTTAAAATATATAATAAATTATGAAAAATTAATTGAAGCAGTGAGTTTGCAGTGTGAACTGTACAACATGAGCGTACTGAATTGCTTGACCTGTACTTCATTTATAAAGTGGACTTTTACTAATACCAGTACCATATTTAATATTTTTGAAATGGACTACAATATGGTTGCAACTTGAAAAAAGCACTATGGGCAGAATCAGAAGGATTAGTATTTGTAGAGGGAACTTATCTTGGTGTTGTCAGCCTTTTGTAGTGTTTCATAAAGAAATGGAATGAAACCTTCACACACTACAAGTTGTTTGTTTAAATATGTTTGTGACAGGCTTATTTATTGGAAGTGACTCTCTGGATTGTGTGTGAAACATTTTTGCAAGCGGCAGTGGTCAACATTTATGTAATTTCACTAGCTAACCCCAGTTCAAATAAGGATTTTGAACTACTAAAAGCCAAATACAAGATGTGCAGAATACCTATAAATCTTGAAGGGAAAGCTATTGAGGGAGATATGTACAAAAATTTGCACTGGACTAGCAACTGAAGTTAACCTTAAAGAAACCAGTTTTTCATGGGATGTGATGGCAGCTCATAACACTGTTAGTTTTAGCAATTCTGGGTGTAATTTAACGTAAGAAATAAAAAACTTGAGACTTCAACTTTCTAAAATATCAAATGCAGATCCCTTTCCCCTTGAGATCCTTGTATAGTGTGTAAAATGCCCCTTCTGTACCATGTAACGACATTTTTCGGACCTACACACTTTTTGTGTCGTTTTGCACTTCTGTCTTCCTTCTCTAACATACAATCTGTCCCTGCAAGCTGCCACACATTGAGTTCAATAAATGTCACTCATATAAAAATGTGCTCTGCATTGTGTATGTGCACTCTGCACATAAGAACAGTTGAAAATCATATTGCAAAGATCGCATTTCCTGCGAAAAACCAGTTGAGGAGAGCCATGAGAGTTAAGATCACGTGATGGATGGTGTGAATTCACCTTGATGTGACGATGCCATAACGTGATGGTGCCATGATGGTCAGTGTGAATTGGCTTGCTTAAGGAAAGAAGGAAAATTAGGTTTTAACGAATAGGTAAAGGAATAATGTGCTTTAATTGCAGGTCTGTCTATCACTATATTGCTGTGTGAGTGATAAAACAAAACAAAATATATGGTCTTGCTTGAAACATACGGAAAGGAATTAGGCATGATCTGAACAGAAAGAACTCTACAGGCTCGATTATCTTTCAAAAGAAGAAATATCACTGTCCAAACAAAAGTGACTCACGTATGAGCAAGTGAATGAACTGGTTACAGAAAAATGTATTAATGGAACATAGCCACTAGAAAACAGAATGTGTGAAGTACTATAAAAAAATACTAACAAAGAGATAGAGGGGCTGGCCAGTACTTACCTCAGCTCAGTACAGCCGATAGATACACATAAAACAGAACCGAAAATTTACGTTCCTAGCTTTCGGAACAAATGTTCCTTCATCGGGGAGGAGAGAGGGGAAAGAAAGGGAAGAAGGGAAAGGAGATTCAGTTACTCACAACCCGGTTATGAAGCAACAGGGAAAGGAAAATAGGGACGGTAGCAAGGATGGAGGCATGGTTGTCAGAGGGAAGCCAAAGATATTCAACTATAAGTACTGTGCCAGCTTCAAACCAAAGAGGATGCATACAAAAGTAAAGAGGTATATAGTATAAAGATAAACACAACTATGTAGGATGAAAAGATGCGTGAATGGCTAAAGAGGAAAGGGAAAGAAGATAAGACTGAAGAGTAAATGGGAGTGAGGTTGTTTAACATAGGTTCAGTCCAGGGGGATGGCAGCATGAAAGGATGTGTTGGAGTGCAAGTTCCCATCTCCGCAGTTCAGAGGGACTGGTGTTGGGTGGGAGATGCCAAATGGCACATACAGTGTAGCGGGTTCCTAGGTCCCTAGAATTATGCTCGAGGGCATGCTCCGCTACTGGGTATTGGGCATCTCCTAGGCGGACAGTTCGTCTGTGTCCATTCATGTGCTCAGAAAGTTTAGTTGTTGTCATGCCGATGTAAAAGGCTATGCAGTGCAGGCATGTCAGTTGATAAATGACGTGTAGTTTCACACGTGGCCCTGCCTGGAATTGCGTATGTTTTACCAGTAGCTGGGCTGGAGTAGGTGGTTGTGGGGGGATGCATGGGGCAGGTTTTGCAGCAGGGTCGGTTACAGGGGTAGGAACCGCTGGGTAGAGAAGGTAGTCTGGGAATATTGTAGGGTTTAACAAGGATGTTACGGAGGTTAGGGGGGCGACGAAAGGCAACTCTGGGTGGTGTGGGGAGAATTTTGTCAAGGGATGATCTCATTTCAGGGGTTGACTTGAGAAAGTCATATCCCTGGCGGAGTAATTTGTTGATGTTTTCGAGGCCAGGATAATATTGGGTGACAAGGGGGATGCTTCTGTGTGGTCTGGGGGTAGGAACATTGTTGTTGGACGGGGAGGAATGTATTGCTCGGGAAATCTGTTTGTGGACAAGGTCTGCAGGATAGTGGCGGGAGAGGAAAGCACTGGTAAGGTTATTGGTGTAATTGTTGAGGGATTCGTCACTGGACCAGATAAGTTTGCCATGAATACCTAGGCTGTAGGGAAGGGAGCGTTTGATGTGGAAAGGATGGCAGCTATCAAAGTGAAGGTACTGTTGTTTGTTTGTGGGTTTGATACGGACAGAGGTGTGGATGTGAGCTTCAACAAGATGAAGGTCAACATCCAGGAAGGTGGCTTGGGTTTTGGAGAAGGACCAGGTGAAATTCAGATTCGAAAAGGAGTTGAGGTTATGGAGGAAATTAAGGAGTGTTTCTTCACCATGAGTCCAGACCACAAAGATGTCATCTATAAACCTATTCCAGGCCAGGGGAAGCAGCTGTTGGCTCTTCAGGAAAGCCTCCTCCATGCGGCCCATGAAGAGGTTGGCATAGGACGGAGCCATCCTGGTTCTAATGGCCGTTCCCCTGATTTGTTTGTAGGTCTGGCCTTCAAAAGTGAAGTAATTATGGGTGAGGATGAAGTTGGTAAGTGTGATAAGGAACGAGGTTTTTGGAAGATCTTCGGGTGGGCGTTGGGAGAGGTAGTGCTCAATGGCAGAGAGACCATGGGTATGTGGGATGTTTGTGTAAACGGATGTAGAATCTATGGTGACAAGAAAGGTTTCAGGTGGGAGAGGGGTGGGAATGGATTTGAGGCGTTCTAGGAAGTGGTTTGTGTCTTTGATGTAGGATGGGAGTCTCCAGGTGATAGGTTGGAGGTGCTGGTCTACCAGAGCTGAGATACGTTCGCTTGGGGCTTTGAAGCCTGCTACAATGGGACGGCCTGGATGGTTCTCTTTGTGAATTTTGGGTAATAGGTAGAAGGTAGGGGAACGTGGCTCAGGTGGAGTGAGTAAGTCTATGGAAGTCGTTGTGAGGCCTTGTGAGGGACCTTGGATTTTTAGGATTTTTTGCAGCTCAGTCTGGATGGAGGGAATGGGATCCTGGGTAACAGCTTTGTAGGTTGAGGTGTCGGAGAGTTGACGCAGTCCTTCTGCCACATACTCCACACAGTCAAGTACAACAGTTGTGGAGGCTTTTTCAGCTGGGAGGATGACAATAGAGCGGTCTATTTTCAGCTCCTTAATGGCACGGGATTCAGCTGGGGTGATGTTGGGGGTTGTCGGGATGTTCTTCGAGAAGGACTGGGAGGCAACACTGGATGTGAGGAATTCCTGAAATGTCTGCAAGGGGTGGTTTTGGGGGAGGGGAGGAGGATCCCTTTGAGAAGGCAGTCGGAACTGCTCTAGACAGGGTTCAACACTGGGTCTAGTATTTGGGGGCTGTGTTTGGGTAGTGAAGTGATATTTCCAGTTGATGTTGTGAGTAACTGAATCTCTTCATGGGCCGCATGGAGGAGGCTTTCCTGAAGACCCAACAGCTGCTTCCCCTGGCCTGGTATAGGTTTATAGATGACATCTTTGTGGTCTGGACTCATGGTGAAGAAACACTCCTTAATTTCCTCCATAACCTCAACTCCTTTTCGAATCTGAATTTCACCTGGTCCTTCTCCAAAACCCAAGCCACCTTCCTGGATGTTGACCTTCATCTTGTTGAAGCTCACATCCACACCTCTGTCCGTATCAAACCCACAAACAAACAACAGTACCTTCACTTTGATAGCTGCCATCCTTTCCACATCAAACGCTCCCTTCCCTACAGCCTAGGTATTCATGGCAAACGTATCTGGTCCAGTGACGAATCCCTCAACAATTACACCAATAACCTTACCAGTGCTTTCCTCTCCCGCCACTATCCTGCAGACCTTGTCCACAAACAGATTTCCCGAGCAATACATTCCTCCCCGTCCAACAACAATGTTCCTACCCCCAGACCACACAGAAGCATCCCCCTTGTCATCCAATATTATCCTGGCCTCGGAAACATCAACAAATTACTCCACCAGGGATATGACTTTCTCAAGTCAACCCCTGATATGAGATCATCCCTTGACAAAATTCTCCCCACACCACCCAGAGTTGCCTTTCGTCCCCCCTCCTAACCTCCATAACATCATTGTTAATCCCTACAATATTCCCAGACTACCTTCTCTACCCAGCGGTTCCTACCCCTGTAACCGACTAAAATTATCCCCACACCACCCAGAGTTGCCTTTCGTGGCCCCCCTACCCTCTGTAACATCCTTGTTAAACCCCACAATATTCCCAGACTACCTTCTCTACCCAGCGGTTCCTACCCCTGTAACCGACTCTTTACTTCCCTATGCATCCTCTTTGGTTTGAAGCTAGCACAGTACTTACAGTAGAATATCTTTGGCTTCCCTCTGACTACCATGCCTCTATCCTTGCTACCCACCCTGTTTTCCTTTCTCTGTTGCTTCATAATTTGGGTTGTGAGTAACTGAATCTCCTTTCCCTTCTTCCCTTTCTTTCCCCTCTCTCCTCCCTGATGAAGGAACATTTGTTCCGAAAGCTAGGAACGTAAATTTTCGGTTCTGTTTTATGTGGATCTATCGGCTGTACTGAGCTGAGGTAAGTACTGGCCAGCCCCTCTATCTCTTTGTTAGTATTTGTTTCACATCTTTATATGAGATTTTCCATTAATCATTTAGATCACCTATATGGTCCACATCCTTCATTGTTTTGTCCCTTTTGTTAGCTATCACTTACGTCTGTCATCTTAACACTTTCTCTTCTTCTGTGTTTTATATATACATAAATAAATATTTTCGTCACCAACTGTGCTAGTTTCATCTTCCTCCTATTATCTTGTTCCGTTTATAGTCCTCTTCTCTTTTTTATTTATTGATTTATTTATTCAACATTCCATAGTTTTAACGTTCGTTATTCGCTGTTTTCCAGCCAACAATCACTGCCAACAATCTCTTCCACACCTACCAGTATTATCCATTTCCGTCGATTTCTTGTTGCTGGCGATATTTTTGTGCCATTAGCTATCTTTCTCTGTCACAAGAAAATTTTTTTGGGACATTTCTGCGCCACCCGCGAACTTTTTTGCGGCACGCGCGATCTTTTTGCGGCACGCGCGATCTTTTTTGCGGCACGCGCGATCTCTTTTGCGGCACGCGCGATCTTTTTTTCGCCACTCGCTATCTCTGTTTTTGAGCAACGTGTGTTCTTTTCCCCTGATCTGGACATACTTGCTTGGTCTGGTCAACTTTTTCCGTATTTTTCTTATTTAGTGGTCTTCCTTTGGTATTGAACATTACCAACACAATTAATTTCTATCTTTCTCGTCCTTCCCTCCGCGTTTTATTCCTTCTTATGATTACTATTTCAACTTCAGTTATTTAATTTCCCTACCCACTAGTTACCCACTATGTACCCTAATCCTATACCACATTATTTACATTCATTCCGGAAACATGCATTCACCGTAGCCAAACTGCAATCCCACATACTTTCCCTCCGGTGCTGCTTAACCTTTGGAATTACCCCTAAAGGGCTTACCTTAAAAGTTCCCATCTCCAGGTGCAATTCCTCCTTCCACCAGTCTCTCCTGGACTTCCAGAACCTTCAATCCTTAGCCCTTACCCAACTTGTCCTGAATCTCTACACTACTTCATGTAACCACCACTCCCAACAGCTCCTATCTCTCTTCAAAGTCCTCCACCTCTCAAACCCTTGCTTGGAGAACACACTCAGGAACATCATCCTAGAAGCCAGCTGCAAACTTGAGTTCCATGCCACACACCACCTGAAAAAACTATCCACAGTGCTAGTGCAACACCTAAGAAGTGGGGTCCCTCTCCCTATCCCTCACAAACACCAACCACAGCAGAACCTTCAACAAACCCCTCTCATAGCTTCAAACCTAGCCTAGCCACCCTACTCAATCTCCCCATCCCAGCACATACCCCACACAGACCAAATCTCAACTATAACCACAGTCAAATGCCACATATCACCAGTCCCAATTCAGTCCTAAACCTCTCATCCAGATCCCTCTCTCCTCCAGATACATCTGTTCTATCAAAAGGCTTAACCTTTAGCCCCACACCCAAATTCAACCACACTGCCCTTGTTAAAGATCTCCTCTCATTCACCTGGAACCTCAACTGGAAATATCACTTCACTACCCAAACACAGCCCCCAAATACTAGACCCAATGTCGAACCCTGTCTAGAACAGTTCCGACTGCCTTCTCAAAGGGATCCTCCTCCCCTCCCCCAAAACCATCCCTTGCAGACATTTCAGGAATTCCTCACATCCAGTGTTGCCTCCCAGTCCTTCTTGAAGAACATCCCGACAACCCCCAACATCACCCCAGCTGAATCCCATGCCATTAAGGAGATGAAAATAGACCGTTCTATTGTCATCCTCTCAGCTGATAAAGGCTCCACAACTGTTGTACTTGACCGTGTGGAGTATGTGGCAGAAGGACTGCGTCAACTCTCCGACACCTCAACCTACAAAGCTGTTACCCAGGATCCCATTCCCTCCATCCAGACTGAGCTGCAAGACATCCTAAAAATCCAAGGTCCCTCACAAGGCCTCACAATGGCATCCATAGACTTACTCACTCCATCTGAGCCACGTACCCCTACCTTCTACCTATTACCCAAAATTCACAAAGAGAACCATCCTGGCCATCCCATTGTAGCAGGCTTCAAAGCCCCAAGCGAACGTATCTCAGCTCTGGTAGACCAGCACCTCCAACCTATCACCCGGAGACTCCCATCCTACATCAAAGACACAAACCACTTCCTAGAACGCCTCAAATCCATTCCCACCCCTCTCCCACCTGAAACCTTTCTTGTCACCATAGATGCTACATCCCTTTACACAAACATCCCACATACCCATGGTCTCTCTGCCCTTGAGCACTACTTCTCCCAACGCCTATCCAAAGATCTTCCAAAAACCTCGTTCCTTATCACACTTACCAACTTCATCCTCACCCATAATTACTTCACTTTTGAAGGCCAGACCTACAAACAAATCAGGGGAACGGCCATGGGAGCCAGGATGGCTCCCTCCTATGCCAACCTCTTCATGGGCCGCATGGAGGAGGCTTTCCTGAAGAGCCAACAGCTGCTTCCCCTGGCCTGGTATAGGTTTATAGATGACATCTTTGTGGTCTGGACTCATGGTGAAGAAACACTCCTTAATTTCCTCCATAACCTCAACTCCTTTTCGAATCTGAATTTCACCTGGTCCTTCTCCAAAACCCAAGCCGCCTTCCTGGATGTTGACCTTCATCTTGTTAAGCTCACATCCACACCTCTGTCCATATCAAACCCACAAACAAACAACAGTACCTTCACTTTGATAGCTGCCATCCTTTCCACATCAAACGCTCCCTTCCCTACAGCCTAGGTATTCGTGGCAAACGTATCTGGTCCAGTGACGAATCCCTCAACAATTACACCAATAACCTTACCAGTGCTTTCCTCTCCCGCCACTATCCTGCAGACCTTGTCCACAAACAGATTTCCCGAGCAATACATTCCTCCCCGTCCAACAACAATGTTCCTACCCCCAGACCACACAGAAGCATCCCCCTTGTCACCCAATATTATCCTGGCCTCGGAAACATCAACAAATTACTCCGCCAGGGATATGACTTTCTCAAGTCAACCCCTGAAATGAGATCATCCCTTGACAAAATTCTCCCCACACCACCCAGAGTTGCCTTTCGTCGCCCCCCTAACCTCCGTAACATCCTTGTTAAACACTACAATATTCCCAGGCTACCTTCTCTACCCAGCGGTTCCTACCCCTGTAACCGACCTCGCTGCAAAACCTGCCCCATGCATCCCCCCACAACCACCTACTCCAGCCCCGCTATTGATAAAACACACGCAATTCCAGGCAGGGCCACGTGTGAAACTACACATGTCATTTATCAACTGACATGCCTGCACTGCACAGCCTTTTACATCGGCATGACAACAACTAAACTTTCTGAGCACATGAGTGGACACAGACGAACTGTCCGCCTAGGAGATGCCCAATACCCAGTAGCGGAGCATGCCCTCGAGCATAATTCTAGGGACCTAGGAACCTGCTACACCGTATGTGCCATTTGGATTCTCCCACCCAACACCAGTCCCTCTGAACTGCGGAGATGGGAACTTGCACTCCAACACGTCCTTTCATTCCGCCATCCCCCTGGACTGAACCTACGTTAAACAACCTCACTCCCATTTACTCGTCAGTCTTATCCTCTTTCCCTTTCCTGTTTAGCCATTCACGCATCTTTTCATCCTACATAGTTGTGTTTATCTTTATACTATATACCTCTTTACTTCTGTATGCATCCTCTTTGGTTTGAAGCTGGAACAGTACTTACAGTAGAATATCTTTGGCTTCCCTCTGACAACCATGCCTCCATCCTTGCTACCGTCCCTATTTTCCTTTCGCTGTTGCTTCATAACTTGGGTTGTGAGTAACTGAATCTCCTTTCCCTTCTTCCCTTTCTCTCCCCTCTCTCCTCCCCGATGAAGGAACATTTGTTCCAAAAGCTAGGAACGTAAATTTTCGGTTCTGTTTTATGTGTATCTATCGGCTGTACTGAGCTGAGGTAAGCACTGGCCAGCCCCTCTATCTCTTTGTTAGTATTTCTTTCACATCTTTATATGATATTTTCCATTAATCATTTAGTACTATAAAAAAGTTTTAAAACAGCAAAGAGCATTGTGATGTATATTCAGTGCACTCAAATGTTTCATTAACCACAAGGAAACGTGGATCCGTAAGTGGAAAATAATACAGACTAAGCACAGAAATAACGATATGAGAATGTAGAACTCAATAGATAAGCCTATAGGTAACTGAATGTTACCTCATCAGTCCATGGAGAGCAATGCTATAAATGTTTTATATTCCTTAGAAAACCAGTTGCGGTGTTCTCAGTGATATAGTGTCACAAAAACAAGGCTCATAAAACTACCTTTACAAAAACCCTAGTGAGGTGATTAATACCAAAGAAGCACAAAAACAATGTGACATCCTAATAGTTCCATTTACATCTACGCAAGATTTCGATGTTATTAGGAACTACAACAATGGAAAAGAAACCTTTTAGTTTTCATTGATAGCCATGAACATAGCATGTCTTCAGGCCAAGTTCGTCATTTGCTGAAGTTTGTAAACTGATAAAGATAAGTCAGAAAGCCCACTTCCATGGATTACATTTGGAGTAGAACAAGGTCTGATTCCATGCCTGCTTTGATGGATTGGTTACATCTTTCAGGATGGCGACCATTATCTATCAGCTAATGAAATGAAATCATCGAGACAGCTGCAGGAACCCTGGGTTTGGTTGGGGATAAAACTATCATGCACACAAATTCCTCCAGAATAAACTGAATGAAAAAGTGCAAAAAAGGGAAAAACACCAGGAAGCTGGAACCGAATATTTTGCGTAACCTACATAGCTCAAATGAAGATAGCGGCACCTGACACCTGTCTCTCGACCCAAAGCAACCATATAATCGAAAAACAACACACACAAATTTCTCCAGAACACACTTAACAAAAATAAGCAACAAAAAAAAAACTGGAATTGAATACTCACCCCTTCCGAAGGAAATGAAACTAACTGAAAATTTATTTGAAAACCCTTATTTCAAAGAGGTTTTCCTCCATAAACTAACTATAATCTCACAACAAATGAAAAGCTCATGAAACATACTTAATAACCATAGACAACTCCACATTAATCAAGGCAGGTCACAAACCACACACACACACACACACACAAACACACACACACACACACACACAAAATCATGCTGCAAACAACCAAATATTGAAACACAACTCCAAAGCAAATGATAAACACAAAAATTAAATCTAATAAACTGACAAAATGCAAACAAAAACTAACTGTTCAAAAACAAAAAAACAAATAAAGTTGTGTTTTTAAGTTCTTCCCTTACCTTACTCTTGGAAATTGTGCCATATATGGAGAGATACAACCAATTATTTGTGAGAAACAAGAATATAAATAAAATCACTACTAGTTTCTCTAGCAACAATTTAAGCTGTGTTCTCAGGTTCCACCCTCAGAACACTCTCATAAATCACGATATATTTTGAATAAGCAGCAAATTTCACAAACTTCATTGTTTACAGCAGTTACTAAGACAGCTACAGATAATGTTTAATAACAGGCCACTTACATCCTTCACATTGTCAACTCATGATATCACATAGGGCATCATGGGTCAAAGGAGATGGGTGGAATCCTATCGTGTGCTTGACCCATTTTACTGTTTTGTCTGGTGGCTTGAATGGCGTTAACAAACACAAAACGCATTTCGACTGTCGAGAATTAAAGAAATCTCTCTGTCTCCTAAGTTACACCAATGTACTACTATTTAACATTTTGCACAGATATGATTCACCACAGTGGTCCTGCATGAGCCAGAAAATCAATGAAGCAAAGAAACACTATGAGGAAATGTTCAAACAGTTAAAAATATGTCTATAATGGATGTAAATGGTATGGGCCATAGATTTCATACAACCCAAGGGCTAGACTTAAACGGTCTGAGTAAGAAATTTCTGGGCAATTTTATGACTATACACAAACAAAAATCAAAAAATGCAGTGAAGGGGATGTACCTCAATGTATCAAAAATAAGGTGATTCTGCTTCACATTAATGTGCTATCATTCAGAAGTAAACATAATGAGTTACAGTGCTGGATTAAACAAACTAACTGTAATATATTCTGCATTGATGAATACTGTCTAAATAGATCACTTACAGAATTGTGTGTCTCATTTGCATGCTCACCTATGACAAGTTATTGCAGAACAAGTAGTGCACATAGTGTGAGGTCAATATATTTTAAATACAATCTACATTTAATGTATATAGTTATAGATTGTTGGTAGACCTTGAATCAGGAGCAGCAGTGGTACTACACACACAGCAAAATGTAATTGTATCACTCTATCATACACCAGGAACTGAACTTAATTGACTAATACTACTACTAGTTTCAAGATACAGACAGCACAAATATTTTATAGTTGGTGAAGTTAACACAGACATAGTGGATAAAAGATATAACGTGTCTCATTTAATAACTACAATAAAGCCACTTAATCTCTAATGTATCAATGAACAAGTTATGGTATTCTAGTATGGGGTAATATTCCAGGGACCAGGGAAATTCTTATTAGGTAGAAGAAAGCACCTCTGGGATAACCAAAAATGTCATATTATGTAGGCCTTACTTCAAAGAATTACAAATAATGGTAGTCCTATGTCTTTTTGTATACTGCTGCCTTTTGTACATAAAGGGAAACCTGAACTGTTACAACCATAGCCAGTCTGTTCATAATCATAACACTCATCAGGCAGTAAAGATGGACATACTCAAAAATCACTCAAAAAGCCCAAGGCAGCTATGAATTTGTAGGAATAAAGCTTTCTAACACATTACCTATGCAGGCACATACTGTCTCCCTTAACATTTTTAAAAATAAGACTCAAAAATGGCTGAAAGAGAAAGCTTTTTACACTCCTAAAGAATATGAAAACTCTTCGAGCTGAATTATTAAACAAATCATAATACTGTTTATTGGTACCTTCTTTCAAAGCTTTTTTGTACCTTCTGGTCTCTTGTCTTACGTATATAATGACTATGCAAGTAAAAAATGTTCAGCTCATATTTTACTATTAACCACACTGTGAAATTTTTGTGTATGCCCTCTATTCTTTTATTATGTGAAACTTTGTGTGTAACTTAACTGTGTTTAGTTCCATATTTAAGTTTTAACCTTGTGAATGAATATGTATCATCTATGTTCTTTTATCATGTATGTCCTATTGTTAAATGTACTTTAGTTATGTGTAGTACCATAGAGTATGTAAATATTTTTCTTAATATAGCAATCATATTTTATAAAACCCCATGTACATTACTCATGATGATATCAATCACATACAAATGGTTAAAGATTGACAAACAAACAAATAAAATAAACTCACATAGTAAGAAGTATGCTTGGACCACATAACAAACAATGAGTATAGACACTATATGGAATACAGTGCAATTATATTAGGAATATCTGATCATGAAGGACTATGTCTAATGATAAGGAATTCACATTCTGCATGTATCAAAAGCTTCATAAAGTATGGAATACTGAAGCAAAAGAACATTGAAAACATGATAAGTGCACAGTACTGCATTGACTGCACACTGACCAGCGCAGCGCCACGAAATGGCTTTAAGAAGCCACTGATCAATGCGCCAATGGAAAGACGGGGCAGCGCTACACATCCAGGAAGACAAGAGTTCAGTGCTGATTTAACCAGCCGACCGTCGCTGGTTGGGCCAGTTTGGTGCAGACTTCGAGAGCATCAATACTGAGTAATAGGAAGACGTTACTTAGCCTGCATTCTATGAGTAGTAATAGCTTGTCAATGCAATTGCATGTAGGAAGCACAGAGAGTTAGATAATGTGTGTTCCCTTAGCAGAAATACAGGTTTCTATTAATCTGAAAGCGTTTTGTACAGATGATTTTGGATTCCTTCCACCAGTTCTCGCAACTTCTCTCCTTCCTTGTTTATGTTGGTGCTGACTCCCACAATAGCTGACACAACAATAAGGAAACTAAAATCAGTAGGCTGGACCTGTAAATTGGCCACAGAGAGAAATATTGATGGGCACTTCTCTGCTGCTATACATAGTTAAACAAGTAGTAGACCATTTATAAAAAATATATTAACAACACTAAATGTAGACCAAAAATACTAAAATATGGTATACATCGAGACTGAATAAAAGAATACTGCTTGTCCTCGGAGTCTTTCGCGACGGCATACATGAATAAAACGTTCTCGATTTTCGAGCCGCGTCAGTTCGAATAAAATCCTCAAGCTTTCGATGACCATCTCCGCCATCGTCGTCAGAAGTTCACTGACTGCTGGGGCTGCTACGGTTTCTCGCTTATACAGGCATGATGACTTCACCAGCAGACAATCATAAAGACCTAATGTGGCGCGCGCGCGTAAATCGACCCGGGCAGCTAGCGGAGCTATTGCCCGTGGCAGCACCCATGACGTCAGGTGGCGCCAGGGGCAAGCGCCACGTTTGAAACTGCCGCTCCCGCGTCGCGCATCTGTCTTTGCTTTCTTTCGTTGTCCAACGCCCGCCCCCATCCCCTACTGAGTGTGTACCCCTGGTCTCTGTTGAAATTGTTGTTGTTTAAACGAATCTCGGCCGCTTCCTTTATAACGGAGTCCCAATATGCAGATGCGTGAGATAACACTTTTATATTTTCGAACTGTATTTTATGTCCCTTATCTAGACAATGCTCCGCTATGGCCGACTTGTGAAGCTCCCTTTGTTTTATGTGGCGCTTGTCCTCAGCACAACGCTCTGCAACAGTGCAAATTGTTTGTCCGGTATACATGCTGCCACATTCACAGGGTACGCCATACACGCCGGGCTCTCGAAGAGCAATGTCGTCTTTAACAGGGCGCAACATATCTCGTATCTTGGGGGGCGGGCCGGAACACTGACTTGCTGCTAGTTGCTCCTCAGTATGGCAGGAGTGCAGTCCGTTTGGCCTCTTCTGCTGATTCACCAGGTGTCTTTCGTCGGCGGCCCTTGAAAGCGTTTGCGATGTCTCTTTTGCTGTATCCATTTTCCCAGAAAACACGTTTTAAGTTCTGCAATTCAGACTGTAAGTGCTCATCGTCAGAGATAATCTTGGATCTATGAACCAACGTGTTCAGGGTGGTGGAAACTATTGGCGTCCAAGTACAGATCAGTGTGTGTTGGTTCCCGGTCCATCCCAACACTTACTGTCGAGATGGAGAAGCACAGCAAACTACCATTCTTGGATGTTTTGGTTGAGAGGAAGGCAAGAGGCCAGCTTCTTAATTCAGTGTACCGGAAACCAACACACACTGATCGGTACTTGGACGCCAATAGTTTTCACCACTCTGTACACAAGAAAGCGGTATGAACACGATGGTTCGTAGAGCCAAGATAATCTCTGACGACTAACACCTACAGTCTGAATTACAGAACTTAAAACGTGTTTTCGGGGAAAATGGGTACAGCAAAAGAGACATCGCAAACGCTTTCAAGGGCTGCCGATGAAAGACACCTGGTGAATCAGTAGAAGAGGCCAAACGGACTGCACTCCTGCCATACTGAGGAGCAACTAGCAGCAAGTCAGTGTTCCGGCCCGCCCCCCAAGATACGAGATACGTTGCGCCCTGTTAAAGACGACATTGCTCTTCGAGTGTCCGGCGTGTATGGCGTACCCTGTGAATGTGGCAGCATGTATACCGGACAAACAATTTGCACTGTTGCAGAGCGTTGTGCTGAGCACAAGCGCCATATAAAACAAAGGGAGCTTCACAAGTCGGCCATAGCGGAGCATTGTCTAGATAAGGGACATAAAATACAGTTCGAAAATACAAAAGTGTTATCTCACGCATCTGCATATTGGGACTCCGTTGTAAAGGAAGCGGCAGAGATTCGATTAAACAACAACAATTTCAATAGAAATCAGGCATACACTCTCAGCAGGGCATGGGGGCGGGCGTTGGATATCTAAACAAAGCAAAGACAGATGCACGATGCGGGAGCGGCAGTTTCAAACGTGGCGCCTCATTACGTCACCGGTGCTGCCACGGGCAATAGCTCCGCTAGCTGTCCGGGTCGGCTTACGCACGCGCGCCACATTGGGTCTATCTGACTGGCTGCTGACGATGTCATCATGCCTGTATAAGCGAGAAACCGTAGCAGCCCCGGCAGTCAGTGAACTCCTGACGACGCTGGCGGAGATGGTCATCGAAAGCTCGACGATTTTATTCGAATTGACGCGGCTTGAAAACCAAGAACGTTTCATTCAAGAATACTGCTTATTGTAGCTAAAGGCAGGTCTGTTACAAATGCTGAAGTTAAGAAAGTATACATGAAACTCAAAAGAACTCCACAAAACTGAAATTAAAACAGCTAAGTCTGAAACAAATGACAGTTACATTTTGAAGATACCTCTCTAGCAACTACAGACTAATATCAACTGTAACAAAAATAACAGAAAGCTGTATACACAAACAGATCTATGACTATTTTGAAAATAACATGTTGCTGAAAGGAAGACAGTTTAGCTTTAGATTAAATCTGACAGTAGTAAAATCATTAGTAGTAAAAGCAATAGGAGATCTCCAGAATGAGATTTTCACTCTGCAGCGGAGTGTGCGCTGATATGAAACTTCCTGGCAGATTAAAACTGTGTGCCCGACCGAGACTCGAACCCGGGATCTTTGCCTTTCGCAGGCAAGTGCTCTACCATCTGAGCTATCGAAGCACGACTCAAGGCCGCTCCTCACAGCTTTACTTCTGCCAGTATCTCGTCTCCTACCTTCCAAACTTTACAGAAGCTCTCCTGCGAACCTTGCAGAACTAGCACTCCTGAAAGAAAGGATACTGCGGAGACATGGCGTAGCCACAGCCTGGGGGATGTTTTTAGAATGAGATTTTCACTGGTAGAAGTAAAGCTGTGAGGACCGGGCGTCAGTCGTGCTTCGGTAGCTCAGATGGTAGAGCACTTGCCCGCGAAAGGCAAAGGTCCCGAGTTCGAGTCTCATTCGGGCACACAGTTTTAATCCGCCAGGAAGTTTAATAGGAGATCTGTTAGATGTTGTATAAGATGATGCTGAGAAGAGACATACTACATATGATTCACTTATTTTCTTTTATTCACTCGTTCAAACATGGAGACGCCAGAAACGAGTGAATCGAGTGCGCTATCGCGAGCTTCATTGATGCCTGTGCCGTCCCCAGGACGAGTCAGGACAGGTAATGGAGGAAAATGTTTTGCAGAGACACAGCAGAATCACCTTGCTCCTCGAGCAGAATATTAAAAACGGGAAGATTAGCCAGGCGGCTCTAACAACCATTAAAAATGAATTGGCGGCGTGGGCCATAGCAAACGCCAAGCTCGAGGGCCGTGTTGAAGAGCTGCAAAAAGAAAATGAAAGGTTAAGGAAACAACCGGCCAAGACCTGGGCAGGGGTGGTCGCACAAGCGCCACCGAAACCTCAAACAACCAGAGATACAATAGCTAAGATAACAAAGAGGGCTGACACAACGGTCTTTCTAAGGACCTTACCCGGCAAGGACACTAGCGTAAAGAAAATTCAGGAGCTACTCACCACTACAGTAAATCCGATTAAAGATAAAATAAAAATAAATAAGGTCAAACCAAGCAAGAACTCAGTAATAGTAGAAGTGGCCTCTGAAGAGGACAAGATGAAACTACTAAATAATCCTAAACTAAACTCGGTGGTCAAATGCGAGCCACCGAGGAAGAGAAACCCTTTGGTCATCTTGTATGATGTACCGACAATTATGTCAAATGAGGAGATTCATGAAACTGTGAGGGCACAAAATTTTGAAGACATGACAGAGGACGAATTTAAAGAAAGTTTCAAATTGAGATTCAAAACAGGACCTCGGGACCGTGACGTGGTTCACCACGTCGCTGAGGTCTCAGCTCAAATGTGGAAAAAGATCACTACAATGGGCAGACTCTATATCGGCTTTCACGCCATAAATACACGTGATTATATTGTGGTACCGCGATGCCATAACTGTGGAGATCTCGACCACGTTCTGAGGCACTGTACCAGGGGGTCGGCCTGCTCAAAATGTGGCGAAGACGGACATGTCCGTAAAGACTGTAGGGCAACAACAGTTTGCATCCCCTGTAAAAGAAGGGGCAAAAAACCTTGTGGCGCCACTGGGCGGAATTGCCCCACCTACAGACTCTTGGAACAAAGATTAATATCAAGGATAGACTATGGCTGAACAAGCCAAAACAAACAGGATGACCAAAAGGAAATCCCCGAGCAAAAGGAGGAGGGATGCCATGAGGGCAAGTGCCTTTAGGATGTTTTTGAGATCGCTCAATGACGCCTCAGTCACCACAAAGGATGAGAGCACTCAGACAGAATCCACCACAACTGACAGAGGAACTCAAACTGAGCCTCTTATAGTCAAGTCTCCCTCCTCCCAAAGCCGGAGGACTACGCCGACTAAAGATCAACGGCAATGGCATCCTGCAACAGAGACGGTGGCAATCTCGACAAAAGAGAACAGTAATATAAAACAACCACTACAGGAGAACACAATAACGAGTTCCAATGAACTAGCCATGAAAGATCCTGTCGTAAGATTGCCACCCATCGACCCAGTCAGGGTCTATCCTAACCTTGAATTTACAATGCAACTAGCGAGACTAGAGCAGCCGACTACCCTGACCACTGCCTTAAGACACGTGGTCCGGGTGGGACACGAAAATGGTAGGAGAGTCACCTTCTCGGTAATGGAGGCCGTAGACAGAATCCAGCTAAAGTCAGTGAATCTCCCCACCGACTTCGGAGCCCTGCGTGACTTACTCAAGAAACTTTTTGAAAGACGCGGGGAAAAATTTGACTTGGACGACATTTACGCACAGCCAGTTCTAGCAAATGGACGTATCATGTTTGACTGGAATAAGACCTGGCCAAATGACAGAATACATACATATTCTCCATAATAACTAATGACAAAAATCACCATTGGACAACTTAACGCCCACAACAGTAGACTAGTGATGCAGGAGCTGCGTAAGGAAGTGGAGGAGAGGAGACTGGATCTGATCTGTCTGCAAGAGCCGTACTCCCTAAATGGGAAACTATCATTCACAGCCGCGACATGGCAAGTCATAAGTAGTGGAGAAAACCCAAAATCGGCAATAATCATAACCAATAGAATTATGAGAGCCATAGTTCTCACACAATTCTCATCCAGCCACTGCAACGTCGTGGAGCTACAATCTCCATCTGGCACCATCGTTCTCATTAATATGTACTTTCAGTATGCTCACGACATCGAAAGACATTTGGCACATCTTACCACAGTCATTACGGCGTTGCGGGGGCGTAAAGTAATTATAACTGCCGATATAAATGCAAAATCCCCCCTATGGTACAGCGGCACCAGGGACTCAAATGGAGAGAAGGCAGAAGAGGCCATTATGGCCTTGCAGCTGGTGGTAGTCAATAAACCTGGAAATCCTCCGACTTATGTGGCGGGAGGGGGCCAGGGCACAAACATCGACGTGACCCTGGCTACACCCAACACGGTGCACCTAATTCAGCAGTGGGAAGTGATAGAGAATGCTACCACCAGTGACCATAATCTTATCTCTTTCAGTGTGGGAAACAGGGAGAGTCGCTGGGCCATGGGGTGGGAGTTGCAATACAACTATAAAAGAGCCGACTGGGAGAAACTTGCCAGGGAGTGCGACATTCCTGCATTGCCAGAAGGTGACGGACTTTTGGACATCGACATTGACAAAAGAGCTGAAGAACTGACTACAGCAATAACTCGAGCAGTGAAGGCCGCCGTACCTACTAGAAGGAAGGCCATGGCGGCCTCTCCGTCACCATGGTCAGCCGAATTGGAGGAGATGCGTCGGTCTGTCAGAAGGCTCAGGAGGTACTAGCAGTGCAGTGTCGTCTGGCTTGAGAAACAAAGATGGCTGCAATTGTACCGGGAAGCAAAAGAAAATTTCCACAAACTCCTACGAGAAGTACGTTCCAAAAGTTGGGAACACTTCGTTCTAAACCAACTTGCTCTCGATCCTTGGGGAATTCCCTACAAGCTTGTCCGAGAAAAAATCCGCTCTCCGATGGAGCTTTCAACCGTTAGGCGTGGGGATGGGATGACAGAATCCTGGCAGGAAACTGCCGAGGTTCTTCTCCAGTCCCTACTGCCTGACGATACAGCGGAGGGAGAGACAAATGAACAACGGCAGCTACGAGAGCACTTCAGAAACAACATATATGGAAATGATACGGCAGTCTACCCATTCTCTGAAGAGGAGGTAGCTGCCCACATAAAAACCCTGAAGATAGGGAAAGCTCCCGGGCCAGATGGCATTGTGGCAGAGGTGGTGCAATTCCTGGCTCCCCAGATAGTTGCCCCTCTGACTTACCTATACAACGAATGTCTGAGGCAGCAAAAGTTCCCTCAAATTTGGAAAAGGGCAAATGTAGTTATCATCAAAAAAGGAGCCGATAAAGACCCAGCAGACACAAAATCGTACCGGCCAATCTGCCTGCTTGATCTGCTTGGGAAGGTTCTGGAGAGACTGCTAGCTGACAGACTGGCTGCGCACCGAGTGCTGTGCGGGATGAGCAGCAGGCAATTCGGCTTTAGGCCGGGGCGTTCGGCATCTGATGCAATCGCCCTGGCGGCTGAGGTCTGTGGCTCTACCCCGTACAAGTACGTTGTCGGCATCATGGTGGACATAAGTGGCGCCTTCGACAACCTGTGGTGGCCTTCGCTCTTCTCCTGCTTACGGGAGAAGGAGTGTCTAGGACCGCTATATGGGTGTCTAAGGAGCTATTGTGAGGACTGGGAGGTCTGGTTATCATCCCCTAGCACAAGGGTAAGAAAAACAATCACGAAGGGATGTCCCCAGGGCTCCGTGCTAGGTCCCCTGTTCTGGGACATCCATATGGAACCTTTATTGGATAAATTACAGCAAACTAATGAAGTGCTAGAGGTGATAGCCTACGCAGATGACCTCCTTCTACTGGTTGGCGGCCGAAGCCGAGAAGACATTGAGCCAAAAATAGAACAAGCAATACAAACACTACAACAGTGGTGCCGAGACACAAAGATGACAATTTCACCGACTAAATCAACATACCTTCTTCTAAAGGGACAGCTAGTAAGAAATCCAACTGTTAGGATAGAGGGCTTACCTGTTCTAAGGCGACGTGAGACTCGATATCTGGGTATCATCATTGATGAGAAGTGGTCATTTGGTAGACACATTGAAACCGTAACACAAAGAGCTTTACAAGTACTCAATAACCTCATCTCCATTGGACACAAACGCTTCCACCTCCCACCACATCTTATCAAACTATATCACAACAGCATACTCACCTCCATAGTGGGTTACGGTTCAGGAGTCTGGGCGCACAGGCTCACGAGGGTGGTGCCTGCCATGACAGTGAGAAGAGTGCAGAGGAATATGGTTATGAGATCAACGGGGGCTTACAGGACAACACCGGGAGGAGCCCTGTTAGTCATAATGGGACTCTGCCCACTAGATATTAAAATTCGGGAGCAGGCCGCCTGGTACTGGGCAAGAAAGGGGAACTTGGACAAGATAGAGGAAATTCTGGGGAGTAGGACTGACAACAAAATTGAGATCAGATTGAAAGGGGAACAGCTATGGCAACTTTCATGGGCAAGTGAAGAAACAGGACGCAGGACCTTCGAATTACTGCCAGACGTCAGGGAAAGAATAGAAATGACTTATTTTGAACCAACCAGGGGACTCATCCATTTTCTCACTGGGCATGGACCCTATTCGACATATCTATGTCGATTTGGGAAAAAGGCGACACCTACGTGTGATTGTGGCGTTCCGGAAGGCACTCCTGACCATGTGGTCTACGAGTGCCCGCTCTTCAACGATGTGGCCTCAGAGTTACGCGAACAATTACCTCATAATGACACATACAGACTGTTAAGACATCAAGACACCTTTCGGACCATCAACAAACTGGCTAACGCGGTTTCACAAAAGGTCTTAAGGGACTACCTGAATGAACCACACTAGCACTTGATTGGGGACTTATTAAATTACTGATCAAGACAGCACCTTATTCCCAATCCGCCCGGGCACGGAAAGGTCGACTCTTCAGTCTAGAATCCGCCGAGTCCCGGGATTAGGGGGAATGGGGAGCAACCCTACCGATCCAGACAACGCACCCAACTATGACATTAGGTTAAGTGTAGTTGTAGAATCTAGTTGTAGATACTTGTTAGGAACCTGCAGCGACCAACTCCATGGCCTGCCCAGTGTCAGGGGCACGCCCATTGGGGTTAGCTCAATGGGCAAGGCCAAATAGTAGGTTTATATTACTAAGCTGACACCTTTGTAACGCTGCAGGATTAGCGACTAGTACATAATTAGTTTAGTTAAGTCATATATAGTCCTTAGTTAACATACTAACTGCCCATTGTAGTTTCCAAAGTACATTGCTATTTGCTACTAACTAGTCACTAACTTATATTTAGAATAGCTGCAATTGTATTGTATAAATGTATGAGATCTTGGCCCACTAATCAATTAAGGTAGTGGGCTACATTGTATAAATACTATGACATAGAAATAAAGTTTTTTTTAAAAAAAAAAAAAAAAAAAAAAAAAAGTTGAGCAAAGCCTAAGACTCAGGATTACATGAGACTGTATTAGTGAAACTAGCTCACTATGACATAAGATATATGTCGTTAAGTTTATTTAAAAGCTATCTGTTTGACAGGCTATAGCAAGTATATAAAATTAATCAGAAATTGGAATTGTTGAAAATAAAATTTTGAACACAACTTGGACTCTCTCTCTTCATTGTTTACATGAATGATTTCTCAAGTCATATACCATGTGAGAATGTATTATATGCCAATTACATCACATTTGATGAAAACTTACGAAGTATTCAAAATTAACACAGAGAAATAATTGAGATGATTATTCGCTGGTGTATGGTCAACCAGTTGTCCATTAACAAAATAAAAACTGAAAAAATCATAGAGCAATGAAGTCTGACAATAAGTATGTGAAATTACTTAGATTTGTGACTAATCAAAGGTTTCAGGTTTGTTCCCATGAGGAACAGTGTGCTCCAGGACCATATTAATCCACAACAGAAGAAAGGGCAGCATCGGTCATAAATTTTTAATTTGTTTGTTGCAGATCCATTTCAGCTACTGTGTAGCCATCTCCAGCGCTACATGAATATAAGAACACAATGAGAACCAAGCATTAAAATGTAAATGAAAACCATGTTACAAATACATGTTTGAAAAAATGTAAATTTACATATCGCTGTATCCAACTCATGGTTGTTGTTGTTGTGGTCTTCAGTCCTGAGACTGGTTTGATGCAGCTGTCTGTGCTACCCTATCCTGTGCAAGTTTCTTCATCTCACAGTACCTACTGCAACCTACATCCTTCTGAATCTGCTTAGTGTATTCATCTCTTGGTCTCCCTCTACGATTTTTACCCTCCACGCTGCCCTCCAGTACTAAACTGGTGATCCCTTGATGCCTCAGAACATGTCCTACCAACAGGTTCCTTCTTCTCATCAAGTTGTGCCACAAACCCCTCTTCTCCCCAATTCTATTCAATACCTCCTCATTAGTTATGTGATCTACCCATCTAATCTTCACCATTCTTCTGTAGCACCACATTTCGAAAGCTTCTTGAGTAGTCCCCGCCCGGAGATCCGAATGGGGGACTATTTTACTTCCGGAATATTTTACCCAAGAGGACGCCATCATCATTTAACCATACAGTAAAGCTGCATGCCCTCGGGAAAAATTACGGCTGTAGTTTCCCCTTGCTTTCAGCCGTTCGCAGTACCAGCACAGCAATGCTGTTTCGGTTATTGTTACAGGGCCAGATCAGACAATTATCCAGACTGTTGCCCCTGCAACTACTTCAGGAACCACACGTTTGTCTGGCCTCTCAACAGATACCCCTCCGTTGTGGTTGCATCTACAGCACGACCATCTGTATCGCTGAAGCACGCAAGCCTGCACACCAACAGCAAGGTCCATACTCATGGTGACTCATCGTAAATATAATAACACATGTTAGTTCAGTGTGCTAACCACTGCACTGCCTTGCTCGTTATAGCTGTGCTTAATCTTTCCAATTTTGTAAATGAAAACCTAGATAATACAATTGAAAGAGAACCTGCACTTGTGTATCATTGCTTAATTATATTGTTTACTGTATTTGTAGTATGTGGCGTTAGGTGGACCACACTTTTCCTCTCAAGTAATTCAAAATTTAATGTCATTACCCAGTACGAGTATGAGGAGAACTGTATTTTGTTGTTCTCTTTAGTAAAGGTACAGAGCACAAATGCATTTGTTCTTAAACTGCCTCAAATGTATCTAATACTAAACATTTTCACACTTCCAATTTACCATCTTCTTATTTCGCAAAAAAAGTGCAAAATAGGCCTAACAAAGCTGAAAATTGGATAGAACATGTCAATGTGTTTTCTTCTTCCCCATTCCCCGCCCCACCCCAACGTCAATTGCAGTTTCTAATGTTCACACAGCAACAGTGCTTTTATAGAAGGACAAATTACTCCACCCTGTGCCATTCACTTAAGGAGTAAACAACCCAACAGTGATTGAAGAACTTTCCCTTAAATAGTAGAAGTATTAAAATGATGGTACCATTAATGCTGAAAAAATAAAATTGTCTCTCATATAGCATCATTTATATTGCTTTACTCTTAGGGGTAGGTTTTTGAAGAAAAAACTGCAGGAGCACAAGAGTGGTTCTTCGGAACTGATTCATTCTCAACAGTACTTTGCACCACACATTGCCCTTTTATAAAAATGAAGACACAAGATTGAGAGTCGCAGCTTAATGTACAAGAAATACAGTGCTAAGCATTGTTATGTATTGCACTCATTCTGTGGTGGAATTAAATGAATTTCACATACTTTGATTCTGAACTGACGTTGTACCATGAACAGTAATATTATATATATTGCAACATATGTTTACAACTTGTTCCCTTAAAAGTAAGCCACTATATACAGCTTACAATAAGTATCAGAATGTTTACAATACTCACAATTTAGGCATTTTTCAGAGGCTATTAAGTGTATGAAGTTATACAGTGTATTGGATTAAAATATTTCTGAAGCAGATTTTGTGACACAACGTACCGACCTACTAACTGACAGAAATGGTAGTACTCTTACAATGCTCAATAGCTTAACAATAGGAGTGTAGAAGCTAGAAGTTAAGCCAGGAGATAAATGGTTAAACTAGCAATTCTATATTCCCCTCTACAGTTGCTAGAAGTGAATGTGTTAACCAAAGTTAGGGAGACAACAGTTACTGTTTCTCCAGGTGGAACAAAACAATAAAAGACATTAACGTGTTTGTTGAAAATACTGGATAATAGAGCAAGAGTCAGCCTTCAGGAATTGTGAAATGAACCCTGTCATCCAGGACCTTGTGCCGCAGAGAGCGCAGATTCGCGACATGAAGTGAGGAAACTCACAGGTATCAATCGTGCTGAATGAGGCCTAAGTGCTATAGAGTGCGAGTAAGCCAAACAAGAACCTACATCGTAGGGAAACCCTATAGAAGGTGTTTGTGGCCAGGGAGACGTAGCAGTGTTAAATATGGACTTTGCACGATCGACTGCCGGAATCATCAATGAACACGTAAGGGATCTAGCATACAAGCTAAAGGAAGCATGGAGGGGAGTGAAACAGCGAAATCATCAATCCTTCTTTCAGCAGGCAAGACAACACGGCCGCCAAGTAGCAGTGCCACAGAATCGAGTTGGAGATCTTGTGTATCTGAGCAACGTGGTGTTAAAGAAGAGTCAAGTCAAAAAGTTTAAGAAGTTTCAGAAAGGACCATATCGAATCTTGGAATTGTTGTCGCCAGTCATTCTTAAGCTCCAACTGCCCTTTCGTTCGACTGTCCTTCACGTCAATCGTGTAAAGCCATTTCTGGGTAGATTTCCTGTGATGTCACAAGACGACGAGGAACGACCGAGATGCAGACCTGCTGCTCTCAAACCCAGGAAGCGAGAATCGCGAGGTCGCAGTCCAGACATTGAGGACAAGGCATCGCCACGTTCTGAGCGATCCAGTTCGAGACACCCCTACAATCTGCATAAACGTGTGTAATGTGTGAGAGTGCAATGCGTGTATTTATTTCAGTCGTGTGCTTATGTGAATGTGTTGTGAAAATTTAGTACTGAAGCTACTGTACGAGTGCACAAGTGAAACTAAATCTTTTATTCCACAAGTTACCACAAGCAATTCATTTATTTTATGTTCATTGTTACTGTAGTATTTAGAAGTAATTAATAAAGTTCATTTTTATTCTAATGTTTGCTATGGTAGCGTATTCTACTAATGCTGCAGTAATAGTACCAGGTCATAAAAAATGGCTCTGAGCACTATGGGACTTAGCTATTGTGGTCATCAGTCCCCTAGAACTTAGAACTACTTAAACCTAATTAACCTAAGGACATCACACACATCCATACCTGAGGCATGATTCGAACCTGCGACCGCAGCAGTCGCGCGGTTCCGGACTGCGCGCCTAGAACCGCTAGACCACCGCGGCCGGCGCCGGGTCACACATGTTAGTTTCAACAAGTAATGCAAAACTTGTCTTCAAGTACAATCTGAGTGAAATCCAGCAAGAGTTCAATTCTGTAAAGAAGTAAATTGATCTAATTCGTTCTGTTAAGGATAATAATACAATTTTGGAAATGGGTACATCTTGGTATAATAATTGGATCACAGCCAAAATGCAGGTAGAGTCTACATTTGCTAATTATGAACAAGAGATTTGCCACACAAAACTTTAATTAGGTATAAATATACCTGGTTTGATTTTGGAGGAAGTATCCTTTGTACTGTATTTGGTACTTAAACTAGTCGAGATCTACTGGAAGTTAAAGGCAAAATATTAGCTCTTGAACAACAGTCCAGTACAGATTCAACTAATCTTTCTAATGAAATTATCGCATTAAAGAATATGCAAAGAACCATTACTAACCACGCAGTTTTCATTGACCAGATTGTAAAGTAATTTATCTCACATTTCCACGTAATTTGTTATGAAACGAATGCAAATATCCAAGAACTACTCCAAGGATTAAATGCTGTGAGTGCACACTTAGATTAAAACACACTTTTGTTAAGGATTACTGATAGTTTATCAAATGCTAGAATTGATGCCGTAACTTAAGAACAGCCTTAGAAAGTAGTTCAAATGATTGTTTGAGCAATGTACTATTACATCCAGAACAATTTTTACCGATCCTATTATCAGTTGAGCGAAAGCTAGATGCAACCTATACTATGATTTACTCTGTTTTACAATTTATATAATTACTGCAAGTTAATCACCACACACTCTTTAATGATTGAAGATGAATCACCCGTTATTGTTTCTATATGCATTGCTAGATCAAAGCATAATTTTGAAATGTATAAAATTTATACTTAGCCTGTGAAATGGAGACAGACAGGTATTCATGTAAAGTACATACTGAATGATTATCTGCTGATCAGCAAGGATCGATGATATTTTTTGTCCCTAAATGAAAATGATTTGCATATGTGTGAACGTAGTCATAAGTTAATTTGTCCTGAATCGGCAGTATTCTTAGATAGTAGAGTGTACGGCTGTGAGAAAGAATTGTTTATGAATCATCCCCCAAGAGATGATTGCCCTAGAATTTTAATGCATTTCTTAAACGATGTTCTGAAGGTATAATTTTCTCATTTAATTCCATCTTTGATGTCACATCTACAGGTAAGAATTATGATACACCTGAGCTACCCCTTACACTCAAATTGAATGATAATGGATTAATCTTGAATGCCACACATTGTAATTTATCATGTGAACTATTTGATATGCCTAGTGTATTGCCAACTACATTTCACACAACTTTACATTTGCCATTAATGAGAATGTTATCTGTTTATTACAATGATTCATACATATTAACATATGGAAAGCATTCATTATCAAGTTTTTCTGAAGACAATAATTTAATTAAGGATATCCATGAAAATTTGATTTCTTCCAATAATAAGTTAAACCTCATTGAAGCAGCAAATAGAATTAAGTCCTTCGATTCATCCAGTCATCTTAATGCATACTTGATTGTCAGTATTTTGTTTGTATTGCTTTTATTAATTTATCTTTTGTCAACAGCATTTGTCATGTATGAAACTGTTATCCTGAAGACATGATTCTCTGTACCGAACATTACTGTGTCTGCAAATGAAATACATGCTGCAATGGCTTCTGATGCCAAAAATGGCGAAACAGATTCATAACGCCCAGGAGGTCGTTTTGAGCCACCTATGGCTGCTCTTTTTCTCTGGGGAGAGTGATGTAAGGGTCTACGGGTTGCACGCAGTCGTACGGTACGTAACACACGCTCGCCAGCCGACCTGTCTGGAATGCTAACAATCTGCTCGGTCAGTACACGTGCGTGTCTGGTTGCAGTGCGACGCAGGGTGTACCCCCCTGGCCGCCATCTGCGGTGCGCCGTGCTAACTAGCGTGGCCTCGGGCGCGAATATGTCTCTTTTCTTAGCACACCGTGGAGCCCTTCGATACGACCGTAATTAGGGTGTCAGACACAGCGATGATGGGTGCACATAGCGTGCATGTTTTATAATCAGCCTTTGTTAATAAAACTGTTTAAACTTACTTGGTTCAAAATGGCTCTGAGCACTATGGGACTTAACATCTGTGGTCATCAGTCCCCTAGAACTTAGAACTACTTAAACCTAACTAACCTAAGGACATCACACACATACATGCCCGAGGCAGGATTCGAACCTGCGACCGTAGCGGTCACGCGGTTCCGGGCTGAAGCGCCTAGAACCGCACGGCCACACCGGCCGGCTTAAACTTACTTCTCGGTGTTTGCGTATTGCCGTACCTCGAGGACCCACTGCTTACAAATCCTGACAAACGGTTCGTCTAATTATCATCCAGAGCAACAACACAAACAACTCCCTTCTAAGTACTTAATTATCTCACACTGTATATTGTACATACTGATAATCTGAAACATTATGACCATCTTTTAATAGCGTGTTTGTCCACTTTTCAAACAGAACACAGCAGCGACTCTGCTTGGCATGGATTAGACAACTCTTTGGTAGATTTCCAGAGGTACGCAACACCGTATATCACCGCTCAGATCAGCCAATTCCCGCAAATTACCGGCTGTTGGTTTGCGTGTAAGCAGCTGATGCCCGATATGCGTTCCAATAGGTACAAATCAGGGGCATTTTCCGGCCAAGGCACCCCTGTGAGTTCACTATCATGCTCCTAAAACCACTGCAACACGATTCTGATCTTATGACACGGAAAGTTATCCTGCTGGAAGATATCATCGCTGTAGGGAAAGACATCAAGCATGAAGCGATGCAGTTGGTCCACAGTAATGTCCACGTAGTCCACAGCTGCCACGATGCCCTCGATTACTACTGCAGATCCCATTGCAATTCTGCCCTTATCTGCCTGCGTCTGTGGCACAGTCCATGACGGAAGTAGCCATTCGCCTGGACGACGGCGTGTAAGGACAAAACAGTGACCTGGTGTAAGAAGAAATGCCTTTCATTTGATCGAGCGCCTGTGCGTATTGATCCACAGCGAAAGCTCGGCGTTGCTGTGCCAACTACAGTCATTACTGGACGACGTCGTTGAGTCAACAAGGAAACGGGTCCCTGTGCTGTGGAGCACCATGTTCAACAATGGCCTTTGAACGGTGTGCTCTGAAACACATGTGCCCTCACCAGTATTGCATTCTGTCGTGAGATCTGCCACGGATCAGCGCCTATCCTACATTACACAGTGGGCCATCCTCCGGTCTCTAGACTTTGTGGTGTGACGTGGACATCCAATGCCATGTGGCCTACTCGTTATATCATTGTCCTTCAGTCAATTCCCGCAGATGGTCAAGACAGTAATGCGCCAACAGACGGCCAGCTTCGCCGTTTCAGGGATTCTCGTTCCCAGGCTCAGGGCCATAACAGTCTGACCTTCGTCAAAGTGGCTCATATCAGTGGATTTCTTCTTTTGAGGTCCGTATCTTCGCTACAACGACTACCCATTCGTCTCTGTTCCGCTTATATTCTTCCTTCTTGTGTCACGTGAATGGGAAACTGGTCAGTCTCACAGTGGGCAGTGGGCAAGATGTTTTGGGCCCATCAGTGTGCTCCATGTACTGACCGTACACAGTTCTCTTTGTTAGCTACTGTATTTCCTTATTTTCATTTTAGAGTGTCATATTTCTACCTCAATTGTTCCCAGATCTGCATGCAAACGTTTCGGAATTAAAAATCTGACATTATTGTTCCCCTGTTTTACTCAGAACTGTTGATATACTAATCTCTTATTGGTCTAATAGCACAAATCTGATTTTTTATTTGACCATGTTACAACAATTACCACTATTACATAATGCTTTCTAGTTTGATAAAATTTTGCTCATTAATATTTTCATGAGATGTTTGTGAGTTAACGAGCATTTCACTAGCATTTAAATATATGGCGGAAAGAGTCAGCCTTCAGGAATTGTGAAACGAACCCTATCGCCCAGGACCGTGTGCCACAAAGAGCGCAGATTCGCCACGAGATGGGGAAATTCAGAGCCTAATCGCTGTAGTGTGCGAGTGAGACAGACGGAGACTTACGTCATAGGGAAACTCTGTAGAAGCTGTTTGTGGCCAGGGGGACGTAGCAGTGTTAAATATGGCGGACCTAAGATCGGCCAGGAAGGGAAACATTTATTAAAACTATTTAATTCTGTAGTAATTCAGGTAATGAAGCCAAAGCAATTTTAATTTGCCATTCTTCATAAATTTTCATGGTGATCCCAATAAAACATGAATATTGATCATATCTATAATAGTTCAGAATTTACTGTTAGTGAAATGAACAAGTTTTGTAACAAAGACCTGACTCTAACATCTCAACAGTTTGGTAGATTTTAACGTCGACATTTCGTATAGAAGCGCATCATTAAAATGACGAATGGTGTAAATATCAACTCTGTAACTTTATTTGTTTAAAAGATATAGTAAATTTAAATTATCAGTATTTTCAGTTAAGCATCAGGTCTACATTTGCTCCACACAAAACACACTGAATGATGACAGCATGAACCTTATTGAATCATTAGGTAGTAGAATATTTGTTGTAAGGTTTAGTGCATAATAGTTACTTTTGTTCTTTCTTTATCAGAAAGCACATTGGTGCAAGGTTACTGGCCGTGGCATTGAAAGGTAAAAAGGAAATTTTATTGGTTTTATGTAAAAGAATTTAACGTTTATTATGAAATGGATATTATTGTTACTTTATTTAGAACGTGAAAGTGGTCAAACTTTATGTCAACATGTTAAAATGTAAAATAATGTAGAATAAGCTGTAGCCAATCAGATGGACGGTTTCAGGAATGGGAACTGCCCTGGTCGGTTGAGCGAAGATGTTCGGCGCGCGGGTAAAGCGGCCGGGGACGGGCAGAGAGAGAGTGCTGGTGGAGACGAGAAAGCGGACGGTCGGTCTTAAGGTAGCTAGGAAGTGAAACGACTTAGAAAATTTCGCGTTGTGTGGTATTGCGAGACTTAGTCTCTTGAGTGGTGAGCAGCCGCGCGCCTGTTGTGAACTCTTAACTTCTCGTGTAGTTAAGGAGGCGGAGTATTGGACTGTAATTCGCTTTGAGATTGTGAATGATCGCACTGTATCAATTAGATATGTGCTCGAGTGTAATAGTAATTCTAAATACGACCACTTCCGCTATTAGTTCGCTTTCTGAATAAACATTATTCTAACCAAATCGCAACTGTGTGGGCTACATCATTTATTGGTCGTTAATTTAGTTCCCAATATTATTATTATTATTATTATTATTATTGTTGGCGAATTTTCCCTAAAAGGAAATCGTTAAGCTTATGACTTTGAAGGCTTGTTCTTCTTGTCCTTCCAGTACTCCTTCATTCTCTTGGAGAGGGCCTCTTTTCTCTCCTCAGACCATTCTTGTTTGGTCTGCTGTTTTAGCGCTTCTGACTTTACTTCCCAATTGTCTATGTGTTTTCGGAAGGTGCTTCTGTCTGTGGTGTTTGTGGTGCCAATTGCTTGTAGGTCTTTTCGGACTCCTTCCATCCAGGGTGTCGACACTTTAAGTGTCTTGATGTGTTCTAGAATTTTCTTGGTGAGTCTTGTTTCAGGGAGTCTATCTAAATGTCCATAGAATTTAAGGCGCCTTTTTCTCATATCGTTCTCGATGTTCGAATATGCTTCTACTGTTGAGTTCTTCTGTAGTCTGTAGCCATCTGGTGTGGGTCTTCCTCCTAAAATTTTCCTCATGATTTTGCGTTCTTCTTTTTTGATTTCTTCAATTTTGATTTTCCTGTTGAGTGCTAGTGTTTCGCTGGCATACAGTACGGCGGGTTTGATCACTGTGTTATAGTGTCTGATCTTGGTGTTTCTGGAAATGCATTGTTTGTTGTAGACGTTTCGTACCATGCCTAGTGATTTCCGTGTCTTCTGTTGTCTGTCTTCGTAAGCCAGTTTCTCTGTTCCGGTCGGTTCGATGATTTCGCCTAGGTATCTGAAGTGTGTGACCCCTTTAATTTTGCCGTACTTGGTTGTGATGTCGTCGCCTTCTCTTGTTAGGACTTGCGTTTTTTCAAAAGAGATTTGTAGGCCGACTTTCTCGGCGCATTCTTTCAGGATTTCGATCTGTGTTTTTGCTGATGTTGGGTCATAGGTCAGTATCGCTAGGTCGTCTGCGAATGCTAGGTAAGGGATTTCCAGTCTTTTCCTTCCTAATGTGACTGGTCTCCAGGTGTTTTGTCTCCTGACTTCAGCTTCCCATTCGCTCATTACTTTGTCCAGGACGATGTTGAACAATAGCGGGGATAGTCCATCTCCTTGTCTTAGGCCAGTGTGGATTTCAAAGGGGTCCGAGATTTCGCCCATGAATTTGACTTTGGATTTTGTATCGGTTAGTGTCTGTTCGATTAGTCTTCGGGTCTTTTGGTCTAGGCCTTTTTCTCTGAGGATTTGGATGAGGGACTTTCTGTCGATCGAGTCGTAAGCCTTTTTGAAGTCGACGAAAGTGCAGATGATTTTTTTGGGGCTTGGCATGTGGGATTTATTATTATTATTACTGTTATTACATGTTGTATTAACTTTTTATATTCCATATTAGTTCACAAGCTTGCCATCAGCCAGACAATTTAACCAAAGAGTCACAAGTGTCTAATTAATGGCGTGTAATGCGACAAGTGCGATTCTACCGCTAGACGAGTTTGAGCCTAGACATTTCAACGAAAAGGAATAACATGTTAGCCCGAACATCTTTGGGATGTTAGCTCCCAAATGGGGCCTCATTCGGCATAGGAATTTTGAAGGTATTGGTTGAGGGATGAGAATCTTCCCAAGTGTTGGAACAAATTGGATTTTGGAAAGTGTTAGTTGCGGAATATGAACTCTGGAAAGCTTAGAATTGGATTTGAATTCTGCAAAGTGTTTCCAAAAATATTATCTGAACTACGATAGTCTGGAACCCTCGCAAAAGTTAAATGTGAGATCGATTCAGGAATGAGCATTAGGTTTCTTTAACAGTTGTGACATTAGAATTGTAATTCTCACAGTTAACGTCATTCTGTGACCTAGGTGGCAAGTTTAGGCAGTTCGCTTGGGGCATCTGAGCCACGAATTTTGTAACAGTTGTGTGCACCGAGAGTTTTAGCAGTGGTTAGGTGTGATAAAAAGGTAACGCGGAGGAAGAGGCGACATCGAAAGCACGTGGTCCAGTCATCAGCGACATTTTTAACGGCGATTCAACGCGCAGCGGCAGTTGCTGTACCAGAGCAGAGGTTACGAGATCTTCTGTGTCGGCTTAAACTGCAACATCGGCAGCAATACCATGGCAGAATGATCCAGCACGACAAAGCAATGGACCTGTGCTGATAGCGAGATTATGTATGATTCTGTAGTTCAATTGCCAATAAGGAAGGGGCTAATATTAAGCAATAGGCTAGTTTGTGTGGATCCGAAAACTCTAGCGAGCCGCTTAGCCCGAAGTCGGAGTGGGAGAGAGTGACCGGCAGTGAATTTAGTAGTGCAAATAGTCCGAAATCAGTCACGGGAGACGTATTAGGGGAAATGATAAGATGACTGGGATCCAAAATTGATTCTGTTCAAACCGATGTGGGATCCAAAATTTATTCTGTTACAACCAGTATGGGTGACGTAAATTTAAAAGTTGATTCGGTTCAATCCGAAACAGCTTCGGTTGTGAAAGACGAAGTAGGTAAAATTGCTAGTGGAATCGAGGAATTGATAGACGGAAAATTAAAAAACCATGCCAGATGAAATGGGCAAAATATCTGATAAAGTTGGGATACTTGTCTGTAAGGTAGATCAAGCAGAGAAAAATTTGAGTGATGAGGTGGAGAAGTTGCAGGTAGATCTTGGAGGCAACGTAAGAAATTGTACGAGTTGGCAAGTTGCTCTAATGGCTGAGACGACAGAGGCTATTAACAACTTACCCGTTCGAATAGGGAGAGGAGATAAAGAAGTAGATAAAATAAAGGAACAAGTAGAATTTGGCATTAGAACTGATAATGTTGAAGTTAAAAAGCAAATCAATGAAGTAAAAAGCGAGTTGAATTCTTTAGCTGCACATCAAACCTCTGCAGTGATCAGTGTTCCGTGGATGAACTCGGGAACGGTCAAATGTTTTGGAGACGACGGAAAGTATGACCCAGTAAATTTTCTAGCAGCATGCAGGGATAGTTTTATAAGGGGAATGTCCGACGAGGCGAAGATAAAATTCGTGAAAAGACATTTGGAAGGTGAGCCGCAATCGTGGGCAAATATACACGTATTGATACGTAGTTAAGGAGGCGGAGTATTGGACTGTAATTCGCTATGAGATTGTGAATGATCGAACTGTATCAAATGGATATGTGCTCGAAGTGTAATAGTAGTTCTAAATACGACCACTTTCGCTTTTAGTTTGCTTTCTGAATAAACATTATTCTAACCAAATCGGAACTGCGTGCCCTACATCATTTATTGGTCGTTAATTTAGTTCCAGATATTATAAATACTGTTATTATATGTTATATTAACTTTTTATGTTCCATATCAGTTCAGAAGCTTGCCATCAGCCAGAAAATTTAACCAAAGGGTCACAAGTGTTTAATTTATTGCGTATAATGCGTCACGTGCGGTTCAACCCCTAGACAAGTTTGAGTCAAGACATTTCAACGAATAGGAACCGCATGTGAGCCCGAACATCTTTGGGGTGTTAGGTGGCATGCTACAGCATCGACCCTCTTGTTTTCCACATATTTCTTGCAGCCCAAAACAATGCTCACTAGTCTCTGTGTCCTCAAGAACGTAAGTCTGACCTTTTTAAACGTTTCTCACTCTTGTTTACAACTGACGTTTGCACATTCGCTGGTGCAATCTACTGACTATGAACCGCTTACCCCTTGAGTGAGAGGTCGCAAAAGGACAATGATGTTTACGGCATTCGACGCCTCACCTATTGTCTACTACACAACCACAATATTGGCTGCTAGTGGCAACAGAGGTACCCAATGGTGAGCACAGCATGAAGCTACGGAGTGTAGTTCAACTGCTTAGTCGGCGGGCAGCGCGGGTGGTGTTGATACAGAACAGAGGAATGGCAACGATAAACGGAGCAAATATTGTATTATATCTGCAACAACAGTTGCCGAAGTTGACATTTCGTCAGAAAGCAACCCAAGGAATTTCGCAGAGTGAGGGAGAAGTGGCAGATGAAATATTAGCGTTTCTACAAGATGACTCAGTGGAATGTTTTTGCCGGCAATGTACATGAAGAGTACAGTGATGACGATACGAGCTTAATAAGTGACAGCGATACTGAAACAAGTGTCGAGCCGTGCTGCTCATCAGCCTTGGTGGACAAGGAGCCACATATCCTGTCTGCAGTGAAACGTTATAATGGAGGAGAAGATTATTGTTTAACGTCCCATCAACAACGTCATTAGAGACGGAGCACAAGCTCGGACTAGGGACGGCTGGGGAAGGAAATCGGCCATGCCCTTTCAAAGGAGCCATCCGAGCATTTGCCTGAAGCGATTTTAGGGAAATCACGGAAAACCTAAGTCAGAATGACCTGATGCTGGTTTGAACCATCGTCCTCCCAAGTGTTAACCGGTGCGCCACCTCGTTCTGTTGCGTGGTAAAGGACAATCATTGTCCAAGGAGCGGATACTAAACATAATTACGTACGTACATGGAAGATCATCGGCAGTATAGTAAAAAAGCTATTATGAACAGATTTCGAATAGGTCGACAGCAATATGACCGTGTAGTGCATAAGGGAAACTACGGCTATTCAAGGAAGGACAAGGCGCACTTGTCACAAATACTTATGTTTGCGCGTGTGAAGGATGCACAGGGTGTGCACGATGGTGGCCTACTACGTTATCCCCATTAAATTGCGCGGACCATATTTTACAGTGATTTCAAGGGAAACAGTGGATAGTAACATAACTTCCGCTACAGAATTGGAAGACGTAAGTTAACGAAATTTCAACCAAAGTATCAACTTGTCCATGCATTGCAAACAGTGGAATCGGCCCGAAAATTTGTAGATGAGGTTAAAAAACTTATCGTTCAGTAAGAAATTTGTTTTAGCCCTGATCAATCGGAATGTAAGAGGAAATGCATATGGAAGGATTCCCGAAGGTTAGAGGTATCAAGACAGTTGTATCACGAACATCAATGGCTTAACACATTCGTATACAAATATGCCGGCTGTTAATGTGGGTAGTAAGCTGGCAGGGTAGTTTTTTATTGTGTCGTAAGAGAAGTACAACTATCCTACGAGCACTGCTTGTGCCAATATCTGGTCAAAATAACGTGCTTTCGCTTTACTCCTAGTCTACGTATAAAAATATGCCTTTAGAGCAAACCATCCCTCCTCGAAAGTGTGCGACATTGCACTTCATACCACCAGCAGCACTGGACAAATTCAGCCTCTGGATCTTTGTTTTCTTCCTTGCCAGTAAAACATATTATCGCACCATGTGCAGCTACGCCTGAAGGGATAGCCAGTTTCAAGAAAAACTCCACTACAGACTGTTTCACATTGTACTCCGTGCCATTCATTCCGTCAGTTATCATCAGCCCGTTACACCAGTATGATTGTATTTGCATACTTAAAGAGTGGATACCAATCTGAGCGTCCTGTACGTTTTGTAACTCCCAAGGATTTCGCCTTCGACCTCTATGGTGTGAATCTTTATCACTGTGGCGCTCCATTTCTCATTCGGTGTTCATGGTTCAAGTTAATGGTTTATCTCGAACATTTCTTGAATGTCGACGATGTCTATTTTGTGAAGTGTAATATATGCATCCCATAGATGGTTGATCTCTGCACCTCCCGAGCGCTCATTTTTTGTCGCCCTCCCGATGCACAAGGTGAGTCATTCGCAGCTAATAGTTTTCCTGTTATAATTGTTAACACAACTTTCGAACGAGCCTTACTACAGATTGAACTTGCGACCTTGCACCTTGTCAGTACTACAACTTTCACGCGCAAGAAAGGGAGTGCTGTTTCAGGAATAGCTAACCTTGGAGTAAAATGGCGTCACACTACGTTCACTCGCAGTTGTACAGTAGTTAGCTCACAGACCATAGATGACGTAGACATGCAAGGTTATTTGTTTAGCGTATGGACACATCACAAAAAATACTTACAGCTGTCTCAAATTGGAAACTAATATCCAGGCCACGAACCGATTCCTCCGCCACCACCGGGAACTCTGCTGGATCGGCAGGGGAAGCTCCCAGACGACATCCTTGAACTACACGAGGGACGGTCTGTTTTTCAGCGTCACAGTCACATCTTGCAGAAGTTACTTTCTTCCACTTGTACAGAGAGTCGGCTCCCCTTCCGGGTTAAGAACTGATCAGATCTTGTCTGGTCATTTAAAGCGAAGTGGCTTGGTGGATATGCGCAGCATCTTTAGTTCCACAGTAACATTAATCTGCCATGTTTGTCTCCAGCAGTCATTAATATTCAAGCCGTTACCAACTAATATCCCTGCGGTTTCCAGGGGTGAGAGACAACATGGAAGCCTTCCTTTACTAATGGTTAGAATGTCTGCATGAACAGGGAGGTGAGATTCTAGCTGTAGTTCTTTATAATCCAGTACAAGTGCACTTTCCTGCTGCAGAGTTGGAGGTCGTAGGTAATTAACCATTGTTAGTGAGAATGACGGTGTAGATGTATGGTATGGTATGGTTGAGTGTGTGTGAACAGCCCTCGTTTGAGTGCTATTAATCCAAGCTAGAGAGCAATATTAAAGAACAATCCCACAGATAATGCACAGAGTAACGATGCAGAGGATCCCCATGATGCGCCACAGAGTTTCTGGAGAAAGTGTAAAATGAATGTTTGACCATCAACTGCTTTTTTATTTAAAACCCAAATATCGACCGGTTTCAGTCACAGACCATCTTCATCGATTAGGGTTAAAACAGTTTAAGCCATAACATCTGTCATCACTTAAATAACGGCCACGTCTCATACGTAGAGCATGTCATGAATTTCAGTATACTTGACAGGACTTTTAAAGGGAAACACAGTAATAACATGCATATAACAGAGCAGTATTGAAGGGAAGATAAGAGGTATAAGTGTTCTGGAGAATGTCATATCGAGTTCTTTTTTATTTATTTTGGCTGCTGTTCTTAATATATATAACCGAGAAGCTGTGCGGGGTAGCCGTGCCACCTGAGGCGCTTTGCCACGGTCCGCGCGGCTCACCCCGTCGGAGGCTCGAGTCCTCCCTCGGGCATGGGTGTGGGTGTGTGTTGTCCTTAGCGAAGTTAGATTAAGTAGTGTGTAAGCTTAGGGACCGATGACCTCAGTAGTTTGGTTCCATAGAACTTACCACAAATTTCCAAAAACAATTTAACGAAGCGTTCTATCAAGTGTGACCACTAGATATTTTGGATTTCTATCACGTATGAGTAGTCTTCCTTCAAAGTAGACTGTGAGCTCTTTGTTGGCCAACTTGTTGTTTAGATGAAACTTCGAGACTTCTGTCATGGTAACACTTGGCTGCAATCTCTATTTGCGAAAATGTTTACCAGTAGTTGATATAACATTGGTCAATACCGAGTTGGTAACTTCAAGGTCTCTTTTTCTCATTGCGAGTGCACAGTTGTCATCATACTCAAACTCTCTTGGTGTGGTTTCAGACGTACCTGATGTGTGCAAACTGAGGAGGAGAGAGGTCAGAACAGACCTTTGTGGCAGCCCATTGTTTAGCTCCATTTGTGAACTCATCTTGTTGACCATTCCCGGTTGCAAACATCACTTACTGAGCATATCATTAGGCTTGAGGTGGCTTGTAGAAGTTTCAGTGTGGCATCTTGCTTCCAAACAGTATCATATGCTGCCATCATACCAATGAATACGACTGCTGACTTCTCTTAATTCTGGAAACCAGCTTCTATGAAGGTTGTCAAAGGGCGGACTTGACTTACGCAGCAAAAAGCAGCGCCATTCATACAACACTATGTGACGATACCAGGTTATGTTTTATATTAAATGAAAACAAATAAGGAATCAGTTACCCACACAATATTATGGATATACGCAAAAATAATGTAGAATAATAGCAACGTATTCACAGTGCAATTCAAATAGTGGAATACATACAAAAAGTCATAATCAGGAACATAATGCGATGAAAACAGATTATGTGTCATGTTATGTCAAATGACTTTTAAGTTTTGACGCATGATAAGGCGCAATTATTTTCACTTTATAATGACCACACGGCCGAAATTACAATAAAGGGTTTTAAAAATAAATAATTTTACAGCTGGAAAGTGACCAAAATGTCATATCCAGAATTTACATGACTGTGGACCTCGGCTATGAGAAGTGGACGTTAGTTTTTTTGAGATTTCTCGAACATATTACTTTGCAAGGTCACAAAAGCCTCTCAGTTTCCAGGCACGCACTTTACTATCAGACTACAACTCGCACCCATAAAGTATAAATTGTTGCTTTTGCATCATACGAAGAGCCATCTGTTCATCATTTTGTGCACATTTTTTGTTTGAATATAATCCAATGTCATTTCAAGCAAGTGTGTCAATTTTTATCTCTCTACCTACATTATTACGTGAAATATTGAATTTGAAAATATTAACGGTCTTTTGGTTCACCCTATATCTACAGAATAAAAGCAGTCCTATCACACTTCCCTGGGGCACTCACTCATGATGGTACCCTTCTCTTTGATAAATACTCTCCGTCGAGTACGATGTACTGGGTTCTATTACTGATGAAGTCTTCGAGCCACTCATATGACTAAGAACCTATTCCGTACGTTAGGCCCTTCGTTAACAGTCTGCAGTAGAGAGCAGTGTCAAACTATTTCTGCTGATCTAGGAATGTGGAGTCCTGTTGCTCTTTATCCACTGTTCTCAGGATGTCATGTGAGGAAAGGGCAAAATGAGTTTCGCACGGGCGATGCTTTCTAAATCAGTGTTCATTTGTAGACAGAAGCTCTTCCGTCTCAAGGAAATTTATCATGTTCGAAACTGAGAATATGTTCAAGAATTTTACAGCAAACCGATGTTGAGAATATTGGTATAGAATTTTGCCGGTCCATTTTTTTACCCTTCATGTATACAGCAGTCTGCTGCGCTTTTTTCCATTTGCTCGGGACTTTGTGTTTGGCGACAGATTTGCGACAAATGCAGTTTAAGGGGTCCATGCAGCAGAGTAGTCTCTGTATAAACGAACTGAAATTCCGCCCGGACTTGGTGACTTACTTGTTTTCAACTCTTTCAGCTGATTCTCTAGCCAAGGATGGCTATATGTTCTCCATACTGGAGTCTGTACGACCGTCAAACGACGGTATGGTTGTACTATGTTCCTGTGTGAATGACTTCTGAAACACGAAATTTAAAACTTCGACTTTTCTTTTGCTGTCTTCAATTGCCACACCAGACTGGTCAACGAGCGACTGTCGCACTTAAAGATTTTACGTAGGACCAGAATTTCCTCTGGTTTTCAGCAAGAATTTTTGCCGGGGTATGACTGTGGTGGTTGTTGTATGCTCGCTCCACGGTCGTTTTACAGACGCATGAATTTCAACTCACTTCGACCTGTTGTGCGTTCTTTTTTGAATCGGGAGTGCAACAGTCTCTGCTTCCCCAGCCATTTCCAAATTTTATTATTAAACCACGGTGGGTATTTTTCGTTCTTAATCCTCTTACTCGGTACATACCACCCCCCACCCCCCAGAGCGCGATTTACAATCCGTACGTACACCATACAGGAACATTCATTTTTTAAGCGGGATGCTAACGGCTGCTTGCTGCTCTTTCTAGTAAAAATACTCTCCTGGACTGTTTAAAGCGAAAAGTTATAAAATACAGGGTTATTACAAATGATTGAAGCGATTTCACAGCTCTACAATAACTTTATTATTTGAGATATTTTCACAATGCTTTGCACACACATACAAAAACTCAAAAAGTTTTTTTAGGCATTCACAAATGTTCGATATATGCCCCTTTAGTGATTTGGCAGACATCAAGCCGATAATCAAGTTCCTCCCACACTCGGCGCAGCATGTCCCCATCAATGAGTTCGAAAGCATCGTTGATGCGAGCTCGCAGTTCTGGCATGTTTCTTGGTAGAGGAGGTTTAAACACTGAATCTTTCACATAACCCCACAGAAAGAAATCGCATGGGGTTAAGTCGGGAGAGTGTGGAGGCCATGACATGAATTGCTGATCATGATCTCCACCACGACCGATCCATCGGTTTTCCAATCTCCTGTTTAAGAAATGCCGAACATCATGATGGAAGTACGGTGGAGCACCATCCTGTTGAAAGATAAAGTCGGCGCTGTTGGTCTCCAGTTGTGGCATGAGCCAATTTTCCAGCACGTCCAGATACACATGTCCTGTAACGTTTTTTTCGCAGAAGAAAAAGGGGCCGTAGACTTTAAACCGTGAGATTGCACAAAACACGTTAACTTTTGGTGAATTGAGAATTTGCTGCACGAATGCGTGAGGATTCTCTACCGCCCAGATCCGCACATTGTGTCTGTTCACTTCACCATTAAGAAAAAATGTTGCTTCGTCACTGAAAACAAGTTTCGCACTGAACGAATCCTCTTCCATGAGCTGTTGCAACCGCGCCGAAAATTCAAAGCGTTTGACTTTGTCATCGGGTGTCAGGGCTTGTAGCAATTGTAAACGGTAATGCTTCTGCTTTAGCCTTTTCCGTAAGATTTTCCAAACCGTCGGCTGTGGTACGTTCAGCTCCCTGCTTGCTTTATTTGTCGACTTCCGCCGGCTACGCGTGAAACTTGCCCGCACGCGTTCAACCGTTTCTTCGCTCACTGCAGGCCGACCCATTGATTTCCCCTTACAGAGGCATCCAGAAGCTTTAAACTGCGCATAGCATCGCCGAATGGAGTTAGCAGTTGGTGGATCTTTGTTGAACATCGTCCTGAAGTGACGTTCCACTGTTATAACTGACCGATGTGAGTGCATTTCAAGCACGACTTACGCTTTCTCGGCTCCTGTCGCCATTTTGTCTCACTGCGCTCTCGAGCGCTCTGGCGGCAGAATCCTGAAGTGCGGCTTCAGCCGAACAAAACTTTATGAGTTTTTCTATGTATCTGTAGTGTGTCGTGACCATATGTCAATGAATGGAGCTACAGTGAATTTATGAAATCGCTTCAATCATTTGTAATAGCCCTGTATTTCAACTGCGCGAGGGCTGACGACCTAGTTGGTAAAGTCAGTTTTAGGAAAATGTGTTCGAAAGTGCTTAACTAGAACTCCTGTCCGTACCACCTACAGTGAATCCGCAGACGTCCCACTTTATACTCGGTAGGTTGATGTCGCCTCCAACTAATACTTTATGCCCTGTGTATTTCCACCCTACTGAAGGCAGGCTCTCCTTGACTTGCTCTACAACTGTCACTGCGGAATCGGGTGGCCGGGAAAAACATCCGATAATTAACTCGAGTTCATCTAGATCTATTACACACGGCCAGTTAACTTCACGGTCAGACTCGTTTTCGGCCTCAATAGATAAAATATTTTTGTCATTACAATGAACGCTCCCTGTCGTATGGCGTCTGATCCGTTTTTAGAATTACGTCCACAGCTTTCCACTTCTGGTTTTAGCCAGTTCTTTGTCCTGAGAATAATATGAGTGCGACAACTTTCCTGGCGGGCATAAATTGCATAAACTCTGGAAATTTGTTGCTATTAACATCTAGTTTTGGTGAATGAATGTCTAACTGGAAATTATTTGTGTGTCGTAAGGCGTTAGTTGTTATGTGTGCCCGCTCTGGAGTCCGACCATAACTATTTAGATCCAGAGTCGTGGCAGCCCGGCGTTCTTCCGCGTGGGCAGTGTCCCGTATCTCCTGGAGGAAGCAGCACATTCCAGTCGGAATTTAGCATTTGATTGCTGTTAACACCTACTTTCAGCCATATTCTTCCTGCAGGGCTATGGAATATTATTATCGTTTATAAGTGAGAGTACTTCTGGGACCTTTTTATGGACGCTACCGTAGTTAACTAATACTGCATTAACATTGTCTTTATCCGATCTGGAGTAAGGAATGCTGCTCTCTTGAGTTAATGAGGGTGATAGTCTTTCCTATCTGAAATCAGGACGTATCTTACCGGACTGTCGGAGGGATTTCTCTACCCTAAGAAACCCACATATTCACGGCACATGTACCTCGCTAATCTAGTACTCACTCCTTGCGCGTAATGCACGCCATAGGTCAAAACTAGTAATACACTCTGATTCGCATTATATGTGATATAAAAAGTGCAACATTTATATACTCATGCAACAAATTTAAATAGCGACTGTGGTGTGCGTACTGTAAGATCTTCGGTACACACACCATCAGATTATTTGACTTGTCACTCTAACGAAGTAGGCGAGTGTCAGCAATATGTCTCGTGGTATTATTGTGGCGTGTTTATCTTCTGCCGTTAGGTCAGATGATAGAAATGCCACTTGCACGCTTAGAGTAGCAGATTGGCGGTGACTAACTTTAAACAGAACTTGATTAATTTTCACACACGTTTATTAAAATAATAAAAAGCATAGACATTACGTAACTTGATTCTGGATGCTGTTTACAATTGACAATCTGAAGTTCCTTTGGTCTTGGTACGTTAATCTTATTCTCACATATCTCTGATACTTGACAAAGTGTCTATACATTTATCTTCATGGCTATGTACAGGAATATGGTAATCTTATTAGGCGCAGACTGAAACTTGACTATAGACTGGTACAGACTAATACAGACTCATACAGGCTGGTGCAGACAAATGCAGACTGACTAATCGGAGGTCTGTACACTCGTTATAATACCTCGCGCGTTCGGGTATCACTGCGCGAGTGTGATCCGCGAGGAAAAGGTTCTACGTTAGCAGCAATCTCATTGGCTGCGTTACATACTAATACGCGGATCGACAGAAGCAGAATCTGGTCCGTTTCTAAGGCAGCGCCATCTCGTAGTGCGGAGACAGACGAGCGCTGCGCCTGCGCTGTTGTGCTTAGCAGGGCGCGCTCTAGTGGGAAAGTTGTGTACACGCTGACTACGCAGAACTATGTACACAACAGCGACAATGAAAATAACGAAATAGTAAAATAAAAAACCGCACTTCTCCAAGAAATTATGGTCAGCCATTTATTTGAAATCACTAGTTGGATAGTATTGTTAACTGCAATAAAAAAACTTTGTAGAAGTAAACCAGTTCAGCCGATTGCCGGATGCGAGAGATCTTCAGCCCACGCAAACCCAAGCGGAACGAGAAGTCTGTGGGTGGGAGCTGGAGCGCGCCTACCAGCCGCACTCTCTGGTCCACAGCGGTGTCGGCGCCGATACGACTGCGCTCGTCATTCCTGGCGGTGCAGTGGCTCGCTTTGTCGAATAAAATGAAGGCGCTGCTAACAAAATTCTCGTCTCATCTACTCATCGACATTGTTACTGCTGTTTGTAGGGCCACGTTATTTATATACAGTATGTCCAAACTACTCACGTATGTTCCGACTTCTAGTGAAGAAAATGTTGAAATTTTCCATTAATAGTGCATAAAGGGCTTTTCATTTCCCCAGTATCACAGTTCCGTCTCATGAGCCGCTAACCTAACTTTTCTCATATTAAATTAATGTAAATTATTAATTCATGTGAATCATTACTAATACCAGCTAACTTATTTGAAATGTTACTGTCCCGCCTTGCATTAAATCAGCTAATACACCTGATTTTATGATTACATTTTCCTCGAGACATTTGAGTCTCTGACGTTGTAAGATCTATAGATCACCTACGCTTGAGGTACAGGATTTCCCCATTACATCCAGTGCTGCGATGCTATCCCAATGCCGGAGAGCCTAGGCAATAGTGACGATCTAAGAAGGATATAAATTGAAGTTGTGAATGGAAACTGGAGTCCAGGAGTCGGTGGAGCCCTGTTAGCTATGGTGCTGCAGCGGTATAATGGCCCACCTTTCTGCCTCCTAAGCAGAGAGGATATAAGATGTAGGCTGGCAATGACAAGGAAAGCGTTTCTGAAGAAGAGAAATTTGTTAACATCCAGTATTGATTTAAGTGTCAGGAAGTCATTTCTGAAAGTATTCGTATGGAGTGTAGCCATGTATGGAAGTGAAACATGGACGATAAATAGTTTGGACAAGAAGAGAATAGAAGCTTTCGAAATGTGGTGCTACAGAAGAATGCTGAAGATTAGATGGGTAGATCACATAACTAATGAGGAAGTATTGAATAGGATTGGGGAGAAGAGAAGTTTGTGGCACAACTTGACCAGAAGAAGGGATCGGTTGGTAGGACATGTTCTGAGGCATCAAGGGATCACCAATTTAGTACTGGAGGTCAGCGTGGAGGGTAAAAATCGTAGAGGGAGACCAAGAGATGAATACACTAAGCAGATTCAGAAGGATGTACGTTGCAGTAGGTACTGGGAGATGAAAAAGCTTGCACAGGATAGAGTAGCATGGAGAGCTGCATCAAACCAGTCTCAGGACTGAAGACCACAACAACAACAACAACAACAAGCAAAAAGACGCAGGTTCAAGTCCCAGCTGTGACACAAACTTTAATTCATTTCCTCAGGTTCCATCGCTATCGTAGATAAAGATGAGAATCAAATGTCTTGAGGAAATTTTAATTATAAGATCTGTAGATCGCCTACACCAGAGGTACCGGAGTTCCTCATTATGTCCAATGCTCAGGTGCTATTTCAATGCTGGAGAGACTCGGAAATAGTGAGGATCTAAGAAGGAGAAAATAAGCTCAAGATATGAACTGAAGTTTGTGTTGGGGAAGCGTATTCGATTTTGTTACTCTGTGCAGCAATATTATCCATAGTGCTGGGGTAGTGTGCTGGAGCCGGCACGGTAGCTCAGCCTGCTCGGTCAGAGGGTTAGCTACCCTCTGTGGCAAAAAAACGTGAGAGAACGGATCAACGAGGAACCTGAACGGGTGTCATCGGACATCCACCCCGAACAATTTCAATGATCAATATAGAACAAAATGAGATCAAAGAAAAAAAATAGAAATAAAAAATGACTAGCATTCCTGTCTAGTCAGCAAGGAGACCTAGGGTCAAGTGTTGACTATAACACAAATTTTAATTCATTTCTTCAGCTTCCATCGCTGTCATTCATCTGATTTTGTTTGCTTAACTGTGAAGCCATACTGCTTTGTGTGTGTGTGTGTGTGTGTGTGTGTGTGTGTGTGTGTGTGTGTGTGTGTGAACATGGTATACGAGAACTGTGTAACTGAATTGTTTTGGATCCAAATTATAGCTTTCCAGTGACGAAGTCCAGCGGAATTTTGAAAGTTGGCACTGCGTGCGGGGCCGGTTCGAGAATATTTTTCCACACAATCTAGTTATGAATTAGCGCTCCATCCCGTTCCCTTTTATTTTTATTTGTTTTGGCTTGGTGCAGCAAAGACTACACAGCCAACAGCATATAAGAAAGTGGCATATTAACATAATTGTAGTTTCCAAAGTTGAACAACAAAAAGAGTTCGATGTAAAAACTCAAGTTCTTGATGTAAAATAAGAAAACACTAAAAGACAAACACAATACAGCCAGCAGCAGTTAAAATAGTGTTAAGTAAACATCAGTGCAATTTTCACAGCAGAAGAATGATAAGGGTGTGCAGAACAAAGATAAGTTCGTTGTTGTATTGAAAAACACAAAATTGACCCAGGATCCGAACTCAGCTGGTTCCACAGAAGAATGACATCCGCAGAAAATTATAATTGAAAGCTGAACAACGACGTCGTGTACACAGATATGTTCTTAATGCAAAGTAAAAACACAAACAGACGTTCTAGTTTTCGAAACGGGCCGGTTCCATAGGAGACAAAAATCCACACAACTTATAAGTCAAAGCTGGATATCGGCGTCTTTTAAATACACTCCTGGAAATGGAAAAAAGAACACATTGACACCGGTGTCTCAGACCCACCATACTTGCTCCGGACACTGCGAGAGGGCTGTACAAGCAATGATCACACGCACGGCACAGTGGACACACCAGGAACCGCGGTGTTGGCCGTCGAATGGCGCTAGCTGCGCAGCATTTGTGCACCGCCGCCGTCAGTGTCAGCCAGTTTGCCGTGGCATACGGAGCTCCATCGCAGTCTTTAACACTGGTAGCATGCCGCGACAGCGTGGACGTGAACCGTATGTGCAGTTAACGGACTTTGAGCGAGGGCGTATAGTGGGCATGCGGGAGGCCGGGTGGACGTACCGCCGAATTGCTCAACACGTGGGGCGTGAGGTCTCCACAGTACATCGATGTTGTCGCCAGTGGTCGGCGGAAGGTGCACGTGCCCGTCGACCTGGGACCGGACCGCAGCGACGCACGGATACACGCCAAGACCGTAGGATCCTACGCAGTGCCGTAGGGGACCGCACCGCCACTTCCCAGCAAATTAGGGACACTGTTGCTCCTGGGGTATCGGCGAGGACCATTCGCAACCGTCTTCATGAAGCTGGGCTACGGTCCCGCACACCGTTAGGCCGTCTTCCGCTCACGCCCCAACATCGTGCAGCCCGCCTCCAGTGGTGTCGCGACAGGCGTGAATGGAGGGACGAATGGAGACGTGTCGTCTTCAGCGATGAGAGTCGCTTCTGCCTTGGTGCCAATGATGGTCGTATGCGTGTTTGGCGCCGTGCAGGTGAGCGCCACAATCAGGACTGCATACGACCGAGGCACACAGGGCCAACACCCGGCATCATGGCGTGGGGAGCGATCTCCTACACTGGCCGTACACCACTGGTGATCGTCGAGCGGACACTGAATAGTGCACGGTACATCCAAACCGTCATCGAACCCATCGTTCTACCATTCCTAGACCGGCAAGGGAACTTGCTGTTCCAACAGGACAATGCACGTCCGCATGTATCCCGTGCCACCCAACGTGCTCTAGAAGGTGTAAGTCAACTACCCTGGCCAGCAGGATCTCCGGATCTGTCCCCCATTGATCATGTTTGGAACTGGATGAGGCGTCGTCTCACGCGGTCTGCACGTCCAGCACGAACGCTGGTCCAACTGAGGCGCCAGGTGGAAACGGCATGGCAAGCCGTTCCACAGGACTACATCCAGCATCTCTACGATCGTCTCCATGGGAGAATAGCAGCCTGCATTGCTGCGAAAGGTGGATATACACTGTACTAGTGCCGACATTGTGAATGCTCTGTTGCCTGTGTCTATGTGCATGTGGTTCTGTCAGTGTGATCATGTGATGTATCTGACCCCAGGAATGTGTCAATAAAGTTTCCCCTTCCTGGGACAATGAATTCACGGTGTTCTTATTTCAATTTCCAGGAGTGTAGTTCGCGAGCAAATAATACTGAAGTATATATTAGACTAGTGAAGTAAAGCATTTACATTTGTGGGTTTGGGGTAGCCCCTCGCAATCAGTTCTTTTGTATAAGACCGCCTGTCCCACTACGACGTGGTTCAGGTTGTGATCACAGATGTCCTAGCTTAATGCGGGTGAGCGAAGTGAATCACGGCCGCCAAGAGACATACGGTAGTATGGCCTCCAGGTGGTCGCCCTTTTGGTGCTGGGGCACGTGTCATTCACAGTTCCAGCCATCATGAGCAGCTTTCTTGGCCGTCGAGTTGAAATCCGTACAAGGGGTCGGTGTTGGGCGGAACTCTCCTTCCGTAATGCCCCTCTTAACGAGGCGGCCAGCGGTTTCGTTTTGAAGAATGCTTTGATGCCCTTTTATCCAACGTAAGCGGACGCTAATGCCCATGTCCGTCCGTCTGTTATGGCCGCCAAGACATCCGAGACACATCTGTTCGTCTATCAAACGCCGGCTGTTGTAATTTCTGCGACACACGTTAGGAGTCCTTGAGGATTAATACGAGCTGGAAGGTCTGCCTTCTGTAATAAACAGCCTCCCTGAGGGCCATTAACTGCGCCGTGTAGACAGGCGATTCACGCGGCAGCGCAAGGATTTGGCAGGTGTCGCTAGACAGGCTGAAGAAAGCGTATACCTGCCTCACTTTTAGTGCCATCCATGCAAGCGTACTCGTGCCAATGTCTGGTAAGGAAGTGCTCCAGGTCGTAATTAATGTCCGTCACCGTTCTGAAATCGGATGGCTAGTACGACACCTGATCTGGGGCGAAGAAAGAACCAAGCGGAGAGCGAACACAAGAGAGTTTAAGTATTGTAGGAGTAACGGTAAAGGAGGGCGCCAGTTCTCATAGCTACGAATTAATATGGGAGTTCGGTTCGTCCTTTGTCTGTGAGTCGCCTGCTTGAGCCCCACAGAATTGAACCATGTCTTGAGGGACGCACAATCAAATATGGAAGACCGGTTACAGAGAAAACTATCGGGCAACATCTGCAGGCGTATGGAGAGTGGCACTGCAGAAGCTTCCACAAACAGAGCGTTTGAGGGCTGCTGATTTCATGGCTCCAAGAACAAGACGGAGCGCCGTGGAATGGGGACGTCGAGTTTATCCGAAGTCTTTTTCATAGCTTTGCCATAGACGACTGCCATAATCGCAGACAAAGCGGGTCAAGACGTTATGCAGAGTTAAGAGGACTGTCGTTTCCGCTTCCCAGCAAACTGTAGCAAGCATCTGCAGTATATTCGCAGTGTGTTCCACCTTTTCTACGAGGTTAGCAACACGATGTGCCTACGGCAGTTTGCAGTCAAAGTAGACACAAGTAGCTTAGCACCTGACTGAACAGGACCGCTCCCCTTTTTCCTACGTATGCTTCTACTCGTGCCAAGTTCCGCTGCTACTCGTGCACCTGCGCGCCCATGGATCCTCTCTCGGCTAAGCGACCCAAGCAGCCGCTACTAGTCATGGTACGTCCTGTATAGAAATCTTATACATGCGGATCCACTACTCTCGGTCTAATAGCAGTTCCGCCTTGTGCGCCGAGCCAGTAGGTCGTTCTTTGCTTATCCGCTCCGCCGCAAGTGTTTGCGGGTTTATCGCTTCAGTGGTGTTTGTGCCTTTGTGTGTGCGATATCGTCCTTGGCTCGTCTTGACCTTCGTTGGGCGTGTGTCCGATAGCGGGCTATTCCACCCCTCTTTGTTTCGCATGGCATCCAAGAGTGTTCCACGTAAAAGCAACGTGAATTCTTCACTTGATAAGTCGACACGTAACTCGCAGCACGGGGCTTCATAAATCCACGACTGGTTAGTTGATATTTGTTACCTCTGTCCAAGAGCATACCACCAATTTTGACACTGAGATTTATGCGTTGTTTGTGAAATACCTAGAGCCCCTTGAAGTAGACAAATTCTTACTGAAGCACGGTAACCAGGCTCTCTTCCGGCAGAGAGATAGTTCGATGAGTATAGTGCTGCGGACTTCGAATACTCGTATACCAATCTTCGAATATTCAGTCTTCCTCCGGAGGTAGAGGATATTTATCTTATGGAAGTTTTGACGCTGCCCGGAGTGGACGAGCGGTTCTAGGCCCTACAGTCTGGAACCGCGCGACTGCTACGGTCGCAAGTTCGAATCCTGCCTGGGGCATGGATGTGTGTGATGTCCTTAGGTTAGTTAGGTTTACGTAGTTCTAAGTTCTAGGGGACTAATGACCTTAGAAGATAAGTCCCATAGTGCTCAGAGCCATTTGAACCATTTTTTCTTTTTTGAAGTTTCGACGCAGTTGGACCGTTGGAATCAAGCTATCAGGATTGTAGGCTTCTTTGCGTTCTCCCGCCCCGTCCAGTGTTAGAAATAACGAAATCGTTGACTCGTTGCACCATATGACGTGTTTCCACTCATCAGCTGGCCAGCATTTAAACTCCTGACACCATGTTTTACGATTCTTTGCGTTGGTTGTCGTCACTAATGGTTTCGGTATAGCAGCTCGTCCACGAATATTCACTCGGCGGACAGTGTCGATAGATATGGGGTCTCGAAGATGACTGTTGAGCTCTGCAGTCACTTTAGCCGCCGTAGTTTGGTGTTGTTTGTACACATACACAATTTGTGCCAGCGTACGACGATTTCTGTCATTTAGTTTTGATTTGCACGCACCATTACGTTTAGACGATGATGCCTTACCATGTTCTGTGTAGGCTGTCATGACAGTTGAAACAGTTGCTGTTGAAACATTCAATAAGTCGGCCGACTCGGTTACTGATGCTCTAACTAATCAGGCCCCCGCCATCTGCTCTCTTTGGAACTCTGTTAGGTCTTCCATTCCGCGTCGACCTCGGCCTCTAAATGCAAATACGAAGTGTGCGCTACTCGTAAACAACCTGCACTGGTGCCTAGTCCGTAATGAGAACACACACAGTCCAACGCGACACGTGCCTTATCTGCGTTGTTGACTGTCAAACACAACCATCCCATTACTACCACTGTTCACATTATTTTGCCTATCCCTGTACAATGCTACAGCGGCATACGTTCGGTATAAATGCAAATCAAAAAGAACACTTCATCTCATTTGCAAGTTTGTGGCTATCGTATTCATGTTACGTGCAGTGGACAGGTTAGAGTGTGTTTTCTGTGCGATGAAAGTGGCCATCTTCGAACCAACTGTCCATGGGGAGTTTCTGTGTTACTATCTTCTATGGAACAGCGCAGTAAGTTAACGGTTGCTGACACTGTCCCGCCTGACAATTACTTGGGCTACATCTAACCTCGTTTTTGGCGATCTTCCGACAGTTCCCATTACCACTGCCGGTGATTTCCCGCCTTTGCGAGCAAAGCCTGACCCCGTTCCTGCTACTGCTTGGACGGCGGCGCCCGCGATTCATAATGAGCAGTGGTGATGCATTAGTCGTGCCTTACCCTGTCCTGCCTTCCCTTGAGCCCTGTTTGTCTGTCACTCTTACCAGCTGTGTGGTACGACACAGCGCAGGCGAGGTGGAGACAGGGCAGACAGTATCTGGTATTCGTGCTGTTGCAGCGGTGGCTCCTATGGAGCCGCCCCATAGCGAGTGCGTGTCGGGGTCGTCTCCTTTGCAGCCTCCACCACAAGTCCAGTTTGTAACACAGCAGTGCGCTCCTGTTCCTCTGTCTGCTCTCGACGATGGGGATCCAAACTTGCTGCCTACTGCGAGTCCCGCTGCGGAAAACGTTACCCCAGAATTGTCTCCCGCTGTCTCTGACACTCACTCTGACTGCCCTACATTAGGGAGTCGGCGTGCCTCGCAGAGTGGGGCAGGCCTCCGACTCTGGGAAGTCACAGACTCATATCGAACTGGTACAAGATCCGCCTACGCCAGCTACTACAGAGGCTGCTACGCGTCGCAGCTGGGATAAACATTGTGTATGGCCAGAACGTGCAGCGACGCAGAGAACAGCCAAGAGCAGAGGTTCAGACTTGGTCAGAGACTCTGACGAAGAGTCGGAGATTCAGGTACTGGCTCCCCGCTCTCGGACTGTGATGGGCGACTGGTGGAACAGTCAGACTGCTCTGTTGTGCTTTCTATGTTTTTTTCTTTTGGTTTAGGGCTCAAGCACACACATTTGTCACACTAAATGTTAATCGAGTGGTATCAGAGCTGCGACTAGCTTCGCTGCGTCAGTTTATATATGACTCCTGCGCGGATATAATGTTCCTGCAAGAAAGTTCTGTTTACCAGGTTCCCTCTCTCCGGATTTCGAACGGTTTTTAATGTGGCGCCCGAATTTTCGACGACAACTACCTTATTTTTTCGGGAAGGCATTCCCATTGTTGAGGCAGAGGTTCTCGAGTCTGGTAGAGGGCAGGTTGTAGACTTTTTGACCTCATTGTGATTGTCTTATATGCTCGATCTGGTCGCACAGTGCAATGTTCACGCTTTTATAAAGAGGGGATTATTTACCTTTTATGTACGGGTCCTCGGGGTCTCCTCATTGTAATTAATGTCGCGATTTAAACGAGTTGATAGGTGTTTGGGAGTGTAAACGTCCGACGTTGGTCAAATTTACGCATTTTGCTGTCACTTCTAGTAGCAGGATTGACCGATTCTACTTTCCGGGCTGGATGAGTGATCGCATTCTTGTAGTCCACGTTATCCCAGCTAGCTTTTCTGATCACTGTGCTTTGGCCGCCACTCTCTAACTTGCTCGACAACCGGTGAAACTATTCCGTTTCCTATGGGTGTTAAATGTCCCGTGGGTGCTAAACGTCACTTACTTGGCAGATCCATCTGTCGACTATGTGATACACGATGTGTGTCTTCGATCCGCGATTAGAGACTCTACCACACTTGAATAGTCCTAGCTGCTTGTAATGTACAACGATGGCGAATAAAATAAACCGTCTTCCAGCAGTCTGTTAACTGTGTGAGCGTAGCAATGACTACTACTTATGCAAAACCTGGCATCCACGATTAGAAATTGCTGTCACGAGAAGCTCTTTGCAGAACGTCTGCTAGTGGAGGATATGTAGCGAAGAGGAATGATTGTGATTTAGCTGCTCAATAGAGATGAAAGTGGAACGAGTCGAGGATTTAATGAGAGCAGGCTGTCGATTAAGGGCAGGCGCTTCTGCCTCTGACGATAGTTATGCGCACTGTGTGTCCTGCCTCGTAGTACGTGAAAGCTTCAGTTGTCTCCGAGTCTGGACGCGATGCATGGTTCAAAAATGGTTCAAATGTCTCTGAGCACTATGGGACTTAACATCTGAGGTCATCAGTCCCCTGGAACTTAGAACTACTTAAACCTAACTAACCTAAGGACATCACGCACGTCCATGCCCGAGACAGGATTCGAACCTGCGACCGTAGCGGTCGCGCGGTTCCAGACTGAAGCGCCTAGAACCGCGATGGATGTCTCGCTCAAAACCCACAAACGCCAAAAGAGACGATACGCCAGCGCGTAATCTGACAGGCGACGAGTCCTGCTTTCGCAGGGAGACGAACGGTGTGTGCCACTGAAACGTGCTGTGTCACCTGCGGCACAAAAATCTGACGACCCGCCAAGCGCCGCGAAACCTGTGCTCGCGCTCTTCTGGGAACCACGAAGGCAAACCGCTCGCTGCGGTGCGGCCAGCCTTCAAGGACAAAACGTCAAGGCCGCGGCCTCCTCCGCTACGCATTTCAAAGGAAGCCACCAGGCCTCCTCGACAAAGACGTGGTGCTCTTGTGTAACAACATACGCTCTCATATATCGACAACACGACAAATGGCCCTTACTTTCTTATTTACTTACTTACTCCTTGGCTCGGACAGCCGCCATAACATTCCTCTTTTCTCTCCTTTTCTCATCCATTCACCTTCATCTTCAGCAGTCCTTTCGCTGAGGACACTAACACGTAAGCTGATACAAAAGTATATATATTTTTGGAGGAATTATGAATCTTTGGGGCCTTAATAATACATTCGCCAAAGGATTTTTCCTGGAAGTTAGTCTTTAGGCTTTTATTTTCATTTTGATCGTCGTGTAGCAGTCTGTCACGCCAATCTCTGCTGTTACGCTGAAGACTGGCATACACCTGAAGGAATGAAAGGCGGACGCGTGCTCGCACACAGTTCGCCAGAGTTCACCGCCATTCGCTTCTACTGCATCTGTGAACAGCCGTTGTGGAGGGAATGGAAGACAGCACGAGATAACGAGTGCAGCCGGCGAGTGCTGCGTTGTTGTTTTTGGAGTTACTAATAGTAGGCACACAGGGTGTAACACTAGACAGTTCGAGCCACGATGCAAAACTATGATATTCAGAGAATATTATTTTGAATGGCGACCACACTCTTTTTGGCGTAGTAAATATAAGTGGCGAAGGAGAAAAAGAGTTTAGATGTCTCACTGAACTGCAGCTCCTGCTTTCCTTAACATTCTGCAGGAATGTTTCCAGAATGAGATATTCACTCTGCAGCGGAGTGTGCACTGATATGAAACTTCCTGGCAGATTAAAACTGTGTGCTATATCAGCACACACTCCGCTGCAGAGTGAAAATCTCATTCTGGAAACATCCCATAGGCAGTGGTTAAGCCATGTCTCCGCAATATCCTTTCTTTCAGGAGTGCTAGTTCTGCAAGGTTCACAGCAGCGCTTCTGTAAAGTTTGGAAGGTAGGAGACGAGGTACTGGCAGAAGTAAAGCTGTGAGTACCGGCCGTGAGTCGTGCTTCGGTAGCTCAGTTGGTAGAGCACTTGCCCGCGAAAGGCAAAGGTCGCGAGTTCGAGTCTCGGTCTAGCACACAGTTTTGATCTGCCAGGAAGTTTCATTCTGCAGGAACTTTACATGTATCTTCACTGACGCTTTTCTCTGGCTTCCCGTTGAGGTGAGGATGAAATTTAAGAGCAAAACGCTGGTTGTGGACGAGCAAAATAATAAAAAAAATATTTAGGCCTACATTGTTCTGTATTTGAATACCTACTACTCAGAAAGTTTCTGATGTCTGCGGTGACAAATGCGAACCAGTTCAAAAATTTGAATAAAGTACATACAAGGAACAGAACGTCAATAAAATATGATTGATAAAATATGAAATACACATACGACCTTTTCTCGTAGCCTACTTGATAGGCTATAGTCTTCTAGACGGAAGAGCCTACCTAATACTGTTTAGGGCCCCCGCGAGCACACAAAAGTGCCGCAACAGGACGTGGCATGGACTCGACCAATGTATGAAGTAGTGCTGGAGGGCACTGATATCATGAATCCTGCAGCGCTGTCCATGAATCCGTAAGAGTACGAGGGGATGGAGATTTCATCTGAGCAGTACGTTGCAAGGCATCCCAGATATTCTCAATAATGTTCATGTCTGGGGTGTTTGCAGGCTAATGGAAGTGTTCAAACTGAGAAGAGTGTACCTGGAGCCACTCTGGACGTGTGGGGTTTCGCATTTTCCTGCTGGAATTGCCTAAGTCCGTCGGAATGCACAATGGCCATTAATGGATACAGGTGATCAGACAAGTTGCTTACGTACATGTTTTAAAGGCACATTTGAGGATGGGCGTGGATATATTGTAAAAAAGTAGCGATAAGTTCAGAATGTAAATAAAGAATTACTTAGTATAAAGAATTTCTTAGTATAAGCGGTTGTATCGGTAGGGGTGTGCAACCGCTGAAACATTAGAATAATTACGCAGTTCAGTTTTCTTGCCGAGAAGACGGCACCTTTTTTGTTCTGGAAGCCGTCCACATCGGACGAATATCTACCATCGCTGCAGATAAATTATTTGACGCACCGCAACTGTTCTATTACATTGAGACGCAATCTCGCTAGGCGTACTCATAGGTGCACACAGCAACAGAATTAATGTAAGTGTCTATGTAATTTAATGTAGTATAATGTTTTGTGAATACACTAATATTATTTAATCTTGTGTTTCATTTATATTGCACGCTGTTGTTCCAATTACACGACGTCTTGGCAAGGCTAAAGGTTCCGTGTTACAAATTATATCAAAGGTCCAGTACGAACCAACGCTTTGGAACTATTCAATCTACGAAGTGCAATAAAGAAATATTTTCAGAAAAATCACTCACGGTCGAACTTAACAATGAACGGACCCTATGCAAAAAGCCATTGTCAAGCACCCAAAGTTTGTTTACTCTGATCACATATTATTATCATTACTTATTTTTTGTTATCTGTTCTCTGATATTTTCAAACCAGACAGGAATACTCACGAAAAATCAAACTGGTGACTTCATGTCTGGATCTTTTATTGTATTTGCTGCAATTTTTTCCTTTGTTGCATGGATAATGGGAACATATCTGACTAGCCATTGCCATTGAATATTTGTAAAGATCAAACAAAAAGACGTACCATTGGAATTGTTGATGCAATCTGGAATTTGCACTGCATACTTGGATAGCAGGTAAGACATCGTATTTATGAATTAGCACGCTAGGCCAAGCGCTTTCACTAATTGTAGCTTGCTCCCTAGCTTTCTCAAAATTTTTCGTAATCGTAGCAGTCATTTTTGCGCAAGATCGCGTATTACAAGTTATTTTTATCATACAGTTTATTACGACAATACAGTCATACCATTTCACAAAATGGCCGAACTGTGTCGTGTGAAACGCAAAATGGCGAGCAGCCATTAATGTTAATTATGTCACCATTAATTGCGATTCTTGCTCAGTTAAACCAACATTGTTGTCATACGGAATTAATTTCATGAATTCATTCTCAAACGAGTTTGAAGATTTTTCTTGTTATATACATTACGTGTAGCATGGTGGTAACACGTAAAAAATTAGCAAGAATGGAACACGACAGACAACAGACGCAAACCGAATCCAGCTTGGACATAGGGCAAAACATCGACGATTAGTGTTGACTCCAATAGTAACGATCAATCAGCAGTTAACATGCCAAGTGACGGAAATTTCGTAAATAGGCCTACCACTAGTCAAATAGCTAAATCCAACTTAGACCCCATTCTTGTCCGTGACATGTCAAATGACGTGGCAGTTTCAGTTGATAAATATTGACGCTATTATCATGCAAATGACTGAAAACAAAAATCACATGACTTCAATACAAAATCAGATGACTGAATACAAAAATCAGATGACTGAAAACAAAAATCAGATGACTCAAAACAAAAAAGACACTGACAAACACATGACGTTTTTAAAAACGCGACATGACGAGATTAAGGCTGAATTAAGAGCACTAAAAGCCTGTAACGACACTTTGTGTGAAAGAGTAGACGAGATTAACACGAGACTGAGCGGCCAAGTGCCCGAACTTGACTAAAAATACGTATTCCGAATTGAACTTAGAGCAGGAAAAAACCACAAAAGAATAAAAGACATTCAAACTGAAGTCAAACATTTAAAAGCTATATGCAAAGCTGTTTCCACTCAAGTGAAATTTTATCCATCAGTTCGTGACTCTATAAAAACACGGATTACTGTAGCCGCGCGAGATTAGCCGAGCGGTCTGCGGCGCTGCAGTCAGGGGCTGTGCTGCTGGTCCCGGCGGAGGTTCGAGTCCTCCCTCGGGCATGGGTGTGTGTGTTTGTCCTTAGGAAAATTTAGGTTAAGTAGTGTGTAAGCTTCGGGACTGATGACCTTAGCAGTTAAGTCCCATAAGATTTCACATAAATTTGAACATTTTTTTTGAATTACTGTAATTGAAGGCAAGGTTAACACATTGGATAAACAACTTACAGACAGACTGCAATTACACACTGACAACCATTTTGCCAACACAAACAAAGAATTTCATGACTGGGTTGAGCAGAAAAATAAATATTTTGACCAATGTATACAGGAATAATTACCGACGGTTGTGCACAACACCGTAGCCGAATTTGTCAAAAATAACAAAAATGTCATAGCTGAGGCAGCTCAATCCAACGCAGCACAACAGAAACAACTAAACGATGACGCACGACCGGAGTGTAGTAATGCTAATAATCAAAATTCTCGCTCTGGTATTGAAAACACATGTATGACACTTAACCTCCGTACGCAACACACATCTCACAGCACTAAAAGTACACACCCGTCCACGTGACACCTGATTACAATCGTGGCATTTATGGACAGTTCATTCCTTTCCATTCACCACCTGATCACTACAATAATTACAGTGAAAGCAATCGACATTGCAGTGTCAAAGAAGAAGAAAGTCTGATGAAACATCGGCAAATTCAACCTTTCATCCCAGAAAAATGTACTGTACGTCCTGTAATTTTTCTGAAAGCGTTTAGAAATGCGTACCCAAGAGCATGGAGTGACCGAAAGAGAATTTCGTACAGGGTGACGTAGCTGTCTGGGCATATAATGAAGCCGAGATGCATGACATATGAGCAATTTGAAAGAGCTTTTTTGGCCAAATTTTGGTCGCAGTCGGTACAAGAACGTCTAAGGAAACAGATTGTGGAACCAGAGCCTTTCAGTGCTAAACACGGCAATTTTCGCCGATATTTTGAGAAATAATTGAATATGGGACACTTTGTTGATGAACCTGTAGCTACGCGCGATATACTCCGCGCACTGAAAGTCAGATTGTTTTTTAACATTAAAGAGAAGTTACTGCACATTCCAGACAATGATGCAGAATATTTTCTGACTGTACCTGATTCTGTTGATATGTTATATGAGGCTCAACGTTCCGCATGGCAAAACAGCTGCCACAATGTTTACGTCAGTGGTATGCAAAACGCGCAGGATGGTCAGTCCTGGGCGACGGCCGCTGTCGGTTACGCAGCGCAGCAAAATCAACAGCTTCCTTCTGCAAACCAATACACGTACCAAAATCAGCAGGTACAACCCATTTTGAACAATAGTCATAACGTATCATACACAACAAGCGACAACCCACACATGAAGCGCCGCAACAACAATAATGGAAATAAGAGAAGCGGAAACAACAAAAACTGGAACAAAAACAGAAACAATTATCACCCTGTACAAAACCAATCAGGTCTATGGAGGATGGTTAGTTTTTGTGATAAGCTGAGCAAAAGATTACTCAAGGTTGCTCGAGTTCACAGTGGACACAAACTCGTGAACCGACAAGTTTACACCTCTGCACGTGATATTAACCTTAGCTGCGATGAGCTCTCTGCTGCATGGCTGCTCTCGTCCTATAAAAGCTAATCAAAACCTTTTCTGATTTTATCAGCAGAAACTCACCTATGATTTTCGTTAGGCGAGAAAACATGCACTCATCCCCAGTCTTGAAATATGGCGATATGCACATGCATGGATGGAGCAGTGTGCAAATTACAAGGCCTTCTCAGTTCTCGCAAGAACAATTAACTATGTGGCTCTTTCGTTTCTCCACTGTTGGAGCTCAACGACGCTACAACTAATACCTAGCTGAATGTCAGCCGAAGTGAACGCAGTGTTCTGACAAAATTCCTCCTTTCTGTCGTACAGAGCGTTATGTGCCCCGTTATGCACTTGATGCTGGTTCTGAGAACAGTTCACGAAGTTTTCGGTCTTGTGTCTCTCGCAGCGAGATTGTCCCCCACCTAGGTCCTTTCATGCTCCACATCACGGCTATTTCCAACCAGTAGGAGAATTCCTTTTATTTTGTGGAAACTATCTCTGGCAATCGCAAAGGGCCTACCATCAAAGTCCGTCGAAATTTCGGCACTTTACTCTTTCCTAGTCCATGTCAGCCAATCGGACATTTTGTGCCCATGCCAGACGCCTAAAAGTTACATGCATACATCACGAACATACCACGCACAGTTCACATGATCGACTGTGTCACTGGTTTGTTTGTATCCATCTGCAAATTCCCCAACGCATTTTTATAAAAATTATCTCCGTACCACTCCGGTGGCCCGGTACTTGCCCTCCTGGATGAGTCACCTGGCCTGTTTGTTGTCCCACGCCGTGGGTCGCTTTAAGAGCTTTCTGTTGCACGCAGCCTATGATGACGCCCCTCGAATCTGATCCCAAATGAAACGTTTCCTCCAGCAGTTTGTTTCACCTCTTGCTCGTTGACAAGCAGGATATAGATTCGGCGTGTTAATACAATTGATTGTGTCATCCCTTTGCATTACATACTGTACCTTTGAAGAGGCAAATCTGCTCATTTTCGCTATGATGCTTCCAGAATGAAGTTTCATATCAGCGCACACTCCGCTGCAGAGTGTAAACCTCATTCTGGAAACATCCCCCAGGCTGTGGCTAAGCCATGTCTCCGCAATATCCTATCTTTCAGGAGTGCTAGTTCTGCAAAGTTTGCAGGAGAGCTTCTGTAAAGTTTGGAAGGTAGGAGACGAGGTGCTGGCAGAAGTAAAGCTGTGAGGATGGGGCATGAGTCGTGCTTGGGTAGCTCAGATGGTAGAGCACTTGCCCGCGAAAGGCAAAGGTCCCGAGTTCGAGTCTCGGTCCGGCACACAGTTTTAATCTGCCAGGAAGTTGCAAAATGTAATATGTTGGTATGTAAATGTGATCAGAATTTGTTATATGTATCAAAATGTGGAAAACCACAAGATTTAAGTGAAAGAGACTGCTTTAAAGGCATTCTACATACATCGAAATGCCTGCAACCGCGATGAAGTATGTGTGCAAAGTTGTTAAAACTATTCTTCATATATCGCTATGAGAACGATTGCGATGAAACATTATTGCAAAAATACTTGTTTTACAAACATTCTTTGTACATCGCCAGATAAACTGTGAGCGCGATGGAACTGTTCATGAAAAGTGCAATATCATTTGTAGTGACGCAATACAGCACTGAAGTCAACTCCACGGGTGGAGGAATTTTGGATGGGACTTCTCGGAATGCGACTGTCGCTCACAACTGGACAAATCGAGGATCGATTTTGCCGTCTGAAGTCTTGCATCCATGCCTTCACGGAACTTAAGTTGTAGACTGGAAATCCACTGGGCTTCTATCACGCGATGCATGACCTAGGAAGAACAGTGTCATCAGTGAAAATAAACAGTTCAACGAGTGAACATGCCTATATATCGGTTGTCAAATCTGTGAACAGTGACGTCGATATGCAATAACATTTACGTTATGCAAACTACCAAAACAATGCTTGTCTTTGCGTTAATGTCGTCTGCAAACGACAACACGTCGTATTAGGACAGCTAATCTGAAACAGAAAGACATTTTAAATGTAATACTTTCCATGAGATACAATGACCAATAATGAAATGTATTTTGCTTTGACATATATAGTAGTTTTAAGGTTATTGTACCTGTTTTAGATGTAAGTGCATATTTTCTGTAAAAACTTAATGGAATTTCCTGACACAGTGATGTCTTCCGCACACGCACATTCGAACTGTATAAAAATTGTGATTACCGTATCGCGAGTTCAACGAACACTCTAACGGCTACTGCCACACCGAAATGCACGCGACTGCGCGTGCGCGGCATCCGCAATACCAACATTCACGCGCCTCATTCAAACATTGTATATCATGGATTGTATTTCAATATGTATGAAAATATTGTACTGAATGTGCTTTAGGGTGAATTGCTCGCCTGCAGGTGCGTCCTTTCGCCTCACGGTTCAGGGGGCAATTTAAAGGCACATTTGCAGGATGGGCGTGGATATATTGCAGAAACGTAGAGATAAGTTCAGAATATAAATAAAGAATTACTTAAGACATTAATTAGTATAAGCGGTTGTATCGACTGTGGCGTGCAACCGCTAAAACATTAGAATAATTACGCAGTTAAGTTGTTTTGTCGAGAAGATGGCACCTTTTTTGTTCTGGAAGCCGTACACCCGGACGAATATCTACCATCGATGCAGATAATTGTTTGCCGCACCGCAACTACTCTACTATATTCAGATGCAATCTCGCTAGGTCATAGTCGCACACAGCAACAGAATCAATGTAAGTGCCTATGTAATTTAATTTAGTAAATATTTTGTGAATACACTAATATTATTTAATCTTGTGTTTCATTTATGTTGCATGCTATTGTTCCAATTACACGACGTCTTGGCAAGGCTAAAGGTTCCGTGTTACAAATTGTATCAAAGGTCCAGTACGAACCAACGCTTTGAAATTATTCAATTTACGAAGTCCGATAAAGAAATATTTTCAGAAAAATCACTCACGGTCAAACTTACAATGAACGGACCCTACGCAAAAAGCCATTGTCAAGCGCCCAAAGTTTGTATACGCTGATCACATACTATTATCATTACTTATTATTAATGTCTGTTCTCTGATAATCTCAAACCAGACAGGAAAAGCTACGAACAATCAAAGTGTCTCCTATCAGACTCGTATCTATACGAATCAGGGGTCCCATATCACTGCAACTGCTCACGCCCTACACCATCACAGAGCCTCCACCAGCTTGAACAGTCCCCTGCTGAGATGCAGGATCCATGGATTCATGAGGTTGTCTCTATACCCGTATACGTCCATCCGCTCAATACAATTTGAAATGAGACTCGTCCCACCAGGCAATATGTTTCCAGTCATCAACTTCCCAATCCCCGGTGTTGAAGCGAACAGGCGAGGCGTAAAGTTTTGCGCTCTGCAGCAAGGGGGCACGAGTGGGCCTTTGGCTCCGAAAGCCTATATCGATGATGTTTCGTTGAACGGTTCGCACGCTGACACTTCTTGATGGCCCAACACTGAAATCTGCAGCAGTTTGCGGAAGGGATGAACTTCTGTCACTTTAAACGATTCTCTTCAGTTGTCGTTGGTACCGTTCTTCCAGGATCTTTTTCCGACCTCAGCGATGTCGCCGATTTGATGTTTTGCCGGATTTCTGATATTCACGGTACACTCGTGAAATGATCGTGCGGGAAAATCCCCATTTAATCGCTACCTCGGAGAAGCTGTTTCCCAAACTCGTGCGCCGACTGTAACACCTCATTAAAACTCACATAAATCTTGATAACCTGCCATTGTAGCAGCAGTAACCGATCTAACAACTGTGCCAAACACTTGTCTTATATAGGCGTTGCCGACCGCATCGCCTATTATGCCTGTTTACATATCTCTATATTTGAATACGCATGCCTATATCAGTTTCTTTGGCGCTTCAGCGTAATGGTACATTCGAGGCCAGATAGCATGATGCCAAGTAAACGGTTTTTATTTATGCTCAAAAATCTGTGACATAAAATTCATACATTAGCCATGTAGTTACAGCTATCATGAACGTAAGCAACGATCATGACCAGCTGTTTCGTATATATTTTTTATTTTAATCGGTATAACAGATACCTTTTCACACTTATTTACTTTCAAGGAAATATACTGTGTATTCCTTCATAATAAAAAATAAATAAAAATCTTCTGGCTATTCTTCCCATTCCCACCTGATGCAGGCATCTAATGAAATTATCGCCTTTCTCACGTTCTCATTTGGACCTGAGAATGCTTCAGCAACTTTCTGCCAATCATATTTCTTTTCCTACAGCATCTGTGCTATGGGTCTCCTACATCCCAGAAACAGCAATTATATTTTTTGTTGTTTTATCACCAACGTTACGTTCTCTTCAGACTACTTTTCCACTGACCACGCAACGTGTCAACATTATGACAACATGCAACACGTCTACAACCAAAGTAGACAACATAGCAGGAGAAACCTCTCTGTCCGCAAGACCGGTACGGTCGCAGGTTCGAATCCTGCCTCGGGCATGGATGTGTGTGATGTCCTTAGGTTAGTTAGGTTTAAGTAGTTCTAAGTTCTAGGGGACTGATGACCTCACATGTTAAGGCCCATAGTGCTCAGAGCCATTTGAACCAAACCTCTCTGTATTACTAACCCCGAAGCGAGCAAATAAGATGAACCTCCTTTGATGACTCACTAAAAGAACAACAACCAGCCTAACAGGCTCGAACAATAGCGAATGCGAACAGAACACGACCGAATGCAGTTCGCCCGCGCTCGTCTATCTTTTACACCAGAGAGTTTTCTCGTTCGCTGATTGTGGCTCGCTTATGTTTGCTCCAGGGCGAACAAGGCTTACGATTTCATGTTTGATATTTCTCGTTTCGATCACACATAGTTTAGAAGTTTTCATGTCTATTCAGAAGTGTTGTGGCTCAACCGTAACTACACCTAGCGATCTTCTGTTATTTCACACATGTTTACTCTTTGAAAGTTGTTACATAAATCAGCGTGTTCGTTTGTAACGTGTATTTTGTCTGCTACAGCCCAGAGTATTGTGCAGCTCCGTCTCAGTAGTACATTCTCTTACAGGTTTAGTTATTTGGAGTCTTATTGTGGGTAGTGGACGTTTCTATCAACAAAATCTAATTTCTTGAGCGGTCGACCTTTGTAAGCAATGTCCTTTGGACCTTTCTGGATGCAGAAAAGTTACCCTTTGTCAAGGCTGGCTTCGTGCCTTTTTACCACACTGCTACATTCTAACAAGCAGCCTACGTTCTGTTACGTTATTTGGAAACTGATTTGAGGTTAGGCCAGTCCTGAGCTGCTGAAAAAGTGTCAGCGCGAGCGGACATAGAGACCACTCATGGAGAGTCACTGCCATCTTCGCCATTGTGACAACTGCAACGTGCAGAATGATAACGGATATATATAATATTTATGCCAAAAAATTCAACACAGATGACTAGATGTAATGAAGAAAGTTGGTGAACTCGCTGGAGGCAAAAGAGGGCCTAGCATATGAATCAGGCAGTTTATAACCATCTGTAAGTGTTTGAGAGCGATTTACTTAATACAACATTGTTTGCTAGAAATACCGCCGTTTCACCAGAACCATACAGTATAATCTTCTAAGCATCGAAATAACAAGCATCTTCTACCAAGGAACCTCAAATAATGGGAGTTTTTGTATTGATTTCTTCTAAACAAAATTATAAACGAACAGGAAAGTGTCAAATTTATAGTACACTTTTTTTTTAAAAAAAATTATGTAACTGAAATAGAATATTTGAGTGTCAGTGTATCCACAACAGATACTGTAAGGTTGCAGGATAATTTATACTGCCTAACATAATTTTTATGTCAAGAAATCTATTGTATTCATCAATCCGATGAATTTGATACCTCACAAGCCATAGTATGGAGAGTAATTAATTCATGCATGCCTAACATGAGCTCGGTACCAACAAAATCCACCTAATTTGCGTGTTGATAGACAAGTAGCATTTCCGTAGCAGTGGTCTGAAGTGTAAGCGAGGCTTCCCAGCTGACCTGGGCACAACGACACGGAACTCAGCTTAGGAAAGCCATAATCCAGTGAACCCTCTCTGCGGAAGATCAATTAGGGACGCGACGCGTGGACCACACAACAATGAATCACTGTTGGGCGAGTCAACTGATTCACACCTGCGCTCGAGTAAACATCTTAATGTGGCAGCGGATTCATTTCGGTGGTCTCAAAGGAGAACACAGCCCTTCCATTTACTCTGAAATGTAAGAACAAAGAAAGTGCGTCATCAGCTTGACATAAACAAAATTCACGTGACACTCACATGTCTATGGCGTAATACCCACATCTGCTGTGCAAAAACCTTTTAACTTAAGAAAGCACTCAGGAACGCAGCGGGAGGCTATTTTTGAGAAATAGAGAGAAGGACAACAGTGTGAGTCGCCAGTATTTAGATAAACAGTCGAAAATCACGTGATACTGGCGAGGACGACACATGATGTTCATGTGGACAGCTCCTGTTTGGACGGAGCTTATTACCAAATAAAAGGCGGGGGAGCGTTCATTGGACAAGATGAAACTAATGTATACCCCAATTCGTTTCTGAAACCCCACTAGACAAAAAAGCGACGACAGCTGCAGCAAAAGCACTCACTGGACAACAGTAGTTATGCCAGGAGGCGAACTCACAATATGGTGAAGGAAGACTGCAACAACATAGGCAATTGCGAGTGAGTAGTTGGGGGGGGGGGGCACTCTCTTCATAGAAAGGCTCCGAAAGAGACATCTTGTTGTAAAAAGCAGTGTGTTTTCACGAGGCTCTGATACCTCGTAATATGCCAGATTGGAGACTACAAGCTACGAGTTGCGCTGGTTAACGTCTGCGGAACATCTGAGAGCAACAGTGTTCACATCGCTCAGCGTTATGAGTGGACACAGAAATTAATTTAGCTGGGAAAAACATAGTTTTCCGCCTCATGAAAACTTAGGGCATTTACGACTGTACATCCAGTAGAGACCAGAGTGGAACTGTCAGGCCTACAAGTTCGCAAGGCGTCGACGCATCTGCCGCCGACAGACGCCGCAGCCGACCAAGGTCGCCCTTATCGCCGCAATCTGCACAGAGTAAATACCGCGTTGCTCAGGCGCTAAGTATGGGTGTCACTAGAGTGTGTGCACTTCAGATCTGCTCTAGACTGGAGTTAATTTGCGTAGTTTCTCTCATTCCCTTTTGTCCATGTCAGGGGCTTAAATTCGAGGAAGGCATTTAATAGATAGACCAGTCAGTGTACAGTCACTTGTGTGATTCTATAACACTGACAGTGTAATATTTTTGGGGTAAAATTTTTGTGTTTTTTGTGCTTGAAGTTATGTCAGTATTTGTCTTCCTCTTGAGATTACGCTAGTGGGGAATTGTTTTGGCAAATTTTCATGTGTTTATCTTGCTTGAAATTAGATTCATTAAGATTTTCTCTTGCTAATTTTTCCTTCATTGCCAAATATTCAACCTGAACCCACAGTTTATGGTGATTATTACAACAAAAATATATAGTACAAGTAATAGTCCGTTTTTTTGATGTAACATAGGGTTTACTCCTACCTCACTGACATGTTTTACGTCATGTATAACAGCTATTATTCTGATGTCTAATCGTCACTATGACTGGGATCTCTTTACGTGGCAGGGCCTGGGTTCACAGGCACTGTAAACTTGTCAGAGCTACCCGTGCGTGGTAAGTGGTAAGGATAGGTCATACCAAATCGGGCGAGTACGTTAGAATATTTAAAGTCTGGTAAAATGGAAATGAGCGTTTGGCGTCATTGGCCGGGGGGCCCCTTACAGGGCACGCTCGGCCGCCTTGGTGCAGGTCTTATTACATTCGGCGCTACATTGGGCAACCTGCGTGCCGGATGGAGATGAAATGATGATGAAGACTACACAACACCCAGTCCCTGAGCGGAGAAAATCCCCGGCCCAGCCCTTAGGACGGCAGTACGTCACGCTGACCACTCAGCTATCAGGTCGGACAAAATCTGGTTGAAAATTCCTTTCCGTGCATTCAATTGGTTTTTCAGAAACGGAGTGAGCAACTGATGTAAAATTGATATGGGTAGTACAGGAAAATACATGTCACCTCTTGGTAAGCTTAATTTGACAAATGAATCGCTGGCAGGTTTCAAGAAAGATTGCTATCATTATTCTCAGAGTTACTTTCCGTTGTTCTCCAGTCTTAAACATACTGGATGGGCCAAAATATACCACTCATCGCAACCTAATTGAATACAAAACAAACAGCTGGAATTATGAAATAACTGAACAATATACTGAAGCAACAGGATTGTTTATAACATCCTTGCTTGAATTGTTTTCCATCTTGTTGATACGTTTCGTCAGGCGACCAGGAACGCTTAAGTATACTTCATTACATAGTTGTTTTTTAGAATCAATGTGTACAAAAGCGTTGTAAATAGCTGCTGTCAAGTCTTCAATTGTTTGCAGTTTCGTACCATACACCTTAACATAACCCAAAAAGAAGAAATCCAATGGTGCAGCGTCAGGATATTTGGGAGGCATAACTATTGCTTCTCATAGTCCAATAATTATCCTACCTTTCTACCACGTTTTTAAAGCACAAACTCTTCCTTTATTCGAAAACCTGTTAGAATGAACTACGAGCAATGTCAGAGATATCTGATTTAACAGCAGTGAACTCTAGTGTTTCTATCAATGGCTATCTGATAAAATATAGCGTTGCACTTTGATGTTTACATCTACCATTATCAAAAACAAACGATATTATCTTCATGTTTTCAATGTTTTACGATGGGTAGTGACTTTTGGTCCACCAGGCATTTTGAGTAAATATTTTCCAGACATGCAGCTGTGCTAACTGAAGTCATCACCTACTTCCTCTCACAAGCCAGACATTTTTAAGTTCTGATTTTCTTTTTTATAAGTTGCCGTCTCTGCAGTAAAATAAAGAAATTACGTGATTATCGCGCAAGTGTCATCAGTTTTTATTTTTATAGCATCCTCAGTGACATGTACCTAATGATTCGTTTTCATTACGAAGTTCTTTGAAATGATTTTGGAGGCACTGATTGAAGTGCGTTTTCCTGTTTCACGCCGAATTTATGATATAATTTTACATACAATAACTCAATAACTCGTCCTCCTCTTCAAACACTCCAAACAATGAATGATATTTTATGCGAGCACTCCAACGAAATTCTTCCACTGACAACTTTTCGGTAAACTTTCACACTTTAGTACTGGATCTATTTATCGTTATTTCACAGAGTTCAGTAAGCTGTCCTGGAGTAATCCGCACCCCCCCCCCCCTCCCACACACACACACACACACGTAAATAGCGGTTCTCTCACGTCGCGGATTATGACACGTTTTATTTGTGCTGCAAAATGTTATTCAGTTTTCACTTGCTTTTCGTGTGTTGAAGGAGTAGGAATCGGGAATATGGGTAGGATGGAAGGAAGAAGAGAGAAGAATGACAGTATGTTTGCAGATACAGGTAGATGGCGGTTTGTTCGCAGACGCACACGTCACACAATAAGAGAAAATCATAGCTGATTTTGGAGTGTGAGAGAATGTAACGAGCTAGGACGAAGTAATGGAAGGGTTCTCGAGGAAGGGGTATATAGTGTGGGGTGTTGGGATTCAATTCTGAGGAAGACGCAGGTCTGACTACGGTTTCCAGGTGTTTACGGACACGTGGGAACTTTATCATCTGCTACAGCGTAGGGATCGCGGAGAGCAAACGAACGCGCACAGCGAGGCAGGGCGCTCAACACTCAAGGACACAGAGGGAGCGCTGAACCCAGGTGGAGGTGTAGACTGCAGGAGGGGGCACAATTTTCAAGTAATGTAGCTGTCGACATCAATGGTTGTAACAGCTCTGGGTAATTACAGTAATTATTTCATTCGGAATGAAGTAATTAAAAACAGAATAAGGAAGTAATGATCCAAATAACACTTTACATTTCTTCCATTCTGTCTGTTAAGTATGTAATGAGTGATCAGTATGTTCCAGAAATAGTCGAAATTATTTCGTGTTAAACTTTCTTACTCAGCATTGAGTTATCAGCTTCCTGTTTGTAATGGTGTAGTTAGTTAAAAATATTTTATTTAAAGAAAAATGATAAAATTACTACACCTGAAGAGTGGCCTATATGGGGTGACTTTTTCCACCGTGTACAAAGTCTAGAGATTGATTGATGAGTCTAATGAACTTATGATCGGAAATAGATGGTTTTCATGCTAGAGAGCATTTATTCCATTGTACAGTGTTACACGGACTACGGTCTAATACGCGCTGTGCCATGCAGCCAACACTGTGTGTTGAAAATGGTTTCCATGTGCCTCAACACATGCGTGTACGCGCCGTAGCATGTACTGTCTCACAAGTTGACATCGACCAGGCTGCATCCGAACAGTGTCAAAGGCAGCATGAGTGCGCTGCTCCAGTGTCTCCACATCTGGAATGGGTTCTGCATAGACGATAGTTTTGAGGTGGCCCAGTAACCAGAAATCGCATGGGTTGAGATCCGGTGAACGAGCAGGCCATGCAACTGGACCTCCTAGTCTGACCCATCGACCATGGAAGACATGATTGAGATGCGTCCGGGCATTAACGGCAAAGTGGGCTGGAGCACCATTATGTAGCAGCCACATAAGCTTCGAATCATCAATGGCACTTCTTTCAGCGGGGGAAGCAAAGTCACCCGCAAGAAACGCCAATAGTTCCGACCCGTTAGACGACGTGGAAGGAAGACTGGCTCCAAAATACGGTCGCCAATTATCCTGGACCACACATTCCAGCTGCACCGATGCTGATGATTTGCTGTCACCATACTATGGAGGCTCTGTATACTATCCCGCGTAAAGATGGCGTCTCATCAGTCAAAAGGATGGATCGTTGTTGCGTTGTTGCGTGGTGAAGAAACAAGTGACAAAACTGCTCCCGACGTGGGAGGTCTGTTGCTAGTAAGCCCTGCGCACGCTGTAAGCGATAAGCGTAGTAAGAATTGTCATAGGGAATGTTAACACGGTCGACTAGTTTACCCTGTACTGACGGACCAACTGCTCGGTACTGACATGGCGGTCGCCTTCCACAGTGTTAATCACATTTTCCTCCAAGTCTGGTGTCCGAAAGGGTACGTTCTTCACGATTTCCTGCTTCATGAAACGACCCTGTCTCAGACATGCGGCGAAACGCTGCTGCAAACATTGAATGCTGTTGTGGTTGTCAGGGGGATAGGTCTCCCAATACTATCTCATTGCCCGCCACCCGTTGCCATTTGCCTTTCCGTAAGTAAACACCATGTTGGCAAGCTCTCGATTCGAATGCAGAACCATTGTGTACAACATTGTGTCACATCCACTACAAGGCGAGTCAGCAAGATAAGTGCATTGGACATAGCATTACCAATTACTATGGTAGGAGAGGGCACTAGGGCATGATGTATGAAGAACAGTACCGCCCTCTAGGAGGAAACCATGCATACTGGAATTGTGGCATTATGTTACTGCGTGTATTAGGCCTCAGTCTCTGTAACAAGGTATGATTGAATGAATGGTCTATAGCAAGGAAACCATGCATTTCCGGATATAAGTTCATTAGACCTTTTTTGTTCCGTATCCTCTCATCGACCAATCCCTGGAGTTTGTACATGGTGGAAAATATCACCCTGTATAGTGCCTAAAATTTCTACACATGTGAAACCCTTGGTATATCTCAATCGGAACCCTCTTTTCTCGACGTTTGAAACAACAGTATTTTATTTCAAAAATAATTTGTTTGAAAAGTTATTAATAATAAAACCATTCGCATTCTAGAATATTCTTTTGTAAAATTGCATAAGATATGAATAACCAATACCATACTTCTGGTACCGCGCGCCCCAGAATTTGAATACCCGCCAGCCGTCATGGACGTCGAAGACCCATAGAGATCTCTGCACCATCACGCCGTAAGCTGTGGTGGCGCGTGCCTCCTGGCTCGCATTTAGAGTGAGGGCGCCACAGTGGAACACATGGTTGCAGTGGCCAATAGCGGCGTCTCCGATAGAGTACTTAAGCACCTGCCTGTCGCTCTGCCTGCTACTCCCCCTCCATCGCTTATGCCTCCTTTCCGTGTCTCTGCACTCCCTCCTGCCCTGTCTTCCCTTTTCCTCTCCCGCCCCATGTGTCTCCTGCCTCTTCGTGAACCCGCGGTTGCCCCTCCTCTCTTCATCCCGCCACTTCCCCAGCTGCCCCATACTCTCCCCTCCTTTTCCATCCTCTCTGACCTTTCCCTCGGCAGGTCCCACCTGGTAGTTTTATTCTTTGTCGTGTGTGCTCCAAGTGGGTTTTAAGTGTGTTGTTTCGGAGTGTCTTTAATACTATGGCCAACTTTTAACCTGTGCATGTACATTCAGTGTCTTCTCTGTGTTTTAAGAATTGTCAACTGTGTTTTTTTAACTTTCTGGTGATTTTTTAACTGTCCCCCATGAATGTCTACATGTCAGTGTATTTTTACCTCCATTTCTCCCCTTACTCTGTTTTATGTTCCCCTTTTTTATCTCCTTATGTATGTATCATTTTATTCTTGCTTTAGTTGTCGTGTCACTCGGCTGAAGAGTGGCGGATTGTGCCGCTGACAGCCCTCCCCTGCCCATATGGGGCAGGGGAATGAAATCAAAATAAAGAAAAAAAGCTCAGCCTGTCGGTCTAACGTTACGTACGTCTCAGGACAGATCACCTCACACTAGACAGCGTATTTACTTTCGTGTTTTATTTACGAGTGGACATAGTTGTCTAGTTAGGTTTTCTTGACTCTGTTGTCTCGTCTTATTGTTGTCGTAAGGTCCTTTGTTGGTCGCGTCCGTCCTCTCCTGTTGGCTTGTTGTTCGCAGTTTGTTCTGCGGGTCCCGCCGCGTTTCCGTCTTCAACCCCCCGCGACTGTTCCGGTCGTCGTTACAACAATACTCTTGTAATCATAACTCTGAGGTTTATAAAAACGTGTATTTCGTCAAATTATGAACGTATTTTAATTGAAAAGTTTCTTTTCACGAAAATTCTTGCGAGAAATGAGAGATTATAAATGTGGACATAGTGCACCAATTTGGAGAGTTTGTGCTTAGCTTTAGAACTGTAAAGATACCACTCGTTTGTTAATGTTTTCCATTTGTGTCATTTGTCCATATAAGTACGAGGGTTGGACAAACGCATGGAAACGTCAAACATACAGCACACTGACATGCGTAGTACGGTGTAGGAAACCCGCTGGCATAAAAAGTAGCTTCGAGTCGTCTCGGAATGGATAAATACACGTGCTGTGTGGTTTCCGGGGGAATCGTACAGCATTCTTCCTGCAAAATAGGGGCAAATGCCGGTAACGATGGTGGAGGTGGATAGCGATCCCGCACCCTTCTCTCCAAAGTAGAACACAGAGGCTGAAGGTTATTGAGATCTGGTGACTGTGATGGCCAGGGGAGATGCGACAGTTCATCCTCGTGCTGACAAAACCAGTTGTGGGCGATGTAAACTGGGTTAACAGGGGCCATGTCTTTTCGGGACACAGCATCACGACTGAGAAAGAACACTGTACCGTAGGGTGGACCTAATCAGTCAACATGGTCACATAATCCTTGGCGGTAGTAGGACCTTGCAGAATTACCACGGAGCCCATGGAGTACCACGATATGGCTGCCGAAATCTTTGCCGAACTCCCGCCATTTTAACCCTTTCACTGCTCCAGGCGTAAATATACGCTAATCGTTTCAATGCTCCAGGTGTATATATACTATTTGCTATAAAAAATACTTACAGCGGTTCCCTGCTACAGTCGTATAGTTACGTATAACGCCGACAATCGGGCCAGCGAGTCGGAAGTAATTGTTGCACAAGTATGCAGTTTAATTGTTGGAATACTAGGGAATACCTGAACAACAATTGAATGCTGAATTCTCTTTCCGCTGAGTTCATTCGTATCGCTATATTACCTAGTTTGTGTGCGGCCGTTTCCGCATTACCGAATAAAATGACGCGACGTTACCGTCCGTTTACAGACGATGAGCTGCTGAGTATTCTAAACCAATCCAGCTGATTATGGGTGGACAGATAATGACGACGACGAGCTGGCAGATAAATCTGTCACCACAAATATAAAAAAATATTTGTGAACCAACAAACGTCGAACCAATAAATGCAGATCCAGATTTTGATGTTATCGTCGATTCTTTCTCCGATTCCGAAGAAGAGCCTGAGCGTATGCCTGAAAAATCTCCTAAGAGACACAAAACAGTTGATGTTAGATGGAAAGACTCTGGTTTGGACCATAAAGTGTATAATTTCGATAACAGTGGTTCCGGTTGCAAAATCGTCAATTTAGATGATTTATGTACTGTATACGACTGCTTCCAAGTCTTTTTTTAGCCAAGAAATTGTGAGCTACATAGATGAGCAATGTAATTTATATTATGAACACCTTTGCAATGATGCCAGTGAAAAATCAAGACTGTGACGTTTCAAAAACACAAACAGTGACGAAGTTTACTGTTTCCTTCCTGTAAATTTTCTGATGGCTCAAGTGAGAAAAAAAATGAAATAAACAGTTATTGGACCAATGATCAGTTACTGTCTACTCCAATGTTTGCGCAAATCATGCCGAGAGATAGATATCTACTGTTACTTAGAATGTTACATTTTGTTGATAACAGTAAGGACCCTGGAGATGACAAAATCTGGAAATTATGTCGAATTGTGGATCACTTAAGTATTTCCAGGTGATTTCTATCCTTTTAAAAATTTGTGCATTGACGAAAGTTTAGTTCTCTTCAAAGGTTGTGTCTTCTTCAAGCAGTGCATTCCTTTCAAATGCCACAGATTTGGTGTAAAATTTTTTTTGTATTATGCGATTGTGAAACTATATTCATGACTTTATTATTTCTGACAGTGCAGCAACAGACGTAAAAAAAAACTGACTTTGGTGTAAATGTTGGAATACCTGGAAGCATTGTTCTCACTTCAATTGAACGTTACCTTGGTAAAGGTCACATATTATATGTTGACAATTGGTACACTAGCCCAACGTTATTTTCTTAATTGCATGACAGAGTGACTAATGCCTGTGGAACTGTGAGAACAAACCGCAAAGGCATGCCTGCTTTATCAAAAAAACTTAGAAAAGGCGAGATCGAGTTTATGTCAACAGATAAACTTCTTGCTCTGAAGTGGCAGGACAAGCGGGAAGT